>NC_138080.1:76337924-77585424 GCF_964212035.1 Myotis nattereri
CAAGTCCTTTCACTGCACAGCAGCCGACAGTTGGGAACCACTGTTGCTGAGACCAGGGCGAGCCACGTGCAGCTCCCGCAGCTCCAACTCCGTTAGAGGCGAGTGATGTTCGCCTGCCTCCTGCCTCCTCTAAGGACATTTGGGGGGAAATAAGTGTGGGAGGGATGATAAATCACAAGATAGTTTTTACAAAATGACTAATAAAAAAGTAATGAGAACCCAATAACTATCAATTACAGAGGCAAAGAGAAATAATAAAAATAATAAAGCGGGAAATGTACAAAGCAAACAATTAGGACTACTTTATTAAAACCATACTTGCTACTCAGCAAGCATTAATTCTCACCACACAAGGGCAGTGGCTGTTTGTCATCGGAATTTTGCACATTAAGAAACTGACACAGAGGGAGCTCACCAGCTCCTCCAAGCTCCGGGGCACTTGGGAGCCCAGATTAAAAGTTAGCCAGGCTCGCTCTCGGGCCCAGATGTCATCTCTCATTAAATTCTAAATCAGCCCAGAGAACACACCATATTTATTATTTTTCTAACACTGACTGGTTCTCAAGAAGCCAAGGGATTCTTTGGAATAGGTACAGTGATTAAAAAGATGGTTTTAAAATCTCTCTCTCTCTCTCTCTCTCTCTCTCTCAACCCAGAGAACCAAAACATATACATCAGAGCTATTCTGGTCTACTGAGTACTATAAATGTACATTTAGATGTAACAAAATATCAGTAGGAAATATTTTTGGAAAGCAATTACTTTAAAGTATATGCAAAATGTCTTTTAAATGCTTAAAGCAACTGAATCATTTTAAAGATATAACTGACATAAACAGGCACAAATATTAATTACCACGCTGGAAACTCACTTGCAAATTGATAGCCTGGAGTGAATGCTTATAAATCAAGGCATAAATATCAGAAAATAAGTTTAATGGGAGACTTAACTGCCAAAACCAAGGGCCCACCTAGGGACACCAGCTTCACCAGAGATTCTCAAGGAGGGGGTGAGTAAGGGTTACTTCAGCCTTTATACTAAATTCCTCCCTGCTTCCTGCTCCTCCCACCTCACCCCTGTCCTGCCTCTCACTGGCACCTGTCCCTTCTGTGCTGTGATTAGCAAGTTCTATACCTGAGTTCAGAATAGGGCTAAAAACTCAAATGCCTACAGATGCCACTCGGGTAATTTAGTCAGTGTGGTTTTTTAGGGAATTCAACTTGTTCTTACTCACTTTCCAAACTGCCTCGAACACTTAGTCTCAGTATCAGGAAGGCACTAGGGAGCAGTGCGGACTGTGGCAAACAGGTGAGCACGGGCACTCTCTAAGGGTATGGCTGCTCACGCCAGCTTCTTACTGCCATGAAGTCAAGTAGACCTAGGGTTAACAAGCCATCTCACATTCCAAGATAATGGTCCTATTTGAATCTGTATGTAAGATGTCCTTGTTTTTAAATGTTGACAACTTAATAAGATCAACATATTTTTGTAAAAACCCTCTGTGGGCCAATACTATGTAAGTCGAATGAAACATGACCACCGGCTGAATCTGGCCCATGGGCCACCAGTTTGAGGCCTGTCATTCAAAATAAATATGGGACAGACGCTCGGCTCGGGATGCTTAGAAGAAGCTTGTGTTTGCTGTTTTCACAAGGAGGCAGATAGGCGTGATGAGTTCCCCAGGTAAGGTATGAGGTGGCTCAGTGGAACCTCTGCCATTCCTTCAGGACCCCGAATGACTTTGGGGGTGTTGAAGAGGAAAGGGGGAGGGAGCAGGCCTTAGCCAGGAGGCAGGAAAGGCATCTGTAGGCAAAAGTCCTTTCTGGCCCCTTGAAGACGGGAGCAGAGCCACAGAACTCCCCATACCACCGGTACAGGGCGGTGCAGCCCGTGGGCAAAGTCTCCTGCCCCCACCACTCCCTCGGCTCCCACCACAGAGGCCATGTGCGTTTCTGCCTTTGGGTCTCCTGCCCTCAGAAGGAAACTCTCCCTCTGACCCCCGGGGGTGTGGGAGGTGAGCCTGGTGGTGCCTGCAGCTCACGGAGTCAGAGGCGGAGGCTCTGGTTTGTCTGAGCCACCAGCATCCTCTCCTCTGTTCCCAGCACCCAGCAGCTGTAGTGTCTGGCCTCCACGTGCCCTTCTGTCTCCCCGATCCTCCACACTGCTCCCGCCGCCACGGGCAGGGCCACGGAGGTGCTGTGCTCCTTAAGCTTCTCCAGGGCTGGCTGTTAGACATGGCCCTGCAGATCTACCTTAGAACAGAGTCCTCAGGGCAGGTCCTAGCGAGGCCACCACAGAGAGACACAGGGACACGCTCTCACGAAGGACTCCGGATACTCCTCCAGTAAGAGCCAACGTGCAGGCACCAACTGAGGCAGCCAGCCACCAGACAGCCAATCCTCCCAAAGCCTTTCCTCACCTGGAAAACGGAAGGTCATGCTGGGAGGTCATGCTGGCCGGCCACACGGACTGCTGGGAGCGCTGAAACAAGTTAGCCCAGCAAAGCTATAGTGGGACTTTAACAGTGACAGCTGTGACCATATGTCCCTCCTGTGGTCCCTTCCTCCCAATAGAAAAACAAAATAACTAGAAATATTTCAAACAAAAGCCAAAGCAGACATTTAACTAGAAAACTCAGCCAGAATGTCCATGCCCGGGAAATGGCATCTAGGGCGTTAGACACTGTGCCACTCTCCAGAGAAGGGAAAGCTGTCCCTAAGGGTAGGAAGAAGGGGAAGAAAGTGAGAAAACAACCAGAGAGAGCCCTGAGGTCCATGACGCTGGCTCCGGCCCTCACATCCCACCTCTGCTGCCCACTAGGTACAGCCGTGGGCCCCAAACCCATCACTCCCCCGCTCAGCCTGATCTTCCAGATCCGGAGTTGGATCGTTGAGTTGATTCTGTGACTGGCAGAGCCAAGAAGCGAGGCAGACCTCCCAAGGAGGGCACGGCCACTGCCCCCAGAACATCCAGGCAGGCAGCACGGTGGTGGGGTGCAACCATGAAGACTGGCCGTGGGATGGCTGTGGCAACCAGAGACTGAGGGGAGATGACGAGGGGTGGCAGGGCCCAGGACCAGAGAGCGGGGCACACCTGGTATGCTCTCAGATGGTCTCAATGGGGCTCGAGTGCCTCTGATCCACGACACAGCGTCCTCATGGACCCTGCGGTCAGCGTGGCTAAGCACTGAGCTAGTGGATGTCAAACAGCATTTGCATGGCTGAGATGGCTTCATCTGCTCCTTCCCCCAGGGCTCTCCAAACGCAAATTTGAAATTTGGACAGACAGGTCAGCTCTGGACAGCTCCTCTTCCAGCAAGCTCGTGGGAAGGGGCAATTATGTAATTATTTCCTAAACAGAAAGATGAGGCTGAGCTTATCAAACCATCCGCACCAGCAGCCTCCCCAAGAAGCTGCTTCTCAACAGACATGGAAATGTACGTCACCCCTTGCAGTTCCAATAGCTGTCATTCGTTCCCTCAAAGCCCTCTTCACAGTAAATTACCTTGCGCATTAGACATTCTGCAGAAGGCCAGTGGTGGGGGATAAGGGTGGTGGGGTTGGGGGGGCAGGGCCGGGGGGAGTGGGTTGGGAGCATTGCAAGGTTAGCACCTGCAAAGGTGCAAGAATCAAAGTGCCCCAGTGGATTCACCCCCTCTGGATCCTGACAGCAGGGGCAGAACAGGGTTCTTGGTCTGGGTTTCAGTTCAGGGCCATCCGTGTCTATCAGATCAGGCGGCAGGTTCATCTGTCTGGGGAGCATCTGTATTTGGGGGTGACTCTGATGTAACCTGACACACAATAATGAATGGCTTCCTGGCTATATTTTAAACTGTCATCGTTTTAATCCATGAAATATGTCAAGTGATAATTAAACCTCACCACAGACATGTACTGTGAAACGATTAAAGTTTACCATCTCCTCCACGCCCCCCTCCCCCCCCTCGCACACACATTTTAATATGCGGAATCCTCAAGGTACAGGAATCATCCCACTGACAGATGAGAAGCTTTGTCTTGATAAGAATTTATTTTTAAAAGAACCAAAACAGCACTAAAAACGCTGCGCTCTACCACGGGGTGTTAATTTGAAAACTTCTGCTGTAAACTCACACATGAGAGGAGAGGCCCGGGGGGGCGGGGGGGGGGGGTGCAGAGCTGACCTCCAAATCTCCAGCCCCGCCTCCGGGAGCTGTGGGACCTGGGACAAGTCCCTGCCACCTCTGAGCACCCTTCCTCAGCTGGCAGACACCAATGATAACATCTTCACGCTGCCTGACTTTCTTGAACGTGTATTAAATGAGATTACACACAGGAAAGTTCTTTGAGAGCAAATGCAGCCTGGGAACATTATCCAAGTGTAAGACGTTATTACTTTAAATTTTGTAAAAGGGGAAATAGGATAGGCTAGCACAGCGTTATAAAGCTACTGTCTTTAAAAAAAAAACGAAAAGAAAAAAAACCCACCTCATCTTATTTTCAGCTGAAGTTTCTCAGCATGAGATTATATCTGACCCTATCAGCTCAACGTCTGCTCTTAGCCAGTTACCCAACCATGCAGCGACTCAAAGGATAAAAATTCAGATGAAGCAGCCCCGCGGCTGAGTGGGAATGCTGCATTACGGCATAAAAGAGAGAGCGAGTCGCTGCTAAAATCAGTAAAGCGGACAGATTGACATGCATTTTTACTCCCACAACTCATTTTCCAGGCCTGTGATTTTTTCTCTCAAAGGCCCATTTCTTCTGAACCTGGAGGTCCCACTTCTCTCTGCAGCGGCAGACCCGCAGGTCCCACGGACCCAGCCCTGCGGGCACATCAGCCGCAGAGCGAAGCATCTATGTGTGCGGTGTGTTTCAATCAGAATGGTACGACACTGCTGGATTGCCGTCGAGAATGTGCCTTCCTGAATGACCGCGGTCAAGCCCATTTTCATTCTTTGATCAATTTCCTACAACATTCAAAGAGTCCCCCATTTTTTTTCTATTTACAGAATAAGATTGTAATGCATACGTCAGAGGTGTTGATGAGGATCAAATAAGACACTGCTGTGAAAATATTTCCATTAAGAATGGCCTCAATCTAAGGAGTTTATATTAAAACAGTGAGTAAGCCTTTGCCCCTAAATGAATGTATCGACAAACAGGAAATTGCCTATTAAAAATAAAAATGAAAAAAAAAATGGCTCCAAACAAGACCTCTGGTGATATGGGAGGCCCAGGTCCCCCAGCCACCCGTGTCCCCACCTGCCACATAATGCCCACTGGAAGCAGCAGCACAGTGAGGCCCCCCTTCCCCGCTTCCCAAAAAGAAAGGGATCTGTTATGAAAAACGTAAAATAAAGCTTCTGAGTAGCCCATGGATGTAAGTACTAAGAAGTTGCCACTGGGAGGAGTTTGCACAATCGCCCTGGTCCTTGTGCCCTTTTGGCTGAAGAGCTGAAGAAAGGAGGGTACGCAGGGGTCCAAACGAGCAATGACACCTCCCACGGTTTAGGCCAGTGGGTGCTCGATGCACCTCACAGAGCCAGTGGCTGGTCGGAACCTGCTCATTTCTGCATCGCGTGTCCCCTGGCTTCCTGCAGTGCACAAGGAAAACTTATCTTACCTCATGTAAAATTCAACATTTTGCAAACATTTCTCTATACGTAGAAAACTTTTCTTGGAACCCAGTGGCAGCCCTGGGCAATAAGAGGTATAACTGCAATAGGAGTGTGCAGAGAGCCCCGGGCTGGGTGCTGACGCTCAGGGTCTTGCAACTGTGGTTGCCTGATCTGCAAAGACCTCCAGGGACACCGTGGCTCAGTCACCAAGCCCAGCGAGTGCCCCCGAGGACACACTGTGCAGCCCTCACCACGGGGAGAAGCTGGCCCATGGCTGCGCAGCAGGCAGCTCCCCGTCAGAGAGGGCCCTGCCAGGCCTCACTCACGGAGATGAGACGGCTCACCCTGCAGATTGTCTCCCGTTTGGCTCTGTTCCCACTGAAGCTGAGATCCGTTAAGAGAACACAAGCTGAAAATAAAGAAGGCTTTAAGAAAAGAGTTTTTAAAAGGTGAACTAATTCTGATGATGAGAAAAGAAGGGCACGTAATGATGGGTTGGATTCTGTAGCTGGTCTCCTAATAAAAATTGCCGGCAGTGACGAGCTAGAAGAGACAGAAACAAATGATTCTCGAGTCACAGGTAATTAACCCGGAGGCTCGCCGATGGCGCATTAATATTGCTGGGCAAATGGCTTCACGCGACTGGAAAGGGCTCCCGTGTTTGTATGGAGAAGATCATTTCAAGGGTTTCTGAAAAGCAGAGAAACGCCTCCGGGCTTGGGGCCCAGGCAAGGGGTGAAGAGGACAAATGCCAACCCTCAGTGCTGGGATCTCAGAGAAGAGACTCGAGAGGCGAGCCTCCTGGCAGGGACGGGCCTCGGCAGGGCTGGTGGCAGTGGCACCACCCCCTCTCGGAGCCTGACAGAAGCTCGGAGTTCAGGGCAGTGCTGTCTCGGGAAGGACTCGCCTTATCGTCCCGTGAACCTGCAGTGCCTCATGCCCTGTGGGGGTTATGGGCTCTCAGGGAATATGACTCTGCCCCACACATTCTAGACAGGGACCTATGCCCACATATTGCTATGGCACCAAGGAGACGCCACAACTCGCTGCACCGGGTTCATGGCCCTGCCCATACCTACCAGGCCCACAGCTTGCCCGTCGCAACCAGAGACAGCTCATCTGCACAAGCACCTTGTGAGCACTTTTCAGAAGGGGGACTCGCGCGTTGGCAGTAAGAGCAGAGCGGCTCTGAGGATGGTCACTGAGGACGGGGAGCCTTCCAGGGCTCTGGTGGGAAGAGCAAGCACAGCAGAAGGTGCGGCCGGGAGCCTGGAGCCATGGGTGCAGGGCCAAACCCCCTGGCAGTCCTCATGCCCGTGATCCTGCCTTGTGGTAAGTGGACACAGAGAGCAGGCCAGCCTGGAATGTGCCATGCATCTAACCCTCCCCCGATGCTCACTGAATGGGGCAGAGCCAGGCTTCCGAGGTCCACGCACTGGGAATGATCTCGGGGAATCTTGGCAACAGAAGCTCGGGGCTGCCCACAGCCCACTACTCCTCTGGCTAATACTGTGCTTGGTCCTTGGGAACTGCCCTGGTCTGCACTCCCTGAGCTTTATTGCAACACAGTAACTAAAAGGAAATATGAGGAGTCACTAACTGTGATGCCCAAGGATTTGTGAGGGGGGTTGTGAGTGTTTGTCCTTAAGTTCTCAAAGTCACCATCAAGAAGGGAGCTATTTGGTTCTGACTGTGGAATAAGAGAATTCGAGCAGAAAGTTACCCAAAGAATCTGACGGAGGAGAGGAATGGGAAAGGGCTGTTTCAGAAAACTCTGCACAGGAAAAGTCAACAGGCTACATCGTGCAGGCCACATGCAGGTCAGGTTGGAGACGGTCTTCACTCTATGCTTAAGACCTGCAGGTGCAGGTTAAGAAGAGCCATAGTGACGATCACCAGCCCCACTGGCACCGACACCACCTCCCACACTGTGCCCAGGGCTGTCCACACCCCATCCCTCCCCACAACATCTCCATGAGACTGTGATGGGCACAGATAGCATATGCCAGCACCCTTCCTCCGAGGACCAAACCCGTGCCCATTTCTCCAGCATTTGAGTGAAAGTGGTTTTGCAAACACTACAGGGAGAATATGTGACCGCACCTGGCCAATCACAGGATTCCATCCCCTCCCTGCCACAGCGGCTGGCTTAGAGCTGGAGTCATAATACAAATAATAACACTCATTGGGACTTTTCTGGTGTCGTCCTGAGGAAAGCTGTTTCACCCTCAAGGTGGGGAGCAGGCAGGACTCAGCTGCAGCTGCGGGCAGCCATCCTGCAAAGCTGCATGAAAGAGGCCAACAAGCCCTGTCTGGGTGGCTCAGTGGGCTGGAGCATCATCCTGGATGCCAAAACGGTTGCGGGTCCATTCCTGGTCAGGGCACACACCTAGGTATGTTTGGTCGTTGGTATTTGGGGTGCATATGAGAGGCAACCGATTGTTTCTCTCTGTCTCTCTCTCTCTCCACCCTTCCCTTCCTCTCTCCAAAACGCAATATAAACATATCCTTGGGTGAGGATAAAAAGAATAAAAAAAGAAAGAGGCCACCTAGCCAAGGGAAAGAAGGAGCATAAAGCGGGGAGCCCTTGTAGCAGCTGTTCCTGAAGCCAGCTCCACCCCGGGCTCTGCAGCTTCACCTGCCCTTCAGGCTTCAGCCAGTGCCAGTTGGGTTTCTATATCCTGGAGTTGGAACTACTGGTCTGTTCTATGATTATGCCCACTTTTCTTTCAGATAGATGGAGTAACTAGCCCAAAGTTACACTGTGAGTAAGTGGTGAGCTGAGACTCTACTGCTCACCACTTGGTCATGATAAAAACTAGGCACCCATTCATTGCCTTCAACCAGAACAGCCAGCCTGCTGTGCCATCCACTTCCCACTCAAGCTGGGCAACCAGGTACAGAGTAGTTTTCCAGCAGCTGACAAAGAACAGCGCTATCCAGAACGCCCATTTCTGTGGGGTTAGAAGTAGAAGGAGGTAGATATCATTCCCAGCTTCCCGGAGCCCAGCAACTGTAGGAGAGAAAGAGCAGGCTCCACTGTACAGGTGGGGCAGGACGGGGCCGGAAACTCCATCTCTTTCTCAGATTTCAAAAGGACCCGCTTCCCCCGGGCACTGTCAAATCTGGACAACCCCCTTTTAAATTTCCTGCATCTGCAGCCATTAAAGAAGTTACCTCAAAAGAAGCGAGGGGTTATTAATCGGTTTCACGGAAGAGAGTCAGACTTCACCTTATGCCAAGAGACATTATGCAGACAACTGAGAGATCCAGAAAACAGCTGCTAAACAAAATCACAATGAATGGTGAGCAGAACGCAATTCTCGATAGCTGAAGTTCTCCAGGTGCATGGAACTATAAGGGGCTGTTAGAGGCAGCTGACAATTAGGGATAATTCCAAGGACTTTCAGAGAGCGAGGCTCTACACTCAGGACTGCAGGTCATATTTACTGAGGAGATGTGCGTTGCTAAGCAGCTGGAGCCACCCTGATGCTGTGTGTGACCGTCACTCCCCTCTTCCTTTTATCTTGAAGACAGCAGCACCCCTCTTCCCAGGTCTCCCTCACAGCCCTGCTAGAAGCCAGGCCAGGTGGGTGTGGACTGGAACATGTGGGTGAGCCACCATCGGGTAATACAACGTGACACTGGTGCCCACCCCAACACTCACAGCCTCTGCAGCACAGTCACAGGCATCTGGAAGGGTGCACAGATCACCCCATGCTCCTGAGACATGACTGACAAGGGCTGCATTGTCCCAGCCACTTGCTCAGCTCACTCAAGTGTTCTCTCATGCCCGTAATTCAACATGATGGGATCGGTTAGAGAAAGGACTGGTTTGAGCAGATGAGACCTGGCAGTCGCAACCAGCACCAGCCCTCTGAGTGGACTCGGGAGTGGCTAGGAGAGGTGAGGCTGGCACCTTGTGCTGAAGCCTCAGGAAAAAGTTGAAATTAAATTGTGGGCATCTGGGGGGAGGGGGGGCACCTGCACGGAAAAGCAGATGATGCAGCAGCCTGCTCGCCTTCCCCGTGCAGCTCGCACCCGTGCGTCCCAGGATCTGAGGATAATACGGGGCTGCCCTGAAGGTGGAAGGGCTTCGTCCAGCTGGGAAGGCATGGGTCCTTCCCCCCCAAAAAAATCCTACCAGTCTTTCAGTCCTGCCAAAATCTCTGAAACTATATCTCCCTCCAGGTCCCCCCGAGAATCCTTACCACAGAGCTAACTGGAAACAAAGCTCCCCTAGGAAGTTTCCTTACAAGAGTCCCTCCCGGCAGTCTGGCTTGGGAGTGGGCACGTAGGTACAGAGACCTCGTAGGTACACAGACTTTGGATGTGATAACACAAGATCAAGTCATGTAAACCACCACCCTTAGAGAGAGGATGGACGCATCAGAGGGAGCCCTTGTTGCTACTAAAACCAGATGGCTAGGAAGGGCGGAGTTGCATGTATAAGGTGCTACCTAATCATGCTCTGGGTTGCCGAGAGTCACGTCACGGGAGGTAAAGAATGGTGAAGGTCACCCTGGCCAGTGTTGCTCAGTGGTTGGAGTGTCGGCCCGCACGATGAAGGGCCATGGGTTCACTTCCTGGTCAAGAGCACATACCTAGGTTGCAGTTCGCTCCCTGCCTCCCAGTCGGGGTGCATGTGAGAGGCAACCAGTTGATGCGTCTCTCTCATATCAATGTCTCTCTCTCCCTCTCTCCCTCCCTCCCTCCCTCCCTCCCTCCCTCCCTCCCTCCCTCCCTCCCTTCCTCCCTTCCACTCTTTCTGAAAAGCAATGGAAACAATATCCTCAGGTGAGGATTAAAAAAAAAGTGAAAGGTCTCTGAGAACTTCAGAGCAACTGAGAAGTGATTATCATTATTACTACCCTACCATCCTGTCCTTGCACCGCCCTCGACGTCACCGGTGCCAGGGCATCCCGTCCTGGGCACTGAGGAAGTACACCTTCTCCCTGAACGCTCCACAGCAGGGCTTGCAGAGGGCATTGCATGCCAGTCCCAACATGTTAAAAAACAACAAAACGGAGATGCCCTGGGAAGCTAAGCTCGGGAAATGCTGCATATTACACCCCATTGTGGACAGTCAGACTTAGCACCTTAAAGACCTGAGAGTAAACATCAGTAAAACATCAACAACGGCAAAAATTAGCTCAATTCTGAGCCTGGCATTTGCCTGGTGCAGTACTTTCCTAGGGGTGCTGTAACAAAGTTCCACAAATCGGTGGTTTAAAACCAGAAAAATTAATTTCTCACAGTTCTGGAGACCGGAAGTCAGACACCAAGGTGTTGACAGAGCCCTGCTATCTCTGAGGGCTGCAGGGAGGAGGCTCCTTGCCTCTGCCTGGCTTCTGGTGGTTGCCAGCAATGCCTGGCAAATAGACTCGCCGCTCCCGTCTCTGCCTCCATCATCACATGGTGTCCTCCCTACGTGTGTGTCCAAATTCTCCCCTTCTGATCAGTACATCACTCATTGGGTTAGGACCCATACAAAGCAATGTGTAGCTTGCATTTAGGTCAAGAAACAATTATTGAGTAGTTACAGGCCTGGGCTAGGGTTGTGAGGGATCTGGGGTGAATGAGGGGAGGGTCTCTACTCTCAGGAAATGGTTGACCTAATAGGATCCCTGATCTCTCAGAGAAGGTAGGGTATGCTAAATACTACCTACAGGAAAGAGCATGCAGGCTGTAGGAACAATGTGAGTGAAGCCAGAGGTAAGGAAGCTGGGCTATAGTCTGGGACCATAACACTGGACCCAAGGCTGGGAGGACCGTAGGGGGAAACAGGGCAGACAGCAGGTCTCAGGCAAACAGTGTGTCATGTCACTAACAGTCTTCAACCCCACTATGATTTAGCCTGGACTCCAGTTCCACTACTGATATGAGTCCCTATCACTTCACAGACTTAGTGGAGAGTGTCCAGGAGTCATATAGTGTGAAGTTGCAATTGGTCATCTAGTTGTAGCCCTGAGTCAGGTACAGTACTTAAACAACACAAAACAAAAACATGAAAATATCCGAGATGTTGTAATCCAGAGGCTACCTCTCCAGAACCTGCTGGGCCCAGTACACTGAACAGAAACATTCAGAGTGTGACGTATTTGCTTCTCTTTCAGCCCTAGCTCAAAGTCAAAGCTAAGGCCCCCAAACTTAAGTATCTGTGGGTAGACAATATCTTCTGTTTTAAGGAATAATACTTTATTTAAATATTCACAGTGCCTTTATTATTTGTATACCCCTACACTGTTCTGGAAAAGATTAACAACCCCACTGCCAAGCCCATGAATTCTCAGACAGAGAAATACTTGCAAGCAACCTGCAAGGTTCACTTTTCCTTCCTGCTGCCAGGTTATCAGCATTGACATTAAGGCACTGGGCTATTTCAGGAATTCTCAAACACTCAACTTTGACAGAAACAAGCAAGCAAGACATCAGTGCAAACAGGAAGCAAGACGTTTATGTGGTGTCAGGACAAATTTGCCAGTACAAACCCGAAGGAAGTGCTGGTCAGCCAGTGTGAAAGCTGCTGCTTCAGAATGAGTAGAGTACAGCCTGGCCAAGCCGTTGCTCATCCTCAGACAGCCTCAGACTGTTTTATGCCTTTGAGAAAAATATCCATAGTTCTCTCGTACCCCAATCTTACTATTTAGAAACATTTCTAACACAGGAAGGACAGGAAGATTCCAAAATAATGTGATTCCACAATGCAAATGAATTCCAAACATTCACACTTAGAAATACTGACATGAATTGAATAGTAATCAAAAACTAAGTTCATGTCACCTTCTCTCCTTGTGGTTATTTCTCTTCAACTCATGGCCATCACACCCACTGTGAACACAACTTTCAATAAGAAACGTGCCTTCCCTGCCCCACCCACCTTCATCCAATTTAATTTAGTTTTGCTACCCAAATAGTGCAGTTTTAACCTATGGATGCAATTCAGAGGACATGGACAGCAGCAAGCCAGAGACAATAGCAAATGGGAATGGAAGCCAGATGTTCATCCTAAACCAGATTATCTACCTCCTTTGAATGCAAGGTTCCAGCACCATGGACAGCAGCAAACACCTAGTTGGAATAGTCCACTAATATAGATAGTGTGGAAAGTTTAGGTCTCTAAGCTCTAGAAACACACTTTGACAAAATGGCCATTCTGTCTTTCATTGTAGTATACAAAATAAGAGCTAATCAGGAGGCAGGAATATGTTACATTTGGGAGTCAATATGGGATTTGCTCACTTTTTAAAGATTGCCACTTTTTGGAGACATTGCCACAGAGAAGGTGTAATTAATCTAAAACCAAAGGCCAGACATAGGAAAAAATGTTCAATGTCATTAATCATCAGAGAGATGCAAATTAAAACCACAGTGAGGTATCACCTCACACCTGTCAGAATGGCTACCATCAATAAATCAACAAACAATAAGTGCTGGTGCGGATGTGGAGAAAAGGGAATCCTCATGCACTGCTGGTGGGAATACAGACTGGTGCAGCCACTATGGAAACAGTATGGATGGTTCTCAAAAAATTTAAAGTGGAACTGTGTTTTGGCCCAGTGATCCCACTTCTAGGAATATATCTTAAGAATCCCAAAACACCAATCAGAAAGAATATATGCACCCCTATGTGCATAGCAGTGTGATTTACAATAGCCAAGATCTGGAAATAGTCCAAGCGTCCATCAGTAGATGAGTGGATAAAAAAGCTCTGGTACATTTACACAGTGAAATACTATGCAGCTGTAAAATGAAGGAACTCTTATGCCTTGTGACAGCATGAATGGGCCTAGAGATTTTTATGCTAAGTGAAATAAACCAGTCAGAGAAAGACAAATACTATATGATCTTACTATTATGTGGAATCTAATGAACAAGATAAACTGATGAACAAAATAAAACCAGATACATGGAAAAGACTGACAGATGTCATAGGGGAGGGTGTTGGGGGGAGGGAGACTGGATAATAGGTAAAGATATTAGCCAAAGAGCATATATGCATAGCCCATGGCCACAGACAACAATGTGGTGAAGGTCAGGGGAGGGGAGCGGGGGCAGGGCAGAGATAGGCAAAGAGGGGGAAAGTGGAGAGCACTTGTAATAGTGTCAACAATAAAAAAAAATAATAAAACCAAAGGCCAGATCCTAGACCAAGAACTCACTTTGGTTTCTGGCTTCATCTTCCCTTCAATTAAGGGATGACTGGTGATGATTTCATAAACCATACAAAAGACTTTCCTTTATTAGAGACCAGGTATTGCTGAAGGACAATAAGGGAAACTTAAATTTCCACAGAAAGATTTCAGAAATTACTACCCATATACTTACCTCAGAGACCAGAAAACAAATGTGCTAAGGAACTCTGGCAGGGAAAACAGGATATCACAGAATTGTTTTCAAAAGGAAAAGTAATTGGTTATGTCTATTTCAGCTTAGCTAAAGCTGTAAAATCTAATCAGAAATATTTTTCACAGTGGCATCTTTTCCAAGATATTGAAATACCTCAAAAAATAAACCATTTTCTATTGTTGATGCTGCTTTTGCTGGGTGAAACTAAATAGTTATATCAAACTTCACTAAAAATGAAATAAGGCTTCTTGCAAGAGACTGTAAACATAATCATGAGTGAGCCAGTTCCCCAACCATCACCTCTGATCCTTGAAGGAAGAAAACAAAGTTCTCACAAGCAAACCAGGCACTCAGTGCTTGAGTCCCTAGAAGCCAAATGCCAAATAGTCAGCACCCAGGAAAGGCCACATGAAATTTCAAAGAACAGGCTTCCCACATTCTGAAGTTCATCTTAGCTTCAACAAACTGCTCCCAAGACGTCAACACAAGAATGAAATGGGTATGAACACATTTTCCTACCTTCTCTTCTGGTGACTTCAAAGCTTCTCAATTCCTGCAAGAAAAGAAAGGCTTTGTGTTTTTGAAGAATAATTCATGTGCACAGTTACTTGCAAACATCTCACCCTTTACTAGCCATTTATTCACACAAAGGTGAACAATGTCATAAGAACATGACATTCAGCAACGCTGGATGGGTCTTAAGCTCTCTGCACACACATATCTATAAATGTAAACAGCTTGTTGCTGGGGGGACTTAGGGGGAAATACTGTCAGTTGTGCAGTTTCAAATGGGCAGAGCCAACTCTCATGGTCTTCCTTACGTGGAATCTGAGCTGGTACCAGGTGGAAGACCTGCTCCAGGTCCATACCCCACCCTCCACCTAGACGGCAGGTGCTTCGAAGGGAAAACACCGATAAACGAGGGCCAGTTATCTCACCAGCAACGGGTTCCAATCAGTGGTGCCACTATTGCTTGTGTAGGTCACCGGCATGATCTGGTGATTGATTATGATCAATTCAATAGTTTCCAAAGGGTAGGATCTATGGGCAATATGGAATGCCAGTCCATGCCACTGACTACATTAAGCCCTTGGTTTTTCTAAATTCAGTCTCATCTTCCTGCTATGTGTAGGGCAATCAGCCAAGTATTTTAGAAGTGACATTGGTAAAACACACTGAGGTCCTGCATTGAAGATACTCGCAGTTGAACAGGCGGCTACAGAACAAACATAAATTACTGAAAAATAAAGGGGTTATTTTTTCTTGATAAATATTCACATTCAGCTGGAAGGGGATTTGTAAAAGAACCTGTGAACATAGCGCTGACGAATGGGCAGGCTTTCAGACAGGAATAAGGGAGGAAGGGAGAGAGAATGATAGCTTAAGGAAAGGTAGGGTTTGGAATGCCCAGGAAGCAGAAAAACACCCAGTGAGAAGTAATAGTGGGAAAGGGCTGAAAACATATATTGTAGTTTCATAACTAATATAAAGTATCTACAATTCATCATCAATGACCAGCTTAGGACAAAAAGCCTACTATTGAGAGTAAGCTGAAAATCCACGCGAGCAACTGAAGAAAAAAGAAGATAAAACACCAAACTTGGGCCAACTCTTCACCATCACAACCAAGAAGGCCATTCAGTGCCAGGCCAGCACTTTTTAAACAAATGACATGGTCTTTCATACCTCAGCATTCTTGTCTAGCATTTTTTTTGGGGGGGAGGGGGCGGTCAGGAGGGGAAGCGATATCAGAGATAAAATTGAGGAGGCACTGAGAAGTTTGCCCTCCCCAAACTACACTCTCTGACTGCCACCTCTGCAATGAGTCTAAAGCCCAGTGGAGGTCAGTGAAAGATTCATGTTAGAGGCCAGCAGCCCAGCAACACAGCACAATGAACCAAGTGAGCTTCCGGAATGCTGGTTCCTGAGGGGACACTCACACCTCAGGGTTCAGAAGAGGGAGCATGGCCAGTGCTCAGGGTGCTGAGAGATACGGTAGCCACAAAGCACAGCATGCATAAAGCAAACCCAGCTCCTCCCACGCTGCTCCTCCACAAATAACTAGTGTTTGTGGAACAGGGAAAATTAATAATCAACTTTTATGGCTCTAGAAAAAAACTTTATGGAAGTTTTATTACAAATGCATAAAATTGGTAAATTAACTTAGAGAAAGCCAACTGTGGTATAATATTGTACCTTATCTAGCAACATGGTATTTTCAATAATTGGTCCAAGTCTACTTTTATTTCTTTCAAGAGTATTTTATCGTTTTCCTTTAAGTATTTTGAATATTTCATTTTTGTTATCATAAATGGAATTTCTCTTCCATTATATCTTCTAACTCATTTTTGTTTGTAAATATGATGGCAATTGATTTTAATATATTGATTTTATAACCAGCCACTTGACTAAATATCCTATTGTTTGTAATAGTTTTTCCATTAATTATTTTGGGTTTTCTATTTATATAACCTATAAATAGCAATGATTTTATTTTCATTTCCTATGTCTCTAGTTGCTTTCTCTTATCTTATTGCTTTAGCTAACCCTTAATTTAATGTTAAATACTGTGGACATAGTGGGCATCCTGGTCTTGTCTTTGACTTTAAGAAAAAATCTTCAGTGTTTGCCTATTAAATAAAATGTTTATTATATTATTGAAATCCATACATATTTTTAAATAAATATTTAAAAACAAATGGCCCAGCGTGTCCCCTACTCACTCACTGCCTCTTTCCCTCCACTAGAATGTGAGTATCTTTTCCAGTTTTGCATCCGCAGTGCTACATGAGGACAGATGCTCTTACACATTTGTTGAGTGAAAAAAAAAAGATGTGTGTTGAATTTTATCAAAGACTCTCTCTGCATTTATGGAAATGACTATATGATATTTTTTCCTCCTTACCTCTATTAATTTGATGATTTATTTAGATTTCATAGTAGTCAATTATTCCTGTATTTCTGGAATAACTTTTTAAAAAATTCTTCCTTTTCTTTCTTTCTTTATATTTTTTTATTGAAGTAACATTGGTTAATAACATTTTATAAATTTCAGGTGAATATTATAATTCAATATCTGTATACTGCATTGTGTGCTCATCCACAAAAAGTCTAGCTTTAATTTGTCACCATATATTTGACCCCCTTTACCCATTTCACTCTCCCCCAACCCCCTTCCCCTCTAATAACCACCAATCTGTTGTCTATATCTATGAGTTTGTTTGCTACTTTTTTGTTTTATATTCCACATACTAATAGGCGTGAAATCATATGGTTTTTATCCTTTTCTGTCTGACTTATTTCCTTAGTAAAATACCCACATGGTCTGACTATGTTGTTACAAATGGCAATATTTTGCCTTTTTATGGCTGAGTAGTATTCCATTGTGTATACAATTCTATATATACCACTGTGTATTTTTAAAAACATGCTGCTGAATTCTGTTTTCTATGATTTAAATATATTATTGCATTAATACTCATAAATGAGCATAGTCTATAACTTTTAGGTGCTGTTTTTCTCAGTCTTAGGAATTAAAATAATACTAGTTTCATATAATGTATTTGGAAGTTTTCCTTTATTTTTCTCTGAATAGTTTAAATAAAAATGAGATTATCTGATCTTTAAAGGTTTCTTCAACTTCATTTCCCAGGTATTTATTAAAATGGGAGGAAGGAGAAGGTCAGAGAGGTTAAAACTTCTCCAAGTTCTCACATTTTGGTCAACAGCCAGCTGAGATTTAAATTCTAAAATACAAAAGTTGAAATACTAGATAAAACAAAATTCAATTATTTGCTACCTATAAGAGACACACCATAAATAAAAAGATATAAAAATGCTGAATGTAAAAAGATATAAAAGATAAACCATAGTAATGCCAACTAAAATACAGTTGATGTAGACTCTAAAACAAGAATTATTATTAGTGACAAAGAAGATGATTCATAAAGAAGGATATTTTAACGGGAATACATAGCAATTCTAAATTTATAGACATATAATAGCATAGACTAAACATATAAAGTCAAAACTAAAAGAACTGCCTGGCTCAGTGGTTGAGCATCAACCTCTGAACCAGCAGGTCATGGTTCAATTCTCAGTCAGGGTTCAAGTTCAGGTTTCAGGCTCAATACCCAGACGGGGCATGCAGGAGGCAGCCAATTGATGATTCTCTGTCATCATTGATGTTTCTACCTATCTCTCCCTCTCCTTTCCTCTCTGAAATCAATAAAAATATTTTTAAAAACACTAAAAGAACTAAAAGAATAAATCTACATTGATAAATCCACAATAATAGTTGGAGAATTTAAGAAACCTCTGTAGCTAACTCATAGAGTATGTAGAGAAAAAAAATAAGGCTATAGAAGATTTGAACCTCATGAACAAATGATGTATTTGATGTACATCAAACACTGTGCCCAACAACTGCATACTACACAATATTTCAAGTATCCATTCAACATTTATAAAAATTAGTCATATGCTGAGTCATCAGGATGTTTCAATGAATTTCAAATTATTAAAATCATATAGAGAACATACATAGTTTTCTGACTACAGTGAAATTAAATTAGAAATTAATAACCTAAGACTATAGAAAAAAATGTCCAAATGTCTGATCCATGAATCTAGAAGTATCCTATCTAATAAAAGAGAAACATGGTAATTAGTGTACGACCGCTACCCTTCCCATTGGCTAATCAGGGCAATATGCAAATTAACTGCCAGCCAAGATGGCGGCCAGCAGCCAGGCAGCTTAAAGCAAATATGAGGCTTGCTTGCTTCAGTGACGGAGGACTCCAACGTTCCCCGCCTGCCGCTGCCGGCCTCTGAGCTGCAACTCTAAGCAACTATGTTACAAATATAGAAGCTAAACAAAACCCCAGAAACATGCTTTAGTCCATCGGGCATCAGCCAGCAGGATCACAACATTGTTTCAAATACAGAAGGTAAACAAAGGCCAGAAACCTGCTTTCAGCAGCGGAGGCCTCAGAGCTGGAGCCAAGCCTCAAAGCTAAAGCTGGCCCAGAATAAAAAATAAAAATAAAAAAAGGAGCAGTTGGGAGCTTCAGTCACCCACCAGCCTGAAAACAGCCCTCAGCCCCTCACCCAGACTGGCCAGGCACCCCAGTGGGGACCCCTACCCTGATCCAGGACACCCTTCAGGGCAAACCAGCCGGCCCCCACCCATGCACCAGGCCTCTATTCTATATAGTAAAAGGGTAATATGTCTCCCAGCACCGGGATCAGCGGAGCCAAGAGGCCTCCCGGCACCGAGATCAGCGTGACAGGGGGCAGCGCCCAAACCCCCTGATCGCCCTGTGGCTCTGTGTGTGACAGGGGACGGGGCCACAACCTCCCTATCCGCCCTGCTCTGTTCGCGACAGGGGAAGGCGCCCCAACCCCCTGATCAGCCCTGCTCTGTGCCTGATAGGGGGAGCTCCCCAACCCCCTGATCGCCCTGCGGCTCTGTGTGTGACAGGGTGTGGAGCCCCAACCCCCTGATCGGCCATGCTCTGTGTGTGACGGGGTAGAGCCATAACCTCCCCATCGGCCCTACCCTGAGTGTGAGAGTGGCGGCGCCCCAACCCCCTGATCGGCCCTGCTCTGTGGGTGATAGAGGGCGGCACTGCAACCCCCACCCCACAGGTCCTGCTCTGTGTGTGATGGGGTAGGGCCATAACCTCCCCATCGGCCTTACCCTGAGTGTGAGAGTGGTGGCGCCCTAACCCCCTAATCAGCCCTGCTCTGTGGGTGATAGAGGGTGGCACCCCAACCCCCTGATCCGCCCTGCTCTGTGTGTGACAGGGGGTGGTGCCCCAACTCCCCTATCGGCCCTACTCTGTGAGTGACAGGGGGGAGCTCCTCAACCCCCTGATGGGCCCTGCTCTGTGCGTGACAGGGGGGAGCTCCTCAACCCCCTGACGGGCCCTGCTCTGTGCGTGACAGGGGGCAGCACCCCAACCCCCTGATTGGCCCTGCTGTGTGTGTGACAGGTGGTGGCGCCGCAACCTCCCCATGACCCTGCCTTGAGTGTGACAGGGAACGGTGCCCCAACCCCCCAATCGGCCCTACCCTGAGCGTGACTGAGGGTGGCATCACAACCTCCCAATCCGCCCTGCTCTGTGCATGACAGGGGGCGGCGCCCCAACTCCCCAATCGGCCCTGCTCTGAGCCTGACCAGGTGCTGCACCTAGGGATTGGGCCTGCCCTCTGCCACCCGGGAGCAGGCCTAAGCCAGCAGGGTGTTATCTCCTGAGGGGTCCCAGACTGCAAGAGGGCACAGGCCAGGCTGAGGGACCCTCCCGCCCCCCCCCCCCCCGAGTGCACAAATTTTTGTGCACCGGGCCTCTAGTACTGTATAATTTCCTAAAGAAAATCACAAAGAAAATGAGAAGACATTTTGAATTGAATGATGACTGAATAATAGCATTTACAAAATTATGGGATATGGCTAAAGCAGTAGTTAGAGGGAAATTATAGCCTTAAATGCATGTAGAAAAAATAAAGGCTAGAAATTGATGACCTAAACATCTATCTCTAAAAGCTAGGAAAAGGACAATTTAAGCCCACAAAAAGTAGATGGAAAAAAAATAAGTTAGGAGTAGAAATCAATGAATTATAAGAGAAAAAAATTATACCACAAAATTTTAAAGCCAACAGTTGGTTCTTTGAAAAGATAATAAACTTGATAAATTCCTAAGAAGGCTGATCAAGAAAACAGAGAGAAAACATATGTAGAATTCAAAATTGAGCAAGAAACCACATATATCCAGTTTCTGAGTTTATGACAAAGGTGTCAACTCCATACAGCTGTACCCCGACCCCTTTGGGGAAGTAGATTACCCCCTCAGCCTCAGTTTGTGCCTCTGTAAAACCAGGCCATGATGGTGCCTCCCTCATAGAGTAGTTGTGATGACTAAGAGAAACAGCAATAAGCCTGGACCATGCTGAGCATGGTGGCTGGCACACATCTGTCCTCCTGGTGGTTCGTCATCACTACCGCCATTAGTGAAGTTAACTAAGGGATGGTAAAATCATTTGCGGGAGGCAATGAGTTCAATGGCTCCATCAATTATTGAGGCTAAATAAAAATCTGTCTTTCCCGCCTTGCTCAGTGGTTAGAGCGTCAGCCTGAGCACTGGAGGGTCTCGGGTTCAGTTCCTGGTCAAGGGGGCGTGTGGGAGGCAACCAGTCAATGTGTCTCTCTCATATCAATGCTTTTCTCTCCTTCCTCCCTCCCCCCCCCCACCCCCCGGCTAAAAATCAATGGGAAAAACATCCTCACTCCTCGGGTAAGGATTAAAAATAAAACACCTGTCTTTCCAGTACTTGAAAATCAACCCCCAAAAAGCTGAAGCAGAACTAAAGAACAAAGCTCCCTGACATCAGTGACACCAAGGTCCTGGGTGCACTGCCTAAGGGGAAAATGATTTGCTGCAGAAGCTTCAAACAAGATGGTTATAAATGAGAGTCAGCGCAGGGACATTACTTAATGACTAAATTTCTTTAACTAAAAATCTAATTTTATTAGGGTATAAATCACACTTTCTTGAAGGAGGGAATTAATTTTAGATTTTTCATTCACTGTTCATAACCTTTCCACGAATTTGACAGCCGAATCATTTTAAATGTCATTTAACCAATACAATACAACAGCTTTATTCCTCATTGTACCCTTCCCAGATCCATTATCTTCCACTATAATGTAGAGGAGCTTAAGTAAAAAATTACCATTCCATAAAGCTGTATCTTACTGTGCCGTTGAACTGCATAATCTTTATTTTTGAATCAATATAATGTGAGTGCTGAGTAATATTTTTCATAATCCAAAAATCTATTACAGATCCTCAGCTACCAAAGCACAGTGTGAGAGCTGCTGAAAAAGCATGAATGAGGAGCCTCAGACTCCATGCCAGGGGCTTCTCACTTCCACGTCAGCTGTGCTCCCAGCTTAGGCTGCGCGTGAGGCTCAGGAAAGGGGTGGAGTAGCGCGGGCCCAGACCACAGCCACGCCTCCTCATCCACCCTTGGTGAGAGGGTAAGTCTCAGTCTGTCACTTGAAATATTAAGGGATTCGGTGGCTTCTGGGAAAATGTTGGCTGTGTAGCTTAGGAAAATGGGGGTCAAAGTACCCACTAGTAAGGAGAGATGCCAGGAAAGCTACGCTGAAAGGAGTGCGACATGGCCAGGTCTTCGTAGACAAAGCAGAGGGTGAGCCTGGCGCAGATGAGGCACAACCTGCTCAGGTGGGCAGCTGTCGGTCGGCCCTCAGTCCCTGCCAGTGTCCTGATGGAGAGCCCAGGGTCCAGCCGCAGAGGAGCTGAGGACACCCCCTTCCTCAGAGTTCCCTCGGCCCCAAGTGCCCGAAGAAGCTACAAAAGGAAGCCCATGTGTCCAATTTATAAACCATTTGATACAGTGGAGAGGGAAGCTGTGCTATCAGGGCTAATCAAGACTGAATTCTGACATCTAAATTCTACTTTATTCATTTCTGAGATGCTCTTAAAACGAATGCTTCTTTAACAACCCTTCCTACAATTTTTCATTCATTCATTTGAATTTTAAAAGTTTGACTCTAACCACTCTCAGTTTTGCTAGCAAGACCCCATTCTGTAATTAAAATCTTCCCTTGGACGGGCAGGATACGGCTAAATAAAGCGATGCCTGATGCAGCGAGTGTTCCGTCACTGGCTCCCGTTTCCTGAGCCCACACCGAGCACTTTGTGCACTTTACCTCACCGGTATCATTCAGTTAAAAGCAGAAGGAAAACCTCCGATTGTTAGATTTCCCAGCACAACAAGCCTGGGCCTTAAAGCCAGATAAAGAAAGGGTTAGGGGATTAACCTTACACTCAAGGGCTAGTTTGAGGGCCAAGTGAATAATCCAGCTAACAACAGAGTTTTCTGGGCAAGTGTTCAAGGGAAATGCCAACAAGGATGTGCCCGCTCTTGAGAAATGCCACCCAGGCAAGAGGTCAGAGCTCATCTCCTGCATCACAGAGAACTGCCCACGAGTCCTCTGGGGTAGATGGGCTATTAATGCCTTAAAGGCATGTTAAAGGCAGGAGAGGCACAGGCGGCAGCCCAAACCCCAAGATGCTTAGGTAGCTAAGGAGTTGCTTTGGCCTTTCAGTCAGCTTCACCCACAACCTGCCCAATCAGGTGAGGCCTTGCTGCCTTTCTCAGGAGACCAAGAACAGAAGGGGTGGGGCTGGGCATGGCAACACAGGCAAAGGAAGTCAGTGGCCTTCACTGGGCTGAAACATGGCTGATACGGTGAGGTCTGTGTCCCTTCTATTTCCCCCCCAATAATAAATGGATCAGTGTAAGCAAACTAGTGCTTACACAGGACAGGGGAATGTAAAAGGAGGTTTATCAAGACAAAAGGGAGAGACCATGGATAGACAATTTTGAAAAAATATTAGAAATCTCTTTATGATTGAGGTGCAAATCATCTATTTTGTTTCCTTGGTTGTTTTTTTTTAAAAAAAAAAAATCACTTTTATGAAGCTACAATAGCCTTGGATGTGGCACATATGTGAGGAACATCAATTTTATTATATGTCCCTGAGGGATACTGTGAAACAAGACCCTCGCAGCCTCCAGGAAGTCGGAATAACCTGCTTTTGGTCATAACTATTCCACCAGCTGCAGCCCTGAGAGAGCCATCTCCCACCAGAGTTTACCCACCTGTAAAATGGGGAGACCAGACAGCCCAGCCAGGGCGAATCAGAAACATGGGCTGAGTCTCACAGGGAATTCTGCCCAGTGCTTTCTGAGGCAGAGCAGAGGTTGCCCAGTATAGGAGAAAGCTGTGATACTCTACAGCAGTGGTTCTCAACCTTCCTAATGCCGCGACCCTTTAATACAGTTCCTCATGTTGTGGTGACCCCCAATTTCATTGTTACAAATTGAACATAATTAAAGCATAGTGATTAATCACAAAAACAATATGTAATAATATATGTGTTTTCCGATGGTCTTAGGCGACCCCTGTGTAAGGGTCGTTCGACCCCCAAAGGGGTTGCGACCCACAGGTTGAGAACCGCTGCTCTAAAGAGAAAGGGGATTCATGGTAACTGTAAAACACCAGATAGGAAAGGTAATGTGAGGATATGTGCCAGGCCTTCAAAAATTAAGACCAGTTAGGAGTTAATTTTCTCATTTTTAAAAGTAAAGAATGAATAGACTATTATATGAGAATTTAGGGATTTTAAATTCTAAGTAATTTTTTGAAACTCTATTTTAAAGGTTATTCATATACAATTTTTTTTTAAGTTGACTCCGAATTTAAGTGTTCTGTGGCTAATCTCCCGCAGCAACAAGTAAACATTAAAATTGTGTTTGATGGAATAAATGTCAGAGACGAATTGATCACTCCACGGCGTTAAACATAACGGCCTGCACACAGCCAGGTTAAGAGAGCAAGAAGGAGCCGAAACCGGTTTGGCTCAGTGGATAGAGCGTCGGCCTGCAGACTGAAAGGTCCCAGGTTCGATTCCGGTCAAGGGCATGTACCTGGGTTGCGGGCACATCCCCAGTAGATGTGCCTGAGTCAGCTGATCGATGTTTCTCTCTCATCGATGTTTCTAACTCTCTATCTCTCTCCCTTCCTCTCTGTAAAAAAATCAATAAAATATATTTAAAAAAAAAAAAAAAAGAGACCAAGAAGGAAAGAGGGCCCTTTCCAGTGTTATCTCTCAGACAACCCAACAAATTAAAAACTAATTAACGTTTTGATTTGGAAAGTGATCCACATCTCGGCCTCCACACAAGCAAGCTCTGCGTGCACGACTCTCCTAACAATTAGCAGCCTGGGGCTCTGACTCGGCACCCGGGGGGAGGTTCGGGGGCCCTCCATGACAGTCACCTCCAGCGACACTAGCAGGACTCGGCAAGCCCAGCGCACTGCGTGCCCTAAGAAAATCAAGACTGCCATGTGGGTGTTCGGGGGAGGACAGATGGCCCCTAGGAGGAAAGGGGACAGGTTCACATGTTAATTATTCATCATACCCTCCAGGTACCTTCCAGAAGACCATGTCACCTGCTTAGCATGACTGCCAGCTATAAGCCCAAGATGAGATTTAGAATAGCTGGAATCTAGAAAATTAAAAGACAAAAAAGGAAGAGAGGCTACCCTCCAGCATGCTCCTCATGTCCACTTTTCATGCTTGCTTTTGTACACGGAGTGGCTGGGGCAGGCACAGGGGCGGGGGTGGAGGGTGGGGGGGAGGGGGGTCACAAATGCAGATGATCCGACATAAAGATGCAAAAACTTGCAGAGCCCTGGTGGTGCAGGGGTGGGTGAGAGGGGGCAGCCGGGAAAATGGACTGCAGGCCAGGGCTGGGCAGTGTCTGATAGCAACCAGGCTGAAACACGTGGTGTGGCCGACACCTAAGGACAGGCACACCCTCTTCTCCCAAAAGGGGCAGTAAAGACCCTTTCATCCAACCAGAATCTCCCATCTTGCCCAGAAACAGGCCCCTCCCCTCCGATCCTCCGGCTGGGTCAGTGACCCCTCTGCCCTCCAGGGCCGCTGGCCTCCGAGGCAGGGCCTCCGCCTGCTCTTCACTTTCTTTCTGGCCACCTCCAGCCTCCGTGGGCTTGGCTTTGCACGTGCATTTTTGTCAGGCCTAATCCTCCTATGCCCACCACATTGCCTCTCCCCCAGGCACCCTGATCGGCCTCCTGACCTATTTGTTTACTCATCTGGTCATGTATTCATTCATTCAACAAATATGTACTGTCCTGGGATACAGCAGGGCCAAGGCAGCCGCAGCCCCTGTCCCCACAACGCTTATGATCTCACATGGAGAAACATACAACAAGCAAGCAAATGAAATTCATAAAACACGTATGTTACACAGCTGCACGGTCAGAAATAAAACAGGGAGGGGGACAGAATGGCAGAGGGGAAGGGTTTTCGATTTTAGATAAAGTGGCAGGGGGAGGGGGCAGGGGGGAGGGCCAACCCCCCCCCCAACCCCCGCCCCGCAGGGGCTGTTGTTTGAGTGGAGACCTTCCCTCCTGGAGCATGGCCTTCCCTGCTCAGTCACCCCTCTGTCCAATAAGCAGGCCCCTCTCCGTCACCGCTCCCGCTCAGAGCTGCAGCAGCACCAGCGCTGAGAAGCGGTGGAGGAAGCAGCCGTGCGCATCCAGCCGTGTGCATCACAGGGCAGCTCCGTCTGCTGAGCCTCCACACCCTCCTCCTTGGATCGTCATAGCCCCCTGCCCCCACCGGAGGAGCCGCCGATGCCTGCTCCCTCCCGTGCACCTTCACCGCCCTGCTTCCGCCAGTGCCGGGTGGTTTTCGGTTGTTTGTCTGAATACATAATTGGCCTGGACTCCCATGGGCATCTGCTTTTGTACCGGGAGATAAATCCCCAAACACACTTTAATTAGAAAGCACTTTCTTTGTACCGCTATAAAACTTATATTAAAAATGGAACTTAAAGTAGTTTAAATTAAGTGACTTATATATAATTAAAAAGCCTTTAAGGCACAATAAGGCTCTTTTTCAATTTCCCTTTATAGCAGAGTCAAAAAGGAAGGAAGGTGCCCGATGGCTGGCGCGGCTGGATTGCTAGTCCCCTAGCAGCTGGCCCATCCAGAGGCCCCGGTAAAACCAACAGCTGTTCCCTGTCCTCCCCTGGCTTCTCAGGTGGGAAGCGCCAGGAGCTTCAGTTTGCTCACTGCAAGGCGAGATTCAGGGCGGTGCCTCTGCGATTGTTGTGAGAATGAGCAAGGGGTGTGCAAAGAACACTGCATCACTCCGGGGCTGGAGCCTACGCCACCAGCTCAGGGGCCAGGCCAGCCTCAGTCACCCACGCCCAGAGGGGCTGGTGTTGGGGCAACACACATGGACGCCTCGTCCCAACAGCCTGAATATTCTCTCCCTCTAAAGGGCGGAGCCTGAGAAGGACATCGGTGAGGAAAGTGAGTGTTTTGTCAGAGTTGCTTCCCTAGGCTAACCCAGTGATGAAAAGACCCAAACAGGGCCCAGGCCACATCCCAGCATAACGAAGGCGCAAGCTCTGGGGCTGGGACACAGGCATCAGTACTTTTTTGAAGCTGCAGATAATTCAGATAATGAGAGGACAAGTGCGGGAACCACTGAGCACAAATACCTTACAACCTGCCCCTCCCCCCGATACTAGGTTCTCACTCTGCACGTCACTGCTCCTTACTGCCGTGCTGGGCAGCCTCCCGTGGGCCAGCGTGGCTTCCACAGGTGCTGGCAGGGCTCTCCTGGGAGCTGCTTGGTGTCACTGGCACAGAAACTGTACCCAGGGAGGTGCCTGAGGACGGACGGTGCTCTCTTTCAACAGGGAGTGATGCCATGTGAGCTCGCAGGTCTCGGCAGCCCTGGGTGCAGGCAGGAAGGCAGGCAGGCTCAGCACCCAGAACTGAGAAGCCGCTCTGGTGATGGGAGCGGGGGGGACAGCCTGGAGGGCATGAGCTGGCTGTCTGCAGCCCCGCAGGTGCACAGCTGGGCCCCGGGCCCAGTACACTGAGCCACCAGCTCACCTCCAAGAGCTTCCGCTTCCTCAGCGCTAAGGTGAGACTCAGGTCGTGCCCATGAGATCCTTGTGACAACTGAGAGAGGAGGGTACAGGGAGCACCCGCTGTTTGGTGGCTGCTGGAACTCA
This sequence comes from Myotis nattereri, assembly GCF_964212035.1. Classification (NCBI taxonomy): domain Eukaryota; kingdom Metazoa; phylum Chordata; class Mammalia; order Chiroptera; family Vespertilionidae; genus Myotis; species Myotis nattereri. The sequence goes on from NC_138080.1 coordinate 76,365,526, forward strand.
CGTTTCCACCCCAGACAGCACCTTCGGGACTGATGGGCATCATCCTGCCCCAGCACCAAGTGGAAGAGGAGCTCATCCATGTTTCAGGGCCTCTGGGGGGGGGGGGGAGGCAGGCAGGACCCACAGTTCTGCTGTGACCATTGGGCAATGACCAGAAAGATAGGGAGGGGGGAAGGCTCCATCGGTGGCACAGAGTCAACTGTGAACCATCAACACCTGACCAGAGCTGTCCCCTCAGACCTCCTACATGCACCCCAGGCTGGCATCCCTGACTTTCTCTCACCCTTTGGGGCTTCCCATTGGCTCACTGGCTCCAGCATCTGGAAGTGCTGGAATTCCTTCCCCTCGGCTTTCTGTGGAAAGGGCACTGTGTGTATCCTGCCCTGCCCAGCGAGCTGCCCTTCCCTCCTGGATCACGGGCAGCTTTGATCACTCCCCAGCCATGGCCATTCCATGGGTGGGGTGCCCTTGCCCACCTGGATGAGGCAGGTGTGCCTCTGAAGGAGCCGCTGCCCACGACCACAGCGTGGCCAAGCTCTGTGCCCGTCTGCCTGGGGCTGTCCTACCCCTGGCAGGAGAGCCCCTCCACGGAAGGAGCGTGCGGGCTCGCCTCTGGCTACAACGAGCACTGACCACCTTGTTCTCCTCCTGTGGCTGGCGGGAGTCAGCAAACACCAACATTTCCCACTGGGTGTCCTGACTCTCCAAAAGCCTTTATCTGCTGGTAACACCCTGCTCACTAATGCTGGGAATCCTGCCTCCTCCCTCAGACCAGGGTTCCAGAGCCTAGCTTTGAAGGGGAGGCACTCTCATCAACCCTCGGGAACGCCCCAAGGGCAGGTCTTAGAAGCAGAAACAGAGACCACACCTCATCACGCTTAGGTCTCCATCCAGAGGCCAGGCACCTTCCCATGTGCCTGGCACAGCAGCGGGCCAGGCCCTGCCCTACGTGAGGGCAGATGCTCAGGGGCCCACAAGACAGTGGCTGCCGAGTTCTCACCAGACCCCCTTGGAGAACTGGAAGGAAATAGCCAAAAAGATATTCATCCTCCTAGGATCAAGGACTCCCCTGCAGGCCCTTCCCGTTGGGTGGGAGAAGATACCAGAACGGTGTGTGTACTAGGGAGCCGGTAGGGGAGGTGGCTGGGAGCACAAGCAGGACGGTCAGGCCTGCCCACCCAGCTCCCCCACTTAATACACGGGAGACCTCCCACGGCTCACCTGCCTCTGAGTCCCTCACAGACTCATTTAAGGAAGTCAGTGAAGGGATCTACTTAAACTTGGACAAAATGGTAGCTGCTTATTAATGCTATCATCACTCACAGCGAGAGAATGAATTCCATCTCAGAAACCACAGTTCCTATCAGGAAGCCCCTCCTCACTCCTGTAAGGAAAGGATGAGACACGCCATCCAGACTCCCAGCCCTGAGCTCCAGAGGCCACCCTGCCCCCACCCTCAGGTGCCCTCTTGTCCTCACCACCTCCTAGCTCTTGGTTACGCTTAAATAGACATCGCACAGACACCATGCTCCTAATGCAACAAGACTGCACCTGGCTGGGAGCAGCGCGCAGCCCAGAGCACGGGGAGCAGCTCGCGCGTCCTGCCATCCGTGGTGATTGGCCTAATTGTCCCACAACAGCGCAAGTGCGGTGCGCTCCCTGATTGCACCAGGCGTCAGGCTCTCCAAGAAGAGGATCTGGTAAAGCCAGGACTCGCCTCCCATGTAGCCCCTTTACTCCCCGCAAGAACAACTCCAGCTAAACCTCAAAGCACCTGCACAAAGGAACTCCCTGCAGCCACGGGATACGTGACTCTGGAGTCACAGGGCCATGTCCGAGCCCCAAAGCCAGCTCAGTTTTGGTGGGAAGGGTGCGGGCACAGGCCCGGGTGTCAGGTGCACAGGCACCAGGACGGTCAGGGTCCTGACCTTGAGATGTGAGTCAGCGCCCAGAGGTCAGGCAGACTTTTTGGCGGGTCTTCAGGGAAAACCCAGAGAGGGATAAGCTAGGCTTCCGAGCTGCCCAGCTACAGACGGGCCGGGTTGGGGTGGGACAGGTAGAGCAAGGTGGGCAGGCAAAGAAGAGCAAAGATTCAAGACCACATAGGCAGGCCCTCCTCCCTGACTCAGCCCTCTATCTCAGCGCTCATTGCTCTGGGTGCTTTCCGAGAGGCTGGAGGCTGGTCCTCGCTCTCAGCAGCCCCCTCCACCCACGTGAAGCTGCTCTCCCTCTCTCCCAGGCCTGCACCCACACCCTCCGCTCAGAACCCCTACATGTCACCTCACATATGCGGACCTGTCCCCTATGGATGGGACCAGGGCAGATGCCTCTTCAGTCAAGTTCTCAAAGACTAGACCTCCTCTGAGCAGTCCAGGGCCCCGGAGCAGGAGGATGGTGTGATGGCAGGGCCAGGGCCTCGGGGCTGATGTGACAGGGTGAGGTCCACAGGGTGCGGTGTACAGCTCTGTGGAAAAGCCAGGCTCCAGAGGAGAGAGACATGGAAGACGGGAAGAAGGAGAGGAGGGCGGCTGCCTGATGCTCGATGCCCTGAGCCCACCCTCATGAGCACATCGGGAGGCGAGTCTGCTCCCGGCCGCCAGAGGCTCCCAGGTGGCTCACTTTGCCAGCAGCCTGGACACCCAGCCCACCAGTCTCTTCTCCATTTCCCCCCACAAGATATAGACCTATTCTAGCCCACGCCTACACTTGCGTACTGTGCCCACCCAGATCTCCCTCACCCTCTCCAAGGCCCTCCCCTCGCAGAGGTCCTCCCCAACCGCAGCTCCCACCCAGCGCCTCTCTGCTCTAAACTCACGCCACCCACGGTTTGGCCCACTCTGTAGCCAAATATGCTTTCTACGGCATTCGTGGCTCACCATGTGTGAGCATACAGCTGATTTCCTAAAGCTCTGCCTGCGCCTTTTCCTGCTCGTGGTTCCACGGTGAGACGCCAGCCTGCATGGAGCAGCTCATGACCACCTCTTCCTGTATCGCAGGAATGGTTGTGCAGAACAAGGTGAAGTTTAAATTTTATTACACATTTCCATGAAGCACAGAGAATTTTGTTCTAGTCATGGCCATAGAAGTGTTTCCATTCCTGAAAATGACCAAACCCAGTGGGACAGCCAGTGGACAAGGAGGGACACCCAACCCAAGGTGGGTCTAAAGCAAGAGCCTGGCCTGTGAGACAAGAGTCCTGCTGTGAGACAGGAGTTTGGGGGGGGGGGGCAGAATGGGACCCCCGCAGGCAGGCACGAGCGGCTTTCTCCTTCATTAGCCAATAAACAGACTGAATTTCCTTTAGGCTGAGGCTGAGAACTTAATTGAATCACTATACACAGTTAGAGAAGAGTAACAATCGACAGAGGTGTGTAATTCCTTCTGCTAACTCAGATTCCTTCAGCAACTGCGGATTGCTCCATCTACCTCCCAACCCCCCCCCCCCCCCCCCCCGCCCCATGTCCCATGGGTCTTCAAGCCCCAGAATGGAATCATAAATCCTATTTCTCATCAACCACTTGGCCCAGGGCCAAGCACAGAGCTGGGTGCTCAATGGATACTGTCGATGACTAAGATATAAGTCCACCAGATATTCCTGTTGGCCCAGACAATCCAGGGCTCAGAAACCCATACTAGGTAGGTAAATGGTATCCTGAGAAGGTCCTTGATGTGGGACATAAGGACATACTCCTGAGCTCTGCGGCCAGGGGATGGACACCCAAGCATGAGGCAGAAAATCCCCTTCTCCACAGCCAAACGCTAAAGTGAAAACAACCACATATGTAACAGCCAAACAGCAGAGAGTGGAGGAGGAAGAGGAGGCACCGTGGGGCAGTTTTTAGAAGCACTCCAATTAGAGCACCGCCTGGCAGGCCTCTCCCATCTGACGTCTCCCAGCGTGCCCACATGAAAGCCTGCTTCCCTGAGCGGATGCACAAAATGTGGCATCAGCAGAAGCACAGAAACCCGAGGTCTGTACGACAGAGAAAGTTTCTGAGCATGCTTTTAAGTGCAAGGCCAGAAAGGGAAATAAATAGGAAAAGAGTTCTGCTTTCTTTATCCAGAGAGCGGGCTGTAAATGACAGAACAGCTTACACACGCTTTTAATCCAATTGTCCTAAGATGACTGTCAGGAAAAGCCATCAGAAGCCTTACACCTATGGAATGACATCTCCAAAGAGAACTTCTGTCCCCAGTGCCCTCGGTCACTTCCTCCCTTCACGGGGACAGCTGGCGGCCACCCTCCCTGCAGCCACAGACTATTTCTGCTGACTGAAGATTCTGAGCACGAACAGAACATCCTGCATTTGCCTGACTTTACATTTCCTCTTCTGGTTCCCTTGTTGGCGAGGTTCAGGTGTGCCAGCCTCGTCACAGAAGGGACAGCCGGGCCCACGCAGGCCCCGGGGACCACCTTGGAAGGCACAGCCACTGAGTAGAGGACTCTGCTCCCTCCCCCGCACACAGCCTACAGGACTCTCTCAGCTTCCTCTGATTCAGTAAGGATGATGGAAAGATCTGAAACTGTGACAAGATTCTGTTATAAGTAGAAACCAAAGACAGCCAGGCGACTCTCTCCTGGGATTTCTTTTGTAAGGAGTCCTAGAAACTCTAGTCACCTTGTCCAAATTCCTACATGATGCCAAAATGAATAATAAAAGATCGCTGACTCACTCACTCACCTGACAGATATCTGAACATCCCACTTTGTACCAAGCTCTCCTGGATCCTGGGGACCCAAGGGAGCTCACACTGGGAGACTCACCTTTCCACCAGGGAAAGGGCCCTCCCACCCCCAGAGCCACCTGCTAAACATGGAGTGACAAGGGCTACGGCCCAGGAGGACACGCCAGGCCATGGGGAGGGAGAGGTACACAGTGGGGTTCGGAGATTACAGCTCTGACTGCCACATTCTGAGCAGGTGCTCGGTGCCAGGAATCACAGGTGCCATCTCAGGCCTCATGACAGCTCTGACAGCGGCGCTGTTACCATCTACATTTTACTCATCGCTCACCTGAAGGTCACAGAGAGGAAGGGCCCCTCAGGACACAGCTGGCAAGGGAAGACACAGCTTAGAGCTGCGGGTGCTCTGACTCCAGGCCCCTGCGACAGAGGCAGGACTGGGGTTCCTTAGGAGCCAGTGCAGACAGGCAGCCCATAAGGAGAGTGATGCAGCCCCAGCAGGAAACACCAAGTATGGGATTTTAAAACAACAATGAATGTCCTAGAGGAGAAAGCAGGAACGTGGAACATACAGGGTTTGGTTATCAGAGGCGGGTGGACAGCAGCCATTTTTCCCCAGAGCCCAGAGCTGCCTGCATCAGGCTGCCCAGGCCAGGAGCTGCCCAGCCCGCCAGCCAAGCCGCCGGGAGCACCGGGGCCTCTCAGCCTGCATGGGGCCAGATGTGTTGTCAGAAAAGCAGGCGGCTGCAGAGGCCCAGGCCCCGGAGAAGAGTCCAGAGAGAGAAGGGAGTGGCTCGGGTGCACAGACCTCACTTGGGCCAGGCTGGACCCGGAATGCAGAGCCTCCACGACAGTCCTGTGGTCTCATCCTGGAATAAGCAGGGTTCTGCGGCTGCAGCTGGAGTTCGACGGTTCCTCCAGTGCCTAGGGTCTCTGCGTGGTTCTCCCCCACTGGGCCATCTTCCAAGTTTGGGGGTGGGTGAAAGGACTAACAGGCTTCACTCTGACCGCAGAGAGAAAGCCAGCCCCATAACAGGTGGCTCACTAGAATTTACACATGCCCGTGCCACTCCCAGCTCCGCTGCCATCACCGGGCAGTTATACTCACTCGCTGACCCGACAGCCATACCCCAGCGCTCTCCTCCATCTCCCCACCCCCGCCCACCAGCCCGCCGTTCTGTCCGATCGATCACACCACAGCCCAGGTCCTCAGGGACGACTCCTCATAACATGCGTGTGCGGCACCATCCCTTGGAGAAGAGGAAGAAGCACCAGGTAAACCACTAGCTGCCCCTTCCCCCAATCCCGCCGGGATGCGGCCCCTGTCTCTGCCTGGTGGTGATCCACTGGTGGCAGGATTCTGGGTCACCACTCTGTACGAAGCCCCGAAGTGCTGTCAGAACACATTTTTAAATTAAACTGAAATGAAGTTAATTTTGTTTTCTGAATTTCACTATAGTCCTTGAAATATCTGAGCACAGCATGGGGCTAGGAGCTGTCTGTCTCCAGGGTCAGCTGGCGGGCAGCCCCATCAAGATGAAGTGTTAAATGAGAATGCTCAGGCTTGACTTTTTTTTAATATTACTGACCCTATTACAGATGTTCCCCCATTTCCTCCTATGTTGCCCCCCTCCACCCAGCCCCCACCCCAGGCCTTCACCGCCCTATTGTCTGTGTCCATGGGTTATGTACTAGTATATATGCATATATGTTCTTGGTTAATCTCTTCCCATCCAATCCCCCAAAAGCTCTTGGAACCAGGGCCCCATGAAGAAAGAGATGGGTTTTTCTTGGTCCCTGCCTTCCTGCCTCGAGGGAATGCCTAAAGCCAAAATGCAAATGTGTGTGGTCACCCATCAAGAGGGCGGTCAGGCCCAATGGACAGACAGCTTCTCAGCCACTGGGACACACATCCTGCCCACAGCATCGCCCTGGCCCCCACTCCAGCTTCCTGGGGGGCCGCTGCTCCAGTACAAGGCCCACCTCATCCTACGCCCAGCGTTGCTGGAACCAGTGCCCCCGCCTCCCAGGTGGTGGGGACAAGGCAGGGCCAGGCGCTCAGAGCAGAAGCCACAGCAGTGAAGGCAGGAGGACGAAGGCCCTGGGACGGAAGAGCGAGGCCCACTTACATGAGGCCCGTGACAACCTGTCCGGCACCAGCAAAGCATTTACTTCTCTCTAAACGGGAAGCCAGAGAGGCGGCCCATACGTCACCGAGAATAAATCAAGCAGATGATGGGGGCCCGGCAGACCTGATGCTGCCAACTCCCCCAAAATGGAAATCAGAGCCCCATTTACAACGCGGGGCCTGCGGTCCTGATCACAGGGTGGGCAGTGTCCCAAAGGAGCACAGATTATTCAGCAGCGAAGTCATAAATAAAGTAGTTAGATGAGTCAATGCTAAATGAAGAGGGGAAAAAATAATAGTTCTTTGTGAACTCATAAATATTCATTTTCCGGGGGCATTGAACTTCTCAGAGCCAATTAAAACTCTGTCACCTATAATCTCAAAATACTAAAAGGGCAGCGTGCCCACCCGTACAGAGCAAAAGGCTCCCCGCGAGAGGTGGGCGAGGAGAAATCCGACCCAAAGGACAAAGACAGCCACTTCCTCTGTCCAAGGATAAAGAACAAGAGCCCCAAACAGAACATCAGCCAGGCAGCTGTGCTCCCCCAAACAGCCTGGATGGGCCCGGGAGACAGGGACTGGGACAGGACCCCAGGATGAGTGGCATGGAGGTGGTGTTGGGTGAGAGCTTAGGGTGTGGCTGACCCTCAGGATTTAAATCACCTACGAACAAACCGAGGAGGAGCGCTGGGATCAGAGACCTAAGTATCTCTCTCCACCTGCTTGCTTGAAGGCAGAAGGACAAAGGTGAAAATGACTCCAAACCCAGGCTAGTTAAATTCCCCTTCCCCTCACCTACCTGTCTCCGCCCCCACGCCCGACCCACGTCATGTTATTTCCTGGCACGACTGCAGCGTGCACATTGCTCTTTCCTTCCTGTCGTGCTGGCAGGAGCTGACAAAGGCCGGGCTTAGTCACCAGCTGGATGCTCCTTCTTGGGTGTGCGCATGGGCCGTGGGGGAGGACGCCTCTAGAACTTTCTGCCCAGTGTGCCCTGGGACTGGGAGTAGCGGCATCACTTGGAGCTCGTGAGAAATGAGAATGTCAGGCCCAGCCCCGATCTACTGCATCAGCATCTGCACTTACAGGCCCCCCTGGCTGTTCACAAGCTCACAGAAGCTCCAGGGGTGCTGGCACAGGGCCCGGCCCACGCCAACTTGCGGCAGGAACCAGCTCACCCAACAGCCCCATGAACTTGGAGGTGTCGCCACCTTCTTTCACCTTGAAAATTATGGATTTACTCACACATCTGCACATGTGAGGTCGTGCTCTCCCAATGTCACCTGAAAAACTAAAACCCACCCCCTCTGACACAGCAGAGAGCCTTGCTGAGTGTTCAAGCCCAGGGGAGAGGCTGCCCCACACCCCACTCGCAGTAGAAGCCCAGGTCCTCATGAAGGGGTGCAGGCAGCAATCCCAGAGCTCCACGCCCGCGAAAGGACCACTGTGCCTCTTGCTGACACTTTGCCCGTCATTTTCCTTGAAAGCCTGTCAAATGCTGGAGTTGGCAACAGTGAGTATGTAGAAAGGGTGATGCCAGGGGGACACAGGAGAGATACATGCAGGCCTGTGCTGCAGGCGAAGCTTAGAAAACGCCCAGCATCCAGTCTGGACCTGTCTGTCCACAGGGAGGACCAAGCCCACAAAGCGAGGGGCAGAGTGAGCAGAGGTGCCACTGGGCAGACCTTACAGCCCATGGACGATCAGCTATTCTTCCCCAGCAGCCAATCAAAAGGAAGGGCCAGGAGAGGGGAGGAGAGGGCACAGAACCAGGAAGGGCGGGGGAGTATTGCCTCAGATTCAGTCACACGTGTAAGAACAATGACGCATTAAGGAAAACTTTTTTTTTTAATTAATGCCCAGTCCTAGCAGCCCAAGTCCTCCTGAAAGCCCAGCCAACACAGAAGAAGCCAGAGCAGGGAAGGGCCCTGCGATGAGGAGCCAGCCCCTCAGAGGCAGGCGTGCCCGTGAGCGCGGTCTTGTGGGAAAGGGGGAAAGGGCCAGGCAGCCAGGGAGGAGGGGCTTTCCCAGGCTGACCCGTGGGGTTAGGAAACAGGGGAGTCATCCTGATTACTGACACCACCGGACAAGTTCTTCCTCCAAGACTTCCCATGAGAATTTGCACAGATCAAAAGCACGTGGTGTCTGACCGCCAAGCTCATCTGGCCTGTAAGCACTGAGGCTGACAAAGCTCACAGTCCCACAGGAGCCAACATGGCTGTGTCCAGTTATCCAGTGCAGGACTAGGAACTAGGGGGAAGAGCAATCCTGAGAAAGTTCAGTCAGACACATGGAGGATGCATAAGGCTGCGTAATGGCCACCATGCAATCCCAGAGCCCCGTCGGGGGCGCGGGGGACACAGCATCCAGGGCCCAAAGTGGGGGGCCCTCCTATACTAGTAAATGCCTGCTTCTCAAGAGGGGGCGAGTTCCTGGAGCTGCCACCACATTACTTCTCACTTTCCTGGTTCCCCCCAAATATAAAATTCTACCAACATTGATTTTACTCCTGTTTCTATATTAGCCAGAGCACAGGGGAAGGGAAAAATATAACTATTTCAGAATTTCAGTAAGTTGTATCTCTCAGAATTGTCTCTTCTGAATTCAGAATTGCATTAGTATTCCAGGCCATTCTGCCACTCCACCCTTATTAAAGAGCAACTCCACCCAGCTACATATCTTTTTATCTATGTTTGTAAAATGGCAAACTCCTTGAAGCTATGTCAGCTGCAGCCTTTGTTCGTGAAACAATTTAACAAAAGTCACATTTGCTGTAATTGCTTTAAAAATGTCGGAACACACATGCATTGGTCATTTAATTCTTATTTACCCTTAGGTCACTCAAGTAATTGGTGTAACAACTTTAAAGGCAAATCAAATCTTATTAATGCTTTCCAAGTACTTTAAGAATCTTAAGCAAATGAGCGTTTTGTAAATTACTACTCTCAGGAAGAAAACACACTCAGAAACATTTTACCATTTAGTTCCTGAAACGGTTTTGAGATTTATTTTGTGAGTCTCAAGAAACTCTGTTGGTTTTTATTCTTCCAGAAAATAAGACTGTCTGAGGAAACTGCTAGAGGAGTTTTATGTGGTTTGGGCAGTGAGTTATGGATATGTTAATAGCTACAACTCGAAGAAAAAAACTTCCAGAACCTCTAACACAGGGACTATGTTGGATATGGATAAGATACTAGCCTGGCTTGGCTGGCAGGCTGCTGGGAAGACCATTCGTGTCTCCACTGGAAAGGAACCCGCTGTGCAGGGAGCTGTCACACACTAAGTACCAGGTGGTCTAATCGGGATTTGGAAAGCACCTGTAACTTCATGACTACCACCAAAATGTTGAAAAAATATCGATTGGCTCAGAAGCACACTGAGCTTCTATTTTGCTCTTAAAATGATCAGACACTGTGAGGAAGAGAAAGATAAATAAGATAGGCTTCATCTATGGAAAAAAGATAGCAAAGATTAGGAGTTCAGAGGAAAAGATTGAATGTAACCAAGAGTGGTCAAGAAGGTTCTGGATAAAAGGTGAGCGCCAGAGCTGAGCCTTCCAAGAGGGGAGGGGATGATTCGGGCATGTGGAAAGAAGGGACAGCCTCCTGAGCAAGAAGACTTGGCGGTAAGGACGGGGGGGGGGGGGGGGGGGGGAGTGCGCATAAAGTGTGACCAAGGTCAGCAAAGTAAGCAGTTAAACGTTCTGTCTCTGTCTAAACATGTACTGAGGCCGTCCTTTGTCCTGGGCCCTTCACATTATCATCACCTCATTTAATCATTGCTATAAGCAAGCTCCACGGGTACAAGGGAAAACCCTTTGCAAAAACTCAGTCTATAGCGAAGAGAGTTGGATCGATGCAGTTGCATCTGCAGGAAGAGGCTGTAGAGGCGTCACTTCCTTTTCTGGAAGCAACAAGATTCCTGGAATTGGCGCCCCGGCCAGGTGGCTTGGTTGGCTGGAGCCATCGTCCCATGCGCCAAAAGGTTGCGGGCTCCATCCCTGGTTGAGGTACATACAGGAGGCAACTAATTGATGTCTCTCTCTCACACATTGATATCTCTCTTTCTCTCAAATCAATAAAAGCGTCATATCCTCCGGTGAGGATTAGAAGAAAAAAAAATCCCTGAACCTGGCAGACAATGGCATCTCCTGGACTCTGTCCTCATGGGGGGAGAGGAAGAGCAAAACCACACCCCCAAACAAAACAGCCTCCCTTCCTCAGAATGAGCAGAAGCTGCTCTTTCTTGTTGGTACACAGAGTATTAGGGTGTTGCCCAGCTAAGATAAAGAGACCCTAAGTTGATATGAACTTGTCTTCAATTTACCTCCATCTAAATTCCACCTTAATCAACTGGACTATTTTAAATGAAAGAAGTGATTTGAAGCAGTGGGCCAGTGAGCCCCAACAGTAAGCAGTCTAAGTAAGCCACCTACGTGTTTGCCTGTTTGCTCTGCTATTGAATATTCCACAGTATATTTGCAGGATTTAGGTGATCATTTCTCTCTGCGGATGCGAGAACAATGATTAAGCCGTTCCAGTGTGCTGTGCTCCCCAGCAAGTCAGCCTCCAGACTCTCTCAAAAGAGCATTAAGTTTGCGTCCTTCATGGATTTAGATGGGAGAGATAGTGTTTCTATGTAATCATCTGCTCACCACAAAAGGAAGCCTCGCTAACTTCACCAGGAAAAGTGTGCGGCAAATTACTTCTGAAGCTCCCTGAAGATTAAGGCCCCGTAGGTTTGGGGCTGCATGACAATTAAGTAATAATGAAAGAGAAATCATATCATTTGATCAAATAAATGCATTATCCCAACCCTACACTGTGCACCGTTATTCGCTCGCTGGCAGTGTTGACTTTTTGAGGTAATTTTTCTCTCATCCCACAGGACAGGAAATGCGCACAGAGGGAAACAGGGGGTGGGGGAAGGGTGTGCGTGGAGGATGACAACGCAAGTGCAGGTGCCCAGAGCAGCTCTTAGATGAGACACAGTATTCACCGCATCCTAGGGAAAACCCAGGGGGTCTTCAAAGTCATTTCTTAAAGCTCAGCACATACAAAACCTTTTCTGCAGAAAAGCCGAGTCCCCCATGAGCCCCAAATTCATGAGGCCTGCTACCTGAGCAGGGTGAGGTGTAGTTCATGAATCCTCTTCATTACTTAAGACCAAGTTCACTAAGCAATTAGCAGTATATCAGACTCTCCGGGGAGGTATTTGAGAACAAGTTTTCGAAGCACTTTAGAAGCATTTATATACACCTAGCAGGCCATTAATCATTCTCATCTGTTCATTAAGGCGGCCTCCCATAGGACTCCACTTGCCGGTTCTTTCTCAGCATACTCCTTTTTATCTATAGACCCAAAAGGGAGTTCATTTCTCTTAAAATATATTTTATAATTAAAAGACTTCATTAATTCACAGGGGTGTGCTCCACCCATGAGTCTGCATTTTCTGGGTTTTATTAAATATACAGAAAGGCGGTTCTCTTGAGGTCTTTGTGGAAGACAAACCTTGCAACTCCAGCTGGGTTTGGGAATGCATTTTCAGCGTTGGAGAGATTTAGACCATTGCTTACAGCATGAAGAAAACCTCCTGTCCATATCAACACATGTTGCTTCTTCTGTCCCCTACCAAGAAGGGGACCAATTTAAATTCACACTGCAATCTAATTGATATCAACTAAAAGTGAAGGGGTAAACCAGATTCTGTACAGCAACCAGTTTGCAATGTCAGGTCAGCTGCTAAGTGACAATACCTCTGCCTGCGACTCCTCCACACCCACGCTCGGGCCTCTGCTGGTTCCCGGTTCTGTCCATCCCAGCACAGCCCGCAGGGAGGCCCCAAGCAGTGCGAGATGCAGCCAAACGTGTCCTGGTTTCATTTTGTTGAGTCTGTTGAGAAAATGACAAGGGCTTAGAATTAAATGTTACAAAGTGCAAGCAAGTGTGGGGTAGTTAGCATTTGTACTCCAGAATCAGATACACTTGAGTTAAATCCTAGCAACAACTTTTCCGTTCTACTGTGGAGAAGTTATATGACTTCTGAGCCTTGGTTTACCCCTCTCTGAAATGGAGTCAATAATACATACCTCATAGGGCTGCTGTGAGGATGGAAGGAGTCAGTGTCAGGCGCATAGTAGGAGCTCTATAAATGCTAGCGGCTCTGTGGAGCCCACTTGAAAGGCCACCTACCACTATGTCTATAAGAACAAACCAGGGTGGCAACGCTGGGTCCCTCTGTGAGGCCACCATGTATCTATGCCTCGGTGTCCTCAGAAAGCAACTCGTGCTCTATAAATGCTGACGAGGAATCATGTTAAGCCCGTGGCAGCCAGTTTGCAGCTGATATCTCAGTTTACAAGCTTCCAAATGGAATTATAAGGTCCGATATTTTCAAGGCCAATCATTTTTGCAGCAGAATCCAAGCATCTCATGGATAATGGGATTTCAATCACTTTTAAGGTGTTTCCTGAGGCTCCCGTGGTAAATGGTGTAAAGTCCCAGAAGACAAGACATGGGCAATTCAAAGTAATCACAGAATTATCTGGATGAAAAAAAACTCAGGATCAGCTACAATAAATATCCCACTCCCTGCCATGTGCTGGGCATTGTACTAAAGGGACAAGGACACAGACTAGTCCACTTGCACAGTAGCCATACTTTTTTTTAAAGGGTTTCTACTACGAACATAGTCCGACCTCCATCTCAGTATCTCTAAGAAGCAGAGCAAGACAGAATGCGTGGTACAGTGTTTACAGCTCTTACTCAAGGCGCTTTGGGGGTTATTGATTTCCGTGAGCACCACACAATTCAGTGCCTAATTGCATGTGGTCCACACTGCATCTTGATCGTGGCTGGGAGATGAAAGACACAGCTCCCTGGAGGCCAGCAGCCCATGGGGCCTGGCTTAACGGCTGGTCCAGAGAAGGCGCCCCAGTCAAAAAGGATTAGCTGCCTGAGGGACATTACAGCCCGTTGGAGGAGTCCACCCCTGTTCACCCCCAAAGGCAACAGCTTTGGAGGACTCCAACCCTAAACAAGGGGCGTTAGAGGTGCCACCCGGTCACTAGTGCTCATGCCGGGGCCGCCACACACACGCACTCCTGCCGCATTCCAGGTTTCCTTTGGCCGCTTTCCACACCCAAATAGAGCTGCCTCTCCAGATTGGCTGTATGTCCCCAGCTTGAGACAGAAATGCCCCAGGAAGGAGAAGCAGACTAAAAAGTGTGGGCAGGCAGCGCGGTTCCATGGAAAGGCAAGGTTATACGTTATGACTGCCTTGTAAGAGAAGGTGTCTTCTTGAATTAAAAAGAGTCCATAGGCTCCCACTCCTACATCTGTTCCTCCAGCTGCTCATCTTCCACATCTGTTAGCAAAGCTGGAGCCACTAGGGCAACAGTCCAGGTGTCAGGTAAGTAGAGCGTGAAGGTCACAGTCGCGCCCCCTTCGGCCCCTGCTCTGCACTCTGAAGAAGGCAGAGTTAAGTGGAAAGGTATGGCTTCGGCGGCCACCTGGGAGAGGACGGGAGCATTCCCAGCAGCCACCCACTCAGCACTCCCCATCCGGCACTCTAGCTGGGGCCTGGGGGGCGGGAACTCCAGCGCTGGGAAGGAGGGAACATCTTTCTCGCAGGGGGGAAGAGAATAGAAATGTCTTTCCCGAACTGCAGCCAGTTTTTCTAAAAATAAACAGGGCGGCTCCCTACTCTCCATAAATTATTATCGTCTGAACACAGAGCCACGTTCCAGACACTGCCGAAATCAGTGGCTGGATTTTGGGAAATCTTTTAAAACCAACAACAGTAACTCAAGCTAGAACTAAAAGACATTGCTTCCCACTCTCCTTTATTAATTCTTCCCTACTTATCCACTCTCAGCAACAGTGCTGCTGGGCGGAGCACACACAGGGAAGGTCTTTTCTCCCTGCTCATGCCTTCCAGCCCAAATAAACTAAAAAAGCAAGACCATCAAGACTTACTCTAGTGAACGTCCAGCTGTCAATCCCAGGAGACGGGAAATACTCAAGCCACAGAAGTTAGTTTTCAATTTGCCTGGTAATCCAAGACCAGTTATGCTTGATGTTTTATTATTAGTGGGTGGCATCAAAATAAAGCCCACTCATTTCAATTGCTATTTTGGCAAGCTGCAAATCACTTCCCTTAGGACAGTGGTTCTCAACCTTCTGGCCCTTTAAATACAGTTCTCATGTTGTGATCCAACCATAAAATTATTTTCGTTGCTACTTCATAACTGTAACGTTGCTACTGTTATGAATCGTAATGTAAATATCTGATATGCAGGATGGTCTTAGGCGACCCCTGTGAAAGGGTTGTTCGACCGCCAAAGGGGTGGTGACCCACAGGTTGAGAACCGCTGCCTTAGGAGTATGCAGCCTGACCTCTGGCTTTAAGCCAGCTGTTCTGTGTTTTGGGAAGCTGGAGCTCAGCCCTCTCGCACCTGGACTTGTCCCTGGATTCATCTGGTTTGTGTTGAGTTCCTGGGAGATTGTATTTGAATACAGGAGAACACAGGAGCACACAGGAGCCAGGCCAACTCCTGAAATATTCCTAGGCAGCTTCTTTGTAAAGCTGAGCTCAGCTTGGCCACCACTAGAACAACCTTCATTTGCATGGTAGATGTGTCATTCTATTCTCTGGGTGAGTGACAATTCATTACATCTACAGCAGCAACAGCCTAAAAATTTACAACTCAAGCTTTATGACAGTTCAGTTCATAAAAAAAGAATTAATATTGGGTCTAAATCAATTTTGATGATCTAATAACCAAGTAGAGACTATTTAGTTAACACTTATATAGCAACTAGAGGCCCAGTGCACAAAATTCATGCACTCGAGGGGGGGGGGGCGTCCCTCAGCCCAGCCTGCGCCCTCTCACAGTTTGGGAGCCCTCAGGGGATGTCTGACTGACGGCTAAGGCCTAAGCCATCAGTCAGACATCCTTAGTGCTGCCGCGGAGGTGGGAGAGGCTCCCACCACCACTGCTGAGCTCATCAGCTGTGATTCTGGCTTCTGGCTGAGTGGCACTCCCCCTGTGGGAGCACACTGACCACAAGGGGGCAGCTCCTATGTTGTCTGACCCCTGGTGGTCAGTGCACGTCATAGCAACTGGTCATTCTGCCGTCAGGTGGAAACCAGCTCTCTGACATCCCCCGAGGGGTCCCAGATTGTGAGAGGGCACAGGACGGGCTGAGGGACCTAACCGGTACACAATTAAGGCCAGGGAGGGACGCAAGAAGTTGGTCAGCTGGGGAGGGACCGCGAGAGGGGTCCAGGGTATGTCGGATCTGCCGGACCCCAGCAGCAAACTAACCTACTGATTGGAGCATCTGCCCCCCGGTGGTCAGTGCACATCATAGCGAGCAGTTGAGCAGCCTCAGCATATCATTAGCATCTATGCTTTTATTGGTTGCACAGCCCACTGGACGACCAGACACTTAGCATATTAGGTTTTATTATATAGGATTCCTATATGTCAGGCACTGTCCTGAATGCTTTACATGCATAGCCCTCATTTCTACCCTGTGAGGAGGGCAATAAGTATCACCTAGGCAGATGACAGGGGAGACAGGTCACAGAGAAGTAAGTCCCCTGCTATGACCATGTGGCAAATAAGTGGTAGAGATGGGACTTTGAGCCAGGCAGCTGGACTCGATATCTATGCTCTTAACCCCCATCCTCTGCTGCCACTCAATACTTAGCAATATTTTATTTTGACAAACTGCTGTTTTTAACATGATGCGAAAATCCATGGACAGCACGAAAGGAGACCTTGAGCCCAAGCCTCCCTTTCCTCAAAAGGCTGCCAAGATCTGCACTCCTCCAGCTTTCAGGGATCCAACCAAGACCAAAGAAGCAGGGCGAGGGAAAGCCATGCTGCTCCCCTCCCGCACCCACCCCTGGAAGGGACCACTCAGAAGGCTCTCAGCTTCCACTGCTGCTGTCTTTATTGAACAAGAAAAAAACCACATGGTGATGCACAGACTGCCAGGCAACAAGGATGCCCCTCAGTTCATGGGCACAGCAGCATGGCACAGACAGTCAGTCTCCCGGGGGGGGGGGGGGGGGGGGGGCGTGACCTGTCGACACATTACTCTTCAAATGCAAATAGCCCTACTGGCCTTCAGACAGAAGGGAGTACAAGACATGGGAAGGTACCATCCATAAGGATGCAAACCCTCTTTGTGCAACCTAGAGTTCCTAGAGATCAATGCAGGTTTATAAACGTCATTCAGTCCATGCTAGAGTGCTAGGATCGTTAAAAATCTACCCAAGATCGTCCTCATGAAAGAGCTGGGACCACCTTTTCAAACAACTCATAAAACACAAATCCCTTGATATTTAAGACATCACGTTTCCAAGAGAAGTCATTCATTGCATCCTCCGAGGTTTCCCTCCTGTGCCTCACTTTCCCCACACTCAGGGGAACCAGGGGCCAGCCAGTCTGCTGCACGGACAGAACACCAGAGCCCAGGGAGTTAGGGAATTCACCGCGTGTGACGCCACACCAGACCGAGACTAAACCCGGGTCTAGGTAACCGTTTTGTTTCTTACCTTGTCACAAACTCACGTACGGAATATGTTTGCCTTCTGCTTGACTGATTTTGCTATTTTTAGTGCATCTACCACTAGGGCATCCGCCTGATCCTTGCAACAACCACGAGATTTTCTGTCTTTATAATATAATCTTACACTGGTTCTCTTGTTTATTTGTATTTAAAATTATGGGGCACCACAAAGTTGGATGATGTAACATTCTAAATTTTGACTTGCTTTGTGCAGGCAGTCGAAAAATATGACACAGTAGGGAGAAATTGGTGTGAGGATGTCAATTCCAAATCTGCCCCAGCAGAGAATATAGGCCAGGATGTACGCTGTCTTTACGGAACAGGATCAGAGGCCAGAAAAAAGCACCAACGTTAAACTGGCAGGTTTAATACAAACTTCTTTTCTCCTGTGGGAAGAGCCCTGGTTGAGAAAAGGGGACATTCTGGCCATCAAAGCTTTTTGGGAGACTGTTCATGAGCGCGCGCTCTCTCTCTCTCTCTCTCTCTCTCTCTCTCCCCGAATATGGTAACATTCCCAAAGCAGACATTATGGATTAGCCACATGGAAATGGCTTCTCTTTGTAACGGACAGGACCAGAAATTGTGACGACAATCTGGCAGAACCAAGCGACACCTCCCAACCTTGAAGAGCGCTGGTAAGGTCTGTGACCCTGAGGCGTCTGCATTGCCAACCTTCCTAACTGAAAAACTGTATGTTCTAGCGAATCTAGCCAGTTACTTGAGGTGCATTGCATTTTACACCTGGGATGTTGGCAATCCACAAACAGAAACCCACTGGGGACCACTAAAAATCCCTGTAGTCCTGTTCTGTATGTCCGCCCAGTGTAAAAAGGAAATAAAATCCATATAATCCCCAACCTAAAACCAGAAGGCTATATTTTAATTTCTTTTGGAAGACTTAGGACCTTAGTTTTTATTGGTGAGTGTTTTAGGAAAAAAGAAAAGGGGTCAAACTTCCTAAGATAGTCCCTAAAATACCAACCCAGGAAATTAAGAATGGAACTATATCAGGCTAACCATGCAAGAAACCATAATGAAGTTATATTGCACTTTCTATTAATTCCTACTCTGTATCTTTGGTTGATTTGTTCCAACAATTAATAAATTAGATGCCCAAATTAGTCTGTGCACAATGTATAGACTAATCTATAGCATTCCTATTTACTATTAAGCTTAACACACACAAAGAAAACTTCCAGTAACCCTCACCCTTCCATCATTCAGATTATACCTCTTAAAGTACCATCTTCCTCAACTGTAATTCTGTTTTATTTGACATTCCATGCCTTGTGTTATGCATTGAGAGAGAAAATGTAAGGAAAGATGTGCTCTTGAAATAACTATCTAATTTCATTAAGTGAGCAAGCACACAGTTGACCACACATAAGCAACACAAGGAGGCTGAGTCTGAAAAGAAATACCCAAAAGAACAAAGTAGGAATTAAGGGAGATTTTTAGGAAATCTTGACTATTCAACTCCAGTTTTTGGAATATCATGTTAAGTCCAACAAAAGATCACAACATGATCTCTTAAAAAATAAATAAATCCTGCAACGTTTAGTAGACAGAAAAGAATCCTGAGTGACTGATTTATCAAGGTAGAAAAATCCAACCTGCCCCTCCCTCACCCACCTCCAGGGCACAACCAAAGGGACAGAAGTTCTCCGAATGCCCAGAACAGGCTGGCCCTTCTCTGGGGCAATAGGAGCCTGCCTGGGATTAACAAAAACTGGGGGTGGACATAAAATTCCAAGAGAGCAGAAGCCACTGGGACAACATTTTAAGGAGCCGTTTTAATAGATCACATCAATGACTATTTCAGTCTGTCTTCGGGGAGGGGGGCTGTCTTTTCCCCTGGGATGGGAAGAAAACGAACATTCAGCTGAGTGTGTCTAAACAAAAATGGTCTAGAGATGCTGCAGTGTCTGCTTACAAAACTCAGATGAGAAGCAGACATCATGGGCCCTGTGGGCATCAGCTCAAGTCTTCCGTTTGAGCTACTGCATGAGGCTTGCTGCGGCTCTAGCGTCATAGAGGCCACACCACACATTCCCTTGACCATTGGCTTCCTAGGTGAGCCCTCCACCTGACCACTGCCCAGACCCGGAGCTGGTCCCAGGCCACCCCAGGATTAAGAGGACACCGTTAAAAGTCAGCTTTGGCTTTCCCTCAAGCCTGATAGCAGAAAAATAGGGACTTTTGAGAAAAGTCAGAATTTCTTCCCCATCCCCCTTTCCCCCTCACAGATGGTAATACAGGCCCATTTCTGGGGCACTAATTAGGAGTTGCCGTGCCACCTCCTCTTGAAATTCTATTTATCTTTGACTCACAAAATGTGGATGGATGCTTGTATCTCGGGGCCCATCTAGTACGGTTCCTGGCGCACCCACAGCATTGCAACAAATTTACCAAGGTTTCAGACCGAAGCTATTGGCGCTGCTTTTCCCTTGCCAGAAACCTCGGCGGAAGCGACACCTAGAGGGCAGAGGAGGAGAGGCTGTGGAGGCGCTATTCATCAATGTCGGGGACAGTCATCAGGAGCCAGCTAGGCTGGACAGCTCATGGGGACCAACTCCCTGGGCGATGGATGGATGATACAGGCCTAGTAGGGCTCCACTCCGCCGGCCCCCAGGCACTTCCAGCAGGCGGACACGCTGCACGGGGGCTTGCCACGTGCCGGGCATTGAGAGAAACCCCACTACTTCCAGCAGGTTTCTGCCCTTTCTGGAGCGGAAGGTCCAGAAGTCCTCAGGTGGCAGGCCGCGGGGTAATGCGGCGTAATGCGCCCCGGCCGCCCCTGTGTTAGCTGAAGGGAGTCGCAAAGGCTCGCGCGGCTCTCACCCCAACTCCAGGCTACACGCGCCCAAAGCGGAGCGTTCTGCCTGGCGTAGCCTAGTCCCCCGAAACTTGGAACAGGTTTCCTTCGCTAGCGCAGAGAGAGGCGGAAATCACCCACAGAGCGAGGTCTCTTCGGACCAGGCTCCCTGCCTGGGCGCCCCCAAACAAAATGCTCCCTAGTGACTCCCCAGCTGGGAACACGGCTGCACGCTCGGAACTGCGACCAGCCCCGCAGAACGAGAGCTGCAGGCTGCCCTGGGCCGGCTTCAGTCCCGGGTCCCTCCTCCCCAGCCTCCCGCGCCGAGCCCACCGCTCAGCCCCAGACGCTGGGAGCTCGGGGAAGTGAGGGCCAGGCGAGTTTTGCGGGCCCTTGAGCTGCAGCAAAAGGAGACGCAAGTTTCCCCGCAAAGCTGGAGGGAGGGGGGAGTGAGCACGGGGCCAAGGGCACGGGTCCCAGCCGAAGGGCCGCCGCTCGCCTGACTCGCCGAGGCCGCTAGGGGTCCCGAGCCCAAGAGCGGCGCCTGCAGGGTCTCAGGCCCGCGCGGGCTGCGGGCTCGGCCCCAACTGTTCTGCGCCGCGCTCTGCGCGCCACCAGATCACTCCGGTCCTTCCAGCAGACGTGGGCCCCAAGTCTCGGCGCCCCAGCCTTTACCCCGAGTCCCGGCCCGGGCCGGGGTAGCCCTGCCAAGCCCGCGTTCCGTGATCCCGTGCCCGCTGCCCGCCAGGCGGGCAAACTTGGCTCTCCTGGCACGGGCTGGGAGGACAAGCAGGCGCCCGCTCCGGCCCTGCGGGAAGACGCAGACCCGCGGGCGCAGGGACCCGGACGGGGTGCATCCCGGCGTTGGTGGCGGCGGCTTGGCACCCTCCCCGCTCCCGCGTACCTGAAGCAGCTGGGGCCGAAGGAAAGACCAGGTGGCCGGACTCCCACTCGCGGGAGCGCCCCGTGGCGGCAGCGGTAGCGGCGACCCGGCTCCGCGTGCGGTCGGTCTCTGTGGCTGTTGGCGGGTCCTGGGCGCCCTGAAGGCTGTCGCGGCTCCAGCTCTCCGAGCCACCGCTGCCCACTGCTGTGCCACCGCCGCCGAGGCTGCCCTATTTCTGCCGCCGGGACCGGAGCCCGTGACGTCACCCTCGCGGCCCCGCCTATCCAATCGCAGCCACCTGTGCGCGCAGCCACCCGCCCGCCGCTCTGAGCCGCGCGGGGCCGCAGCAGGTGCGCAGAGCTTGGGGCGCGCACGCGGGCCGCGAGGACTCGGCGCTCCAGGGCGACCCCTGCACCCGCCGCGGGACGGAGTAGCTCCGGCCCCTGGCTCGCGGGAGCCTGGCAGGTGACAAGCCCCCTGACCCGCCAAAACGCCCCTCCTCACCTCTCTCTCCTCCCGGCTCCTTCTGGGGCTGGATTCTCCGAGGCCGTGCGCTCAAGAAGCACAACTTACTGGCCATATAACGTGTAGAGTCCGGGCAGTACCAGACCCAGAGCTGTCCCTGGAGGCAAAGTCAAATAACACTCCCCCTCGCCGAGAACCAACGACCTGCGAAAAGGCAGTTTGATTACTTTTCTCTCTTCCGAATCTGCCCTCTCCCAGCTGCAGAACCTTACAAAATCCTGGGCACAGAGGGGCAGTCCCAGGTGATGACATTTGCTTAGCTTGGCCAAGCTGTGACCAGAAGGTCTTCCTTCTTTCTCCTTTACAACCAGGCGTTTTTGCAGCTGGGGCCCCATCCTCCAGCCTGGGACTCCCAAACCTTTCTGGATCCCTCTTCAACACCCACAACTGTTTTGGGTTTTTTTTGTGGTTTTTTTTTTTTTTTACTAAACCAATCTTTATTAAGAATTAAATATTTGCATTTTCCAGTGCAACCAAGCAGTCGTTTTGCTTTTGTTAATTGGTCTAGAGATCGATCTTGAAGCAGAAATAAACTGGAAACATCTTTGTAACAACTAGGGTCCCCCATGTGGTCATATTTTAGTCCCAATCTGGCCTCAAATTTAAGAGGGATACCCCAGCCCAGGCCAGGCTGGTGGTGATGGATGGGGCAGGGGTCTCTCTGAGGGACTGTCCCTGCTCTGGCTGTGTGGACACGGGGTGACTTTCTGGCTTAAGGGAGCAGTGTCTTGTCCATGCCCTGTGATAGCTCCTGGCCTGGAGCAGGGGCAGGGGGGCTTTTCTGAGGATAAACATGGTCAAATCTCAGCAGAAGGGCAAGGCCACCAGGCTGATGTGGAGGGAGAGGCATTCCATTTACTCTTTTCTTCGGCAGACGCTTACGGAGTCCTCCCATGCGCCAGGCACTGTGCTAGGTGCTGAGGAGAGCGCAGTGGATGGGCACCAGGCCTCCGTCCTCACACAGGTTTTGGTTTGGGATCCAGCCCTCCCTCCACCACTGCTCAGCTGGTAACCCCGAGTCACTCATCTGCCTGCTAGAGGCATCAGTTTCCCCATCTGTAACATGGGGGGCTGGATGAGACCTGGGTGACTTCAGTTTGCTGTGACTTTCCACATGGCTATCATGATTTAGTCTCAGAAGAGTAAAGCCTACTCCCTCCTTAGTGCCCCTCGGGCCTTGGGAGGTATGATGCTCTCTCAGATTTTATCTTTGCCAAGGCCAGCCATGACTGACCTTCGAGGCTTGGGGGCAGAGTCTCTACAGCTGGACAAGAAGGGGATGGCACTTTCTATCTTGGGAAAAATAGAAGAAAGACTAAAAGGCATAAAAGGAAGCAGGAATTTGGAAACACGCTGTATCTCCCTTTGAAGTGTAATTCTAAGTCCTGGTCAAGATGGTGCCCCACAGCTCAGCGGCCGAGTTCATCTCCCCTCTCACACTGTGAGTTCTTTGGAAAACCAGATCTCTGTTCTCAGCTCTGAACACAAAGTCCCTGGTTCAGCCTCATGGCCCTATTACATAACCCAGACAGGCCTCGGGAGGGGGCAGGGGGTGTTTTTAATAACTCAGGGTCATATGTAAGTCAGGGTCTGCAGACTGACCAAGATCAGAAATAGCCCTGTTTACTGCAGGGAACAGGGACTGGACTTCCACAAACTTCCTCTGCTTCCCAAAGAAGAGGGAGAATGTAGCTCCTACAAACCAGATGTACAGGATATCCCTAGAGATGATGCTAACACCTGAAGTGAGCTATTGTGGCTACTGTGCATAAAATAAGAGTGGAATTAAAAGTCATCTTGGAATAAAAAAGGTGAAGTGTGAATGATGAAATCCAACAAGCCTGCGGGGAAATGGCATCAATGCCAGCAGACCTTTGCCCTTCTTCATATTGCTCTAAATAGGCTGGATTTCACACAGCAATTTTCAGAATTTGCTTGAAACCCTGCTTCAGAACTTGAAGGAATACTGATATTCTCAGTAGCCAACTAAGATGCTTCGAAATGAAATTTTTTTTTAAAAAGGGTTAAGTTTCAACTTCAAACAATTCAGTAAGTTTGGAATGGGAAAGCTAAAAGGAAACACAAATTCAGATGACTAACCCCAACCCCCACTCTAGGTTATTGGTGAGAGATCTAGCCAGGTAGACTAGGAGACACATAAAAGGTAGATATATATATATTGTATGATCAAAAGTCTTAAAATCTCATATATATATATATATATATATATATATATATATACTTTACTAGTTTTTAAACTTTTACAATTTCTCTTCTTAATACAAACACAACCATATGATCAAAACTGCTGCCAAGCAACGTGTCTCCTACAGATCATTTCAGACTGAAGCAGAGGGGACATGCAGCCCACCGTGGGATCAGGGGAGAGTAGGGCACCTCCTCCAGATTCAACCAGAAGTTTCCTGATACGAGCTATGAGTCAGGTCCACCCTGGGCTGCTCAGACCGTGCCCAGAAGTACCCACTAGAAGCCAGGCCAAGAGGTCATGTACGAAGGTCCGAAAAGGCAGGAAACGGTCTTCCTTGTCTTCCATAATTTAGCATTCTGCTACCTGTCCAAAAAAGTCTTAGTAAATCTTCAGACCAAACCATGAAGGTGACTGAAGAAGCAGGCTGAGTCTTAGGAGAGCCCTGGGCGGGAGGCTCCGGCACCGGCTCCCTCCCCTCCTCTCTGCCTGGGTGAGCCTGGGTGAGACTCACCCTTTCTGGGCCTTGTTTCCCCATCTCTCGGTTAACTTGGAATGGGAAAGCTAAAAGGAAACACAAGTTCAGGTGACTAACCCCAACCCCCAGAGTGGTTGGGGTGGGTGGAGTGCGAGGCAGTCATACTAACTGAACTTCTATGGCCATTTTCAATGATACAAGTCTATGCCATTATTTTGCTAGTATCTATACAAGTTAGGGCTTCTCCAATCAAAAAAGAGCTATGAAGCTAAAGGTTTTCCCTAAGTCTTATATAAATGCTGATTTATTAAATAATGATTCAGTTAGCCATGTAGAAATTAAGCGAATATAGGCAACTAATGCAAAATTCTCGACCTAAAAATCACACTCAGAAATAATTTTCTAACTAATTTAGGAGAAAAGTAGCCAGCATGGAGATCAGTAAGGTATCGATTCAATAGGTAAGTGAAATTTGGGAAAGTTTTCAAGGCAACAAAGAAGTGGTGCAGAGTAAGAATTTTAATTAAGAAGTTGGGATGAAAGAGGTGATGCAGTGATGGACAGGGAATTATGAATGGTCAAAGTGGAGGGAGATGAACAATAAAACCCTTCCTCATGGTATTGTTTCCAGAAACAAAACACCTCCATCCCCCTCCCAGGGGCTAGATCGATGGTACCAGGGGTCTAAGGCCCTAATCACAGGGGGAAGTGAAGTTGGACTGCTCTCAGAATTCCACGTGCATGGAAAGGATTTGGGACCAGAAGGCCAGGCCTCCAAACCACAAAGCACCACATCCTGGTCTAAGCCATGAAGCTCCCATTCCCCTTTCAGGAACTGGCTGAGTGGAGAACAGGGGCCCTGCTCTGGCCAAGGAGAGGTGAGAGAGAGTCTGCCAGGGAGATAAAGCAATGCTTGGGAAGAGATGGTGTCTCTTTTCCCTCTCGATAGCCTCATTAATGACAAGGGACCCCGAGACCTACTAGTACACTCACCATCTTGTTACTCTGAGAGCAGCCAAGCTGACCGATGGAAGGTGGTGGAGGAGGGAGCGGGAAAGAAGCTGGAACCATAATGGCCTGCTGAGATGAGCTGCCGAAATCACCACTCAGACGCTGCCCGACCTCGACATTCCTATTTTCCTCATGACTTGCATCAATCAGGTTGAGATTTTCTGTGATTTGAAGTAGAAAACATACCAAATGAGAAAGAAGCTAAAATATAAATAAAAACCTCATGCATTATTGGACCAGCCTCTGACCCACAGCATGGGAGACAGGAGCTACTAATGTTGTCACCATCTCACTTGGTTTGTCCAAGAAACCTAGGCTCCATCAAAGGTTGAAGTCTCTTACTCTGGCTGGTGTGGCTCAGTTGGTAGGAGTGTCATCCCATACACCAAAAGGTTGCAGGTTTGATTCCCGTCAGGACACACACCTAGGTTGTAGTTCCATCAACCGATCAATGTTTTGTTTTGTTTCTCTCTCTCTCTTTCTCTCCTTTCCCCTCTCGGGTGAGGATTTAAAAAAAAAAAAAAACAAGGTTGAAGTCTCCTGACTCCAATCCAGTGCTCAGACATGTTGTAATTGTCAGTTATGAAGAACATTTAATTAACCAGGATTCTATATTCCCTAACTGCCCTAGATAAAAGGCAGTGGACACATTACTGCATAGGAGGCTTTAACGCTGCTGAATGCAGGCACACCCGCCAGCACGGCCTAGCCATCTGTGACTTGCAAAGGCCTATCACCATGACCTTCCTCAAAGGATTTTTAAAACTCATTTCGCCATTTTTGTGTGGCATGTGACAAAGGAGTGACTCAAAGTTTTAAACAAATTACTTGAGAGTATCATATTAAGTATTGTATTCTAAAGTTTGTTCTAATGCAATGATTAATATTTATAATATACAAAATGTCCACTTTGTATCATTTAACAACAAGTGTACAATGTTTAACTTTTATTAAATTATATCAGAAAAAGCATAATTTTCTGAAAAATACACTAAAAAATGATGTCATATCTGGTTTGGGGACTGAATGTATACTTGAAAGTACACAGGGATTTAACTCCATGACACAGCAGCAAGTATAAGCAAACACTGTTTTCCAAAAGTTGATGTCTGAATTATAGAATTCTATGCTTAAAAACACTACAGTTTCATTTTTGTAGCTTTTATGTTTTGTTTATAGATGACTGGAAGGGAAAGATTCCAGGCCGCTATTTGCACGCACTCTGCAAATAGCACATGTGGGTGTGGGCAGAGACTTTATTCTCAATAAATGAAAAGCAAAATTGGATATAATTGTCACTCTATTTTCTCTTCTTAACACTGTTTTTGAAGTACCAAAGACATCTTGATGTTTTATATAAGGATTTTTTTTAGGAGATGAATGCCATTTACAGATTAGTGAAGGTAATTTTGAAGTAGGATTGTAGTCTTACCATGTTTTTGCTCTTAATTATCTTGTATTTCATCATTGGGTTCCTTATGTTTCTAGCCTTTAAATACAATCTATTGTGGGCACAAATCAAACATATGTAACTAAGAATAAAAATAATGTAAAATGTAACAATATCAACCATCCCAGCAGTCAGTGCGGTTGAGCCCAGAGATAGACAGAGCGATAGAAACATGAGCACCTTCGTCTGGCCTCCAACTAACCTCTGTGTGTGCCCACTTGTTACACTGAGAGGTTCACAGTCTTTTGTTATAAATGAGGGGGGGGGGAGGGATAAATAACGTCTCACTTACTGACATTTTAATGTAAACCTTTCATTGTGAAAATATTAGGGATTCACATAATAAGAAGTAATACAGAGCAACCACCTGCACCCTTTACCCACTTCCCTCCAATGGTAACAACTTGCAAACCTTTAGTACAATATCCCAACCAGGATATTGACATTGATACAGTCAAGATACAGAACCTTTCCATCACCACAAAAATCCCACTTATAGGCCTCTTTTTTTTTTTGCTGAAAATTTTATATCATTTATTTATTCTTATTGTTGTTATTAATCCTCACCTGAAGATATTTTTCCCATTGAATTTTATTTTTATTTATTTATTTTTTAAAAATCTTTATTGTTGAAAGTATTACATAGGTCCTCCTTTCTCCCCTATTAATCTCTTCCAGCCCTCTCCCATCTCCCACCCCATTGTCTGTGTCCCCGAGTTATGCATATATGCATACAAAGTCATTGGTTGATCTCTTTCCACCAACCACTTGTAGACCTTTTAAAGCCACACTGATCTCCCTTCCCTCTACCCCTCCCCCCTCATCCCTCACCCCTGACAACTACTCATCTGTTCTCATTTCTATAATTTTGTCATTTTAAGAATATGAAAGAAAGGGATGCAATATGTAACCTTAGGCTTTTTGTCACTTGTCCTAATTACCTTGAGATTCATTCAAGTTCCTTCACATATCAATAGTAGTTCCTTTGTATTACTGAATAGTATTCCATGATCTGCAAGTACCACATTTGTGGAACCCCTGGGTTGTTTCCATTTGGCGCTATTACAAATGAAGTTGCTATAGACATTTGTATACAGGTTTTTATATAAATATAAATTTTCATTTCCCTGGGACAAATGCCCATGAGTGCTCTTGCTGGCTTCTATGATAGTGGCATGTTTAGTTTTTTAATAAATGGCCAAACTATGTTCCAGAGTGGCTGTTGCATTTTATATTCCCACCAGCGATGCATGAATGATTCCTGTTTCTGCCTCCTTGACTGCACTTGCTGGTATCACTATTATTCCGGTCATTCTGATAGGTGGGTAATGATATCTC
Source organism: Myotis nattereri (assembly GCF_964212035.1). Lineage (NCBI taxonomy): Eukaryota > Metazoa > Chordata > Mammalia > Chiroptera > Vespertilionidae > Myotis > Myotis nattereri. The sequence goes on from NC_138080.1 coordinate 76,393,626, forward strand.
ATTGTGGGTTTATTTTGCATTTCCCTAATGGAAAGTGATGTTGAACATCTTTTCATGTGCTTACTTGTTACCTGTATATTTCTCTGGCTAAAAGTCTCTTCATGTCTTTGGCCATTTTGAAATCAAATTGCTTGATTTTATTATGGTTAGGTTTTAAGAGTTCTTTATATATCTCAATACTAGCCCTTTAGCTTTTTTTTTTCCATCCTCCTAATAGGGTCTTTTGCAGAGCAAAGGTTTTTAATTTTGATGCAATCAGATTTATCACGTTTTCCTTTTTATAGCTCTTACATTTAATGTCAAGTCTAAATCCAAGATCCTAAAAATTTTCTATTTTTTATAAAACTTTAATAGTTTTACATTTTGTAATTCATTTTGTCACCCATTTTGAGTGAAGTTTTGTGAAAGGTCAAGGACTTTTGAGTGCCTTTTTTTTTCCTCTAAGAATCTCCAATTCTCCCACCTCATTTGTTGAAAAGGCTATCTTTCCTTCATTGAATTGCTTTATACTTTGTCAAAAATTAGTTGGGCAGGAATTGCAGAGGGCCCTATAAAGCCAAAACAATCCTGTAAAAAGAGATTGAAGGAAAAACAAAGTTGGAAAACTCACACTTTCTGGTTTTAAAACTTACTACAAAGCCGCAGTAATCAAAACAGTGAGGTGCTGGCATAAGGATAGACATATAGACCAATGGAATAGAACTGAGAGTCCAGAAACACACACGCATGGCCAATTGACCTTCAACGTGGGCCCCGAGAATATTCAGAGGAGTGCCTCTCTCTTTTCATCATCTCTGACTGCCCAGGGCCAGGAGGTCCCACAGCAAGAGGAACAGCAAGCTTTCATCTACCAGCTCATGTGCTACCAGCCCAAGGTGGAGCCTGGGTGGTGAACAAACTGGTCACCCCATGCTCACCCCACCCATGGTGACCTTTCCCACAAACCCTGAAGGGTCGGCACCAAGACATTCCCAGCCCCATTCTCCTTGCCCAGACTCTCTGTGAGCCAAGAAAAGAGTCAGAACTGACTGTTTAGAACAAGAAGAAAGAATCTGTACTGTTTCCAACTAATATGAAAAAGCAGGCCCCACTCACCTCCAGCACAGGTATGTTAAGCAAACACAAAGCGACAACAGGCACGGTGCAATGACAGAGGAGCCCATGGTTGTCAGAGTGACAAGGTGAGCCTGGCCCACCTGCCATTTGTTAAGGCTTTTTCACTCTGATGATGCATGAAATTATCCACCTGACGGAGCTGCATCTATGCCCATGCCACCTTGCACAACACACATCCTCTCATTATCCCCTTGGTCACAAATCCCCCAGAGCGGCGTGATATTAATGAGAGTCTCATAAAATCTGGGGGACTAGCCATCCCTGGTGCCCTGTGAGAGTGAAATTGCCATTCGCAGCCACACAAATCACTGTGTGTCAATCTCTACTTCGTTGTCACACCTTGGCGAGCCACCCCATGGCCTCCAGGATGTAACACGGTTTCTAGGACAGCAGACTCTGTCAGGGACACCTTGTACCCAGCTTCAAAGCAAGGCCAGAGTTTAGCTGTAATTATCCCAGCATGCCCCGGGCTCTGAGACCGCCTAACAGGGCGAAGAAAGGAGCAGGGTGTTCACATCAGGGGAAGCGCTAAATGTGGAGCAACGGCCTGATTCAGTGCACAGCTGTAGTCCTTTTTGATTTGTTCGTAATTTTCTACACTACTGCTTCCAATTTGATACTGTCTGGGCCTGGGATGACAAAAAGAGCGGGATAACAGATGATGAGCTCAAAATGCTGCACGCAGTCATAGTCACCCTGCATGTATGTACAATCAATATGTCACTCGGAAGAGGGACCACAGGCCGCCGGGCATGTCGGGAACGTAAAATGTCACAGAATTCACCATGTGTTTCTTATGTACTTAGGAGCTGTCACCATAGCTGCCTCTTGCTCTGGAGGGGAAACAGGCTTAATGTTTCACAACCAGTGGCCTTAGACCAGCCGTGGGCATACTACGGCCCGCGGGCCGGATGCGGCCCATTTGAAATGAATAAAACTAAAAAAAAAAAAAAAGACCGTACCCTTTTATGTAATGATGTTTACTTTGAATTTATATTAGTTCACACAAACACTCCATCCATGCTTTTGTTCCGGCCCTCCCGTCCAGTTTAAGAACCCATTGTGGCCCTCGAGTCAAAAAGTTTGCCCACCCCTGCAATGAATTAAAAGTGCAAAAGGAGTACTGGCAGGGCTTCCCAGCGGCCCTGCCTGCTTTGCGTGCAGGCGTGCTGTGCTCAGCTGTGCAGGTTACGCACTGCACGACTCCAGCAGGCAGCTCCATAGACTGCACTGTGAAACTCACCTCCGGGTGGGGAAGTCATTTCCCTACACCCATTTGCAGCAGCCTGGGGCTGGCTGAGCAACGTGGAGTTCATATTCCTAGGGGCTCACAGAGTGTCACAAAGTGGATCAGAGAGACCCAGCCACACTGTGCCCACACGGAGAGTCTGGGAAATCCATGTCAGACCCACAGAATACGGTCTGGTACAGTTCCTTCCTGTTACCAGGCTCGGCAGGGCAGGGGGCCATGCCCTTCCTTCTAGATACTCTGGTTAATAAAGCTGCCATTTAGAAACTTGCATGTGTACCCATTTCTTAATTATTTGCATATTATTAAAACTCCCTAAACTTGACAACACCTTTAAACATGATCTATCTTTGCCTAGAGCAGTGGTTCTCAACCTTCCTAATGCCACGATCTTTTAATACAGTTCCTCATGTTGTGGTGACCCCCAATTTCATTGTTACAAATTGAACATAATTAAAACATAGTGATTAATCACAAAAACAATATGTAATAATATATGTGTTTTCCGATGGTCTTAGGCTGTAGTAGAGCTCAGGAAGTATGTCTCAGCGCTGTGGCTGTTGCAATGGTGTGAGCACACTCCACCATGACATGCTTCCTCGGCACACCAGGAAGTAGCAATGCCCACCTGAACTAACTCCTAGAGCCACATGCATAGTACCCCAGCCTTTCAGCCATTGGTCTCCTATAGCAATGTGTCTCCCTCTGATTGGTCACCTATAGCAACGTGTCTCCCTCTGATTGGTCGCCTATAGCAACGTGTCTCCCACTGATTGGTCCCCTCATGCTATATATACCCCTGTAGTTCCTCAATAAAACGGATCTGCGTCAATGAACCTGGTCCCCGGAGTCGTGCATGCAGATGCCCTAGCGCGTTGGGGCTCCGTCGTCCTCACCCCCGAGGGATCCCCTGCTTCATTAGGCGACCCCTGTGAAAGGATCGTTTGACCCCCCAAGTGGTCGCGACCCACAGGTTGAGAACCGCTGGTCTAGAGGCACTTCAGCAAAAGTTTTAGGAAGACGATGCTATAACATGTATCACAGTATAAGATTTTAAATATCCTGCAGCACTTCTGCACCTAAGAATTAATCCAATAAAAATAAGTTAAAGCCCTATCCAGTTTGGTTCAGTGGATAGAGTGTTGGCCTGTGGACTGAAGGGTCTCAGGTTCAATTCCAGTCAAGGGCACATGCCTGAGTTGTGCGCTCAATCTGGGGTGCATGCAAGTGGCAGCTGATCAATGATTCTCTCCCATAATTGGTCTCTCTCTCTCTCTTTCCCTCTCCCTCTCCCTCTCCCTCTCCCTTCTTCTCTGAAATCAATAAAAAACATACTAAAAAAATAAGTTAAAGTATACAAATATATTTGCACATTTGTGTGTAAATTTTTTAGAGAGATGTGTGTGTATACACACAGATACACTAAGATGTTCATTGTAATATGATTTTAATAGTAACCGTAACGGAAATTGTTTGAATGTATGCTAATAAGGATTTGCTAAATGAATTCGGGTATGTGTATAAAATAAAATACTATGAAGCCTTTAGAATAATCCACTATAGCTATTTGTACGTGTAGAGGACATTTTTTTTTCTTTTTCCTGCATTTCCAACAGCTTTTGAAGGCCAGAAACCCCACTCTCCTCCCAGCCTCCTTTGCAGCTAGGACACAGAAATATAACCTGGTCCCACCAATGAGGCACGGCACACAGACTTCAAACAGGAAGTGAGGAAGCCAGCTCAGAGAGGGGGAGCGTTTGCTAGCCAGGAGAGAGGTTGAGACAGCCCCCTTGTGCGAGGCTGAGTTCCTGACACAGAAGTGGTATCGGGACTAGTGGCAGGAGCGGTTTCACCAAAATGGGTTCCCAGCAGAGCCACCTGCAGCTCTTGGGCTTCCTGGGGGCATTTTCTCATCAGGACAGCTCTGCAGGGTGGGTTTGGCCATTGTTCTGGAAAGCAGGGCTCCAAGCCTACCTCTCGGACCCCCAGTACCTCTGTGAGCTGCCCCTCTCCTTTGGCAAGCTCCTTTTCTTCTTCAGGAGCTGAGTCAGCTTCCACTGCCTGGAAAGACATCGAAGATACAGGTATCCTTGACTCTGTCATTTCAGCTGTGCAATAACCACACTTCTGTAACCACATGGAGGGCCCCTGAGCCCCTGCTCAAGTGCCAGCTTGAGGCCTCCAGAGCTCAGCAGAGGGAAGCATGTTTGAGTTGTGCAGGGAGACCCTGACTGCTGGCCCCTAGTACGGGTCAAGGGGTGTGGCCGAGCAGTTTGTAGAATTTTCCTTGAATATTTTATTGCATCATGTCCTTGTTGTCTTATAAAAATGAACGATAAGAAGAGAAATTGAAATGTTATTTACAACACGAAGATAAGTTCTCACATGCTTAATAAAATTGAAACAAAGAAATCACTGGTGCACTACAAGGAGTTTTAAACTTGTGGGCTTCATGTTCAAGTGAAAAGTATAGGAAGAAATTGCAAGAATGTGAATGAGATACCAGAATAATTTTAAGGTTTCTAAAACTGTAATCACCTTAGGAAATGTATGTCAATTATTTACTTTCACATATTTAACTTTTGAACATTTTTTTCAGAAATGTTGATGTGTGAAAGCAGGAGAGCGCCCGTATATTCTAAAGTAAAATAAGCAGAATACAGGAGACCCCAGCTTTAACACATTCGTGTAGGTATGTGTATGAAATAGACATCGAAAAAATCTATTCTTAGACATATACCCTGCCAGCCCTGAGAAGGTGTTAACTCTGCGGATTAAGAGTTTGAATAATTTCAAATTATAATCGTCTAAACCTTTAAAGATATTTCCATTGTGAAGAAAAAAAATATGAGGGTTCTAGAACTTTCCAAGACCTGGGGCCACTTTGTGGGCACAAGCCCCAGACGCTGGGCCTCAGGAGACCCCTGTCCTCTGCTTGATCCTCCTTCAGGCTGATGCGTGGTCTTGTGCCTGCCACACCATCCCTTTGGGCCTTCCGTCTTAATCCCTAAAATTAGGAGGCTGACACACAGCCTCATGGTGGCCCTCTAGAGATCTTTGCAATGAGCTGAGGGCTCATCCCACAATCCAGGGCAGAGCAGGGCACCCACCAGATGGGTGCCCCTCCCAGAGAGCTATCAATAGACACAGGAGCTAAACCCTGTCTTGAGAAAAACTGCTTAGCAACGTAGTACAGCATGAACAAGACTAATTGATTGTCCTGTTTAATCAAGAGAGAGCCTGCCCCAAAGGCAGCATGGGCCACAAAGATCGCAAGGATCAGAGAGAAGAGAGCGAAGCTGGCATTGCCCCACACATAGGAGGGCGGTGAGGGCCTGGCAGCAACACAAGGGGGACAAAACAGCCCGCACAGAAGACCCCAGGGCAGAAGGAAGCTGTTCGTAGGTTACTGCTGTGCAGGGAGATAACTTTTTCTCTCTAACTTCTAATACTCATTTTATTCTTCTAGCAAATAAAAAATATTTCCTAAGTTCAAGTGGTTATCAAAATAAAAGGATGGTATTGCGACGGATAAAGGTGTTGTGCTTTCTAAGACACGTTCTCCCAGGGACCGCAGGGATGTGCTTTGCCAGAAGGAAAGAGCGCTCACTCCACTCAGATGCCTGGGCGTCCAGGGGACGTGTGTAATCTGTGCTTACGGCTGGAACAGCCCTTCTGGTCACTAGAGTTCCAGTTTCCAGCTGTGCTGAAAAGACCATCCCAGGCCTTATCCTCTCCTTTGTTCCAACATGCAAGCAAAAAGTGAATGTTGTCTTTTTCCTTTTCACCCTGTGGCAGGGCAGAGATTGAGCTGTGAGGCTGCAGTGGAATTAAAATTCTTGCCGAAAGCCTCTCCCTGGCCCCTGGTAATGTCTTCGTGGGCTTTAGCCCTGCTTTGCACATGTCTCAGGGAAGGGTGTCCAGGAAGAGACAGCAAGCCAAAGGCCCCGAGGTGGGGAACATACTGGCATGTGCTAGAAACGCAACAAAGTCCAGTATAGTTGGAATGAAGTCAGAGTGATAAGGAAGACCAGGACTTACAGGGCTTAGAGGTCATGGTAAGGTCTTAGGATTTACTCCGTAATGAGAAGGAACCTGCTGGCTGAAGGCAGTGGGATACCATGAGCTAATTTAAGGTTTTGTGTAAGTCTCTCTGCTTATTAGTAGGAAACAGCCTGGCAGGGGATTGAGGGACAGCAGAGAGACCAGTTACTAGGCTGCTATATTCTTCTAGGCGAGCAATGAAGATGGGCCATGTGATCCCTTGGAGATGGAGAGAATAGTTTGGAGCTAAAACTGTCAAGAATGGATGGATTTGGGGTATGAGAGAAAGAAAGCCGTGCGTTAAGGAGGGCACCAAGATTTTAGGCTTGTGTAAGCGGGTGAATGTGGTGCCACCTGTTGAGATGAGAAGATGAAGGGGGCCGAGGAAGACAGCAGGCTAGGGATGAAACTGGGAAATGCCCACCCACTCCCTTCACAGTATCAGTGAAGTCTCCTGAGACTCAGAAAGCTATACCAGTTTCTGTTGTTTAGGAACCTATGAAAGGTATTTTTGGTTTACACAAAGCGGGACTGGGACTATGGGTCACCTAGATCCGATTCCCTTGATGTCACACACCACACAACGCACCAATGCACAGAGAGTACCAGTAGAAGTGGGGTCTTCTAAACGAGACACGTGTCCTCTCTTCTATGACCAACAGCCCACGGTGCACTGAGGATTCCATTGATTGGGACCTAATTTAATAACATCTACACTCCACCCAGTTGGATCTACCATCTACTCGTCATGGTCTGGACCCTCCTGGAAGCTCCATGAGAAGATACAGAAGAGGCAATGGTTGAACAATATATCCCGAATGCCTGAACAGTCCACTACACCAAACACTCCACTAAACTCTTTTATGGTTGAGGTCAATGTCACCTCACCATATTGAATTCTGTAAGTGGACCATCGCTCCTGTTCCCCCTCCCCCCACCCCCCATCCCCCACTCCCGCCACCGACTCCTCAGGGGTTTTATTTTCAGAGGCAGAGCAGCACTGAACAGACCATCAAACTACAGTGGGAAGGCTGGGGAGGGTTGTGGGTGGGGTGGGTAAGAGATCAACCGAAGGACTTGTATGCATGCATATAAGCATAACCAATGGACATAAGACACTGGCGGGTAGGGGAGGCCGGAGGAATGTCAAGGGGGGGGGGGGGGGGAAGGAGACATATGTAATACTCTTTGTAATACTTTAAGCAATAAAACAAAATAAAGAGTTGTAAAAATGTAAAAAAACAAACAAAAAAAAACTATCCACTGTCTGAAGTCCTATGCCAGAAATGGGTTCATACATCCACACATTACCCTCATCTCCTGTGAGTGTAAGACCATGCTGCTTAGCCTTTACATAAAATAAGACACACACACACACACACACACACACACACACACACACACTCATACCCCAGAGTACATGTGTGGTGAGTCAAGGTGTAGTGTAGGTTATTAGCGCCAGAAGGGCCTTTGATGATGCTACAGCTCAGCCTCCCCACTGTAGGTGGGAAACCCACAGAGGATGAAGGGAGGAGAAGCAATGCTAAAAGCTCCTGCAGTCAGACTGACTCTTGGACTTACAGTCCACACAGCGTTTAGTGACTGAGTTCTCCTCTCCCCAGTGGACACACTCTCTGAGGTGAAGCTCACCACGGGCACCCCAGCCAAGTCGGAGGCCTCCAGCGAACTCACCACTCCTAGGTCCCAGGAGACGCCCCTGTTTGAACACTAGCCCTGGAAATCCCTCAGAAAGTCCCCCCTCTACTGCAGTTCAGCCTCCGAGTAGCATCTTCTCTCTCCTGCTGGGGATTAGCTGTTCTGCATCTTGGGCAGGAAATGAGTTCTTTGCTGTTTATTGTGGTCAAATCCTGAAATGAAGTCAACATAGCAGTTAAGGCTGGATAAGCTGACGTCTCTTCATTAATTCATGAGGCACTTCACAGTCCACCACTGTCCAGCCGAGATTGACGGGAGCCGAAAAGGGAGTGCAAGTTAAATTAGGTCCGATAACTTCTGTTTAACCGGCCTGTCAGGGACCAGGAAGATTCAGCATCTATGATTTATTCCTATGTCAACCTCAACACGCACCCGCATACGCACACGTGCTGGCGTGGAGAGACGGCACTGGACTGCATTTCAGATGCAATCCCAACATTTGCAGAGTGAAATCAGAGAAAGGCAGCACTGATGGGCCACTAGAGAAAGCTCATTATTCCCTTGTTTATTTCTTCATGCTTTCATTCATTTGTTCACTCCACCTTCCCCCTCCGCGTCTGTACTTCTTACCACGTCTTGTGCTGGACAGGAAGGAGATTCCAGGGAGGGCCTCAATGTACTCATTTCTAGGCAAACAGTCTGACAGTAATTTATCTGTACTTGAAGCAATTTCTAACGTCTCCAGCTCTGCCTCTCACAGGCCAAGTTGGCCTTATGCAAACCTGTTCTTTTCTCTTGTCTCATCTTCCCCACATGCAGAAGGTAAAATTGGAGTGCTCGATAACCCCAACAGCCACCACTGACAGATGTGTTAGGTACTGGGCACTTACACTGGGTCCTCTACATGGATTGTCTTATTTAACCTCACCACAGGTCTCTGATGTGGGTAAGATTCCTTTGCTCTGTTTCCATACCACAACCCTGAGGCTCAGAGAAGTTACACATCCTGCTGGTAGCTGCCAGGCTACAAAACAGGGAGGCTCAGCCCACGTGGTCTGGCTTCAGAGTCCCTGTTCTGGGCACAGTCCCAGGCACAGTCCTCACACACTGGCATCATCGGCGCTGTCTCTGGACCGCTCTGGGTCACAGTGGTCTCTCCCTGGACTCCCTGGCTCACAGGTTAGCTTGCACTTCCAGTTGATAAGAATTAATGATGGAACGGTTATGAGTCACAGAGAAGAGTCATTTATAAAGATGGAGAGATTAGGGGGGACACAGGTTCAGAGCAGTGGGTGGGAAAATCCGGAAGTCAGTTCTAGACATTTTTCTGTAGCAACTTTACAAGACTGGGGTTATCTCTGCTTTGAAAGTATTATTGAACACAGCTGTAAAGCCATCTGGAACTGGGGCTTTTTGGAAAGGTGATGATAATTCCATTTACGTTTCTCTAAGGGTTATGATTCTAAGACCTTAGGCCACTTTTAGCATGTTTATATTTTTCCAGAACTTTACCTGGTTCATCTAAGTATCCAATTTATGAGTGTACAGCTGTCCCCACACTCGCTCACTCCTGCTTTTCTTATTCACATTCCCTCCCCCCTTTTTCTCTTCTATCAGTCTTCCCAGAGGCGGTTCTGTATTGTTAGTCTTTCTAAAGCGCACTTTCCGTTTTGTGGATTTCCCATTTGTTTGTATTCTCTAGATATATTGATTTTTTCCCCCCTTTATGTTCTTCCTTCTTCTTTATTTGGGTTTACTCTGTTTCTCTCCTTTGAACTTTACAAGTTGAAAGCTTAACTCTCTTGCTTGTGTTCTTCCTTAATTCCTACTGTATTTAGAGCTATAAATTTACCTCTGATACTGCCTTAATTTGACATAGGGTACTTTCATTGCCATTCATACCAGTAAGTCTTTAATAGTTTCACCTTGATTTCTTCTATAGCCCAATGATGTTCTGTAGAATTTTTTAAATTTCTAGACATACAGAGGTCTAAATTTTAATTTAATTGCATAATTGTCAGAAACATTGTGTTGTATACATAATGTTGATTCTTTTAAATTTACTAAAGCTTCTTTTGTGGCCTACCAGATCATTTGTTTGTGTTTGTTGTATTTATGTATAAAAAAAAAAGGATTTTGTTTCTTGGGACAGATACATATACTAACCATAATGTTCTGTATCTAATGATTTTTTGCATGCTCAACTTCTAGTTTTTGAGAGGATAATTAAAATCCTTAACTATGATTTTTTTATTTATTATGTCATCCTAGATATGTCAATTGTTACTTTATGTATTCTGATGTTATATTGTCAAGGATATACATGTTCATGATTATTATATTTCTTGATATGTTATTTGTTTTACCAATATATCTTCATCTTCTAATACTTATGCCTTAAACTATTATTTCTTTCATGCTAAAATTACTATCTTGGCTTATGTTTGGTAAATCTTTTCCTATTTCTCCTGTCTGTATTTTTTTGTTTTTAAAATATGTACTTGTAGGCAATCCATTGCTTGGTATTTTTTTTAGTTCTCATCTTCTTTTTAATTGTTCACTCTATTACAGATATCCCCCTCTCTCTCCCTTTGCCACCCTCCACCCTGCCCCTACCAGCCCCTAAGACTTCACCACATTATTGTCTGTGTCCATGGGTTATGCATATATGCATATAAGTAATTTGGTTGCTCTCTTTCCTTCGTCCTGCCCTTCCCTTCTAAAATCTGTCAGTCTGTTTCATTTATCCCTTCCCCTGGTCCTATTTTGTTCCTCAGTTTATTTTGTTCTTTAGATTCTGCATATAAATGAGATCATGTGATATTTGTCTTTCTCTGACTGGCTTATTTCACTTAGCATAATAATCTCTAGGTACATCCATGCTGTTGCAAAGGGTAAGAGTTATATTTTAATTTAATTAGAGAGTCTATATTTTTATGAATTTAAACTATTTATATTTATGTAATTCCTCCTACATTAATATTTATTCCTGCCTTTTTTTATGTTTACAATTTTCCATATCTTCTTTTTATTTCCTTCCCTTACTTTCCTATATTCTGTTGGGTAGATGGAGTTTTCTTCTGATTTGAAAATTATACAGTCTACATTTATTCTTCTAGTCGCTTTCCCTAAGTTATTAAGAAAAATAAATTTTCCCCTGTCAATGTCTTAAGCTCTCAATATGTAACTGTTCCTCCAGAAAAAAAAATTTCCTAGACAAAACCACCCCAAAATGAGAAAGGAAGGAAATAAATAAGGGAGCAAGAGGTCAGCAAGGAACAGAAAAAAGAGAGAAACAGGTAAGTCAAAAAAAGAAGGCGCTGGGGTCTGAGGAGCAAAACCAGGAGTCCTGCACACCAGCGCACCCGGACGCAGACGGTGCGAGCTGTGGGCTCCATTCACTCCTTCCATGCAGCGTCCCAGGTCACTCCTGTCTCCCCTTGTCTGGGAACACATTACACATCATTGCATGATTATTTACCAGCAGCCACTGTGTCCGAGGCCCTCCTTCAGGCCTGGTGGCAAAGCAGGGAACAAATGGACCCCCTCCTTGCCCACCTAGAGCCCACAGTCGAGATGAATAGCTTAGAAAGCAATTACACAGAGTAGGGAAGTACAGGGCACCTGGCAGCATCCAGCAAAGGAAACCCGCCTGGCCTGTGGGAATCAGGGAAATCCCACCGAAGTGATATCTAAGCTGATTGAGAGGCTATCGCTCCTTCATCAACGGGTGCCAAGGGCAGAGGCTGGCCTTAACTGCCGCCCAGCTGATGGTCACTGCTCCTCTGCATTCCATGGAGCTGTGGGCGGAACACACCCCGACTGTGGCCAAGGCTGCGGTGCCAGCACTCGGCCCAGAGCCCAGCTTCTCTCAGTACACGTGTCCAGAATTCACAAGGTCCCCACCCTGTCCCATCTCCGAGGCCACGTCAAGGGAAGTGCAAACTGACGCCAATGTGGCCACTAGTTCCTGAGGTTCCCGCTGCTCTACCTCCCCAGTCTGCCCCGGGTCTGTCTTCATTTTCTTTTATGCACAATCACACTCACCAGTATAGACAGATCAAGGCAGGAGTCTGAGTTAGGAAATCTTTTTTTTTTTTTTTAATATATTTTATTGATTTTTTACAGAGAGGAAGGGAGAGAGATAGAGAGTCAGAAACATCGATGAGAGAGAAACATCAACCAGCTGCCTCCTGCACATCCCCCACTGGGGATATGCCCGCAACCCAGGTACATGCCCTTGACCGGAATCGAAACCGGGACCCCTCAGTCCGCAGGCCGACGCTCCATCCACTGAGCCAAACCGGTCTTGGCTGAGTTAGGAAATCTTTGAAAGAAAAACAGCCATTATTACTGCTTCCAAAGACTAGAGTAAATCCAGTGAGGCCCACTTCAGATGCCGTTCACACCGGCTTTAATGAGTAGGTAGAAACCAAACAGTATGGAAACAGGAAAGGAGATTATGAGCTTCCGCTTTGGAGACAACCTCCTGTGCTCAAACCCCGATTGCTCCACCTATTGTCACTGTGACCTTGAGAAAACCCTGAAATGCATGAGCCTCAGATCTCTCAGTTTTCCAAGACATTGGTTATGGTTTCACATGGTGGGGGTGAAGATCAAACCGCCCCATGCTGTGATGCTTAGCACAGAGCTTCACACTTAACGAAGGTCAAACAGGTCAAACGGGTCTTACTGTTCCTGTCAGTAAAGTAATAGCATTAGCAGGAGTATCACTATATTAGTGCCTAACCTGGGGTTACTAATGAAGAAGGCAGTATCACTGCTTCCTCAATGGGTGCATAATACCTAATCTACAATATTTACTAATCACTTCTTAGAATTGGCCCAACAACATGCAAAGCTCTTGTTCATAAACATAACTTCGTAATTAAGTAAGGGAAGGATAACAGATTCTTTAGGGACTTCTGTGTTGTCCTGAAGTTTGCATCATTGCTTCACTCAAGAATCCAAGATATCTGGTCGCATTCTTATTAACCTGTCCTTGTACATTCATTTATTCATCCATCATTTATTCAACATATATTTGTTAGATGCCTATCAGAGAGGCTTTGCACAAAGTAGGCATTCAATAAATGTTGAATTTTTAAAAATAATTATACACCAGAATGCAACCATTTCTGTATTTTATTATGTTTATAAAATGTCCAGTTTTACTTTGCTTAACCTCTGAAACAAATGAGCTGATCTACTGCCAATACATTTGTACTTTCTGAGAATCGCTTTAGAAATTTTCATTCCATTAAACTTCCTAGATTTCGCAAACGGTGGCAAAACCCCAACTTCCTTGCATAGTGCAATGCTATAAATAGATAAGCTCACTAAATAATTATTGACATTCCAAAAACATGACCAGCTCTCTTTTCCACCTAATCCTCAATTTTTACATAGTTTACTTTTTCATTTACAGTGGAAATGCTCGGCAGCAATGTTAATATTTGTCAAATCACTGTGGGTGTTTTCACTCTGTGGCTAATGACTTCTGAGTGTGCAGAGCCAGAATGGAACCTGAATTTGTACAACTTTTCTCCAGATCAGAAGATCACAGAACACAGACACCCTTTGAAGGTACACCATGGGGGGGTTGAGAAATATGACGCCCATCATTCCTGCTAAAATGCTACCTGAAAAAAAAAACACAAAACCCTGTATGTTGAGAAGCATAATTATTCTTGACTTTGATGCCTGCCTTTTGAAAATGTTGAAATCTTCAGACTACGGAAAAATGTGTTTGAAAGCATAGAGATAGTTAGAAGAGGAAGGCGAAAACACCCATGCATCCCATTCACAGTCAGACAGCCCAGGGGGACTCCACAAAGAGCATCCCCCGTGGTGGGGGGGTGGGGGGGGGAGTCACCGAGCTCATGCCACCATGCTCCACTTAACAGCTGTGGGGGCACGATTCACTCTTTCACCCTTAAGCCAATGGCTCATCATTTAACCGTACGCACTGATGAGGTCTTGTCACATTATCCAAGATAAAAATATAAAACCATCCAATAATTTCAGCTCATGGGCACATGTAAGAAGATAGCCAGGGGTATCATGCCGAATGGAAAAAGCCAGTCTCAACGCTCACATACTGTACAATTCCATTGACACAAATTCCCAAAGTGACAAAATGGCTGTGACAGAGAACGAGTCAGTGGTGGCCAGGCTTTCGGGGAGGGGAAGGATGGGATTACTGGGAGTGATGTGAGAGTTTCTTTGTGGTGATGGGACAGTTCTGTCTCCTGACTGTCTGATGGTTCATCTACACATCACGTCATAGAACTACAACGCACACACAGGAGTATGTGGGAAAACTGCTAACATCCAAATAAGGTCCGTAACTGAGTTAAGAGTATTGTATCAATACCAATTTCCTGGCGCGGGCGATGTTCCAGGATAGCGTAATTGTCATTGGAGAAAGCTGCCTAACAGGGACACGGGAACTTATGCATAATTTTTGCAACTTCCTGGGAAACCTAACTATTTAAAAAAAAATTAAGACATCACTGGAGCATTCTTTACCAATATGTTCTCGTGGGCCGAGAGAGCACCTCTCTGTATGAGGACAGAAGTATTACACATGCCCTATCCGCATCCCTGACAGCTGGGGGAACGCTGAGCACATGGTATTGTTGGCAGGGCCCCCTCCTGCCACAGGTGAACCGGGCAGGAGTTAAGTCATAAAGGGGATTTTCCAGGGGCTTCACTGTAGGACAGAGAAGTTGGGGCAGTGAGACTTTTGAGGCCAGCAGGGCTCCGCCCCCGGCTATGGGAAGAGTCCTGCCTGGAGGCGGCATGGCGGCCACAGCTCCTACAAACAGCATGGCCTCTCCTGAGGCCTCAGTCAACTGAAACAAGCCAGGAGACCTCCAGGGAGTCAGGGGTCTGGAAACCAGGCGGTGCTCCCGAGAGCAGCTGGGTTGCTCAGCATGGAGAGAAGGTGTGTGGAGCCAGGTGTCTATGCAGAGAGATGTGGCCTGG
Organism: Myotis nattereri; assembly: GCF_964212035.1. Lineage (NCBI taxonomy): Eukaryota > Metazoa > Chordata > Mammalia > Chiroptera > Vespertilionidae > Myotis > Myotis nattereri. Next base: position 76,408,681 of record NC_138080.1, read on the forward strand.
TTGCTATGAGCAAATGCCTGCAGGGCTGTTGTGGGGAGATAGATTACACTGCACTACATTCATCTGTGGGCAGGTCCTACAGCTGTAAGTAGAAGCCTGATGAAAGCAGCTTCCAACGCACATAAGGAATTGTCCGGCACACCTTCCTCAACAGGCAAAAGTTCCCAAGCACTGGAACTACTCGAACATCGATCAAATGGCTACCTGTCGAGGATGCTGCAGGGGTTCCCATTCAAGGGCCTCCATCCCACTCTAAGAAGGTGACACCAACAGTGAGGACACTGGAGGTGGGGGACCCTGATCTAAGATATGACCAGTGCAGTGCCCTCTCCCTTTTGTTTGACTCCATTTAGTACCTATCGGCTTTCCCAAGATCACTCACTCTTCAGTGGCTCATTGTGTCCACAAGTAAATCTCACCTCCCGGCAGCTCTTCAGGCCTCCTGTGAAGGGAGAGGCTGACTTGCCCTGGCCAGTGTGGCTTATTTGCTTGAGCATCATCCTATGCACCAAGAGGTCACAGGTTTGATTCCTGATCAGGGCACATGCCCAGGTAGTGGGCTGGACTCCCAGTGGAGAGTATGCAGGAGGCAGCCAATTGATGTGTCTCTCTCACATCGATGTTTCTATCTCTCTCTTCCTCTCCCTTCCTCTCTCTCTCTCTAAAAAAATCAATAAAAACGTATCTTTTTTTAAAAAGAGAGAGAGACTGCCTCTACTGCTCCTTCTGCCCCCACAGAGCCTGGCCCAAGGTGGGTGCAGCAGGGAAGCTGGGTAAACATTGAAGCGGTGAACAACTACTCAGGTATGCCCGAGGCAAGAAGCCAGCCCGCCTGCCCGCTCATCCTCCTCCTGCACTGGGAGTCCATATATTTTATGACCTCAGAGTGCTTCCTGGCACGGACTCCCCACTATGGTGATTCATTTCTCTGTCGCAGCTTTGCCAGTGTTTGGTTTTGTACTTAGTTCTCAATGAACAAGCTATCACAGTTATAGCTCCCTAGGAAACGTCATACTCTCACTCTGTCAGGGTTTTATTTGCTTGGGCAGACCACTTTATTTCAGCAAGGTGTTTTATTAGCGTTGAGAGCCATGAATCACTTCAAAGGTACATGAAAGATGACCCAGTACACACAATTTTATACGGGTTGTTGCTCTTTCTACTGAAGAACATGTCTCCTTGATGAGGAGTGAGATCGATTACATTTCATGCAAATTATGAAAATCGAATCACACTGACATACCCCTGCACCCACCTGGCCAGAGCTAAGAGGTTGACACCAACACCCACCTGGTTGCCACCACTCAGAAAATCCTCACCAACACGTCGGGTTGTATGGCCCCAAGCAAAGCGGGGTGAGGCTCCTTGTCTGGAGCTTATGTCCAAACCGCACCGCTGACGACGACATGAAGTCTGAGGGTGCTTTGAGGAAGGAGCTGTATCCGTTAGGATAGGCTCTGCTATGCTGCAATCATGCCTAAACCCTTACACCTCAGCGGCTGAACCCAACGAAGGTGCATTTCCCCTCCCCTCCAGGTTTCCAGTCAGTTACAGTCCATGGTGACTCAGGAACCAGCCCTGTCCTCTTTCACCTCTTTCACAGCAGAAAGGATAGAGGCACCGAAGAACTCCACTCACATTTCTTTCTCTCTTTCTTTTCTATTGACTTATTTTTTAGAGCAGTTTTAGGTTCACAGCAAAATCGAGGAACAATTAGAGTTCCCATATGCCCCCTGTTTCCATATGAACAGCCGCCCCCCCCCATCATTAGGATGCCCCCCCATCAGGATGCCCCACCAGAGTAGCACATTTGTTACAACTGATGAACCCACAGTGACACACACATAATTATTATCCAGAATCCATCGTTTCCATCAGGGTTCGCTCTTGGTGTTGTCCATGCTGTGGGTTTGGACGAATGGATAATGACATGGATGCATCATCATGGTATCGTTTGAGTAGTTTCACTGCCCTAAAAGTTCCCTGTGCTCCGCTCAGGCATCTCTCCCCCCACTCCCCAAAAACCGCTGATCTTTTTATTGTCTTCATATTTTTGCCTTTCCTAGAATGTCATATAGTTGAGAATCATATAGTATGTAGCCTCCTCATATTTCAGTAATATACATTTAAAGTCCCTCCACATCTCTCCATGGCTGCAAAACCCCTTTCCTTTTAGTGCCGAATAATATTCCATTGTCTGGATGTACCACGGTTTATCCATTCACCTGCTGCAAGACATTGTAGTTACTTCCAAGTTTGGGCAACTATTGATAAAGCTGCTATAAACATCTGTATGCAGGTTTTTGTGGGGACATAGTTTTCAACCCCTTTGGGTAAATACCAAGGAGCATGATTGCTGGGTCATATCGTTAAAGCATGTTTAGTTTTGTAAGAAACTGCCAAACAGTTTTCCAAAGTGTCTGTCCCGTGTTGCATTCCCTTCAGCAATGAATGAGGGTTGCTATTACTCTATGGCCTTGTCAGCATTTGGTGGTGTCAGTGTTTTGGATTTTGCTGTGTAGTGGTATCTCATTGTTATTCTAATTTCCCTGATGACACTGGCCCGCCCACTTTTAAATTCCTGGGCCTGAGAGTGACACTCACAACCCATGGTCCAGAAGTAGGCATAAGCCGGGGCCCAGCTACAAGGTCTGAGCCACAGCAAGGAGCACCTGCACGATCCGTAAGCACAGATGTGTCCGCCACCGGGCTTCGCCCCGAGGACAGCTTTCTCAGTGCCTACATCCCACCCTGACCTATCACCCTGTTGAGCTGGTGGCCACTGGGATCCAGGTTGTTCTGGTGTGATAGCTGGACTGAGAAAGCTGCCTCATTCTGTGACCAAAGGAGAACTGGGATGCACGGCACAGAAGCCTCTTCTGGAAGCGAAGTCGAGGGTTAGATGTCCTAAACCTGGGAACATCAGGCCGACCTGGGACACATATCGGAGGGCGTTGCAAGGGTCTCTTCCTCCTCTGCATTCCCAATCTGAAAACACCATCCAGCGAGGGAATGCAATGAAAAGTGCAGCCAGGCCTCTGCACCGCCCTTGCTCGAGGGCCTATTGGGGTGTGTGTGTGTGGGGGGGGGGGGGGTGGGCGGAGGCAAGGCTTCTCTATGCCTGCAGAGAGGCCCTGCAGAATCTGAGAGCACTGCACACCTGGGCCCTCAGGTGGTGCTATCTCTAGGCCCTGACCTCACTGGCTCAACACAGGCCAAAGTCCCCAGAGGAAAGGCAGGTGTGGGAGTATCCTGCATGTCACACCTCTCCCCAATTAAAAAACAGAAGAAAGAGAGGGAGGGAGGGAGGGAGGGAGGGAGGGAGGGAGGGAGGGAGGGAGGAAGGAAGGAAGGAAGGAAGGAAGGGAGGGAGGGAGGGAGGGAGGAAGGGAGGGAGGGAGGGAGGGAGGGAGGGAGGGAGGGAGGGGATCCAGCAGAGTCTCCTTTGTAGCTGAACCCGCCGAACCGCTCAGCTATGACATTATACTATTACAGAATTCATGTTACAGCACCTTCAATGCAAGAATCATTTCAGTGGATAAAGCACCTTTTTTCAATTAGAAAATTGATGGAAACATCTAGAAGTGCTACCTCCCCAAAGCTACTTTTTAAAAACTGTTTGGAAGCCTTGAAAATACTGGTCAATTATAAAAGAAATTGAACTTTGATGCTTGTCTCCCATTTTATTGTTCCCTATTCCCTGAAAGCCTCCAACACTGTATTTCTCTAGCTCAGAATAAGGCTGTAGTTTTCCCTTAAAACTTGTAGTTATTCTAATTATATGTAAATCAGTTCATGGAAATAAATATCCATGGTTAAAGGGTATTTAAAATGTTAAGAGCTTTTTCTCAACTGTTCACTGGTTAAAAAAAAAAAAAAGTCTATTTCCAGAGCCTCGGTAGCTCTGACACCTCGTTTCCCCCTCCTGAGGACACAGAGGAACCTCCTCCCGCAACAGTTTCCTGGGCTGTTCTCCCTGAAACACCTCAAGTGCGGGCCCCATTTGTATCTGATTTTGAAGCAATTCTATGTTAATCTTCCTTTCTTAACAGCGAAGACTTCCTTCCCCTTTTTTCAGAATCAAAACACATAACTGGACAAAGAAACTGAATAGTAATTAAGAAAGTTATCCTCGTACTGAAAAGGGTTTCTCAAGTGTTGCCTCTTACTTGCTTTCTGAAAACATCGCCACGGACATATTTTAAAGCATCATTATTTCCCTGATATCTGAGTTGTATTCTATTCCAGTCCCCTGGCCATAACCACCATTGAAATGCTGATGGCTCCCAAATTCCCATCTCCACTGGAGCTCCAGGCTTACACAGCCAACTGTCCATTTAACATCTGCACTTGGTGATCGCAGGGCACCGCAAAGGGAGCATGTCCAAAACCCAGGCCTGATCTCCTGCAACCTGCCCCTCCCCCACTGCCTCCATCTCAACACAGGCGGACTGTGCTTCTGGCTTCTCAGGGCAGAAGCCTGGCAGTTTTCCTCGATTCTGCTCTTCCTCTCTTGTTGGGGTCCAGCCCCCGCAGGTCCAGGGGTTCCCAAAGGTGTGGACGGAGTCGGCAAAGAATGAAGGACACCGGGCAAGCTTTCAGTTGACCAGCAGAGCAGGATTCTCTCTTTTACTCTCCTTTATTGTCCTGTTACAACTGTATTTATAAGCATGACATAATGGTATGTTTTGGGTCCTCCCTTGGCCTTCTACAGTTCCTGGTTTCATGTCCATAGTTTCTTATCTGACCTTTGCCAAAAATCCTGTCTCTATCTAGTTCTGTTGATTTTAATCTTGTCTAGGTTAATCTCTGTGTTCCATTACAAGGGCAATTCCAAGATCACTGCTCTACTGATAGGCTACAAGGAAGTGACTGAGGAGATTATCCTACCCAGTAAAGGTTATGTCCTCCCAGCCCCGCTGCTTGCCTTCCCTGGGACTGCCCTGTGTTGGTGGGTCTCCAGGGGTATAGGCTTTGGTGCTTTCCCTGGTGGGCAGACCCCTGGGGATGTGGGCCCAACAAGTCCCAAATTTATTGCCAACAGTCTTAGTCCAAGTTCTTCATAAGTAGTACACGGTATTTCTGTTACACTAGGGGGGGTTACTGATTTATTCTCTTCCTTAGTCCTGGTAACCCCTAACCTGGGGAAACAACCTTTCTCGGGGAGGTGGCCCTGGTTAGAACACATAGCGCTAAGAGGGGGAGCAAACATATGCCATATACGCCAGGTCCCTTGAAACATATGCTGTGCAGCTGTTTCTTCCCTGCAGCGACTGTGTCAAGCAACAAGGATGGACCGGCTTCCGGCACTCTCACATTTCACTCTCAATGCATCGGCTACGTTCGATTGGCCCCATCTTCAAACGTGCCCAGTAGGTGACCATCTATCACCACCTTCACCATTATCACCCTGGTCCAAGCCTCCATCATTGCCTGCCTAGGGTTTTGCAATGGTCTTCTCCCTGATTCTGCCTTTGTCCTCCTACCGTCTAATTTTAACACCACAGCTACAGTGACTCTTTTAAAACGTAAAGAGGATCATGTCACTTCATGCTCTAAACACTCCAGCCTCCCCTATCACCCAGCATTAAAGCAAAGCCCTTCAAATGAACTATAAAACTCTCTTTGACCTCATCTCTCACGACTCTCCCCTGTTTCTACCTCAGGACCTTTGCACTGGCTATTCCTTTGCCTCAAATGCTCTGTCTCAAATATCTGCAAGGTGCTCTCATCTCATTAATTCTCTGCTGCAAACTTGTCCTGTGTACAGTTCAACATCCTCACGCCTGGCCTGCCCTCCCTTCCCTGCTGTATTTTTCTTCACATGACTTTTCATCTGACATTTGCATTGTGCTTGTTTATTCGCTTTTTTTACAGTGATGGCGAACCTATGACTCGCGTGTCAGAGGTGACACGCAAACTCATTTTTTTGGTTGATTTTTCTTTGTTAAATGGCATTTAAATATATAAAATAAATATCAAAAATATAAATCTTTGTTTTACTATGGTTGCAAATATCAAAACATTTCTATATGTGACATGGCACCAAAGTTAGGGTTTTTCAAAATGCTGACACGCCGAGCTCAAAAGGTTCGCCATCACTGTACTAGAATATAAACTCCACAAGGGCATAGATTTCTATCTGCTTTGTTCACTGCTATGTCCACGCATTTAGAGCAGACACTTAATAAATACTTGCTGAACGAATGAACAAAATTCTATTCAGTGGTGAATCAATGCATCTGGATAAATTAGGGGTTCATCCTCAGGTTTCATGCTATAATGCTTCTCACTCACTTATTTGTGGTGGGAAAACCAATGACTGGCCGAGGGGCTCCTTGTAATAGGACCGAATTATGACCTAAGGGTAAGCATGATTTTCACCATCAGAGTGTACTCATGTGCTGTATGCTACCGACTGGAATTCACTCCTGAGCTGGGCTCAATGCAGGGGTCAGTCATAGCAGGCACCTTCAGGGGCAGGGGCGGGGGCAGCACAAGTCTGTCACATCGGGGACTGAGGTCCCTCTGGAACGCCACGCACCCCGTGAGAAGACAGAGCTGCAGGGGTCAGAGGGTAGGGGTGATTCTGAATAGAGAGCCACCTAGTTGTGAGAAAATCAGACCTTCTCCAGCACCTTTGTCTGGTCCAGGGAGGGTGGTAAGTGAAAATGTGGATTCGTCTCACTGAAGGCTGCCACACCTGCAGACAGGTGCGAGGGGAGGAGAGGAGCAACGTCTCCCCTCTGCCACAGACACTGTGCAGCTTCATCTCCTCCGGGCTCAGCGAGCTGCGGGCACAGACTAGCCCGTGAGCCCGAGAGATGTGCCCAGGGAACGTCGAAAACATTCAGGAACAGGCAGGGGCCCCAGTGGCCAGGCTGGTGCAAGGCCTCCTAACATGTGGGTTATGCCGCCAATGTGACTTCATCTGTACCCAAAGACTGGCCGGGGCTGGGGACATTGGGCCCCTCCTGGGTGCATCTCCAGCTCTGGCTGAGCCCTGGATGCTCTGCCTGTGGCAGGTCAAGCTGGAGGGGAGGCTGCGAGGAGGACTGATTCTTGGGGCAGGGGCAGTCGTCAGTCACTAAAACAAGCAAGCGGGGTCCATCAGGCGTGCACGCCTGGCACGTCCTGCGTGGTCCCCAGCAGCGATGAAATCTAACTAAACATGTCATAGGCAGAAAGGGCAAGAAAGGTTTCCAAGTCTCATTTGCTCTTCTGAAGTGACATCTAGAAAGAAAATGAATCAGATGAAAAGGAAAAGGCAAATTATGATATTAAAAATTCATTTCCACTTATCAAATTTGCTATTAGCATCACAATTTGTGATATTTTAATAATTAGAGCCTCATATAGGTGGCATAATTGGATGCCTCGCCGCCAGATTTAAGGAAAATCCATTTTCCAAAACTGCTTCTTCAACAGCTTGAGGTCACCCACTAGGGCTGGACACACTGGCACTTCCCTGGCTCCTCTTCTAGGTACCCACTCCTGGGGGCGTGGGGGAGGTCAGTACTCGGGCCCAGCCCTTCCGCTGAGGGGGCCCACACTCTGGGCTTCTTCACAGCCTGATCTGCTTCTGCTGGAGACGCAAGTGCTCAGGAGGACAATGTTCTCTGGGAATTTGTGGAGAGATGGCAGGAGCTGTCACATCCTTTAGCCAGGGGACAGTCCTGCCATGACCTGGGGTCCAGGAAGGGCTGTGTGATCCCTAAACCCCTGCTCTGCTCACAGATGAATGGGTGCATAAATGACTCTTGTTGGAAAGACAAGCCCAACAGTGCTCACTGAAATAGCAAAGAGAGAGAAAAAGATTAAAGACAACAAACTGATTGAGACCGCAGAGGTCAGAGGAGCAAATGCTCTGCCCGGAGATCAGAGAGAAGGAAAAGCATCTCGGGAGATGTGGGGACAGGAGGTCCCTCCTGCCTCAGCCCCCCAGAGCTGCCCGCCGAGCTGCGGAGACAGCTCGCTTCTGCCTCCCATCTGAAGGTTTCTGGAAGAATTGTGGCAAAGCAGACGCAACAGGAATGGCCCGGAGCACAGGTGTGGTACCTCCAACCCTTCTCTCTGTGACTTAGGGGCCTCGGCAGCCACCTGGGCAGAGGAGCAGCCTCCCTCCCCGCTCTCCCTCTCCCCCAGCCCCCCCCCCCCCCCGATCCAGGGTCCCTCCCATGCAGGAATGTCTCCTGGCCAGGCCACCCTGGCCGCTGCCCATGCTAGGTCTCCCTCCCCTAAAATAAGATGGATCCGGATGGCTTCCCAGCACTCTTGTCACTCAAACCTCTTCAACTCAAAAGTAACCAAAATCCCCCGATTAATCAACTCAAGGGCCTTAATTTGACATCTCATGATGCCCACCGGCAACTGGGAATTCAAATTCAACTCATCTGCCTTGACTTTGAACTCTCTAAGTGAATTTTCCAGTTACCAAACTTTAAGTGTATGCAGATCAGCAAATGCTTATCTTGGGCCTATTATGTACACAGAGCACTGACCAGGAAATAAATAAAACATCTTCTCTGCCTCCAGGTTCTCACATTCTAGTGAGGGAGAAACACACAAGGGAAAGGGGCCATAATCCAAGGCCAAGTTTGATAAGGGCTGGAATAGAGGGACAAAGGCAGTAAGAAATCAGGGCGGACAGATTCAAACTCTTCAAGTTCCTCTCAGTGACAGACTTACTTGTCTGTTTGTGTATTTACTATCATTTTTCTACAATACAATTCTTACTATTTGTGCCTCAATAAGCAGTCTTTGGAACATAATCACACTTCCATGATGATCTGATAATCATTATAACAATGATTGCAGTGCAAGGCAGTGACACAGCAACAAGGCTCCCGTTGTAGGAGGGGTGGTGGCCTGCACCAGGTCCAGGTGGCTATACCATCTGGGGGAACTTCTGTCTCCCTCTGTGAGTGAAGGGCTGCCGATGTCCATGGACTGCTGCTTCTATCACACACGATCGTCTCAATACTCAAGCTGCTGTACCTTTCCTCTAAGAAAGCCACATCAGCTGTATGATGGCAATTTGCCCCTCTATGAGCTATTTCCCACCACCTACATCAAAGCTTTTAGCTGTCTTAATGGTAGAGGTCACTGCGATTCTGGCCTTCAGATAAATGGCGGTTATAGTATTATCATTCCTAATACTATTGGTAATCAATAGGATCCACCCTTCACACAAAGTAACCAGAGAGGGAAAGAGTCTCCACATATTATAATAAGGAAAGATAGCAAGCCTTGACTGAGTAGCTCAGTTGGTTAGAGTATTGTCCCAACACCCCCAGGGTACGGGTTCCATCTCTGGCCAGGGCACATACAAGAACTAACCAATTAATGCATAAATAAATAAGTGAAACAATGAATGAATGTTTCTCTCCCGGAACAATGTTTCTCTCTCTCTCTCTCTCTCTCAAAAAAAAAAAAAAAAAAAAAAACACTAAAGAAAGAAAGCAAAACTTTATTAATTCAGATCTCATGAAGACAAAAGAAATCTTGATAAATCATATAGAGAATGAAGCAGGAAAGACGAAGGTGCCTTCCGTGTGTGAGAGAGAGAGAGAGAGAGAGAGAGAGAGAGAGAGAGAGAGAGAGAGAGAAAACCATATGGATGTGAAATGGCAGAGTCTTTTCTTGTTCTGCTGCCTGGAGATCACAGATGGTGTAGGTCAGAATGCCATGCCAGGCACACAGTAGGTAGTCAATAAATGCAAGCTGAATACAATCAGAGCAATCACATGAGTGTGGGTAAAGGAAAGGGAACTTGCTCATAAGTATCCAGGTAGAAAACTAAATATTCTTCTTGACATACGCTGGAAGATTTCTCATTATAATCACAAAATCACTAATTTAGCCAAGAAATCCATTCAATAGACTGAGTTCATGCCATGTTCTGGCCCTAAGTATTGGACCAAGTACTGGACTTCCTGCAGTGAACCAGCACCCATGGAGACTGCATTCTAATGGTGACACAGACAATGGAGCCACAAACTTAAAAATCAGGTTGTGATTCGGAGGAGGAGTGGGTGGCGGGGGAGCGTTCATGAAGGCCTCTTGTAATAGCAGTTACATGGAGGCCTGAATGGTACTAGATTCCTTCTGTGAGTTCTAGAGGAAAAGCATTCGGGCAGAAGGAACAGCCTGCACAAAGGATCTAATATGAGAAAGAGTTTGGTATGAAAATGGGAACATGGAATAATTTAAAATGTGGGAAATACATTTTAAAATTGACAATAATATCTGTTGCCAAGGTCTCCAGTCCCAGTGTGAAAGAGTAAGCGGAAGTCAACGGTTCCAAAACCACCATTCATTGCAACCCCAGTGGTGGCAGAGGGTGTGGGTCAGACAAGTCTGGGCCTCCTGCTCACCATGGACTGCAGGCAAGCCCCTCACCTCCTGTCCCAATTTCCCACCTAAAGAAGGCTCATGACCCCGGTCCCCAGGAATGCCTCTGTGGACCGGGTGAGATGATGTGCTGTGTCAGTGTGAGGGCTGGTTGTTATCAGCGCCCACTGTGCAGAGCTGGTGGCAGGAAAGAGAGGGTTATAGGTGCCTGCCAGCCTGGCCTGAGTGAGGGCCCTTTGCAGGTCTGGTCTCAGGACCTGAGATTTAACCCTTAGAGGCTAGCTTGCAAACAAACCCACAACCACCCCTAATTGGCTTGGGTTTGGGGTAGACGAAAATGAGGAATACACAGAATTTGGGAGGTCAGTGAGAAGAGCCTCCTTATCTCACCTGAGCAGATCTCAGCGGACCTCTCAATGGGCTGCAGAGGGTCAGGGAGGAGGGGCCCTCGTTCCTGACACCTTGGCAGTGGGTAGCCCTGTGGTCTGGCCTCGAGGCCTGGCAGGATTGCAGAGTCAGTCAGGGTGTGTGACAGGCCTTAGAACCAGCAGGAATGCTCCTGGGCTGAGCCCTTGGTGACTTCCCCATCCAGACACCACCCTCCTCACCCCAAACTCCACGACTAGGCCCCAGGGGGCTGGGGCCACTCAGATGTATGAATGAATTAAACAGAATGTTTAATTTCTACTGGACTAGAGGATGTAAGAGGAATTTTAGAGGTCAAAGCAAAAATATAATAGTGGGTGAGGGGATTAATATCTGTTCATCATATTTGTTCACAAAGAAATAAATTATCCTAAAGATTTTTAAAATCCTAACACTGAAATTAGTATGGAAAAGTGAAATTTGCATTTAATTTTTTTTTTTTTTTGCTATCTTGTAACCCCATGGACTAACACTACTTCTGGGGGTTTTCTGGTTACTTTTCAATCACTTTCAGATAGCTGGAGAAACCTTATAACAATACCTTTTGTTAAGAACACTTTAAATTCCATGTATTCTTAGCTCTCTGAAAATAATCCTGCTCTTAACAAGACTTTTGATTAATTAGTTTCTTCTTTCAAGATTCCAGTTCTTCAAAAATGCTTTGAAATGTAACTGTTCTCCTTGCAGTTTTATATTTTCTTAGAAAAGCCTTTGCCTCAACCTTAGAAAGAGTTGGATAATAACCAATTTGGACTTAACAGCAAAAAACATTAGTATTAATATTGCCAATTTTCTATTACATGAAGATGAAAGAACACCAGGAGTTTTTGATTTGGACTAAAGCTACAGGCTGAGATGTTTAAAAAACAGATTGTTCTTTCGGGCTTTTAGGATAAAATTGAGTCAAGTTTGTGTCAGCCTGAAAATTAAATTATGAATATTGTTAAAATGCAAATTTCTTACATTTGCAAGCCAGCCCCTTATCAGAAACTGGAAGCGGGGGAACATGAGTACCCTGTACTTCTCTTGCCTAATTCTGAATTCTGTTTAGTCTCTCAATGTTAATAGTTTCAATTACGCTGAGTACCTTTCCACCACGCGGGCTGCAGTCCTGCTTTCAAACATCTATCGATATAACGATGTGCCTCCCCAAATGCCATGAGAAGTTTTATGAACTCTTCCCCGGAGAAGGTGCATTTAATAGAGGAAAATGTCATGTTTCATTAGGACATTCGTGCTCACACAAATTTAGTCTTCGGAAAAGATAACCTTGTAAAACTGAAACCAAAATTGACAAATTGGGCCTCTGTTTAAAACCTGAAATCCTCAAGTAGTGAATCATTCTCACACACGTCCGTCTTTAGCCATAAAACGTTTACTTTCCCCTTGAATGAAAATTCTTCTGCTCTCTTCCCCAGCGAGGCAAATCTACAGACACACATCCTGAGTCCTGGAGGTCACGTAGCTGAATTCCCTGGGACCTGGGCAGCTTGACCTTGATTTGGCCCCTGCGTCGATGTGGACATGGAATCATGTCCCTTTACCCCTCTGCCCACAGGACAGCGACCTAGAGACACCTGCGGTCTCTACCGCACTTTGCCTTAGAGCGGGAGGACCCACTTACAGAGACCAGCAAAGTCCAATGTGGAAAAGACCATCCACATTGCTTGTTTCCTTTTTCCTATACGCCACCTCCAAGCCCTCCAAAGCCCTCCAAAAGTTCAGGAGCAAAGCGGATCCTCTGGAGACACCGAGCAAAGGCTTGGGAAATTATCCTGCCAGTGGATAAAGTAGAGTCTCACACGTGGAGATTTACGGAATATCTGATCTCAGGAAAACATCCTCTCCAGGCCTGAGCAGCCTGGGAAGTGAACACAAACATGGGTGAGGCTAGCAGAGCACTCAAATCTGCAGGCTCACGGGAGAGTTTAAAGCCTGAGCCTGCCACTTAGTGGCTCAGTGACTTGGTCAACTTACTTAATGGCTCTGAGTTTTAATGCCCTCAGACAAAGGGTTATTATGAGGACTAAGAGGTTGTGTTTATTCATTTATTTATTCAACAAAATAACTACAGAAACCTCTAATGTGCCAGGAAATATTATAGATGCTGAGAAGACAGTAGTGAGCAAACCAATAAAGTCCAGATTCCCATGGAGCTTACATTTTAATGCAAGGGGACAGGCAATAAACAAATGATTATGGATTCTGTTGGGTGATGTTAAGTACTGGGAAGAAACACTTTAAAAGGACCACCCTGGCTACTGTGTTGAGAACAAACTCTAGGGAGGCAGAGGTGGGAGACCCATTAAAGGGCTGTTGTAATAAAGGATTCAAGCGAAAGATAATGACGGCTTGCGGGGGTGTTGGCAGTAGAGCACCAGGAACTAGTCAGATTCTGGATTTATGTTGAAGGTGAGAAATGACAGCATTGGCTGAGGGCTTGGAGGTGGCATATAGGAAAAAGGAAACAAGCAAGGATAATCCCAAAATTATAGATTTGAGCAACAACGGTATGAGTGTGAGTACCAGGAACTGACATGGGGAAGCCTGGGGGAAGAGCAGGTCCATGTGTGAGCACAAGGGGGTCAATGTGTGTGTGTCCAAAGGAGGAGATCAAGAGTTCAGGTTGGACATGTTCATGTTGAGATGCCGTTGGATGCACAAGTGGAGCTACTGAGAAGACAGCTGGATATGAGTTTGGCTTTCAGGAGAAGTCAAGCCTGGAGTTCTAAATTTGGGGCTCATCACTGCATAGAGGGTATTTAAGCCCTGAGACTAGATGAGATCACCTGGAGAGGGAGTGTAGCTATGGAAGAAAATAGAATTAAGGATTAAGGACTGGATAAATCAACAATTAGAGCCTGGTGAGCAGAGAAGGAGCCAGCAAAGCTGATTGAGATGAAGTAACAGGGTGGGTTAGGGGCACAGAGTGGAAAACCAAGAGTTATGGCATCAGTTATGGTAACACCTAGGAAGGCTGGGATGCAGTATATGCTCTGAGTCAGCAACCAGTACACAGTACTATTCTCCCCAAAGCCAGAACACAGTCCGGAATCAAGAGGTGGGAATGGGAGTGGCTCCTCTCGTTATATCTAAAACCTACTCACGGAATTTTTTTCTTTCCATCCCTGCTACTCTAATCTCTGTTGGCTTGGAGGCTTTGCTACTCAAGGGAAGAATATCCACCTGGAAGCACAAAAATGATGCCACTGGGACAGCTCCCTGGCCAAGGGGCTTCTCCCAAACCTCCCAAGCAGACTGCCTGTGCTGGCCACACTAGGCAAGATATGTGTTTGGTTATGGATAGGACTCTAATAAAACTCCAAAAAGGCAAGACAGTGAGTTGAGCTGGGATGTCAGAGTGGCAGGTAGGTCTCTTATTTTGATTCTATAAATCAATCATTCCCAAGAACCACTGTTGGCTCCTGAAATCCATATAGTAAATCCCAGATCACATTCCACAATATAGCACATTTTTTCATGCCTTCTCATTCATTCACATTTTTATTCGTTTATTTACTCAACACTACTGAGTCCTACTATAAGGCCTTGTAATGAATTCTCGATACACACAAATAGCATACTATCTTCCCCTATAGCTCCAGAAGCATGCAGCTAAGGAAAGAGAGATGTCTGTGAATCAAAGATTTCCACCAGATGTGTAACACGTCGGCTTGGGGGCCATAGCGAAGTTCCAAACACAGGATCCTCCCCAAGTCAGTGGACCTCATATTTCCAGCCCTACCTCATGTCACCTCTTCCAGGCAGACTTCTATCAACTCTTCTCAACATAAAACAGGCATTCCCTGTCTAGGGTTCCCATAATAGGTGGTCCCCCACTTCTTAATGGACTACCCAACCAACCTATGATCTCCTCTTCTCACCTAGGATCTCACCAAGGGCAAGAAACAGCTCATGCCTACAGGTGAGCTTGACTCCCAGTGAGATGAAAACCCCTATCAGTCCCACAGGAGAAGGCCCCTCCTTACTAGTACCCTGTCCCCACTTCTGGCCAAGAGGAGGGGCGGATGCAAAGTCCCTGTGGTAATCTGGCTACAGCAGAATAGTGGCATCACAACGGCCACTATGCTAATGACATTCCATGCATTGCCTCCTGTCACCCTCATGGGAGATGCTGCCATCACCCTTATGCTACAGGTAAAGAAACTGAAGCTCAGCAAGGGGAATCACGTGCTCAAGGCAATGCCACTAGTCCTGGGCAGAGTCAGAACTGCACCAACACCTGTGGGACTCTAGAGCTGTGGGTGCTGTGGCCTCTTCACTGAGGCCTGCTGTCTAGACAAGCAGGGGCACCCAGGGCAGGCAGAGGTGAGCTCCACACAAGCACGCCCCCCCACCCCCCGTGGGTGTGGCAGGCTCTCTCCCTAAGGTAATTCCTGTGTTCTGATGACTTGTATTTAGTGGTCAGCACCAGCCACCTGGACACGGGCAAGTGCAGGAGGGGGAGGGGTGGCTGGTGGGCAGGCTGGCACGAGCTCCAACCTTGGCCTCCTTCTGGCTTTGTCTCCAGATGGCCAGCTGTCCAAGGAGGGCAGATCCTGGGCATCTGGAGACAAAGTGGTCGCCCCCACCCCTGCTTCCCCAAGTTGCCCCCAGATGATGTGAGGCCAGAACAGGAGTAATGGGTGAAGCAGGGCAAACCCCCGCCACACAGGCATATGTTCTCTACCCTCAGAGAAGTAACAGGTGATGTGACCATCACAGCTCTTCCTGACTCCAGCAGCCCTGAGTCAGATGCTTCACATCTGGAGCCACCAGGACTGGGCTGCAGCCCCACTGAGCCTGTGATGTGTTATTATATTCTAGAGCCAGATGTACGAGTGATCAACTCTTTGAAAATCAAAGAGAGCCTGTCTGATCATTCTGTTACTGAGGGAAAAGGGGAAAAAGCCTTGCATGACAATTGTCATTGATAATGTGATATACTTGACTTGCACGTTCCTGGGGCTGATTATTACAAAATGTGATTTTAGAAAGGCTGCTAATCAAAGGGAATCTGGAGCCTCCCTGGGAGAGGGGCAAGGCCAGGGATATTCCAGCTGCTGGGAGCGTTGTGCTGGAAAAGCATTTATTTCACTAATGGCCCATGACCCCCAGCAAGGTGGGCCTGCTCTCTGAAGGACCCAGCATCCCAGACACAGCCCCGGGGGTCCTCTTGTATAGAAGAGGCTTCTGGAAGCCACCCTATGGCTGCAGCAGAGGCCAAGTTCAGGACTATACTTGCAGCTGCCCTTGAATTGGCCCCAGAGGATGAGACCAGCAAGCCATGCTCAGGAAAAGAGCTCCTGGCAAGGAGAGAGTGACCTCTTGCTAGTGGGTACTTGGTGGCATGGCAGAGGGGACACTTGGTCGGCGAGGCTCTCAGTACTTTGTGGTACCGTGGAAGGAGCCCCTGCACGCATGGCTCCTGGCCCAAGGCTCACCTTCCGCATACTGATGGCACCAACCACAGCACTGCGTCTGGAAGTGAGGGCACGTGGCAATTCAGCTCCTTGTACAGACATGACGACCATCAGAATGAACCTTTCAGGGCACAAGTGCGAGCTCAGGCACCCAATCAGCTGGCAGCCTCCCACGTAGGAGCAGGGCTCATCCAGCTCTTGCCTCCAGCTCCCCTAATCTGGCCCTGATCACAGTCCCATCACTTCATGGTCATTGCCTGTTTTGCTCCTGAAGGCAGGGACTGCCTTGAATTAATGGTTAAAACTATTATAAGCCCCATGTGTAACCCAATGGGTATGCAAACTACTACTTACTTCCTCACACCAGTGCTGGTAATATGTGTGGCCATCTACCAAAAGAAAGCCTTGACCGTGAACATACTGTTTTAGACACCTGAGGCTGACAAGCAGCACCTGACTGCCCTGGGCCAGGGCTTCTGAGAACCTAACTAGGGCACCGTTTGTCACTGCAGCCATGTGACTGGAGCCCTGAGCCCTGTGTGCCCCGAGAAACACTGTGCCCTGGAGTGGGTGGGGTGGGCGGGTTCCTGCAGAGGGAAAGTGGGGGCTGCAAAGGTCTGAGTTTCACCAGATGTCCTGGTGCTCAGGCGGAAAGGCAGCCTCCCTCCCTAAGATCCATATATTGATGCTAAAGACTGCGTGGGGGCAGTGGCCCGAGAGAAAGGCCACCAAGTCCTCCACCCAAGTGGCTAATATCAAGAGATACTTTGAAGAAATGTTTGCTTGACCTTTGGGGAATGGCTGAAGCCTTGGCGCCTCCCAGAGAAGCAGAAAAAGGAGATGTGACACGGCCCATATTTTCCCAAGTGCTTCCCGGGCGTGTCTGCTCAGGGTGGTGGAAGCTCGCGGTACAGAAAGGCGACCGAGCTTTGCACATTAGAGACCAGGCACCGGAGGAACCTAATGAGAAAAGATGAACGTTACGTGTGCTGTGCAGGGAGGGCACAGGCGGACAGTTACATCTGCCATCCCCTAAATTAGAGCTATTTGTTCTCATAGAATTAATTGCAGAAATAAATAAAATTTATCTTCAATATTTGGCATGTGATCTCAAAAATTAGAATTCATGAGCTCACATTTTCGATAACTCACATATAAATATAGACAAACGGATGTCTTAATGCAAATTTAATATACAGTAGTTAAATTAATGATTTTTCTAGGTTCATTTTTAATTGGGGAAAAAACCTCACAGCCACACCATATAAATCAAGCTTGCCCAGCGTGCTTGTGTGATAGAGAAGTCGGCGTGTTCACCGGCCATGTATCAAGATCCTATTTGCTTAAAATAAATGGCTCCTGCTTCCCTCTCCAAACACAGCATCACCCTAATGCATATTCATAATTGGCTTTTTTTTCTCTTTTGGGTTTTCTTCCTTCTGGGTTGAAAAACAACCAAAGGACATTTGTTCCCATGAGTCATGTGGTCAGGAATGCTGTGTTCAATTGGATTAAAGACGTGAAGAAGCATCTTTCACTGCCCCAAACACTGATGGGAAAGAAGCAGCATGGACTTCAGAACTGGACTTGGGCTGTGGGATCCATGGTGGCAGCCCTCCCTACTGGGGCTGGGGCCCGGGCAGTGGGTGCAGGTGCAAGGAGATGGTGAAGGTCGGGACCCAGGACGTGGGCTCCACTAATTGCTCCTGCGCAAGGCTCATCTTGCCTCATCCGAGGTGATTGCCTCTTGATTTCATGCTGGATGGCTATACTGCTACCAGGAGCCTCTTGGTGAGTTTGTGGACCATACGAAAGAGGCATTTTTATCACCGGTTTAATGCCCCATGGCTGACAGGGAACAGGCGAGAGAGAGAAGTGATGCTACAGCTTGGGCATTAACGGGATCATTAAGCTCTGTGTTAGGGAAAGGTCTTGTTTGCAGTTACATGCCAAGTGTGGGGCTGAAAGTGATGCGTAAGCAAAAGGCAGTCGCAAGATGCTCACCTTGCCTGGCCAGCTGCTGCTGCACCCCCACCTCCTCTAACCTCCCACCCACCCTCCCAGGTCACCCAGGCTGGCTGCAGAGGAGAGAGCATCTGCAAGGAGCCAAGGCTTGCACCCCCACCCCACTTCTTAGTTGCATGCCCCTGAGAGATGATTCAACCCACTGCCCTTCTCTCACTTGTTGCTTGTCAACCACCCTGAGCTTCCTAAGCACAGTTAGGCAACCACTGACCCTAACCTTCCCCTTCACCCAGCCCCTGCTGCAGCTGAGGCCTGAACTTCTCTCCCCCCAGTGCCCATTGCGGGGATGCTTGCTTTCGTTCATGCTCAGCAGAGAGAGGAACTCACCCTCTCTGTCAAGCCTAACCCCTGGTCTGTCTTTCTGCCTCCAAGTAGCCAGGGACCCATCACTGAGATACTGAGTTTGCGGAATACAAGCATTCAACCAGGGAACTGGAAGCATTTCAAGAAATGAGAAACTGCCCTCCTGGCACAGCTAGCTGGTGCCCGAATGTCACCCACGGTGACCGCAGTCTGGAGGGGTGGCTCCGTGCAAGGAAGAAGCCAGGCGTAATTGAGGGCTGCATAATTTGCAGATGACCTGGGGCAGCCGTACATAATGAACAGCCCCAAATTACCATTCACTGTTTATTAGGGATCCTGCTCCTCCCCAAAGAGAAGCTCCAGGGATGGAGAGAGACTTGTGACAAGACTTAAATGACAGCCACGTTGCTTTAGTCGGCACTCGGAGGGCTTGTTCCAAAGAGCCTATCAATTCTTCTCTCACAAATAGGGAGTGGACAGCATGGAACCCTTGACCAAGTGTGCAGGGCCTGCCCAGCCCTAGCAAGGTGAGCCAAGCCCTGGAGACACAGATATAGTTTCCTTTTCAAAGGGCAAGGGCACCGGCACCTCCGGTGTCAGGAACCTGCCCCTGGGGACTCAGCAACTCTCCAGGGATGGGCTAGGCTCTCGTCTGAAAGGCCGTGTTGCTGCTTCTGCTGGAAATCAAGCCTGGAGCCTATCCCGTCCCATTTGACTCAAAGTTTGTGGGCTTTCAGTATGGCACCTCTGAGGGACGAGGTGCTGGGCTGGCTGAGTTGGGAAGGGAAAGCTGGAGTGGTCCAAAGAATAAAACTTCTGTCCAGCGGCAGTCACCAACAAGGACCCAGCACATGCTGAGTCTATACAAAGAGCAAAACCCAGAAGCCCAGAATGCAGGTAAAGCAAGAGACATGCGTGTCCTTGGGAACAGTGAGATGCGGGGCTGACATCGGCGAGGTGACTCCTTGTTGCTGCTGCTCCACCGCGAGCCAGCCCCTCACCCTCGCTCTCACCCTCGCTCCTGTGCTTCCGCAAGCCCCGCCCAGGACGGGCCGGCGTCGCCCTCCTTTTTGTCCACCCACAGAGCACTCAGGAATGATCTGAGCTTATTAGGCATCCACTCCATGCCGGTCATTCCAGTAATGGAAGTCTGCAACAACCAGCCAGGTAAGAGCCGGAGGGTGTGGGCTTGCAACCGGCACTTGGCAAGAGCCAGGCCAGTCGCAATTCTCCGGTGATGGATGCCCATGAGAGCGGGCCCGATCGCTCTGCCAGCAACTGCTTTTAAAACGCCTGTCCTCGCTGTGTTTCAGCCATGTCCCTGAGGCTTATCAGCTCTGACATACTCCCGACTCATTTATTTTTCGTATTCTCCCCACAATCACTTCGAGAGGGGCATAATTTCCCTGACAAATGGCACGGTTGTCAGGCCACCTGATTAAGAGGTCTGCAGTTTGTACTGCGGAACCGCGCTGGGTCTGTAGGGAAGCCGCTGGGCAGCACATGGGCCTCTGCTTGGGGTTTCTGTTTTCTCTTCTGATGCCGAATAAAAATCACAGTTATGACTGTCCCACGCGTTTGCCATATCCGAGCTTCCAGCCCGCTGGCCCTTGCTACCTTTGGAAAGATGGTAGGTGCAAAGGTTCCCAGCCTGGACGGCAGAGCTGGGCCGCCTGTGTTCAGACCTCTGTCCCCCCACACCCTAATCCTGCCCTCAAGCAATGTGTCCAACCTCTCCTCAGCCTCCCCATCTATAACATGGGGTTAAGAAAAGTACCTACTACAGCGAGTGGCAGATGCTTAAATGAGATGACATGGTAAAATGTGTAACCAGTGTCTGGCACACAGTAAATGCTTTTTTTTGTAAGTATTTGTGTAAGTAAATGAAGCCCATTCTCTGGGAAGTTCAGCTGGTGCCAAGTCAGAATTGACTGAATTTGTTGGGTGTGGCTCAGAAGCCATCCCAGTATCACAGCCGAGAGAGCCTGTGTGTTCTCCACCCCAGCCCAAGGTGACACTTGCCCGTGCACATCCCCCTCCCCAGCTTACAAAGCCAGATGAGATGGGCAGAGGACTATTATTATCCCCATTTCACACACAAAGGGCCTGCGGCCAGAGGGACACGGGAAATGACTTCTCAAGGTTACAGGATAAAGCCAGAGTCGCTTGACTCATTTGCCACTTTCACCGATGTCTACTCTGATGGGGCTGGGAATTGAAGGGAAGGGAACCGGGGCTCTGCCCTCAGGCAGTCAGATGGGCAAACTCCCGAGAAGTGACTTCGGTGGAAGGGAGACTTGCCATGCAAGTGTGACTGTGCTATGGGAAAGCCAGGCAGGGAGGGCCCACCCTGCTGGGCAGGGGTATGTGGGAAGAGGCCAGCAAGGGCTGGAAGATGAGTTCACCAGGTAAAGGATGCTGGGAATCGTATTGCAAATGAGGCAGCAAAACCTGCACCAGTGTGGGTGTAGGAAAGGGCACCACAGCCTGGGAGCTGCCAGGGGTCCCAGGGACTGAGCCTATGACCTGGGGGCACATGCAGGAGGAACTGGGACCCCATGTGCCATAACTCAAGGACTATGGCTCTGTCCTGCAGGGAGCCAATGACAGGCTAGGGTGAGGGGTGCACTTGGGTGTAGGATCGACATGGTGGAAGATTGAGAAGAATGGCTGTGTAGACTGGACTGAGGGAAGAGAGCAACAAGCCCAAGGCCGGGACACAAAGTTTGAGCTCTAAGGAGACTAAATCAGCCAGCATTTACTGAGCACCTATTATCTGCAAGGCACCCTTTGTGGGGTGGGAATGAGTTTGCATTTCAATCCAGCAAGAGATGATACACTTCTCAGCCAGGACAAGCGATAAACAAAGACAGGAGGAGGAGCGAGATGGGAGACTATCCAGGGGGGCTTCCCAGGATGGTGTGTTTTCAAAACTCATTGCAAACTGGCAGGTCTTTAAAAACACCTTTCATTCCTCTCTCTCTCGTGAAGGAATGCCCCAAGACAGCACATCCAAACAGTTGCCAAGGTGATTTGTTTATACATCATTTTTATTCTCGAATGTACACATTCAACTTTCAAATGAAAGGATGTTAAACGAGGATCTAGAGATGTAACTGCTGTGAATAGGGATCCAAAGTGACGCTGGCTTAAATAAGGGAGACACCTACTTCTCTCTGGCACAACACTGTGGGCATAATCAGTCCAGGCTGGCCTGGTGGCCCCAGGGTGCCCGGGGACAAGACTCCTCCTAGCTGACTGGTCCTCCCATCCCCAGGGCACCATCATCCAGGGCCATCCCACCATGTCTGCATTCTGGACAAAATGCAAAGGGAAAGGAGGGGAGGGTGTAGGGCACGGTTTACGGCACACCTGTAAGTCACTCATGGCACCGTGTTCACCTTCCATGGGCCAGCGCTCAGTAAACAGCCAGAGCCTGCGGGCAGGACGGCCAGGAAAGGGAGCCATGGGCCCGCCTGAAAACAGATGGTTCTAGAAAAGAGGAGAATGGATGTTGGGGGACAACTAGTTCTTTCTGGCAAACGGTTTTGTGCTTTGTCATTGATTTGAAAATGCTGTATGACTTAGCCTCAAAACAGTGATTGTTCTCCACTCCTCTCAGCCCAGTCTTTCCGAGGACAGAGCAAAGACTCTGCCGGCAGAGCTCACACAAAGCCAGACACCTGGATTTAGCCTTCGAGGGGATAAGCAGGTCTGACTTGAAACTCATTTTCTCTAAATTCAATTACTCCGACTTCCTCGGTAAACGTGAGTTTGATGAGAAATATTACAGGGCCCACAGTCCGGAGGGGCTACAGGGAGGAAACCTGTATTTGTCGGCTGTCTTCCCTTGACTTTCTGTCCTGTCCTCCTCGGGGCCTGTGATACACTCGGCTGCAGCCAGCCAGGCCCCAGCACTCAGCCGAGGTCTGTGGGGTGGGTGAGGGGAATTTCAGAACCTAGAAAACTGAACCCTGTAGGCCCCTCACACTGGTCAGTCCTTTAGTTCCTGACATGGGGGGCAGCCACCCACTCAGGGCGATAGCAGCCCCAACCAGAGGCAGATCCACTCAGAAAAAGGAGAGGGACTGACGGATGTCCTTGCGTGGCTCCCTGAGCAGCCAGTGCCCTTGCCATCGCCCCGCCCACAGTCCCCAGTCTTCCTGCTCTACCCTCCTCGTGGAGTTTGCATTTCAATTCAGCGAGAGACCCCACCTTTTTGCCCCCTCCCCCCACATACCCCATTCTCTCCCTAGTGGTCCTGCTGTTCCATCAGCCTCCTCTCTCCCATCTCTCCATCCTGCTGTTGACTCTGCTCCAGGGCCATTTCCTTAAAGCCCACCTTGGACCACTCCCTCCCTCATCCAAACACCCTCCAAGCTGGCTCCCCCTGGGGCAGTAGCGCGCACCTCTGATGCAGGACATCCTCCTCCTACCAGCAAAACCAATTCCTACACTTCAGAGCAATTACGTTAAGAATAGGAAACATGGCTTGAGAGGATCCACAGTGCAAATAGCTACCTCAAACGCAGTGAATTGTTTTAATAAAATTGCATCTTTTCACAGCAGTCTCAGTGCATTCAGAAACAGGTGTGGGCCCATGTGTGAGAACTATTGTTTATTCCATCCACAGACAGTGCAATGCTGGCCCCATGGACAGAGGGACCCCCTACACAAACTGAGCCACTCATTGAGAACCACAGTACCTGGAATAAAAGAAAAGCTCTCTTCTTGAGGGGTTCAGGCATCTGACTATCATGTCCTGCCCTACATAGTCCAAAGTGACTGTTCCTGTTCCCCAAAATTCAACCCACAGCCCCAATCAGACAAGTGATCTGTTTAACTTCCCATCACACTCCCCTTCCCCAGTCAACTCATCCTCCCCTTCACACCTACACCCTCTGTGACCTTGCCCATATTCTTTCCATACATAAAGGCCTCCCATTCATTACCCTGAATTCCACTCATAAGATCAGCTATGGATGTAGTTCTCTTCCTCCAAGAAGTCTTCCTGTCTACCCAGCCTCCCCTGGTTCCTGTCCTACTTCCTGGAGGATCTCCTGATTAGGACAAGAGAGAGACCCAAGGGTGAAGGGGACAGGGCTTTTGATTTTGTCTCTCAAACAAGATGCCACTTTCCTTCCATGAAGCATCATGACATATGTCACTTGCACCTTGCATATGCCTAGCGTAAGAGATCAATAAGTACCTGATGGTTGATTACAGTTAC
The DNA here is from genome assembly GCF_964212035.1 of Myotis nattereri. Lineage (NCBI taxonomy): Eukaryota > Metazoa > Chordata > Mammalia > Chiroptera > Vespertilionidae > Myotis > Myotis nattereri. The sequence continues at coordinate 76,432,441 of NC_138080.1, forward strand.
TGAAAACCTGGCAGTTGATTATAGTTATTAGAGAAAGAATAAATCCTGTTCGGTTCCTGCTGTGTGCACACAGCTGGCCTCATGTAGGGACTATCAAGCATCTGGGTGGATGATAAATTCCGATGATGATCCAGATGTTCCCGAATATGCTAGTAAAGATGCAGGGCAAACACGGGCAGGACGAACTGAATTCTGACTTTTCGCATGCATGGTTGGAGCTATGCATGGACAGCTTACAATCCTTTTTGCAAACCTCAGCCCATAGAGATGGTGATTTGTGCGTCCCCTTCTCCAGCAATTTCCAGACTCTAAGCCTCATATCTGCTTCTTCTAATAATTTTCCTCTGACCACCTGCCTGCTGCTGCATTACCATGAGATGACTCAGAAAGTACACATTTCCTCCTCCCTGGCAGAGGCATCTCAGGCCTTCTCCTCTCCTTGCTCTGGGAAAGATGAGCAACCAGCAAGGAGTGCTGGGGGAATCGGGAGCTCTGAGCCCAGGGGTCCTGAGCCGGCCCATCGTAACCATGGCATGCTTTGGGTCGGAGGCCTCCAATTTAGACCTTTCTTCCACTTAACCATGCTGGTTTCCACAATTTCTCTGAGAAATCAATTTGGAAAGGCAGGTTTTGAGAAAAAGCAAATAAAATTTTGTTACTGAATTTTATTTAGAGAAAAGTGTAGTCCTTTTCATAAAAATGCAATTAGATTCTATTACGATTTCATTCCTAATCTGCATTTCCTTTGCCAAAGTGTTCTTTAATGGATCAGAAATGCATAGCTGCCAGCCAGAGCAACCTCCAGAGCAACGTCTCTCTGAGGCCTCCTCCAGGGTCTGCACTGCTGGCAGCACTCAGGCCGGACGCCTCTCACTGGAGGGCCGCCCAGCTTCTGCAGTCCTGCCAACCAGCAAGTTGGCTGTGACTGTGGCCAACTCCCCACACAGGCTGTAGTTCTGACTCACATCGAAGTTCTGAGCTGCCCAGAGCTAAGAACCCGGGGAATGGACATCTCATCACCTCTGTCCAGAAAGAATTTAAGGCTGAATCTCCACTGAGCTCCCCACAGGTCCAAGTCTTCCCCCTGAAACCTGTTCACATCCACCCCATGAGGCTGAGCTCTCCAGGTGGGTAAAGGCTTGAGGAGAGCTGTCTGTCGCTGACCACCTCACTCCACAAGCAGAGACAGCACACGAGGGATGCTATGCACATGACACCAACAAGAGGCAGGAGCCTGTGGGGGGGGAGGGACTGGGGGGACGTGGCGGAGGGGGAGGAGGCAGCACACAGCCACCCGAGCTGTCGCTCCACCGCTCGCTCGTTTCCTGAGCACTGCCACCATGCTAGGTACGGCCCAGACACTGAAGACACGCCACACTGAATAAGTCAGACGTGTGCTTGGTCTCAAGGAACTTACGGTCCAGAAGGGAAATCTGACATGAAACAAGCATCTGTGGCAAAGTGCAGTGGAAAACTAGATCAAGGGCAGCCCTGGCCGCATGGCTCGGTTGGTTGGCCCGATGCGCCAAGGTGGTAGGTTCCAACCCCGGTCAGGGCACATACAAGAAGCAACCAATGAGCGAAAAATACGTGGAAAAACAAATCGATGTCTCTGTCTCTGTCTGTCTGTCTGTCTTCTTCTTCCTCTCACTCTAGAAATCAATTTAAAATCAAAAACTAGATCAAAGACCTAGGAGGGCTGGGAGGCTCCTGGAAGAGCTGGCCTTAAGCTGAGACCTGGAGGTGGGGTGGGGAGGAGCTTGCCAGCCGGGTAAGGGGACAGAACCACGTTGGGGTGAGAAGGGTGGTCAGGGAGAGTGAATGGCATGTGTAAAGACCCTACGGAGAGCGGGGGCCCTGGGCTCCGAGGCTGGCAGGCTGAGCGCGGGCTTCATCGTTGGTGGCAGGAAGCCCTCAGAGGGCATGAGCAGGGGCGTGATGTGGTCCCTCTGACTGGAGGATGGTGCGAGGCTGTTGTCCCATCCAGGGGGGCTACAGTAAGAGACGGCAGTGGCCTGGACTTGTACAACCAGAGCCAGAGCTGTGACTTCATGCAAAGGAGAGAAGCAGAACACACACAGACACACACACACACACAAAATCCCTTTTGGAGGATGTGATAGAAGAGGCTGGCGGCTACAGCAGGGGCAAGAGCGCCACAGGTTCCAAGACCAGGTCTCTGCTGCTCCGGCCACAGGAGGGGAACTGGGAAGAGCTGGCGTCTTCCCAAGCGTGAGAAAAGAACAGGCCAGACCCCCTCACACCTCATGCTGCTCTCTTAGCTTGGAGGGCTCCCTCTGCCCTTAATTCCACTAACTCCTACTCATCCTTCACAGCCCAACTCAAATGTCACTGCCTCATGGGCCCTCTCTGACCTCCTGATCAGGGCAGGCCCACCGGCATCTGCTTTCACTGCACCGTGCACCTCACTCCACAGCTCGCATCCCTCGTGTGGGGAATGCGCAGATGGCACACAGTAGGTGCTCATGTTTGTTTCGTGAGTGTGGCATTAAGGCAGCACATACTTTGTTTCAGGGGATAACGTTTCTGGCAGACATGAAAGGATTCCCACTTGTGAGAAAGTGCTCTCGCTCCTGGCCCACTCGTCAGCGATGGGGCTGGGGCTGCGGAGCCATTGCCCCTGCTGCCTGAGAGCTGCAGAATTCAGACTCGACACTGACTCTCATTAAAAAAATAAAAAACTTTTAAAGCGGGACCACTCTGGAGCACAGAAAACATCCTTTCCTAATTAGAAGACTAGGGAGCCTTTTATGAGAACAGAACTATAATCATCACGTTTTATTATAAGGAATTATATACAAATTATACAATTATAAAAAAAATTTGTTGCATCCTCCCCAATTATAACACCCTGCACATCTCCTGAGGAAAACTGGCTTGGTTTCCACCCAGAGGGGAGGGGGCACTCTGAGCTGACAGTCTTGGGGGAGGAGGTTAATGTCAGTTGCCAGGTTGTATTAGTTGCCCTAGCTCTGTCCTCCCAGAGGGCTCTGCCGGCCACTGAGCTAAACACAAACACTTCCTGTGCGAGGCATTGTGAGCCCCACCAGAGTCCGTGTGGAGGCCCCAAAACTCCAAATCCCTGATGAGCACCCCCCTCTGATCCCAGCAAAGCCGTACGAAGCATCAATTGCTTCAACGTGTGCCTGGGATGGGGCAGTGCCTGGGAGAGGAGATGCCATGCAGGTCCAGATATACCGCACGGCCTAAGGCTGCCTTTGCTGCGATGGCCTGCAGTTCTCTGCACCCCACACCCCCATCGCACAGAAATCCCCTGCTCTCCTCCTCGCACCCATCAGCATTCATTCACAGCACTGGGTGCCAGGCACTCTGCTAGGTGCTAGGGACATGGGGGAAGCAAACCTGAGCCCGGCTTTCGCCCTCTTGCAGCTCACAGTCCAGCAGAGTCGACAGGCACTAATCCATGTTCACACACAGACAGAATCAGGAGCCCTACGAAGGAGGCACCCACAGCCTGGTGCTCCTGATTCTCCTCATCTTCCAGCATTGTCACCGCTCCTCTGCTTTGAGTCCTGTGTGTTAAGCGCCGGGTGACCACTCGGCCCCCAGGTCCCTCCCATCAGCAGTGGGAGTGAGCACAGCCCGCCAGGCCTGCCACGATATCACAGTTGGCCTCAGCCCTTTCTCAGCCTTTTCTGAGAAAGGCCACGAACCTCGTCGTCGCTATCAGCACCTAGAACACGCCAGCAATGCGCTTTGCTAGCGCATTCTCACCTTCCCCTCTGGGTTCCAACTATTACCATCGTGACACAGACCAGGTACCTGATGGCTCACCTCGTGGTCCGTGGCCCCAGCACCCAGCACAGCAGCCAGCACCCTTACCTCACACTGCAAGTTCCAGCAACCAGGGAGGCGCGGCCCCTGCTGTGGCACGTTGGAGGGAAGGAGGCTTCCCAAACACCGAAGCAGGCAGAACTGTTCCTTCCTAGGTCACCGCTGTTTTCAAGGGGTTTGTATATATGTAGCTCCCACCCAAGCAGTCCACTCCCCTAAGACCAAGGAAACCAGAGGCTAGAAGCCACCTGCCAGCAACCCAGGCTTCCAGGGCAATGGCCACAGTAGGGAGGGCCCTGGGTGCCACCAAACCCAACCTTTAAGGCCTGCCCCCACCTCAGCCACACCCTCTAAACCTGCCGCCAGGAGCCTGAGGCACAGCTCAGAGTCAGGCACCAATGCTGTCCTCAGAGTCCCCAGGTTGAGCCAGGACAGCAGAAGACAATATATCCCCTCCCTGCTCGCCAGCAGTGAGCCAAGAATTTGGGGAGTGGGTGAGGGGGACAGGGAAGTCAAGACATTGTGCAGCCTCCACGGGGTCAGCTTTGGGAAGGTTTGTCAGCTCTACAAAATGAAACCCAGAATTCGATGCTGGTTTGGGATGCTCTATTCACGATCCACTGCTCCCATCTTTTCTCCTTGGAGATAAAGCCTCACCTTCACCAAAGCCCCATCCCCACTGAATTGCTGTGACAGTCTGTGCCTGAGCTTTAGATATACTATCTCATTTAACCGTCATGCACACAAACGCTGAGGCCACTCTTACGGTCTCAGTCTGAGGACACAGGTTCAGAGGAGTTGCGGGTGGCCCTGGTCACACAGCCGGTGGTGGGGAGCAGTACGTGGGTCTGTCTTCCTCCAGAGGCTCTTGGCCCCACACTGTCCCTCCTCCCCTCCCCACTTCTTTGCTCACTCCTGGTTTGGGGCAGGGGTAGGTTGGGACATCTTTGGTCTTTGGCTGTCCTGACTCTATCTGGGGCCTCTGAGGACAGGCCTGGTGCCTGGCTCTGAGCTTTCCCTCAGGATCCGGCCAAGGTCCTCCTGGCTGTCCTTCTGGGTCTGCTCCACCTCCCAGCCTCAGCAGGGCCCTGAGCAGGCCCCGCCTCCAACGCCGTGCCCCTGCTCGCGCTGACCCCTCTCCTGGAATTCCTCGCCCACCAGCTCCTCTAAGTGCTTGGAGCTCGCTCTCCCTCTCCTCCAGGCCCCAGTCCTTCGTCTGCACTCTTCTTCCCGCCTGATGAACTCCCAGTTGTAATCAGTGACATCCACCCCCTCGTCCAAAGGTTCACTCTGACCATTGCTGTGTTGCGCACTTTAGGGCATGTGGCCGGCTTCAAAAGATACCTGTTGAGTGAATATGTGTACACATGGAAGGGCAAATGGACGGACAGATCCCTCACATGGCTCCAATTCACCTGGCGAGAAGGGCTGTGTGGAGGGGGGAGGAGCAGGAGACCACTGGGCAGCCCCCTTGGGGACAAGCACCTTCCCAACCGTCTCTGCCTTCGGTGTGTGCGTGTGCATGAGTGTGTGCACGTGTGTGTAGATGCGTGCAAGGCTGAGAGGCAGCTCCTTCTGAGACATGCTCGCCTCAGAGGACCCTCTGGGGGAGAGGAGCACCGACGCTCAGGGCGAGGTCCTGAGCCAGAAACACGCCGCCTCAGCTGCAGCCCCGAAACTCAGCCGATTAGGAGGAATTAGTGAGGGGGGCCTGGAGACTGCCATGGCAACTGTGGGCACAGCTTTTGTGCGGCTCTCCTCTTTGTCCTTGCCAGTGAGGAGCACGGGCATTACGTAAGAGCAAATGTGCTCTGCTGGCCCGGAGGCACCCCGCCGGAGCCCTGCTCTTCCCGTCCACCTGCCCCCGACCATGATGACTTCTCTCCCACAAAGTACACATTCACCCTCCACGTTCAGAAGCCATGGCAAAGACGGTCTCCATCCCTCCCCCTGTCACATAAATTTACCAAGAAAACCCAACACACATCAACAGCTAATGAGGAGTGAAAACTGAAGCCCCACTTGTCAGAATCTCTTTCTGGTCAAGAGGCTGTATTTATAAACTCACTGGGAAGTGGGTCTGACATAGCGATCATCTCCACACACCGGTGCCCGCCCTCAGGTCCTCTCCATGCACTGGTGCCCGCCCTCAGGTCCTCTCCACGCCCAGTGCCCGCCCTCAGGTCCTCTCCACGCCCAGTGCCCGCCCTCAGGTCCTCTCCACCCACCAGTGCCCGCCCTCAGGTCCTCTCCACGCACCAGTGCCCGCCCTCAGGTCCTCTCCACGCACCAGTGCCCGCCCTCAGGTCCTCTCCATGCACCAGTGCCCGCCCTCAGGTCCTCTCCATGCACCAGTGCCCGCCCTCAGGTCCTCTCCATGCACCAGTGCCCGCCCTCAGGTCCTCTCCACGCACCAGTGCCCGCCCTCAGGTCCTCTCCATGCACCAGTGCCCGCCCTCAGGTCCTCTCCACGCACCAGTGCCCGCCCTCAGGTCCTCTCCACGCACCAGTGCCCGCCCTCAGGTCCTCTCCATGCACCAGTGCCCACCCTCAGGTCCTCTCCACGCACCAGTGCCCGCCCTCAGGTCCTCTCCATGCACCAGTGCCCGCCCTCAGGTCCTCTCCATGCACCAGTGCCCACCCTCAGGTCCTCTCCACGCACCAGTGCCCGCCCTCAGGTCCTCTCCACGCCCAGAGCCCGCCCTCAGGTGCTCTCCACGCACCAGTACCCGCCCTCAGGTCCTCTCCACGCACCAGTGCCCACCCTCAGGTCCTCTCCACGCCCAGTGCCCGCCCTCAGGTCCACTCCACGCACCAGTGCCCACCCTCACGTCCTCCCCACGGCACCGGGAAATGCACTACACCCCTCTTAGCCTCCATTTCCTCTTCTGCAAAATGGTAATAAAAATAGTGACTGTCACATGCCTGGCACAAACTCGCAGAGACAGCACGTAGCAAGTGGAGACGGCTTCACCATGGGAAGAATAAGGACCCAGGTTTGTCCTAAAAAGCTGCTCAAGGACCCTGAGCTCTGGATCTGCTCACGGGCACTGCCAAAGCTTCCTCATGGGCTGGAGGGACTAACCACCACACGGGGGGACGAGGCCCAGTGAGAAGGGCCGTGTGTGTGAGGCCTGGTGGTCTCCCTCAGAGGCGACAACCCCACAGCACTCAGCCCAGAGCCCTGGCCTTCTCCTCAGAGAGAGAGACTTGTTCCCAGGCATCAACTGCTCTGACCTTTCCCTCACAGGTTGATGGTGGCAGGGTCAGCGCCTTAAGGACAGAACCTCAAAGGAAAGAGAGCCTGGGGTGGCCTGGAGGTCTGGGACCTTCAGGGACAAGGCTCCCAGCCCCCAGCCCTCTGGCCAGCCTTGTCAGCCTTTCCCCTTGTGCCTTTCCAGGGTGTCTCTCAGGCTCACCAGCATCCCAGGTGCGGCCTGAGGCGCCGACGCAGGCTTCCTTCAGCCGGGCCCCTGGGGCTGGGAGGCCAGAGGGAGTAAAGCTGCAGGAAACAGCCTCCACCCAGAAGTCAGGGACTCCCCCTCGGCCACCAGCAGTGTTAGCATCAAAGCCACGCTAGGAAAAACCTGCCGAGACAAAACACCAAAACTCTGAGCACCCAGTCTACGCGAGGAACTGGGCCTCTCCTCTCAGCATCACACCTGTCCTACAAGGTTGGTATCAATCTTTCTATGCTATTCATAAAGAAATGGAGGCTTGCTGAAACCGGTTTGGCCCAGTGGATAGAGCGTCAGCCTGCGGACTGAGAGGTCCCGGGTTCGATTCCGGTCAAGGGCATGTACCTGGGTTGCGGGCACATCCCCAGTGGGGGATGTGCAAGAGGCAGCTGATCAATGTTTCTCTCTCATCGATGTTTCTAACTCTCTATCTCTCTCCCTTCCTCTCTGTGAAAAATCAATAAAATATATTTTTAAAAAAAGAAAAAAAAGAAATGGAGGCTCCAGCCCTTGCCGGCTGGCTCAGTTGGTTAGAACGTTGTCCCATACACCAAAAGATTGCAGCTGGGGCACATACGGGAGGCAACCAATGGGTCTCTCTCTCTCTCTCTCTCTCTCTCTCTCTCTCTCTCTCTCTTCCACTCCTTCGGTGATTTTTTAGAAAAAAAAAAAGAAAAGAAAAGGAGGCGCCATAGTTACTTGCTTGAGGACTTTATGCCACTTGGTTTCTGTTGCATAACAAATAAATTCAAAAATCTCAGTGCTTTACATAATAAACATTTATTCTTCCAGGTCTGCAGGTTGGCTACCATTTAGCTAATCTAGTCTGGGCTCAACTGTACCAGACTTGACTCCAGACTCTTGGTCACACTCACATCTATCTGCCCATGGGTCAGCATTCTGTGGTCCATGCTGAAGGAGCAGTGGCCCCACCCCGCTCCACAAGAGAACAAGCCAAACCAAAGAAGCACATGGACAGCCTCTGCTCATGAGTCTACTGACATTTCACTGGCCAAGCCAGGTACCCCTGATGTGGCCAGGGAAGTACGTTCCCCACCAAGGCCATGGATGTGCAACTGCATCCCAGAATGGGGTGCAGACCCAAGGACAACACCCCAATTTGCCAGGGCCACACATCTCCCAAGTGGCAGAGCCTGGAGGTGAACCAGGCAGTGCATTCTTCTCACTATTCTCTGTCCCAGCTACCGTGTGCCCTTTGTCAAGCCATTTCACCTCTCAGTGCCTCTGTTGGTTCATCCACACACAGGGTGTCATAGGGCCTATGTTGCTGGGCTTTGTAGGGGTCAAATGAGGTGGTGTGCATTGCTCTTTGAAAGGATCTGGAGGCATGTTAGGAAGAAGTCACTCCCAGCCCTCATTTGAAAATTCCACAGGATTCTGACTCTCTTCCAGACACAGACAATGTCAGAATGACAGAAAGACAGAGCTGCCCACAACCTTGCGAATGCTGGTCCTCTCCTTACCTGAGGCACGTGTGAATAAGCATCAGTGTCTCAATCATGATTAAGGAACTGTCAAGGCTTAGCCAGGTTGACTGCCTTAGGGAGGACAATCAATGTTGAATACAAAAACCAGGTGAGAGCCTGGTCAGAGAAACACACACTGTTAAAGAAGGCGGCCTCAGGTTCAAGGCGGCCTCAGGTTCAAGAGCATGCTGGCATTGCTGGGGGCCACAGCTCGGTCTGCACAGTAATGCTACTCTTCATTCCTGAGCATTACTTCCCCTGAACACATCCTCTAATGCAGCAGTCACCAACCTTTCAGACCTCACGGACCACCAGTGGTCCATGGACCACCAGTTGGCGACCGCTGCTCCAAAGGTTTCCTTAAACCAGCGTTCGCCAACCTTTCAAACCTCATGGACCACCGGTTGGCAACTGCTGCTCTAATGGGTTTACTTCGGCAATTTATTTTCAGATCAAATAACATCAGGGATCAACTGATACATAGAAATGATCGCAGAAATAGGAACGGTCACAAAGTGCACACAGGAGAATATGCATGTTTTCCCAACAGCACGCCTGAGCCAGCAGCACGGGTTCTATGACGCTGCTGCCCAGATTCAAGGGTGGCCTCCATCTCTTACTAGTTTAACCACTCTGAGCCTTGGTTTCCTTATCTGTAAAAGGAAGCAATAATAGTACCCATGTTCCAGATGTAGTGAGGATTCCACAAGGAAATTTAGGCAAATCACACAGCACATGGCCAGGCACCCAGGAAGTGCTCAGTCAACTCTACCATTGCTATTTGTACCTCACTGCACCCTCAAAACCACCCCCCACCCAGAAACTTCTCTCCGGGTCTTGCAGAGATTCTGGGAAGCAGGTATCCACGTATCCCCAAGTAACCCATTTTAGTACTGAACACACATCAGTACAATCTGATTTTAGGCAGCACTGTGTAAACATATGACCCTTTAATTCTATCTTGATTCAATTATGCAAATCTAATCACACATTCAGCATCAACCCATTTTTCTTTCCTCTTAAAATCTGTCCACCAATGGCCAACTGAACCTACTACTATCATTTTGGAGCTCTGAGTCCTAGCATCTCAAGATAGAAAGCTGGAAACTGAAATCGCTCCGCAGCCTGAGCACAGAGCCAGGCCAGCGGCAGGTGCTAACCCCAGGGCTGCAGTGTCGGGCAGAAGGCAGGACCAAGACCACCCCACCAGGCACCTTCCTCCATTGTTCCCCAGGATGCCAAGAAGCCAGGAGGTGCCCCAGGGCCTCTCTGTGGGGGAAAGCAAGAGGGGTCAATGGAAATAGCAGGAAAACCAGACCCCATTCTCCACTCATCGCCCCCCCCCCAGTACAGTTCACCAGCTGCCTGTTCTACATCTGGGGTTCCACGGAAATCTTAGTTTATAAGACAGGGTGCTACTGCTTTTATATTTTTAAAAAAGAAAGAAACAAGACAAGTCTATTTTCCCCCTGCTTTATGACCCAGCAATTCCACTTCTGGGACCATACCTGAAAAAACCCCAAACACTGATTCAAACTAATATGTGCAATGCACCCCATGTTCATTGTGGCATTATTTACATTAGCTAAAACATGGAAGCAACTCAAGGGCCCAGCAATAGATGAGTGAATAAAAAAGCTGTGGTACAGCCTGGCTGGCATGGCTCAGTGACTGAGCGTCGACCTGTGAACAAGGAGGTCATATACCCAGTCAGGGTATACGCCTGGGTTGTGGGCTCAATTCTCTGTGTGGGGCATTCAGGAGGCAGCCCGATCAATGATTTTACCTCATCATTAATGTTTCTATCTCTCTCTTTCCCTCTCCCTTCCTCTCTGAAATCATTTAAATTATATTTTAAAATGTGGTGTTTTTTTAAAATCTGTGGTACAAATAAAAAATGGAATATTACTTGGCCACAAAAATGAATGAAATCTTACCTTTTTTTAATTGTCTAACGTTTTATATATGTCTCCTTTTTGAAATCTTACCTTTTGCAGTCATATGGATGGACCCAGAGGGTATTGGGCTAATAAGTCATTATGAAATAAGCCAGACAGAGAAAGAGAAATGCCATGTGGTTTCCCTTATATGTGGAATCTAAAGGACAATATAAAAGAGTAAACAGAAGCAGACTCATAGAAACAGAGAGCAGACCAGTGGCTGCCAGAGGGAGGAGACGCTGGGGGGCCGGGTGAAAATGGTGAAGGGATTTGTGGTCACAGGGATGAAAAGTGCAGCATAGGGCATATAGTCAATAATATCATAACACCCACGTGTGGGGCCAGATGGGTGCTGGAAATATCCGGGAGACCACTTTGTGGTATAACCACTATGCTGTACATCGGAAACTAACACAGAATAATGCTGAATGTAAACTGTAATGGAAAATGTTTTGAAAAGAGGTAGTTAAACCTGTCCTGGAATCCTGGGGAAACTGAGTCCTAGTGAGGGAAAGAAGTGAGACAAAATCTGGAGCCAGTGCCACGGGTAGAATCAGAGCAGGGCTCTTTCCACTTGCACAGGGAACCCGGCTCCCACTGGGGAGAGGTGGCTACCAGAGCTTCCGCTGAAGGCCGTGAGCAGGAGCACAACACGCTGTGACTCCATCGTCTCTCTGCTTGGGGACAAGAGCAGAAGGGACTGCAGACAGAGCCCCGGACACAGAGCCAGCCGTGCCCTGCCTGCTCCCACAGCAGGAGGGGGCCCCGTGGGCAGGAGAGGTAAACCAACGGTGAGCACAGGGGACCTGCAAAGTCTTCATATGCCCTGTCTTAGCTTATTAACAGGAGATGGATAATATCTAACAAATGACAGGCAATAAATTGTTAAGCAATACGCAAATATGCCTGCAGCAGAAATGGAAAATTACTATACAGTGAAAGCTTTTATGGCTGCAAGAAAATTCAGAGGTAATTTGTCTCTGCGTCTCCTCAAATTCCAATATTGCTGTTAGCTACGGCTGAATGCTATATATATAAAAAAAAAGAAAACCAACAACTCAAAGACACAGACAGCAGTATGGTAAATACCAGACAGGGGGCCGAGGGGAGGTAAAAGAGGGTAAAGGGGATAAATGGTGACGAAAGTAGACTGGACTTGGGGTGATGAACACACAATATAATATTCAGATGATATATGATAGAATTGTACACTTGAAACCTATATCGTTTTATTAATCAATGTCATCCCAATAAATTCAATAAACACATTAATTAATTTTTAAAGAATGCTTTATCTGTTACCATTCCACCTGAATCATTATAAAGGGGCTCCCATGAAGATATCCACTTTGAGGGGCCAGAGAGGAAAAGACATTTGTAAAGCCAGGGGGAAACCGGGAAATTCAGTCCCACAGCTAACTTGTATGAAGGCTTTTTTGTTTTTACACTTGATTCTTTTGAGTAATCATGCCAAGAAAAAGGTTTAACTGACAGTTTCATGGAACCATGGGCAATTCTGGGATGGGAGAGGAATATACAGCCCTAATGAAGGAAAGTAGAGAAGAACCAGGGGACCAACCTCATGACCCCTGCTTCTCCCTGCCATCAAGGCCAGGTCACAGCGGGTGAAGACTCAGGCTCCCAGGCAGGAAGCAGGCCAGCAGCATTCAGCTCAGGCTGAACCAGGGCGAGGGGGGCAGAATGCCAGTCCAGAATCCTGGTTCCCACCAAAGGGGCCCCAGGCACATGGCGAGAAGCAGCCAGGTAATAACCAGATAGGGCAAGGGTATCTCTTAATCCAAACACACAGCAACTTGGGATGCTCTTCCTCCACAAAGCTCACCAGACTGGCGTGGTCATGCACTGGCACCAGTGCCAAAATCACCCTGTGCCAACCTCGGTGTCAGGCAGGTCGCATGCTGGATCATAATGGCACACCGCTGCGGTCTGACGTGAGAGGCCAAAGAATCAGGGCCTGTCTGTGATCTGAAAACATGAAAGGGCATTTGCCCCTCCCTAGGAGTTATGATTTCAGTTGGCAATGCATGTTTTCGATGGGGCTGAATGGCACAGGCATCCCGACACTGGCGAGAGCTCCCGAGGCCTGTGGTAGAATATGGTTAGTAGGATTAACTCTAGTCATGGTTACAGAAATAACAAAAAGCTTCCCTCAGGCTCCACACACCTTTTTCTGGAACAGAGCCCCATACCCCCCCTGCCCTAGCCACCACCAGGCCTCTATACAGGTTTGGTTCCCCTCCTACCTTTAGGGCAGCCTCAGTTGGACCATAAGCAGTTCAGAGCACAGAATCTGGAGTTGGACACCCTCTATCCCAGGGGTCCTCAAACTACGGCCCGCGGGCCACATGCGGCCCGCCAAAAACATTTATCTGGCCCGCCGGGTGTTTTTGCCACCGCTGTGTGCATAGGGATTTGTTCATAGTTTTTTTAAAAACTATAGTCCGGCCCTCCAACGGTCTGAGGGACAGTGAACTGACCCCCGTTTAAAAAGTTTGAGGACCCCTGTCTATCCCTTCCTGGTGATCTTGGATATGTTATTTAATCTCTCCAAACCCCATCTGTTAAACTGGAATAATAATAATACCTACTTAATAGGGTGGCTGAAATGATTGAGAAAATACATACAAAGTATTTCACACACAGGGCCTGGTTTACAGTTAGCATTCAAGAAATGATGTTTATCATTCTGCTTACAATTACTAGTGTATCATCATTAAAACCAATAATGTAAAATATTCTGATAATATTGCACATGATTAGGAAAAGAATGTTCTAATTAGTTAACTATCTTGGTTAAAAGAAAATTACGAGTTGCCACAATATAATTATCTATTTTTCAAGAAATAAAATAACATACACAACAACTTAATAATTGATGAATCTGCCAGGCTGGCATGGCTCAGTGGTTGAGCAGGAGGTCATGCTTTGATTCTTGGTCAGGGCACATGCCCAGGTTGTGGGCTCAATCCCCAGTGTGGGGCATGCAGAAGGCAGCCAATCAATGATTCTCTAACATCACTGACATTTCTCTCTCTCTCTCTCTCTCTCTCTCTCTCTCTCTCTCTCTCTCTCTCTCCCCCCCCCCCCATCTCTCTCCCTCACCCTCTCCCTTCCTCTCTGAAATCAATAAAAATATAATTTTTTAAAAATTGATGAATCTGAAAAGATTTGAGACTCTCCTAAGGCTTTCAGTGATTATTGAAAATCTTGACCATTGTTAGTGCTGGGAAATGTTAGAAATGCCACTTAGCGGAACGTTCTGATTACTAGAAGGAGAGTACATCCAACCTTTACTGTGTGAATTACAGACTTTTATACACATCAATGCGCATGAGCATACACTCCAGCCAGCCGCCTGCCGCATGGGTCTTCCTCTCCAACCAACACAACACATCCCATCCCTCCCTCCAGGTGCGCCAGGGCCCTCAAGTCTGGAAGCCATGGGTATGCTGCTCATCGGGAGAATGACATGGAAGAGAAATCTTTAAGCAGTGCAGAGTCCCCACCCACAGCAACTTCCAGATCCTCCGGCAGCCATCACATCAGCCAGGGCATGGCTGAGCAGGAAAAGACAGTCTTGAGAAGCAGCCAGGTAAACAGTGTCATTGTTTTCAGCAGAAGCTAGGCATCCAGGACAATTCCAGAGCTTAGCTGAGCCTCCCTCTTCCTCAAAGAGGAGGGTGTCAGGGGACTAAATTAGTGTCCACTCAGTAACAGATCTGGGCAATTTGCTGACTCCCAGCTCTGTCCTGCAGCCCTTCTCCCGTTCCCTAATCCAATCCTGGTTTGTTTAAATGATAGCAATGATTTTGTGCCCCAATTCCTCAAGGGTCCTGCTCATGAGCAGTTGCCAAGCTTCCCCCTCGCAGCTGTCTTGCCAATTACAGGACAGGTTTGCCCACATGTCTCAGGAGGTGAGGGCTGATGAAGCTCACAAAATCCCCTAGAGCGGGGAGTGGCTGCTGACATTTCAAAAGGTCAATTGATCATGCTACTTCATGGAACGTAATCATTTCCCAGGACCTAAATGCAACAATAAAGGCAAACAATTGGGGGAAATGAATGATGCACACACAGGAGAAAGGCTATAGTTGTCCTGGAAAACACCCCGCAGCCTGGATGTGAATCCTGCCTCTCCCATCAGCCTTGAGTAAGCCCTTTTCCGCCTCTGGGCCTCAAGGATGAAGTGAGCTGGGTTGCAATACTATGGGGGTGGAACAGAAGCTTCTCTAGAGGAGGAAGCATAAGAGTCCAGAAGGAATTCCACAGAGGTCACACCAAGCCACCGAGAGGTGCAATCAAGGCCACTCCCAGCAGGTGGCAGCTCCCTGAAGGGAGGGGAACTGGTCCTATCAAGTGAAGGGCCACTGAGCCCTGCTCTCCCTGAGGCTAAGAGCCAGGGAGCTGTGTCTCCCCAGGATGAGGGAAAGGGAAAGGCAATTGTTGCTGCAAGGAATAGGACCACCCCCTGCCGACTCCCGCTTTTTTCTGGGCTTTTAAGGAGAAATGGATCAGCCTTGCCCTGTACATCTCACAGCAGTCCTCCCACCCTAGGGACCTGCACCAGGTCGGAGGTGGGCCTACAGCAAGGGCTGCCTGAGCTCGCTGACTATTCTTCAGGGGCTGGCCACAGCTCCCCAGGACCTCCGCTTTCTGCATCTCCTGTCACAGCTGCCGTGACCCTTCCTTACCTCCCACTGGGGCCTTTGGGACTCATTCTTGTAACCCTCCACCCCATCCACAGCCACCTTACCTGGCAGGCCCCAGCCTCCTTCTGGACTGAGAGCTGTCTCCTCCAGACCTCTCATCTCTCCCCCACACTCACGTCAAGTCTCCTCCTTCTCAGACCAGGGGCTCTCACCTGGGCAGCTCATTAGAATCAGCCAAGGAGCTTTTAAAACTCCCAGTGCTCAGGCCACATCCCAGCCCAGTTACAGCAGCTCCCCCAGTAGGGCCAGGCATCACCTTTATAAGCTGTGCAAAGGGGGAGAGGGGGCAGGCCAGCAGCTCTGACGGCCCAGCCACTGGTTGGGTTACAAAATGGGTCCATCTCACTTCTCCTGGGAGCTTTGACTGCACAGCCCTTCCCTTGACCCCAGCCTCCAGGCATCACTGTAAGCCCGCCCACTGGGGAGGCATCCCTGCATTTGGGGCCTTTCCCTGCCTGTGCTCCCGTAAGGCATGTTTGATTGGCAGGTTAGAAACCAGCTGTAGGGTCCTTGAAAGCTGAGAATGTGTACCCCCAATGCCTAGAACAGAGTCTGGTTGTGATATTGTCAGTAAATAGCTGTGGGGTAGGAAGAAAAGAGGGAAGGAACAGGGAGGAAGAGGGAGAGAAGGAGGAAGGAAGAGGTTCGGTTCATTAAAGATGTGAGGGCGATGTTCGGGTTGCCTCGCTCCTCTCTGAAATGAGGTGGTTTGCATGCATTTGGACTCTGGCCACAGACCTTGCCAGGGAGGTTTCCTGCCAATGCCCTTTTCCTCTCCTCGGTGCCCTGCGCTGACACTCCTCCACTTGTGGGTGAGTCTCTGCTCTATTTTAAAGTAGGCGGGGCTACAGAGCCTCACGTCCCTGTGGCCCTGTCCTTGGATATACACCCCAATTTCCCACCAGCCACCTCACTGCTGGACCTGAGACACTAAACCAGGCCCATGGGCCAGACCACTGCCCCTCCCAGGCCCAGACACTGCCCTGCTCCACTGCAGTGACATATCTGACTCCACAGGCTGCTCACGGCCACCAGCTCACTGCACCTGGCAGGTGGGAGAGATCCCAGATGACAGCAGAGGGACCAGTGCTCCCCACGCACGCAGCCCAAGGAGCCGCAGCTCTGAGCCCTGACACTGCCAGTAGCTCCTGTTTGCTCTCCTTTCAAAATTCAGGAACAGACCAGTCAATCTGGTCCAAACTTGGGGGAGGGGTCACCTTGGTCTGGCCCCCCTGGGACTGGGAGAGAACCAAAACCAACCTTTATCTTCAGGGGAAGAGAGCCAGTAACCCAACTAGTGGCTGGGCCTGTGGTCAGAGCTCCCCTCTCCTCCACTAAAAAACCAGTCCCTGAGAGTCGTATTCGCCACTATATTCGGCCCTGGCAGTCTGGCATACAGTAGGCACTCAGTATTACCTGTCATTATTCATCATCTCAATCGCAGAGCATTAAAAAGGGACACACCTCACAAATCATTCTACACACAAAAGTTTAGACACACGGCCAATAGCAAAGTGAGGCGCAGCTGTCACAGGCAGGCGGGAAGGGATCCTTCCAGATGACAGGCCGCCCGCGTCACTCCCAAACCGTCCACTTCAGGAAAAGCTGAGGCGACAGGGGAGGAAATAAGGGTTTTTATAGTGATTGGGCCACACGTTCGTCCCAATAAGAGCCCATTTATTCCCTAGAACCAGCTCCCTCCTGTGAGGCCGGCTGGCAGCTTGGTCAGAGAAACCCGTTCTCTCCGGTGTGACTTCTGCTTGAGAGATGAGCTCCGTGAGGCCTGGCTGCACTTACCCTAAAAACACTGGCTCCTTCGGCATATTTCTTCAGTGGACTTTTCCTGCCTCGGCAGCAGAAAGGGCATTTTCGAAGATGTTTGCTTTCCCTGGTGAAATACGGCGACACAGCCATCAGCGCAGGCGCCTCACTGAGCCTTGGCTCTAGCCACTCGGGAGCATTCAGAGCAGGCGGGAGCTCCTGCGTCCCCCCTTCTTGGGACAGCGACTTGCCCTGAACACACCGTCCCTTCACTCTGCTCCTCCGTCACTGCCCCGAAACCCCGTCTCAAGCCACTTGAAGGGCCAGAGACCCCACTGTAAGAGGGTTCATCCCCAATGCTCATGCCCGCAGCCAGCTCAAAGGGAGCCATCTGAGGGACCGCGATCTCGTCACTGTTATGTGGGCCACCCATTTCGTTTTTATCGGCTTGAAGGTGAAGGGGCTTTGACACATCGCACCCGGTAAGCTGTGGGAGGATGCGCTCTTCCTGGGGTTCACACAACCGGAAAGACACTGAGTTTAGGCAGCAAGCCTGCTGGGTCTGGGGTGTCTCTCTCCCTCTCTGCAACCCAGCAAGACCTGCATCCAGGGTCCGAGTCAGAGCTGAGGCTGATGTGGAGGAACTTGGGGAGGAGGGGTCACCCCAGCCTGACACTCAGGAAGGTGCTGCTCATGGCTGCTTCTGACATCAGCCACCAGCCCTCCCAGATGCCTCTTTATTGGTTACAAAGAGAAAGAAAGAAACATGGACCCTCCAAAATGCTCCCTTCAGGGCAGTTGGTGGCGACCATACCTTCTTGGAGATGTGGGAGCTGAACAAGTGCTGCCTCCATCGGGCTCAGCCCGGGCTCCCCTCTTCATGAAGCCCCCCCCCTCCCCCCCGCCCCCGTGCCTCTCAGCCGGACAGGACCGGGAGGCCAGATGTCCCTGAGCCGATCCTTGCTTACACCTCCTGCCCACTATTTATCACAGAGCCTCCTGTTATATGAGTGTCCCAATTTGGATGGTAAGTTATATAGGCTCCCTTTCTCTCATTCCCTTTTCCCCGGCCCTAAGACGCCCCCATCAGACTTGAGCACTGTCCAGGGGGCACGATCCACCCTCCTGGGTGGTGGCCACAGCTTCCCCTCTCTCATCTGCTGTCTATTCCAGCCTTTGCCCACAGTGGACCATACAGAGATGCCCAGAGAATGTGTTCAAAAGCATGGCCTGGACCTGGGTGCCACCTTGTACAAAAGATGGTAACAGCACAAACAAATCCGCAGAGAACCCAGCTTTAAGGAGCTTTAGCAGCTGTGTGGCAAGACGGGTGAGCGGCTCAGAACAGTGTGTGAAAGTGGGAGCAGAGAAACTCCTAACTGTACACACCACCAGGATACTACTGGCTCACTTTTCCCCCAAACTTAAAATGAGTAGTGTCAGAAATAAAAATGTGCAGAATGAATGAGTGGACAAATACATATGGGAGTAAATGAGCCATGAGCAGAAGAAACCTTTGCCTCTGGTTGCACTCTGTGGTCACAGAGCTGATCTCTCTCTGAGCTCCTCAGCACCCCCTAGATGGGGGCCGATAGGTACACCTGGCCGTTCTCACAGCCTTTCTTGGGTCCCCTGAACTAAGAGGAGAAATGGTGGAAGGAACAGGAGTGCTCACATTTGCTGGACTCGGGGCTTTAACTCTTCTTGCAACAGCACACCAAGCTGTTTGCTTCATTTTACAGGTGGGAGAACTAAGGAAAGCTCAGAGAGGTGATGTAACTTATCCGCGGTCACACAGCTACAGAATATCCAGCACAGTGCTTCGGACGTTTCTCCCCAGGCTCAGCCTCCCCAAGAAAACTAACAACAGGGGATATGTGATAACTAGAGAGGGTAGCATTCCAAGTCAGGGTCGGCAGGAGAAACACCTGGAGGCAGCTCAGAGCGGTAACTCCCTGCCACCACTCATAATTTATGCAGACCTTTCCCATTAGCTCTAGTGGATGTGGTGGCCATAAATCTCAGGGCACAGCTCCAGACAGGCTCCTGTGATCTAAATGCCACTAAAATCAATGACATCGTCCCAGTATTGATATGGTGATGTGGAGCTTCACAAGTAGGCCTGCTGGGGTTGGAAAGAGAAGCAGAGTAGGCCCTGCCAGCTACAGCCCATCTGTGATATTCCTGTGAGAGACCGTCCAGCACAAATAGGCAAAGAATCCGTGGACCTAATGCACGGATTCCAGAGCCAGGCTAATGCGCGCAGATCCCAGCCCTGGCCCACCAGCTCTGTGACTTAGCAAGCTACTGAGGTGCCCTGAGGCTCAGTCTCAACATCTGTAAAATGGGGATTAATGAGTTACCATGCATAAAGTCCTAAGACCGGTGCCTGACTGTAGGTAAAGCTTTACTTGGAGAAACACAAAAGGCCTCTGGAGACCACATGGGAGGGGACCACTTTTTCTGGTTGCAAACACAAGCTGAGCCTGGAAGTCATTCGGTTTGTCTTGGATTTGTCCCGACAGATTTCAACACCAAAAGCTAGCCAGCATGAGGTCAGGGATTCCCAAGAGGGCCACTTTAAGGTCACAGCCCATGAGGCTGTGCAGGTATCTGGAAAGTTGGGTGGAATGTTGGACCCCAGCAGTGGTGCACAGCACGGGACATACCTTCCCCTCCCGCCCCCAGAAACACTGCATGGTTCTCACAGCTGCCATCTCTTTCTCTCCCCCAGCTCAGGGCAGGTGAGCGTGTAAGAACCCAGTGTCCGAGACTTGCTGGAAAACTAGAATTGTGTCCTACTCTGAACGTCAGTATTTCAATCAATGTTTTAAAAGAAATCCATGAGAGGTCCTTGCTCTCCAAGGTCAGCAGGGAGCAGAGACAAGGCCTCTGTGAACCCACTCAAAACAGGGACAAATACAGCGAAAAGAGCTTTTATTGAGACTTTATCTTGAAAGTTAAAACTAAAAATTACATTTATTTTAGCTTATCTTTTAAAATTTATGTGAGAATTGCACTCTGCTAATCATCAGAATGAACAAAGAACAAATTATGGGTTGGCATAATCATTCCGACCCTTGCTCTGGACAAATGCGTTGAAAAAGCAAAGCCAAGTGCGGGATCTGATGGGAGGGAAGTGGCTCAGGACCCTGCTCCCTGGCCCGGCCTCTGCTGTCCTCAGCCTTCCAGCGACCCACCCTGCAGGTCCAGAGCCTACCATGGCTACCTTTGCCCTCTAAGAGCCCAGCGCAGAAATGGGGACACAGAAGCCTGGATTAAGAGAGAGACAACAAAAGCCCACAGAATTCTCAGGAAAGCAGGACAGATGCACTGAATCAAGGAGCCATGAGCTCAAGCTACCAGACAGCTCCCATCTTCCCAGGATGCCCCCTGTCTGGGGAGGTCCAGCTCCCCACCAGGCAGCTTCCGCCTGGCTGCATACACCAAGCTTCATCTCCACGCCTGAGCAAGGCCTGAGGGCTTCAGAGAAGAGAAACACCCAAACTAGCAGTGATGGGTGAGCTTATTTCCTCCCAACACTGAAATCAGGGAAGCAGCTAGATGAGGCCATGCCAGTGCTTCCTACTTGACTGTGGTGGGCAGTGCATGTGCACAGGCATCGCTACCCCACATCCAGCCAACAGAGGTGCCTGGACCTGACCTACCTGCCTGGAGACCCAGAGAGAGTCACCGCCAGAGGTGTCCCAGGGTGACGAGGCCCTCACCAGGAGCCAGCTTCTCCCAGCCCCTTGCCCACCAACCCACAAAAGGGGCGAGAAGCTAGAAACAGCACCAGGGGCCCCACTGGGCTCCAGATGTGAATCACACAACAATGATAAAGTCCACAAGGACCTCCTTCCAGTTCAGAGCTAGCCTGGACGCAGGAGAAATACAAAAATACCAGACACACTCCTGTCCAATGTGTTCCCTCCTCTCTGGGAACATAAAATAACTAAGACTGACCAGGCCCCTCTCATGTGCCTGTGCTCCACCATCTATCTCATTTAATCCTCCCCATAACTCTATGACTCGGTTACTCATTTTACCAAGGGGAGGGCCAAGATGCATGCCTGGGAAGTGGTGTAGACCAGATTGGCACGCATGCCCACCTCATCCTGAAGCCCACACTCTAAACGGCCAGGCTGGGCTGCCCTCTGGCCATCTCACCAGAATCCAGGAGCTCTACATACCTGGTGCCTGGAACTGTGCCTGGCACTGTCTGGACGAGTGACAAGAAATATCTGATGCCTCTAGTTAGGCTGCGTCTACATTTCACAGCAACCTGGAGAGGCAAGAAAGCCTGACAGCTAATTTAATCTTCATAAAACTGCTGCTGTGATTATGCGAGTAAATGTTGACTAAGAGCTCTTGCAGGCAGGAACTCAGATCCTTGCTTTGCTCCTCCAAAGCACCATTGCCCTCCTGCTTTGCATTTTAATGTGTGGTTCTTGACTCATTAACTAACACCTGCCTTCCCCGGGAGGATATATGTTACCCTAGCATCGTCTCCACAACAAGCACGTAGTGGGCACACAGTGGATATGAATGAAGAGATAAATGACCAGCAAGGAGGCTGGCAGTCCTGGGCGGTGGCTAGGAAGGTAGCGAGCATGGGAGCCTCCAGAAATGAGACCCCCCACACCAACTGGGAACCCGGGCACCTCCAAGGCTTCCCTCAAGATTCCCGACTACTTCAGGGTCACCTCGTGGGACCAGGGCAGGCGTGGCCCCTGGTTTGATGCCTTCAGCATAGACTTTACTCAGTCAGATCCTCAAAATGTCCCTCAGTCATTTCAAATATGGAAATTTTGTCCCGAACAGAAGAAAATTCTGTGAAAAATTATGTTTTGCTTTTCAAATAAGCAAAAATTCCTTGCATTATGAAAGTGAACAAATTAGGTTAGAAGATCTCCAAATAATCACATAAACTCCAATTTCCTATGTTTTAACATAAACAGCAAAATAATAAATTCAGGCAGATAAGGGGGGCAAGGAGGGAATCCAGCTGATGCTGTTTCATTCTGTAGAAGCTGAAACCTAAATGACTAAATTGGCACTTTATTAACAGAAAAATTATGCTAAGTAGCTTCATGTTGATGTCAAGAATTTTATGCAGCGAGTTATGGCGTGGTACCCTGAGTGCCTCATTTGCATTTTCTCATTTAGAGAGAACAATCGCTCCAAATGAGTGCAGCATGTTCACATTACACACCCAAGAACACGTGCACAGACAGAAAGGCAGATCCTGATGCCGGAGTGATTAAGCCTTTTATCCATTATGCTCCAGCCTAGACTTAGGGGGAAGGGAGCAGATTAGCCTCCCTTAGGCTGGCGATGAAGGGACCTGGGGCCGGAGCTCTTCGACTTCTCAGAAGACAAGCAGCCACAGCCCACAGGACTCTCTTTTTCAGGGCTCACCTGGTTTGGTTTTGCTCCATGGGAGCTGAGAGGTGTGCCACAGATAAATAACGGCCCGCCCACAGCACATCATGGACGGCCTGGCGAAATTGGCCCTAACCATTTGGGAATCACAGCAAGGAGACCTTTGCGCAGCCCACACCTGCTACACCGGGGCTGCTCTGCTCCCCAGGGCTCAGCTCCACCCAGTGAATGCTTCCCATTGGTTTGTTCAACCAATGTCTGTGGAAAACATGAATTTATTGAGCATCCACCTTGTCTTCACTTTTAAATATATTTTATTGATTTTTTACAGAGAGGAAGGGAGAGGGATAGAGAGTTAGAAACATCGATGAGAAAGGAACATCTATCAGCTGCCTCCTGCACACCTCCTACTGGGGATGTGCCCACAAGCAAGGTACATGCCCTTGACCGAAATAGAACCTGGGACCTCTCAGTCCACAGGCCGACGCTCTATCCACTGAGCCAAACTGGTCAGGGCTGTACTGTATTTTTAATTAACTTTACTGAGTTACAGATTACATACAATAAAATACGCCCATTTTAAACATATGTTTTAATAAATTGTGACAAACTTGTATACTCGTGTAACCACCAACTTCAATCAAAATAAAGTTTCCATCAGAATGAAAAATTCCCTTGTGCCCCATCAGTCAATCCCCCACCAGCCCCAGGCAAACACTGACCTGATTTCTATGACCACAGGCTAGATTTGTCTTTTCTGGAGTTTCAATTAAATAAAACCATATAACGTATTCTTTATTGTCTTGGTTTCTTCCACGTTCAAGGTAACATTTCTTAGCATCATCTATGTCATTACATGTATCAGTAATCCATTCATTTTTATTGCTGACTAGTATTCCACTGTATGGCCATACCACAATTTGTTTATCCCTTCACCTGCTGATGGGCATTCGAACTGCTTCCAGCATTTAGCTATTATGAATAAAGTGCTATGAACGCCTATGTACAGTTTCAGGATGAACATGTTTTCATTTCACGTGGGTAAATACTTAGGGTTGGAACTGATGGGTCGTATTATATTTTGAACTTTACAAAAAAAACTGTCAAACTATTTTACAAAGTGGTTGTCCCATAGTACATGTTTACCAACAAGGGCTCCAGCTGCCCCGTATCCTCCCCAATAGGGTATTCTTTTAATTGTAGCCATTCTAATGTGTGCGCAGTGGTATCTCCTTAGTTTTTTGTGTGTTCACTGGCCACTCACATATTTTTGAATGTGTGAAGTAGACTTAAGTCAGGTGCCACTTTTAAAATTAGGTTGTTTTTGAGTCATTGATTTATGCGTTCTGTATACATTCTGGATAAAAGATCTTTGTCAGAAATATACATTGAAAATATTTTCTCTGCGTCTTGATTTTTCATTTCATTGGAATTAGCTTTAAAATGCAGAATGTTTTCATTTTGATGAAATTAAATTTATCAATTTTATCTTTTTTAGTTTATGCTTTTGTATTCTACAAATTTTTGCCTATCCCAAGGTTATGAAGATTTTTCTCCTATTTTTTTCCCAGAGGTTTTATAGTTTTAGCATTTACATTTAGGTTTATGACCCATTTTGAGTTAATTTTTGTGTACAACATGAGGTAAATGTTGAGGAGCACTTTTTTCCATATGCCTATCCAGCTGTTCCTACACCATTTGTTGAAAACACTGTCATTTCTCCATCAAATTACAGTGGTATCTTTGTTGAAAACCAACTGACCACATATGTGAGGGTCTATTTCTGGACTCTATTCTGTTTGATTGATCCATCTGTATTTATGCCAATGCCACACCATCTTGATTGCTGGCGTTTTACAGTAAGTCTTACGATAGGGCAGTGTATGTAACTCCTCCAACATTGTTCTTCTCTTTCTAGATTGTGTTACCTGTTCTAGGCCCTTCCCATTTTCATATAAAATTTAGAACAGCATCTTTACAGGGCGTTTCACTGTGGGTAAGTTTCACTTTGTGTTGACTTCACCAGAAAAAAAAGCTCAGACTAGATGCAGGGATGAAAACTTGGATGCAAGCTGGAGGCTGGTTAGTTCTGTGCAGTGAAGGGGAAAACGGCCTTTTGCCAAGATGCAGTGTTAGTCTGTCAAAAATGACTGTCTCCCCAGACATGCGTTCTCCGCCAGCCACCCACTCCTCAGATCTGTGATTTGTTTTGTTTAGGAGACGAATACCTTTCAAACAGACATGCGATACGTTCAAATTGTCACTCTTAGAGGCAATCAGCCTTCATAGCTCTGCCTCTGCCTCACTCACAGCTTTTACTAAATCCTGGCTTATAGCTTGGGCTTATCAGCTGGAGCCTTCTCAACTCCGGGGGTGTGGCCTGGGCCACACACTGGCACTCACTCGAGTGTGAATAGTAATCATCAAAACCGAGGTAGATGTGGAGACTGGGGAAGGGCGAGGCTCTACATCAGTGCAAGGAGTTGTTATTAATAGCCCCCTTCGTAATGTTTGGGAGAGGGTGTCGGGGGGTGTGAGACTAAGCTGCCTTGAGGACCCCAAAACTGCAGTCAATCATGTGAAAGGGGCAGTTCACCTTGTGTTGGGCATCACATGGACCTCCAGTTGTTGGCACTGGGAAAACAAGAGGATAGGGCCTAGATTAGGAATCCTGTCAGCACCTGTGTCATTCTTGAGATAAAACTTTAAAGGACAATGACCTTCCTCCCCATCATCTTCTCCCTTGGTCCTTGTTCTGAAGCCCAGAGTCCAGATTAGCCAGCTAAGTACGATGTTGTCACCAGACCATCCTTGTTACTTTTACCTGCTCTAGGTGCTGAGTGACGCTGCTCACTAACAGCTGAGAGAAGATCACGGGGTGGCTAAGGTCCTCTCCCCCACATGGAACCGATAGCCATACGAGCTAGACAGTACCCCTATGCCCAAACCCGCCCCATCCACACATCTAAGAGGGAAACCAGGCTAAAAAGTGATTGTTTGACCCTACACAGCCACGCCGCTCCCCGAGACCTTGCTGAGACCCCTGGCATACGCGGCATCCACTTTCAGCACAGCCGACAGTGCCTGAAAACACTCTTCTGACAAAGGTGAATGGGAGCTGTTGGGTGTCCCATCCACAGGGAAGGGCAGCCTCTCATCCATGTCCTTTGTGGGAGCGTCATGTTACCAGGCCCAGCAATCCTCACTGTCCCCCAGGAAATGCTGCCACAGTGGAAATTATCCCAATTTCCTTTATCCCCGTGAACGAGCCAAAAGAAGCAGCAGAAGGCTTTTTTTTGTAGCACTAGGGGCATTTCTTTCCGCTGGAGGATTTAACATATTTTACTCTTGTGTGTGCTGAAAATAATGAAGGAACAGACTCGAGAGAGGCAGGGCAGTCGGCTCTGAATAGAGCTCCGTGTACGAAAAGAGGATCCCAGCTGAATAACACACCTTCGCTTCAAAAATGTATAAAGGAATTCAATTTGTAAAACCAATCAGACTTCAAATATTGAAAATAAAGCCAGTTTGAACAATGCCTTCATTTACCCCCACCCTTTGCTGAGTGAGCTTAAGAAAGGCATATCACCACTTCACACACAGAATAAAGCCCTGCTTCCTATGTAAGCAGTTTCATTTTTCTAAGGCCGGAGCACCCCATGCTAATGTTTGAATTATTGCCGAGCTGCAAATTGCAGCCAGTGGCCTGTCGGTGTGTTAACTGTATATTCGAAAGCCTGGTGGCAGGTGGGGAACCATCGCTCGTCTTCTCAATCACGTCTCCACATTATACAAACCGCATCCCACATCCAGAGCTAACTGTGTCCCAGACAAAGGGAAGCGCAAAGACCCAGAGAGCCATCAACTTTCCGAAGCAGCAGGACAGAAAATGAAACGGAAAACTCCAACAGGCAGCAAACTTGGCGAACAACAAAAGGCATTTTAAAGGCTACAAGGAGGTTTAGCTTGACCCTTGTGGAAGCTGAAATAGAAATGGCTACTTCCTGGGGATTAAGAAATTGGAGCAGACAGATGAGAACATCAGTTTAAACTTAAAAGGGAAGAAAAGCCACCGTGACCTCCTCTTCCACCGCTGAGGCAGTCACTTGCTGGGATCTATCTATGCAGTAAATGCATCCCATCCTCCACCGGACGGAGTCGCCAGCATCACCCAGCTCCCCTGCAGACAGACCTGGGAGCAGTTGCCAGGTCTGGCTATGAAGGGACAATCCCACGGATGGTCTCTTTAAGAGGGTCCAGGAGAGGCTGCTCAAGCGGTCAAAGGAAGATAAGGAGGTCTGGTTAGGACCACAAAGGTGAAGACCCAGCCAATATCTTAGCTTCTGAGGCCAGGAAGAACATTACAAAGCAGGACATAAACTTCTCCGCAGATCTGGACCCTGAACGATTCATCCCACGCTAGTTTAAAAAGGGCAGTTCCGTCTGACTCAGGGCCATCCTGCTTCACACAGCTGAAACAAACCCTGGGAACACGGCACCACGAGACAGGAGGCTGGGAACAGGCAGAGGCTGAAGAGGTCAGAGGAGTCCAGGACAGCATCAGGGGAACCAAGAGTCCGGGGCAGTCACTGCCTTGGGGAGTCCACCTCACCCTTTGAGTCCCCATCAGGAACTATGGGTCTGGCAGGGAAGGGATGGAAAGAGAGAAGCATCAGTAGTTTACAGACAAGTTTTGCTGGTCTTTTGTGCACATAAAGAAAGAATGGGGAGGTAAAAGGGGGCAACGGGAGGGTACCAGTTGCCCCAACTCTGGAATAGTCTGTCCACAGCCTGCCCAGAGCAAGGAGAGGGCCTGCGGAGGAGATGACATCCAACCTCTCAAATAGACTCTTACAATCACTCAACAGACATGTATTTTTCAAGCCTGGGAGAGGCATCAGAGGTAGAAAAGTGCATAAAAAGAGGGCTCCTCACTAGCACTTAGCAGCTTACCAGGGTTCAAATGGCCCTTCCTGCTCAAGGACCTCAGGAGGAGAGCTTGTGGAAGCAGCCAGGATGTCTGGGAATCTCTGTGCCTTCGATTAGATCAGCAGCCCCAGAAAACCTTCCCAAAAGAGACCCACATACCTTATGACTTGGAAACCAGGTACATCTTTATTATTGGAAGCAGGACTCTAGGCTCCTTAAGTGAGGCGCCTGTAGACATTTAAGAATAGGACTAAAAAGATGGAACTGAAAATAGGATATGGCTCCTAGGTCCTTGGAGGAAAACTCCTTTGTTAAAGGGAAGTGGAATCAGCCTGCATGAATACAACTGTCCTTAATGTGGTGAGTTTACTCTTGGGAGTTACAACATGGTATGAAGTGATATAGAGACCAAATGAGCTGCAAGCAGACTGAACTACCAGAAATTTAAAAAGAAGTTGGTGGGGTATCAGATAAGGTTCTTTAGTTGTAAGCCACGTGTATCAGAAGGAAGCAAGGAAAGAAGGAAGGGAGCAAGAGAGAAAATTTAGGGCTTTGGAGCCAGACTATTAAGGCTTGAATCCTGGCTTGACTAATGTTTGACCATGAGAGCTACCTAAACCTTCTGTGTCCATTTCCTCCTTCATAAAAGGGATACTATCCCTGTTAAGGCTTGCTGGGAGCACTAAATAAATCCATGTGAAGTTTGAGCACAGTGCCTGGCACCCAATATGTGACCACTAAGTTAACTGTGGAGTTTTCTTCACATAACTTTTATAAAATGTCTCCATCTAACATTGTGTTACCAACCCATCCCTTCTCAAAAAGAAGCATCTCAAATGTGTGTCTAGTTACTGCATCCAACTTCAAGCCCAAGATCTCTGGGTAATGTTCATTTTTCCCCACCTCAATATTCTACCACCTACAGACTAAATGATAAATTTATCCACCACCAACACACCCTACTGATAATGGGAGAAGGGAAAAAGAAAAAGGGCGTTTCAAGATTATATGATTCAGAAAGGAAGGCGATGCAGAGAGAATCCTGTTCTTTGTACTATCCCACTCCCCAACTCAGAGGAGAGGTGTCACATTCCAGAAGGCATGGCTCTGGATATCAAAAGAAGGAACCTCAGAAACAGAGGGGACATCCTGAAGAACATCCAGCACTCCCTGCTCTTATTCTGTGCTCACCAACTACCTTCTGATGAGCAGAGCAGTTCCAAGGCCTCCAACCGTCTCCAGCAGAGCAACGTGATGACCTGGCCATCTGGTAGACCCCTTGTCCTCTTATACTAGTAAGCTGACTCGGATAGTACAAACCTGGAAGAGGCTAATATAAGGTTAGCCTGGCTGAAGCAGTCTTTTTTAGGACCTGATTCTCCTTATATGAGTAGATGGAAGCCTTGGGGCATGAGACTGAAGACAAGATATTGAAGTGGTATGGGAGGGAATATCCTTATTCATTTCTTATTTCTAAGGTAGTGGCTGGAGAGTTCCAAAGTAGAGAGTTCAAGTTTCTCAACTCTGTTCCCCTCATCAAGACTCTTGATATTTCCCTTAAACAAGATCATCCATTCATTCTTCCCACAAGGGCTTCTGAAGCCCCTCCTCTGTGACAGGCTCCCTGATGTCAAAGAAAGAGAGCTAAACCAAGAGTCCAGAGGCCTAGCTTTTATTCCCAGCTGTGCGACCCTGGGCAACTCATTATCCTCCGAGGCCACAGGTCCCACAGCCCTACAATGGAGGTGGGACAGAATGTTCTGGCATGTCTTACTCAGCCTGAATCACCCCCAAATTTACACAAGTCGGGGAAACTCACAGTCCAGCTGGCCAACAGTGTCCTTCGCCAAGTCCAGCAAAGCTGTCAGACGCCTTCTGGAGGGAGGCATGGCCAGGCCCAGATGGCTTATTAAACACAGGAAGCTCTTGTGATGGCAAACTAGCCATTGTGGAGAGGCGTGCGAGGTAACTGAAACATCTGAGCCTCCCATTTACTTTGAGATGATTTTTAAATTTTATTTTGGCTAAAGAAACCAGCCCATCTGTCTGGCTTCTGGAGTAATTGAGAACAAAGACCTTGAAAGACAGAAAATTAAAAAGAAAAAAGAAAGAGTGAGAAATACAACCAAGAAAGAGATGCTCAATGTCCCAGAGACTAAAAGAGATAAGACCTTGGGAGCAGGCAGGCAGACTCTGGCCCGGCTAGGATACTATAGAGCCAGAGGGCTGCTCTGACCCGATCTGCCATGGGACTCCCAGGCTGTCTGGGGGAAACGGAAGTGGGATGGTTGACAGGCCAGAGAGCTGACCCTGTTTCCCTCTATATTAGGGGTGGGGAACCTTTTTTTCTGCCAAGGGCCATTTGGATATTTATAACACCATTTGCAGGCCATACAAAATCATCTACTTAAAAATTAGCCTGCTATATTTGGTCAACATTAATTAACTCACCCTTAATGCTTGGCAGGGCCAGACCAAATGATTTCACGGGCCTTATATGCGGGCCGGACATTCCCCACCCCTGCTCTATATAAATAGCAGAGAGAAGGGCTGAAGAAACAACAGGCATAGGAGGAGCACAGTTTTATTGCCTAATACAGGGGCCCACACTGGAAAACTCTCTTAAGGTTGAGGTCAAGTTGCCTGTATCTGTGAACCTCCAATAACAGCCCAGTCATGTTTTGGTCTGAGCTGGACTAGATGAGCCCTGACCTGAAGGCAAGGATGGGCACAAAGCAAGTCAGCCACACTTTGGAAAAGATTCAGGACACGGCTTCAGTCAGCGCTGCTGCCACAGCACGGGAGAAAGAGCAGGCTGAAGATGAGGCCATTGAAGGGAACGGGAGAGGTGGAGAGACACCCGGGGCTAAAACACACACTCTGACTCCCGGTCCGGCCTCTTTACCCAACATCTAGAAAGCGGAAGGGAGGTATCTCGGAGAGCTGTAGGCTGGGAGTTTACATATGTACAGGAAGAAAAAAAGGCTCAACTGACTAGAGATTTAGAGTTTAGATTTCGGCCAGAGTGGAGGGCCAAGGGAGTGATGGGTCACAGTGTTTTTTACAACACCTCCTGAGAGAAGCAATAAAGGAAAAAAGGAAGAGAGATGAAGCAGGGAAAAAGAAGGCCAGTGGGCAGTGGGAGGCCCACTGAGTTGCAAATCATCACCCGAAGGTGCAGGGAGAAGCTCACACAGAGAAAAAGGTGCCTATGCTTTTCTTCAAATCTGGTCAGAAGTTTACTCTGGGGGGGAGGAGAGAGGAGCATGTTCTAGTTATCTCTAAAATTGGTGTCCCTTCTTCTCCCTCATTCTCTAAAGCAAGCATGTCAAACTCGCAGCCGGCGGGCCACAAATAAACAAGGCATGCGGCTGCAAGTTTGGCATGCTTGCTCTAAAGTTTCCCCCGACCGCTTCTGCTAGAGGGCAGGAGAGACACATGCTCTGGCATTATCTAATAAGCACCCCTCAATCCCTGCTGAGGGTGGCACGCAGTGATTCATGCACAACCCATCTGCTCCCCACTGGGTCAGACCCAGGGGTGGAAGAGAACCCTAAGGTCAATCCAGAGCCAGGTGCCAGAGGAGCAGGAAGTTTGTCAGGCAGTTTGTGATGCGCCCTCCCCCGGGGCCCTCCTGAACCTGCTGATTAGTGTAAGGAGGAGAGGACACTTGCGGTAGAGGCCGCAGCCTGCCTGCATACTGACTGTTGCTAGGACTGCACTGTGGGGCCTGAGAAAGAAGACCATGTGAGGGGTTAACGCCACAGTCAGAGGATCCTAGAGCTCCCGACAGAAGAGACATCATGCAGAACCAGGGGGCTTTGTGGGGCCATCTCTATTGCTCCCTACACATCTCTCCACAGCTTCTTTAATGTCCTTTCACATCCCTAGTTCAGCCCCAGGATCAGGGCTAGAAAATTCTAGGAAGCCTTGTCCCTCACCTGCACCCCATCAGAGCTACTCTCTCACCAGCACTGCTCACTTCCCTTGGCACAGCCTGCCTCCTGGGTTCCCCTTCATGCCCACTTTGGATCAGCCACTCACCCTTGCTGCCTCCCAGCTCTGGAGCCTGTACTTCCCCACAATGATGCTCTTTCCCTTCTGCATGCCCAGGCCCTTAGGCACCAGTAAGCTTCCGCCCAGACCTGCGCTGCCCACTGTCCAGAAGGTTCCCCAGCTCTCTGTCCCTTCAAGGAGGAGGCTATCTGAGCTTGGAACAACAGCCGACCTAGACAGTTTACAACCAGATGGGTGATGTCTACTTGGACTTCCCACTGTGTGTCACTGGTCCAGCTCACCATGTGGCCCTTCATGCCACACACAACTTCTCCAGGCTCAAGTCCTTAATTTCATTCCTTCCTGGACAGGTCAAGTTCCAGCCCCTACCTAAGGACACGGGAAGTGCTCAAAAATTTGCTGAACTAACAAATGAAACCATGGATCAATGACATACATCCTCAAGGTATTTCTCCCCAGGAAGTACATGTGGTTGGTATATATTTCTGAACTTTTGCATATCAGAATCTATCATTCTGTTGCCTTCACTCACACATAAAAACCAGCTTGATTGGTTATAAAATTCTTAGATTCCGACTGTGTCCCATGTTGGGTAAATAGTTTTTCTAACTACAGGCTTACACAGAGGACTTTTCCCTTTTGTCCTTGAAGTTCAAACATTTTGCCCGATTCCCTGGACCTCTTGACCAGACTTTCTTTCTTTCTTTCTTTCTTTCTTTCTTTCTTTCTTTCTTTCTTTCAAGACTAAAGGCACCTCTTAGGAGGTTGTTTTAAAGTCCAGGATACCAGTTATTACTTTCATTCCAGCGGTGTTCATGCACCTGACCCCTCTTGTGGGCATTTCCAGACCAAAGGCCCTGACCTAGGTAAGAGAGGCCACCAGTCAGTCACACGCAATCCCCCAACTCTTTCTATAATGATGCCTCTCATCATCCATCAAAACAACAGCAGAAGCAAAGTGAGATTTAACGCAACATCCTTGTGTCTGCTACTATAGAAAAAAGTAAATTATATGAAACATTGATGCTTTAGTTGTCATTCAGACATTACTTGTGAGCCTTCTCATTACTCACCTGGATCCAACCACAGTCTAGGCAAGAGCCAGGCGAGAGCCAATGGGGAGGGAAGGGAGGGAACAGATGCAGGACAAGCTAAGGAATTACAGACAAAGCCCTTGGTCCTCTTGGTTTTGCTGATCAGCCCACAACTGCATCTGCAACTTTCTGGTGTCCAACCTGCAGGCTGGCTCCCAGGGACAAGCAGGAAACAAATTTAGATGGACTCCAGCCTTGTCATTGTCAGTCATAGGTCCAACAAGGTGAGAGACTGATTCTGGGAGAAGTCAGCATCCCAACACTAGAGGTATGTCTGCAGTGGACTGTGCATGAAAAGGAGAGGTTAAGGACACCCTTGACATCTTCCTAGGCAATGTCTATGTTTCTTGGGGCTTGGAGTAACCTGCCAACTCTAGGAGGTGCTCAGCCTGTCCCTGGTTCACTGACAGGAAGCATTCCATCAGCATCCTGACTAGGCTGCCCTTGCCCAGAGCTCTGCCAAGCCACATGCAAAGAGTTGCTGGGCTTCTACCTCCCAATCTCTCTCTCTCTCTCTCTCTCTCTCTCTCTCTCTCTCTCAGACCTGGAACACAGAGACTTATTAGATTATAAGCTTCCTAATTTGATTTCCTTAGAGTTTTCTCTCTAAAGAGTTTAGTACTCTGAGCTGTGAACTTACTGAAGTTTGCTTGTTTGTGTGTGTTTTCTTATAAGACAAAGAACATTGCATAGTGCAGACCCTGGTCTCCATCTGTAAAGGGTGTGGGATGAGGATGTGCCCTGAGCCTCTCCTCTCTGTTCCAGTGACCTGGACAGTGACCTGGACCATGGCCAAGGCCATGATTGTGACCCCAGCACCTAAGGATGGCTCACACATATGAGTATTTGGCTCCCAGTTCCCTCCTCTGCCTGCCCCACTCCACTCTTCTTAGCCATGGTGCTGGATAGGAAAGTAGCTGCTCTTCTGACATAAAGAACTTTTTTGCATCTCCAAATATCAAGTTGGGCCCTGATGCCATCTCAGCACTGCATCTTACTGCCACCTCCTTCCTTCTAGGAGAGATAATGCACTTGTTCAAGAATGGAGAAAGTTCTCAGGTGGAAGATGAAAGAAAGGAATTTTTTAAATCCTCACCCGAGGACATTTTTTTCCATTGATTTTTTAGAAAGAATGGAAGGAAGAGAGAAGTGGGGAAGAAAGAGAGAGAGAAACATCAACGTGAGAGAAACACATTGATTGGTTGCCTCCCTCTCACACTCCAACCGGGGCCAGGGATCAAACCTGCAACCAACGTATGTGCCCTGGGCTGGGAATCGAACCTGAGACCCTTCAGTCTGCGAGCCGAAGCTCTAACCACTGATCAAAACCAGCCAGTGCGAAATAAAGGATTTTTAATGAAAGAGCAAGTAACCACAACAGGGACAGCCAAAGGTATCCCAGAGTTGCAAGCACAGTCTTCTACAGAAGTCAAAGATGCTACCTCAGGTCCAAGATTTCTGAAAATGGAGCTCTTACTTCACTGAAGTGACAGGGCCTAGGCTGGGGTCCCAGATCTTACCCATGCTTCCTCCTCACCTGTGCCCAGCTCTTGTCCAGAACTTCGTGGGGGTTCTTGACTGGGAGCTGCAGCAGCCATGGGTCTCACTGGGTTGGAGTTCACTAATCAATTGCCTTTAGCTATGGAGGAAGCTTGGCCCCTCAGAGCCCATGGCTGCCTGTCAACAGGAGGCCACACAGCTGCCAACAACACACCTGCAATTAAGCTTGCACACCCAACACCAACAGACACTTGAGGTCCCACATGGGAAGAGTTCACATGTTTATCTCCCCACTCAGAGGAAATGCAAAGAAATTTAATAAATAAATAAAAGGATAATAAATAAATTTCTGTGAAGAGCAGAAATCATGTGCTTAGGTCTTTCTCCATCACTGAACCAGCTGTTACATAATCCAACCTGGGAACCTTCCTACATTCCAGGAACCCAAAGGAAAGGTAAAAGGCCTTCAGGAGGAAAAGCCCGCATTTATTGAGCACTAGCCACGTGCCAGGCGTGGTGGTCCTCACAATAGCTCTGTGAGGCGGGTACAATTATCAGTCCTACTTTACAAATGAGGAAACTGAGGATTAGAGAAGTTAAGTAGTTTGCCAAAGGTAACTCACCTATGAGAAATAGAACTGAGATTTGGACCAGCACTTAAGCTCTTAAGTGCTAAACAATACCGCCTTGAAAAGGTGGAAGAGTTGTTTCAATCTGCTTGTACTAGGGATTGACAGGTCTCCAAACTCAAGGGTGGGAGGCGTTCCCTCCTGTAAATGCACGCTTGCAGTCCTGCTCCTGACCTGCACGAATCCGTAAGCAACCCAGATCCATTTGGTTAATGCCTCAATCTTGTATTAAAATACTGTGACAGTCAAGCTCGTATCCTCAGCCTGGCCCAGACAGACACTGTGTCAACCCGCCCCACACCCCCCCCAACGCAATCCCACCCCAGGTCATGCAATGTTCACCCACTGATTGAAATAATGCAATTAGAGGATGTAGAAAATCTATTCCACATGGTGCCATCTGCATTCTCTTCCGACAGCTAATTTGATTGGCTCTCTGTAATCAATAAAGCACTCATGCAACAGCCGGATAATTCACCTCGATTTTTCCTACAGCATTTATAAGTGAAAAACACTCCCTCTGCTGTGTCTGCCAGTGACCCAGGGCCAGGTGGTGAGCCTCTAGGAAAACAAGCTCATGAAATGGCAGAGAACATACTAAAAGCAAGTCATACTGAATCCACAGAGCCAGTTCCCACTTCTGGATGGGTGTCCTTCTTGGCCAGAAGCAATAGCACCCACCCTTCTGTTTCCCAGTCTTTCCCAATCCATAGAGGAACAGAAAGGAAGTCCAGTCTCAAAGAGATGGTAGGTCTCATAGAGTCTCCATCAGGGCAGAATCTCAATCCCAATGTTTCCATCATACTGGAAGGGTTGAAGGTCAGTCTCTGGATGAATGGATGTGTAGACAGATGGGCAAAAGGGTGAATGAATGGGTGAGTGAGTGAGTAGGCAAGTGTATGTGCAGGCAGCATATGAAACAGCAAAGGAGGGAAAAGAGAGGAAGGGCTGGGGGAGACAGAAGGAAAGGGACAGGCATTGCTGGAATGAATGGAGGTAGCCCCTTATTAGTCCCATGCTGATGACACAATCCTGGTCAGTGGTGACCATGTACCTTAGGTCAGACTTCCTAAAAGCAGGAACTAAGACAAGGACTTGGGCTCTAGGTGGAAATATTCTCAGAAGTATTTGTTAGACTCAACAAACATTATTGGGAGGAGTGGGGGAGGGGACAAGGCAGAGGCAGGAGCTGGAGACCGGCTTCATGCTGATATTGCAGCATGCTCTAAAGCACAACTGCCCCCATGAGGTTGGTCCCATGAGGCTTCAGGCCCTTCCATTCTCCACAGGCCATTCTTTAAAAAGCGAACCCACCAGGACACAAAGAGTCGGCGTGTCCTCTCTCCCAGCCCTCATGACGGAGGGCAGATGTACTGAGGATTTAGCAGATGTGTATCTCTTTAAGAGGACATTCACCTCCACACTTTTAAGTCAGACTTGGCTCGGACATCTCTGGAGACCCCATCACCCTCCGCCTCCTAGCACTCCCCCTTCTCTAGGACAGGCCGCTCCGTATGAGGACACACATCGCCTGAATTGTTTGTGAACCTGCGGAGGTGCAGTGGGAACGTGGCATGTCGGGCACACAGCCTTCTTGCACGGGGGTCACCACATCAGTGCCATGGACACCTGCACCCGCCTACCTCCGGGAAGTCCACACAGTGACAAAGAAGCTCATTAATCTGAACACAGATCCAGTCACTCATCCTGGCGCTCGGCCCCAATGCTGCCAAGGAGCCAGCGGGGCTGCCCTGTGGGGTGTGCTGAGCAGAAAGACAGTGCAGCCGGGCACACCCACCACCGTCAGAAGCACCATTTCATGCCTCCAAACCCCAGCTCCGCAAAGCCTGGCAGATCACAGACACTGATTAAACACAACCATCAACCACGCCAAGAGAAGAAAAATCAAAGCCCAAAAAGAAAAGGGACATGATTTATAAGGAAACAAAAGCTATTTGGGGAGAGATCCCTACACAAATGGCAGGTAAGTGGAACCTCAGACGTAACTGCTACCAGGCAGACTTTTTGCAGCAATACAAGGCGGCACACCCAGAGCAGCAGGCCCACCTGTGTGGGTACACACTCTGCCTGGATGGCGAGAGGCCCTCAGCCCTCAGAAGGGTGGCTCCAGGAGACAGGCATGGAGAGGACAGAGGGATTGAGGGAGGGGTTGGCTCTTCCACTCTGACCTGTGAGCTGGGGGCCCATGTGGGCTCTCAGTGTCCCTGAAGGAACAGTGTACACGCTGGAGTTGGGGTCAGGGGTGTCCAGGAGGAGTGCCTGCCTAAATGATGACAGGAGTGCATGCAGCGGAGATCAAAATCCCCTCAGGCTGAAAGGTGCTGCATCTCAGGTGGGTTTGCCACTTTCCCGCTGGAAATGTATCCCTGGACATGATTTGTTTGCTGCTCTTAGAGTCTGGAATTAGAAAAGAAAATATTTGAATACTCCTTTTATTTAGGGGGAAAACAAGAGCCTATTAGTGGAATTCTCTCTCCTGAGACATATATGGGGAGGGAAGGGGGAAGATCCCTCTTGCCTCCAGGAGCCAAAAAAAAAGAAAAAAAAATCCATGTCCAGCTCAGACTCAGGCAGCCCTAGGCTGTCTGAGTTGGAAATAACCAAAGCAACCATGGCAGATAAGCCCTCATTTTATAGGTGAGGTGGCTGAGGCTGAGCAAGCAGAAACCCCAGGTCTTAGGGCAGCTTAATGGCAAGAACAGGCCTGGAACCCAGGAATCTAGAGAATACTGTACAGAAAGGCCAGAGGGTCCAGAAAAGACTCAAACCCATTTTTGGTGGGAAATCCTTACCCTGCAATATTCAGAACACGGTGCCTCTGGCATCCTACCTTTAACTGCATGGACTTTCGAGTCACAGACCTGAGCTCAAACCCTTAAGTCTCTATGACTCACTGCCTTTGTGGCCTTAGGCAAGTCACTCACTTCTCTGTGTCTTGGCTTCCGCACCTGTACAAAGATGGGTGATAATGCATGGTCACAACCTCAGGGTTCTGGATAAGGGTTAAGTACTGAAAATCACATGAAGTGCTTGGCATATTAAAGTCTTTTCAATCTAATGGTAAATTCCCAAGGTAATGGTAGCTGCTGACATTAATGGATCTTACATTGTTGTTTTAATTATCTGTAAACAGATACTAGCAGGCAGAGACAGGGGTAAACTCAATGTATGCCCTTCCGGAAATTGTAGTAAACATTTGTTGTTTGCCTACATGTCCCCTCAACAGCCCATCATCTACATTCCCCACCCCCCACCCCCAAAGCTGACTGTGTACCCCAAGGGCAGATCTTGTGAACTCCTTCTGTCCACCAGTGATTAGCTCAGGAGCACTCGTGTAGGCCACACCAGTCCAATCAGCGTGAATCTCAGGAACTGTGGCAAAGTTGAGGCAAAGGCGTTCGGGCGTGGATAAGAAAGCCTGCGGGCCTAGGAACTGCTGACCGCTTAGGCCACCTCAGAAGCCAGTCAAACTGTAGCACAGAGCAGTGGACAGAAACTGTGTCCTTGGTGACATCATTGAGTTTGGATCAGTCCTCACCTAAACTTACATCTGGACTTTTCTGTTAACTGAACCAGCAGATTTCTTTCATGGTTTAAGCCAGTTTGATTTTTCTATGCTTTCTTTTCTTTTTCTTTTTTCTTTTTTTGGTCACTTGCCGTGCACAGATTTATAATCATTGCAATGATCTTAAATGTCAAAGCCCCGTCTTTCCCTTTTCTACGTTGGAACTTTGCTAAGCACAGTTGGAAGCGCTGTCTTCTTAAGAACAAATGGCACGGGGCCTCATGGTTCCTGTAAGACCCCTGTTGGGACCACGCTTCTGCGGTTTCTCGCCCTGTGTCAGGGACAATCCCCGCTCCCGCTGCGTGACGAGTGCCTCACATAATCGAGGCTCTGCTCTTCTGAAGCCCCTGGCCCTTGCTGTGCTACCAGGTGCTGCAGAGAAGGCTGCCCCAGGCACCAAGACATCCCTTTTCAGGTCCTGCCCCGGTGCAGAGCGTGTGGGTAATTGTCACTATTGAGCAGAGGCAGTTGTAACTGAACTCAGCTC
This sequence comes from Myotis nattereri, assembly GCF_964212035.1. Classification (NCBI taxonomy): domain Eukaryota; kingdom Metazoa; phylum Chordata; class Mammalia; order Chiroptera; family Vespertilionidae; genus Myotis; species Myotis nattereri. The sequence goes on from NC_138080.1 coordinate 76,471,260, forward strand.
TTTGCTCCAACAGACATCAAAGCCCTGGCTCCTCACCCCTCTTCCCTGGGAGCCCAACATTACACAGCCAGGGACAAAAAGCCACATCATCGGCTTTACAAATTTTCCTCCATCTGTGACCCCTTTCGTGGGCTGAATGCAAGCATATAACCGGGCATGGGTTGGACCAAGATACCCTTTCTGCTCATTGAAGTGTCAGTGGATGTGGGAACGCTGAACAATTTCCCCGGTGGATTTTAAAGATTCCACTTGGGTTTCCATGGTAATTTTACAGAGCTGACACTCAATATGTGTTTGTTAAATTGAATTTATTGAAGAGTAAAGTGACTTGGATATCTCCATACCTGGACTGCATCAGGCCTGGCAAGGGGGCAAGCTGGGAACTGGAGGCAGGGAAATTTTACCAACAACGGGGCTAAGGCTGTTTGTTCTCAGGAATGAGAGTGGGAGTGAGGCCTTATTCCCCCATCTGTACCAGGAAGATGGCATTCCATAAAATAAAAATAAACAGGGTGCTTAGGTATGAAATAAAAAGACTCGATTTAAAAAGAGACGCTCCCTTCCAGCCTATTCTGCCGGACCAGCAAGGTTTCCAGACAGGGGATGTTCGCTCCTCAGTGCGGGCAAAGCCCGTCAGTGCAAATACCCAGGGGGCCCTCTATGCGTCTAGCTTCCCTTTCAACTGGATGATCCTCAAGCTTTGGCTTTATTGGAAAATGTTTTAAACCCAGATTAGAATTTAACAGGCAATGTTGCTGAATAAGAGCAAAAAGCAAAAAGTCACCAGCCCCAAGAGGGAATCAATAGTACACAAGTCGATAAACACATCAGAAGACAAGCCGTGGAGGCTCTTGGGGGAGTGGCTAAACTTTTTAAATCCACATATAGTATATACATAAATTAATGTTCCTTTAGCCAGAGACCTGAACAAACACAAATGCCACCTTCCCCAAGTAGGCTGAGCCTGTGGCAACGAGGCTACGTTGCAAATAAGCCATCTCTTTGGCAGAACCATGGACTTAAACATGGATTCTGGAGTACCCTGCCCTTTGACCCCTCAGGCTCATCAGACTCATCCACACACACAAAAAAAAGAAAACCTTGCTCAGCGCCAAAACTGCCTGGCAGATTCATCCACAAACCAACTCCCATTCCATTTGCTAAAACTGCCACTTGCCAGCTTTGTTAAAACTACCAACTGTCATTTTGTCAATAGGTACAACCCATTTCTGAGGTCAGATCGATTGCAGAACAAAGTTTTGAGTGACAACATTACCCCTGGGGGGGTTTCAGGAGCTGTTCTTTTTTGCATCCCCTTCACATTAATGACAAACAAGTTCCCCATGACGGATATACCTGCAATTAATACTGAAGGGACAGTTAATGATTTCAAGGCACTGCTATACAGGCCTCACGTTTCAAGTTTAAAACTCTCCTTTCAGAGTAGGATTTGCTTTCAAAGCCTAGAAATGAATGCTAATATGTTAGGCAAAACGATATTTTTAATGCCTCAAAAAAATAAATAAATAAAGCAAAGAAAATTAATATTAAGGACTCCACTCCGCTGAGGTAACCCCATTACCCTTGAAACACTCCCTATGAGGCTTTGTACAAGAGGCCTGTCTTGTCATTCCTCAGTTTGCAGGATGAGATCTACAGATCATTGCTTCAAGTGTACAGTGTTTATATCATTCTGAAGAGCACATCAATTAGCAAGCAGGCCTTAGACATGTGTGTGGCTTGTGTTCTCTCTCTTTGTTCATCCACTGGAGGTTATAAGTGATAGTTCACGAAGAAACATGGCTCCACCTTCTTTCAGGCAGACATGTGCAGGCAATTATTCGTGTATTTCTTCTAAAGGAAAAATTAGAAATTTACAAAGCAAAAATACAATGCATGTAATATCTGAATCATAAAATCAGTGTTGGCCCCTGAGTCTGGGGAAATTGCTTTTCAAATATAGTTACATTGTTCCCCAGGCAGAAAAAAATAATAATTTCTGGCCCCAAAAGCCTGACAAATTGTTAGCAGTGACCCAATGAAACATCAGTTCCAAGCTAAATGAACAAGAACCAGCATAGAAGGAGCACTGGTATTGCAGAAAGACACTGACAATATGCAAGCAAAGAGCTGTGTTCTTGTTTTCACCAAGAAAAAAATAGAAAGAAACCAAATAGATATTTGGGTAATAAAATGACAAAAGTAGGCATTGAAAATAACAATGACAGATCACTGCCAATTGCTTAACTGCCTGGTCCAGCTAAGAGAATATGGAGCAGATGAAAAAAGCCCCACCCCCGGCTTCCTGAGGGGCTTGGAGGAAATGCTCCAATAACTCCTCCAGACCACCAGGCGCACTGTGAGGGTAGGTGAGAAGCTTCTCCTTGACCAAACAGCAACTGGCTAAGAGGCCATGGCTTGGCTGCATTCAGTCCTACTATCACCTCCCATTGTCTATATTGCCTAATAAGGACAGCTGTGGCTACTGGGGCCTCCTGCCAGCTGCAGCAGTGGGAGCAGAGAAAGGAGAGCCTAGAACTCTGAGGCACAAGGATAGGCCAATGCACTTAATTTGCCCCTCACGTGTTTCTATAAGAACATAATGTTTCCCCTTCCCGACTTTCTCTACTAGCTGTGGCAGGCCCATGGACACTAAAGGACTGCCCCCAGAGAACCCAAAACCAATGATTCTATCAGAGCGGTGGCACCCAGTAGCTTAGTGACTCTTTATTACAATGTTGATCGATCCTAATTGCAAGTCCCACAACACAAAGCAACCACTGTTAGCAACAACCTCTCATTTGTGCAAAGACCTCTGGTTCTCCCAGAGTTATGCTTGCAATAAATTGCCTCATCTCACCCACCTCGGCCAGATGTATGAGGCCAACATGAGACTCTCAAGCTCCATTATCACCAATTAAAAAAACAGGTTAAGAGAGAATGTAAACCAAGATAGATTATATAATCGGGCTCTAACGTGATCTAGTGATTAGAGAATGAATCTGGGTTAATTTTCTTTTTGTTTTTATTAGCACCTAACGAGCCGCTGGGAAACTTCGGTGTGTGTCCTTGGCTGTCTCCTCCCCCTTCTTCCTGGCCTCAGACCTCGCCAGGGTCCTGGGGGAAGCCAGGAGAGGGGCTGGTGCTGGGCTAAAGCTGGAGAAAGGCTTTAGACAGGCTGATTCAGTGGGTAATGGGTGGGGCGTCCCAAGGGCAGCTGAACGGCTGAGGTACTCAGTTTTGAACCCCTACATCCTGCTCCAACCAACTGCTCCCTGCCCCCTGTGGAATCTCTGGGAGGATTTATGCATAGAAGGCAAAATGAAGTTTCTAAATTGCTAACTGGGGGTTCTCATCCTCTCCCCAGGAGCGGCTCAGGTTATTCAGCAGACTGGGGCGGGCGGGGGAGCGGGGCAGGGGGAGGGATGCCTTGCTCTGGCTAAGGCAGCAGAGTCAGCCAGTCAGCCAAAAGAGTTTCTCCTGAAAAACAGACAAACGTGACCCAATCCGGCCTTCTGAAGGTGGGGGCAGCAGCCATGTGGCAAAAAGGCAGATGGCGGAGGGAGAAAGAGAGTTAAGACTGTGGGTGAGAGCTATTTCAAGAGCAGCTCTCTTGTGGTAGTCAGAGCTGGAGACACAAACTGAGGGGCCACAGTGGAGAGCAGGTCCAAGAAAGGAACAGACCCAGCCTCTCGGGAGAGCAGGTTTGGTGCCAGGACCAGCCTTGGGGCAGGAGGAGATGGAGGTCAGAGGTGGAGTGGGTTGGTTGTGGATAGATAATGGGTCAGAGTGGCTGATCTTGATCAGTCGGCACTCCCTGGCAGAGGCTTGGGCTGGGCTCCAGGCCCCTTAATGAATACAGTGATGCATGAACTTTTGAGGAGTGGCACTGGGAACCAGAGGCAGGGGGAATGTTGGGGGCAGTGGCAAACGAGAAGCCAGAGGGCATGGAGTGAAGGCATGGGTGCTCTCTCCTGGAGGAATTCACAAGGTGCAGGCCCTGAGTGGCCAGGCCCTGCTCAGAGACCAGCCTGAGGATTCCTAGCCAGTGCCACCATCAGCCTGTTCTTTTATATGAATCTGAGAATGTGCCCACTGGGCAGACACACCCCAAGGGCAACAGGTTGGTATCTCAGTGCACAAAGGATTCAGCCCTCATTTGCTCCCTCCACTGACAACCTGCTCAAGTGAAATACCAGCCAAGGTGTGAGGTGAATGAGAGCATGGGCCCCTTCCCATGCTCCCCTCCCCCTCCCACCCTGTGGGAATATTAGGGAAGGCCATCTGTAAGCAGACTGTGAGGCCCTGGGAACCTGGCCAGCAACGTGGTCTAAGAAAGGCCAAAGAGAGACTGCTTCAAGCTATAAGCCTGGATTGTAAGTAGCTGGATTGGGGGTTTTTTTTGGCTTTTGTTTTTTTGCTTTTTTGTGAGTTTTTTTTTTTTAATATAATTTTACTAGAGGCCCAGTGCATGGAATTCATGCACAGGTAGGGTCCCTAGTGGCTGTTGGCTGCTGGCCAGGGCCTCCCTTCATTCTGCACCGCCCCCTGGTGCTCAGTGCACACCATAGCAAGCGATCGAACTCCTAGTCTGCCGAACTCCCAAGGGGACACTTTGCATATTAGGCTTTTATATATAAAGATTCATTTCAGAGAGAAAGGGAGAGAGAAAGAGAGATAAAAACATCAATGATGAGAGAGAATCATTGATGGGCTGCCTCCTGCACACCCCACATGGAGATCGAGCCTGCAACCCAGGCATGTGCCCGACCGGGAATTGAACTGTGACCTCCTGGTTCATATAGGTTGACGCTCTACCACTGAGGCACACCCGCCAGGCGCTAGCTGGTGTTTTGGTCTCTCTCACACAGCTTGCACATGCGCCCCTTTTCCTCCCCTGCATGCCCTGCTTCTCTCTGTTTTCTGTACTCTATAGAACCTTGTGCTGGGAAAGTCTGGCTGGCGGCAAAACAATAGCACAGGCCGGCTGCCACGTTTGCATATAAGTCCTAATAAACCCATGTCTCTCACAGCCAGTTCTCCGGATTATTTCTTAGGAATCCACAGACAATACACTGAGGTTTTTGTGGACCTCAGCACTTCGCATAGCACATGGGCTGAAAGCAAAGGGCCGAGGCCCACCCACATGATGCTGATACCGAACAATGCATCCACATTTTGCCCTGTCCAAAGCCTTCCCCATCTCCTGTGGAGGGGAAAAGCAGGGATCGCTGGGCCATTTCATTAGCAAGGGCACAGAGCTGGAAGCAGCCTCGTAGGGTGTCTCTAACAGGCCGGCTCGTCTCTCCCACAATCCCGCCACCCTTCTCAGCCTGTTGCTGGGTAGAAGTACCCAAAGAAAAAGCATCTCAGCATCCCTAAATCACCTGAGCCTTAGAAACTACTTCAGGGGGTTTAGGGCTGAAATGCTTAAGCCGGGTATTATAACAGCTCAAGAAACCTGATGAAAATCTCTTAACAACATTTCTTTAATTCACCTCCTTCTTAAGTTAAATGTGTTCTACAGAGGGAAAGGGGTCACAAAATCCTCTTCTCAGACCTGTAGGGCTTCCCTCCACCATGGGGCAAGCCGACTAAAGGTGATTGAGAGGTGTGTGTGCTGTGGCAGGGAGGGGGGATGGAGTCATATTTTGAACCATACAGCAAGCTGAAGCCAGGTGATTGTTTCACAAAGCAGTGCCAGGAGGGGACGGTACTGAGAAGACACAGGACCCAGAGGGACCCCAAGAAATCCTGTTTTTTAGTAGGCACCTGACCTACTAATTACCTAAAAAATCCAGGGCAGGTGCTTAATTATTATCAATTAATTACTTGCATAAGCCCCAAGTTCTGGTGAATTAAAGCAAATGCTGGTGGACGTTGCTTTTCTGAAGCATCATCGCTCACTTTCTTTGCCCATTTCTCACAGTTCCTGTCTCTAAAAATGCCTGCCATTTCATAAGGTGAAAGGAGAGTTTCTTCTGACTTCATCCAGCTCTCCCTCCCTCCCACCATAGGCCAGGCCTCCCTTCCACATGGAGCCCCCAAAAGGACAACGGGGCTTCAGCACTAGCAGGCGAGGGCGGCCGACCTCTCTGGATCACAGGCTCTGGGTCATAGCCCATCAGGCAGGAGAATGTGTCCCTAGAAGGGGAGCAGGAACCCCACCTTCAGGGGGCTCTGAGGAGCCTGACCACCTCCCTGTCCCAGGCTGCCGTCATGCCAATCAGCCTTTATGATATTCTTCTCCGAAAAAATCCCCCAAGGCATTGGGCCCAGGGCAGCACACAGAGAGCCTCTATGATAGTAGCCTTGTTATTATCCTTGTCTCTGGGACCTCGCCCTCCATGGCCACAAGGCCAAGGCAGGAGGCACATCCTCCCTCTGCTTGCACGCATGACCATGAATCGATCTATCACGGCCAAGGTCAGAAGACCACAACCCCAAAAACTCATTCATAGCTCTCGTGCCCACAGAGCAGCTCCCTCCACCCAGATCCCCGCCCAACCACTCCTCACTTTTACCTTAGACAACAGTTTGGATGTCTTCGCCCTCTCTGTCCCCCCAACTTCTCACTTACCAAGGCCTTTCCCATCCTTTACCTCCCTACGTGCACCCCACCTCTACATGAAGCTTCTGCTGACCCAGCCCTCAGGGATCTCCTGCCATCTGAGCTCCTACCTGCCACTCATGCCTGTCCCAGGGGCCCTCATCCAAAAGCTCTGTCTTCTCAAACCACACAGAGGTGGGGAACATCCGGCCCTCGGGCCATACAAGGCCCCAGGAATCATTTGGTCTGGCCCTGCCTAGACATTAGGGGTGGGTTAATTAAATGTTTTGACCAACTACAGCAGGCTACTTTTTAAGCTGATGATTTTGTATGGCCCATGAATGATGTTATAAATATCCAAATGGCCCTTGGCAGAAAAAAGGCTCCCCACCCCTGATCTACAAGAAGGCCCCAGGAAGCAGGACTTACCAAGACTTCTGCGAGCCCTTCAAGCTAAGAACAAGGCACTTGCAGAGAATTCCATCTCACAGAAGGCAGTTCATGTTCATCATAGTCAATACATAGTGTATTTCAGAACCATTTGTCATTCTAGTGGCCTAGTTATCAACATCCTGCCTTGCAAATATATTCCTCTGGGAGTAAGAAGTGTTTCTTTGTGTTATCTGAGGAAATTGTGAAATACTCGTGCTCAATGGAACAGTTGTCAAATCTGGCTTTGGATTGCCCTGTTTCCTAGAAATTAAATGTTTTCTTCATCTAGCCATATTGAGCAGGCGAGATTGCCACGGCTGGTCATTAGAGAGACAGATGCTTCCACGTTCCATGGGGCGGCTGCAGCGAAGGCGCAAACTCCTGTGGCAGATGGAGGGGGAGGGGGCGAGGGTAATCATCAACAAACTGGAATTATTGACTGTCTGAGAGGTGTCGGGCCAAACAGACTGCGCCTCGAATAAAGAGCCCTTCCACAGAACGCTTCTGGAGCACACCACTGCCATTCCGTCCTTCCCCGCCCAAAGCTATCTGCCAGAGGAGCACAGACCAACTGTTTCCCTGAAAGCATAGGAGGCGTGGGTGGCTTTTAGAATCTTTATCTCACAAAGTCTGATAGTCACCGTTGCTAATGGAGTCAAACAAAGGAAGACTCACTGGTGGGTCAGGATGTCAGACTCGCTCTGCCTCTTGGCTGCTAATGGAGGCCCGGCCCAGGAGGCAGAGGTGGCCTGAACACTGGTGCTGGGTCCTTGGGCAAGCCCCGCCCTCCAAGGCACACTCCTCAGAGAGCTGGCCGCCTGGGATGCTAAGCCAAGGAGAAGTCACGTGGTCCCCAGAGAGGAGGACTGGCACAGAGGCCCTGTTTGGCTTGCCTTTGCCCAACCTGCTAAAAATACTCTATCAGAACAGGGTCCTCAGCTGTGGGGCCTCATTTGGGGTGGAATTTCAGAAACAGAAGAAGTACCTCCAGCTTCAAACAGCAGTCATCGCCTTCTGACTAACCCGGCATCAAGGTGGCCCCAGCCAGACTTCTGGGAACAGAAGAACAGCAAAGGCAAGGACCCCCCACTGAGCCTACAAGTTTTCCCGGTCACCACCAGTCACGCTCCCCTCTCATAGCACTTTCTTTCCTGGCATTAGGGGAAACGACCCGAGATGCAGAGTACTGAAGGTCCTCTTCCCTTGCATGTGTCACTGTGACCGATGTCACTGCTCAGGGTCGTGGGGGACAGTTGGGTTTAGGGCTCAGAGCTGCCAGCACAGATACCCCAGAATTACACATGGACAAAGGCCACCCAGCCTGTTACCAGCCACTCAGCTATCTCTCCGTCTAATTAGGTCAAGTGTGTTGTTATTTTCTTATGCTCTGAGCCCCACTCTTTCTTTTCTTTGTGTGATTATGGACTTTCAAGAAAGAAAGGAAAAACCAGGACCTCTCTCTTATTCTCATACCATTAGGATGGCTGTTATGAAAGAGTCCCTTTAAAGGAAAACTGCACCACAATGAAGCAGCATTCCTTGTATAATCAGAAAAAGTAAATGTTATAGCAACACAAAGAAATGACTTCTTCCAGTCATTTCAGGACCTGAAGTACCTCAGCGCATTATTCACAATGGAAGCCGCAGAGGTAATGGATGTGCCTTCCAGGCCAGACAAAAGAGGCAGCCTTCTCTGCTCCCTGCTCAGCATCCCACAGAGCAAGGACAGGGGCCTGGAGGTACCACTCAGCTCCTTCCGATGGGGAAACTAGACCCTGTAAGAGACACAAGGCCCCGCGATGGGCATATGGCAACGGCCAGACATGGTCACTTCTACCCAGTGGTGTAACAGTCCCCACCCCTGGGGCATTTTCTCCCAGTTTTCCTGAAACAAGGGAAATCCAAGCATCCCCAATCTCTGGAGACTCACACTGCCTGGCTTCTCCATCAAACTGGCCACTCATTGAGCTGGAGAAGATTCGAAGACACTTTCACAGCTGAGCTAACTGAGTGGCGATCACCGCCGGAGGTCGGCACAGGGGGACTGGAAACCTGGGTTCTAGCCAACTGTGCTACCCAACAACTACTCAACCCTGGGCTATTCCTTCTCCCCCAAGCCTTTGCTTCCACATTTGGGGGAGTGTGTGTGTGTGTGTGTGTGTGTGTGTGTGTGTGTGTTGACAGGGAGGGTATGGACCAGATATTCTATGACAATAATCAACAACTCTGCCCCCCATATAGCATCTGGCACTGAGTGGTTTACCTGCTGAGTACACAACTATGGTGACCCACATACATATAGTGGTTTAAACTGTGGACTTTAGATTTAGACAAATGTAGGTTCAAATCCCAGTTGTGCCCCTTAAGTTCTCTCAGCTGCAATTTCCACCCCGTAAAATGGGCTAAGAAAGGAGAATTCAGTGAGGGGATGTCTGTAAAGGGTTAGCACAGTGGCTGCACAGAGTGAGCGTTCTGGGGAGGATGATGGAACGGGGGCAGGAAGTCCCGCCGCTGACACTGTCTTTAGGACATCCTGACCTCACCATGTGCTGCCAGCGGAGGAGGCGATGTGTACATGGCACGCAGAGTAATCAGGAACAGACGGAAGAATCAGACTTCAATTCAACCACCTGGACATGAGAGCAAACTGGACCCATCTCACAGAGTCTTCTCACAAATTTGTAACAAATTAATGAAGAAATAAATATAAACTATCTATCTTTGATCCTGGTCATAATGAATTTTATTAGAAGACATAATCTCCTCAAAATAGAACTGATAATGATTAAAATTTCAAACTGTACAGTTTGTTAGAGATTATACATATAATTGTCTTGATAAAATTTAGATCTGCAAATATTTGTCCAGGAAAATTGGATTTGATAGACACAATGACCACAAAAGAAAATTCACAATGTCAGATGTTACAATGGATGTAATTTGATAGATGTATTAAATTCTTCCTGTACAATTCATACAAAACAGAATTAAATTAGTTGAAAATAAGTTTAATAACAATAAAAGTTTAAAAAGTGTCAGAAATAAGCTTACTAGACAGGATAGTAAACTGATCTAGGCACGAAACTGCCTTAACAGACTCATTCCAAAAATTCATTACATCTGCATTCATAAACAGCGGGGAGGTCCTTGGACCATCATCAAAACATCCATGCGAGCAGCCAGGTCTGGGGACAAAATAGTCAGTGCCACTAGAGGGCAGTATCCTGAACCCAGTGGAACTCAGGCACCTGGGTAGACACAGCCTGGCTGATTTTGCTCTAACACCAGAGCCTACTATTTACGACAGCCATGCCTCGGCACCTTCCTCCCAACCTCCAGTTAATGTAGGTGACATCTCCAACCTGGCTCCTTCATTCACACCACCTCCCTTCCTGTAAAGTATTCCCAGGCCCCAATGCCTACCTTTCCCTCAAGAAAAATGGGGGGAAGGATCTAAACAAAACAACCACACTTACTACAGGGCATAGAAGAAGACTTCAAACCAATTCATGGACAAGAAGAAGCAACACTGTTCTACACAAGTAAAAGTAAAGATGTTACTTCTCCCCCAACTAATTATAAATTCAATGCAGATTCAATGGAAATTCCATGGGCTGTTTACAACATATAACTTACAAATAATTAATATTCTTATCATACAAAAAGCCCTTACAGGTCAATAAGGAAAAGAAAAATACTCTGTATTAGTTACCTATTGCTACATAACGAATCACCCCAGACTCAGCAGCTTGACATGAGAATAAACATTATTTCACATATTTCTAAGGGTCAAAAATGTGGAGGCATCTTAACTGAGTGGCTATGTCCTGAGGAGGCACCAGAGAGGTTAGGCCAAGATACCAGAATGGCTAGCCTTGGCCAAGTGTCCCTTCACTGGTGAATGGAAGCTATAGAATCCCTATATGTCAAGGGGCTACTGGGCCATTCTAGGGCTCCTGTCCTCCCAGTCTCCCCTGAACTCTGGTTCCTGCAAAGGGGTGGAGCTTCCACTTTCCAGGAATCACTGACTGGCACTGACTTCCTCATCGCCTCTGCTGTCTGGTGCATTGTGGCTCTTGCTGCCTCCACACCACCATGCAAGGACATGGGACATAGGCTGCAGCCCCATCTGTGAAAATGCATCAAGTCTAGGACTGTTACCTGCCCTCGGGTGCCCAAACAAAGCAATCTCATATAAGGGTGATCGGTAGAAGCTCTCTGCCTCTTGCTTCCCCCGTGTACTTTTCCTTTTTCCAAAAATCCCTCTTATACCACAGGCTTGGGCTTTTACAAAATAAAAGCCAAGAAATCATGCGGGCAACTTTCACTTGCAGCCTGGCCATGCAGCTCTGCTGAGGCAACAAAGCCCCATGCCTGCTACTTGCTTGACTAGGAAGAAGGTGGGGGGAGGGGAGTCAGGAAAAAATGAATAGCTCAAAATATGACTCAGCCCACAGGCAGTATTTGTTCAGCCATGATGGCTTGATGTGTTAGCAAACCAGAGCCACAATGAGAGGTAGTTCATCCACTGACCTCCAGGTCCAAGTTACCCATTAAACAGTGGACAGCATGGCTGGCTCCAGGCAGAGGGTGTGGAGGAGTGACCTTCAGGCTCAGCATGGTCGGAGGTCCTCGCACACCGGCCTCAGCCTGTTAGGGCTGAGCCATAATTGATCACCGCAGCAAATCAATGGGAGTGAGGTCCCTTCCAAACTTCTGTACAAACTGACTTCCTAATGAAATATGAGCTTGTGAAGTTTCTCATTTTGCCCTATTCTGACATTTCTTGCAATGTGATTAAAATATAATAAGATCAAATAGAAAATACTATTTGCTCAATCACCTCCAAACCTGACACAGTCAATAGTCCAATTCCATCTAGGAAGAAAAGTCATTTCCAAGACTCCATAAAGAAGCCTGCATTTAAATTTCATGTTCTCTGCTGTTACTGTGAAAAATTACATGTTTTAAATATAGAACAAATACAGGGCAGGCCAATTCTTGTTATAATAAATTTTATTCTAACAGTCTCGGTAAATAAAATCACCAGGACCCAGCCAATGAATGGCTGCTTCAAGGTTCATTCAATAATACATAATTCCAGTCCAAATAATAATTTGCTCAATTTCTTTGAAGTCTAATTCAAGCCCCATTTCCCCTGAGAAAGCCCAGATTCCAAAAATCATTTCCTTCTTACAGACTTCAGAGAGCATATGCAGCCTTCAAGTGCACCCTGGAAGTTAGGCATGTGGGCCTCCTCTTCCCGCCTGACAGAGCAGCGCCTCAAGGTCAAGGGGTGCTCTTCTCCTTTAACATCATCCTGCACGCCTGGATTACTGGGTACCCAGCCCAGTGCCAGGCACCTGCAGGCATGTGACATCTATTTCCTGATTAAAAGAGCCTGTAGTGATGACACGTACCCACGGCGGGCTTCCTGACCATCATCTCCTGTGCTGCCGGTCCACGTCAGACCAGATTAGTGAAGACGTTATATTATCCCTGGAGACCTCAATACACACCATCTTTTACACATTGTCAGCTGCATCTATTAATTTTCTTACTGACAGAGACAATGAAGGGAGCTTTTGTGGAAATGTCTGAGGGTTTCCCAAATGAAAGCCTGGTTGGCTGCCCCTGACATACAGGCTTAGAAACTGGGCAATTTTCAGTAGCGGGTGGGCTCTAAGACTTGCGGATAATTGACTCCAGGAGCTAAGAACACAACTGAGAAGAGATCCTTTTCTCAACTTAGTAGTTTCCAAGCCACGGGCCATATGAAGAACAAACCTAAATTTTCAGATTGGATTCTTCTAAATCTAGACCACCTCCAACTCCCAACAAACTACAGGCTAGACTTGTGTGCCCCCAAAATGCAAAGAGGGCCTCTCCATGCTTTTAAAGGGACCTGTGATGACTGGCCTGAAGAGATAGCCAGCACAAGGCAGCATCTAGCATTCCAACCTCCACCACAAAGCTTAGGTATCCAAATAAAACCTTCCCTCCAAATTTCCATTTCTACCTGCTTTGGGCTCTAGCCCCAGGACACAAAACTATGAAGTTGAATTACTGACTTCTAGGATTGAGAGGATTGTGAGAAACCAATATGTCCTATGTGTCAGAAAGTACTCAACGCACAAACCAAATAGCTAACTCAAATTGGCTTGAACAATAAAGGAAATTTATCATCTCATATCTCCGGAAAGTCCAGCTCCATTTTTTTTGTGATCCTTTCTGCTCTGTTACCTTCCATGTGTTCATTTTGGCTTCAGATCAGTTATCCTCATGGTCACAAAACAGCTGTCAGAACTCCATGCTTCCCTTTTCACATCCAGAGGGAGAGGATCATTTCTCAGGCCACTAAAGCTTTGTTCTGATTGGACCATTTCTCCAGCTACTCCTCCAGTAACGGGAGAGTGGGATTTCCCTAACTGACTTGGACCAATCAGGGCCACTCAAATCATGAGGCTGCTAGACCTGGGAGAGTATGGGGCAAGGCGGTTACAATGTCCACTTCCTCCTTTTCCTCACCCATTCCTGAAAGTTCTGCTCGCTCCCTTGAAAATGGCCTCAGGGTCCAGGAGCACTGTTTTCACTGCCATTTGATCTAAAACAATCCCCAGGAGTCCTAGAACGCTGAGAATCCTCATCTCCTATCCGGGACTGAGTCGGGAACTCCCAGCTACTCTATCCATCGATTCTTTATTAACTCTGGGATGGGTCACTGGCCATGTGAGCCTGCTGTGCTGTCGAGAGTGGGCCAACCTCAGCATCTTAGAATTAATTAAGTGGCTCTAGTAGCTGACATTGTCTAAAGAGGCCCAGATCACCAGCTTCCATGCACATTAGGCTAGGTATTCCACTTTGAAAGCATGAGAGTGTTGAGACCTTCAAATGGCATGTGCCATTTCTGGGAAATGTATTTGTAGGCTAAGTATTGCTTTTTACAAATAAGTACCCCTTTGTTTTAAAAAGAAGAAATACATACTGAAGTAGATTCGTGATTTGATTTGTTTGGCATTATAGGAAGCAAGCGGTGCTAAGTACTTTTAAATGGTTATATAAGTAAAACAACTGTAAATCTTCATTCAGGAATATGTAGTAAGATTATGGAATTGGGTGTATGACTATTGGTAGGGGGAGAAAGTGGGCATGACTAAATGGATCTTTTATGGCCCGATGAGTTATCCTTTTCTTGAAAGCTTCTGGAGAAAAAGTGGAAAGATCATTTTGTTGCATTCCTCCGTTCTTGTTTTTAAAAGAATAAGTCCCAAGCCCTACAACTGGCTTGTATTGAACTTACACATTTGAATTAAAAATTATTAAACATGAAAGAAAAAAAAAGTGGAGCACCAGCTCCTCCTTCTTGCTTTCTTGACCAATGCCTCTCCTTACACGTTCGCCTGAGTCAGCGATGAGTCTCTTATGACAGGACCACACCCTCGGAGCCTCCTGCATGGCTCCCAGGCAGCCCTTGCTCACCAGGAGCATCTGCCTCACCAGCTGACCACAGGGTCTGGCCACACAGACCGGACCCCAGACAGGAGGACCCTGATAGCTCATTCAGCTGGGTCCCTGTCTCCCCGCATGCCTTCTGCCTTCTGTATTTTATAGTTTATAAAACCCATTTACAATTCCTCAGCGTCTGCCCCAACTAACCTGGGAAGAACAAGATCAGACACTGTTAACTCCTCTACATAGAGACTGAAGTCCAGGGAGGGAAAGCAGGAGACCCAAGGGGTGCCAAGAGCCAGAGTCAGGCCCCGAAGCCAGGCCCTCTGACCCTTGATTCAGTGCCTCTTCACTGGCGGGCAACCTTCCTCAGTGCCCGAGGCAGCCCCTGGCAGTGCATCGGTAACAGAAGAACATGGTAGCAGCCTGGCTCATGCTCTGCTCCTCAGCCAGAGCCCAAGGCAGCCCAGAGCAGCTGCTCCCCACTACAGGGGCCTCAGAAGTGCTTTGCCTGCCGGCAACCAGGGCTGGCCAGAGCCCAAACCCTCCCCAGGCTCAGAGGTAACTGCTCCGAGAGAGACAGCCTCAGAAAATCCAATTTGTCTTTCCTCTTACAGCCTTTGTTCTGGTTATTGCTTTGAGATTTCTTTTGCAGTGACCTGGGTCTTTGGTTCACACTTTGGGTCTTCGGTGAAAACTGCCTTTTCCTCCCTCTTCTGTGCCCAGCTGCCAGCCCAGACTTTCTGGAAAACCAAAGTAGCCTCTTTCCTCTGAGGGGGTGCGTGGCAGAGTGCCTCGGGATCAGAGCAGTCCAGGGTCAAGTCCTGGTGCTATCATTTTATCCATTCACTTACTGAATCATGCAACTCACAAATACACATTGAGCAACAACTGTGCACTAGTTCCTGCTCCAGGACTTGGGACCCAACAGAGAACAAGCCAGAGGATCTACCTTTAAGAACCATCTCATCTCCTGAGTACACACCACAGGTGGGCCTTTGAGCGGATCCCAAATCTTTTGCAAATCTCCAAAAGAATGCATACAAGCAATGGCAGGCAACACTGGATGCCTTTGCACAGGGCCGGTGGCTCCCTCAAGGCCACAGGTGGACCCCCGGGGTCTGAGAACACCAGGTCAGGAACCTGGAGCAAAGAGAAAGCTGATACAAGGCCCTACTCAGTGGGTAGAGCTGGCTGAGGGATTTGTTCAGATACCACCGTGATGTGTAGAAGTCTTTCAGTGGATCATAATCATGCTCGACCCAAATCCTCAGATCTTGACTTTCCTGCATCCCAAAGACAGCTTCTTACAGGTGAGCTTAAGATAAAAGACTCGGAGTCATCTGCATTCTGGAATGTGAACTCACTGCCCTGTGGGACTTGGGGTAGAGCATCCACATCAGACTTGCAAATGATTTCCTCCTCACCTATGTGGGGTAACCATTTGCTCCAGGTGAGCATGAATATGCCGGGAGCGTCGGCGCTCCCTATGTTCCCCAAAAGTTAAACCTCAATCAAAACCTTGCAAATAAAACCACTGAAAATGCACTAAGGGAGCTCGCTACTTTATAAAAGCTGGCAATGAATTCTTTTGCAAACCAAGAGAAACTTTGGAATGTGCAAATTATTTCCCCTCTTTGTTGGAGTGGATTGCTATAAAATGGGTAACTGTAAGGGAAGGATGCCAGTGGGGGCAGGGAGCTCTAAGGCATAAGCTTTCTATTTGTTGTGTATGTATGTCTCTAAGAAGGATTTTTTATAGAAAATGTTATTTTTTATTACCTAATGCAAGGCCAAATTAACCAGCACATGCTAAAGTCTTTGAGGTGAAGTGGACAAGGACACCAAGGGACCTAATTCATCATGAAGGCCTCTGCCATGGTGGATAGTGCAGGACAGGGCGAGGACACTCAGGAAACTCTGAGTCCAAAACAGCAATAGGTACAAAGAACATTAAAACACTAATTCCAAAAGACATATGCACCCTTATGTGCACTGCAGCATTATTTACCACTAGAGGCCCGGTGCATGGATTCGTGCACCAGTGGGGTCCCTCAGCCTGGCCTGCGGGGACCGGGCCAAAACCGGCTCTCCAACATCCCCTGAGGGGTCCCGGATTGCGAGAGGGCACAGGCCAGGCTGAGGGACCCCACCGGTGCGCAATTGGGGCTGGGGAGGGACCGCAGGAGGGCTCTAGGGCATGTCTAGTCCATCTCACCCAGTCCTGAACAGCCAGACCCCAGCAGCAAGGTAACCTACTGGTCAGAGCATCTGCCCCCTGGTGGTCAGTACGCATCACAGCGACCAGTCAAACAGTCGAATGAATGGTCAGACACTTAGCATATTAGGTTTTTATTATATAGGATAGCCAAGATATGGAAGCAACCTAGGAGTCCATCAATAAACAAATGGATAAAGATATGACATATGTGTGTATACACACAACACACACACACACAATGGAATACTACTCAGCCATAAAAAAGGATGAAATCTTACCATTTGAGACAACATGGGTGGACCTGGAGGGCATTATGCTAAGTGAAATAAGTAAGACTGAGAAAGACAAAAACCTTATGGTTTTACTTATATGTGGAATCTAAAAAAAAAAAATGAATGAACAAAACGAAAACAGACTCATAGAAACAGAGATCGAACTGATGATGGATGCCAGAGGAGAGGGGGTGAGGGATGGGTGAAAAGGTAAGGGGAAAATAGTCAATAATATTGTGATAAGTTTCCATGGTGACCAATGGCTACTAGACTTAGTGTGGTGATCCCAATGTAAGGTATATAAATATCAAGTCACTGTATTGTATACCTGAAACTAATACTGTGTACCAACTGTTATTGGTGAGAGTGAGGTATCCCTTTTCCCACTGAGTGCTGGGAGGTGGGATCCTTACAATGTCTCAAGAAAAAGAATTTTCTGAGACTTGCACTGAAGGATGAGTGATTTTTATTTGCATGGAATTACATCCCTCAGTTTCCAAAGTCCCATTTCCCTTAATCCAGTCCTGGAAGAAGTGCAGGTGGGGACTCAGTAGAGATAGAAGCAAGGCCAGTGTCCGGCGTTTCTCTTCCATGTTGAAACTGGGTCTGGTTTAGCATCAGGCTAGCTGCAAGCCACTAGTCCAGTGGTTCTCAACCTTCTGGCCCTTTAAATACAGTTCCTCATGTTGTGACCCAACCATAAAATCATTTTCGTTGCTACTTCATAACTGTAATGTTGCTATTGTTATGAATCGTAATGTAAATATCTGATATGCAGGATGGTCTTAGGCGACCCCTGGGAAAGGGTCACGACCCACAGGCTGAGAACCGCTGCACTAGTCCATTGTGTGGGGCCCTCATGGGTGACTGTGGGCTGTGTGAGCTAATACAAGAGAGCAGGAGCGTGAGAGCACCCACAAGCAAGGAGTCAACCAAGAGGAACCAAAAGAGACCAAGAGTAACCAAGAGAGCATGAACCAAGGAAGTGAGCTTCTTTGTTGAAGGCATTAAATATTCCAAATCTTCCCATGCTTGCAGTGGCCACGCCCACTCTGGTCAATGACCTGCTCCCAGGTATGACTGACAGGCAGGCACCTTTCCTATATCACCCAGACTTTACTGGGCATGTGTCTGTTCTCCACCCTGTTCAGTCCCTTCCCCCAGCAATCTGAGGGGAATAGACCGGTGGCTCCCCGGGGAGTGTTAAACTGCAGCTTCCTGGCAAAGCTGCCCAAGTGACACACCTGTAACATTTGGCCTTCCCTTTGCTCCTTTCCTGTTATTAATAACTAGGTTAATTACAACAATTTCACAACAATACTTAAATAATGTTAATTAATTAATTTTTTTTAAATACCCAGCTCTGGGTTGCAGCCAGCAATCAGACACCTCATCAGCCACTCACTGGCTGTGACGTCAGGCTGATGTGGGGCCTGTGCCATGCAGAGTCCTGAAAACCAGCAGTGACTGGATGTATGAGAGACAGAGAAGCCATCTGAAAGTGGTTCTTGGGAAGGCCCCAGACAGGCAGGAAGGGGGATGAGCTGGATGAAGCCGGAGGCCAAGCACAGTGGAGGAGGGAGGGAAGCAATGATAACCAGAGAAGGGCAGGTAGCAAACCTGGCAGGAAGAGGAGAAGGGCTGGGGCCTGTTAGGAGGTTAATACGGAGTCAGTTTCCAAAGTAAAAGCAGAAATAAGATTATGCCATTACCCAGAAAATTCAATCAGGAGGGGCAGCCATTTAGGAAGGAAGAGACAGCTGACCTCTGGCTGAAATTAAAATTGCAATCGAGTTGAGAGAGCCACGTTGTTAGAGAGCAGCCATGCAGAGAGGAAGCAAGGATGGTGCAGAAAAGGACAACCCTCCCCGGATCCCCAGCCCAGACTACGGTCGGCCCACCTTCATGAGCCCACAGCTCATCCCACCTTCTCAGGAGTGTTCTATTCCCTGCCAGGTGCATGCCCAGCCTGAGAGGGGACCAGTCGGAAGGCGAAACTTTGCCAAAGAGGTGCCAGGCACACAGTAGGTGCTCATTAAACGCTGGCTGGATGAATCATTGAACTAATGCAGGGATCAACCCACAACCTGCTTTCATACTGCCTGGAGATAAGAACAGGGTTTTAAATTTTTAAGGGTTTAGAAAAGGAGGAGGAGGAAGAGAATATATGACAGAAGCCTGCGCTATTTAATATCAGACACGTACAGAAAATGTTTGCCGACCCCTGAACTAATAATGGCTTAACAGTAAGCATTTTGAATTTGAGACTCGCCCTTGTATTTTTCTAGCCCCTTAGGCGCTCTGCCTGATGCTCGGGTTACTGAGTGTCCTGGTTGCTGATGAGTTTTAACAGCCCTTCTTGGCCTCTGGTGTGGAGGACAGTTCAGAAGAGGAGGCCCAACTGCCTCCAAGGAAAGACTGCAGCGCACTCTGCCACTGAGTCTCGGAATGCGCGTCTTGGCAAAGTGGGCATAAGGGTCACACTGATTTGTGAGAAAAGGGAGTTTAATTCAACAAGTGTCTGTGGAAGGGCCCAGCGCCCAAGCTTTCGGTTGGGTGCTGCAGGGGATAAAAACGTTTTTAAAATACATCGTTTCCTTCAGAGAAGACAGGACGTGGGCAGAGTCCTTGGGAAGGCTTCCCAGAAGAGGCCACCTTTCAGGTGAACCTAAAGAGAGCAGGATTCCAGAAGGAAGAGATGGGAACACATCCCAGGGGGAGAACCTGGCTTGAGCAAAGGTACAAAGACAGATGGAACCAAGGAGATGGTCAAGGAAAGGCGGAGATTCTGGGTGGGGAGTGGGAGGGGACGGTGTGGGGAGGATGGGCAAAGGTGAGCTGGTAACTTAATTTGGGTTCCCCCAGAAGCAGACTCGGAAATGAAGACTTGGGTGTAAATAGTATATCTGGGAGGTGGTCCCAGGAAACACCAGCTCTGAGGGCTGCGGGAGGTTGGCCCAATTGGCAACTCTGGGAGCCAAGGCGGAGCATGCACTCAGTTACCCTACTCAACAGACAAGGAAGCTGGGCACTTATATCTCACTTCCCATCAGTCATTTACTCCGGAGGACTGCTCGGAGGGATACGGGAGGATGACAGGCACTTCTAGCCTAACCTGTCCCCTAACCAATATTTGCACATCTATGCAGTGGGCCCTGAGACACAGATGCAGGTACTGGCAGGCGCAGTACTGTGTGTACTGAGATGCGACCTGAGGGATGTGAGCAGGGCTCACAGCATCCACCGCAGGTGGGTCCTGACTGTGAAGCCTGGAGTGTGTCTCTAGTGGGCTCTGTTGGTCTATAAGGAATGGGAGCAAAGGAGGCTTCTAAGCCTGGAGGTAGCAGGGCTACAATTTAGAATAGATTCAAGAGACAAATAAGCTGAGGCCCATGCAAGAATTATGTAACCTCCCAGAAGGGTGATAATGGGGCCAGAACCAGGCCATAATATTGGGATTGGAGAGATGGGAACACATGCACACTTACACCCAGTGACGATCTGGAGGCCAACAATGGTGACCCCGAGGTTCTAGCAGACAGGCAGCTGGAGAAGCAGCAGAGGAGTATAGTGGGCGGGGTACAGGAGGGGTGGGGGGTCTGCAGGGGTGCTGGGTTTCAGAGGCTTCTTCATGGCAGCTGGAAATTAGTCTGGAGCTCAAGAGAGAATGCAGGACTGAAAACTGACTGGAAAATCATTGGCACAAAAGTCAAGGTTATTCAGGGAGGGGATTTAGAGAGAAGAGACAAAGGCCAAGATCAGCTTTGAAAAATACTTGTATTTGATGGAAGAGGAGGAGGAATATGAGTCAGAGAAGCAGGAGAAACATGTTGGGCACCCAAGTCAGAAACACATGTAGAGGAGTTTCAACAGCTAAATCTTGCCGGCATGAGGTGATCCTCCATGCGGGGTTCGAGTCCCAGCCTGCACCCACCTCTCCACAGGCAACGAGCTGGGCTCTGACTCTGCTCCAGCCAAGACCACAAATGTTGTCAACTTCAGCATCCTACACCTCAAGTGCATGGATTTCTGGAGAGTCTGTGAACACGGCCCCCCACCGCCAGGGTTCTCAGAGCTCAGTGTGCCTGTGCAGCAGGCATTTTGTGGAGCAGATGAGCCAACACGTTCAATGATTCCCGAAGGGTCCTGTAAACCCACAAAGGAAAGAAGCACAGCTCTGGGTAACCACTGAGGCATCAGCCCCTCGGAGCTGGAGTTTAGCCTGAGCCTGAGGTGGGATAGCAAGAGGGAGACAGAGACCTCCTGAATAAATGAGCATGGAATTCTCCCTACCCTTCACAGAAGAAAACCATCAAGACCAAAATCCCTGACCTGCCATTGCTGCCGGCACATCAGCGAGCCAGGGTTGTTCTTTGTGGAAAGTTTGCTCTGTGCTTGCTATGCAGGGCTGCAGACAGAGCCACCAGCCAGCACACTGGTTACCCCAACCTTCCCTGGGAGAACAGAGAGTCTCTGTTATGGAAAAAAGGGAAAAGAGAATAAGGCTCCAACTTAAAAGGCTTTGAGAGACATTTCAGTACAAGGAAGTTAGTGCCTCTGCGGGGGCACCTTGATGCTCAAGACACAGAGCCAAAGTCACCTGCATTTTACACCAGGTGTTGAGGACTCTCTGGGTGTGTCCTGAGGGTCACATAGACTGTCGTGTGACCTGTCGTGCCACACTGCTTCTCCAAATAGGACCCCGAGCCTGTGCATCTCAACTGCTGCTTGCCAACTTTACCAGCAGCTCCTGGCTTCAAAGAAGATTTTCGGGGTGTCAGCTTCTAACTCTCCAGGAGAGCCACATGTAACTAAACCTATTTGATAGGCCCCAGGTACACACCAGAGGTCAGGACTGGAAATCCTTCCTGGACTCCAGAGACAAATGCCCATCTTTGCCATTCACCAAGCCTCAGCAGGCCACCTGGCACAGCTGTCCCGGAAACCATCTCTCCTGCCACAGGAAATGAGAATCTATGACCCCCCGGGGCACTGGGAAATGTGCTCAAAAGCAAACATTCTCTAGAGTCATTTATAAGGAGAGAAGAGGCTGTGCCTGCTCTTCTTATGGCTCTGACACTGTAAATCTCTTAGATTGCTTCCTCCTCAATACAGAATATTTAAGGACTAGAGGCCCGCTGCATGAAAATTCATGCACTGGTGGGGGGGTCCCTCAGCCCGGCCTGCCCCCTCTCACAGTCCAGGAGCCCTCAGGGGATGTCTACTGACGGCTTAGGCATGCTCCCCGCTCTGCAGGAGGTGAGCAGGCCGATCAGGGGAAGGCGACGCCCCCATCATGCCGCTGCTGCTGCCACTGCCAGCTGCCGCGGCTGCCTGAGCCTCAGCTGTGAGGGCCGAGGCTCAGACAGCCACTGTGGCTTTGTCCAGAAGGACGTGCGAAAGACGTCCAGTCTAATTAGCATATTACCCTTTTATTAGTATAGATGTCTGGACCATATGACCCCAATGTCTCTTTCAGCATAGACATGCTGGACACTTGGCTCTGGCCTCCTGGGAGCGAATGCTCCACTCTCTGGAGCCCAGTCATTCCTGCCCTGCCTCCTGCAAAGCTACTGTGGCCCACAGCAGCAACAGCAGCAAAACCAGAGTGGACCAAAGGTGCCTTTTTCTCTGCCTGACACAAATAGCCACCTACAAACCTTCTGGGGGTTAGGGGCGGTAGCAAGAGTTCGTGTCCATAAACAAGGATATCCATTTCCATTTAAAAAAATAATAATTACATAAAATAACTTTTTAAAAGTTAAAGAACTCCTTAGTGTGCATTAAGAGGACAAGAATGGCACTTAGTAAAGATCAAATGAACCTGTTAATAGGTCGGTTTCTTAATCTATTTGTAACTTAGCTGCTTGAGTACTAACTGCCATAGCAGGCTTGATCATTACACTCTTTTTAAATTCGTATTCTTAGCCATACATTAGTTCATTTATACTCATACTGGGCCATTGGTTTAAAGTCAGGAAGCATAAGAAACACTGATGTTAAAATACAACAAATTAATGAAGACTGTAAAAAATGATAATTCTGTAAAATCACCCTTGGATGATTTCTGCCAGTTAAGTAAGTTTCACCCATCTGATGAGAAATCACATATAACACACCTAGAAAGTTTTAGTACTTCAAGTGTGAATGTTTTGGTTTTTTTAATATGGTAATTATATCCAATTTGGCTTTTCATTTGTTGAGAATAAAGAATAAAGAAATAACACACAATATGTTGTTTCTAGCAAAGTGCTTACAAATAACAGAATGAGGTCATCTCTCTTATCTTGTCATTTAAAACATTTTGACAAACATTGTCAAAATACACCATTTGTGTTTTTTAGTGCAAAATGTAAGAATCCAAAACACCAGGTCATGAAAGAAGCTTTAGTGCATTTGATGTTAAATCACATAGTTAAATTTCAATTTCATTATATACAGGGTGTCCCCCAAAAATGTATACTCTTTAATGCTGATTCTATTACATTTAGAAAATGAAATGTATTTTAATAAGCATTGCCTTTATAATTATTCAAAGTATGTATACATTTTTTGGGATACCTTGTATATAGAGTCCCCAACAAATATGATGGATGTAATTTATCTCTTAACAAAGCATGCTTTTTCTTGCATAACTAATTAAAAATTAATTAGATTAATGCCTGCAAAGCACCTCTTATGGTACCAAATATATAAAAAGCACAAAATAAATGTTAGCCATTATTTTTACTATTAAATTATCAGTTAAATGGGAAAAATTTAATTTGTTCTAATATACTTTATATATTGAATGTCATTTGTGAAATAAACTTTAACAATACTGATCTCAATTTTTAATTAAAATTATGAATTAATTTTAATTATAAATTTTTAAATTTAAGTTAATTATAATTATAAATTAATACTATAAATTTAAATGTTTAATTTTTAAAATTAAAATTATAAAATAAATATTAATAACTTATTAAAATATCACTCAAAGGTGATTGAGTAATTTTTTAAATTCTTTTGGTGTCTGAGAGATTAAATTGCTGCAGAAGTTTCTGCACAAAATTGTGCACTCAGGGGGGTCTCTCAGCCTGGCCTGCACGCTCTCACAGTCCAGGAGCCCTCAGAGGATGCCCTACTGCTGGCTTAGGACGGGGAGTAGGCCTAAGTCATCAGTCGGACATCCTTAGCACTGCCGTGAAGGTGGGAGAGGCTCCCATCACCGCCGCTGCACTCGTCCACAGTGAGCTCAGCTTCTGGCTGAGCAGTGCTGCCCCTGTGGGTGCACACTGACCACCGGGGGCAGCTCCTGCATTGACCGTATGCCCCCTGGTGGTCAGTGCATGTCATAGCAACCAGTCGTTTCACCATCAAGCCAAAACTGGCTCTCTGACATCCCCTGAGGGGTCCCAGATTGAGAGAGGGTGCAGGCCAGGCCAAGGGACTCTACCAGTGCATGATTGGGGGCCAGGGAGGGACTTGGGAGGTTGGCCATCCAGGGAGGGACCAAGGGAGGGCTGCAGGGCATGTCCAGCCCATCTCGTTCAGTCCCAATTGGCCAGACCCCAGCAGCAAGCTAACCTACCAGTTGGAGTGTCTGCCCCCGGTGGTCAGTGCATGTCATAGCTAGCGGTTGGGTGGCCTTAGCATATCATTAGCATATTACGCTTTGATTGGTTGAATGGCCGACTGGACGAACAGACACTTAGCATATTAGGCTTTTATTATAAAGGACTAGAGGCCCGGTGCACAAAAATTTGTGCACTCGGCGGGGAGAGGGGGTCTCTCAGCCCAGCCTGTGCCCTCTCGCAGTCTGGGACCCCTCGGGAGATAACGACCTGCTGGCTTAGGCCTGCTCCCGGGTGGCAGAGGCCAGGCCCAATCCCTAGGTGCAGCTCCTGGTCGGGCTCAGAGCAGGGCCAATTGGGGAGTTGGGGCGCCGCCCCCTGTCATGCACAGAGCAGGGCGGATTGGGAGGTTGCGATGGCACCCCTAGTCACGCTCAGGGTAGGGCCGATTCGGGGGTTGGGGCACCGCCCCCTGTCACACTCAAGGCAGGGTCAATAGGGAGGTTGCAGCGCCACCCCCTGTCATGCACAGAGCAGGGCCGATCAGGGGGTTGGGGAGCTCCTCCCATCACGAACAGAGCAGGGCAGATAGGGAGGTTGTGGCCCCGCCCCCTGTCACACACAGAGCCGCAGGGCGATCAGGGGGTTTGGTCGCTGCCCCCTGTCACGCTGATCCCGGTGCTGGGAGGCATATTACCCTTTTACTATATAGGATAGAAGCCTGGTGCATGGGTGGGGGCCAGCTGGTTTTCCCTGAAGGGTGTCCTGGATCAGGGTGGGGGTCCCGCTTGGGTGCCTGGCCAGCCTGGGTGAGGGGATGATGGCTGTTTGCATCTGGTCACACCCCCTTCAGGGTGGGGGTCCCGCTTGGGTGCCTGGCCAGCCTGGGTGAGGGGATGATGACTGTTTGTATCTGGTCACACCCCCTTTAGGGTGGGGGTCCCCACTGGGGTGCCTGGCCAGCCTGGGTGAGGGGCTGAGGGCTGTTTTCAAGTTGACGGGTGACTGAAGCTCCCAACCTGTCCTTTTTTCCTTTTTTTTTTTATTCTGGGCCAGCTTTAGCTCTGAGGCTCGGCTCCAGCTATGAGACCTCCGCTGCTGAAAGCAGGTTTCTGGCCTTTGTTTACCTTCTGTATTTGAAACAATGTTGCGGTCCTGCTGGCTGAAGCCCAGGGTTTTGTTTAGCTTCTATATTTGTTACAATGTTGCTTAGAGTGCAGCTGAGAGGCCGGCAAGGCAGGCAGGGAAGCTTGGCTTCCTCCGTCACTGAAGCAAGCAAGCCTCCTTGTTCGCATCAGCTGCCTGGCTGCCGGCCACCATCTTGGCTGGCAGTTAATTTGCATATCGCCCTGATTAGCCAATGGGAAGGGTAGCGGTCTTACACTAATTACCATGTTTCTCTTTTATTAGATAGGATATGTAATATATATCCTGCTCAACCACTGTCCTAGTTCGTCTTCCACATTCCTCCCCACTCTTGCTCTGTACCCCAGGAGGCTGACGTATGTAAATTACATAAATGGGTGTCCTTCCTTCCTCTGGCTTCCAACTCAGCCACTAAGAAGCACTCGGAAATGAGAAGGTAGGAAGGGAGAGAAATTGGAATATAACCCCCCATCTCCTCCCCTTCCAGGCAGCAATTTAGCAGTAGTCACATTTCTACCTGAGGCTACAACTTCAGAGACCCTCTCTCTTGCCTGCAGCTGTTACCTCATTCCAGGAACAGCTCCTTCCCTTTCCTCTTCCCCTCCAGGGGGGTAATGACTTTCTGGTCTTACTAGTCACTGGGTAGTCACCATCCTTTTCTTGGTTCCTTTCATCCTGCTCACACCTTTACAAATAGACCTTACATTAACCTCTCTTTAGTTACTCTTCTGAGTGTGCCAGTTTTTTTCCTTGACTTTTTACAATAACTGGTACTGGAAGTGACC
This sequence comes from Myotis nattereri, assembly GCF_964212035.1. Taxonomy (NCBI): domain Eukaryota; kingdom Metazoa; phylum Chordata; class Mammalia; order Chiroptera; family Vespertilionidae; genus Myotis; species Myotis nattereri. The sequence goes on from NC_138080.1 coordinate 76,497,671, forward strand.
TCAGGAAATAACCACTAAAAAAAATGGGATTTAGGGGTTGGGCTACTCACCTATTTGATGAGATCGTGGATAAGCTTTCTAAGCGTGGATGGGATAGTGATAATCTGGGGTAAACAGTGGCGTTACAATTATTCAAGTCACTGGTGATGGCATATGGTGGAGCACAGACAGACGACCAAGCGCTGAGAGCTTAGTGACAATGGTAATCACAACAACCCTGGGATGGGGTAACTGCTTCTGACTGCTGTAGGTGGAATACCCACAGAGACAAAATGAAAGCCTTGAATTCCTGAGTAAAAAAACAGGTGGAAAATCAGGACAACTTCATGGCAGTTTCTGAAGGAGTTTTTCAACATCTAAGGTTAGTTGCAGAGCAGATATGGCTGAAGAACAGGTATAAAACCTAAGGATACACATTACAGAGTTCAAATACCAATGAATATAATCTTTGGCAGGTAACTGATGCTAAGGTGGTGGTTCTTTTTTTGTTTTTTTAAAGCTGTTTCTCTCATGAGACAACTTTTTTTAAAATATATTTTATTGATATTTTACAGAGAGGAAGGGAGAGGGATAGAGAGTTAGAAACATCGATTAGCTGCCTCCTACACACCTCCTACTGGTGATGTGCCCACAATCAAGGTACATGCCCTTGACCAGAATTGAACCTGGGACCTTTCAGTCCGCAGGCTGACGCTCTATCCACTGAGCCAAACTGGTTAGGGCAAGGTGGTGGTTCTTAACTGGGCACAATTTGCCTCTCAGGGAACATTGGGCAATGTCTGGGGACATTTTGGGTTGCCACCCAGTGGGGATACTACTGGTATCTGGTGGGTAGAGGCCACAGATGCTATAAACATCCCACAATTTACAGGATAGCCACACACAGAGAGAACAATTATTTAGCCCAAAATTCAGTAGTGGTGAGGTTGAGCAACAATGTCCTAAGGTACAGGCACTGGTAGAGAAGATATAAAACCCTGACACATGAAATGGGGACATTTAGGTGAGTGTGAACTTTGAACCCCTAAATCCTCTTGAAAGTTCCTTACTGGTTGAAGCAGATCTTCATCCTCATACAAAGAATCCAGATGTCCCTCGCACAAATATCTCATATGAAATTATTGATCTAACAAATCTTAGTCAATACAAATAACCAGAAGCCGTTTGTTTTTACATGGCAGGCATAGCAGTATACCTTCACTGTCTCATCCCAAAGTTATGTCAGCTCTCCTGTTCTGTTCTCATAGCATCAGTTCTCTGTCCCAATGTAGTCTTAATTGTCTTGCTATCCCTTAGAAAGTCACAATAGTCTGTTACATTGATATAATTATGCAAATTGGACCTATTGAGAAGGAATAAGCAAGCACCATACATTTTTTTTCCCCAAAACAAATGCATGCCAGAAATGGGTAATAAACCCTGCAAAAAGTCAAGGACCTGACACGTAAGTGAAGTTTCTAAGTGTACTGTCGTCCAGAACATATAGGTATATTCCATGTAAAGTGACAAAAATGTTGCTTTCCTTCCACCATTCACCACAAAGATAAGCATGACACTTAAAATGGGCCTCTTTGAATTCTGGAAGAAATATGTACCATATTTGGGCAGCCTGCTCTGACCTCTTGCTAGATAACTAGTAAGTCTTCCAGTCTGAGAGAGGTCTGGATCAAGACAAGTTTCTACAAAAAATCCTGGCTATGAGATGCTTTGCTGCTCTGTTATTTGGTGAACCAGCATATCCAATTATACTAGAACTAGAGCCCCAGTGCATGAATTTGTGCACAGGTGGGGTCCCTCAGGGTGGCCTGCAGACATCGGGCTTCAGCTCGCACCCCCAGCCTCACAGCCCCGCAGCCCCTCCTGGCATTTCACCTTGGCCTGGCACTGCCCCTCACCTGCTCCACCATCCCGCCTGTATAGCGATCGATCTGGGCTGGGCCCCCGGCCCAGCTCCCTCAATGCCTGGTCGCCACTGGTTGACATCTGAGGGGTGATCGGCGGGGTGATCAGAGCCCTACTCGCACCCACCTTGGCCTAGCACCACCCACTCACCTGCTCTACCATCCTGCCACGGTCCCACTATGTTCCATGCCGCCCCTGGTGGTCAGCACACGTCATAGTGAGCAGTCAAACTCCCAGTCTCCTGGTCAAACTCCTGGTCGAATGACTGCCCAAGGGGACAATTAGCATATTAGGCTTTTATTATATAGGATATCCATGGCAGGTAGCAATGTTATAAGAGAGCCTCCGCAAGCTCTGATAGGAAAGTTACAGCACAGATCCCAAGGTGTTAGAGTATGAATTCTGCTAACAATAGTACTCCTTTTGTAAAGCAGCTTCTGGCTTCCTACGAAACCATGGGAAAGACTGAACACCAGACCCTGGGACACCAAGTGACAGTATGGCAAAGCCACCCACTAGGAATTGAGGGCTAGGTGACCGCCCGAATCATGAACCTGGAAGCACGCAGCAGAATTCCATTGTCAAATGGAAATGGCATATGTAGGATCAAGTCTGAACAGGTCAGAAGGTGGCCCAGACTCGCATGGTCCTCACTCCTGCAGCTCACCATGTCTGCCTCAACCCACACCTATGCCTGACGGGGAGCTTCCCATAATCAGTTAAGAGAGGAGGGGAAGGTGTGGCCTGGTTTACGGATGGTTTGCACAGCATGCTGGAACAAGTCACAAGTAAACGGACAATGTACTGCAGCTCCACTCAAGGGTGACCCTGAGAGACAATGTTGGGGGAAGTCCTCTGGGGGCAGAAACCCGGGAAGCACATGTAGTTGTTCGCATCACAGGGAAGGAGAAGGTGCCTGATAAACCTACCCTGACTTACAGTCTAACAATAAGACTGAAACGTTGGTGACAAAGACAGACATAGGGAAGGGCCACTCCGTGAGTTCAGAGTACGTGTGGAGACCCATGTCCCACGGATATCCTCACCGGAGAGCAATCACTGCACAAAAGGCTCTCAACAACCAGATAAATTAAATGACTGTTTTTGTGTATTTCATCACTTGTAACTGAATTGGCCCTAAGAGCCAATAGCTGAGGGGACTTGGTGCTTCCGCTGTCCTGGGGCCATAGATCAAAAAAGGAGCAGAAGCCTGCTCTGCACCCTGGGTAGCTGGCCTAGTGGACTACATTACCCAGCCTCCCTCATCACCTCTGGCTTTCAGATGGGTTTGCCAATGGGCAGTACCAGCCAGAGACTGAGAAATGGGAGGACAGAGAGATTGTGGTGTTTACTGCCCTGCTCCCTCTGTGCCAAATCTCAGTTTAGAAAACACCGTAAGGCCACAGATTCTGTTCAGCAGCCTCTCTCCTGCGATTTCAGCTCCGAGTTCCTAACCGCTCCTTCCCTTTCCCCCTTCAAGCCAGAGGTCCGCATGTTTTTCCAATGTTGCTAGGGGGTGGTGATGAGGTGGAGTGGGGAAGGGGGAGGTGGGAGGAAAGGTGGAGCATCACCATCTCCTGCTGGCTCCCTGATCCTGCCCACATCATTACAAACAGTCCCCTCTCAGCCTCTTACAGTACCTTTAGGGTTCTGTCTCTGTGCTCCAGGCAGCTTCGTTTTTCAGAGCAGAACACGGCCTAGGGGCTGCTCCTGGGCCTCCCGCAAGAGCCTCTAGGGCCAAACCACAGGCCCTGCCTGGACCTGACCACCCAGAGGACACACCTCCGGAACCTCCTTTTCTGGATTCAGATCATACAGTGGTTAGCAGGCTGGGGGAGAGGTTTTCCAGAGGAAGGAAGGCGGTTCGTGCAGAGCTGGGTCTCCAACCCGATTCTCGTGCCCCAGTGCAGAATACCCCCGGGCCGTCGGCTGTCAATTATTTCACAAAGGAGGACCCAAAGGGTGCCGCTGACCTGACTCCCCAGCCTCTGTCTTGAATGTGTGCCCAGCCTCTTCTGCCTGAATTGCCCTGGGAGAGCCATGGCCAGGCCCTCCCGCAGGCAGCGCCTCAGCTTCCCACCACTCTCATTCACACACACACACACACACACACACACACACACATGCACACGCTCACATGTACACTCACACACATGCACATACTTACATGCACACACACTGGTCACACCCCATGGAGTGGCACGGCACCACACATGGGAATAATAACGATTTTGGTTGTCTCACAGACCAGGGGAAGGTTTTCTAGCCAAACAGAGATCACTTTTTAAATGGGAAGGAAAAGTAGGAAATGGGCTAAATACCCACAATAGAAAATTATGCAGCTATTAAGGATATTTACAAAGAGCTTGAAACAGTGCAGAAAGTGTTTATGATGAATGCTAAGAGGGAAAAGCAGGGTACAAATTATATGCGTACAGTACACTTCACACCATGTAAAATGCCCGAGGAAAGGGAGCCTGGAGGGAAATGCGCCAAATGCTAACAGTGGGAAGCAGGCTGACATTTCTCTGTGCTTAACAAATCTCTTATAATGGGCATCAATTACCTTATGTCCCATTATAACCTTCTTAATTACACAAGTGAGAAAATATTATCATTTTTTAAAATACTCAGCTGCGGAGGCGAGGCATCACAATCCCCCCGGAGGATGCCACACCCAGCCCCTGTCCCCTTCCAAGACAACCACTGTTTCATTTCGCTCTGCCTGGCTCCCTATTATGTAGAGAAATAAGGTTCTCACTTCTAGGTGTGTTTTAACATAAATGACATGTTTACAAATTATTCTGCAACTTACTCTTGTTGCTTAGTAATAATGCCTCTGGGTCTTTCCACAACAACGCATACATATCAGCTTAAGGAATTTTAGCCCCGACAACTAGGTCCGAAGATGGGCCCACAGACTCTTTCAGAGTTCGCTCCATACAGGGCACTTACGGTTGTTTCCATTTTGTCCCTGTTCAGAACGAACCGCAGCGACCGGCCGCACCAGTGCCTCTTTGCCCACATTGGAGCGGACACTAAGAAGTGGATTCGATGGAAGGTTTGGATAGTTTCATGTTAAAATTCCCACAGACAGATCAGATTCCCACCCCCACCCTCAGACACCACTGGCTGCTTCTGGGGAAACGGGGTCTCAGCTGGTCAGTGGGTCCGAGGGCTACGCTGACCTAGCCTCCCTGGGGTCCTTGGGGGTCACTGAGGGGTTGTCCAACACCCAGGTACATATGAACTCCACATCTGCCCACCACATGTGCCTGGGGATCAGGCCATAGGACCTGCCTGGTTCCAGCCACCAGCAGCCACCTATTCAGTATTTAGATCATGACAAGATGCACAGCTAGGGAAAGGGGTTTCTCAAAGAAGCCCACCACCCACTGACCTCACCATGGATGTTTCTATCTCATGCAGAAAGTAGTTTATTTCCCCCTAAGAACTGAAAGTCACAGCCAAGCATTTAACATTTCAGATAATTTCTGGAAGAAACAAAACTTAGAATGACTGTCTTGCTCTCTGAAGAAATGCTATCTTTACTTGTGGAAGCAAAATGGATTCCAATTCAACCCAGTCACAGCTAAAGTGGGCTCTGTCCAGCCCTTGCCCTCAAAGGAGGCGCCCCGGAAGGGACCATGGAACTCCAAGCCCGTGGGAGGCTGGGCTGCACGCTGGTCCACCTGTCCATCCTACAGAGACTGGGTCTCAGCACGTGCTTCTGGGGCAGAGGAAGCCCTGGGCCTTTCACACCCACACCAAGCTCTCAGCAAAGCTGCCTTCAAAAGGGCCCTGAATCGGGCTCAGAAGGGCTGTGGAGCTCCCACCTCTGACCCCTTTATTCCAAGGAAAGGAGCCAGGCCCAGGGAGGGACAGGATCTGCCCGCCCAGGACTCCTCCCACGTGGCCCCTCCAACACGGCCTCGTGGGCACAGCCTGGCAGCAGGAATGAAGGCAGGGCACAGGCAGCTGGGACCAGTACCAGGTGACGTCACAGAAGGCACCAACAACGTACAATGAGGATAGGAACAATGCCTACCTCACTGGATTACTTGGAGGACTGCTGTGACTTTGGGCAAACTATACAACTGAGTCCATGTGTTCTGATCACCTACCAATCCTCAGAACAAGTCCCAAATCCATCCCCTTGGCTACCTTCCTAGTTCAAGTGCGTCCTCTCTCTCCTCCATGACTGGCAACTTCCTGCCTGGGCTCTCTGCTTCCACCCTTGTCCCCTTATCGCCTCTTCTCTACACAGTGGCCAGAGTGCTTATGAAATGAATTATATAGTGTTACCTCTCTGCCTAGAAACTTCCAATCATTTCCTATTGCTCGTGGGGAAAATTCCAGTCTATCACAGCCAACAGGCGCCTGAGGACCCAGCTCTGCCTCCCCTGCAGCCTCTCCAGCATCCAACCTCTCCCTGCTCTCAGCAGGTCTTTTCATTGTCCCTTCAACATGTCACACTTGTTCCCAACTCGGGGTCTGCCTTAGGTTCCCCAGAAGCTGAGAGGAGGGTCGTGAGAAAGTGAGTCACTGGGGAAATGTTCCCACAGAAAGCCAGCAGGGAAGTGATGGACCAGCAGGGGACGAGGCCAGGTGAGCAAGTGCAGTCTAGTGAAGTCCCACAGAGCGTGGCTGTGACACAACGTCGCTGGGAAGCCAGGGGAACAGTGTAGATCACTCCCTACCAGGGGCAGAGGGGCCCGTGGACACACCCTGCACCCATCAATCATTGGTGATAGATGCCCCAAAGGGAGATGAAAACCCCCAAGTCCCTCCTGCTATCCGTGTGGAGGGAGAGCAGCTCCAGAAGCCTGAGGTCAGTTCAGCAACAAGAGCCACAGGCACCGGCCGATGGGAGGGAAGGCACGGGGAGAAGTGTGCAAGGGGGGAAGGACGGTGTGGGGACATGGGCAGAGCAGCCGCAGCACCAGCTAAGGTCTCGGTGCCTGCCTCTACCTCTGCCTCCTCTCGACTCACTCCACCTTTCCTGAAGGTGTCCACTCAGATGTCACCGGCTCCATCTACCGAACTCACCTTCCCTCCCACCTCGTCACGCTTTCCCACCGTCCCTGGCTGCAGTTTTCTTCCTGGCACAAACCACTACCCACACTGGTCCTGCTCATTTGCTGGGCTCCTTGTGTCTCCTGCTAGACTGCCCTAGCCCTTGTGTCCCAGCCCTCAGCACAGGGGGACTTTTGAGCACTTTAGTGCTTCCTGGCACCCCTCAGGCAACTTACCTAACTTTTGATTTACTTATATTTAACAAACACTTGGTAGTATTTTTTGCTCTAAGTTCCTCACAACTCATCCAGTCTTCCCAGTAATCAGTGAGGTAGGGACTGTTATCATCCTCACCGTACACGTTAGGAAGCTGAGATCAGAGGTCAAACAACTTGGTCACAGAAGCACAGCTGGGGAGAGGCACAGATAGGGAGTCAGGCCAGGCCAGCCCAGGGCCTCCAGAGGCTGTGCCCTACACAGGCCTAGGCTGCCTCTCAAATGACTTTGTCGAGGCCACTTCCCAGGGCAGAGGCAGGCACTGTCCCAGGGCTCAGGAAGGAACAGCCCAGCATGATGCCCACCCAGACATCAGGCCCAGGACCAAAGCCCATCCTTTCTCCTACAAACTACAATGCCATTGGGTGGCCCGAGTGGAATGATAACATGACCCTGATATTCTGCAGCCAGAAACACTCATGCAGCATCATCGGCTGCCCCCAAGAGATAGAACAAAATCCTCAAAAAGAACATTCCCAACAAACAAAGCCAGCTAATGGTTGAGAGAGAGAGAGAGAGAGAGAGAGAGAGAGAGAGGGAGAGAGAGAGAGAGAGAGTTGGAATGGTAGGAGGGCTGGAGGCATGTGATTGGAGGTCCACCTCTCAGGCTGAAAACCTCGCACCACTCAGAGTGAGTCTTCATTAATCCCGACCTCACACGTCCGGATATCAGAGAGTGCAATAGGCCCCCATGCCCTCCAGGTAAGACAGCTCGCCTGAAGGGAGTCCACTGAATCAGCAGGGTGATGTCTGCCATGCTGCGTTTACCCTGCCCCTCAAGACTTGGCTTTGACATGGACACACGGGCACCCGCCCAGCCAGCATGCTCACCTCCCAGCTCAGCTTGCCAACAATGACGGCAATTCCCAAAGTGCACTAGACAGCTCGCCGGGGCTGCTCAGTACCTTCTAATTAGCGTTAGGCACTGATTATCTGATGCTATTGATACTGGCCTTAATCAGTAATTACAATTTCCACATAAAACATTTAATAACCATTCATAATACAAGAAATTTCATTAAGGAGTGAGCATTTTTCTTGGATTTCCACATTGGTCTCCCAAAGGCTCAGCTGGGTTCCTTCTAAGCAGAAGTAAACAGTCAATATAATTACCCACCGCAGGCCGTGGAAAATCGCAACCTCAGATTCAACTGCCCATACTGCTCTGAAATAGTACCAGCTACAAAAAGAAAAAAATGGGCAAAGGCCACAGGCAGGCAATTCTCAAAAGAAGAAAATTCAAATGGCCCACAAATCCTGGGAAAACAGCTAGCCCCACTAGTAATCAAGAAACACACATTTCAATCAGACACGTCTCTTCCATCTCATCAGCGGAGGCTTACAACTATAGCTCTGCAGCTGCTGGTAAACACGTGAGCCGGCCACACAGCCTCTGCCCCATTCTTCTCCTCTTCTGGAAAATGCAGCCCTCCTGCCAGGAACGGTCCTCCCCCTTCTGCAGAAATATGGCAGGATGTGGAGCTGCCATGTTCTCTTTCTGTCACCCAGGGACTGCAAATGGCCAGAGTTGGGCCCCTCCTGCCATCTTCTTATATATGTTTCAAATCAGATCCATGGAGTTCATGCTTCTCTGCATGTTGAGAAGTTCCTTCTTCGTTTCTGAGTAGTACATTTCCTCCTTACACAGGCTCTCCTCCAGTTGTTTTCAATGATCTCCATGTATATCAGGTAGAATTTGAAGCTTCAGCTTCCGCTCACTTTTTATGTTTGACTTTTCATGCTGCAAAGATGCTTCCTCGGTTTGCAGACTCATTATTTGTGCTGTAAGCTCTTTATTTGCTTTTCCTCCTCCGATTGTCTGGCTACTTCCTGCTTTTCCTCTTTGGCTCCTTGAAGGGACACATAGACGTCGGCATCAATGCTTATATCCTTCAAATCATCTTCTGGCCGATGGAGAACTGATCTCCTTTTTCTGCTTCCCTCTTTTGCAGGAATTCCAAGTTCCCATCACCCCCCTGACCTCCAAGGTCGGCGGGCTTGCGGATGGTCTGAGGCAGGTTTTCAGCCACTGACATTGATTGGCTGACTTTATTTCTCAAGACCTGTTCTATTCCTGCATCCGACTGCTCCAGCCTTTCTCCTCTGCTTCCTGGATTTTCTGCCGCTATATCATAATTTCTTCATGGAGCAGTTCTGGACTTTCTGGAAAATCAGTAATTAGTGTTTTCATTCAAATCATCCATTATGTTCTTCTGAAGTTGTTCTCCAACTCTCACCGGTGCTTTTGAAATGGGCTTTCCATCAGTCACTTGGGAAAGTTTAGGAGGCTGGCTCTTCGTTGCTTTTTTCAGTAAGTCGGCCATGTCCTAAAGTGCCAACCTGCTCAGGTGTGCATGCAATGCCGATAAGCGCAAGGCCTGTAACGAGGGAGGACTGGCCTCCACTCCAGGTGACTTAAAGGCATCATTGGCTTATGTCGTTGGTTCAATAGTCTCCCTACATCAAGCATGTCAAACTCAAAGGCTAACACGGGCCAAATAAATGAGGCATGTGGCCCACAGGACACGAGTTTGACATGCTTGCCCTACATCGTCCACAGACTTCATCATGGGCAGAACACCTTTTACCTGGAGCCTTCACACTTCTTGAAGTGTGTCATCTCTTTACTGTCACAGACACCACACCACCACCAGAGCGCCCAACAGGATGACCCAGGGGAGAGCAGGGAGACCTGGGACGTGTCTCGAGCTCACAGAAATCGCCAGGATCAGCTGGAAGGTGGATGCGGTGGCAGGCAGCTGGCCCTCCCTGGCTGCATTGGGCTCACAGCTCTGCCCTGACTGCCAGCATCCTGTGGGTCACAACTGATGGCTCAGAAGCTTGACAACCAGGGTAGGTCAGTTGGACTGGGGGAGGGAGGTAGAGGCCAGATCACTTTATAATCGTTCTTCTGGCTCCTACATAATTGATATCCTTATGCACTTTTCATGATCTAATTTATCTACCTCCTAAAATATTTTGTAAAATCTGAGTCCCGTCTGTAACGATCTATGTCCCATTATAAAGTCTGCCGAAGGACTTTGCTACCCAAGCCACGTCTGTAAGCTTAACTCAAGGGGCACTCGATTGTTGCCAGCAGGGATGGAGGCCCGATGGGTCTGAGAGAATCTACTATGCTTCACTTGGAATGCACCCTCACGGCACAGGGGAGGCCAGGGGGACCCCGGAGAGGCCAGTCTCAAGGAAGAGAGGCAGAAGGTGAGGGAGCAGAGAGCACTTCGTGGGGCAGCTATGGAGGCAGCTGTGTGGCCCCGTCAGGTGACAGACAACAACAACAGCATCAATAACAATAATAATGGGGGCTACCAGGCACTGTGCTCACACCTTCCAGGCATTGCCTCGCTTATTCCTCACTCATGAGGCAGAGACTATCAGCATTCCCACTTCACAGATCAGAACACCGAGGCTTGGAGTGTCACACCCCTGGGCCTTTGCTTCCTCTGCCCTCCCACCTGGAAGCCGCCTGTCCTCCCCAAGCCCCGCCCTCCAGGAGGATCCAACTCAGCCCCACCTTCTCTAGGAAGCCTGCACCCACCCTGCCCACCTGCCGGTCTCACCCCTGCTGGGCCATCCTTAGAACTGACCCCTTGCACCAAGCATTTGCACATTTTATTATTTATTGAGCACCTAGCATAGAACCTGGGACATAAATAATATTATTTATTGAGCACCAAGCATTTATTTCATGCTCAGTAAGTGCTTGGTGAATACATGAATGAATGAATGAATGAATGAATGATAGTTACTATATCTTTGTCCTGCATGCTGACTTCCACGTGTGCAGTTCTCAGCAGGACAGAGGGCGTCGCCGAGGAATTAAAAACCTTCGCACACTGATGTGTCTTCTCATAACCCTGTACCCAGCCCAGGTTCTGGCCTGGAGCAGATCAGTACCTGCCCATGGAGAGGTGAAGTTAAGATGAGGAGGAAGGAAACGGGTGGGAGAGTGCAGGCCTGGCAACCACTGGCTCTCCTCCGGCTTTGAATGAGGCTTCGAATGAGGCTACTCTGGGGCTTGGACAAGTCACCTACCTCGCTGCTTCGGTTTCCTTAGCTGGGAAACAGACACCAACACCGTGCTCCCACTGCCCCGTAGCTTGTGCTGGGATCACGCGATCACTCTGATATTAGTACCTTCCCACAGCAAGAGGCACACAGTAGGCCTGGAAGCAGGGTGGACTCCAGGCCCCAGTCCTCGGCAAGCTCAAGTGGCACTCCCACTGGCTGTCTCCCGAGCTGGCCTCTCCGTGCCCCTGACAATGATAAACTCGCTCTCACAGCCCAGCCAGGGAGCCCTGCTCACATCTGTGCTGCCCCAGCCCGGGCTCTCTGAACAGAGGCCAAATAAAGATGAATAGTTTCTCTCTCGCAGCAAACACAACACCTCAGTCAGTTCTTGGCACCCAAACCACACTCATTGTTCTTGTGTGGAATTCTGCAGATGCTTATAAACACTTCCATTACTTCTGAAGGTTTATTTATGGTTTTGTTAAATCTTTACTCTGAAATTTGCCATTTTAAACACTCCCTTCTGAGCAAGATTTATACAGGTTCTTCACACAGAAGCTACCGGTAATGGACAGAGCCAAAATCAATTTATAAAAACTCAAGAGCAGCTGACCACTCATTTTTGTTGAGATAGAGTTTCTCGGGGACAGGGGGAGAAAACGTTAAGATTCCAGAAACATTGCTTCCCAAGAGGCTGACCGCATGGGGCGCACCTCTCTGCACCTCCTTTACAACTGCTCCATCCAACAGCACGAGCCTGCTCCTCCTCAGACCAGGCACGGAGACAAGGATGCCAGCCTGCTCGGGGGCGGGTTCTCAGGGAGACACATGCCATAACAACCCAGACAGTCCAAGGAAGACAAGAGCAGGGAGGGGGCAGGAGCAGTGGGAGTGGCCGACCGTGTTGGCAGTGTATGTGATGTTCTAAATTTGCCACCTGAAAACATGTGAGATTTCCCCATCACAGAATTACAAGGTCCCATCATATCAGTTGTTGGCATTGGGGTGATTTTATAGCTGAATCAGGCCCTGGACTGTGGTCTTGGAGTTATCAATCCATACGTAGCCCTAATCCAGGAGTCCAGCCCGTCGCAAAGGGAAACTGAAAATGCTAGCGGGGTTCCAGAAAAGGCAAGTCTGTTTATCTCACGGTAGGATCTCCCTGATGGCGTTCTTCTCCCACGTGCAGTAAAAGCTGGCAAAGCTTTTCTTACTCCTAACGTGCTTCCCGCCACCATGTTTCTAAACATATGTCATTTTTACTTTCTTCACAGGCATATCATTCTGACTTTTTTTTTTCTCTTCAGTCTTCTGGAAAGAAAATGGAGACAGAAGTGGGCCACCCAGGGCTCTGCCCCCCTCTGCCCCCCTCTGCCCCCCTCTGCCCTCCTCTGCCCCCCTCTGCCCTGGGTGTGGCATGCTGCTGCACTGTCCACTCCTGGGCTCAGGAAGTCGCTTCCTGCCCACAACACTTCCATGGAGTATTTAATCCCCTGACATGCCCACCTTTCTGTTCAGTCCACGTGCCCAGGAGCCTGGCTGATCTCTATGCACGTGAACCCCGGAGCCACTGAACAATCACGTGGCTCCACTGGACACCAGACGTGGAATCAAAGGGCTTTTACAAGCCTTTAGAGAAGAACATGAAATCATCTCATCCCTGCACTTTTCAATACGATCAGAATGTTTCCTTTCTAAACAGTGAGAATCGTGTTATAAAAGCATTTTTTTTGTTATTTGCTTACATGCTTCCCCTACACTCTGTTCTAAAATGAAAAACAAAATTACACCACTTTTTTTATAGAAACACTTAAAAGATTTTTTAAAAAAACAAAAATAAAATTCCCATCTGAAAGGAATCTCTCCTACATTTTCTTCCGGCCTTGTCAAATAAATTAGGAATGCTCTTCCTTTGAAGATCAATGGTACAGATGACTTTGAACTCTTAATATCAGGCATTAGCAAGATAATGTTAGGTTTTATTAAGAATGAAAAGAATTTACCAATTTTCTTCCAGCAATTCTCTCTGGACTCCACAGGGAAGCTAATCACTAGGTAATTGTTCAATGACTCTTCTGGTCTGTTCTCATCCATTGAATTGTAAAGAGGGAGGGAGAGGTCCCTTCAGAGACCAGTTACCAAACTGCTGGGCCCTGCAACCTGGCAAAAAGATACCGTTCTGGAAAAAGATAGTCTACCAAAAAGTCAGGTATATAGGTCTTCTAGGGCTGCCATAACAAAATACCACACACTGACATTAACAAACAGACATTTATTTTCTCACAGTTCTGGAGACTGGAAGTCCAAGATCAAGGTTCTGGCTAAATCGGTTTCTGGCCAAGGCCCTCTTCCTGGCGGGCGGGCAGGCGCCTCCCTATGTCATCACACGGCCTTTCCTTGCTGAGTGTACACAGAGAGACAGCTCTCTGATGTCACTTCCTAGAAGGACACTAATCCTGTTGGACCGGGGCCCCACCTTTATTACCCCATTTAACCTTAATTACTTCCTTATATGTCCCAAATCCAAACACAGCCTCACTGGGCATTAGACCTTCAACACATGAATTTGGGAGAAACACAAACATTAAGTTCATAACACTGGGCTTGCCACCACGGGGTTCTCTCCTTTTCAGGAAACCCCTTCTCCAGGCCGTTTTCAGCCCTCTCCTTCTCAGTACTTCCTGCCACTGGTGTCTACCTCTCCCCAACCCAGTACCTTCTTCAGAAGCCCCAGGTTCCAGATGCCTCTTCCTAACCCACAACTCTGAGTCCTCTCTCTGCTCAAAAACTTCAGTGGCTCCCTGACCATGCACGGAATTAGGTCCCTAATTTAGAAAGTCAGTAAGTGGACTGATTAAACACTTGGAGTCAGACAGACCTACGTGCAAGTTCCGGCTCTGACCTTTAGTAGCTGCATGATCCTGGGTAAGGATCATGATCCACTTAACCTCTCTGATCCGCAGGTCCCTCTTCTGTAAAATGGGGGAAATAACCGCTCCTACTTCGTCAGGTCGGGGTAGAGACAAAGAGAGGGGATGCTGGGACGTGCTTGCCAGAAAGCCTGGCACTCAAAACTAAATAAAAGGTGAGCCCTGATTGTCATTATGCTCTCCATCAACCCCATGGTATCTCGTCCCATCTCACAGCTTTAACACCATCCAGAGGCCAACGGCCCCTAAATTTACATCCCCAGCCCCAGCCTCGCTCCAGACGAGGAAAGCCAGCTGCCCCTCACATCTCCACACAGATGTCAACAGGCATCTCGGGGTCATCATGTCTGAAACAGCTCCTGATCCAACCCCAGCCTGCTCCACCCACAGCCTTCCCAGTCCAACTGCTGGGGCTGAAACTGCAGCAGTACTTTGATTCCCCACCTCTCACACCCACATTTAGTCTATTAAGAAATCGTCAATGTCCAGCCCTGGCCGGTTTGGCTCAGTGGATAGAGCGTCAGCCTGCAGACTGCAGAGTCCCGGGTTCGATTCAGGTCAAGGACATATGTCCAGGTTGTGGGCCCGATCCCCAGTAGGGGGCATGCAGAAGGCAGCCAATCAATGAGTCTCTCTCATCATTGGTGTTTCTATCTCTCTCTCCCTCTCCCTTCCTCTCTGAAATCAATAAAAAAAATATTTTTTTTTAAAAAAGAAATCTTCAATGTCCAGTGCCGGGATCCAACCCCAGCGGGTCCAGGGGTCCCCAAAGGTGTGGACGGAGTCGGCGAAGAAGGAATAACACAGAGGCAGCGTTCAGTTGATCAGCAGCCTAGCCAGGATCTCCAGCCAAGTTCTGGTCTGGATCTCCAGAGAGGTTCTGCTTTGGATCTCCAGCCAGGTTCTGTGTCCATGTTCGCTTGCTAGGTTCTCCAGCCAGGTTCTCCAGGTTCTCCAGCCAGGTTCTGTAGCCATGTTCCCTTGCTAGGTTCTCCAGCCAGGTTCTGTCCAGGTTCTCCAGCCAGGTTCAGTCACCAGGTTCTAGTCAGGTTCTCTTGCCAATTTCTGTAGTCAGGTTCAGTCCAGGATCTTTTGCTATGTTCTCTCGCTAGGTTCTGTCTCTAGGTTCTGAGGCCAGTTTCTGTCCAGGATCTTTTGCCATGTTCTCTCCAGCGAAGTTCTTCTGTCTCTAGAGAACGTTCTGTGTAGGTTCTGTGCCAATTTTTGTCTCTCTCTCTGTCTCTTGCTGTCTTGTTACATCTGTATTTATACCAGTTGATTCAATCCTATCAATCTCTATTACAAAGGTTAGGGCGTTTCTTATCTCCATTCCAGGGAGTAAAGATTATGTAGCTTAAGCATGATTGTTCGTAGTTAAAGTGATTAATTACCCTCCTGGCACTTAGTTGAGAGGTTTTATTCCCTCCCTAACTTCAGGGGAAAATCCCTACCTGGGGAAACAACCTTTCTCAGAGAGGAGACCTTGGTTAAAACACATAGTGCCAAGAAGGTGAGCAAACATATCAAGAACAGTATGCCATATATGCCAGGTCCCTTGAAACAGCAAGGATGGACCGGCTCCCAGCAGTCCAGAATGGAAGCACTTCTCACCACCTCCATGACACGGCTCTGGCCCCAGGCCACCATCACTTCTCACCTGGAGGCTGCAGCAGCCTCTCAACTGGTCTCCTTGCCTCCACCCTTGACTCCAAAATGGTCAAGTTTTCACATAACACACAGAATGACACTTTTAAAACAGAAGTCACATCATAATTCTCCTCTACTCAAAATCCCCCAGGAACCCCCTTGTCACTGAGGGTCAAGCCCAAAACCTTTCGCTGACTTACGAGACCCCTTTCCTCCTACTGACCTCTCGCTCACCCCACCGCAGTCACACTGCTTCCTGCTGTTCCTTGAGCACACCAGGCACACTCTTGCATCAGCGTCTTATACCCTTCCGAGTCGCTGTGTCTAGAATGTTCTTCTCCCAATGATCCACCCAGTCGACTCCTTCCCTCCCTTTCAAATTGCTCAAATGTCATCCTCTTAAAGAGGCCTATTCTGCAACCCTGGTCAACATTACAATGTCCCCCCAAACACACTCATACACCCCCGTGTCCCCATCCCTACCCAGTTCCATCCATTCTTTCCCCCTGCACCTACCTCCTCCTAGCATACTGCATACAGTGCTCATGCATTACGTTTGTTCACTGTCTGTCTTCCTCTGTTGCATGTAAACTCACAAGGAAGTGATATCTTCCTCTTTTGCTCACAGCTGCATATCCAGCCCTGGCAGAGTGTTCAGCACATAGTAGTCACCCAGTAAATATTTGTCATATGAATGAAGGCTCAGCTGTTACCTCACATGTTTATTAAACAAACACCCACTAAGCACCTTCAAAGCCCATTAGGGCCTCACTCAGGCTTTCCAACCACTTTCTCAGGACCTCCCTCCACCGAATGGCCCGCGTCTCTGTTTACACACCCACATTTGGATGGCCTTTCTCCCGAAGCCTTGCTGAGCCCATCACCACGTGTGGAAATCCTATTCCTCCTCCAAGGGCCAGCCCACCTCCCGGTCCTGCGATGAAGCCTGTGTATCCAGTGGGGTGCTCGCCCTTGAGTTTCTCCATGCCCTTCCTCTGCCCTTTTCCCATCCTGCTGGGCGTCGCCATGGATGGTGGTCTGTCCCGTACGCTCAGCTAACCTGTAACAGCCCTAATGTCAGGACCATTGTCTCGCCCGCTGTGCCAGGCACACCTCCGCTGTTCCAAGGAGATTCAGGAGCGAACTAGCGTGCATCTGAATCAGCCTGTAAATTAAAAAGTCAAAGTAAACCCTAGTTTTGGAGCATCAGCTAACGTAGCCCCTTGAGACAAGAGTGACATGTAATGATATAATTACCTTCCTCCTGCCTGGCTCTCAGCCTTGTCGACAGCCCCAGCAGAAATACGCTGCCCTTCCTGGAGGTGCATCTCCATAATGCAGCCCACGCGCAGCCTCTCACCCTCCCCTCGGCCCCCCAAGACAGCCCCTCCACGCCCATTAAAAAGAAACCCATATGCCCTGGCCGGTTTGGCTCAGTGAATAGAGCATCGGCCTGCAGACTGGAGGGTCCCAGGTTCAATTACAGTCAAGGGCACATGCCTGGGTTACAGGCTAGGTCCAACATGCAGGAGGCAGCCAATCAATGATTCCCTCTCATCATTGATATTTCTATCTCTCTCTTCCTCTCCTTTCCTCTCTGAAATCAATAAAAATATATTTTTTTAAAAAAAAAGAAACCCATACAAGAACCTGTGCATTCAGGAGAAGGGAAATGGCACATTTGACACAAACAAGGGGGAATACATGGCACCATGCCAGCTCAACAAGGTCTTACCCTTGCAGTAATAAACTGCTCAATCCTCTGCTCCGAAGAAGGTAAGGGCATCCTCATTGTACAGACAAAAACATATCATGCCTGGCCATGTGGCTGAGTTGGTTGGGCACTGTCCCATGCACCGAAAGGTTGCTGGTTTGATTCCTGGTCAGGGCACATGCCCAAGTTTGGGTTTGATCGCCGGTAAGGAGGTGTGCAGAAGGTAGCTGATCAATGTTTTGCTCTCACATCTATGTTTCTCTCTCTCTCTCTCTCTCTCTCTCTCTCTCTCTCTCTCTCCCCTTCTCTATTCCTCTCTCTCTAAAAATCAATTTTAAAATATCTTTTAAAAACAACATATCCACCAACCCTGTCTGAGAGCTCATTCTGTGGGAAACTAGCTGACATACTACCCGTGTTACCCTGGAGCTCGGGTGTCCCCAGAGGTTGGTCATCCATGCATGTCCACACAGGAATGAACATAAACCATCTGTGTTGGCAATACTCCGTCCGACTCTCCTCCCACTCCTGGCAGGGACCGTGCCGCTGCGGTTAGGGGGGGAGGCACGGCCTCTGCTCTAATCACGTTTCTACTCCCTCTGCTCGGTGTCATGGAGGAGGACGCAGTGGCAGTCACGGAAAGCCGAGGGAGCAGGATTATGTTAAATTGGACATTCCTCCCTGAATCAGCAGTGATCCACGGCCCAAAGCAGTCCAGGTTTTATTTGCTCATAAACATTAATGGGACCAAACTTCAGGGAGAAGAAAGGGAAAAGCCAAATGCCAGGCAGCAGGTGCCGTAAAACATCGGGGTGGGGCGGCGGGAAGTCTGGGCTCTCGGGAAGGGGGCTCCGATTTCCCCCTCCACAGAGGACGGTCTCTGCCCATTGAGGAGGACGGAACTGGGTAGCTTCTCTAATTCCTTGGACTTCTATAAAACGCTTTTCTTAGGGAAAAGAAAAGACTTAAAGGCCCCTAAGAATGGAGGTCACCCCTTCCCAGCAGACTCATCTTCATCCCAAACCAGCCTGAGACCTGGGGAGGGACCCCAAGCTGGGAGCAGAGGCAGCAGGTCCCACTGGACCATGGAGAGACCACAGTCCCAAATCCCCGGCCTTATCAGTAACAACCCAGGTGATTTTAGCAAAACTCATACAATCTCTCTCGGCCTCCACTTTGTCATCTCTACCAGGGGGCACACCCCCTCTGCCTGCTGCATGGGCCTGGGGCCTGTGATTAATGAGAGTGTTCTGAGTTGGCCCCTGCTGAGTTCTTTATATGCACTAACTCATTTGCATCGCTACCAACAATCCTACAAACAGACTGAGGACATGCGGCTCAGAGACCCGAAGTTCCTGGTTCAGGGTCTCAGCAGGAATGTGACAAGGCCAGGATCCAAGCCCAGGTCTACGTCAGGGGTCTGTGCTTTTTAAGCCAGAATCTATCGGACCTCATTCCACACAGCGTCAGGCCAGGCCTAACACACAGTAGCTGCTTAAGCTAAGCCCGTTCATCTGGACCGAAGCCCACGGCCTTGGCCGCGCAGCTGCCGGCAGCCCTTCGGAGGCCTGTTTCCAGGCTGGTTAGCAGCAGCCCCAGGTCTGTTCTTCTCCTTCCAGCTGGGAGTTCAACCACAGAGAGTGGAGGCTGCTTCTGACCCCCTCTGGCTCTAGATCCAGGTTTTAACTGAGAGGTCGGGAGAGAAAACTTATTTTCTTTCCCAGTTTCTTCTCTCATTTGAATATTGGATTTGTAGAAGCCCAGTTCCCCACAGGAATTCTCCCAAGAAGCCATCTGCTTGTGTGCTTCTGAGACGCGTTAGCAAAGGATGCTAATCAATCATCCGAGGGGGAGCTGCTCACTGATCCCTGGGAGGTGGGTGAGCTCAGGTCCTTGGCACAGAGCCTACATCGCCAGAGAGGCACAGAACCAGACTCTGCAGATGCCCTGGCCATTCCAGGGTCATCCCAGATTTGGGTCAGGTCAGGTCATGTCTGTCCAAGCCAGCGGCCAGAGCAGTACTGGACAGAGGGCCAGGCAAGGCCTTGGAGAGGTAGACACTTTGAATCAGAAATGCCAGGGGCCACTCCTGAGTCCGTGCCCAGAGCAGACCCCAGCTCACACACAGACAGGGATGCAGACACAATCCTGTGCAGGTACCCAGTAGGAGTTAAGATATGGGGGATGCCAGGATGCCAGCTCAGAAGTGTGTTGGCCAATGCTAACCCTTACATGTGGCTGCCCCAGCTCTTACACTGTCTCTGTGGACAGGAAATCCTGGGGCTGTTCAAGCCACAGCAACCCACACTCAGCAGGCTCTCTCAGTGAAGCCTTCCTTCCAGGACAGCCACTGGCTCAGTTTGTCACACTAAGAATCAAGGAAGCATAGGCAACAAATGTGTGAAAGACAAACCAACTCCAAGTAGAATCCTATTACCTAAAGCTTGCCAAGCCCCAGACCATCTGGTCTACCACCTAGTTTTATCAGTGGAGAAACCCAAGCCCTGAGAAAGCCAACTACCTGCCCAAGGACACACTACAAGCCTCTCACTAGAACCATGTCCTCCCAGGCTCTGGTTCAGCAGTGCCTGCCTTGAACGGCCGGCAGGGAGAAGACAAGAGAAGATGGCCATCCCTGGCCCCTCTCAAGGAAGCTCCGACCTCTAGAATGGTTTCTGCTCCCTCTCTCTGTCCCTCTGCTTCTTTCTCCAAGCACCAGGGGTCCTATCACGTGTACAGGCTATCCCTGAAGCCTCGACAAATAGGTTTTCAAAACAGAAGAATTTCCTTTAATATTTCATTGCTATATGCAAAACAGGACAGTCAGAACAGCCCAGGGCCTGTGCTACTGCAGGGGAGAGGGGATTCGACAGATGGAGTGTTTCTGCTCACATCCTGTCCTTTGCGGAGCTTTCTGGGCCCAGGTGAGCTTCATTTGGCCATGAAGATGAACGTGTACAGACTGGCCATCATGCCAAATCTCCTGCTAAACCAGGAAGCAATCAGTGGGCACATCAGGTCACTGAGTGGTGCGGCGTAAACAGATGTGTCTGCACGCTGGCCCTAGCAGGCCTGCTCTGAGCTCAGAGGAGGCCACAGCAGGCCAGATGACAAACTCCCTGCCTGCTTTTAAATTCAGAGCCTGTGAGTCCACAGGTAGCTAGCATGAGAATTCAGAGTAATCAGAGTGCCCACGGTGTATGGGGGCGGGGGGGGGGGAGGGGGGCGGGGGGGGGAGGGGGGCGGGTGGAGGAGGGCGCGATGAGGAGCCTGGCATAGGACTTTAACAGGCTTTCTGTAACAAAAGGGATCTGTGGTCAAACGCGTTTAGGAAACATGGCACTAAAGAAAGTTTAACAGACTCCTTTCGCAGAGAATAGTTTGTAGCCTTTGAAATGCTAATGTTCATTGGAAATCTCCAAGAAGGACGCACCGAATGTGGTGTTTCCCGATAATATTCCGTGGGCCACAGGCAGCTTTAATAGAGCATCTCAGAGGACCTGTACCCAATAGGAATGAAATGGAGTGAAATGGCGTCTGGAGGATGCTCCAGAGAGAGACGCAAATGTTCACAGGAGCCAAGACTCAGTGAGGGCTTGGGAGACACTACCTCCTCTTCTAGGAGGCCTACATTTCCCTCCTGGGAACCACAGATGAATAAACAGCCCAGTGTTCACGTGGACACGTGGTGTGTGAATGTAGGCATGCAAGGGGACCAGTCACCTGGGCTCCTCTGTGGACTCACAGGGGCTCCCAAGCCCTAAAGAGCCTGACCATCCCCTGAGCCCCTGCCCCGTGCACCCCTCACCTCTTCTCTCCCTTCTTCTCTGCTTACCAGCCCTCCTCCCTCCCCAACCATCTTCAATGTGCCCCTTGTACTGTCTCTCAGATATGCACACAAATCTCTTTCATAACCATGGAGAAACAAATCCACATTGCCAGATTAAGCCAAAAATCTTTGAGCAACCTTAGAAATTAATATTGCCCATCCCTGAGCCACATTGAGCCCAAGACTCCTTTGGTCCCCTTTACAACCCTTCCTGTTCTCAGTCGTTTGTAGGAATCAGTCTCAAGCCTGCCTATCCCCAGGGCTCGGCACCTCTCCCCCCGTAAGGCCCCTACCTCGGCCCTCATGCCTTTGCTCTGCTCCGAAAGCCATCTGTCCCTCGGGCAGGGCTCTGCACCCTAGTTACCTCCTGAGGTCGACCAGTCTCCCCATGGAGACCCAGCAAACTGGGACGTCAACCTCCTGAACCCAGCACCCACCCGCAGATGCCAGACTTCTCGTCACCTGCTCATCATCCAAGAACAGCGCTGGCCCTCCAGCACTCCCTTTGCTTGGGGTCCCAACAACACCTGCAGCTGAACGGAACGAGAGGCAGCCCAACAGCACCAGGCCCAGGGCAGTCCTACCTGCCTTCCGCTCCCCACGCAGGCGCTGGCTGGTCGCCGCCCTGTTGCTCAGCGTGTTCTCTCCTTCCAGGGGGATGGGGTCCTGCAGAGGTTTCTCCTCATCAGGCTGAAAAGAAGCAAAAGTACTTTAATGCGGGCACTCTGGGATTCCAAAAAAATAGTTCTAAAAGTTCTGAAAGTTAACATCCTTGAAAATCTACTAATCCAGCCGCCTCATTTTCCAGAGGAGCTGAGAGGGTGAGGGGGCTGCAGTTCTGAGAGGAGGGGTCTGCAGAGGGACTTTTTTAAAAAAAATACCAGATTTTATCAGCAATGAGATAGGTTCAGAGAGAGAACTTCCAAAACAGTCACACAAACCTGCATTTACACAGGGAAACCTGCATTTACACACCCACCAGGGGCAGGTACCACGCCTCAGACCTCCCTCCTCTCTAGTCAAGCTGTGCTCACAGACTCCGTCTGACCCAGCCACTAAAGCCTGCAGCACTGCACCCAGACCCACTAGGGATGATCAAGGCCCCAGGGAGCTTCCTGTGGTCCCACCAGCTGGATGGGATCCTAACACAGCACCCTTCATGCTGGCCGTGTAGCTGTCTGCTTCCTGTCTGCCTCCTCCCAACCCAAGGCCACAGACCTAACCATTGTGTCCCCAGCCCCTCACGTGAGGCCTAGGTTAGGTGGGTGGATGGATGGGTGCATGGATGGGCTGGCGAACTGACAGGAGAGAAAGAGAGGAGAGAAAAAAGAAAGAGGGAGGGAGGAGTGAAGGAGGAAGGAGAAAAAGAGGGAATCCAGCCTTGACCTTGCCTGGCACACCTGCCCCTCTTCCCTTCAGAAGGTGAGCTGGGACTAAATGACCACAGGTGTTCAACACTGGGATTTACCCCCCTACCCCAAGGGCATTGCCCCACGGCTCCAAAACCAGGAGCCAACGCCTGGTCCTCGTGTTCCTTCCCAGAGATGGTGTGAGCCCTCTCTGAGGATCTCCCTGGCAGGGCACCCTGGAAATGGCCCCCCATGTCCAAGGTGCACTCGAGCTAGCCTCCGCAGAAACGAACTTATGAGATCGCTAAAGCATCCCACATTGCCCCAGAGCTGGACTCGGGAGATTTCAGGACTGGAGCTGCTAGCTACAGGCACTGCCTCTCATCTCTGCACCTCTTTGAGCTCTTGATGGATGAGCAGCTCTGCCTCCCCAGCAGCTGGCCTGTCTGCAACCCCACCCTGGGCACAGGGCTCTGAGGCACTGGGAGCAAAGACACTTGGTGCCATGGCTGGAGGCACCAAGTCTCCCCTCCTGCCCTGCCCCAGCCGCAGGTGGTTGTGTGCTCTGTGTAAACTCTTCATGATCTCACCTCAACCCCAGGAGGTTCTGCTGGGCAGCCCTCCCCTGACCAGCTTGCCTAGCTGCCCTCTCAGGAAAACAGAGAACACACACACACACACACAGCCTGCATTTGCTGGGGTAGCCTCACGTGGGAGGTAACAAGGCCCAGGACAGAGACACGATAGGTGCGGAGTACCAGCACCTTGGCCACTTAGCAAAGAGGAAGGGAGCCTTTGATGTCTGCGGAGTTCATCCCACCCCCAGCACCCTGAGCGCCCTTTGCCCTCAGCATATATCACAGGCTGATGGGGGGAAACCAGAGACATGTATGAAACAGCAGCACTCGGGTCCCCAGACACAAACACACGTGGGTCCTGCAAGAGTCAACGGGCCACAGGAGATCAGTGAGGGCTAGCAGGACCTAGGAAGATTTAGAAGAAAGGAGTCGGCAAATGGGTTAATTTAAAGAGGATGGTGGTCATTCCAAATGGAGGAGCAGTGGATGCAAGGTGAAGGGGTGCGGGCAGAGCGGGAGCATACCCGGCCGGCAGGAGGTGGAGGAGCCACCGGGCCAGGCAGGTGGGCAGAGCTCAGCCCTGCCCCACGGTGCAGGTGGACAGCGGCCCCCGCCTCCTCCTCCCACTGCCAGCCCCACCGCTGGCACTTGCTCCTTCCCCCACAAAACGCATTTCCCTTTCTCAGAATGATGACTGTGCAGCACTTTCTTGAGGGGCTTTTAATGGCTTATGAAATATAAGCCTGGAGCTACAAATGCCGCCCAGCCAATTTGCTGGAATGCTTCACCTCCCCAGAAATTTCTTCTAAAATGGCTTTCCTTCTTCCACCACAAACAGAGCCTTTGGAGCAATGGGCCTTTTAATCAACAATTATAAGAAGTTTTAAAAGTCACTTTTAAAAGGCTGTCACGGTGAGCTGCTCAGCTATTTTCTCTGTTCCTGAGGGACTGCCTGGTGGTGGCTGGAAGCAGAAGCTGGCGGGAGGTGGGTGGGGGGAGCAGCCTTCATCCATCACCAGCGACAGGCCCCTGGTGCCGGGGGTCCTCGGAGCGCACATCTGCAGCCTGGTAGCGCTGGCATGATTTATCTCGGGCAGCTTGTCGCCTCTCCCTTTGGGTTTATCTGTTTGCTGGGTGCTTCTCCTCTAACTGACCTCCACACACTGCGGTTCCTAGGGACCCAGGCCTGGAACCCCCCCACCCCATGTACAGGCTCTACTCCTACAACGTCACACCCCACCTCTGAGCCGACAGCTCCCACTCTCAGGTCTCCAGCCCAGACTCAATACCCAAGCTTCCCTGGCATCACCTCAAACTCAGAATTTCCAAGACAGACCATGTACCTGTGTCTATTTCCTTCAAGTCAGTTTCCTCCCAGCCTCTGCGCCTCAGTGAATGGCACCCCCATCCTCCCAGGCTGCAGCCTCGCAATCGCCCTCGCTCTTTTCCTCCTCACACCACACCCCCACCCGACTCTGCCCATGGGTCCGGTGGCTTTACCTTCAAAGCACATCCTGAATCTGACACTTGGTGCCACCTGCACAGCGAACAGCCTTCCAAGTGCCACCGTCTCCCGGCCCAACGCCCGGCCTCCTCCCACTCCACTCTGTGCGGCCGCCAGGAGGGCTGTCCCACAGGAGCTTAACTGCAGCCGTGCCCTCACCCCCAACAGCCCAGACCTCAACTTGAAAGGTTCAAGTATAGTTAGGGGAACTCATTCTTCCTCCCAAGTGATCTGGGGGTGAGCAGCACTTGCAGGAGGTACGGGGACCAGAGAGTGGCCATTCCCCTCGCACTCATAGCTGAGGGCTCTGGTGGGATGGCACCAAGTTCTTACTCCCCGGCCGAGCTGGAGACCCTAACCCCCAGCATGGCCTCCAGGCCTTCAAACGTTGCCCCTTGCAGCCTCCTCCCCCAACCCCTCCCAGGCAGCAGCCCACCTTCTCTGCACCAAGCCCTGGCATTCAAGCTTAGTTACCTGTGTCCCACCCCTTTTGCCTCATCAAAATTCAGAATCACACCATCCTCAGCTCAGGTTAACATCCCCTTCTCAAGGAAACCTCCCTGCCCATGAGCCAGGTCAGTCCTGAACTGTCCTAACACCGGATGCTTCTGCTTTGAAGCCCATCGCCCATTGCCACCGGTAATGTGTTCACCAAATGGGTCTATAGCCTGTTTGGCTTTAAGTTCTATGAGGGTTCAAGGCTAATTCTCAGCGCCTTTCACACAGTAGGTTCTCAGTACATACTGACTGAGTAAATGCATGATTTTGCAATTACTAAGTAGGAGGGTGTCAGGAGCCAAAGAATCAACAAGGAAAAATAAGGGAGAGAAAGTGTTTGTATCTCTCTTGGACGGGGTATGTTTCACCATAAAACCCATGCAGCTGAGAGGTCTAGTTAGCCACAGACACCAGATAAAGAGCAAGAACAGCATTTATAATAAGTTCATGGCAAATGTAACATAATCGAGAGGAGCAAGGACCTTGTAATGGGCCAGGGAGAATCTGGCCGCTCTCAGCTGGAGTAGGGCCAGCTGGATGCCCAGGTGCCTGTGAGATGACGCTGGCTAAGCTGAGGGCTCTCACATGGCATCTCTTCTCAGCCTAGAGTCACCATCATCTCAGCCCAGGCCTCTTCCTGTTCTCTTTAGTTCTGGAAATAGGTTGCTGTAGCTGCAACTTTTATTCCTTTGGGAAACCCTGCCTCTTGCTCGCCATGTGGTCCATGGGGCTATCCATCATAGTTCCCCTGCCCCAGCCCCAGCCTCTGCCCACAGGGGTGGCCAAGTGTGCCAAGCTGAAGCGATTAGAGCACCACAGCTTCCCAAACATGGTACGGTGTCCACAAGGTGGACACTTAACCCAGCGAGGCCAATCATTTCCGTTTTCACATTTGGAGAGGAAGCTTGCTTTCTACTGATTGGCTAAGCTGAGGTCATGGGAGCCTGGAGCTGCTAGGAGCCATCTTCCCTGACCTTATAAAGGAACCCGACTAGAAGTAGGAGAGAATTAGACCCACATTCAAATAAACATCAGAGACAGCAGAGCCAAGAAGAGGAGAAAGCGAGAGAAAGAGCATTATGTTGCTGGATCCAGCCTTGTCTGAGACAGACACCCCTGAATTCCTCAGCTACACAAGTCAACAAACAGAAGGGGATTTGCCTGTTGTTTACAATCAAGAATCCAGATGAATATAGTCCTCATACAGGGCTCCCAAGATTGCCCCCTGTGTCTGCGAACAAACTTGCCTCTTCCAACTCCAGGCCAAGTACCTAAGATTACAGTCTGAGTGTAAGACCTGGCCATGCCATGGTAAGTCAGAAGAGAAATCCCGTTTGAGCCCAGTCGCTATGCCTCAACCCAGAGATACACCTCCCCTGCAGGCCTTGTGTCTCCCCACACCGGACTCGGGGAACTCTGAACACAGGAGCCACGATTTCCAGTTCCGAGGCCTGGGAGCACTTTCTGGAGCTCCTGCTCCACTCTCCACTGCTGCTTCATTAGAGTGCTGAGATTACAGAATTATTTCATAAGATTCCCTGTTATAAGACTTTTCTATAAAGTGAAAATAAAGAAATATAAAGAGATCATTGGGTCTCTTAGGTCTTCTTTAAATGGGTGCCAGAATTAGCCCTCATCTGAATGGCTGTCCCACCTCCAGGATGCCCTGTGTCCTATTCTCTGCTCAGTTCTCCCAAAGGCCTGTCATCTGAGCAGTGTTTTGAATTCTACAGGACACGTCGAATCATGTGGAGACTATGGACATTGCCCCTCCCTGGTCCTGGGTTCCTTACCAGACTTCTTAGCTCAAGATCAAAGTTGCTTGCTCTGGATCTCAACATTATCATCTTCATGGGAAGGAAAGTACAAACCAAGTTAACATCATCACATTGCAGTCTGGACTGGAGCCCAGGCTTTTCCATCCCCCACTACCACTCTACCCACCGGAAGGTCCTTTCCAAGTCACCAAGTTGCCTACATCCCCATCTATGGTATGCAGCCTAATGGAATTTGCTGGAATTCCCCCCAGCCAATACTGCTACCTTTTCCTTTAGATCCTGTCCTAACAACCTGTCAAACTCATCCTCTCTGCCCACAAAACAAATTTATTTTTTGAGTCATGTAGGAAAAAAATTGAAGTTGAAATGCTATGAGGGTAGAGGCTTTTATATTGGTGTCAGGCGTCTGAGAAAACTAATGAAACCATTCTTTGACAACATTATCTGTGTTTGGCTAATTTGGTGGAGCAGACAACATCCTCTATTGAGAAGGAAGAATAGAATGCACAGTCCTAGGAAAGCAGAGAGTTGGCCCATGGCAGATAATTTACTTTCACTATTCACCTGCAGATAGGCACTCAATTACAGAGACGTTCTTGGGTAAATTTTCATTCATTCTTTCATCACCTTGCAAATGAAATAGTCATTTTTAAAATAGCTTAAAGCAGAGATGCATGTCAGTAAACAAAAAGGGCAGGCTTCTTTATCAAAGTATATTTTGTCCTGATTATTTGTTCTTCTACCACACAGAGAGCTCTGTGGCGAATTCACTCCTCTGGCCCCCTCTTGCCAACTTTTTCCTATTAAAGCATTCCAGGCTGGCTCTCTAACAAGCAGCAACAGGAGCAAGCCTTTCCTGAGCTCCATGTTCAGGGCCCTGCTCCAGGGTTAAGGCCACCTGGAGAGATAGGAAGCACCCCATCCCTGAAGGACCCACTTAGGGACAGAGCCAAGCAGCCCAAGCAATGGGACCGCAAAACCTACAGGTGGTCTGCCAAGGGCGATCGTGCAGGACAGGACTGGGCTGCTGGCAGCAGCAGGCCTGCCCACTGCCCAGAGGCATGGACGTCTGAATTCCCCATGACCCCTAAGAGAACTTCCCACAGAGCTGCTCTCTAGGGGTCAGCACAGCATATTTATTAAGCTCCTCCTTTGCACAAGGTCTGGTGCTGGGACTGAAGGGACAAGATGAGCCGGCCGGGTTCCAGCCTCCAAGAAGCTGTCCTACGGGAAGAAAACAAGGTGAGGAAGCATCACCTCTGCCATACACTCGGGTTAAAAGTGGGGCTCGCACCCTGGAAGGTTTTTCTTCCGGGATGAAGCACAACTTGAAAGATGCATGCCGAGAGGCTGGTGCCCAGAAGAGCTGGCACGCTGAGTTATGAGCGGCACAGTCACACGGCCAGGTCAGAACAAGCCTCTGGCATCAAACGTCAGGGCAGCCAAGTGTGATGGTTCATTTTATGTGTCAGTTTGGCTAGATCATGGGACCCAGATAGCTGGTCAAATACTATTCTAGATGATCACGTGGTAATCATTAGCCAAACACTGTTTGGGAGCAGTGACTCTTGGATTTAAATATGTAGACTATAGTTTTAGATATATAATATTTATTTATGAAATTACTAGTGTGTTTTTCCAACATATGGCCTATTCACTAAAATTTTTCAAAAGTAACAGTGAATTAATACAAAAAAATAACCTGCTATTTTAATTATAAGCAGATCTTGGTTAAAAGCATTTTAAAATTAACAGGGTGTTACTTTTCACATATGACATAAGGACCAGATATTTTGTCCATTATATCTGAAGTCTGTTAAATCGAGGTCTGCAGAATCAAGGGTTCACTGAACCTGATGAGGAAATCTGGAGAGCTCTGGCCTTACCTTCTCTGACCCAGAGAGAAATGGGCTTCTAGGTGCTGCTGGGTTGGCCACACCAGGCGTGCTAACCAATTATACTGCCCATAGCTGGAGAGTCACAGCACACGGAGGGGGAGTTGTTTATTTTCCCAAAGCAGGACTTACAACAACCCGAATGAGGGCACCCACTGTGCATAAATGAGGCAAGCTCCCCAGGTGATCCTCCAGCAGATGTTACCTGAAGGAGCCAGGTCCTTGCAGAGCCCAGCCTGGTGAGAGGCTGAGAGGCCTTTGAGAGAGCTCCAGATACCTGTCCAGTGTGGGCCGTCAATCACACGCCTGCTCCCCATAAATATGCATAAGAGTCACGGATATTCATGAGCATCCTCACAACATCCTATCAACCTCACCACACCAACAGGATTCCTTCTGTTGTTAAACAGCCTCTTAACATCCAGTGCTCTGCTGGGTCAGGAGAGAAGGCTGGAAGGAAGTGCACATTTCATCTCTTTCTCCTCTCTGTTCCTCCGTCTCCTGACAGCCAGACTAATATTTCCTAATATGTACTAAAATGCTTGGCGCCTTTTGGGAAAAGCTGCTGCTCCCAAATACAAGCATGACCCCATGAGTGCCACTCACCTCCCCTGGCTGTATAAAATGGAGATGGTGTTCGAATGGCATTTCTGTCAATAGAAGTCTACTTCAGGTACTTTTTCTTAAAGGATTCTTTTATGACTGGTTGTATGGGGGCAAGAGGGCTCCTCATGTTTTAAATGGAGGACAAATGGAATGATCAAAGAGGATGTTCTACAAACAGACGCTTAACCAACCAGGAGGAGGCTCAAATTTATGGAAGCCAGGCATGCTGCTTCTCTCCCTGGGATCCCTGGTCCCTCTCTTTCCTCCAACTGCCTGTCGCCTCTGAGAGTGAGAACGTTTTGTGATCAGAAGAGGTAGACGCGTGGGCAGTTGACGCAATGCCGTGGAAACCAGCAGCCTTTGGTGAACAGGTGCAGGGGGGAGAAGAACCATGGGGCTGCCTCTAGAAGCTTCCACAGACAGTCATGTCCTCTCACTGCATAACCCAGATGAAACTAAAAGAGACCTTCCTCGCACATTTAGACAGCATCCGTCACAACATATGAGCCCATCTCGTCCTTTGATAGTAGAGAGAATGTCTGCTCATCATGCTCACGATGGCACCTTCTTGGAGAACCTTCAAGATCTCCACCATGTCTCCTCCAGATCCACCCCCAGACTTCCTGCCCAGGGCTCCCTCAGGTACCACCTTGTCACCTCAGATTTCCCCCTGCTGTCTCCCACTCAACAGAGATGATGAACTCCTTAAAAGAAGGGGTTTCTGCACCACAAAGCCTCAAATCCTTGCCCACTGAACTTCATTCCTAGGATACAAAATATGAAATTCTCAGCTGAGGTTTTATTTTTTAATAGTCACATATTTAACTTTCCTCCCAGCATTTAAACTTCTATAAGTGTTGTTCCTCCAAATTAAGATGCAAGATTGTGCCATCCTTAAGGCTGTCCATTTCTAAGAGAACATGACGTGGCTTTCCTAAGCATCCAGGGTGCTGGGTGCACATGGAAGGCCCAGGACCGGGCGAGGGAGGGTGGACAGAAGAGGGAGCATCTCCAGGACACAGCAGGCTCAGATGGAATGAAATCACGTCCCTCAGTCTGGGGCACATCTGGCAAAACTCAGTCTCCAGTCCTGATGGTCCAAACCAATTAACTGCTACCAGACATGACTCTCGTCATCTTGCCCTCAAATCCATCCAGGCTTGCAGGCCAGCGTGGGGCTGGGCACCAAGGGGAACACCTGCAGCTGGAAGACCAGATGTTAAGGGACTTCAGTGTGAACTTTGCAATATTAAAAAAAAAAAATTTTTAACTAAAAAGAAAAGTTAAGTACGCAAACTTGGCTCGTATCCTTCAGGATGACTTTGAAAGCGGGATGGTGAAGTCGAGCCTTCTGGAATTGTTTCCCCTCCCACCTCCCCCAAAGTCATTGAAAGAGGACATCAAGGACCAAACAAGCCAGCTGGGATCTCACCCAGCTGCCCCCTCTGTGCTTCTCCACTGGGGGAGAAGATAGAGCCCCCAGAGCTGGTAACAACCCAAATGCCACAAGAGGCAAGATACTCTACACCCCTCTGCCCCACACCCACGAAACCCAACAGAACCTGGAAAATCTCCATCTGGACTAACTAAATGTTAAGTGCTGAATAGCCGCACGTGGCTGGCAGCCACTGTACTGGACAGAGCGGGTCTGGAGTAACTGAGCTGCACCTGTGGTAGACTGGAGACAAGCATTATGTCTAATCTGGGACGCATTTTGTTCTCCTATCTTCTTACACAATGCAGGTTTTCCTTCATTAAGATTAAGACACAGAGTCTGCATTGATTTTGCTTCCTTTCCCCTAAATTCCTGCAACAGAAGGCTTTGCTTTGCCTTGAATTCATGTGTAAATGGTAGGAGCCAGCCTCCCCCAGCAGCAGCAGCAGCAGCAGCTTCCCCACCCCCACCCCCACCGGCATCGCTGTTTTCAGGCTCCTGCATCTCCTGGCTCCAGGTCCACCAAGAGGCTATCACAGTTTATTAACTGACTTTAATAGGGATCTGCTGCTAATAGGAGAATTAATGAATTTCATAAATCAGTTGCACAGGGCAAGAGTAATTCCATTCCAAAGAGACAAGGGGTTTTTTGGGGAACCCAGGAGTGTGCAGGAATCGCACACGCTCCTATCACAAATCCCAACCCTGGCTGGGCAAAGCCTCCTAAACAAGCTGACTGTCCTGGGGTAAACACCTCACAGCAGGGGCTGTGAGGCCAGCGAGCCACCACCAGGACAGCGACAGCCTGCTGAAGTGAGAACACACAGCCTGACACTAATATGCCTCCTACTTGCCCCGGAGGGTGAACGCAGGGAGGGAAGGGCAAGAAATCCAACTGAATCTAATACAGTGAGTGTTTCCCGAGGCCGCTGGGTCTCAGCACAAGGCTGGGGGGGGGGGGGGGCAAAGTGAGGAACAGACAAGATGTGCATGCCCCCCTTGGAGATGGTAAGGCCATACTTAGCTGTAAAAAGCAAAGTCTTCCAGCTTTGGGCATAAAGAACATGTTTCTCTTTAGGAAGCTCAGCTGGGCAGGAGTTGGGGGTGGGGTGGGAGGGGTTAATGGATAACCTTTATTCCATGCCAGTGCCCCTCACACACCATGGAGGACAGTGATACCAGCCAGCCCAGGAGATAGGTCGGCTGGGAAAGGAGACAATGAAGGAAATCATAGAGATGGGTCCAGAATTCCTTCTCCCTCTCTCTTCATTGTGATGTCTGGGGAGAGAACATTCAGACAACTTAGAGGAGCAGGAAGTTAAGCTTCCTGTCATTAAAAAACGGTGAGGGGTCAAAGAGGGCTCAGACAGTGCAAAGGAGAGTTAAGGGGAAAGCAGTAAGCAAACCCACCATGTCAGTAGCAGAAGCTAGCCCCAGTTGGCAACCAGGATTGGGGGCGTGGAGGGAGAGGGAGGAGGGCACATCATAGTTGTCATTTTTGAAACATAAAGTGCTACAATGGGATAGTTTCAAATTGTCTGGAAAACTGAAAAAGAAACCTCCATAATGAGCTAGAACTCAAGTTCAGTAAGGAGAGTTCTAAACTGTGCCTACGTATTTAGGTTTTCTTAAATGGCGCCCTAATTTACTCCCCAGGACTGCACACAAGCGTGTGTGATTGCTCATGCTTGTTCCCGTGCTTCTGGAGTCCAACTGCCCATCAGGACCAAGGCCAGCGCCTCGCCCAGCCCCACTGATCTCAGTGCAAGGGCCTGAATATAGATCCGTGGTTCTAATATGCAGCCAGGGTTGAAAACACTGCCCTAGTACACCAATGGTGGGAAGGGATAGAGAGGAAGGTATCAACTCCAGGAACAGAGAAGGCCTAACAAGGGCGGCCACTCATGGGGTCACTGACACAGTCCCAGGTGGGCTCCTCTGCTGGGACTGCTCCAGCACTGCCTGGCCATGCAGAGGACTTTTTTGCCAAGTCTTAGATCCCAAGAGAATTAAAACTGAAGTGCATCAAGATTAAATTGTTTTTATGGGAAAGTGCCCATTTCCCAGACCCTAACCTAGGACTTGAGGTCTGGAGAACTGCCTTATTCATGTCTGAGAGGGGGGCTGACATATTCACCCCGAGTAACAAAACCTGCAGATTTCTGGACCATTTCCGTGGTTCGTGGGAGCAATGGAACAGAATACCTGCAATAAGACTGTCCACAAAAGCGCAGGCTGTGGCACAGTTCGTTGTAAGGGTGTTTGGCCGGCTCACTACGCCAGGGTTCACAGACTCTGCTGAACATCAGAATTACCTGGAGATCTGGTTTAAAAATACATATTCACAGGCCCTGCCTCCAGATCAACTAAAACAGAATATTTGGAAGTGAGGTCAAGGAACTGTATTTTTAATTTTATTTACTTATTTATTTATTCATTTATTTATTTATTTTTGTTAATCTTCACCCGAGGATATTTTTCCATTGATTTTTAGAGAGAGTGGAAGGGTGTGGGAGAGACAGAGAGAGAAAAACATTGATGTGAGAGAAACACATCAATTGGTTGCCTCCCACACATGCCCCGACCAGGGCTAGGGATTGAGCCTGCAACCAGGTACATGCCCTTGACTGAAATCAAACCCAGGACCTTTCGATCCATAGGCCAATGCTCTAACCACTGGACAAACTGGCTAGGGCAGGAATTATATTTTTTTTTAAATCACAGGTGTTTCTGTCACAAAGCCAGATTTAAAAACCTTTGGTCTGTGCAGCTCCCCGTCCATAGGTGGGGAAAGCTTACCTGACTGTCCCACGTGGCAATACCCTGAAATCTCTGTCGTCCTCGTACCCAGTATTGCACCGAAGCCCCCAAAGAGAAGCCGCAGCCCTATGGGGCTGGTCATGCAATCCCGAACATTACAGGAGCTCTCGAGACTCCAGCCTGGCATTTGCAAAGCCTGGAGAATTGTTCCAGGCAAAACCTAATGAAGTGTTTCTTACACAACACAGAGGCAGACAGGAAGGAGGGAGACAGTGGGCCTCTGAGCTGCCTGCGGGGGAAAGTTCCCTGGAGCCTTAAAGAACAAATAGAATCTGCACTCACAAGAAGAGAGGCGATACCAGCACAGTGGGTGGCGTGGCAAAGGTGAGGGCAGAAATGTGCACCCTGGGAGCTGACCTGTCTGTAGGAGAGGGCACCCAATGGAGAGGGCAGATGGTAGAGGGAGGGCCTTGCACTCTGGGCCCTGGAGCCCTTCTGACCACATGATCCTGGCTCAGCTCCGCAGGACCGCCTGGGTAAGGCAGAGTGTGGTCAGGTGGGCAAGTCTACAGTATCCACATTACCTGCTTAGGATGACGGTTGTCTCAACTCTGCTGATTCAGATCCCTCCCAGGTTTGCCAAGTCATCCTGCCTGCTCATCACCATACCCTCCCTCCCCCTTTCTGGAAATAAACAGCCCAGGGGAAGCCACTTACAGTGGGGTTGTGACCCCAGGAGCCTGAGAGATGGCCTATCACTCTGCTCCCAGGCCCTGTGAATCTCAGGTAACCCCAGGGAGTGGCCCGCAGCACTGGCTCCCCTCTGGAGGGTCTGAGCCAGCGAGTGCAGGGAAGTCTGACCATCACGCAGCACATAAAAGATTCCAGCTCTCCAGCCCCATGAGTGTCATTCTGAGCGGAAAATACCATTACGGGCTGCTGTTAGGTCATTGGCTAATTAGGTAAAATGAATGACTAAGTAGATGTTAACAGCCACGCTACCAGTGATTCTGCAGACTGAGGCCCTGACCTGGCCTCGCTTATCTGAGCCCTGGAGACTTGGAGAAAAGGCTATAACAATTGTGGGGTCATCCTCCCAGGCTGGCCCCAGGGAGGGCCCGGCACTTGGTGCTTAACGGACGCTCTGAGCTAAACTGGGAGAGAATAGCAAGACGGCTCTAGCCAGTCCCTATCCACAGGCCCTCTCAGCTCCTGCTGCCCACGGATACCCAGGCCCAGGCCCGTCCATTCGCATGCCCTTCCAGTGGCATTCCTGGCACTCCCTGGGCCAACCTGAGAAGGCAACAAACACTTCTAGAACCACGTCCTCATGTTGTGCTTGTGTCTACTGTTTGCCCTTTAAATCCTCCCAGTGACATTGGGTCTATTATCATCCCTATTTTACAGATGCACACGGGGAGGCTCGGGCCACACAGCAAGGAAGGGATGGAGCCACGACATGCGAGCCATGCCTGGCCTTCCTCTGAGGCCCTGCTCTTGTTATGACTAATGGGAGTTCCACTGAACCCATCAGGGTCCGTCAGGAAGCCACACGAGGTCCCGCACACATAGGAGCTTCAACACAGCAAATCGCTTCACAGGTGCTGGGCCTTCCCCGGTCTCTGGGCTTCCAGGCCCCCTGTGGGCGGGACCCTCCAGGAGGCCACCTGGGAAGGTGGCCTGGGAAACGCAGGCTGTGGACTCTCTGGCCCAGAGATACACGTGGAGGAGTGAGCGGAAGCTGAGAGACACAAAGTGAAGAAGCAGCCAGACTTGGATGGTGCCTCAGCGCTTTCCATACCTTATGTTCCGGCGCCCTCCCAACAGCCCTGCGTGCTGGCGGAATTATGGTCCCTACTTCAGAGATATGGAAGGTGAAGCCCAAGAGGCTGTGTAACATGCTGAAGACCATCCAGTAGAATTCAAATTCAAATTCAAGCCCACATCAGCCGGGCTCCTCAGCCCGGTACATAGGGAGCCAGGGGTAAACATGGCAACCTTGTCCTGGGGATTTGCAATCCAAGGACGATGGCCTGTGGCTGGCCTGAGGGCCACTGTGCCCAGGGGACAGCTCACCATCCGCATCCTCCAGCTCCCACACCTCGGACAACAGCAGCGAGAGCCTTGGTGGGGGTGGAATGACAGCACTGACTCCCCCAGGAACTGCCAGGGCCTGGAACACCCAGGGAGGCCATGCAGGGAGGCGGGGAAGCCACCTTGTGGCAGAGCCCAGCCACAGGCCGCCAAGCTCCGCTAGCCCTGCACCCACTGGGCTGCCAGACCCAGCTACTGGGGAGGGGAGCTGGCTGCACCACTGGGGAACAAAACAAGGCTAATTCTACTGGAACCTCCATTAACTTGACTACTTCTCTCTAAGTGCTTCATTGTAAATAATGATTCCGCACCACGGAAACACACTGCCAGAATCTCCCAGCGGACACAAAATTAACTTCAGCTCCCACAGCCCATTCGAGAGGCGGATTGTGAGAGCCGCCTCATCTCCCCAGCCACAGAGGGCTGCAGGTGTTCCCACGGATTCCAAGGGCGGCTTAAGCATCATCTGCCCTAAAGAGCGGGTCTGTGCACCCACACACCGTCTCCTGCCCCACACCAACCCCTCTCTCCAGGCTCCCTTTCCTGAAGGAGGTATTGGACTCTGTTGTGAGCATGAAGACAACCCCACTATCTCAGAAAGGGACTCAGCCTGAGGCCCCCAACCCGGCCCTTCTCTTCCAACAAATTCCAAGAATATATGTTTTGAAGACAAAGCTCTCTCTCTCTCTCTCTCTCTCTCTCTCTCTCTCTCTCTCTCACACACACACACACACACACACACACACACACACACACACACTTTTCAGGAATGTCAACAAAATTTCTCAGACCAAGAGGATTTGCCCTTCCCTCCACCTACACAGCCCCTCCAACCAACCGCCGCCCCCCCCCCCACACACACACACACATCCTCCCTAATTCCTTCCCTGTGCTTTGGTCCCTACCTGCTGTTTCCCTGCCTCAGGTACTCGGTGAACCCCTCCCTCCACCCCTGAGGAGATTCACCATAGAATCAGCTGAAATAAAAACCAGCTAGAGTTAGAGACTGAGGTCAACTTCACTTTGAAAATAAATAAGCACACACTCTGTCTTCCCCCAGCTGGGGAACAGGAGCAGCTCGTGGGTGCAGGGTCCTTGGGAGGACACGTCCCTCCTGACAGTCTTTAGCCCATGGTCCCAGGGATGCCCAGAGCCCAGGCCTCCTCTCTTGGCTCGGGGCTGAGAAGCAGGGACGAGCCCTGCTCCTGGAACGCACCTGCCCTCTCTGCAGAAGGAAGCTCTGCCTGAGGGGCCCCTGCGTCTGCAGGCTCTGCTTCCACGCTTCTCTGTTGTCTGTGTGCTCTTTTACTCGCTATAATCACACCAGCGTTGGACTTGCAGGCAGCTTTAGCTGACCTGAGAAATTCACAAAATACATCCAAAGATCAGGATGAAACCAGGCTACCCACAGACATTGTCCTAGATGAAACCTGCTGCTTTTCAACTTCAAATTTCCAACTTTTATTTTTAAACAAAGAAAAGAAAAAGTCTAAGAACCTACATAAAGCCTCAGAGAATATTCAGGCTGGGGAGCCCACAGAAACTTCCCCTGGCCAGCACCTGCTTGATAGGCAGCTGGCAGTGGACAGCACCCTCTGGCCTGGGAGAGGGCTGCGTCTAATCCTCGCAGCAGCCTGAGCAGGCGGCAGCCTCTGTTCCATTGTCAGACGTGGAGGTGTCAACGCATAGGCATGTGACTTGCTCAAGGTCACACAACAAAGTAAATGACAGAGGTAAGACTTGAACTTGGACCTCCTCACTCCAAATCCTCTTTGCAGCTCAGCACAGCTCCAGCTCTGCAGGGCCCTGTGTCAGCAGGCCCGGTTGGGGGAGGGGGGGTGTCACGGTGCTGAGTGTCTCCTCCAGTCACGTCCCACCACGAAGTCCTTCCCCCAAAAGCCCTTCCCCACAAAGCCGGTGCCGCTGCCGGGTAGGCCAGGCAGTTCAGCTGTCACACCAAATTTCTCTCCACTCATTTCTGCTTCCCTGGTGACCTCGGTTTCACCAAGTTGTTCCTTTAAATTAGATCCCAGAAGG
Source organism: Myotis nattereri (assembly GCF_964212035.1). Classification (NCBI taxonomy): domain Eukaryota; kingdom Metazoa; phylum Chordata; class Mammalia; order Chiroptera; family Vespertilionidae; genus Myotis; species Myotis nattereri. Next base: position 76,535,548 of record NC_138080.1, read on the forward strand.
AACTTCAAGGCAAATTCCTCCATTTGTGATGTTTATGAAACTTGTCATTGTTTATGCTGCTATAGCGCCATCAGACGCGAGGGAACATGCCTCCTGGTTACAGTGGGGGTTCCTTCCTTTCGGCAGGAAGCGCACTGGAACCAAAGGCTCGTCTGGCACCAGGGTCACCTCCTCCCCCCACCCCACTAGATGCACACTTTTTTCTATGAAACATTTAAATGGGCTTTCAGATTCGGCCATTTCTGGTATCCATGCTTCATACGTTACAGAGTCTATTGGTCTCTGTACAGAAAGCTGTTTTTTACTAAAACTTGTTTAAATGAGTCTCTTTAAAAGTTGAATACAAACTATGTTATGGGCTGTTGTCAACAGAATTCACAAGGAGGTTAGAAAAGAAAGAAAACGTTAAGTTATAAAAACATAGATTTAAGGGAGAAGGCCTTCTCTTTAGAGCAGCGGTTCTCAACCTGTGGGTCGCGACCCCTTTGGGGGTCAAACAACCCTTTCACAGGGGTCGCCTAAGACCATCGGAGAGCACATATATAATTACATATTGTTTTTGTGATTAATCACTATGCTTTAATTATGTTCAATTTGTAACAATGAAAATACATCCTGCATATCAGATATTTACATTGCGATTCATAACAGTAGCAACATTACAGTTATGAAGTAGCAACGAAAATAATTTTATGGTTGGGGGGTCACCACAACATGAGGAACTGTATTAAAGGGTCGCGGCATTAGGAAGGTTGAGAACCACTGCTTTAGAGTAAAGAACGTTTTGGGCTTAGTAACAGAATTGCTTGCAGGATCCGGCATGACATCATGCCTTCCACAACAAGCTTGTCATCTCCTTTTCCTGTGGTTCTTGCCAAGTCTGAGCTAAAACAGACCCTCCGCAGGACACAGGGACATCGAGGGAAGAATCGGACGGTGGGCAGCATGAGCAAACAGGCGAATAAGAAGTCCACACTCAAAGGCTGCAACAGAAACAACATATACATGGGTGTCAGCACCCTGAGTTTCCACGCGTGACTGCATCACTAAAACCCAGCTATGGGCAAACCCAGAATGAGCCATGACAGAAGGGTCCGTAGAAATGCATGCTTCCTCTCCCACCGGGTAGAGCAGTCCCTGGGAAGTGGCCACCCAGAAAGGACACCCACTCCCCAGCCCAGATGAGGGCTAGGGCTGGCCACGTGACTGAAGCCCACAAATGGAATAAGAAATCATGGGTGCTCCTTCCTGGCCGGCGAGAAGCAGGTGTGCATTCTCTAACCTCTCTCCCTCCTTCCAGCTGGACACTGAAAAGCACGTGGTCCGCAAGAGTGAAGGAGTCAAAACGCGCAGAGCCTGGGCCCTGAGGCACCGGGTGGGGAAGGCTGCCCTCCAACCCGAGCATCAGCAACAACAAAGCTCCTATTGCACGAAGCCACTGACATTCTGGGGGCTGTTTTTTTACAGCAGCCAGTGTTGCCACAACGAATACCAGACCAAGGCGAGCTGTTCCACGGAGCTTAGGCTGAGCAGGCCGAGATTTGCATCAGCTGACGATGTGCAAGGGACCGAAGCATTTCTGCTTCTTCGAAACCTTCCCCAAGCAGCAGGTCCTGTTTTTGTACAAAGCAGCCAGCAATTGCTGGGATATTTTTTACCAACAACCAAAAAAATATTCTTAATGTTTAATCATAATTATTATTTGTAAGCAAATCACTGTGGTGGATTTAAGCAGAAAATAAATGTGTTAAAGAACATTGAATAGACGATGATAGATGGATGCTAACATAGATGAAAAATGAAAGGGAACTGGATACGCCCAGGGTGCCAAATTAGCATCCACAGCGCACCTGCTGTTCTAAGGGGTAAAGCCCAATTTTGTAACGAAGGATTCAGGCTGTCCCCCACTGAACCCACTGATCAAACGGGTCGCCCTGCAAGTCGGGGCACAGACATTATCAGCCCCCAGAGGCAATGCGGAGGGAAGTACACCCATCACTGCCAAATGTTCTTTCCAAAACAATTAAACTCTAATCTAAGCAAGTCTCTGCATCAACGTCTTCTTTGCAGGAAATGCCAGGGATACAGGAACCAGGGGAAACACTACCACCAGGGAGTAATCAGGTGAATCCAAAATGTGAGAACTTCCGCAGGACAACAGGGCTGGTTTCCCCGGCAAAGCAAATCGGAGTTGTGGGAAGATTCAGCCGTGAAAGAGACTTCCGGGACAGGAAAGCTGTGTGCGAAGTGTGGACCTTGCGTGGATCCCAACTTAAACAAAAGGCATTTTAACACAATCAGGGAAATACAGACCGGCTGTTAGAGGATATTAAGGGATTTCTGTTCATCTTGCTGGGTAAGATGAAATTGTATGGTTATGTAAGAAAATGTCCTATTTTTTAGGAATTTATACTGAAGTCTTAGGAGTGAAATATTCTTTGAATTATTTGGCTAAAAAGAGAGACAGGAGGGGGGAGGGGAGGGCAAGAGAAAAAAGAAAGTGGAACAAAATCTTATACTTGTTGAATCTCCCTGGTAAGTATATAGGGGCTTGGGTTCATTGTGTGATTTTTCTCTCTCTGCTTTTATTTATGGTTAATATAATATGTTTATGGGTAATATGGTTTACAATAAAGGATGCTAAATAGCTCCCAGAGTCCCTGTATGGGCGAGCAATCTAGCCTTAGAAGCCCATGCCAGGAGCAGAACCCAACGTCTATTCCAGAACTGGTCCCCGGGAGCCACCACCGATGCCCCAGCACCAGGCGCAGGGAGCTTGGCTGGAGCTGCCACCAACACCTGACACAAGGCATCGCCGTTAGGACCACTGCCCCTGTCGTGGCTGCCGCCGTCACCAGACTGGAGTCCAGATGGTCCCTTCTTGCACCTTGCTTGCAAGGGAAGCCAGAAAGTGAGCACCTGGCATTTTCAATTGTTTATAGTAAGAGACAGGTCGTCTCAAAAGAAATTACCTGAGAATTAATGGGTTCAGATCTTGGAAAAGCCAAAAAGAATGGCAAATGACTATAGCACATATCTATATAAAACAGGCCACTTGGTTTTGGTACAAACAGGAGGCCCCTCCTGCTGCAGAACTTTATAGTCAAGACCTAGACACTGAAACTTAGTGAGAGGCCTCCTGGAAGTGAGTCCCCAGGGGCAGGGAGACCCGAGCAGGAGGGCAAGAATGGAGAGGAAAAGTGAGAGAGAACAGGGTAGGACGAAGCTAAGGTGGCCACATGCCCTGGTTTCCTGGGACCATCCACCTTACACCCATTGTCCTGGCATAATTAACAGTGCCCCTTTGTTATCAAAAAAACCCTGGTTTATTGTCAGACGTGGAGTGACCATAGAAACCGTGAAATTAGCGGGGGGGGGGGGGGACGGGGCTGGAGGGAGAGGGGGTGTGTGCCATGAAGAGCCAGCCCAGGTGGAGAGCTGAGCACATTTTGGGAAAGGGAAGGGGGTGCTGTGGAGGAAATGCAGGGCTGGGTCAAACAGGGCCTGGAAGCCAGGGGAGGAGCTCCTACGTCATCCTGTGGGCAGTAGGGAGCCAGTGAGGATTCTTGAGCAGGATAATCATAGGCCAAATGCTCAGAAAGGATAGGGAGTGAGATACTGGAGGCCAGGAAACCAGCCAAAAATCCAGGTGCTGGGAGGATGATGGTACCCGAAGGAGGACCTGTAAAGGCAGGGGTATCAGACGCCAAGTGCCGTACAGGCGTCTGAGGGGACAGAGCGAGAAGGGAGAATGAAGGCAGGTGCCGGGGGGTTGCACTCATGCACGTCTCTAAGTCAAACCTGCTGCCCTCCTTGAGTGACAGAGAGGACTTTCCTCCAAGACTTTGCGTTGCATGGAGAACGGGAAAGGCTGATGTGACAAAATTGTGCCTTTGATGTATGAACACTCCTCGCCCCTCCGGACCCTCATAAACAAGAGTTCGCCGCAGGTTCTCCCGGCGCGCCCAGTGTGCACAGCTCCCGTAACCAGAGGTCTCAGAAGGTGGATTTCCTCTTACAGTCGAGAGACTATTTCCATTTTGAGGGGCTGAGACACACTTCCGATTAATTGTTAATTTAGCCTTTGGAGACCTCAATTTATATGCAGCATTGACCAGTGTCTGCCAGCAAGGTGAGCAGAGGAAGGAGGAGGGCCTTAGGAAATTAATGTGATGGCTTCAGCTCATTACTAGATGAGCTTGTTCTTGGAGCCCAGGAACTTGGTCCATTCATTCAAAACCTCTCTAAAATCCAATTAAAATCAGAGGTCACACGCAGCAGCCTTGTTTATTTCCTCATTACTGAGAGGTGAGCGCCGGCTGCAGGGCTGCAGAAACCTGCGGAGGTGAGAGTGGAGCCATCTGAAGGAGCATCGGGTCCAGCCAGAAGCAGGAAAGCTGGGGAGGGTAACACTCCGGGACCGTCTGGAAACGCACCGTGCCATCTGGGGAAGGCGTTATTTCATAAGAATAGGGATCCCATCTTCAAGAAATAGTTTTATTCTCCTTAGCAGACATGAAATACCCTTTTTGGGGACCCACAAACATCAACTCCAGCCAAAAAGAGGTAGAAAATTAACCTCCCAGAGAGAGGCCAGAAGTCTGCTGATGTGTGGAAGGAAGCATTCGTCTTTCGCTCATTCATCCTTTTAACAATATCTAAGAGGCTAGTTGCACAGTGGGGAGATCTTATAGAGGCTAGTTCCTCAGGAAATCAGAGACCCAAGTCCCAGCAGGGCTGAAGGGTGGTGTCACAGACAGAACACCCCTGCCCTCTCCAACCCCCTCCTCCACCAAGCAGAAGCCAGGACAGTCCTGCTTGGACATGAGGCCACTCCCTCTCTGCTCAGGTTCCTCTGCTATAAAATGAGGACGTTGATTCTCTCAGGGGGTAGTTTTCTGAACAAGGTCGGCCTGCACCAGGGTTGGGGCAGGGGAAGTCCTCACTATCCCCCAGGAGGAGAAAGGGCCACGTGGGCCTGGCCCTAGCTCCCCACTGCAGCTAGCCCCCCTCTTTTGTCTTACCTATTAAATGTCCTCATAAGGTTTAATTATTAAAAGGGTTTGGCTGCTAGATAGATGTTTGAGAGTTAAGACTAGGGTTCAGTGGCGAATACATTTCACCAGCATTAAACAAGAGGTGATGCGTTGCTGAGCTCCGTCGAGAAGTGAAATGAGACTGGGGCGCAGAGGCCTTGGGCCTTTCTGTGCCATTCTGCAAGGGGCTGCCTGTGAGCCAGCTCTTCACCAGGACGCTCACTGCCAGAACAGCCCCGCTTGGCTTTTCCTGCCCAAGGCACCTAAGCAGACGCTGGGGGAAGGGAGAGCGGACCCAGCCGCGTGCTGGGAAGAAACCATTCCCCTCCTACCAGCCTGCTGACCCTTTCACCTGCTGAGGCTGCTGAATGGTGCCTCGGTCCAGGAACCCCACCAAAGGCAAACCCCCAGTTCCATGGAGGACAAGTAAGAAGGGGTGCTGAGTATTGAGAACAGAGGGCCCGTCCAGGTGCCGGCCAGCCCTCCCTGTCTTCCCTGGAATCACTTGCTTCAACTCCAGGCAAGAGCCTGGGGTGAGATGAGGGGGCTGGGGGGCTGGTCCCACCTCTTCACTTCACAGAGACACTGAGGTTGAGAAGGAAAACCCCTATTTTGTAAAACTACTGTTTGGAATTCTCTGCTATTCTTTGGACGGCCTCTTATTCTGAAAAGGTAACTTTGCTTTCCAGCCTGCTTGAATAGTGGGGGAGATAAACTTAGCTGTCTGACCTTGTAGGCCAGAGACTAGATACACCCAATGTCATGCCAGGTGCATTTTTTAATTGGATAGAACTGTATAGTTTTCAAGGCCGCCGGCAAGCACACAAAGGGCTGGCTCTTCTATAAAAAGGGAAGTTCCGCTTGTAGTTTTGCTTAGATTTGGATTCATTTCCCTGAGCCCGCCGCGGTGAATAAAGTGTAACTCCAAACTCTCAGAGCGTTGTTTGGTTCTGGTCCGGTTTTTCTGTAACAAGGTCACAGTGGGCTCAGGAGCAGTCAATCCAGGCCTTAGGTCTTCCCAGTTCCCAGCTTCTGTGCCACTTTGGAGGACACACACCCTGGAAGCCACCTGCTGGCTTCACTCTCAGACTACATACTGAGAAACAAGCCCAGACCATTCTTTGCTCCAAACGTCCAAGGCTGGGTTGAAGGTCTTTCGGGTGGCACCACACTTTGGCCTGGAATCCGGAATTCATTCCAACGCGCTTCCCAAGATGGCTCTGGCATAAATTCTATCTTAGCGCAAACTGATCTTTGCTGGCTGCCACCACGGCCACTTACCACTGCGCTGACCTTTGCTTCTAGGTTAATTACAAATAGTTTTGTCTGTTGGAGAAACTGAACTGAATTAGCTAAGTTTTCGTCTCTCATCAATAATTCAAAGGACCATTTCCCATAAAGGAACAATGAAACTGTCCAGGGTGGGCAAGGCAGAACCCCACTCCTTGAGGGGCCTTCTGGGGCGGGGAGAGGGGCACAGCCTCTGCGAGCAGGTCCAGGGCCCCCGGGACGGCCCCACGCCTGATTTCCCTCCGTCTCGGCTGGACCAGTGCCAGGAGCGTGGAGGACGTCCCGGCTGGTCCGGCCTGTCTGACAGCACATTAGCCCCAGCTGTCAGAGACATCTGCCTGCTCTGATTACCGTCAGAGCGATGGCCCCAGCATCCCGCTGGCTCCCCCTGCCCTGAACTGTCATCAAGTGATTGTGCTTCCACTTTGAGGCACTCAGAACCTATCCCTACTGCTATTTATAACCGTCCTGTGAGGTCACCTGCCGGTGAGGCTGGAGAGGGAATGGGCCACTTCAAAGGCCCCAAGCAGCACCAACTTCCTGCCGCTGCCCCTAGGCAAGAAACAGGCGACCTCTGAGCTGAGCAAAATCCATCCATCGGTCAGCTTTGGTTGTGCTCCCGGGCTGGGCCTCCAGGTACACAGGAAGGACCCCCAGGCTATTGCAGCTTCTGATGTCGTGGATGTCAGGAGAGGCCTGGAGAAATGGGTTCAGATGGTAACGCTCCATGCCCAGGCTACACCCTAAGGGCTGGCCCTGGTGCCCAAAGTCATGCTATGAATACAAAGGGGCTAAAAATCCCCAGCCTCTCACAGGTACTGGGCCATCCTGTATTTCCTGGGGCTGCGGTAACAAACTACCACAAACTGAGTAGCTCGGCAGGCCCACCTCCCTCCCCGGGGCCTAGGGGAGAACCAGTTCCTTGCTCCTTCCAGCTCCTGGTGGCTCAGTGCTCTTGCCTCGGGGCCACATCCCTCCTCTCCTCCTGTCTGTGTCTTCTCCTCTCTGTCTGTCTCAATCTCCCTCTGCCTTTCTCTTGTTAGGGTGCTTGACGTTGGATTTAGGGTTCACCGGGATAATGCCAGATGCTTTACTTAATTACATCTGCAAAAACACTTTCTCCAAACAGGCCACATTCACAGGTTCCAGGGACATGGACATACCTTTTGGGGGGCCACCCATTCAACCCATTTCACAACCCCCTATGAAAAAAACAGCAGGAGTGTGGCTTTGGGGTCAGGAAGCTCTGGATTTGAATCCCACCTCTGCCACTTACTCAATAACTAAAAGTCAGTCCTTTCTTAGAATGTCACCAACACCTAGTATGACTCCGGTAAAGGGCCCCTCCGGGCAGTGATCTGCAAACAGGCCTCGCCCTCCCCCTCTCTCACCACAGAAGGCCACCTGCACACTCAGCGACAGTCCTCCCCAGGCCCAGATGGGAGTGAGGATTTCACGGGTCCTGCAATATGGCCTGCAGTGCAGCCATTTGCTGCCCCCACTCCAGGAATTCAGCACTCTGTCACCTCTCACCATCCGTGTCTTTCCGGACTCTGGAACCTGGCTGCCTTCCCGCTTGTTTCTGCCTCAGTGCCCCCAGCAACACCCGTAGGTCTCCATCCAGGCTTTGTTTGCTTTCAATTACTGAGCCAACTAAATGAGCCCCCAGCACGACCATGTGCAGACATACCTGGCTGCCTCCCACAGGTAATGAGTCGCTCAGCCATGCTCAAGGGCAGGTCTTCCTGGCGGCAGGGGCAGGGGGATTCAATCGACTGAACAAAGTCAGAGTGACCTAGGAGGTCAAAGAATATTGAAGAAGGAGCGTGGTGCCCGGGTCGCGGGAGCCCTGCCTCCCTCACACCGCCCTGGGCCCAGCAGGTATCGATGCAGCCGGTCTCGGACTACGTGCTTCTAACAGGAGCATTGATTTCTCTGGGGAAGTGGACACTGAGCAAACACTCTCTTGTCTATCGGCACCGAGACAGAGATCCTTAACGTCACTTGTGAGTGACTAAAAGAAGAAAAGTCAAGTTTGTCTTAAGGCCAAGGTGAAGGCATAGACTCCTCTAGCATTGTTTTCCTCCATCAGCTGAAAAGGCCTGCAAAGCCGTGTTTTCTTTCATACCACCCCACCCCAAACCCCGCACCCTGCATGCAAGGCTGGTCACACGCATCAAGGCTGGAGCCATCGTCAAACAAGAGAAGATCATCTTCAATGACCCAGGTGGTGGCAAAGGGCAGAACAGGACACGTGGGCACAACAGGGGGTCCTGCAGGGCTCAAGGATCGGGATTCACCTCAAAGCCTGTGAGGTCAGCCACACACGGCAAATCTATGTCCATCCCAGTCCCTGCCCAGGGAAGAGCCACCAAAAGGCTCAGAACAGCTTGGTGTTTCCCAGGTGCCAGAGCTGCTGAGGGAAGCCAGAGGCTGTCAGTGTCCCATGTGGAACCCCAGAGGGCACAGAGCTTTGGGTGTAGGTGGCAGTGGTCCGGGTGTAGTCACCCTGCTATGTGTTGACTGGGACAGATTCCCGAGGGGACGGTGACAGCCAGGCTCTGTGTGCGCTGGCGGGTCAGTCCACTTCCAGGGCAACCAGAGGCACCATGGCCTTGAGGATAAAAGACAGATATATTTTTTATCCCTTCTTTGCAAAAATCCCGAGTACATATGTAGAGGTACAGACACGCGTGCGGAAGTCTCTAGAAGGCGGCACACTGAAGTGCTAACCACGTCTCATCCTCAGTGGTGGGATTTGGGAGTTGTTTTTCATTATGCTTCGTCTCTGCTTTCCAAATGTTCTACACTATACACCATATTACTTGTGTAATGTGGGAAACTGCTATTCTATAAACTGTACAAATGCAAAGAATTGGCAATCTTAATAATTTTCATATCCCTGCATTTACTCTGTAAGAACTGTTTGTAACCGACCGTGCCTAATTAGATGATAGAGAAAACCAGCCCCACCCTGAGGCGATCGTGTTTGGGGCACCAGGGGCACCATGACCCTCCCGGACCCATGGGGACACTGGACCCTCACTTCTCTTCCCCTGCTAATGCTGAAGCGCCAGCGCCACTGTCTATCCCATTTAAGAACCAAAGGAACCAAATTGATTTCATAAATCACTTAGTCTTTACAGCTTACTCCTCGAGGACACGCATCCAGGCTTCTAGCAAAGATGGCGCAAAATAACAAGACAGATGTAGTAACTAATACAAAGTGCTTGGTTCACTAAACAAAGAGCTTTTGATGCTATAACTCAATTTGCGTTGGCATAATAGGATCTGAGAAGCTAAGCAGAGCCATATACAACACGGCAGCCGTGAAGGCAAAGAGGAGAGCGGAGCACAGTAGAGCTTCCAGCTGCCCGTTTCACCCGCAACCACTCACCTGGGACCTCAGACTGGCGCTTACCCTCAGGTGAGACTCAGAGGGATTTTGCACTTTCCTCCAAGAAAAGAAGCAGAAACATTTCCTGGTTGTTTCTGGTACCAAGGACTCAATCCAACAACCCTGTCTTCCAGGTGACCTCCTCACTCATTCATTTATTCGACACCTACTGTGTACTGAGCGCCGAAGGTGTCCACCAAAGTGAGTATGCAGAGGAATCTGACACGGTCGCAACACTCAGGAGTTCACAAGCTGATGGATACCTCCCTGGTGTTGTAGAAGGACAAGAAAAAAGGGTCAGTGGTTCCACTGTCCCTGGTGCCCCCCGAGTGACAGAATAGAGCCAAAACTTCTGGCTCCCAAAGACCCCAGCCCAGGAAATGATGGAAGGACTTCATGCCTATTCTTCATACAAAGTCTGACCTCCTCAAAGAGGCTGTTTCTAGAGCTCCCCTGCCAGGCCTGAGGAGGAAGGCATTCCCAGCGACCCTGACCTGGGGTTTCCTCCAGGGCAGCCTGTCACCTTCCCTCCGCCTTCACAGCCGTGATCCCTGGGCACTCAGCAAAGCTCAGCTGTGATGAGAAGACCCTCTGGGTCTGGAGAGCCAGTGCCCACCCTGGTTCAAGTCTCCCCTCTCTGAGAGGCAGAGTGCCCACTGTGATAACCAGGGCTGGCCTGGATGGACTAGGAGTCAGCCCTGAGAGACCTCAGCTTCGTGGAGGAGTCAGAAGACCCCTTGGTTTCTCCCCTTAAAGTTACAACAGGTTGGACAACTCTAACTCCACAAAGGATTCTGCGCAACACACAAACACATCTGAGAGATCCACCCATCAGGACATCTGAAGGTGGGTGTTTCAGAGCAAGCAGGAGAGGCGGGACGGGGAAGGACAGAGTAGGGGCTGCAGACACAGTTCTGCGCCCACTGTGGCTGCAGCTGATGCGGCAGTAGTGGAGGTGTCTGGGGGGCCAGAGGGACAGAGACTAGGGGCCAGCCCTGACACAACCCCCAAAAACGGGCTCCAGTGACAAGATCAACAAGCGTGTGCCCACTTCTGTAAGACAACAGGGCTAATGAGACTGTCAGAGCCCTAATCCAGCCACCGATAGTCTTCATTTTGTGCCCAGGTCAAGGTCAAAACTCAAGGGGGGCAGGGGGAGTTGGAGCTTCCTGGGGATGAGCTAACCCCTGATGAGCAGGCTTCCTGGCCACAAACCAGGAGGACGTGTCAGAGCCAGTGTGAGACGAGCCGGCCACATGGCTTCTTGCTCCTCAGATGCCCACCTACCATGGGTGGAAGCAGCTCCCAGAGGCAGACTAGGAACCTGGGCTGGGAGCGCTGCCTAACAGAGGAAGTGGGGGCCACCACTGCCAACTGAACGGACAGAGCCTTGGAAGGGGGCCTGCTCTCTGTAATCACACTCCCCCCCATCCCCACCCAGTCTCTCCCGGGCCAGGAAGGGACCACAGCACTTCCTCAGCATGCCTACCGTGTGTTCTCACAGGCACGCAGAGGCCTCATCAATTCCAGATGAGGAAACGGAGGCTCAGCCACGGCCAGGCTCGAAAAGGACAGAATCAGCCCCTAACAGCAGCCCCAGAGCTCTGTCCTCCACGGTGCTCTGGCACCTCTAGAGGAGTCTTCCTCAGTTAGGAGAACACATGTGACTCTGGGGCACAGCCCGAACCACCCTGTCAAGCAGTAGACAGCCACTCTCCTCTCCCTTCCCACACATCCAATCAAAAGCCAGGCCTGGAAACGGGGAGAGAGGAGCTCTGTTCCCTGCTCTGCCAGTTACCACGTGGGCAAAACAGACCATGTTCCCCATCTGTAAGGTGACCACTGGACGACATAGCCCCTGAGGCCTCCCACCTCTGCCCCTACAACTCTAGAGGCCCCAGAAGGGGAAGCACCGATCGGAGTGCTGAAAGACCCAGGGCTGCGACCCTCAGACCGCGGGGACCCACACCTATTTCTTCCCAGCGCTGGAGGAGATGTGGAATGGGAAACATGGTTTCATCTCAAGGACCCCACATTCTTGTTGGAAGACAAGACAGCCCTAAGCCGAGGCTGTCCATAGTAGAGAGTGCGATAATCCTAAGCCCCCGGAGAGTGCTCTGAATGGAAGGGCGTGTCTGGATGGGCTGTGGTTGGGCCTCTCAGGAAGAAGAAGGACATCAGCAGAGGCCGGGAGACAGCAAAGAGCACCGTGGGCTCAGAGCCACCGGGCTCTGTGTGCAGAAACCTGCTCTGAGCTACTAACTCAAGGAAGGACAAGGGCCCTACATTCTGAGGTTTCCAAATTCCTTTTAAGGACTCTTAAGAGCCTCCTTACAACTTTCTATAAATCCACCAGCTCATCCCTGTCCCAGAACTCCACACGCAACCTCATTAAGAGGCAGTAAGTAGTGGGAAATATTGATACTTCTGGCTAATCGCATTATTAATACCATTACCATTCATATCACCTCGTAAACAACTCTTATAGGACATTTAGCATGGCTCAGTCCAAATGAAGATAATACGATTGCTAATTATATCTCTATAAACTTATTTTATGGCCGGAACAAAGGCTCTTCCATCCTGATTACCCAGTTGCCAGAACCATAAGGAAGCAGGCAAGACCTCACCAAGACGTGCCCCCTGGGGATGATTCATTAGGAATAACTGTGGTTTGCAAAAACACAAGAGCTTTCAAGATTTTTTTTTTTTTTTTTTTTTTAAGGAAGGGACTGTAATTTGTAGCAGAGAGGAAACAGCTCAGGCAGCTAGAATGAGGGAGGCCGACTCAGGGCCTTAGCTGCTCTGAAGCACTGGGCAGGAGGCCGAGCTACCTCTCCTGGGTCCATGTGTCCAGGGGGCAGGAGTGGCCTGGGTAGGGCAAGCCCAAGCGGCCCCTTGGTGGTGTGAATACACTGGCGTCGGTGACCTGGGAGCTTGAGGAAGGAAACTCAGCCTGAGTCTCTGTCTCATGAGGGGAATCTAACTCCAGTAGCCCTGAGATCACTCTTTGAAATTAATCACCTTTCTTATTTACTTAATGGTTTCCTTGGCATTTGTGGGCTTCGAGGGAGCTTGTCTGAAGCTAGTGCAGGGGTTACCCTGTCCGAGGAAGCAGGGCCAGCCTCCGCAGGCCCCTCCTGCATTGTTTGGGAAACGTCGCTCCCAGATGAGGGTCAAAAGCACTCAAAGGAGGTGGGAATAAGGAAATAAATGTTTTCCCTTTTCTCTTTGTGGCTAAGCTCGGACAATTTACAGTATTAAATGTCCCCTTGTACTCTGGAGCACTGGAATTGATTTTTTTCTTAAGATTGCTCATTGGATTGCTTATACATTTCTCTAGCTGTTGTTACCAAGTTGTAACTCGCAGTTATGAGAATAATCACAGATCGATTGCAGTCATTCTGAGGGAGGGCCGGGTCTGCAGGAACACAGGCAACTCAGGCCTTTGACAAATGTTTTTAGTAAATTATCTCTAGTTCAGATTCAATTAATTGAGAACTAGTGAGATCTCAGCCAGAGACTAGGGAAAAGTTTGCCTTCCCTCTGTCTATGGCCGGAATTTTCAGTCAGTGAGCCTCAAGAATTTTTAAAACATGCAATACCTAACTATTTAGGAGCACTGACCTCTTTTCCCTTACCTTGTCATATTAAAAAAGGCAAATGCTGCCCTAACTGGTTTGGCTCAGTGGATAGAGTGTAGGCCTGCAGACTGAAGGGTCTTGGGTTCGATTCTGGTTAAGGGCACATGCCCGGGTTATGGACTCGATCACCCCAGTAGGGGGTGCAGGAGGCAGTTGATCAGTGATTCTCTCTCATCATTGATGTTTCTATCTCTCTCTCCCTCTTCCTTCCTCTCCGAAATACACACACACACACACACACACACACATATACACTGAGTAGCCAGATTATTATGACCGGCCCATCAGTACTTCGTTGGGCAACCTTTTGCCCTTCAATACTATGGCAATTCTTCTTGGCATTGACTCCACGAGATGTTGAAAGGTGAAAGAGGAATCTGACACCATGCCTGATGAATAGCACTGTCCAGTTCTGGGAGATTTGATGGTTGTGGAACCCGCTGCCTGATGGCTCTTTGAACTTTGTCCCACAAATGCTTAATTGGATTGAGATCTGGTGATTGTGGGGGCCACCTAAGCAAGGTAAAGTCTCCCTCGTGTTCTTGAAACCACTCCTGCACAATACGAGCACCATGGCATGGCGCATTGTCTTGTTGGAAGAAGCCATCACCATTGGGATACGCCATCAACATGATAGGATGAACTTGATCAGCAATGATACTTAGGTATGTTGTGCTATTCAGACGTTTATAATGATCTGGCCCTCTAGCAACTTCAGTGGGAAATTATAGCTAATTTGCCTACAAACATCAGGTGGTCATAATAATCTGGCCACTCAGTATCTATATATGGCAAATGCCAACACAACAATAGCTGCCTGATGTGAATGAATCAAAATTATACCTATTTTTTGTCAGATCAACAAAAAATGTATTTTTGGTATGCTGCAGAATTTTAATAATTAATTTATGTGTGCCATGAGATGAAAAAGTTGAAAATAACTGGTCTATGGGGTAGTCATTTGTGCTTTTCATTAAATATTCCCAGTTCTCCTCTTTACGTACATTTCTCTGTCTCTTCTGAAGTTAGGCAAGGCCAAGGGACTTGTTTTGGCCACTGAAATGGGAGCATGAGTATCATGTATTAGTTCTAGGGAGGTTCTTTAAACCTGGTCAGGGTGTGTGCAGGAGGCAACCAGTCAATGTGTTTCTCTCACATTGATGTTTCTCACTGTCTTTCCCTCTCTCGTCCACTCTCCCTAAAAAAATCAATGGAAAAATATCCTCAGATGAGGATTAACAAAAAAATAAATAAAACAGGGGCTGGCAAACTTTTTCATAAAAGACCAGATAATATATATTTTAGACTTTGTGGACCAGGTGGTCACTGTCGCAGCACCTCACCTCTGCCACTGTAACATAAAAGCAGCCACAGACCGTGTGTAACCAAATGGATGTGATTCTGTTCCAATAAAACTTTATTTATGGACACTGAAATTTTAATTTCATATCATTGCTACTTGGCACAGAATACTATTTTTTTTTAACCATCCAAAAGTATAAAAATGTGATTACCTTGCAGAATATACAAAAAACAGGTGACAGGTCGGATTTGGCCCAAAGGCAAAGTTGGCCAACCTCTGCCTTAAAAGAATTAGTGGGTGATTTGCTATAACCCCTTCCCCAGCTGAGCTGGCCACAGAAGCACGTGTGGAGACAAATCTCCGGCAGCCCAAGTCCACAAGTGCTCTGCTGAGCAGAGCCTGCGTCAGTTCCCACTGGACATGCAGAGTGAGCGAGAAATACACTCCGTTTACATCACTGAGATTTTGGAAGTTATTTGTTGCTGCAGCAAACTTAGCATATCCTGTCTGAAACAATCTGTGAAGGACTTTCTAAGTGAACTAATGGAACAGACAGAATTGCAGTGTAAAAGTTTTATTAAGAAAGGAAATGATCTTTCAAATGCACTTCAAACATCTGTTATAGTACCCATTTTCATTAAAATCATAAATTATGTATAAATGATTTTAATCTGTTCATTAAAGCAAATCAAGAACATGCTGAAATTTTACATCTTCTATTTAGACTCATAGTGGATTTTTAGAGTCATTTCCTTTTCAAGGATATTCACATTCAGACTAGGCTTTCTCTTAATGTGTCCTATTCAGTGATATTGACAGTTTGGGAATCTCAACCTCACAACCAATATTTCTGTCTTCCGCTCAAGAGATGGGTAAGGAATAGCAGATGTTTCCAGTCAGAATGAACCATTCCCAAAATCACATTTTAATAATACATGTATAAGAAAGAAAGAGGCAGATAGAGAAAGACAGAGAGATATGCCACGTGACTTTGTGCATACCCCTTGTTCTCTCTTGGTCTCAGTTTTCCCATCCATAAAATGGGGAGATGTAATAAATATCCTCCATGAATTCTTGCAGCTCAGATAGTCTAAGACTAGATATGGTTTCAAACAGACAATTTACATATGATAAACAAGCAAAACAGAAGTGGATCTTTGTTCATAGCTCAATCAAAAACTTGGGCAAGAGCCATGATCTAAAAAAAAGTTAAATATGTCCCTATTTTGAGTCCAAAAAATCCATCTAGAATTGCCAGGAAATTTTAAAAATACAAATGAACTATGAGAAAATATGAGATCACAGTAATGCAGTTTAAGGTCATCTACTGGCTTCGCAAAGATTCATAAGAGGATCGGGTCCCATATTGGTAACAGCAGGGAGTAAGGAGGCCACGAGCTGATGGGAACGTTAGGTTAGCAGAGCCTTCTAGAAGTTGCCTTCTTTTCTAGACGGCAATGTGGCAATATGAATTGAAAGCCATAAACATGGGCACAGCCTTGGACCAACCAATTAAATTTCATGAATTTTTTTTTCTAGAAAACAGCTGGTTAAGTGTCACAAGACTTAGATTACCCAACTAATGAATGCAACATTTAAAAAAATGAGAAACATATAAATGACCAAGATAAGAAACTGCATAGATAAAAGATGGCACATTGATATAGTGGAATGCAATTCAGTCATTAAAAGTAATGTTGCCATGAATAATATGAGCCTAATTTTGTTTTGGAGGAGAAAAAGCAAAAATTACATATATTTGGAAAAAAGACTGGAACAATTTCACCAAAAAATAGAAACATTGTAGTAATCTCTAGAGATGTTAATTTTCTTAATTCTCCTTTTTTTGTGCTTTCTATATCATTATAGAATTAGATAAAACAGTAATTGGTACTAAAAATAATAAAGTATAAATCTATATTTATTGACTTTAAAAGGTGTTCTTGATACAATTGAAAAGTTTTTAAAAGTAAGTTGTCAAATAATATGCAGTTAGAGCCTATTTGGAGAATGGAAAAGGCTGAAAGAAAATGCAGTAACAATGGTCTCTAGGGATAGGATTGAGTAGTTATTTTTCTTCTTGATTGTCTCTTTGTTCTGATTATTCTACACTGAGCATAAATTATTTGTGTAAAAATATAAAAAGAAATCAGCTTTTATAAATATGAATTGAGAAGGATCCAAATGGTTCAGACAGGTTTGTTCTACTAAACGGAAGTCATCTGGGCCAGATGTCCCTTTCCAAAGGAAGATTACCACCTCGATGGTCCCTGTCCTCACTGCCTGCAGAACAGACTGCCTGGGAGAGGCAGATGGAGCCCAGGACTCCATGAGGCCAGGGACACACCTTTGGCTCTTGCTACTCGCTCATAAGGGCGGTGATTCTGATGCTTCTGTCTCTCTACTGGTGGGCATCTCACAGCCAATATCCATCAGCCCACGCCTGCTCAGTGTGTGAGTCTCAATCATGCTGACTCTGATATGAAAGATTAGGTAGTCAGGGGCATGCAGGTCTAGAAGTGCACCAAAACAGGTGTTTGACAGTCTTCAAAGTGCCGTTGTGGTCCTGACATGTGTTCAGGTAGCTAGACATCAGGAAGCAGGGTACTCACTCTATAACATTTGGATTTAACAATGTATTTGATCTATCATATGAACCAAAAAATTTTCTTTTAATGTAACACAGAAATCTCCATGAGCACTTAATACCACAAACACACAGCTCTTACAGAAAGCCTGCCCACTGTGCTTCTTTCCCATTAATAGTTGTTTTCATTCATCTTTTGTTATCTGCTAGAGCTTGTCATCAGATAAAAGGTATCAGGTCCCACTGATTTTTGTTTTAATTGTGAGAAAAACTAAAAATTGAGAAAATTCTTTCCATTAAGTTGGAGGTAAAATCACCCATCATGATTGTAAATTCATATATTTCTTCTTTTAGGTCTAAGAAAAAAATTTATATATGGTGAAGCTATGTTATTAGATGTGTTTACATTTGGATATGTTATAGCTTCCTGGTACACTGACCCTTATCATCATGAACTGATTATCTCTGATAATGATTATTGCCTTAAACTCTACATTGCTACTATTAGTATAGCTATACTATCTCTCTTATGATTGTTTGTATGGCATATCATTTTATTTCCTTTTCTCTTAATCTTCCTAAGTCCTTACAATCAAAATATATCTCTAAACAGCACAGAGTTGAGTTTTGTTTTTACCCAGTCTAACAATCTTCCTCTAGTAGTGTATATAGTCTGTTTGCATTGTCTGTACTTATATATTGGAGTTTAAATCTACAATCTTATTATTTCATTTCTATTTGTCCTGCCTATTTTTTTTTCTTTTTCTTTTATTTTTTATCTTTTGGATTTATCAAGTATTGTTATTATTTTATTTATTTTTCTCCTCTCTTAGCTTGTGAGTTATACATTACTTTACAAATTTTACAGCACACATCTTAAACTGAGTGCATTCTTGACTTTTAAAAGCCTGAAATAAAATATTTGATATTACTTCCTAGACAATGCAAGAAATTTAGAACACACTGATTTCATTTAACCTCAGCTCACTGCCTTTGTGCTTCTTTGTTGTGTATTTATTTCAATTCTATATTTTTTTAACCCCAGGAGACATATTTAGATTTTTTTACCCATATATATGTATATATACCATTTTTATTGCTCTTCATCATTTCTCCATTTTCATGTTTCCATGCAGGATCAATATGATTCTGTCTTAAGAATTCCCTTATAACTTAATTTAGAATGGATCTGCTGATAATTCTTCACAATTTTTTTGAAAATGTGTTTCTGAAGTTTACTTTCACTGGATATAGAATTCTAAGTTAGAGGTTACTATGGAGTAAATATGTGTGTCTCCCAAAAAATATCATACGTTGAAGCCCTTCTTCCCATTGCGAAGGTATTTGAAGGTGGTCTTTGGGAGACAACTATGTTTAGACAAAGTTAAGAAGGTGGGGATCCCATGATGGGATTAGCGTCCTTATAAAAAGAAGAAGGGAGACCAGGGCTCTCTTTCCCAACATGTGACAATACAATAGGAAGGCAGATGTCTACAAGCCAGGTAGAGGGTCCTCACCAGGAACCAAATCTGCTGGCATCTTAATCTTGGACTTCCCAGCCTCCATAATGGTATTCTGTTATACCATTATGGTCTTTTGTCATAGTGGTCTGAGCTAACACAGAGGCTATTTTCTTTCACCATGAGTAATGTCATTCCATTGCCTTCGCGTTTCTATTGTTCCCTTGGAAGTCAGTGTCATGCTCATTGTTGCTCTTAAATGTAATTTGTCCTTTCCTCTCACTCCTTTAAGATTACCTTTTTTATTTTCAGTAGTTTTACCTTGATTAATATATATATATATTTGCTTTAATTTTTCTACTTGGGGTTCATAGTAATTATTATGACTCTTAAGTAGAGTTATTATACATATTTTATCTGTTTTAAAAAATTCTTGGCCTATCTTTTCAAATATTCCTTCCACCCTTCCTTCTCCTCTTTCTGGGACTTCAATTACACACATTAGACCATTTTATCACGTGCCATGTTTCTTTTAGGCTCTTTTCTGTATTGTTTATCATTGTTTTCTCTTTTCTTCAAACTGAAAATTTTTTACTCATCTTTCTTCCAAGTCATCAATCTTTTCCTTGACTGTGTATAATATGCAGTTAAATCCCTCGGTTGAAGTCTCAGTTATTGATGTCTCAATTCTCAAATTTCCATTTGATTATTTTATCGTTTCAAACTCCCCACAGAAATTCTCTATGTTGTCATTCAAATCATTATACATATTAGTCACAATTGGTTTAGAGTCCATGTCTCATAACTCCTATTGCCAGACTTCCTTTAAATCTATTCTATTAAATATATTGGTTTTTGGTTGATTCTTCCCTTTGTGTACACCTAGTTATTTTTTATTTATTTATTTTTTTAATCTTCACCTGAGGATATTTTTCCATTGATTTTTAGGGAGAGTGGAAGAAAGAGGGAAAGACAGAGAGAAATATCAATGTGAGAGAAACACATCAATTGGTTGCCTCCAAAGCCCAGACCAGGGAGGAGCCTGCAACCAAGTTACATGCCCATTACCGGAATCAAACCGGAACCCTTTGGTCTGCAGACCAACACTCTATCCACTGAGCCAAACTGGCTAGGGCTAGTTTTGTGTGTGTGTGTGTGTGTGTGTGTGTGTGTGTGTGTGTGTGTGTGTGTTTAATATGTTATTAACTTTTTTAGAGAGAGAGGAAGGGAGAGGAAGAGAGAGACAGAAATATCAGTGATGAGAGAGAAACATCAATAGCAATTAGCTCCCTCTTTCACGCCACCTACTGGGGATCGAGCCCACAACCCAGGGCGGGGGAGGAACTCCTGGTTCATGGGTCAACGTTCAACAACTGAGCCACACCGGCCAGGCAACACATAGCTATTTTTTAAGGAATTCCAATCAAAACGACAAGGAGGTACCATCTCACACCTGGCAGAATGGCTATCATCAACAAATGACAAGTACTTGGCAAGGATGTGGAGAAAAAGGAACCCTCATGCACTGCTGGTGGGAATGCAGACTGGTGCAGCCACTGTGAAAAACAGTATGGAGATTCCTCAAAAAATTAAAAATGGAACTCCCATTTGACCCAGTGATCCCAATTCTAGGAATATATCCCAAGAAATCAGAAACACCAATCAGAAAGGATATATGCACCCCTATGTTCATAGCAGCACAATTCACCATAGCTAAGATCTGGAAACAGCCTAAGTGCCCATCAGCAGATGAGTGGATTAGAAAACTGTGGTACATCTACACAATGGAATTCTACACTGCGGTAAAAAAGAAGGAACTCTTACCATTTGCAATAGCATGGATGGACCTGGAGAGCATTATGCTAAGCGAAACAAGTCAGTTGGGAGAAGATAAATATCACATGGCCTCACTCATGTGTGATGAACAAAAATAGATCGAGAGACATAGAAGCATTGAACAGACCATCAAACCTCAGAGGGAAGGGTGGATGGGGGGTTGGGAGTTAGAGATAAACCAAAGGACTTGTGTGCATGCACATAAGCATAACCAATGGACACAGACAGTAGGGGAGTGAGGGCATGTGCTAGGGGGTGGGAGTGGCCAGGGAGAGGTCAATGGGGAGAAAAGGATACATATGTAATACTAGTATTTTAAACAATAAAGAATTTAAATTTAAAAATAATAATAATAAAATAAAATAAAAATAATAAACCGGATACTGCACAATGCCCCCTAGGGATGAGTCCCAGCCTACAAAAATAAAAAAATTTTAAAAATCCAGGTACTGTAACAATAACTTGAGCTTCTGAATAATGGTGCCTTGCTCACAAGAGGATTCATTTTTGTTTCTGGTGGCAGATAGCATAGGGACAGATGACCTTAACCTAGTCCATAGCTGAGCCAATTTAGAGGCAGGCTTCAGTTTTTGTGAGAGCTGGCCTATTTCAACTTCAATTTTACCCTCAGTCAAGAGTTGCCACTGACAATCTGGGGTGTTCACCGGGGACTCTCTAATTGTGGAGAAGAACTTGAAACCCAGTTTTACCCCACAGCCCCATGGAAATGCCAAAAGCTGTCCTCAGCCATCTAGCAGCCATTTTCTACTCAGCCTCTGCCTCTCCACTGTTGCATTGGAATCCACAATTAACTCGAGTATAAAAGTGACACCAAATTGCTGGCTCTCCTCTTGGGGTTTTCCCTTCTAGCAAGAAACCTGGCCCCTTGAGCCAAGCCTTTGATGCTCTGATAGCTTTCCAAAGCCTTCAACATATTTGATTCATTTTGTGAAGCTGTGTTCCAGTTATTATGGCTGTAAACCAATTCCTCAACATATTCAAATATCATCAGTCACTTATTATCTCTCACAGTGGCATCGGGAATTCAGGTGCAACTCACCTGGGCGATTCCAGCTTGGGGTGTCTCATGAGGTTGCAATAAGATGGTGGCTTTGGCTGACGCCCTCTCAGGTCCATACCTAGTCTGGGAAGACTTGAGTCCCTGGGACCTGGGCTCCTCAGGCACCTCTCACGACCTCTATGTAACCTCTCCATGTGACCGCTACAACGTGCAGGCTGTAGGTTAGCTGGATTTCTTACAAATTGGTTCAGGGCTCCCAAGGCACGTATCCCAGGACATTAAAGGAGACGGGGGTGGAAACCTTTGACTTAGTTTCAGAAATCTTCATTTCCATGACATTCTATTGGTCAAGATTATTACAAAAATCTGTGTATGTTCCAGAGGGAGGAATATAAAGCCTGTATCTCGATGCAGGCATGTCAGTGTGATGTTGCAAGGAGACATGACACCCATGGGCACGTGGGAAGAGAGAGTGTGGCGCGGCCATCTGGAAAACACAGTCTGCCACGACTTTTCTGGTTGTTTTGATAGCAGGTTGGTCTAAAATAAACCAGAACGCCATTTCCAAGAATAGAACTGCCCGTCTCCACTGACTTGAGGTTTTCTGTAACTGAGGTAAGACTGCCATGATGTGCTGTGGTGAGGGGCAGCTCTGTTTTGGAGCTCTTGCTTTAGCTCAGCGGAACCCACTTCCAGGCAGTACTGGTCGTGTTGATATTGGACAAAGCTCAGAGGCTCAGTGAGAGAGCTCAGGCACCATTGTGGCCAGGCTTCGGCCACTCTGACTAACAGAGCCTGACTCTCCTGCTACAACTCAAACTTGCTGCGAAGGCTGGTCTCCCCAAGCCCAGCACAGCGAAGAAAATCCAGGCCACTTCTCATGATCTCGTCTCCTTTTGCCTTAGTCCCCCGGACCAGTAATTCCCAAAGGCTGTTCTGTAAAAACTCTGGTCCTACAAGATGTAAATTCTGTTTTTAGAAAACTTCACGTATCTTCCAGATTCATAATGCATATTCACATGCAACCTCTGAAAAGTCTTGCAACAAAGAAATCCAATGAACTTTGTTTCACTCCCATGTTTTATGAATTTATTTAATCATGGAAAGTGGATTTGAGGGGATTTTTCTTTTTATTAACAGGGTATCAATTAACACCCACGAAAATTGTATAGAACACACCAACTTTGAATAGAACATCTTAGACTTTTGATTCCGTTGCTGTTCTTGTGCGACAATAAAACCAATTTGTTGTAATAAAATATTCTATCTCAAATTGCCTAGTGGGAGCGAGGTCATGGCTGATCACTCCTTTGCTCAGTGGGATGCATTTCTGGGTGTTCCAAAGCAAAGATGGGTCATGTACCATTTTCCAAATTAGGTTAATGAATGCATCAAACTTTTCCACCTGGCAGTAATACAGCAAGAAGTTTTAAAAGGCTTGTGTTTACTGTCTACCAATACACATGGGGCCATTAGCCAGTTGGCAGGCCTGGTGCAAGCTTCCTGTCTGCCAGCTTGCAGTGTGCCGACTCCCTCACTGAGAGCGCGATCAATGCCCCTTCGGTGCTAAAGGACTCCCGGGGTGAAGTGTGGGGGAGCAAGTTGTTTTGATGAGGGAGTGAGAAACAAGGAGAAAGGGACAAAGCCTTCCTTCTAGTTCTGCCACTCAAAGCCTCATTTGAGGCATCGCTGCCTGTCTGTTCTATCAATCTCTTGATAATTTAGATGTGCTTCCAATTGAGAGCTGTGTTGTTTAATAAAGCAAAGACAATCGACTCTTCGTCAGTGTTATAATAGCCTCTTCTGTGTGTTTACTTGAGAGCAAATGCTGTTATAATTTCTTTGGGGAATCAATATCTTCCAGTGCATATACACTGACTGCCCTATGAAGGTTCAGATTGTGTTAGGAGAGAAAGGGAAATTTATTGCCTTGTAAATGCTGGCAGAAGGTAGGTTTAGTGAGAGCTGTAATTAAGGTTTTGCTGATAATAAAAAAAATGGAGGCAATAAACAATCACACCAATTTTCCAGTCCTCAGCCCTAGAACAGCCAGACAGCCAAGGGTCCTGGACACTTGCTGGTCTCTGCACAATTAGCCTCTAAAAGTGCAGGTCCAGTGGCCCCAAAGGCTGCCAGCTCCAGGACCCCTGAGACGTCCTCTCCATGGGCACCGGCCCAGTAAACCACAGTCACTCACTTTTCGATCTGCTCTCAACTTCAGGGGCAGCAGGCAGCGGCGTCAACCTTTGTTTTATTGATTGCTTCCAAGGCTGGCTATTCGAGCCAGGACCCTGCCAGGCCAGCAGTCCACATAGGGTTTAGGTTGGGGAGTACAACCTAGAGGCAAGGATGTGCACTCCAAAGAGAACGGAAGCAAAGGGGAAGGGAATCGTTTCCTGTCGAGCTTCCTGGCAGGAAGCCCTATCATTCTCCAGAGCAGCCCATGAAGATCCCCCCAACATGACTGCTTGTCTCAACTGAGCATTTGCTATGCAGTCTGTGCCTGTTCCAGGCTTGATAGAGGCATATGAACTGCGTGGTTGGGAGATGAGGGGAAATGGATGCTACTGGGGCCCACAGGAGGCTAAGCATGCTGGCTGTGTCCACAAGGTACCTCCAATACCATCACCACCACCATCACCACCACCACCACCACCACCACCACCGGGCTAAGGAGATCTGCACTCTTTTCCAAGGAGGATGAAATCCTAGTCATCTTCTCTCCCTGTGATACCTTACCCAAAGAATGTCAGGCACCCTGGCTGGTGTTGCTCAGTGGGTTGGGTGTCATCCCATGCACCGAAGGGTTGCCAGTTTGATTCCCTGTCAGGGCACATGCCCAGGTTGCAGGCTTGATCCCCAGTAGGGGATGTGCAGGAGGCAGGCAATCGATGTTTTGTTCTCACACTGATGTTTCTATCTCTCTCTCCCTCTCCTTTCCTCTCTCTCTAAAAACACCTCTCTCTTTTTTTAATCTTAAAACAAAAATGAAGGTGAGGCTACAGAGGAAGGAGACAATCTCTTTAGCCCCACAGGGACAAGGGCATCTTCACGGTTTCCTTGGCACCAGGCACCAAAGTAAGAACAACTGGCGTGAGGAAACACAGAAAATATCTGCACTTACCAGCACCACCCCCTACGCCAGGCTAAGTTACCTGAGAGAAGAAACTTTGTCTAAATCTCTAGTCATCCACTCAATAAGCATTCACTGAGCAATGCTATGTGCCACACCAGTGTCACCAAAACCCAGCACCATCACTTGCAGAAAGTACAAACAAGTGAGCAAATTAACCTCCCTATCAGCCAAGGGGTTTCTCTGAGAACACAAGAGTCTGAATCCTTCTGGACATAATCACGTACCCTATACTAAGCACCTACTGTGTGCCAGACATTATACAAAGCCCTGTACAGATATTTATTCTATATTTTGGTCCTTACACCCATTCCCCTGTGAGGTAGAGATGGTAGTCGTCTTTGGCAGCTGAGGGTGTAAGCAACCCACCCAGGATGGATGTCACCCAACCAGCACAGTGCAGGGTCAGGGTATAAATCCAGGTCAGTTATGCTCCGAAGTCCAAGTTCTTTCTCTTATGCCCTTCTCCCCATCCTCTCTGCACATGAGCCCCTCACCTGCCCTCACACATCTATCCCATGGGGTTCTGCTGGTCAGGGAAGGAGGAGGTCAGAAGAGGGACCTTGAAAGGCCTAGAGCAGTGGTTCTCAACCTTCCTAATGCCGCGGCCCTTTAATACAGTTCCTCATGTTGTGGTGACCCCCAACCATAAAATTATTTTCATTGCTACTTCATAACTGTAAATTTGCTACTGTTATGAATCATAATGTAAATATCTGATATGTAGGATGTTTTTTCATTGTTACAAATTGAACATAATTAAAGCATAGTGATTAATCACAAAAACAATATGTAATTATATATGTGTTTTCTGATGGTCTTAGACGACCCCTGTGAAAGGGTCGTTTGACCCCCAAAGGGATCGTGACCCACAGGTTGAGAACCACTGGCCTAGAGGAAGGAAGGGCTGGCCTTCAGAGGAGAAGCACAGCGAAGCAGTGAAGGCTGCTAGACTTGGGCTAAGGATAAGCAGACTAGAGGGGCTTACATGTCCATAGGAAGCAGGCCAGGCTGCAGCATTTTGGATTCTGTGACTTTCTCTCCTGTCTCATATTCTGTCCTCTAGCTCTCCTCTAAAATGTTCAAAGGCCTAAGAGCTTGCGAGGGTCTTCAGTGTAGTCCCCTTGCAAGATGCCTTCTCCACTGCAAATAGCCACTAAGGGAGCAAAAGCCCAAGCTCCTCCCCTTCAAAAGTCCTGGGCTCCTCCAGACAGGGCCAGGCTTCTCCAAGGCTGGGCCACCGCAGCAGACCCAGCGAGGCCCTAGGCAGGCCAGAGAGCCCAGGTGAAGGGCAGAGGCTGACCGTGCCCAGGACACCAAGACCCTCCAGTGTGCGGCCCTCTGCTGGGGGGTCTTCTTCGAGTAGGGGTTGGGCCTGCACCCATTCTGATCCTCTCCCTGCAATCCCTTCTCTTCAGATGCCTCAGAACTTGCAATGACCTCATGTTGCTCATCTCCAAATGGGTGAAGGACTCGCCCTGTCTTGTATCAGCTGCCCAGCAGCTGCCCGCTGGGAGCAGCAGGCCTGGGTCCTATCTGCATAATTGCAGGCCAGGAGGGAAGTCCCTAGGAAGTGCCCACATTTGCAACTCCTCAGCCCTGTGTCTTCTCCAAAGGATTTGGTGGCCCAGAGCTCAGGCTGCAGTGAGACCTGGGCTGCTGATTATCCAATAACATTACCAGCAGGCATTAAATCTATCCTCGGTTAACCCAGTGTCTTTAATAATAAAAAAGATTTTGCACTGGGGATAAATACCATGTCTCATTTTCTCACTCTCACTGGTCTCCTGTCACTGTGCACTTATTAATACGATCGCTAATATATGGCTCCCAATCAGCCACTAAAATGCTGCTGTTATTCCTACTAATTCAACAATAAACTATGGCTGGGCCAGGCCATAAAAAAGATGGCCGTCATGTGACTGGGGGCTCTCTGGAAGGTGAGCCATGAGGCCCAGGGGTCTAAACTGGGCACCAGGAACTGAGCCATCATGGCCACAATGCAAGCTACAGCCCCTGCAGACCCAGGTGCCAGCCATGTTCCCCGCTGTGTTAGTTCCCTATTTCCACATAACAAAATACCACTTAGCAGCTTAAAACAACACTCATTAGCTACCCTTCAGTTCTGGAGGTCAAAGATCCAGGCACAGCTTGGCTGCATTCTCTGCTCAGGGTCTCAGCAGGCAGAAGTCAGGGGGTTGGCTGGACTGCATTCTTGCTGGGGCTTGACTGGGAGGAATCCATTTCCAAGCTTATTCAGGTTGTTGGCAGAATGCAGTTCCTTGCAGCTGCAGGACTGAGGTGCCCATTTTCCTGCTAACCTGGGGGCTGCCCTCAGGGCCCAGCCACGTGGTCCCCTCCACTGTATGGCAGCTTACTCCTTCAGACCAGTGAGAGACTCTCTCTCCAGTCTGCTATATCGGAGTCTTACACAATGTAAGCTGGTCCTCCTTGATGGGGGATATGACACCTACTATTTATTCCCAAACTGTGTTGTCCCCCAGTGAGTCCAAACACCTGAGGGTAAGGACACTCCCAGTCTCCCCTCCCCAACTTGAGACAACACATCATTCCAGGCAGATTGGTGCCAGCTGCCCCTCGCTGTCACCTCCACAGTGTGCCTGGGCGCATCCCCATCTCACAATGTTCCTCTCAAGGTGCCAGGCTTGTGCATGGCAGATGTAGTACCCCACCAACAGGGTGACCTCTGCTCCCCTTTCAGAGCTCAATCCAGACACCACCTCCTCCAGGAAGCCTTCCCCAATTGAGCTTCTCCTCGGGCTCTCCCAGCCCCCATACTTCTCCCTTCCCAGGATTAAGGTATACAGTTGGTGCTCCATAAATTCTGTCTCATAGAACAAGTGTGCCTCTCAACAAATCCAACCAACCATATGGCCCAGGGTACTCATAGATTCGGCAAACACACCCTCCTGGGTCATTACCGTAAAAGTCCTACTGGGAGAGCCTCTTACGTTCAGAGAAATACTGGGCCCAGTCCTCAGGCCCGCTGGGGCCAGTGGGCAGAGACAGACCCTGCCAGTGCCATCACCTTTTCCTCCCAACCTCCACCCCAAGAAATCTACACGGCAGTTTTACGAGGAAAAGAAGCCCACAAAGATAGCAGCTGCCTCCCTTGATAGCCAGACTCCCGGAGAGTTTGATGGAATTAAAATAATATCACTTTGCTGCCCCAACCACAGACAGACACAATCAGGAGAAAGCAGCCCGCTAACTGCTTCCTTGAAGGGGCAAAGACTCTGGTACCCAAAAGCTATTTGTCCTCCGTAAATGGGATTTCAGAAACAGAGCTGAAAGGGGAAGTGAAGGCCCCAAGAGCCTAAGCCTGTATTATACAGCAGACAGATATTTAAAAATAAATAGCGATGAAAGGAAATCCATAAGTGACAGTGGAGAGCTTCAGACCCTCCAAGGCTTTCATGCAAATATCTCACTGCTCTCTCAGCGCCAGAAATCTGGGCCAAACTGTAATCATTTCTCTGATTTTTAAAAAATGTTGCCACCCAGCTGCTTTGAGGAGCTATGCTGTGTTCCGAGCGGAGTGACGGCGTCTAAGGAGGGGAGGCCCCGCGGAGGCCTGTGCGCATGCCTGCCTCGCATCCTCCACCTCAGCAGCATTGGCCCGCAGGCCCCTCACCCATCGCCCCAGCTACGTCACTGTCCCCTTCGTGCGACCATCATACTGTGTGTCATGACCTGTTTCCTCATCAGTCTCCCCACCAGACCGTGCTCTCCAGGGCTCCGGAACTCGGCCTTATGCTGGGGGAGCTGCCTGTAAGATTTTACTGACAGCCCGTCCGGTCGGACAAACACACTCTAAGAGGTATGGAGGAAGGAAGGCAATGCCTGGACTAACAGACACCTGCCTTAGTCAACCTAAACTTGGCTGGCTAGCTATAGCTATTTTATTGTTGCTATCACCATCGTCGTCGTCATCATCATCATCATCATCGGCATCAGTGATGGTTGGAATTCTAGCCTTCAGCTAAAGACTTTCATCGCCATGAATACCCCCCTGGAACAATCATATTCTCCACTTTTCTCAGAGAAGATGAGCTTACACCCTTCTGTTTTTTAACTAAAGTCTATGCTTTATTCAGATTGGGTTAGTTTTCACCTGCGATCCTTCTCCTCCTCCAGGAAATCACATTACATTTAGTCGGCTCCTCTCCTCCTCTTGGCTGTGAGAGTTCCTCTGACTTTTCTGGGTTTTGATGGCCTTGACGGTTTTGCGGGGCACTGGTCAGGTGTTTTGAAGGGTGCCACTCTCCTGGAATGTATCTGATGCTTTTCTCATGCTTAGACGGGGGTTATGGGTTTGAGGGAGGAAGACCACAGGATTAAAGGGCCATTTTCATCATATCACCCTATAGTACACAGTATCAACATGATATGTCACTGCTGATGTTGCCTCGGTCACCTGGTCAAGGCCGTGTTTGTCAGGTTTCTCTAGATCTTTCGTTGAAATCCTTCCTCCTTCTAAAAAACTAGGTCAAAAATCACCTCTTCCCAGAAGCCTCCCCAGATTTTACACACACACTATGGGTTCCTCTCAAGACTTAGCAGAGCTCCAAGTATTGTAGGTGTCCATGAACTCGCCTCCTTATGTTGGCTGCAGGATCTGTGAGGGCAGTGGCCTAATGTCCAGCAGCATCTAGCCCACATTAAAAAGTGACCACTGATTTGTACTCAGCGTGTGCCAGCTCCATGCGAAGCACCTCTCAGTACTATCTGGCTATAATCCGATGGAGGAGGACCTCTCGTTATTGCCCTTCTCCAGATGAAGAGTTCGTGAGTTAGCACAGGGAACAGCAGCGGAGCTGGGATCCCAGCTGTTTGGCTCTGCAGCCTGTTTCTTTATCCCTCTGTTTCCCCCTCCCCACGTGGGCACCAGTGTACCCTCAACAACGGGTCTAGGACAAGCTGCTAAAATGAAGGCAGAAATGTTAGGTGGGCTGTGAAGAGGTCTGGGGTCTTCAACACAGCACCAAACACATGACCCTGGCCTAGCTTGACCTTGGCCCGGCTCTGTGCCAACCCCGGCCGTAGCGAGTGTGGACCGTGCCACCAGCCTGCCTCACACCCAGGAGTCCTGAACCACCAGCAAGCATTTTTGACACTCAGAGACAGGGAGACACGGCTGTGTGCCCAACATGCTGCGTCAGCAAGCAGCCGAATGATGTATGTGGAGCTGGAACATCTCCTATAAATTTTGTTTTATTAAATTTTAAACTTTAATAAAACAATGACACATTTCAAGTACCATCCCTGCTCTCCCCCATCCCCACCACCCCACCCTCCTCAGGCTCACCAAGGACCCTCTCACTAGCAGGGCCTTTAGAGCACCCAAGGCTTTCTTGGGGTGTTGGCATTGGACACTCAGGGCCCTGGCAGGGGCAGCAGAAGCAAGGAGCTGGGTGGGGGGAGGGGAGGAGGGCAGTTTCAGCAGATCCGGACCCAGGCGGGTATGCAAGCTGGGCACAATCCAGGCAACAAATATAAGAAGTTTCCAGCCCTCCAGACAGGAGAGAGAGCTGGCATTGTGCTCTGGTTGGGGTGAGGCTCCAGTCCCTCAGGGGCCAGATTTAAACAGTGGAGTTAAGAGCTGGGCCAATTCCCCAGCCAAGGCCCCAGAGGAGAGTCAGGGCACCAGAGACTATATGGCTGATTCTCCAGTTAGCATGCCTTCCGTGGTGATGCTCAGCTTCCAACACAGCCCCATCCACCCCTCCTCTCCCACCGTCAGCCCCAAACCCAGCAGCCAGGCTACCAAATGCACTGTCTTGAAGCTAACCCCCTCTCCCTGTCCCATGACCCAGCTCCTAGAATGGCACTCAGGGCTCCCATAATTAGTCCCCATTTTACCCCTCCCATCTCACCTCCTCTCCGCCCTCACACTCTTGCTCCAGCACTGAGCCTCTCCCCAATCCCACTCCCCTTCACCCACCTCCAGGCTTCTCCCTGGCTGGCCCTCCAGCCAGGAATATCCTTTCAAAGATCCCTTCTCAAACCCTGCAGACTCCAGGAGAAGAGCCTCTCCCCACTACAGCCTTCCCTGGCTGAGTTCCCACCGCCACCTGAAGGCCCCGGAAAGCCCCTCTCCTGAGCTGCTCTCCACCCTCCGCTGGGACCGTAGTCAGTTACAGACATGTGGCATCTTCTTTGCTAACCAGCAAGCTCCAGGCCATTAGGGACAGTCTCTTCATCACTTTGCAACAACCCTGCAAATCCCACAGTGCCTGGCAATAGAAGGCATCTGGGACAACCGCCTGGAGGAGTGGGGGGAGGACAGCTCATCGGGAGCCAAGGTCAGATTCATGAGCAGGCCCGCGAGCTGCCTCCGAGAGGCAGAAGGACAGGCGGACAGCTCCCCACAGCAATCCCCGCCCTTCTCCCCATCCGCTGCAACAACACGCAGACCCTGCCCCCGTGCCCTTCTCCCCTTCTACCTTCACATCCAAATAAACGGCTGGAGAGGCTAAGTAGATTAGCGGTCGCCTGGTGTGCGGGAGTGGGGTGAAGTGGAGGATTACGGCCAGCTGGTGTGAGGTTTCTTTTGGGGATTACGAAAATGTTCTAAACTGGATGGTGTGAGAGTTGCACAATTCTGTAAATCGCTGAAAGCCATTAATTGTACACTTTACATGGGTTAATTGTGTGGTATGTGAATTTATATCTCAATAAAGCTGTTTCAAAAAATAAATTAAGTTAAATTATAGGCTGGGAACACACCTGGTCAAGGCACTTGTCCAGGCCTCACCTCTCCTAACTTTGCCGCCCACCTGGGCTCTGGTCCGGGGAGATGACAGACGGCCATGCTTGTCCCACCACAGCCCTTTCCAGCAGAGGAGAGAGCAAGGAGGCCCCCTGAGCAGGGGGGGAATGGTGGCCTCCCGTCACACAGCCACAGCCTCGAGGGCCTGCTTCTCAGCCCCCAAACCCACCCCTCACCACTCACTGGATTGCGTGGCACCTAAAATCGGACTTCTGCAGAAACGCTTTAAAACATGACAAAGCAAATCAGTGGCCGCATGTGCAGAGCTGAGATTCGCGTGTTAACAAGTCAGTCCAGGCTCCAAGCACCCTGCCCACCTGCCCAGCCCCTCAGCCACACACCACGAAACCCCTGCAAGGCTCCGCAGGTCAAACCCCCTGGCTCCCCTCCCTGCCAGGGCGAGCTCCAGCTTTCACCACTTTTGTCCAATCCAGACACCGTGCTGGGGAAATGGGAGTGACAGGGAAAGAGAGCGATCTGCTCATCTCAGAGCGAGTCTGTTGTCCCTCCAGCCAATGGCCTCTGTCAGCCTTACAGAGCTTTCCCGGGGACGCAGCCTCCCGGCCCCGGCAAGCACGCCAGCCAGGAACCCTAGGAGCTAGCACTGGGGACCCCACTTTCCAGGGGCCCCAGGATTGCTGGCTCTCCCTGCAGCAGCCGCTTCCTCCCTCACTTCCAAACCAAGCCCGGTCTGTTTTCCTCCATTCGCAATGCCCTTCAAGGATAAATATGTTCCCTGAAAATGAAGAAATGTTTTCTCCGCTGTTTCTGCACCAAAGGGTGGGAATGTTTTACACTGGGGACAGGAGTGGGGGAAATGGTTCAATTAGTTTGAAGCCGTAAGCCCACCAAACCCCCTCTTTCATAATTGAAAGTAATGAACTTTAATAAAAAAAAAAAACGGCACAGCCCCTTCAGCATCGGATTTGATGTCAATGAAACTCATTTGAGCGCTGTCTTTCAAGGTTCCCTCTCCGCAGGGCATTGCGAGAAGTGAATAGTCCTGGAGAGGTTAATAGTCCTGACTCCATCCTAATCAGCCTCATCTGAAGAAGATTCTGGAACTGGACGCCTTTGTGCCCGCCAAGGCCCTCCCGGGATCTGCTGGGCCCAAACCAGGGCTCGGCTTCTGTCCTCTCACTGGGAAAGCAGTCAATGCATGCACGCGCGCGCGCGCACGCACACACCCTACCCCCAGGCTTGGGGAGGTCAGCTCGCAGTCCGGAGAGCCCCTCCTTGTCAGCAAAGGTCTTTAATCAAAAGACAGGTCCTCTCCC
The DNA here is from genome assembly GCF_964212035.1 of Myotis nattereri. NCBI lineage: Eukaryota > Metazoa > Chordata > Mammalia > Chiroptera > Vespertilionidae > Myotis > Myotis nattereri. The sequence goes on from NC_138080.1 coordinate 76,568,325, forward strand.
AGCCTCAGAACCAACAGTCCAGACCATGACACAGGCATTTTGATGAGACTCACAAATTCATTCCCTGAACTCTGACCCTCTTCTTCAAAGCATCCGTGTGGCCATCACCTCAGCACAACTAACCAGAAGCTTCCAGCCTCATCAGCCCAGAAGCACTGCTCCCCTCCACTTTCCCGGTCTTCTTTTCAATGTTTTTTATTACAAAAGTAATGGATGTTCGTTACAGAAAATTCAGAAAATATAGATAAGCAATAAGAAGATAATGAAAATACCTCATAACATCACCACTCAGAAATCACATTAGCATTTTGGTTTATAGCCTTCCATGCATTTTTCCGTGCATATAAAGACAGGTTTTTGTTGTTGTGGGGTTTTTCCTGAAGCAAAAATGGGAATGCATGTGTCCCTATTACGGTGCAGTCTCAATCACACAGATCTGAATCTCTGGCTCCCCTCTCCCCCAAAACCCGCTTTGCGTACTCACTGAACTTATGGCACCTCCTTCATCTGTCCCTTTCTCTGCACTCCCAGGGGGGTGTCCAGGCCTTCACCCTTGAGGTTGGACTCTCCGCACTGGCCCTGCCCTTCAAGCCTAGAGAAAGAAAAGAAGGCTCATTGGTTTTGCCAACCATCTGTGTGCGTGTTTACACTATGAAGATATCTGAGCAGAGCTACAGCCAACATCAGTCCCAGAGATCTGGTTAAATTATGGTACAGTCCAACCGTGGAATATTATGCAGCCATGAACAAGTGGTGCCATGGGAGAGTATTTAAGACATGGGAAAATGTTTAAAAAGCCATGTGCAAAGCAATATTTCCAGTAAACTCTCAACTTTATTAGACATTATATGTATGATTAAATACACATGTAACTAGAACAATGTAGTAAATGCACCCATAAGTTAATACTGATATACAGGTAATTTACATCTCCTTCTAAGAACTCCTTTCCTGACTTTCCAACATATTTATATATTGAAGATGTTTACTTTTGCGTATTTTTAATAAATGTAAATGCATTGAGAGGATTTTTTTAAAGGCCTAGAGCAGTGGTTCTCAGAATTTCTCATGCATCAGACTCCCTGAGGGGTTTGTTAAAACAGATTGCTGGGTCCCACCCCCAGAGTTTCTGATTCAGTAGGTCTGCCATGGAAGGGCTGGAGTTTGCATTTCTAACAGGTCCCAGATGATGCTGCCTGTCCAGGGACCACATTTTGAGAACAGTGGCCTAGACCAGTGATCGGCAAACTGCGGCTCGTGAGCCACATGCGGCTTTTTGGCCCCTTGAGTGTGGCTCTTCCTAAGCCTTAGGAGTACCCTAATTAAGTTAATAACAATGTATCTACCTATATAGTTTAAGTTTAAAAAAATGGGCTCTGAAAAGAAATTTCAATCATCGTACTGTCAATATTTGGTTCTGTTGACTAATGAGTTTGCCGACCACTGGCCCAGACGTTCCCAATAGCTGGCATTAAGGAAGAAGGCCACCAAGGCTTTGGTGTGCTGAAGCAATGAGGGAAAGACCCCTCTCTACTAAGGGAAGGCACTGACATCGAGGGACCCCTGAGCTGTGTCCCACTCCCACAGGCTCCCTCAGGACGGGAGACGGAAGCACCTGAGATGCACATGGACATGCCTCCACTGACTTGCATCCTCTCCTTACCCAGAAAGGCCCACTAACCCGGGCCTCTGGGACACTGCCCTTCCTTTCTGTGCTGTGGGGCCCACAGAGATGTGTCAGGGAGACAAGGCCCCAAGGAAGCCCCTCACCGAGACACCGAACAGAAAGCAGACATCAGGCAGCCCTCCCTGTCACAGAAGGACGCTGCGCCCAGTGGCCCCCCGTGGCCAGGACCACCCTTCTGTCTTTGAGCCCATCCTTCCATTTCTCACTTCATTCATTCAAAACGGCATCTGCCCTCTGCTCAGTTCACCACCCCATCCAGCAGGACAGACACACAATAAACCAGACCCAGCAGCGCAAAGCGTCCCATGCTAGGTGTGAGGGCCATGCGCACACCAGGGAAGACATCAAAATAAAATGTGAGGGTGGCACAAGTGTTCAAATAGCATAGGCTTCCTAAAAGCCAGACGGCATGATGGTTAAGGCTGTGGGCTGTGAGCTCACACGGAGCTGGATCCAATCCTGGCTCTTTTTCTAGCTTAAACGCTCTGGATTTCGGTCATCCCCTCTATCTAATGGGTGTGGTAGGCAGTTTCTAAGACGGTCTCCAATGGTCTCCACCTCCTGTATTCACAGCCTTTATATCCCCCTCCACTTGAGTGTGGCTGCAGCTAGTCACCAGCTTCTAATGAATAGAAACTATGGCAGAAATGATAGGACATCACTTCTGAAATTAAGTAATCAAAGGACTGTGGCTTCCATCCTGGGTTCTCTCTCTCAGATAGGTGATGATAGATAGATAGATAGATAGATAGATAGATAGATAGATAGACAGATACCCCTTATTCTAGGGGAGACAGCCACCCTATGCATAAGACACTGAGGCCTCCAGCCAACAGCGAGGAAACCTGGAGGCTACCAACTGGCATGTGAGTGAGCTGGAAATGGACCAGCCCCCAGCGAGGCCCATAGGTAACCTCAGCCCAGCCGACCCCCTGAGACAGTCTCATGAGCCATCCTGAGCCAGAACCACCAGGCTACGCTTCTCCGGGATTCTGGACCCACAGAAGCTGTGAGATAATAAATGTTTGTTGTTTTAATCTGCAACTTGCCACACCGCAATAGGTAACTTAATGGTGTGGATAGTAATGATGCCCGACTATGGGTCGTTGTGAGGACTGAACAGGGAGTGCAGGGAGTGCTCTTACAGAGTGTGGCCCGTAGGAAGTGCTTACAACGTTACTAGTTAGAATGAAGAATATCTGCTTTCCACGGGTGCCTGCAAAGGAGCAGGTCTGAGGGTGTCACTTCAGGCACCTAGCAAGCTGCAGGGAGACAGAGTCAGGGGGGCATGTATTAGAGTCTCGTTGCTGCTATAACAAATTACCACAAACGCAGTGGCTTAAAACAGTTCCAATGTATTAGCTTACAGTTCCAGAAGTCAGAAGCCCAACTGCATCACACGAGGCTAAAATGAAGGTGTCGGCAGAGCCGTGTTCCTTCCGGAGGCTCAAGAGAGCCCTCCCTGGCCTGTTCCAGCCCCTGGAGCCGCACCCACTCCTGGGCTCATGGTGGCATCACTCCAAACTCTGCTTCTGTCGTCACAGCTCTGTCGGCTCTGACACTCCTGCCTCTCCCTCAAGGGATGCTTGTGGTTACGATGGGCCGGCCTGGGTAATCCAGGATGCCCTCTCCACCTCGAGCTCCTTGCCTAACCGCTGCCCTCTGCCACGTGAGGCAGCATGCTCACAGGTTTCCGGGACAAGGATGAGGACACCTTGGGAGCCCACGGTTCAGCCCCCCACAGTGGGGTTCCCCTGGTTCTCTGGGTCTCCTCCTCCCAGACAGAGCACCCCCAGTCCCAGCAGCTGTCATTCCAAGGCTTTCTTCACTCCCCGCTCCTCGCAACACCCTCCAATCAGATCCCTGTCACCTGATGCTTTAAAAAGCAGGTTGAGATGGAAAATCCTGACACTGTATGCCTACAGGACTGAATTTAATAAGTGAAGACTTCGGTTCTCACACATTTTGCAACACTTCAGGAAAACAAACATTTCCTCCCCTCCCCTGCTAACACCGTTACCAGCACGAAAACTCCTGCTTCCCACCCCAGCCGTTTCAAAGTAGCTCACATGAGAAACGGTGAAGTATTCAGTGTGGCGTTTAGCTGGCATTTAATATTTGATCAATTAGAATTCTTTGATCCATGTCCTAACAGTAGGATGTCCCTGCTTGCTGTTTCGTGTGTGTGTGTGTGTGTGTGCGTGTGTGTGTGTCCACACACATGACTTGGGTCTGAAACGCATCAGAAGCACGGGCAGCCTGTGCTGCAGAGAGAAGGGGAGATCGGAGAGCAGGGGCTCACAAGTTAGCAGAGTGGACCTCGCCCTGAAAATTCCCCGCCAAGCCCAGCTGAGTGCCCATGGCGCTACGATGTCCCTGGTTATCTTGCATCACTGCCAACCCCACTCGGCCTTGGGCAGCGCCACACCTGACACACAGCACATAACCAGCATGTGGTCAAAGAAACAGGGATCCGACTCGGGGCTTCAGTGGATCCCCACGTCCGTACCCCCCGGTGGGGACCAGGCAGCAGGCCCTGCCCTCCGCCTGCAGCCCCACGGGGACTGCGGAGGAGTTAGGATGGTATGCACAGGCTCTCTGTCCTAAAAAGGGAGCTCATTAAGCACCTCCACACAAACTGTCTTCTGCTTTCCAAGTGTCACTTGCAGAAACTGGACCCTTGGATTTTGATTTCTGAAATGGGATCCTGCAAAAAGAAAGCTACCTCCTGACTCATTAGGGAGAAGCCTGGACAGAACACAGACAAGCAGACATACATGCATGCACATATATGTGCAGGGAGGGACCAAAGTAGGTTTACAGTTGTGAGTATGGGAAACACAGTTTGTTCTTGTATTATTATGTATTAACTAGAGGCCCAGTGCACGAAATTTGCACAAGAGTAGGCCTTCCTTCCTCCTGCTGCCAGCACTGGCTTCCCTCTGGCCGGCAGCAGGCACCCGGGACCCGGGCTTCCCTCGCAGCCCCGGCTTCGTCCAGAAGGTCGTCCTGAAGGACATCTGGTCTAACTAGCATATTACGCTTTTATTATTATAGACTAGAGGCCCAATGCACGAAATTCGTGCAAGGGGCTCGGCCCCTGCTGCCACCGCCACCGCGCCTCTGCCTCGGCCCTGCCGCCGCAGCTTCATCCAGAAAGTCATCCAGAAAGATGTCTGGTCTAATTAGCATGTCACGCTTTTATTATTATAGATTGTATTATTTTCCATATGAACAACTGTAAACCTACTTTTCCCCACCCTGTGTATACATATCTATAAACAGAGACACACATATACATATACATACACATGCTTGCATGTACAGGTATATACACACAAGCATATATACATATGCATATGTATTTATATACACATGTGCGTGCATGTATTGCACAAGCATTGCACACATGTACATGTATGTGTGCTTGGTGCATGTGTGTTTGTGTATACATACACATGTGTGCATACATGCTTATACATGCATGTGTGTGCACACATATATACTATACACACACTTCTGGCAGTAACAGACCTAGAATTTCTGAAAAATACCACAAACCAGAAGTGCTTGCTGCTTAACAAACCCAAAATGGCACTTTTATGTCAGAATGAGACTTTAGGTGTCGTCTGCACCGCTCCCGCTGTGGAGTGGTTTGTGTGTATCTGTTCCCTTGTCCCGCGCTGTGGAAGAACGGAGGCTTCTGCTGGCCAGGTGTTATTAAATGCAATCATCAGCCACCTCCCACATCTGTCATTGATTGAGATAAATGACACTATGTTTTTTTCTTTAAAAAAAAATCTACACTAATGAAGTCTCTTTTGTGTCACAAACTCAGCCATAGAGATAAATGAGAAACAATTTCTCAGTATCCATTATTTTAAATTACAGATATCAGCCCTGATACTGCTTTAACGGTTGATTGAATTTTCATAGAGTATCATCAGCTTCTACTATCTACACATGTAATAGAAACCTGAACTCGGAGAGGTCTTACAGCCTCCTTTGAAAGCTTCAATGAAAATGGCCCCCATTCCTCAGCTTCCCCTAGAAACCTTTCAGAAAGTTCCAGGCTCTCTTGGCCTGACCAGGAGAGAGAAGGGGAGGGATAAGAGAAGTCAGCAGAAGGAGGAGAAGAGGAAAAAGAGCAGAAGGAGGAGGAGGAGGAGGAGGGAGAGGAGGAGGAGGGGGAGGAGGAGGGGGGAGGAGGGGGGAGGGGGAGGAGGAGGGGGAGGAGGGGGAGGAGGGGGAAGGAGGAGGAGGGGGAGGAGGAGGAAGGGGGAGGGGGAGGAGGAGGGAGGAGGAGGGAGGGGAGGAGGAGGGAGGAGGAGGAGGGAGGAGAGGGGGAGGAGGAGGGGGGAGGAGGAGGGGGAGGAGGGGGGAGGAGGAGGGGGAGGAGGGGGGAGGAGGAGGGGAGGAGGAGGAGCTGAGCGGCCTCAGCTGCACTGGGAGCCTCCTTCCCTGGCACAGAGAGCTGGCCCTCTCCTCCGTGGTCTCCCCACAGCTGAGTGGAGCCAAGACTGGCTCTGTGGCATTTTCTTGGTGCCTGGCTGCCCAGCTGACTTCTCCTGGGACCCAACCTCCTCTATTAGAGGCAACCAGGGTCTGGCTGCAGCCCTGAGTAAACCCTTAGTGCAGCGGTTCTCAACCTGTGGGTTGCGACCCCTTTGGGGATCGAATGACCCTTTCACAGGGGTCACCTGAATACATCCTGCATATCAGATATTTACATTACGATTCATAGCAGTAGCAAAATTACAGTTATGAAGTAGCAACAAAAATAATTTTATGGTTGGGGGTCACCACAACATGAGGAACTGTATTAAAGAGTCCTGGCATTAGGAAGGTTGAGAGCCACTGCCTTAGTGAGAAGGCAATTTGATGCAATGACCCCCTCACAGAAGTCCTTCCATGCTCTCACCCCCTGGGCAAGCCCCTCTGGGCTCAAGTGGCCTGCCTACTGCTGCCACAGCTGAGCTGGCACATCCCAGGCCTTCTGCACTTTGACCCCCAGGGGCCACTGGCAGGCAGGAGAAGCTGACACATAAGCTCACAGATCACCAAGGAAGGCGGTCACAGAGAAGCCCAGAGGGGTTAGGCAGACCCAATGGGGCCACACAGCAGGAATACTGGCATCTTCCACAACCACGTCACAAATAAATGGAAAGGGGGTTGAGAAAGTCCAGGCCCACGCTCTGGAGCAAGCTCTGCTCTCACTTTCCAAAGGTTCCAAGCTTCCAAAGCATGCAGAGGTGTGTGTGTGTGTGTGTGTGTGTGTGTGTGTGTGTGTCTGCATGAGCACATGTGTGCTCCTGTGTATGAATGCATGGGTGTGCTGTTCCATTAACAGGCATTTCTTGAACACCCAGTATGTGTCAGACCCTGACGCTAGCCTGGGGATTCAGCAATAAATGAGACAGTGCTAAACCCACAGAGCTCATCAGCTGGGAGCTGCACCCCACATATGCAGAAGGCCTCTGCTCTCTGGCACCCCAGACCCAGCTGAGTGTTGGGTCCACATCAAAAATAAATGAATTGGAAGTCTACCTAGCAAGAGGCAAGAATCCCAGGCCCCTTCCCCTGCCTGCTTCTGAAAATACTGGGAAAATCAGCACCTCAAGAAAAGAGACTTACAGACACAGGCTGCGGGGCATCGAATAGCGTCCACCCGCAACGTCATGTCTACCCAGAACCTCCGAATGTGATCTTATGTGGAAATGGGGTCTTTGCAAGAATCACGATGAGACCATCCTGCGTCAGGGCGGGCCCTGCATCCAATGAGAGTCCTTAAAGAGACAGAACGGGACACAGAGACTTAAGGAGGATGGTGCGTGTCCACAGAGATGGGAGTTGTGCTGTCACAAGCCAGGAACACCAGGCAGGGACAGGAGAGGAGAGTGGGCTGGGCCAGAACAGAAGGGCCTTGCGTGTCCCCGAGGGGAGCTGGTGCTGTCACTCAGGCAAAAACTGTTTTCCCAATTTTGTTCTCTCTTCCCAAAGCTGACTGCTAACCATTGCTCTCTCCTCTTCGCACCTCCCTTGCTCACTGGAGCTCCTTTTGAGTTCCTTGCCCAGTAAGAGGTGACTGTTTTTCTTCTCTCTCTCCATGATCAGATCATCCTACCTGAGTAGGTCTCTGACTTCTGCTCCAAGCGGAAAACCACCTACACCTGCACTGAAGAGACCAGGGCACAGGGGCTCAGGCCTGTAGGCAGAGAGCAGGGCTGATCACTGCCCTCCCACCTCTGCTCTCGAGGCACCTCACACTGCACAGCAGGCCGTCGTGGGCAAGCAGGACTCGGGCTGTTCCCGGGTCCTCCCGCCGGGGAGCAGGGTTGCATGCTTGGCCTCCGCCAGGTGGGCCCCCAGGTCTGCCCGGGACGTGAACCTGGCGCGGCAGCCGTAGCGCCGGCCCCGGTGAATCTGCTGCCGGATGAAGTTGACCAGCTTCACTTGCTCATAGAAATTCAGTCCGAGTTCTGACTTTATTTCGAGGGGGTCAAAGCCGTGCACCTCCTCCACGTGGGTACACGGCTGCTCCTTCGCGTCTGCTTGCTTTTCACAGAACAGACGCACGACCCGTCCTCTTCCTAGTGCGCCAGCAGCTCCCGGTCATCTTCCAACTGAACCTTTTCCCACGTTTTTCCGAGTTCCTCCTGGAACACCGCTCGCTTGCACATCTGCACTCACGTGTCTCCGAGCGCGGACCCTGGAGGGTTGGTGAAGCCATGTGAGGAGTCTCCCCGGGACGCAGCGCCTGTAAGAGGGGGCTGTGCACGGTGTGGGCAGCCTGGCCCAGGGTGCCGGGGCCCCATCCCAGACTGAGGGGGCCGATGGGCCCTCGAGCAGCCCGTGGCCCTGCCAGAAGACTGACATTAGACCCTCTATGTTGCTCCTATTTCCAGAAAAAGGTTTGGGGCCCTTTCACTGTCTGCAGGATGAGAGGCCAGCTGTCTTCCTGGCTTTGAGCTTCGGGCTGGAGCCCCTTGTCCTCCGAGCAGTTCGTGAGCTCACTCAGCCACCCAGGGCACAGCCCGGCCTCAGGGGTCTGTATAGTTCTACCTTCTGACGCTACCCCATCGGGCACATCCTGCTCAGGCCCTCGGCAGAGAAGCAAGTGCAGGCACCTCGCTCCGGCATCCCAGGCCCTCGTCATCTGGCCCTACAGGCACTGGCCTCCCATCTTGTACCCCATGCTCAGGCAGCCTGGGCACCCCAACGCTGCCGCATTTCCTACCTCCGTGCCTCCGCCCTTGCTGTGGCATCCGCCCGAGAATGCCTTTCCCCTTCCTGTGTTATCAAGCCTCGCATACTCAACTGTCACTCAGCTCCAGCCCCACTCCTGGTCCCTGACACCCCCTGACCCCCAACCTGAATGGTCTTCAGTTCACCAAGATCAGCACTTGCCATGGCCCAGGCTCAGCACGTGGCCTGGGGACACACAGACTTAGGGAGGAGACGCCCGCCTGGCTTGTGAACCACAGCCTCCTATGTGATGATTCTTTGGTTTGTTAATCCTCACCCAAGGATATTTTTCCCATTGATTTTTTTAGAGAGTATGGAAGGGAGGGAGGGACAGAGGGCCAGAGGAAGGGAGGGAGGGAGGGAGGGAGGGAGGGAGGGAGAGAGAAACATTGACGTGAGAGAGACACATCAATTGGTTGCCTCCCACATGTGCCCCCCACCCGCAGCCAGTGCTGGGGGTTGAATCTGAAACCCAGGCATGTGCCCTTGACCAGGAATGAACCCATACCCTTTGGTGCTCAGGCCAACTTGCCAACCGCTGAGTCACAATGGCCAGGGCCTATATGATGATTCTGCTTCTTCCACTGAACTGAGCTCCTCGGGGCAGCTCCCTCCCCATCAGCACACACAGCCACCCTCGGAGAAACGTCCAGGCTGCTTTGCTGACGTCCAGGTGAGCCACAGGGGAAACATGTCCACAGAATAGCTACTGGTTGGCATTACAGCCTAAAGAGACATCCCTGATTCAAACCCTCACTTTGCAGGTGGAAAACAGCCCTTTGGAAAGGGAAAGGGGCTTCTGGAAGGAGAAAAACCCCAAGTTCTCCTCAAGGAAAAAAAGAATGGAAAGGGGACTTGGGCCCAGGAGTCCCTGGTCTGGAAGCCTGAGGACACTCTAAGCCAGGTTCTTCCCTGCCCTGCTCCCCTGTTGGCCTCCAGACACCCTAATCTCATGGCTGCTTCTGAGCCTTCCTAATGCCTTCCCTCCCACTCTGAATGCCTTACCCCTCCCACTCCATGTCTTGCCCCACTTCCTCCAAAGCCATGGCCAGCCCCCCAATCCAGGCAGATCTCCCCTCATCTGTCCTCACCCAAGGCTCCCTAGGACCGCAGTCCTGCCCTCAGGTCAGCCTGAGTCTGGGCTCCTTCCTGCCCAAGGCCTCAAGAGGTGGCCCTGGCACGCAGAGGGGTGCTTGCCAGGTCCCTGGGGGACACCTCGCTTACCCCTGCCTCTCTGGCTCTTTCTCCTATAAAGTTAACCCCTGGGTCATCCAGGATTGCTAAGGCCTTCAGGTGTGCCAGGAACTGTGCTAGATGCTGAGGTGACAGCAGGAACCAGAAACCCTGCTCCCTGTCCTTATGAAGCCAACCATCTAGCAGGGAAGATGGCATTGAGCAGAGCTGGGCCAAGGGCTCCCTTAGAGCCACCCCCACTCTGCCCATCCTGGAGAAGGTGATGCCACATCCACCCACAGACTCTGCCACTCGGCCAGCTCCCCAACTTCCCCAACACGGGAAAGAGAATGCCTGGGACCTGGCAGACTGCCGCCCACCCCGTCCCCATACCCCCTTGCCCGTCTGGGCTTCAGCAATTAGATGCCACCGTGCCTGTGGTGTCAAAGAACTTCTCTGAATGCTGCAAAATCATGAAGCTTCTAACAAAAACAGAGAGCCCCTCGGCTGTGATCTGCTATTAGATTTTTACTGGGACCCTCCATTGAGCAAGAGTGTAATCTGTAAGATAATGTAAGTGCTAATAATATTTTTCAGGGAAGCATTTCTCACTCTTACAAACACAAACTGCTATTAGGGAGTATATTTGTTAGCATTGATGAGACATAGATTACCCGGCTTCTGCAACAAGATGGGAACAGGCTGATTTTTCCCTCTCAAAGCTGTTCAGTCTCTGAAAAAATTAGCATAATGTGCTGAACGTTCCACACAATTCTAAGTTCGTCTTTAAAAAACTCCTTTGTGATTCCTCTCCCATTAAAGACTTTAAATATCTTTATTCTCCTTTAATAGAGCAACTCCATGTATTCCTCTAAAAGGTAAGTCATATAGATAGATTAGACAGGGACGTGTTACATAAGGAGGAATACTCCATCAGAAGTGATATACTAATGCCATACCTGGTACTTAGTAGGTGCTTTATAATGGATAGAATGTTAGTTGATTGAGTGCAATTTTAATATTTATAAAATAAGGTTTTTCAATAGCATTTCAAGACTTGAAAAGTAAGAAATACTTAACCATCATTTTCTGTCATTTTAAAGCCGGGTGGATTCTGCAGCTTTCCTCCCAGAAGTGGATCACAGACTCTGATCGAGCGCCATCTACTGCCCGAGCCTCGCCACCTCATCTCATCAGCTCCCAGGCCACCTAGATTAGAAGCACCATACACACACACACACACACACACACACACACACACGCAAACACGCACACACGCACACACACACACAGGAAATGTGTTTTATTCTCAAGCACTCAGCTGGTCCCCACTGAGACCCTACTATGCGTGCGGCAGGTCTTTGGGATACACAGAAGATAAGCATATCCTTGCTCTGAGGTATTCAATCTGCAGAAGTTACCAAAGAGGCAAGGCACAACCGAGTGACACCCCAGGAGAGAATCCCACACCAGCTACGGGCACCTTCCCAACAGCTCTCCCCATGAGGTGACTCCCCCTCCCCCTCCCCACATGCACCCAACGCGGCAACCAGGTCTCCCGTGGTCCTGACTCTGCCAGGGCGGTGACGGTGACGGTGACGGGCCACTCGGGGCGCCAGCAGCACCTCAGAAAACTCACAGGAGGAAGCAAAGGCTGCGGCAGGCTCTGAGCTCAGGGCTGTGTCCTCCATGGCGGACAGGTTAGAGCCCCATGTTGGTGGAGATGCAATTAAGCTATTGATCCTCGTGCAAAATGGGCATTGATAAATCAATACTGAGCTGATGCCGTAGATAAACAGTGCGTGTCATGGGGAGGCATGGCGTGTATAAATGATTCGATACAGATTTGTATCAAGGGAAATTCTGCCTCGATATGGCCAAGGCCGAGGAAGCCGAACACTGTTAGGATATGTAGCAGCAGCTTTTGTGTTAATTTATTGCTATTCTCATTCATTCAACAAACATAGACCGAGCACCTTCTTTAAGCCTCTGGCTGTGCGCTGAGCCTCGGAACACAGGGCCTATCGAACCCCCTCCCCCCGCTCCCCTGCCATGCCCTGGGAGCTCATGGTCCAGGGCACAGCTGGTGGAAATTTTTCCCTGCCTCTGGGAGACAAGAGACCTGAGTCAGGACTGTCCTCGGCCAAGTACTCCCTGGGGGCCGGGCCCTGGCTGAGCAGGTGATATACATCCCTCTCGAGCTCCTGGCTGCTGAAGCAGGAGTTCCTGGCCCAATTTTACAACTCAGAAAACCAAGGCTTAGAGAGGCTAAGTGGTCACGTAGCTAGTCCATGGTGGAGTGGGCACTCGAACCCAGGGCTGCCCGGTTCCAAAGCCGAGATTCCTCTCTGACCTGGTTTATGCAGCCAGTATCTTGGATCTGATTGAAGATCGGGCTCTTTCAACAACCACCGACCATCCTTCCATCCCAGGCAGCCAAGCAGCATTGGCCCCATAAGAACGGGGACTCCTAAAAGCAGCCTAACCTTGAAGGCACAGGTCAGAGGCCAAGGCACCCAGCAGGGGCGTGAACCAGGAACGGGGTCCCAGACACTACTGGCGCCTACCCAACAGCTTCCACCCCACCTTCCCGTTACCCAGGAGTCCATGCGGGGGAGGCTCGCCCACCCACCACGGAATGTTGATCTGGATTCACCTTAAACCAATTAGAGTCATTTCATTCCTTTTGCCAATGACAGGCTTAGGAAAAGCCACATTACAAAATTCTGACAAGGAGAGATTGCTCAGGAGAACACATCTGCTGGAGGAGCTCCTGGGAATGGTTTCTAAAGCAGAGACACAAGGGCCATTTTCACCTTCAGATCAGCCAGAATCCAAAAGACTGAGAACATGAGAACATCGGCCCTTCTTACATTGCTGATGGGAGAATAAAATAGTACCAACCCTGGGAAGGGCAACTTGCAACATCTGTCAAGGCCACACATACATATCCTTTTGCCCCAGCATTTCTAATTCTGGGAATTTATCCTATATGAAAACTAACAGGTTTGCAGAATTTGTTATAATCGCAAATATGAGAAACACCTCAATGCCCATCAGAAGATGACTGGTTAGTATGGCTGGTGTGAATCAATGGTTGAGCATCGACCCATGAACTAGGAGGTCACGGTTCGATTTCTGGTCAGGGCAAATGCCAGGGTTGCGGGATCTATCCCCAGTGTGGGGCGTGCAGGAGGCAGCTGATCAATGATTTTCTCTCATCATTGATGTTTCTATCTCTCTCTCCCTTCCTCTCTGAAATCAATAAAAATATTTTTTTAAAGATGACCGGTTAAGCAAATTAGGTTACATGCATACAGGGTGGAGCAAAAGTAGATTTACAGTTGTTTGTATGGAAAATACAATAATTAATAATACAAGAATAAATGCTATATTTCATGTACTCACAACTATAAACCTACTTTTGCCCACCCTTGTATAATACAATATGATATAGTTATAACACAATATTAAGGATGCACTTCATGTACCAAATATTTTGCAAGGTGAAAAAAAAAGCAGTGTCAAAAATGCCTAGAGTTTGCTATTATTTGGGGAAAACGAGAGTGGAGTAGCTAAAATTATACATTCATATTTGCTTGTGATATGCCCTTTTATATAAAGAGATTCTGGAAGCATAAACAAGAAAGTCCTATTAGTAAGAATAAAGGATAATAATAATAGTAACAATAATAAGAATTTTTTATTGTATATCTTTTAAGTGTTTTAAATTAACAAACTTGTGGATGTAACTCATATTCAATTCGATATGGTCTGAATGTTTGTGCCCCCCGACAAATCCTTAAGTTGAAATTCTAACCCTAAGGTGATGGTGTCAGGAAGTGCAGCTTTTGGGGGGCGATTAGGATATAAGGGCAGAGCCCTCATGAACAGGATTAGTGTCCTTGTAAAGGAGGCCCCCGAGAGACCCCTCACCCCCTCAGGCATGTGAGGAATCATCTAAAAAAACAGTCTATGAACCAGAAAGCCCGCACCAAACACGGAGTCTACTGGCAGCATGATTCTGGACTTTCCGGCCTCCAGAACTGTGAGAAATAAATGTTTAGAAGCCACCCAGTCTGTAGTACTTTGTTATAGCCACCCAAATGGACTGACACAATTGTACATTTTGAGAGAATAAAATAACAAAGGGGTGTTTTCCGCTTGTGGGCATTTATGTACAGGGACATGAAGGCCGGACAGAGCCATGGCAGCCACTTTGTGACCATGACGGGCACTGAGGTGGAGTGGGAATGGAAAATACTTGGGCCGTCAGCCACATGTTCAGCTGTTGAATTCACCAAACCCGGAGCCGCCCTAAGACCTTCTTGTTAGATGAGGTAAACCTCTTTGCTCTGTAAGCCATCTGGGTTGGGTTTTCTGTTGCTCGCACACAGTATCAGGCCAGCGAGGTCACAGGGCCTGATAAAGGCCCTCCTGTGAGGACACATAAACAGACAAGCTGTGCTTCTGCTCACGCTTCCACCATAAAGAGGAAATACAGGTGCCCGGCCAGCAAGGCTCCATGGTTGAGCATCAACCTATGAACCAGGAGGTCACGGTTCAATTCCCAGTCAGGGCACATGCCAGGGTTGTGGGCTCAATCCCCAGCCAGGGGCGTGCAGGAGGCAGCCGATCAATGATTCTCTCTCATCATGGATGTTTCTATCTCTCCCTCTTCCTTCCTCTCTTAAATCAATAAAAATATTTTTTAAAAGAAGAAGAGAAAATACCGGAGTTCAGGGTACCACAGAGGACTGAACACAATCAATTATTTCTGCTCCCCCAAGAAAGAAAAACTCCACTAAAATAACAGTAAAGGTCTGAACGTGACAGAAACCCACAAGGACAAAGAAAAGAGACGATGGCAGAAGGCAAGTGATATCAGCAACAGTTTGGAAGCTGGTAAGCAAATGTGCAGGAGTCGGCGAGCTTAGCAGGCCACAGAAAGCTGAGACACAAGCCATCGTTTGGATGAGCAGGCCTGTTCAGAACCCCGAAAGGCCCAGGCACTGAGGAGGCAGCAAAAGCCTCAGAGGCACGGGTGGCTAAAATCAGAGGACTTGTGGCAAGTCCACGTGAGAACCAGGAACGCTGCTCCCAGCTCCTAACAAAACGACCGCCCACCCTCACCCAGGAAAGGGATGGGAGGCACCTCTGCCAAGTGTGGGTCAAAGAGGTTCTGGACTCAAAGACGGCAGACACAGCTGAGCATGGAAACAGCCAACTCGCCTCACCCCAAACGCCCCAGGCTGGAGCCCAGTGGTCAACAAGCCCCTCCCAGGCACGCGGAGCTTCCCAAGGGGGGTCTCATGCCTCACTCTTAGAGGCGTGGGAAGCCAGAGACACCAACACTGAAGAAAAGTCTCTGGCAGCCTCTAATGAAAGACAGGTCAGAGGAAACCGGAAATAAAAGAATTTGAAAGCAAATAGAGAGATTGAAGAAAACAGAGAAAAAATATATACATAATGTATGCATTTTAATACCCTCAGAAAAACTGAAAGATACTGCATTTCATGGAATAAGACCAAGGGAGCTATACAAATGAATGTTCAGAAAAAAAAAAAAAAAAACTCTTGGAAATCAAAAATATGATAGCAGAAATATTTTTAAATCAAAAGAATATTTGAAAAATCAAGTAGAAAAATCTCCATTAAAAATAGAAAAGTAGAAAATAAGATAAGAAAATTCAAGGATTAACCTAAGAGTTCATCATTCAACTGATAAGAGTAACAGCAAAGAAAATAAAGAAAACAAAGAAGATGCAATTATCAAAAAATTATACAAATTACTGCTCCAGAGCTCAAAAGAATGTATTCCATTCTCTTGGAAGATTTAACCGATCTTCCAAGTGTACATACCATGAATAAAACTATTTAAAAAATAATAAAAGTTTCTTTTCAATTTTTTAAACCACCCTAAGAAACATCATCATGAAATGGAGAGAAGCCCTGGCCAGCGTGGCTCAGTGGGTTGAGCGTTATCCCACGCACGAAAAGGTTGCTGGTTTAATTCCTGGTCAGGGCACAGGGTTACAGACTCAGTCTCCAGTAGGGACCGCGCTGGAGACAGCGATCCATGATCCGCTCTCACATCAATGTTTCTTTTTCTCTCTCCCTCTCCTTTCCTCTCTCTCTAAAAAAAGTCAATAAAAATATTTTTTAAAAGAAAGAAATGGAGCCCTGGCAAGTGTTTCTCAGTGGTTAGAGCATCAGCCTGTGCACCAAAGGGTTGTGAGTCAATCTATGATCAAGGGCACATACCTGGGTTGCAGGACGCAACCAATCAATGTGTCTCCCTTCCCCATTCCCTCTCTACCACTCTCACTAAAATTCAATGAAAAAAATATCCTCTGGTGAGGATTATTGGGAAAAAAAAGAAAAGAAAGAAAGAAATGGAGAGAAATTCTAAAAACTTCCAAAGTAAACGCAGGTCACATACAACCCCCAGAGTCTAAAAGGTATGTGATGCATCAACAATGGGAGCTGGAAGACAATGGAACAGTGCCTTCAAAATGCTGAGGGAACATGATTTCCAAACTAGAGTCAGCCACGCTATCAATCAAATGTGAGGCTAGAATAAAGACATTTTCAGATAAACAAGATCTTAAAAAAACTTACCTCTCGGTCACCTTTTCTCAGGAAGTTAATTCCCCCAAAAGAAGAGAAGCCAGGTGAGAGGGTGAAGTGGGATGCCGGGTACAGGGGCTGCCCTGGAAGGTGCCGGAAAGCTCTCCGGTAAGGATGTGGGTGTTGTTTGCAGAGGACAGCAGTCTAGGCAGGACCTGCAGGCTGGAGGCTCAAAGGGGCTGCCTGCAAAATAAACAAACAAACCGAACACGTCAGTCCTGGATGGAGTTGAAATACCGTCCTACGCTGCATAACGACATTTCGGTCAATGACGGACCTCAGAGACAACAGTGGTCCTATGAGAGGCTAATGGAGCTGGAAAGTTCCTATCTATCCACCTAGTGCATCCTAGCAGTCGTGAAAGTCATAGACTCAGGCATCACTCATGTGTTTGTGGTGATGCTGGTGTTAGCCAACCCCCTGTGCTGCCTGTGGTATAACAGTACAGCACGCACAGTTACAGCAGGCGGCTACCCCTTCTAGATTCATGGAAACACAGGACACAATCGCCCAACAAAAGGTTTTCAGTCTGTCAAGGAGCTTGGGAAATAATTTTTAATTTGTTCATATAAAACAAAACAAAGGAAAAGAAAGAGGTAGTCGTTAACACCTGAGAAAATTAAAAGTTGTACAAGAAACTCTAATTGTAGTATAGTAGTCCCCCCGCCCTTATCCACACTTTCACATTCTGAGGTTTCAGTTGCCTGTGGTCAAACATAACCTGAAAATATTAAATGGAAAATTTCAGAAATAAACAATTCATACGTTTTAAAATGCACACTGTTCCAAATAACGTGATGAAATCTGACACTATTCCGCTCCATCCCACCCAGGATGTCATCCCTTTGTCCAACATAGCCACACTATCCGCACCGCCTGCTGCTGACTTGCTCCCCCCAATTAGTCACTCAGTAGCCATCTCAGTTATCAGATGGGGGGGAAGGGGGGGAGAGAGAGAGAGAAAGAGAGGGAGAGAGAGGGAGAGGGAGAGAGAGGGAGAGAGAGAGAGAGAGAGAGAGAGAGAGAGAGAGAGAGAGAGAGAGAGAGAGAGAGATCCACATGGCATTTATTACAGTATATCATTGCAATTATTCTATTATTAGTTGTTGTTAAGCCCTTACTGTGCCTAACATAAATTAAACTTCATCAGAGGTATGTAAGTACAGGAAAAAACAGCATATATAGAATTCAGTTCTATCCATGGTTTTAGGCATCCACTGGGTGTCTTGGAATATATTCCAAGTGGTAAATATGGTACTATATATGACTCTCTGTAAATAATAGCTACATAGTCATATTAATGTAAACACTGAATATTGATTTGACCAAAATGAAGACTGCCATTCTCAGACGGATAGGGAAGGGAAGCTGGTGGTAGACAGCGGGGGAGGCTGCCATGCAGGTAACAAAAAACAAAAATCCCTTCCCTTTCACACAAAAAAAGTCAGCGGATCGTATTAAAAGCTTTAAAAAATCAAGAACTTGCGGTTTAATCAAGTAGCTTAGAAATATGGATAAAATAGAAGAAATACAAGAAACACTAGTTTAAACATTGAAAGCAATTGATGTCTGGGAGCTGGGAGCAAAGAACAACGGTACAGGTCACTTCCACCTTTCCTAGGCCCACTCGCCCCCCTCATCCCTGCCAACACGTGATGGTAGCGATCTTTTTAATAGCTGCCAAACTGTCCGGTGGGAAAGCTGCACCTCCTGGTTTTTATTTACATCTTCATGATTAGTAGCCTTGGGATGCTTGGGCTGCTATCACAGAATTACCACTGTGTGGCTTATAAACATCATTGATCCCTCCCAGTTCTAGAGGCTGGAAGCCAGGATCAGGGTGCCCGCCGGTGCGGTGCCCGGGAGGGCCCTTCCTGATCTATAGATGACTTGCTGTGTCCTCCCTTGGGGGAGGGGGAAGGGAGCTCTCTGGGGTCCCTTTTACAGGGCACTAATCCCCCCGTGAGGCTCCGTCCTCATGACCTAATGACTCCCTAAAGGCCCCACCCCCTAATATCATCACCATGGGGATCAGGTTGCAACATATGAATGTTGGGGAAACACAACCATTCAGTCTATGGCACTAGTATATGTTCGATAATAAAAAACCAGGAAATACACAACAACATTTTTTTAAAAGTAAGGAGTTGGCATGAAAATATCTCCAAGATGTATTGTTCAATGAAGGAAGCAATCTGCAAACACTAAATTCAAAATGATACTATTTATGTTTGAAAACACACACAAAACTCTGTATATGTGTAAAATCACGAGACCGGTCTGAAAAAAGACACACCAATAGTCACTACGGTCCTTACTTCGGGAGGGGGAGGGAGAAAGGCTGTGGGGGAAAGGAGATATTCTCCAGGGGACTTCCACTTTCTCCATGAGAATCAAATGCACGGGCTCTGGACCATCCTGCCTGGCTCTAAGTCTGGACAGGTAGCCTCTGGCAAGGCTCTCCATTTTCTCTTCTATAAAATGGAGATAATAATACTTACTCAAAGGGTTGTATGCGGATTTCATGTATTATATGCATCTATATACAGACACACAACTAAGATCAATGCTATGTGTTATCTATTATTGTCCACTAGAGGCCCGGTGCATGAAAATTCATGCACATGGGGGGTCCCTCAGCCCAACCTGCACCTCTCACAGTCTGGGACCCTTGGGGGATGCCCACCTGCTGGCTTAGGCCTGCTCCCCGAGAACAGATGATCTAAAAGAAATAATCATATCCTTGGGTAAGGATTTTTTAAAAAGGTAATGGCCACATGAAAATTCACTGCCAGCGGGGCTGAGGGGACTGGGGGACTCCGGTGGTGCGGCTGCTGCCCCCACCCCGTGGCGGGGCTGAGGAGACTGGGCACCGCCATCTTGTGACTGTGGGTGCCGCCATCTTGTGAGGGTGTGGCGGTCAATTAGCATATTACCTCTTTATTATATAGGATAATGTTTAAATCCTTAACAAGAATAATGTCATGTACTATGTGATTTTTTTTTTAACCAAAAGGAAAAAAATAAGTGAAATCAAGGTAGGTGAGACTATAACAAAGTGCCCATCCAAGTCAAGAGCTGGCACGCATGGCACCGACCCAAGAAACTGCCCACCAAGCACGGCCACCCTCACCAGACACCAAAGTGCCCTGGAGTGGAGGTCAGGAGCCAGCCCATCCCTCCCCCCCCCCCAGCCTCAGTTTCCTCTCCTGTACAATATGGGGAAGGGAAGCAGAGGAGGGTGAGGGAATGACCAGAGAGCTGTTCCTGGCTGTGCCCACTCCTCTCAGGCTGTGCTTCCAGCTCCACGCCCACCATCTGGAGGGGCCACACCTGCAGGCCCAGACACCACCCTCCCCTCTCCCAACAGCCAGGCTGTTCCCCCGGGATGGAGGGGATGCAATTCATCAGTTTCAATAGCCCCACATTCAGAACAATGCTCCTCTGTCAGATGCTCCTCTGTCCACATTGTCCAAGGGCTGCATCTCGGGTCCAGGCCAACCAACAGGCAGCTGCCACCCTCGGCCGCCACCCGCATCCCTGAGAACCAGGCTCCCGTCCTGGCTGGAGCTGGAGCTGCATTTCAGAGCCTACAGGTGCCCACTCAGACACCCTCTTTTTAAAACACTGCACACAAAGGCTCTTTTATCTGGTTCAAAAACATGCTTTAAAAGTCTTTGCAATGGTTTCCCATGTTCTACTCTCTTTCAGATGATAATATTTTTAATTATAACAATCATTAGAGCATAATACCTTCAATTTAAGCAATCAGCTCCATTCAGAATATTCAAATGGGGGGAGGTGACTGGGCATGCCAAGGCTTTCTCTGTACTGCTTTCAGGAATAAGCCTTGGGCCCAGCAGGTGCTGGCTGCAGCCTGGAAGTGCAGGGCTGCTCTTGGGGGGGCTGTGGGAGAAGGCCTTGAGCAGAAGTGCCAGGCCTCCCAGGAGCAGGCCTAGAGGGACCCACCCACAGGCATTCCAGCACAGGAATCCCCAGGGCTCCCAGGGGAAACTCTGTGGAGTCCTAGAGACCTAATGGCTCCCTACCCAGTGTGGCTCCACTCCTTCGGGCCTCTCCTGTACAACACCAGGTTCCTCTTGCACAAATCCCCGCACAGCCTGGCTGGGTGGGTCAGATGGTTGGAGCATCATCCCATCACCAAAAGGTTGCGGGTTTGATTCCCAGTCAGGGCACATACCTAGGTTTCAGGTTTGATCCCCAGTTGGTTCACACAGGAGGCAACCGATCAGTGTTTCTCAATCACATCGATGTTCTCCCTCCCCCGCACCCCCGCTTAAAAATATATAAATAAATAAATATCCTTGGATAAGGATTTTTTTTAAAGCCCTGCACACACCACCTGTGCTATCCCAGTCTGTACATTCTTCACATACAGGAGACACAACCACAACCACCTATGGGGCACCCACCCAGTGCCAGGCACCATGCTGGCAAGGTGACACAGTTTAGCTCTAAAAGTCCTACATCCTGGGATACTCATCAGTCCCAGGCAAACCAGGACGCTTGGTCACCCAACATGCTATGCACTGGACATAGAGCGATGAGTGAGACTTGCTCCCTGACCAGACACAGACTCGGTCTAGAGCAGGGGTGGGGAACCTTTTTTCTGCCAAGGGCCATTTGGATATTTATAACATCATTCACAGGCCATATAAAATTATCCACCCCTGCCTCCACTCTTGACAAGACAGTTGACCATTTCCCTGCTCATGAGGGGTGCCACCACAAACACCTCTAGCCCTACTCTTCCGCAGACCCCTGCCTCTAAGCCTCTCCATCCATGTGGTACTCCAGAGCCTACAGATGGGGAACCGCTGCCCCAAAGCTTGGTGGACAGGATGAGAAGTCTGGTCCCGAGGGTGTCATCTGCACCTTGGTTCATGGAACCTCGTGAGGATCTCATGTCAGTGGGAGCTTCCCCCAAGGCCAGATCTCTGCTGGGACTTCCAGGGCTTTGAAGGATCATCATCCTGACAGTCGTAGAGTCCAGCTCATGGCCCGCCTCCTCCGGGAAGCACTCCCAGACTTCCACGCTCTTACAGCTGATGAGTCCACTTCCTCTCACCTCTTCAACTAGTCTATCGGTACATTTTTATTTCCTATGAAAAGTGTGTGGTGCATTCCCAGTTCTCCACCCACTCTAGTCACTGTCTCAGACACTGGCTTTTCCCTCAGCTTGATAAAATAATGCACCAAAGGAAATCTCCCCACCAAAGAGCCCACCCTAGGGCAGAACTGGATGTGTCCTCCATCCCCATCTCCTCCTGCTTTAAGTGCATGGCCCCCAGCAAGTCATGCATTGTAGCCTTCTCCTTTTTTAATACAAAGGGACCCGTCCTTCCGTGCCACAGATAGAGTCATTCCCCTCTGAGGGGCAGGGGGCCGGGGACTCATAAGCCACAGGTCAATGCTAATCAATGTGCTTCCTTCCCCGGGGCCGTAATCTTTCAAATAAGCCATGGCCGGGCTACAGTTCCCTCAGAGATAAATGTTCATGGCCCTGCCTAATGCATTCACCCACTGTCCTGTCTCAGAGGCAACACTTACGCGCGCGCACGCACACACACACACACACACACACACACACACACACACACAGCTCCAGTCCTGGCTGCCCTCGCATCCCACCTGCTACTCTGGGACCTGCACCACCTTCAGTGTGACATGTCCTGGCTCTCCCCTCACTGAAGAATTATTTTTTTCTAGCAGTGGCAGGGTTTGAAAGGATTGATTCCAATTTTGAAAGAAGTTCTACTGTGGATAAAATGCTATCAAACAGCATTGCGTGCTACAGAGAAATCGTTCGAGAAAAGGAAGGGTCGATCGATGTGGCAAATTTCATTGTTGTGTTATTTTAAGAAATTGCTACAGGCACCCCAGTCTTCAAGAGCCACCACCTTGGTCAGTCAGGAGCCATCAACATGGAGGCAAGATCCTCCACCAGCAAAAAGATTATGACTCAGTGAAGACTCAGAGGATGGTTAGCATTTGTTAGCAATAAAGAATTTTGAATTAAGGCATGCACATTGTTTTTTAGATAAAAGGCTATTGCACACTCAATAGACAGTATACTGTACACATAACTTTTACATGCACTGGGAAACCAAAATATGTATGTGACATGCATGCTTTATTGCAATATTCATTTGACTGCAGTGGTCTAGAACAGAACCAGCAATATCTCTGAAGTATGTCTGTATGTTTCTTAAAGACAGCCTTTTTATTTTTATTTTAAAAAAGTGTTTATTGGTTTTAGAGACAGAGGAAGAGATAGGGAGAAAAACATGGATTAGCTGCCTCCTGCATGCCCCCTACTGGGAATCCAGCCAAAACCCGGGCACATGCCCTGGCCAGGAATCAAACCAGCTACCTCTCAGTGCATGGGAAGAGGCTCAACCCGCTGAGCCACACTGGCCAGGGCAAGCCAGCCTTTAAAGGGTACTGTCAGAAAACATCTGCTATGTATTTGCATCTTTGTTGAAGATTTCAAGAAGCTACTGTAAAACTGAGAAGTACGTTGAGAAGGCAGTGTTAAAAATAACGGTGAGGAAAGTTTAATGAATGATAGAGGGACATCAAAAGATAGCATTTACACTGTTCCTGATATATAAAGGGAAAAATAAACAAATGCTACCCAATAGCATGAGAGAGTAGCAGATAGCTAGGTGGATTTCCACAAGTAACACAGTGAAGCTTTCTCTTTGTTTTAAGAAAGCCTTTTTCACACACACACACCTCAAAGTATTTCCCATTGTTTTTGTTGATCAATGCTTCTGTAGCACTCCCCTTGGTTCTAACGCTTTTATCTCTCTTTGCCCTGTTGCTGACCTCAGCTCTAAATTGGCTAACGTGCCTTGGAGACGGAAGAATCATTTATGGAAAGAAAGATTGGCTCTTGTCATTCCCCCGTTGAAAGCCCCGGCATGGTCCTAGCTTGTTGGGCTCAGTGGATAGAGTGTCGGCCGCGCCCTGTCCCGCTGGCCGAGGCGCGGCTCCCGACGGCACCCAGCATCTGCATGGCCATCTGTACGGCATGGACATCCACACACTTAGTATTCGCCATCATCTACTGCAACCATTTTTCTTCATGAATGTTCAGTTTCAGGGAACGTGGTGTGTTCTGGAGATACATTTACATTTCATTATCTCTAAAAGCTTAACTACCGTAACTAATGCCAGATTAATAAGCAGCCCCATCGAACAACTCCTTTAAACGACACCACTTACAGTCTTGCTGGCGGTGGAACGGGCGCTTTCGAACACGGCGATGGCTGAGAAGGGGTCAGTCGAGTGAAGCAGGTCTAAATTTCTGCATCTCCCACGAGAGACTTGCACCATGTTTTTCCAGAGCAATTAAACCTCAGCCAACACAGTCCATCTCCCAGGTCCCTCTAAGCCTGGGACGGGAGGAAGGTCCGGCTTAAAGTCCATGTGGGCCTCCTGGTTTTCCCCATCCCCATTGCCCCCCGACAGGGCCCTCGGAGCAGGATGCCTAACTCCAAGGCTGGGAGTGCTAAGTGACAGGTCGGGTCATGTTTGCTGCTGGGAGCCTCATGTACAACCTTGAAGCTTTGATGTTAAGTTTAGAGACATCAAAGCCAGACTCCAGCTGGAGGCCCTGGGGCCATCTCCCTAAAGATAGCGCTGGCTCCTGGCATGTGGCCTTAAGCAGCACTCAGAGCCCCTGGAAGTGCTGCTTTGTAAGCCCCAGGTGTTGCTCTTTGGGGATGTGTTTATTCTTCTTCTATTTTTGCAACACAAGTATGAGCACAATTTCCCAGTAAAATATCAATGAGAGGGCAGGTTCCAGAAATCACCTCCTCTAAACCTTCATCTCACCTGACTCCTTCCTCAGGCTCCCCCAGCATTTCCGCTCATGCAGCTGACTGGGGTTTGGCCACTGCGATGTCTCTTCAATGTCGTGTGCAATGTTCATGGAAGGCCCTCCTCCCACAGGGTCCGCCTAAGACCATCAGAAAACACATATATAATTACATATTGTTTTTGTGATTAATCACTATGCTTTAATGATGTTCAATTTGTAACACTGAAAATACATCCTGCATATCAGATATTTACATTCCGATTCATAACAGTAGCAAAATTACAGTTATGAAGTAGCAACAGAAATAATGTTATGGTTGGGGGTCACCCCAACATGAGGAACTGGATTAAAGGGTCGCGGCATTAGGAAGGTTGAGAGCCACTGCCCTAGACCCTTGCTTACCCTGCACACATGCTCTGGCCCTGACCATGGGCTTCAGCACAGCAGACCCAGGCCCAGCTTTTGAGGAGTGGCCAGCCCCTGACTTGAGGGCTGAGAGCCAGGGAGGAGCCCTGCTTGAGGAAGTCCATCCTTTCTTTCCTCTCTGTGCCCCAGGGCCCAAGGCCCCCAAAGCTCTGCCCCTCTGGCTATTATCCTCTCTGACCATGTAGATGCCCAGGGGCTGGGCCACCTGTGCCTACCAGTCTCCTCCCCAAGAAGTCCCCGGCTCCCCCTTGGCTCTGGAGAACAGCATTG
This sequence comes from Myotis nattereri, assembly GCF_964212035.1. Taxonomy (NCBI): domain Eukaryota; kingdom Metazoa; phylum Chordata; class Mammalia; order Chiroptera; family Vespertilionidae; genus Myotis; species Myotis nattereri. The sequence goes on from NC_138080.1 coordinate 76,593,605, forward strand.
GTGCCGTCCGGGGCAAAGGATGCCATTACTCAGCGGCACCTCCAGTCTGCAGGCTCTGGGGGCACTTTCCATCTCCCTGGTGAGTGGAGGTAAGCAAGGCAGACCAGAGACTCTGTGGGCTCCATGCACGGCGGCTCCACCTCTGCACCAGGACTCGTCCTATGTCCCTGTGTGCCGCTTAGAAATCAGCCTCAAAGCCTCTGGAAATCACTAAGCTCCCCCTCCAAGTGTCCCGCCGACAGCCTCCACTTCCCAGGAAAGGCTGAGTCCCGGAGGCTCCGCGGGGAGTGAGACTTCGCCCTCCTGCAAGGTGACTGACGAGCTGAGCCTGCTGAAGGTCACAGGGGAGGGAGGGCGCAGCCAGAGAAAATGGAGGTCTCCTCCCTTCCCTGCACGGTGACCCTGGAAGAGCTCACGAGGGCAGGAGCCAGCCCTGCCGGTGACAGCGCCCCTGCAGCTCCTCAGCCAGGAACAGGGAGGTTAATAAAACACAGGACGAGGGTCTCCCAGGGGACGGTTCTTGGCTGCCTCTGAAGTTTACAAAAGCAGCGCCGCTGATGCCTCAAAGGCTGCCTGCCACGGCTCCCTGTGAATTATTACACTGCGGGCTTTCAGGACATTCTGTCTGCAGTGCCTTGGGAATTAGAGTAATTGTATTTTATCTGTTTGCCAAGAGTTTTCAGTAAACTCCTTTAATGTACTTTAAAACTCACAGCCCCGAGTAGCAATGCCTGCCTTCTAGCTTATGCACCAGGCACTGCATAAACACAGGGTGATATATGGGACTGGAGGGGACACTATTCATGGATTTACACCCTTTACCAAAACACACATTCATCTTAATGACGTTACTTACCACACAGCCAAACTAAAGGGGCCCCGTGAAGGTCACGGCACAGGCTTTCCTCCCAGACGGGCCCCTCAGCTTGCAGAAGCCCCCCATGGTGGCCCTGTCCCAAGGGCTCCTCAACAGGCAGTCAGGTCTCCTGCCCCATCCCTAGGAGCCAGAAACCTGGGGCAGCAAGACCATCAGGCCTCTTCTCCTCCTTCCCCCACAACAAGGCCGTGCCACCCACATAGACTCCGACAATGGGCTACCCCCAGGTCACCTTCAATGCCTCCTTCAGCCAGGACAGGGGGAGCAGAAACGGGAGGAAAGGGAGGAAGAAGATGAGGCAGAGGAGCCTGATAAAAGAGGAAGAAGAAGGCGGGTGGGGTTGATGGAGGAGAAGGTGCTAGAGAGGGGCTAGAGCAGAGGACAAGGCAGAGCACACTCCACCTTCAAGCCACACCCCCACTCCATACAAGGGTCCACTCCAGACAGGACACGGAAGAAAAGCCGCCCAGGGGAATGGCATTGGCAGAGCTGTGCCAGGTCACCTGTTCTTGGGGGGTCTCCACAAGGTTTCTACTCATGTGTCCCCATCTGGAACAAGGAAGGTGGACCAAGTGATCCCTTGAGGCCGCCTTTGTACCACCCTCACGACCACCGTGGTGGCCCAAGACACCTCTATGTCTCGCCCAGACTATGCCATCCATCTCCCATTGCCCCTGTTCTGTCCTTGCCCTCCTGCAGCCTATTCAACGTGGGAGCCAGAGCTATCCTACTAGAATGTAAATCGAGTCATGTCACCCCTCTACTCAGACCCTCCAATGGCTTCCCTCACCATCAGAGCAAAAGATTTTATCTCAAGACCTGCAAGGCCCTACCTGCCCTGGCCCCAGCTCACCCCATCACTCCCAGCAGTCCCGCCACTCAAGCCATCACCATTGTTTGCCACCTTCCTTTCTCTTGTACGCAGCATCCAATCTGCCAGCAGATCCTGGCAGTTCTGCCTTCTCAACACATGTAGAATGTGATCACTTTGCTCCACCACCATTCTACAACCCTGGGCCAAGCCACCACCCTCTCATGTTGGGTTATCATACCAGCCTCCTCCTGGTCTCCCAGCTTCCACACATTGTCCCCCCACCACCACCACCATCTAGTCGATCCTTGTGGCAGGCAAAACGATGCCACTGCCCACAGATGCCCATGCTCTAATCCCTGGAACCTGGGAATATGTTGCCTTAAATAGCAAAAAGGATTAAGATTAAAGATAGGGAGAGATCGCCTGAAGGAGGAGGGTGGTCTGGTGAAGGAGACATGGCAATGGAAGAGGGTCAGAGAGAAGGCAGTGTGAATAGGTTTCAACACCCAAGGCAGCCTTGTCCCAAGGGCTCCCCAACACAGGCAGTGCTGACTTGAGATGTAGGAGGTTCTGTGCAAGGATGAGAGAGTGGCCTGGAAAAGCTAAGGGCAGCCCAAGCTGAGAGTCAGCAAGAAACAGGGACCTCAGTCCTACAACCACAGGCAAGGCATTCTGCCAACACCTGAGTCAGCTGGAAAGCCAAGCCCTCCTCCAGGCAGGCACTCAGCCCTGCCCACACCGTGATCTTAGCCTGGTGACACCATGTCCTCCTTCTGACCTCCAGGCTAGATGATAAATTGATGTTGTGTAAGCCACCAAGTTTGAGGTAATTTGCTACAGCAGCAAGAGGAAACTAGTGCAATTCCCCACCCAACAGCCTGGTGAAATCTAAGTCAGACCATGTCACATGTCGGTACAAGACCCTGTAGTGGCCTTTAGTCTGATCAGGGTAAAAACCAAAGTCCTTACAAAAGCCTCTAAGGCATCAGAGCAAACAAGAGGGCTGGGTCCTCCTCTGAGCCAGGAAGCGCGGGCATCAGGGAGTGCCGATGGCGCTCAGGTCCCTTGCAGCCTGGGCCTTGGACACTGGCCAGAGGGTTCAGCCACGCCTGCTGCATGTGGGGCTTCCTTTGCCAGGTGTGGCCAAGGGGGCCCCAAAAATCAGCATTCCCTCGAGTGGGCCTCATGTGAAATGTACCAAACTGGAAGGAGAAGTGACCAGGATGAGAGCCTTGCCTTTCAGACTAGAATCTCTGTCTGAGTGGGAATATGCAGTGTGGGAGCCCAACGTGGGCGAACCACAGGACGATTTCTGACTGTGTCCCCGGCACTCAGTAGACGCCAGGGGTGAGCCTGAGAGGTGGCCTGAGGTATGGGCTGGAGCATCTGGAGATGTAGCACCTAGTTTTAAAAATAAGAAGAGACCACATGTTTGGCACTAATGATTCTCAGATCCTATCACCCTTAAAAATATCCCTCAAAGACCGCTGTTGTCACTGCATTTTTAGCGCCTCTATTTCCAAGGCTGCAAAGCTCCCAGACCCTGCTGGGTGCAGACTGCAGATGTGTCTGTGGAGGGAGCAGCAGTGAAGTGGGACCAGTCCCCTCTGACAGGGGCAGGCTTGGGGCTGCATTTCAGCTGCTACTGGCAAGGAACAAAGTAGGGGTGCCCGGCTCAGAAACCTCTTGGGTGACCTTCCCGGGGGAGCTCAGGGATCAGCCCAGCCTCCCTAAACCCACCTCTCCCCTCCTCCACACTCACCCCTGGGTTCCGGGTCTCTGAAGGACACTGAGACAGACCCTCGGTGCACCTGAGAGTTCCAAGTCCCTGGGTTTCCCACCAGGAGAAACAGCTTGATGGGAGACGCCCAAAAAACCCAAGTCTATCATGGTCTGTTCTTTGGGAGATCCAGAGATGGCAAACAGGAATAAGGAAGATTTAGAAACTGGCACCGCACCCTGATATTAAATCACAGGAATTCCTTTTCATTCCCTGTAAGGTCTGAAACTTTCCAGAGTTCCCCCAAAGTTCCAGAGCTGTCACAGCCAGCTTCTCTCCAAGTATGAACTATCTGAGAGAACATTTAGCTTACGCTCTGGTTTCTGTGTCCCACTGGCCCTGATCAATACCCAGCGAGTCAGAGAAACTTAATATGGCTGTTTGCCAGCTATGAAAAGTAGCAGTGGAGATCCTGGGAGTATCCCAAAGCTACCCTTCGGGGTCTGGGCGTGCGGGGAGTGTCAGTCACTGTTTTGGATAATCTTTGACAAGAGTCCCAGGCCATGGGCCAGTGGGCTGAGCCCAGGGAGCAGCTCAGAAGGGCCCAGGGAAGCTAAATATCCTACCCTCTGGCCTCTGAGTCCATGTGTAGGGACACACAGCAGCCAGGCTAAGGGCAAGATGAATACCCTGGGGGCTGACCTTTGAGGCACCTCTCTGGTCTCTGAGGGTGGCAGAGGCTGGGGTCCAACGGCCCATAGCACATGCGAGGCTTTCTGGGAGCAATAGTGAGTGTCACTGAGTCAACCCCCACCTCTGGCCTTTGACTCTCCCAGCTGTCAGCCTACAGAACTGGCTGAACCTGATGGACATTCTCCTCCGAGTCGGTCTGGCTGGTGTAGAGAAGGGACTCAAAGAATGTAAGGTCCTGAAGGGATCCAAGACTCGGCCTCCCTTGTGGCCATGCCCACCCCAAATATGGAGTGAGGACAGCGGGTACGACTCCACTCTCTGGCTTTGTGACCTAGAAACTGGGAAAGATCGTAGTATCGGGCTTGTTAGGTGACTGTGAGTCTTCCATGAGATGCTGCACAGGAAGCTTTTGCTTTTCCGGAGTCCACCCTCGGGGGCACACCCAGGCCAGGATGGAGACGCTGCTGGGCTTGCTGGCACTGCCCTGAAGGTGGACTGTGGGCATGCCCGGGGTAAGGCTACGTCTCATACGGTGGAGGCTGCTGCTTCGCCCATGTTTCTGGCCCAGTGCTCCTTCTAGAATATGCCCCATCTCCCCCTGCAGCAACCTGGCCAGGTCAGTCTCCTAAGACAGGGCCAGAGGCGCCATCCTGAGGCCTGGTCTCAGCATCAGAGCACAGAGCCACCAGGTTGTGAAGCATTTCTGAGCTGCTCACCCTTCCCCATGCTGCTTGGTCTGTGGGCTTTTAGGGCCACCTGCTCATGGCCGATGAAGACTGGGATAAGTGAATTTGCTACGTTAGAGATGCCAGTCCAGAGAAGGTCAGGTGAGAACATGGACCCACAGCTGCTATTGCCGGAGCATATTTCAGCAAAGGCCTCATAAACTGTGACGGCTCCGGGTGGAAGCTGCAGCGGTGATGGATGCGCTCACTCTAACGGCTGGACGGGAGCTAGAAATCAGAGTGAAGGGTGAGCGTGCGGAGTGCGGTGCTTGGAAGAAGGCTCTGCGGGCCCGGTTCCCGGCACTGGCTTCAGGGGCCGGCTCAGCCAGGGGCGCACCATTTGGGTAGAGAGAGTTGGGTGACCAGTGAGAGCGGTATCGATGTCCCCCCAGAGGGCAAGGGAGCCCTGGCCTGCCAGTCAGGCTGCCTGCCACCAGCTCACTGTGGGCCTTCAGGCTGGTGTCTCTGCCACCCTGGCCAGTCTCTTCATCTGTCCTGTGAGCCAGCTAAACTGAATGGTCCCTAAAGGTGAGACTGAGGGCCTTCTCTCGTGTTACAGGCCGTAGCTTCATTAAGTCAGGGGCATCAGGGCCATCAGCTCATGAGCACTGCCCCCAGAGATGGCACTCTGGTGCCTTGTCCAGAGGAGCCCAGTTTCCCAGGGAATTCCAAGTCATGATGAGAGCGGAGGAGTTGGGGTCCCACTCACGCGGGGGTTGAGGACAAAGAATTATCTGAGCTCCTTTCAGGCTCCCCAAGGGCAGAGACAGGAAGGGGCGAGGGCTTGAGAAGGCTGGGGAGAGACGTGAGGTCGCCCACAGCTCTAAATTACTCCTGGTCCAAGCAACAGGACCAGCCACCCAACCGGGCACACCTCTGGGTGCAAGACAACGACACTTCTCTAAACACCCTCACAGACCCTCTGCCTCCCTCTCCTCTTCCCCTCCTTGCCTCTCCTCCTTTCTCCTGCTTTCTCCACGGTGCACTCCCTCCTCCTGGCAGTGGCCGAGGGCTCCATCTCTGTATTAGTTCTAACATGAAATGCAATTCATCTGGCCTCCTGCTAAGAGCCGAGCCACCACTGCCTGGATCTCCTTGGACTCGGAGGTGTGAGAATGCAAAGCCAGGAGGGCAGGGCCCCCTGTGTCCCCAGTGCAGATTCTGTGTGGGTACACACGATACCTGCATAACTAATCCTTTAAAATAGTCATGAATTAATGCTAAAGCAAAATAAACGGGCAGTTCTGTCTATAGAAACCCTACTGAAAACCTTATCAAACTCTAACCCTAATAGTAAAAGCTAAAATGTTGCCCTTATATTCATTGTCTATGCAAAAAAGAAAAAAAAATTAAACAAGAGTTATATTGTCATAGATAACATAGATTTGGTAGCAAAGAGTATTATGAGACACACAAAATCACTCTAGAATTGATACTTTTTTAAATGAATCAACAATAGCAGCCCAACACAAATACGCGGCTCAAACACCACAGCCAGAAATAGATGCCAGGAAGGCGGACAGAAATGCCCTTGACTGCACATTCTCCTCTCGGGGTGACAGATGAAGAAGACTAATAGTGAAATTACAGGCCTGAGCAATGTGACAAATGTGATCCAATCGCTGATCTATGGAGGGAGCCCGTGTGAGGCTCCTGGGGCTACTGTAACAAAATGCCACAAATTGGCTTTAAACAACAGAAATTTATTCTCTCGGAGTTCTGAAGGCCAGAAGTCTAAAGCAAGGTGTCGGCAGAGCCATGCCCCCCCTGACACTCTGGGCCGACTCCTCCCTGACCTCTTCCCGGCTTGTGTGGCGGCTGTCCCAGTCCCGCCATGCTGTTCCTTCGCCTGCGGCAGCATCCTCCCGCCTGCCCTGTCACGCGCAGCTTCTCCAGGTGTGCCTCTGCCCTGTCATCCCGCCGGCTCCCCCCGTGTGTCTGTGTTCAATTCCCCCTCCTCTTCTAAGCCATCAATCACACTGATTGGGGCAACACCAAGGACTTCATCTTAACCCGAATAGATCTGCAAAGGCCCCATCTCCAAATAAGGTCACATTCATGGGCATCAGGGGTTAGGACCTCAACGTATCTTTTGGGGGCGACACGATTCAACCCATAACAAAACTCAACGACAAAACAAGAAGACACATTTTCTTCGCAAGTGTGCTACTGGCGTTAGGTGCCGTACGTTGGACGTTTAGCAGCTATATGTCCCTACCTGCGAATTTATTCACGTAAATGAAATCAATATTCTTCCCAAATCTTGCAAACCTCTTTTACATTATTTGTTGCCTCTCATGTTTCATTTCTGGTTTTATTTATTTGTATATTTGTTCTTTCTTTGATCATTTGGACTAATGGCTTTGTGGATTATTTTCCAAAGGCCGAATTATTGATTTTATCCATCAATACTCATTTTTTTTCTTATTTACCCAGTTTTATTATTGCTTGCTTTCCTGATTTTCTTGGCCTCTTTCAGACACCTCTAAGATCTTTAATGTAGAGATTCAGTTCACTGTGTTGTGGATTTTTTATCTTTCTCAGCGACATAGAGATTTAGAATAATATAGTTTTTCTAAATGTGCTATTTTGGCAATATCTCATAGTTTGATATTTTGTATTTTTTAAATTATTCTGATCTTTGTTATGGATTTTCTTCTTGATTTGTGCATTTTAAGACAATTTTTGTAAAATGTCCTTATAGTAGTATATCCTCAAATTACTTTAGACTTTTTTCTAACCTTTCTAAGCTATGGTTGCGGAAAGTGGTAAATGCACTTTCACCCACAGTACAGCATGCTCTAGGAAGCGGTTCTCAACCTGTGGGTCGCGACCCCTTTGGGGGTCGAACAACCCTTTCACAGGGGTCGCCTAAGACCATCGGAAAACACATATATAATTACATATTGTTTTTGTGATTAATCACTATGCTTTAATTATGTTCAATTTGTAACAATGAAAATACAACCTGCATATCAGATATTTACATTACGATTCATAACAGTAGCAAAATTACAGTTATGAAGTAGCAACGAAAATAATTTTATGGTTGGGCGTCACCACAACATGAGGAACTGTATTAAAGGGTCGCGGCATTAGGAAGGCTGAGAACCACTGCTGTAGGAGAAACGGTACTATTTAGGGGTCCAGGTATGATCACTGTCAACATGTGTGTGATCACAGACACGCCCAACCTCCTAGGCTGGGTGGCTAGCATGTAAGCCATGCAGAGTTGGCCTGCCTCATGGGCCAGTCTGGGTATACCTTTGCTTTCAGCAAAATACCAGCCCAAAAAATTAAATATAATTGCAAAGCAAGCTAAACCTCTGTCTCCAAAGAAAGAATCCATCATAAAGCATAGCAAAAAAATTCTTCAAATCTCCTTTCTCTCCCTTTCCTCTGTCAGCATCCCACCTGCCTGCCACTGTGCCCACCCTCAGGAACACTCCCACCCAGACCCTGTAGGCCCCCTCACCTCCTCTGCCTCTCCTCCTCCCTTCACTCTTTCTGCTTCCAACTTGTGGTTCTCTGGCCTTCCCAGTGGGAAGCTGCCTATTGGGCTGACCATGCCAACAAAGGCCAAGTCCCCTAGTGGAGGCCAGGTGGGCAGAAGGTAGAGAGGAAGAGGATTTGGATGCTTTGGTCCAGTCACGTCTGTGAAAGGTGCCTGCTCTCCCTGTCTGAGGCCAATGGCTGGGGGCAGATCTGTGAGTCAACAGAGGTCTGGAGACCTCCCTCTGAGTGCCAAACAGAGAAGGATGTGGCCTGGTCTTGGCTCTCTACCCGTCTCCAGTGTCACCCAGGAGGCTAAGCCACCACCTCTGAACACCCACTCCAGCTCTCTGAAACGGCGCCCCCTGCTAGCTGGTCCCTCCTGGGATGGTCCTACTCGACCCCCAATTAGCTACCATGGCAGCACTGCATTCACTCTGCCTGGCTCTGCACTTGACTCACCTCCCGTCATCACCAATCTCTCTTCTCCCTCCCACAGGCAGGCGACAGCATGAAGACGCCCATCAGAGAGAGAATGGCCATCCTGAGTCTGTGCCTCCTCTGGCTCCCAGTCTCCTGACCAGCCTGACCAGCCTGACCATGGTCTGTGCTTGCTTGACTTTCTGCCTTCACTAGACAGGGAGCTTATTGAGAGCAGGAAATTGATTTGGGTTGTTAGTTGCTCCATTCTCATCACCCAGCAAAGGGCTTAAAACTCATTAAATGCTCAATAAATATTGGTTGACTTAATGAATGGATGGATGGATGAATAGGTGGACAGACGCTAAATGCTGGAACATGGAGATGAACAGGACACTACAGCTGCCCTCAGGGAACACTCCGTATACAGGTAGAAGAGGACAGACAAGCCAAGAATAAGGATGCAGTTGACTGTGAGTGGGTGCAGCATGAGACCAGTCCGCCAGAGGCAGGTGCACAGGACACATGCTCCGTGAACCCTCTTCAGACGCATGCTCTCCTAGGTAGAACCTACGACCGGCCAAAGCTTAGGAAACCAATGCCGCAGTGAACTCTCTTCCTCCAGGTATATTTTATAGGATCAGAAGAGTCCCTAAGCTGGAATGAACATTTAAAGCCTGCTCTAAACCTCAGAAATAAAAGTAACTGTTGTGACTACCTTCTGCAAGGCTCATTTACTAGACAGTAAAGTGGGGTTGTATTCCGTTAAGGGGAAGTAAGTCCTAAAGAATTTTGAAACGATGCAGTAAGTGCAGTCCCAGCCCCCCCCTTCCCCCCCCCCCAGGGCCTCAGCATGAGCAGCAGCGGGAGGGCTGAGTGCATTCTGCATCGCGCCCAGGGAGCCAGGGGGCCGTGCTTCTGCTCCGCAGAGACAAGCAGAGGTTTGGGGGTTGCAAAGCCAGTCTGGGTCCTGGTGATGATTTCCAGAAAAAGGAATTCAGACTTTGTTCTGCAAGTAAAAGGGTGACCCTGGCGTTGCAGGAGCAGGGGATGGACTGTTGACAGCTGCACCTTAAGATGCCTGAGTGGGGAGCGGATCCAGTCGGGAGGTGGGCATCTCAAGGGCTCTCTGGCTGGTCACAGAAGCTGCTCTTTTCAACCAGGAGGGTTAGGTGCCCGCAGCATGGTAAGCACCCAGAACTGAATTCCTACAGGATTCCTAAGGAATTCAGTGGCGTGAGGCAGCCTAGAAGATTGTGCCCAATTTATAAATGAAAAAACCAAGGCTCAGAGAAGGGAAGCAAATTCCCTAATATAACACAGTTAATAAAATAGAATATCAGGTGAATTTCTATGTGTGCCCTGCCTTCCTGCCTGTATGGATGGGGGAGCGGGAGTGAGGGGGTGGATCTGACTGCCCAGTGGCAGAGCCCACACATGGCGAGCAGGCGAGCAGGCGAGCTCTTCACACGCAGAGGAGGGCTGCTGGTGTGCATTCCTGAGCTGGAGGGGCAGAGCTTGTGAAGTAACCATGCACATCTCCCATCCAGATGGCGGCGGGTAGGGAGGGCTTATTGCAATTTGTGGCCAACACACTTTCATCTGCAACCAAGCTCCTCCGTGACAAATTACGAAGCTATTATATTACCCCCCTGGCCCCAAGGCAGACCTGGCCTCTTGAAGTCCAGATCCGAGTGCTCTGCTGGCCTGGGCTAGACCCCCGCTGCCTGGCCAGTACTTCCTCTCCATGCCCCGTGAGATGGAGAGACTAATTTATTCAGATGCGTGACAGCTAACAGGCTTATCTAACTACAGTAAAATAATTTTCTGAATTATTCATGTGATATTTGAAATAAAGATTATAGGAACAAATTAACTACCCCAAAACTGGAAATGAAGGCTGCCTCATTAATAATGCATCGGGCCGGGCAGGCTGGGGAGCAGGCACACGGAGGACTGAGCACTCCCAGGGGCCCTTCCGGCACAGGCCACGCACACAGCCCCAAGGAGAGCTGGGCTCTGCACCGAGACACACCGTGCTTCCTCTTTCTGGTGGGTCTGCTTGGGCTTCTCCAGGGCCCCTGCTTCCCTCCTCGGGTCTCGCCAAGGCCTGCCTTCCCCATTCGGCCAGAAGCCCGCTGCCTGCTCCTCTGGCCCTCTGCCCTGCCTGGTCATGAACCAGTAGACTTCACGGAGGCCAGGCTTCCGATCCTCAGAGCTCCCGCGTGTCCGACTGAGAGGCCACCACATTCACTGCTGTGCAGGTCAATCCCTCTCTTGTCCTGGGCTGCCCGCTTGTGGTCTAAAGAACCACCGAGACCCCAACTGCCACACCCTCCTGGGGGATCCTTGAAGAGGCTCTGCTGAGCAGGGTGGCACCCCCAGACGGTCTCTCTCTGAGACTTTGATAACGGGGACAGGCGAGGAGGGGAGATAGCACCTCCCTGTCTGGGTGGTAGAGCTGGTTTCTCCAGACAAGCGGCCGAGAACAAGGGCAGGAGCGTTCGGTACATTAGGGTTTCGCAGCTCTGCCATGAACTGACTAGGAAACTTGCGCAACTCAAGCAGCCCCTCTGGCCTCAGTTTCCTGTTCTGGCACATGCGATTAGTGGAAGTGTACGTCATGGGTCCTATGACAAACAGGATCCTCTTTGAGGGAAATGAACGAGAGCCCAATGGGAGAAGCTCTTTGGCAGTACAAATGGACCCTGGTAAACCAGCCTTATCCCAGTCATTCATTTACCCAACTTCCACAAAGGGTAACAGCGATGGCAGCAGTGAGCTCTTTAGCCACACCCCTCATGCCAGGGTTTGGCCCTTAGATATCTGGAGGCCCCTCCCAGCTCCCTCCTAGGTCTCCCAGGGGCTCCTGGACTGGCAGAAGCTGGGAGAGCTTCTACCCCCGGGGAGGCTGCCTCCCCGAGGCCAGTTTGAAAGGTTGGGTGCTCCCACAAACAGGCTGAGTGCAGCCTCGGACGTCATGAGAGAAATGGTGAGGCAAGCTCCAGTGCGAAGAGGCTAAGGACCCCTTAGAGCAGGGGTGGGCAAACTTTTTGACTCGAGGGCCACAATGGGTTCTTACACTGGACCGGAGGGCCGGAACAAAAGCATGGATGGAGTGTTTGTGTGAACTAATATAAATTCAAAGTAAACATCATTACATAAAAGGGTAAGGTCTTTTTTTTTTTTAGTTTTATTCATTTCAAACGGGCCGGATCCAGCCCGCGGGCCGTAGTTTGCCCACGGCTGCCTTAGAACCTGCACACAAGAGGGGCCTGCCAGGCCGGGGCAGAGCTGACAGGAGCCCTGCAGTTAAGCGTGGAAGGAGAGGAGGCGCTTCCCTAATGGCCTGAGCAGGATCTCCTGTCCTCCGGATCTGACAGCTGACCTCACTTCACTGCAATACTCACTTTATTGTGGTGGTCTGAAACCGAACCTGTAATATCTCCGAGGTATGCCTGGATTTGGAATTCATGGGAGGAACAGCGGTCGGTATGGGCATGTGCCCCACGTCTGCCAACCTCACCCAGACAGGTGATTCTCAGCTATATTAAGTCCTCACTAATGCGGGTGATAGGCTCTGTGACTTTAAACACAATGATGTATAATGAAACCGACTTTACCATAGGCTAATTGATACAAACACGAGCTAAGGTCCTAATTATAACAAAACTAGAGGCCTGATGCATGAAAATCGTGCAAGGGGCTCGGCCCTCGAAGCTGCGGCGGCTTGCCTCAGCCCTCGGAGCCGCAGCTTCATCCGGAAGGTCGTTCGGCTGTCTGGTCTAAATAGCATTTACGCTTTTATTATTATAGATGACACCGAATGAAGCAATGCTATTCAAGGACCTACTGTATATAAACTTTGAGGGTTAATAGAACAATGAAGAACTTTTCTTGAATTCAACCCAGCAAGGGCCTGCTGCACACCCACTGTGTGTGCCCCAGGCTCCGGACACAGGGTTGGGGTTTGAAAGGAGGATCAGGAGGAGGCATGGCCCTGGTCACAGACCCTCACACACTCTGGCAGGAGCCAGATGCAGCTACGGTTAGGTGGGTCCAGGTTAGGCTGCCTCCGCTGACCTCCCATGCTCTCCTCCATAGCACATTTCCTGATTCTCCATTCTCCTCTGTCTATAGAGGCATGGATGATAGATAGATAGATAGATAGATAGATAGATAGATAGATAGATGATAGATGATAGATAGATAGATAGATAGATAGATAAAAAGCCCTTGTTGAGTAAATGAGTAAAGATCAAGTAGATGTTTCTCTGTGTCCTCAGGCTCTGGGCCCAGGGGAGGCTTCGAGGCGGGAGGTCTCAGAGCTGACCACAGACACAGGAGTAATGAGAACAAGGACAACAGAGCCCCATCCTGCTGGGGCCTCAGCACCAGGCACAGTGAAGGGAGCAGATCAAACACCTGGGAAAGCCTCGTTCCTCACTCCAGGGGACCGACACCCCGAGAGTGGGGCGAGAAGAAACCCAAAGGGTCTTCCACTCAGGGGCCCAGAGAAGCTGTGTTCCAGAGCGCCTGGCCGCGTGAGCCTGGAGCCCCGCATGCTGCAGCATCACCCCGAGAAAAACACACTGGTTAAGGGCTTCCAGCTTTAAGAAGAGCAATCAGCCAGAGACCATGAGTTGTCAGGAGTTTAAAAACAGAACAAGGGGCTGGACTCTGCACCACCAATTCAGTGTCAGCCCATGAGGTATAAAGTAGGTCGCTGGCTCCCTGGCCCCGAGGTGCTGTATATTTTTATAACTAGGTTTGAACATCATCAAGTGATGAGCTGATAACATTGCTGTCCCCTAGGGCATGCCCTCAATTTATGAGCCTTCTTTTTAACAGAAGGGGAGCAGTTCTGGATCAAATACCACTAATATGATAAAATCCCCTGGGAGGATCAGTATACAATGCAGAGTGATCAGATAAAGATTCAAGGTAGATGGCCTCGCCATAGAATGAATCCTGCATGCTGGGTACCTGGGCATCCTCGGGATGGGTATCCATGAACTTTTGTGGGGCGTGCCCAGCTGTGACCTCCCTCCTCCCCCTCCTCCTCCTCCTCCTCCTCCTCCTCCTCCCCCTCCCTTGAGCACGCTTCTCTGGGTGTCTGTACCTGCTCCTGTGGCAACTCAGAGAGGCGGGCTGGGCTCATCAGATATTGGAGCCATGAGAATGTGAGGCCTTACCCATGGTCACCTGCACATCAGTCAGGGATGGAAACCCGACCTTCACTTCTCAGGGTCCCTGATCCTGCAGAGGCACCGGGCTTTCAGCAAGGGGTTCACTTGGCCTGAAAGACACCCCAGGGAGACACTCCAGCATTCTGAGGCTGCAGTTGGCCCCCATGTGGCCAAGCCAGGCCCGACGGCAGAGCACTGAGTGCTCACCAGAGCTGGATCCCCTCTCCTCCCCGGCCTTCAGCTGGGTGGCATTTCCCAACTGCCCCTCTGGCTAGGTGTGGCCATGCTCCCGAGTCCTGACTAATAGGATGTGGGCACAATTTTGTGTCCCTTGCCAGCCTGGCCCATACAAACCTCCCACGGGAGAGTCACCTGCTGCTTTCTGTTCTGGCTGGAGTGTAGGTGCCCACTTAGTGACTGGGGGTCACTGAAGTCCGCCAACTCATGACCTGGAGGGGGCTTGAGTCCCTGAACCACTGAATCAGCTGACTGACCCGGCTCACCCCTACTGAACTAGGGTGAGTGGAAATAAACTCTACAGCATTCTTGGTCTAAACCACTGAAATGTCAAGGATTTCCTGAAGACGCCAGGTCCCCAGAGGGGCTGTGGCCAGTGCAGACTGGCCTCTTTTCCCAGCTCAGCAGGCTACAGGGCAGGTGCAAAGTGAGAATTTAAGGGCCAGGGACCCAGCGAGGGGCGGACATCAGCCACACAGAAAAGGAATGGAGACCCTAGTGCAGTGGTTCTCAACCTTGGCTGCACATTAGAATCACCAGGGAATCTTTTTAAAATCCTGATTTCTGGGCCTCATCCTCCGGAAATTCTGTTTCTTTGTTACTAATGTTGTGGCCCCACCCCATAACAAAGAAACAGAATTTGCAGAGGATGAGGCCCAGAAATCAGGATTTTTAAAAGATTCCCAGGCGATTCTACTGTGCAGCCAGGGTGCACCCTAGGGCGGAGGTCGGCAAACTCATTAGTCAACAGAGCCAAATATCAACAGTACAACAATTGAAATTTCTTTTGAGAGCCAAATTTTTTAAACTTAAACTATATAGGTAGGTACATTGTTATTAACTTAATTAGGGTACTCCTAAGGCTTAGGAAGAGCCACACTTAAGGGGCCAAAGAGCCGCATGTGGCTCGCGAGCCGCAGTTTGCCAATCACGGCCCAAGTGGGTCTGAACTTCCTGGCCAGAACTTCCCACAAACAGACACACCTGGGCTCCAGGAGGGGTTTTCAGTCCGACCCAATAGAGGGGGGAGCCCCTGCCCTCGGGGAACTTGGCTCCCACCAGGGGCTCTGCCTGCTCCCCCGGTCTCAGATCCCTTGCCTATAAAAGGAGAAGCAGCAACAGCTGCTGCTGGTATTCCCAGGGAATCTGCTTTGAAAAGCCAAGTCATTAATTAAGGTACTTTGACTTCTGGGAGGGAACTGTAGCCGGAGCACTGGGTCTCACCGTGGCCCCTGCCCTGACTGCTGGAGACTCACCTGCGGTCAGCCTGGAGTGGAAGGTCTGCAGCAGCCCCCGCACAGTGCACTCAGAAGCTGTGGCTCTCTGGGCAGGGAGAGACCTCGGGCCTCGCTGGCCCAGCTCTAACGGGGAAGAGGGCTGGTGAGGATGAAGTTAGCGGCTGCGTGCAAGGCACCTGGTGCCCCATGAGCCTGACTCAGCGTTGGCTGACGGTCCCAGAGAGGGGGCAGTGGGCAGGGGGGGGGGGGGGGGGGGGCTGAGGGCGCTGGCTGAGCCACGGAGGGCCCTGCGCCTCTGCACTCTTCCCCCTGCCAAGCCCCAAGGGGCAGACCACCTGGGCTCAGAAGCTAAACTTGGCGGAGAGAAGGGCCCTCCGGCCCTGAGTGCCCAGCTCTGCACGCCATGCCGCCCGCAGAGGAGCGCCCTTACCTCAGGCGCCTGCTCGGGCTCCGTGTGACTCCAAGCCTCGGCGGTCCAGGCAAGTGCAGGCCCAAGTGCAGCCGGGCAGAGGGACTGGAGGCCCTGCCCTCAGGGGAGAAAGGGAACCTCAAGGCGAGAGGGAGAGGGCGTGGGAGCTGGGAACTGCCCCACGGGCAGGGGCTTGGGGAGTGCTGGGGCGGGGCCGGCGCAGGGAGCAGGCGCGGAAGGGGCCGGCCGGCCCCCAAAGCCACAGCCTCCCCTGCCCTCCGCAGACTGGCCACCCCAGCAGCGGGCTAACCCGACAGAGCCCCGGCCTGTGGGAGGGGCTGGGGGGCATCTTGAGGACCCCAGGTGGGCGCTGCACTGATCAGACCACCTTCTGCTTTCACCCCGACCTCACTGAGCTCTCACCTGGCATCCCCGGGGCCAGGATCATCCCCCTGACCTGTTGCGGTAGCTTCCCCTTTGTCCCAGGGCGCTCCTGAGGCCTGGAGAACAGTCCTTGGGGAGCCTGCTGCCCTCCTCCCCGTCAGCCGCTCCCTCTCCTGGCCTCCCATTCCTCACACTCTCTTCTCCCACCTCAGTTCAATTCAGGAACTGCTTCATGGTGCCCACGATCAGGGACCGGTAAATACACCCCCCTTTCTCCCCCTGAACGCTGAGCCAGTGGACAAATAAGAGACGAAGGTAGAGCCCTTTCTCCACCTGAACGCTGAGCCAATGGACAAATAAGAGACGAAGGCAGGGTGCCTCCCTAGGCTCTACCCCTCCTCGTCCTGGCCACATACACTCGCTGAGCTGAGCTGGGACAGTGCGCTCCTGGCCCTGGCTGGAGCCTGCTCTGAAATAAGGGGTACACCGCACAGCACTGCCCCCTGACCAACCCAGGATACACGCATAGCATCTCTTTGCAGCCATGGGTCCGAGGAGTTCCCGGGAACGTTGTACCAGCTTGACAGCATCACTTGCTGGTAACAGTGAGACTGATAATTTGCACCTGGTCTCAAAGAGCCCTCCAAAAGGCTCGGGTCCCTAGTGAGAAATATTTCCGTGTGTCTAGGAGGGTATAAGAAGCCAAGACTCCATCCCAGGCACCAAGTCTGAGGTGCTTCATGTGCACGTGGGAGGTTCCTGCACATGAGGCAGCCTCGGCAGTGATGACGTCCTGTCTGGAGGGCTGTTGCTATACCACAGTGATGGCAAACCTATGACTCGCGTGTCAGAGGTGACACGCAAACTCATTTTTTCGGTTGATTTTTCTTTGTTAAATGGCATTTAAATATATAAAATAAATATCAAAAATATAAGTCTTTGTTTTACTATGGTTGCAAATATCAAAAAGTTTCTATATGTGACACGGCACCAGAGTTAAGTTAGGGTTTTTCAAAATGCTGACACGCCGAGCTCAAAAGTTTCGCCATCACTGCTATACCGTATCCTTGTCCTGCAATAAGCAGTAGGTTCTTCAACATCACGATCTGGGGTCCTGCGAATCTCCCTCGGCCGCTGAGCCTGTCTAACTGCCACGACAGTGAGCAACCTTGCACCCCTCTTGTTTCAAGGTGATCGGCAGGGTTTCTCTGACGTTTAAAATTAGATCTTAGAACCAGGCCACCATTGCAGCTGCTTTTTAACGTCTGTCACACGGTGCTCCGGAACCAGACACTGCGGTGAGATGAGACTCAAAATTTCCACCTTCTTAAAAAAAAAAAAAAAAAGGTTTTCTGAATTAAAACTTGTGGCTGTGGCAACTTGAATTTAAAATTAGATTTTCTTACTGAAGGAAGGCTATGCAATTAAGTAAATGAATGACTAATGAAATGATTATAAAGCGCTTTGCAGAAATGTTATGTAAATGCAGACAGAAGAAAACAAAATGTGATGACAGTCACGCTGCTTCTGATTCGGGAGAGCGCAGTTCTGAGTCCTCCTGCAGGGGCACCGGGCACAAGTATTCAAAAACACATCATTGTCTCGACAGCTCTAAAGCCGGGCACTTTGGGAGAAGTTAGGGATCCTTGCCCCAAGGTTTGGATTTGCCGATAAGCCTGGGTGCCCATTGCATCCCACTTGGTGAGCAATTGGGAGGCCTCAAGTGGGGAAGCTGGGCAAGTCCTGCCTTGTGTCAGGAAATGGTTCCTTGCTGACCCCCTTCCCCAGCTAAGCAACCTGTAGCCACATAGAGTTACAGCCTCTTCTGAGGCTCCAGACTATCTGCACATACACCTCAGCCAGGTGAGAAGAAGGACCTCATGCCCCATATCCTAGGTCGATCCAGATTCATCACAGCGATGGCTGGGACCTATGGAGTCACCGAGTGCACAGCCTTGGGAGCTGGAACTGTCTAGGAGCAGCTGCACAGAGCAGTCCACAAGGCATGTTGTTCCCTGTTCTTTACCCAGAGACCGCTTCTCAGGGGATGTGGGGCGTCAAGAAGGGACTGTGGCCCTAGCTGGTTTGGCTTGGCTCAGTGGATAGAGTGTCTGCCTGCGGACTGAAGGGTCCCGGGTTTGATTCCAGCCCAAGGGCACCTTCCAGGGTTGCACACTGGATCCCCAGTGTGGGGCACGCAGAAGGCAGCTGATCAATGATTCTCTCATCATTGTTGTTTCTATCTCTCTCTCACTCTCCCTTCTTCTCGGAAATCAATAAAAATATATTTTGGAGGAGGAGGAGGAGGAGGAGGAGGAGGAGGAGGAGGAGGAGGGACTGTGCCAGAGCCAGCTGAGCACCATGGAGGGATGGCCTGGGGAGAGCTGGGAGTGAGAACAGGCTCATGAGGAAGGTTGGGCATCGATTGTCCTGCCCACACTGCTTGTTTCCATGTGCAAGTTCCCATAACTGCAGTGACTATTCCCCCCGCAGTTGGGATGCCTGATGGCCCCATTCTCCACAGTTCCAGGCAGGCCTCCATCTCCACCATGTACCACAGCCCCTGCCTCTTCACTGGCAGTTTATACCTGAAACTAATATAATATTGTATGTCAACTGTAACTAAAAAATAAAAAAGCATTTAAATAAAGAAAAAAAGCCAGCATGGGTGGGACTAAAGACTTCTTCACAAAGGCTCTTGGAACAACATGGAAACCCTTTCTTAGGAAAGCTGTTCACCCAGTGTCCACTTGACCTTGCTGTTGGAGCCTTTGAAGACCCTCAACGAGCGTGAACATGAAGAAGGTGTTTGGCAAGGCTGAGAAGAAATAGAGAGAGCAGCAGATGCTGCAGAGCCCGTGCGTGGCTGCAGGCTGCAGAGATCTTCAGCGCAATTGGAACGATAATTGCTTCACTGGGACACTGCTTTGAAAAACAAGGTGGCAGGGAGAGCAAAGGTGACTTGCTGTGATCGAAGTAGAAGCACCCAGAACTGCTCCTCAGAAAGGGGCTGGCACAGCTGGGCGTGTCTAGAGCCAGAGGGCCGCTTGCCCCAGCAAGAGGATGCTCCAAAAGGGATTCCCCACTCCTGACCTGAAATCTGGGGATGGGAATAGCATGGCAGGCCCGGGCCTGGGGCAGGAAGCTAGCACGCTAGCGCATTCTCACTCATGGCGGCCACCTTAGGGGAGTGTGTAGGACTCGAATTAGCACCATGAGCAGCTACTTCAGAGCCAGGCCCCGAGCAAAGCACTTTTCCACTGAATTTCATTCTGTCCTCACTATGCTGGGAAGTGGACATTATTATCTTTGACACACAAGGAAACTAAGGCAAAAGGGAGATTAAGTAACATGGCCAAGCCCCAGTCCTGTACTAGCCTGAGAAATTCTAGACCTGAATGAACCTTGGACAAGACCTAAGCTTGGGATTTTTCTGGAACTTTGTGATGGACAGTGCCTAGATCAGCCCAGACACCCTCCCCAAGCTCTAAGCACCCCTGTCCTGCTCTGACCTCCTACTCTACTAGGAATGTAAACGTGGGGTCATTGGGCCTGGGGACTTCTTCCAGGCTTTATTTAGTACAGTCTGGGTGACCTATAGGAAATCTTGGAACTCAGCTAAATCCTGCACGGTTTTGTTTGTGTGGTTGTCTGTTTTGTTTATCTGGGCAATCGATAATAATATAATGATTATGATAAAGCTAGCCAACATTTATTGTTTTTGTACAAGCTACTAAATTAAGCACTATCTTATACTAGAGGGGGGCGGGTCCCTCAGCCCGGCCTGTACCCTTTCACAGTCCGGGAGCTGTTGGGGGATATCTGACTGCCGTGGATGGGGAAGGCTCTGCCACCGCCACTGTGCTCACCAGCCATGAGTCAGGCTCTGGGCTTCTAGCTGAGCAGCACTCCCCCTATGGGAGCGCACTGACCACCAGGGGAAGCTCCTACATTGAGCGTCTGCCCCCTGGTGGTCAGTGTGCGTCATAGCAACCGGTCGTTCTGCTGTTCAGTTGATTTGCATATTACCCTTTTATTATATAGGATAATTCTCATATCGTCCTTTGTGATAAATACTGTCACCATCCCATTTTATAGATGAAGGAACTGAGGCTTATGTAGGCAAGCCACCTATGGTGAGACAGAGTCTGGAATCCAGGGGTCCACACTTTTAACTGCTGTGCTTTTCTGGTTATTTTCAGAAAACTCCATTTATAGATGCCAGGTACGTCAGGGACAAATTATTCACCTAACAAAAGGATCCTTTACTTTGGGAAAGCATTCACCTGGAATTTGAGCATACTTCCTTTATGCATTTAAAGTGTGATCTGGCCCTAACCGGTTTGGCTCAGTGGATAGAGCAGCCGTGGGCAAACTACGGCCCATGGGCCGGATCCGGCCCGTTTGAAATGAATAAAACTAAAAAAAAAAAAGACCGTACCCTTTTATGTAATTATGTTTACTTTGAATTTATATTAGTTCACACAAACACTCCATCCATGCTTTTGTTCCGGCCCTCCGGTCCAGTTTAAGAACCCATTGTGGCCCTCGAGTCAAAAAGTTTGCCCACCCCTGGGATAAAGCATCGGCCTGCAGACTGAAAGGCCCCAGGTTCAATTCCGGTCAAGGGCATGTACCTTGGTTGCAGGCACATACCCAGTGGGAGGTGTGCAGGAGGCAGCTGATCGATGTTTCTCTCTCATCAATGTTTCTAACTCTCTATCCCTCTCCCTTCCTCTCTGTAAAAAATCAATAAAATATATTTTAAAATAATAAAAAATAAATAAATAAATAAATAAATAAATAAAGTGTGATCTGATTTACAATGTTTGGTGTCCTGCCCTCGACCTGATGGGAACCTATGTTTGCTCCTGGGTGCCCTCATCTGCTATCCTGCCAGGCTCCCCGACAGGGAAGGAGGCTAAATCTGTCCTGAGCCTGGGAATTCCAGCCCCTCTCCTGGCCTTTGGCTTCTACCCTTGGAGAGAAGTCTGACTCTTTTCTTGGTGCAGAGGCCCACACTCAAACCCAGACCAGCTTGGTGACCTTGAGTGGGCAGCTCAGCTTCTCAAGCTCTGATAGAGGTAACCCCGGCCAAGCTGGCTCGCCCTTCCTGGGGTTCCCAGGCATATCTAATTAATGATGCAAAGCACTTAGAGACGAGAGTGCTCCATGAGTGGGGCCCATAAATTACCAGGGATGGAGCCCTGAGTATTATGATGTTCCGCTTGTGCTTGTTCCCAGTAATGAATAATTATCTGCTCAGACCCACAGCCAAACTCCATAACCAAACATCTCCCCCACCCACCCAGCTTAGAGGACTCATTGACCATGACTGCTGAGCCTCTCAAACGGTCATGGGCATCAACCAGATGCAACGCTTGGTCTTTGATTGGATTCTAGTGTGAAAAAACTACGCCATGAGGCATGTTTGGGACAATCTGAATATCGACAGGGTATTAGATGGTGCCAGGGAACTGGACAGCTTTCCTCCACACAGTGATTCAGGGACCCGGGATCTTTCTGTCTGTGGCTCCACCATCTCCGATGGCCTGTGGTCATCTTAATGCAGCTGGTGAAAGGAGGAGGAATCTGGGCTTGGAAGCAACATGCATCCCTTCCATTTATAGTCTATTGTCAAAAACTGGTCACAAAAAGTATCTAGTCACACAGCCCAGCTTAGAGGCATGGGGTGGAGGTGAGGGGATGGGGGTGTGGCTGGAAAATGTCCCTTGATGGGTTTTTCAACTACTGTGCTTTGCTACGGCCAGGGAATTGTGGACTTTGGTGAACAGCTGGCTATCCCTGCTACACGTGGCTTAGGCTAGTGACAGAGTTACTATAGTTTAGAGCAGGTAATGAGTCCCCTGGGGGAGGTAGAACAAGTAAGTAAAGGGAGTCCCAGCTCTGAGTCTGGCCCTGGGCTCAGGTGTGCTGCAGGGACCACAGAGGAGGCAGCCTTTGGGAATCCCCAGCCTCTGGGAATCCCCAGGCCTGCTGGAACTCTAATGCACAAAATCAGCAGGCACCAGCCCTAGGCAGGGGATAATCAAATGCTTGCCCGGCACAAAGGTGAGGGTGTAAATTATTTGAGGAAAGGAGCTGTCTGTATGTTAAAGGCCGAATCCTCCATGCTCAGCACAGGGCCTGGCATAGCACCAGACCTCACAAGATCTCCGCCCATTCGGATTGAACTCTCTGGAGGAGATGCAGGGAAGGGGGGAGGGGTGGTCCTGAGTTTCAGTGACCTTCCTTTGAAGGCTTATTGGGGGTGGGGGCTCCTTAAATAAAGGCCAGGAGCCGGAACCAAATCCATCAAGCACTAGGGATGGTGTTCTCCGTGGCCAGAGGGCAGTGGGGTGCTTCATGGGACTGGGGAGTGGGGGAGGAGGGAGCTCTCCCAATATGGGCGTCCACTCTGACTGAAGCTGGACTTTATTTCCAGCCCCAACTTTCGTGTGCTCACTAATTCAGTCCCACAGAGGGGCCTCAGGAGGCCAGTAGAATTTTCTTCTCCTAAAAAAGTAAACTCTTGCTTGTCGTGAGCGACGTCATTTACCTCACAGTGCACTGCACCCTGGTGCCCGTCCTCTCCCGCCTCCATGGGCCCCTGGAAGCTGTGACCTGCTATGGTCCCCTCCGTGTCTCCAGAGAAAATGCAGGGGCTTCCCTGGCATTGACCGGGGGACGGGGGTGAGCACGGGATCTGGGTTCCCCTGGAGGCCCCGGGCTGTCAGGTCTCCTTCAGCGGACATTCGACCAACCCAGCTGTGAGCTCCTGCTCTGCTTCCTCAGCCCCCAGAAGGCAAATGTTGGAACACCGATGCGTTTGGGGATCATTTTCTACTTTAATTAGAAAACACATATTCAAACAGCATCAAACATTAATGAGACTTGCAGGGGGTCCCTTATAAACAAACGTATTTAATTAAAGTGTGGCTGAGCCCTCTCCCCGCTGCCTGGCTGTGGGTTGTCCCCAACGTCCCTCCAGGCTGATCGTAAGGAGAGCTTTGCCGATGGCTTTGCCGCTGGGCCAGGGACTGCAAGTCTCTTCCCAGCCTGACAGTGGACTTTTTCTCCTGCCCATTAATCCTCACATTGATTTTGCTATAAACCCACACGGCACTCCCCTCCCAGGCCAGAGGGAGAAACCTCCATTGATTATATTGGAATAAGGTTTGTTGTAAAAAAGCAAAATGCCTAAAACATTGAAATGAAGTAAGCTTTTTGAGGGTCCATAAATCACCCAGGATAATGCCGCCAATGAGCAGGGCTTCTTAAACACCCTGAAGATACGGCACCATAAAGCTGTGCTGACAAGAAATCGCACCCCTCTCTCTCCGTAGCCGCCATCTGAAAGCACCATCAATAACGGTTATTGCTGTTTGGTAAGCAAAAGAGGGACGTTGTGTCAGTCTCCTTTAGAAAGTTCCCTCAAAGTCACTTTGCCCAAATGGCAGCGTGGCATTTTCCCACGCAGCAAATACATCCCAATTATGAGCGTGTCGTGTTAGCTTTTACGGTTCACTAATCACAAACTTTTGTGTATGTCATTGCCGACCGGATCTTTTCCTAATCGGAATTTACGGTTCTGTTTGGCCCTTGGCGGCGATCAGGAGGGTCACAGCGGTGTCACTTTTGGGGGCTGGAGGGCTGGGCCCAAGGTCACTTCCCCCGGCGCTCCTCTACTCTGAAGACTAAGATTGTGCAAGGCCCAGGATTGGGGGTGGGGGGGTGCTTCAGCAGACAGCTCTCATCAGGGTCCCCCCATTTCTGAGGTCCTGGCCTGGAGGCCCGACCTAGGCACCAGGCCGGGTTCATCTCTCAGGACCCACCTTTTCAAAAGCTCCAAACTGCTCAGCGTCCCAGGCCCTCAGCCTGGATGGCACGCACAGCCTCGCCTCCCAGCACAGCGCTGGGCCCCTCGGCGGAGCTCTGACTCTGCCTCCCTCGGCCACAGAGCTCCTTCAGGCCCAGATGTTGAGGCAGCTCGTGCAGAGGTTAGATTTAAGCATCATTCCTCTCTGGCCTCCAGGGCAGAGCAAAGACTCCGCCTTGCAATTTTCCTTAAAGGCACAGAGCAAGAGCCCTGTTCTGGGCCAGGAGAGAACAGGACAGGAGTTTAGGGGCTAGAGGCTGGGATACGTGCAATGGTTGATCCACCATCTCCCCTTCCCTCCCCTCCCGGGCTCTCCTGGGGGAGAACCTCATCCCAGCTCTCTCCGTCTGTCTTCCTGGACACAGGCTGTCCAAACCCCCGGGGCACAGTGGCAGCCCTCTGTCCCTTCTTGGGTCTCTGAGCCGCCCAGTGCAGGCAGCATGGGGATCTGTGTCAGGAGAGACACGAGGTGCAAAAGTGGGTGTGGCTGTTTTCTAGCGCTGGTTTTTCTGCCTCTTTTCATAGTGTCCCAGGGCTTGAGACTGGCTGTGCCTCGTTCAGCCCGTGGGGCGTGCAGAGCTCTTGATTTGGACAAAGACTCAGACAAAGGGAGCGTTGCCATGTGAAATGGGGTCTGGATGGTGATCATTTGTGACTTGTATTAATATTCACAACAATAACATTTTTCATGGTTAGGGTGTTGTTTTTTGTCACTGCAGGAAATGAAATGCAAATTAACAACTGTGAAGATTATAACATAATGAAATAGGACATAAAAGATGAAGAACTAATGAATTAAGTGGCTTCAAGGCATGGAGGGAAAATGTCCTTCAAAAGCAAACATGTAAATAGAGCAAGAGATTAATAAGATGGGAGGGAGCCTGTTCTCTCTCAACTTTTCTCTGACTCAGTGGCTCTCCACTGTCCACCCCATTACCTTAGCAAGGAAGAAAAACACACAGGAGTCCTCCTTGACTTCATTCTCCCCACAACCCCGAAGGTCCATATGGCACAACTCGAAATTTCTGCTTCCCTTGAGTCCACGCTGTTGCCATTCCTGAGTTCAGTAGCTCTTCTCCCTCCCTCCCGCCCCCTCCCCGGAGCCTCAGCTCCTGGGGTTCACCTGTTGGGGTTAAAAGTGCAGGTATGATCCTGTCATCCCCTGTTTAAAAAATAAATAAGTAGGTGGGTGTGGGGTAGAGGGGGGTCAACAGGAAAAACAAACAAAGGGGACATCTGTAATACTTTCAACAATAAAGATAAAGAAAGAAAGAAAGAAAGAAAGAAAGAAAGAAAGAAAGAAAGAAAGAAAGAAAGAAAATCATAATAATAAGTGATAACATTTTAAATTAGCAAACATTTAAAATAATAATTCTTTTTAAAATAAAATTTTAAAGCCAGTAATAAAGCACCATAAACAAGCAAACAAATCCTCTCCAGTGTTTTCACATTGTTTTCTGCTCGGTCCCCCTTTGCTCAGCCTCAGATAAAGGACGTGTGTAAGATGTCCCTGTGGAAACAGCACTCAGTGCCACATGAAACGGGGGTTCGACTTGGGGGAAGGAGGGGCCCCAGATTGGCAGTGGGGGGTGTTCTACACGTGGGTGGTATCAGAGTAGGGGTGCATGACTGCTTCGGTCAGAACGCTTTTGGTTGCAAATGACAGAAACCCAGTTCAAACTGACTGAAGCAAAAAACATCTTGGGGTTTCTAAGCTAAACGTCTCGGGGTCTCAGGCAGGGTTGGATCCAGGGCAGAAATGATGTCACTGGACTCTGCCTCCCTCTGTGCCTCGGGGTTTTGATTCTGTGCCGGCTGTTCTCTCTGGTGGGTAAAATGGTTTCAGACAGCCCCAGGCTCAGCCCCCACCTCAACACCATGAAGAGAGTTGGCTTCTTGTTCTGTGTGATGCCAATAAGAGCCTTGGATGTACTCCACTTAGACAGACTTGGTTCATGCACCGAAACAAGCAGTGTGGCCAGAGGAATTGAAATTACGGTGGCCTCCTCTCTGAAGCTCTGACGTAGCTTCCAGCAAGCACACCCTGGTCTTCCTCCGCCTCCCCAGGGGCTTCTGTTTAGAATCTTTGTCAATTCCTCGTCCTCTGTTTAACATTGGCTCGCTCAGGACACAAGCTGCGGGCCTCTCCTCTTTTCCACCAACAGTCACCCACTGTGGGCCCCCGTTCAAGGTGGGCCATCCCCATCCTCACCCTGGAGGTGCCCAAGCCAGCCTGGCCTTCCTTAGAATCTCCTGATCCCCACCCATTGGTGCAAAGCAAGGAGTTTGGAATTTGGAGATGCAAGACCAGGGCTGTGTGACCTGGAGCCGATAAACCGGCTCCTGATGCAAGCCGCAGTTCCCACTTACCCGGTCAGCTGGGCTCCGTAGCAGCATACCATAGACTGGGTGCTTAGCGACAGACCTTTCTCACGGAAGCCTGAGATCTAGGTGCCAGCAGGACTGGGTTCAGGTGAGAGCTCTCTTCCTGGTTTACAAATGACTTCCTTCTCACACTGTCTTCACATGGTGGAGAGAGAAAGCTCTGATGTCCATTCCTCTTCTCATAGGGCACTAATCTCCAAGGGGCCCCACCCTCATGACTTAATCACCTAGCAAAGGCCCCACCTCCAAATGCCATCCATCACATTAGGGGCAGGGCTTCAATGCATGGATCCGAGGAAGAAACAAACATTCAGTCCATAACACCCATCCTGAAATCACCAAGTGGAGGTGAAGGCTCCCGGCTCACGTAGACAGCAAAAGAGATTGCTCAGCCCGGCCGGCGTGGCTCAGTGATTAAGCATCGACCTATGGATCAGGAGGTCGTGGTTCGGTTCCCAGCCAGGGCATATCCCAGGGTTTCAGGCTCAGTCCCCAGTAGGGGTTGTGCAGGAGGCAGCCAGTCAATGATTCTCATCATCGATTTTTCTCTCTCTCTCTCTCTCCCTTCCTCTCTGAAATCAATAAAAAAAAATTTTTTTAACTCTTTTTTTAAGAGATTGCTTACTGTTTGTTTGCATCAGCTCAGCCTCTGCTGGCTCTCACGGAGGCCTGACCTCTCTGCTTTCCAGCCGCTCATCTCTAACCCTGTTGGCCTGTTTACAGTCATCGGGCCTCGTGCCTCCCCACCAGCCCTCCCCAGGCCAGCAGGCTGCCCCAGCCTCCAGCCAAGCACACCACACGCAGCCCGGGAGGCCTGGACATAAGCCTGGAGACCAAACGATGTTGTTTTCATTCTGAAGCAGATGCTCCTGTGGCCCAGGGAGGCTGTAATTCCAGGCCGGATGGCATCCCTGTCTCTCAGAGGCCAGAAAATTCTCGCATGGGAGCCCACGGGAGCCACGTGGGGGGTGTCAGGCTGGAGAGATTGCCCCCCAGTGCCTCCTCACCAGGCAGCCTGAGCAGATGAGCCCCTGCAAACATGGATTCCATCTTCATACAAATGTCTGTCGTTGTGACAAATACACGACAGGGAGACAGAAAGATGACATAAAAGCCGAGTCAGTTCTGTGGAAGTCGCTCCCTGGTATTTGGGGGCTTGGGAGAGCCGCGCCAGCCACCTGTCAGAAATGGCACGGGAAGCAGATGGAGTTCTTTGGAGAAGCATCAAACAAGTCTGAATGAGTCTGCATGGAGCGGGTCATGACGTCAGGCCCCGAGCTGGGGCAGTGCTATTCTGGAGAAGCAAGTAACTAACCGCCCAGACTGCTCCCGCGGCTCTAGGAAGGAGGAGCTGCCGCCCCAGGAGGTGGCTCTTTCCCCTCTTTCCCGTAGCACTGCACCTGCTCCAGGCTCCGAGGCACCCCCCTCCCAGGGAGCCCCACCATCCTGCCCAGAGGAGCAGCGAGCACGAAGCCCAGGAGGACTGTCCCCCGGTCTGAGGCTCTAGCCATGGGACTCTGCCCTGTGCCCTCCTCCCCTCGGAGTTAGCACCTGCACATGGAGGATGAGGACTCTGCTTGTAAAGAAGAAACCAAAGCACTGACCACTGGTGAAGCAGTGGTCTGTTGCAGGACGTGGATTTGGGCCTAGAAATGCAGGGGAGGCAGAGGAAACACCAGGGGGCTCAGGGGCCCTCGCTGCAGGACGGCTCAGGAGTCTGCTGGGGATGGTGACATGTTCCCCACGTCCTCTATCGGAGACCCCGAGTGTAGGCTTGTCACAGTTCCTTGAGGGCCTGAGTTCCTAGAACACATTTTGGCAAACGCTGGATGCACCGGCTGCTTTCTTTTCTTTTTTTCTTTTTTTTTCTTTTTTTAAAAAATTAAATCTTTATTGTTCAGATTATTACAGTTGTTCCTCTTTTGCTTTCTTTTCAATGTCACAACTAATAAGAACTATTTTACACTCTTCACTGATCCCGGCTGCAAGGCATGGACTCCAGGCAGGACAGCTGCCCGGCCCGGCCCGGCCCTGTGTCACCGTGGGCGTGTCACTTCACCCCATGCGGCTGTGTTCCCATCCGTCACGCGGTCTGGGAAGGTGCTTTGAAGAAGGTGGAGGAAAACGTACCGCAAGCATACGGTATTGATTATTTTTGATTTTCAAGGAAAAGAGTTTGTGCCCTCCCTGTCCCCTTCCACGCGGACTTGGGCTCACAGTCAGAATGTGTCTCTATAAAGCAACAATCTTTTTCTAACTTATTGGCTCAATAAATATTTTCTGAGCACCTGCTATGTGCTAGGCATGTTCTAGGCCAGGGATGGCGAACCTTTTGAGCTTGGCGTGTCAGCATTTTGAAAAACCCTAACTTAACTCTCTGATGCCGTGTCACATATAGAAATTTTTTGATATTTGCAACCATAGTAAAACAAAGACTTATATTTTTGATATTTATTTTATATATTTAAATGCCATTTAACAAAGAAAAATCAACCCAAAAAATGAGTTCATAGGTTCGCCATCACTGTTCTAGGCACTGGGGACGCAGCCGAGAAAAAGGAGACAAGCCCAGCCCTGCTGGACCTCGCCGTGGGCGGACAGCCTGCAACCGGCAAGGAAATAAATGGTGTCAAAACCAAGGGCTGAACCCTAAAGGGGATCGATGGGTTTTCAAACATGACCAATAACAACAGGGAAAGCGGGGAGATGAAAACGTTTACTCTGAGCCACATCACTCGGGTTGCTGGCTGGCTCCGGGGAGGGGCAGCGTTCCCCACCGGTATGCTTTAATACGCTGGCCGAGGCGCTGAGGGGAGCAGCTGAGACCCCATAGACCCGAACAGCTCGCTTCCTCATCAATACAAAGGGCCCGGATTCCCCTCCCCTGGCCGGCACTCCGGTCTCCATGCTCCTTTGAGACTGAGAGAAAGGAAAGAACATGGGAATCGGGTAGTTCCCCATTCTACAATGACTCTATGTCTGTCTATGTTTACTCTCTGGTTAAAAAAGAAAAAAGGAGGGTGTTGTAGAAAGTGATACGGAGCTCCCTGTATTGATAAACAGACTTAGAATTCTAGTCAGAAATCTTTTAAGGTGATTATAGAACATGCGAAGTCCAGTCTCAGCACTGATCCCACAACTACAAAAACTTCTCTGCCAGGCCAGTGCTCGGACCTCAGCTGGGCACCGCCGGGCCCACACAGGTCAGGGAACCTGGAGAGCAGGGCAAACCCCAGGGAAAGAGCGTGAAGACGCCAAGAGGCAGGTTCAGGGGCCACGCTTTGAGTCCGACTTCTGTTGTTTGGACTTTTGGGTAGAAGACTCTGCTCTCAAAACACTTCCTTCCTCTCTGGTGGACACCTGCCCAGCCTGCAGGAGCGGAGGCCTCAGGCGGGCCAACCACCCAATTCATTCCCTACTTCAGTGTCTTGGGGCTGCCATAGCCAAGTACCACCAATGGTGGCTTAAAACCACAGACATTTATTCTCTCGGTGTCCTGGAGGCTTGAGTCCAAAATCGAAGTGTCAGCAGGGCTGTAGTCCCTCCAAAGGCCCTGGGAGACTCCCCTTCCCCCCTCGGGCTTCTGGTGGCTGCCGGCAACCCCTGGCATTCTTTGGTGTGAAGCTACATCGCTCCGATCTCTATCACCATTGTCGCATGGATAGCTGCCCCGTGTGTCCCCATGTGGCCTTCCTGTAAGAACACCACCCTAATCCAGCATTACCTCATCTTAACTAATTACATCTGCAAATTGTTTCCAAATAATATCAAATTCTGAAGTAGCAAGGGTTAGGACTTGAACATATCTTTTTAGGGGACACAATTCAACCCCCATACACACACCCTCCAGCATCATGATCTCACTCTACTTTTTCTTCACCTGCACCTCAAGCTCTGTCTGGAAGAATGTTCTGGAAAGGTGGCCTGGGAACTTTGCAGGATCCTGGGATCGAGGCGAGCCCAGAGTGTAAGATGGCAACTGAGGACTTATGAGCGCCCCCCGAAGTTGAGATCACCCTCCTCAGAGCATCTGTGGAGGAGGCTGTGGGGGCCTGGGCCCTGGGAGACCACAGGGGTGCAGGCCTCCGGGAGCCCCACGGAGCGTCCTCTCTTCTGACGGTAGCTCAGGCAGGGCCCGGGCTCACAGCTCCACTGGCCACCGTGACCCCCTTGCCAAGAGGAACGTTTCCAGAGGCTCAGAGCCCAACCATGAGTCACAGCAGGCACTGGCCCCACCCGCCCCACCTGAGAGCGTGACATTCCTGCTCCACTGGCATTTTCACGGTTCCTTGTCCCGGTGTCAGGTGGGGTAGGTGGAGGGAGACAGCCGCTCTGAGCTAAACGAATGCAGAGGACGTGTCAGGCTCAACAGTCCTGAATTGGGAGGTTCTGAACACCCATGGAAAGACAGGGCATGTGAGCTGCGGGCAGTGGAGAAAGTGGGTATGGTGGTGCTGGGATGGGCGCGCCAGAGACCGGCGGATCTGCATTCAGGTCGGAGCCCCCTCTCGGCGCCAAGTGGGCCACGGGCTTTTGTTTTTTTTGTCCTTAAGTTCCAGGAATGCCACTTACCGATTCTGTGGCCTTGGGCAATTAATTGGCCCCTGTCTAGGTCTCGTTCCCTCATCTGTCAACTGCGGCAGGAATAGGTCCACCACAAAAGGCCTCAGGGAAGATTTGGACAAGGTCACATAAGTAAAGCCAAGGTTAGCACCCACTCTGACCACCCTCACTAAATGGGAGAGAGATCTGAAAACAGGTGTTTGCCTCTGGCATTGACCTCTGGGTCGGAGACCTCATCTACTCACAAGTGGAGTCTTTGCATGGTGATACTTGACAAAGTACTTTATCAGAGACATACATAAAGATTGATGTGCTCAACTTAAAAATACAGATAAGTCTATTAAGAATGGATAATACAATGGATTTTAATAAATGTTAGAAAAATGTAAAAAAAAAAAAGATTGATGTGCAAGGATATTTACTGCAGTATCCTGTACTAATAAAAGACAAACATGCAAATTGACCATACTTTTGCTACACCTTAAGCCATGCCCACCAGCCAATCAGAGCGACTATATGCAAATTAACCCAACCAAGATGGCGGCCGGCAGCCATGGAGCTGGAGCGAGCAGGAGGCTTGCTTGCTCCAGTGAAGGAGGAAGCCAAGGTTCCCCGCCTGCTGCGGCCTGACTCTAAGCTCTACTGAAAGCAACAAAGTTTCAATTATAGAAGGTAAAAAACCCCAGATACCTGCTTTCAGCAAGCTGTGGCCACAGAGCTGGAGTGAGCAGGAGTGGGTTGCCCCTGGCGATGGAGGAAGGCAAGTTTTCCGCAGGCTCCCGCTAAAGGCAACAAAGTTTCAACTATAGAAGGTAAATAAATCCCAGAATAAAAAACAAAAAAGAAAAAAAGGAGAGACTGGGAGCTTACGTCATCAGGGTGCTTGGCCAGCCTGAAAACAGCCCTCAGCCCCTCACCCAGAGTGGCCAGGCACCCCAGTGGGGACCCCCCACCCTAGAGGGGGTGTGGCCAGCCTTAAAACAGACATCAGCACCTCACCCAGGCTGGCCAAACCTCCATGGGGTCAGGGTCCCCACTGGGGTGGACATCCTCCAAGGGGTCCCACACTGCAAGAGTGCATAGGCCGGGCTGAGGGACCCCCCGAGTGCAGAAATTTTTGTGCACCGGGCCTCTAGTTACTAATAACAGCCAAAAACTGGAAACAATCCAAATAACCCAAAATAGGGACATGGTTATATGCCTACAGACCCACTGAGTGGAATACTATTAAATCAAAGGTCACCAGCAAAATGGCTCTACAGCGGAATCCCATCCTGTAAACTGGGCATTCCCATCTAAATACACATAGTGTGACTGGAGGGAAAGATAGCAAAATGGCAGTAGTGTTTCCCTTTTGGGTGGTGGGGTTCTGGGTGAGGTTGCTTGTCTTTGTACTTTCCCATCTTTCCCAAATTTTCTAAGACAAGTTACATAGAAATAAATGAGCACGCAGTGTTCCACAAGCAGGCCGCTCGCCCACGATGACGAGAAATCCCATGTGCATCAGGTTTTAGAGAGGCCTCCTTCCCTCTCTGGAGTCATGCACTATTCTTGGGGGTCCTATACAGAGTAGAATATTCAGGAAGGATCTTGTCTTCAGTCTTCCTGGTCACCCCTGATATGGCATCAAGAATGGATCGCTGTCCCTGGCAGGTGTGGCTCAGTTGAGCTTTGTCCCACACACCAAGAGGTCACCCATTCGATTCCCGGTCAGGGCACATGCCCGGGTTGCAGGCTCAATCCCCAATAGGAGTTGTGCAGGAGGTGGCGGATGGATGTTTCTCTCTCATCAATGTTTCTCTCTCTCCCTCTCCCTTTCTCTCTCTCTAAAATCAATAAACATTTAAAAAAAAAAAATTTAAAACTTTAAAAAAAAAAAAAAAGAATGGCTCTCTGCCAGGCCCACCATGCTTCCATTCTCCCTGAGGACCACGTTTCAGGGCTTGAGGAGTGGGGTTCGGGAAACACAGGTCTCTCCTTGGGGCTTCCAGCTTCCCAGGAGCTAGAGCTGCACCTACCAGGGTCAGTCTGCCCTCCTGGTGTCTGGGCTCCTAGCCTTAGGACCCCTGACCCAAAGACACCCCAACCTATTGGGCTGTCCTCTACGGGGAGTAAGTTTGATTTGGTTTGAACACAGTGGGGGCAGCCTTAAGAGGTACCCATAGGAATGTGCCAACAAGAGGAAAACTTTCATTTGTCTTCCTGCGTGACTCAGCCCCCCCCCCCACCCCCGCCGCAGTCGCTCACGGGCCCTCCCCAGCTCTCACTGAGCTCCCTGGACCTGGTGCTGTTGCTCAGTCTGCACTTGAGGCAGGAGCTCCAAGTCCATTACCTCTGTGCGGTACGAGGCCTAAACCAGGGCCCAATATTGTGACACCTGGTGAAGCCAGGAGGGCCCGAATGGCTTAAGCATGAGTTCTCCTCCCCACTCTGCTCCCACAGTCAGGTCCCCTAGGCAGCAACCCTCCTAACTTCAGGGACCCCGCGCAGTTCCTGCTTGTGCCTCACTAGCGGGTTTCAGCTCTGCCGGTTCATGGAATTATTCAAATAAGCCAATCGCTTCCTCCCACAGGATCTGGGGCCACCTCACCCTCTTGATACTACACAGCCTGCTCCCACTGCCCTCCTTGCTCACTCTGTTCCCACTTGAAACCCCAAGAGGCCCCACAGGGCGTGTCACACCCTCCTTCCCCAGGCCGAGTGTAGGTGACTAATAAATTGCTGCCACTCTCATCTGTCCAGTGTCAGATGGTGTGTGCTCAGCCATCCCCATCACCTTAAGGTGGGACCCTCCCTCACCTACGGGATGAATAAGAGGTGATAAAAAAATCCTTAGGTTCTCAGCAAGGGAGCCTGGCGGCCGGGGCGGAGCTGTACAGAGCGAGCGGGGTGAGACACCAGCAAATGTGTGCAGCTCAGGACTGGCCTGGGCTCCGTCCCAAGAATGGCCCTCACAGCCAGGCTGCCCATGGCCAAGAGGTCTGGACCACTTCCACGTTGCTAGGCCTCTGATAGATTACAAACCAGAGACATGCCAAAATGGAGCGATAAACCTGCGGCCTGTTTCAGATGCTTACATTTAATAAATTACTGCTTTTAACATTGAAACCTCACTTGGAATAATTCCTAAAGGCTAAATGTGAAGAGGTGATTGTGAATGTGAGGCTCAGGCCAAAAGGCTCCCTGCCCCTGGCATCAGGCCATGCCCTGTGTCTCTAGGGGGAGTCTTGGGGCCTGGTGTGTGCCAGACCCGGACCTGCCCAGTGACCAGGAGGCCAGATGGATCGCTGCCCCACCACCACATGCCTCTTCCGCCACTCTTCCTTCTCCTCCTCCTTCCTGTCCTCTTCTCTCCTCTGCCTCCCCCGCCCCCAATAATCCTGCTGTCAGACATGTGAGCCCTGCAAAATGCAGAGACTGTGCCCTGGGTGGATCAGCTGTCCCTTCTGCCTAATCCTCTTCCTTGCCCCTGGAGGTGCAGGGTCATGGCTTTTTGCTAGGCTGGCTTGCCCAGGGGGACCAGTCTTCCAGATCTCCATCATGGGGTCTAAATTACCATATCACCATGCAGCCAGTGTGGTCAGCAAAGCCTGGACTTATCAGAACAGGCTCCATTCCCGGTCTTGTCTCTGTCTCCTGACACACCTCCCCTCCTGATGCCTGGACAGCCTCAGTGCAGAGCACCCCTCCCCAGGGGGCTCACCCCTCCCCAGGACGGCCATGCCCTTCCCCAGCTGCCTTGTAGGTAGTCTTACAAAGGTGGCAGACATTCAGCCACAGCCTCACCAATGAGTGCTTAGTAACTGCAGGAATCGCGGTACCCAGGAAAAACACAGTACCTCTGGAGTATGCACCAGGGCCCCGCCCTTGGCCAGGGCAGGGGTGCAGCGGTCAGAGAAAACTCATCTACACAATTTAGGTTGGGACCTGAAGGGTATGTAGGAGGGGCCAGTGGTGACGTGGAAGAGGAGGGCGCTCTGGGAAGAGAGAGGGGCACTATGGTGTTGTGAGGTCCCTGTGGCCACAGTGCAGGAAGCAGTTGGGGTTGGGGGCGCTGAGAGCAGCCCAGAGCCAGACGCCCAGACCTGGATGTAGTTGAGTTCCTGGGGCTGAGCTGCTCAGGTGAAATCCTCCAAGCAGAGTCCCAGGGCTGACCCTGGGAGCTGGCTCTTCCCCAAACTGCCCCAGCCACAGTCTCTGAGAAAAGCTAGTCAAGATAGAGGACCCCGAGGTGTGCCTCTGATCACAAGAGAGATGGGGGACTAGGTGTAGCCACAAGAGGGAGTTGGGGTTCTCTATGTGTAGCCAAAGGCTGCTGCTCTCTGGGGTTCCCACCCCCTCCTCCAGGCCAGTCCTGGTTGTCAGGCTCGGGGCATGGAGGCCTGGGGGAACCGGAGCCAGGCTGCTGGCTGCACGTGAGACCCCGTGCCCACCAGCTCCAGCAATCAGTCATCCCCAGATGGTCCTTACAGCTCTGCCAGGTGGTAATTAAGCTCCCAGGGGTGCTATGTTTAAGGTTTTGTCAACATGGCTATTCATAAAATGCTGGTTCTGGGGCATGGATCAGAAGCTCAAGAGGAGTTGGGGAGTGAGCATGGTGCTCCTTCAGCCACCTCGGGCCAATTCCAAAACTTTTAAGGTCACTTCTTACTGTAAGGATGAGCTTATCTTTTTAATACCTATGAACTAGATAGGTATTAAAAAGTCCTATCTAGTTCAGTTAAAAATCAAAACTTTATACAATAATGTGAATATACAGAGGTGGGGGAAAAGTAGGTTAATGAAAATAATAAATAAAACAATAGTTGCCAAAGCCGGTTTGGCTCAGTGGATAGAGCGTCGGCCTGCGGACTGAAGGGTCCCAGGTTCGATTCCGGTCAAGGGCATGTACCTTGGTTGCGGGCACATCCCCAGTAGGGGGTGTGCAGGAGGCAGCTGATCGATGTTTCTCTCTCATTGATGTTTCTAACTCTCTCTATCTCTCTCCCTTCCTCTCTGTGGAAAATCAATAAAATATATTAAAAAAAACAATAGTTAATAAATAATAAAGCAAGAATAAACTGTCTCACATACTCACAATTGTAAACCTACATTTGCCCACCCCTGTACTTAACACTACTAAACTGCACACTTAAAAATGGTCAGGATAGGCCCAGCTGGCATAGTTCAGTGGTTGGGCATTGACCTATGAACCAGGAGGTTATGGTTCAATTCCTGGTCAGGGCATATGCCTGGGTTGCGGGCTCAGTCCCCAGTGTGGGGCATGCAGGAGGCAGCCAATCAATGATTCTCTCTCATCTTGATGTTTCTATCTCTCTCCTTTTCTCTCTCTCTTCCTCTCTGAAATATATATATATATATATATATATATATATATATATATTTATATTTTAATGGTCAAGATGGACTGTGGCTGGTGTGACTCGTTGGCTGGGGCACCGGAAGGTTGCTGGTTGGAGCACACGCCTGTGTTGTGGGCTCGTTCCCTGTAGGGGAGTGCAGGAGGCAGCCGATCCATGTTCTACTCTCACATCCATGTTTCTCTCTCTTCCTCTCCTTTCTTCTCTCTCTAAAAATCAATAAAAATATTTTCTTTTAAATGGTCAAGATGGTAAATTTTATGTTATGTGCATTTTATCACAATTAAAAATAAATTAATTTATAAAAGAACTACTCTCACAACCAATTTTAGCCTTTTTGTATCCCCCAGCTCAGGCCTGTGCTGCAGCTCAGGGACCAGCAATCAGGGCGTGTCATGTAACTACGTGAGGAAAAAGGGGTTGTGTTAGAGTTCTCCAGAGAAAGAGAGGTTATAAGGAGTTGGCTCGAGTGATTATAGAGGCTGGCACGTTCATCATCCATAATCGTACACCTGATGTCCCAGTTCAAAGGTCGTCAGGCTGGGGATTCTCTGTCGGTCCTTTGTTCTAGTCAGTCCCCCAGCAGATTGGAGGAGGCCCATTAGGAGGGCAACCTGCTTTCCTCAGTCCACCGATTCAAACGTTAGTCTTATCCAGAAACACCCAGAGTAGTGGGTGACCCAACGATGCAGGCACCCGGGGCCCAGCCAAGTGGACACACAAAGTTAACCAACCCAGCGGTTAGAGAGCAAAGACTGCAGAAGCGCGGAAGGGCTCCCCTCTGTTTCTGGCCCTCGCTGCTGGCGGACCTCTCTGGCCTCCGTTTCCACATCTCATCAGAGGAGACAAGGCCTGTGAGCCCCTCCGTCTGCTGTGAAGTGCCCTGAAGATGTGAGCTATGGCAGTGGTGGTGATTATGACTATTCTATGGTAGTTGTTCTTGGTACATGACGGGAAGGTTGCTGAGGGCCCTGGCGCGGTTCTCAGAGGCAGGGGGGCGGGGGCGGGGTAGAATCATTGCCCGGTACCTTCCGGGCACATTGGTTTCCGGCGGGGATTTATGGGCCCTGGTCGTCATTACTTCAAGGTGACATGAAAAAAGGGCCCATGGCCTCATCATAAGCATTTATTCCACAGGAAAGTTGTTTGCAAAACACAACAGACATCAGTGATGATGGTCATGGAGTTGTAAATCTTTTTAGCTTCCTGGGGACCAAGGCCCTTGATTTGGTTCTCCAGGAGCTTAGGCGTTTTCAAATAGATAACAGAATCCCAAAGTCCATTAAGCAAGGTAATTTACAACAGTGGCAACGCAGATTCAGGGAACCCATCAGAGCACTTTTCCCATTTGGCTTGTAGAAAAGACATTATTCTAAGCACACACACAATGAACGCTGTTCGGTGACAGTGAGGACATCGTTAGCTCCCCTAATGAGTTTACTCATCCCCCTCACTCGCCGTGCATTAATTCTGAGTGAGAGTTATGCCGCCAGATAAGGTTCTCAGAACCCTGCCACACACCTGGGACCTCATTTTTGAGCCATTAAATAGGCATCACTGGACATTGTGACAAGGAGAAGGGGGGAAGGCAACTTCTTTTTTGTTTAATCCTCACCCAAGGACATGCCCAGACTTAGAGGAAGGGAGGGAGGGAGGGAGGGAGGGAGGGAGGGAGGGAGGGAGGGAGAGGGAGAGGGAGAGAGAGAGGGAGAGAGAGAGAGAGAGAGAGAGAGAGAGACATCAATCAGTTGCCTTCCATACTTGCCCCTACCGGGGAGCAAACCCGCCACCCAGGCATGTGCCCTGACAGGGGATCAGAATGGCAACCTTTCAGTGCACAGGATGACGCTCAACCAACTGCGCCACCCTGGCTGGGCAAAGGCTCATCTGCTAGAGCTCAGACTCAGACTTCAGCTATCCCTTGTCAAAGGCGGAGTGAAATAAAGAAGCAATTTCAAGCTTTGTACTGCAGAAGCTTTCTCAGGCCCCAGGAGTGTTTGGGGAGAGGAGTTAAACATACACTGAAATTTGTGAAATTGCTCTCTTTTTTTCATGTTTTAAATGACAACCAAAATAGATTTGTGACACAGGTGTAGATTTCTTTTTCAAGAGGGCAAGAGCTCTCTTCAGTCATGTGGTTTCAATTGCTTAACAGATGTGGCTCTCCATTGTGGGGACTGAAGCAGGACTTCTGGCCACTGGATCTAGCATTTCCTGTTTTGTAGACCAAATATTATATTAGTATGCTGCCCGGTTACTGCA
The DNA here is from genome assembly GCF_964212035.1 of Myotis nattereri. Lineage (NCBI taxonomy): Eukaryota > Metazoa > Chordata > Mammalia > Chiroptera > Vespertilionidae > Myotis > Myotis nattereri. Next base: position 76,632,252 of record NC_138080.1, read on the forward strand.
TCCCTCACAGCATTGTGATGCAGTAGTGATCACCCCAAATGTCCATGGTCCCAACACCCTGATTAACACACTGAATACGTGGGAAGGAGGAGGGAGAAGGGAAGAGGACAGGAACAATATTATTTGATTGTCACCAGTGTCACCTGACACTGGCATTTTCTGCTCATAACTGATGTTGAAAGCTGGTTTTCTCTAGACTTAACCTTCCTCTCATGAGTACTTTTTTGGATTCTTTAGAGACCCCCAACTTTGGAGCATTTGGTTGCATTTTCCTCTGGATGGTTATCTATTTCCTCTCTCCTTCAGTCTCTGGGAACTGGAGGGTCTGTCTGTCTGTAGGGTTGCCTCCCTCTTCTGGGCTATCTTTTTAGGCCAGTCCTCTGACCCTTGTGGTCTATATCTGGTCTATAAGAAAAATCTATGTATCAGTGGCCTTGCTTTTGGCAAGAGCATGGTTTGGCTCCAAATGTCTCCTCTCCTCTCCTCTCCTCTCCTCTCCTCTCCTCTCCTCTCCTCTCCTCTCCTCTCCTCTCCTCTCCTGTCCTCTCCTCTCCTCTCCTGTCCTCTACTCTCCTCTCCTTTCCTCTTCTATCTCTCTCTCTCTCTTCCTGTCCTCTCCTCTCCTGTCCTCTCCTCTCCTCTCCTGTCCTCTCCTCTCCTCTCCTGTCCTGTCCTCTCCTCTCCTCTCCTCTCCTCTCCTCTCCTCTCCTGTCCTCTCCTCTCCTCTCCTCTCCTGTCCTCTCCTCTCCTCTCCTGTCCTCTCCTCTCCTCTCCTCTCCTGTCCTCTACTCTCCTCTCCTTTCCTCTTCTATCTCTCTCTCTCTCTTCCTGTCCTCTCCTCTCCTGTCCTCTCCTCTCCTCTCCTGTCCTCTCCTCTCCTCTCCTCTCCTGTCCTCTCCTCTCCTCTCCTCTCCTCTCCTCTCCTCTCCTGTCCTCTCCTCTCTCCTCTCCTCTCCTCTCCTCTCCTGTCCTCTCCTCTCCTCTCCTGTCCTGTCCTCTCCTCTCCTCTCCTCTCCTCTCCTCTCCTGTCCTCTCCTCTCCTCTCCTCTCCTGTCCTCTACTCTCCTCTCCTTTCCTCTTCTATCTCTCTCTCTCTCTTCCTGTCCTCTCCTCTCCTGTCCTCTCCTCTCCTCTCCTGTCCTCTCCTCTCCTCTCCTGTCCTGTCCTGTCCTCTCCTCTCCTCTCCTCTCCTCTCCTCTCCTCTCCTCTCCTGTCCTCTCCTCTCTTGTCCTCTCCTCTTCTCTCTCTCTCTCTCTTCCTGTCCTCTCCTCTCCTGTCCTCTCCTCTCCTCTCCTGTCCTCTCCTCTCCTCTCCTCTCTTCTCCTCTCCTCTCTTCTCCTCTCTTCTCCTCTCCTCTCCTCTCCTCTCCTCTCCTGTCCTCTCCTCTCTCCTCTCCTCTCCTCTCCTCTCCTGTCCTCTCCTCTCCTCTCCTCTCCTGTCCTCTCCTCTCTCCTCTCCTCTCCTCTCCTCTCCTGTCCTCTCCTCTCCTCTCCTCTCCTCTCCTCTCCTCTCTCCTCTCCTCTCCTCTCCTCTCCTCTCCTCTCCTCTCCTCTCCTCTCCTCTCTCCTCTCCTCTCCTCTCCTCTCCTCTCCTCTCCTCTCCTCTCCTGTCCTCTCCTCTCTCCTCTCCTCTCCTCTCCTCTCCTCTCCTCTCCTCTCCTCTCCTCTCCTCTCTTCTCCTCTCCTCTCCTCTCCTGTCCTCTCCTTTCCTCTTCTATCTCTCTCTCTCTTCCTGTCCTCTCCTCTCCAATCTTCTTCTCTCCTCTTCTCTTCTCACCCACCCCACGGGATCTCATGTTTAAACTCTTCAGGTATATATCTGACACAGCCCCCCAACTCCAGAGCCTCATCCAAGCCATCTTCCTGACACTCCTCTTGCTAGACTTGCATTTTCGGAGACCTCAGATGAAACGTGGGTAGAGAGCCCCCTTTCAACAACGTGTCACATTTGCATTTATGATCTACATGCACGAACTGTCGCTGGAAGGATACACAGAACAGTGCTTGTATCAGGGGAGAGGAAGTGGGATGCAGGCTTGGTTTTCACCATTTACTATTTTTGTACAGTTTGAATTAATTTCTCATGCATATGAGAAATTATGCTTTAGCAATTCAAAAAGCACAAATCAATTCACATTTTAAGTTAGATATTTTTGTAAGGTGACCTCCTTGCTTCTGATGTCACTGGACTGTTCTCTCAAATATTTTCAGAGTCCCAGTTCAGAGGCTGTGTGGTCTTGCAGAAGGTGCTAGTGAACTATACTAGACACTATGGACTCGTTGTGAGACCCTGAGCAGATCCCTACACTTTCTGGCCTCAGTTTCCCCACCTGCTAGACATCTGCTTTGCCATCATCCTGCAATTCCAAGGACTCAATCTATCTGTCAGATCAAAGTGTGGTAGAACAGCTTGCTCAAGTCTGAAGGACAAAGCCATTCCTTCTTGTTCCTAAGACTGTGCAGGGTGGGTCGTGCTAGGTCCCTCCAATCAGGTGGGAGCCAGAGCTGGGCAGCAGATCGGAAACTGTCTCCAGCTCCTGAGCCAGCCTCTCCTGTGCCCCTTCCCCAAGTTTCTGGCTCAGCAACTTCCTCCCTGAAAGACCTTCGATTTAACCTCTCTATACCTCAAGTTCCCCATACATATGGGGGCATTATATACAGTATGTAAGCTATATATAATATTACATATTATATACAGCAGTTACATAATGGGATCCTTGTGGAAATTAAATTGGATAATCCACATAAAGAACCTAGCTAGTGTTAAAGTACTCAAAACTGCCAGTTTGTTTATTTGTTGTTGTTTTTTAATAATTGCTTTTATTTATTTATTTTTATTGATTTCAGAAAGAGGAAGGGAGAAGGAGAGAGATAGAAAAATCACTGATGAGAGAAAATCACTGATTGGCTGCCTCCTGCACACACACTCCCCATTGGGGACTGAGCCCGCAACCCAGGCATGTGGCCTTGACCGGAATTGAACCCGGGACCCTTCAGTCTGCAGGCCGACGCTCTATCCACTGAGCAAACCAGCTAGGGCTTGTTTGTTTTTTAACCAAAGTACACAAATGGCCCCAACTGACCTTCCAGGTCAGGAATCGGGGAACGTGGCCTCCTGGGCTGCAGCTCAGGCACTGAGAGGCAAACTACTCAGAATGGATTCGGGGTGAGCGTGCACACACACGCACAGCTGCCTTGAACTTGGGAACTTTGTGCAACGATGGTGGAGGCCTGGTTGTGGTGGGTAGAGGCCTTGGATGGGGCATTGCCTTGGATGCGCAGACAACTGCTGACCCCTTCCCACTGGCTGCAGTGGGTGTATGGTTGGGAGGGCAGGGAATTAGCAGTCAGCAGCAGGATAGCGATTTCCTTTCTCAGGGGCCTAGAGAATGGGGGCGGGCTTTGGAGAAGCTACAAAGACAACTCGGAGCTGCTTTGAACATCTGAACCTAAAGCACTTCTGAAGCAGAGAGGCTGAGCGGGCGGCACCATCGATCTTTAGGTTCATCAGAACTAGTGCCTCCGACGGGGCTGTGCTGAGGACCCAGGATCTGCGCTCCTCACAGGAGTTCATCAGGGAGATCTCTCAGCCTATCCTCTGGGGACCAGACACCAAAACTCCACCCTAAAGTAAAGCATCAGCCTCAGAGTCCTGTTTTGGGGGTCATCTGTGTATCTCAAAGGAAACCAGGTGCTAAGCTCCTGCGTGGAATCAGTGTGGTTAACTGCAGCCAAAACCATTTCTGCAATTCATGCCTGCCCTTTGCCCTCCATGGAGTCAGTGGAACCCAGACTGAACATAGAGTGACTTTGAAGTTGGGACTGATGGACCCCAAGTGCCCGAGGCTGTGAGGAGGAGGGGTGATAGTTGTGCATCCTTTCACCCTCACTGTCTGGGGGGGCCATGGACCCACTGTCCAAGCCAGAACCCTTCTTGCAGGATCCGCTGAAACTCCAAAGCTTCACGTTGTCTGAGAACATGGCTGAGGAGGGTGCCCTTTATGGTGTAGTCACACTACCCCCTGCTGGCCAGAAGGCAGCATGACGGGAAGGCCAGCTGTGGCCAGCATTGGTAGACATTTGCCAAGAGCCTGCTGTGGGCAAGGCACCAGGCATACAGTAAGCACTCAATACATGTTAGTTTTTGTGACTGTTTAGGTCAGTGATGGTGAACCTTTTGAGCTTGGAGTGTCAGCATTTTGAAAAACCCTAACTTAACTCTGGTGCCGTGTCACATATAGAAATTTTTTGATATTTGCAACCATAGTAAAACAAAGATTTATATTTTTGATATTTATTTTATATATTTAAATGCCATTTAACAAAGAAAAATCAACCAAAAAATGAGTTCGCGTGTCACCTCTCACACGCGTGTCATAGGTTCGCCATCACTGGTTTAGGTGGTGTCGGTGTTGTCATGCAGTTAGTACCACAGGAAGACATGTGGGCTGAGAGGAGTCAGGGAAGAAGGGAGTCCGAGACAGCAACTGCGGGTGATGAGCCGGAGCAGAGCTGGGACATATGGAGGGGGGTAGTGGGACACACCCCACTTCCTGACTCTGCCTGGGGCTCGCTGTCTCCCAGGAAAATCACTTCTCAAAGTGTGAGCCGTGAGCAGAGGGCCCTTCTTCAAGGTCAGAGGGAAAGAAGCCATAGCAGCCTACCTCCTCCTTCCACGGAGGCCTGGGCCCAGCTGCCCAGGACAAGCCCCTGCAGGTGCCAGGTTCTCTCAGCCTGGGCTCCACTGGCACCGTCCGCAAACCTGCCCTTCCCCGCAGCACACAGATGCGGGGCTGACCCAGCTTAACCAAGCCGCGCACACCAAAACCTCAATCAGCTCACATGGCCTCGCTCTTTTCATTTTCATCAAGATAGGAAAATGCCAAGATAAGTAATTGTCCGAGTTAATAATTTAACAATGCAATAGGCCTTATAATTAAAAATAAGCTGCAAGGGGGCCACAGAGTGATTGTAATAATGTCTCAAGAGCCAATTATAGAAAAGCTTCCTCTCACTGCGGCAGGAGAACAAAAAGGAAGGAATCAAACTCAGTGGGGCTTAGAGCAGTTCACGCATCACGAAACCCTCCTTCCAAGTCTGGGCTGTCGGGGGCTTTCAATACATATGGCCAATGCTGGCTCCCATCTCCATGTATTTTCCCTCTTCATCTCTCTGGGGGCCTTTGTTTGTTTGGTTGCTTGATTCAGAAGTAACTATGAAGTCCTCCTTCTCTCCCTGCCCCTGCTCCTGGTCCTTCCGGTACATCCTGGAGAGTCCAAGGCTCCATTCCTCAGCCTTGGTCCCACTCCTCCCTGGTGAGTCTTGGTGAGCACTTGTTTTGTACGATAGCACGGTTCATAGAAAAGTTTCCCCTTTCCTGACCAGCATTCACACCTGCTCTCCAGAGCATTGCAACCACCACCTGGGAACTCAGCTCTGATTTCTGACAGCCATAATAGAGGTGACTAGGCTTCCCTCTGCTTCCGCTGGCTCAGCCTCCTGACTCAGCAATCCCATTCCAGCCCCAGAACACAGCATCCTACGTGGGCCACATATTTCCACTTACAGAACCTCTTCCAGGGTATCTTTTCCAGACCTAACTGTTTTCTTTTCTTTCTTTCTTTCTTTTAATATATTGTTATTGATTTCAGAGAGGAAGGGAGAGGGAGAGATAGAAACATCAATGATGAGAGAGTATCATTGATCGGCTACCTCCTGCATGCCCCCCACTGGGGATCAAATCCACAACCCAGACAAGTGCCCTTGGTCAGAATCGAACCCAAGACCCTTCAGTCTGCAGGCCAGTGCTCTATCTACTGAGCCAACCCAGCTAGGGCTGTTTTTTGTGTGTGTGTTTTTTTTGTTTTTTTGTGTTTTTTTTTAATATATTTTATTGATTTTTTACAGAGAGGAAGGGAGAGAGATAGAGAGTTAGAAACATCAATGAGAGAGAAACATCGATCAGCTGCCTCCTGCACATCTCCTACTGGGGATATGCCCGCAACCCAGGCACATGCCCTTGACCGGAATCGAACCTGGGACCTTTCAGTCCGCAGGCCGACGCTCTATCCACTGAGCCAAACCGGTTTCGGCTTGTGTGTGTTTTTTTAATCAATAAGTAAATTCTGATCATACTACCATAGACTTTTCCTCCCTTAAGTGAAAATCTGTGTCCTCAAAAATCTAAGCATGTCCATGGAAGGACATGGTCATGTGAACATCCCCACGAAGCCAGTGACCATGGATAAAAGGAAGGAAGGGCTATGCGGCCTGATGGGCAGGTCAGAGTGGTTGGTGAAAGCAGGACAAGGAATGTGTTTCACAAAAATGGCCTGAGGCCGAACCTGACCCCAAACTGGAGGCTTTATCCAATGTGACAAAACAGGCCCCAAACTATACCCAGCAGGGAACAGCCTGCCTGCCTTCGCTTATTCTAGGCCCCTAAACGGGAGGGCTCACGAGAACATGACTGAGAAAAGAAATCAGAGGTGAAACTAACAGAAAGGAAACCAGATACCATCTTTGGAAACCTAGACGGTCTCTGAAGTCTTAGGACCATTATTAGGCCCTGCAGAGACCCTTCAACAGAAACTGGATTTTCAGAGAAAACCCCGAGACTCTATTTGAGGGAGGTAGACTCACTTATCGGAAGAACACACAGCCTCAAATGTTCGCCCAGCCATCAGTCTCCCTGCTGTAGAGAGTCCACTGCACCCCAAGCAGAAATTCCCCTTTTCTGCCTCCCAGGCTGAGGTGCCAGCACAAGGAGAGGTCCAGTCCGGGACCCCTGGCCTGGGGTCCTGCCGTGTGGGGCAGGCGGCCTCACGCTCAGACATCCACCTCTGGGAGGAGGAGGAGGAAGGAAGCCAGGAGCTCAGCCTCGAGGCCAGCACCACTCACGTCTCCACTGTGGAGACACAACTAGGTATGTGTGGGCGTGGGGCAGACAGGGCCAGCGGCTCCCCTGGAAACAGGGCCCCCGCCTCCAAAAGGAAACCTCTGGGTCCTTTTCCAGAAAATACGTTCAGTTTGTAGGTTCTTATAGCCCAATAAAAATATGGAAAAATGAGCTCAGCGAAATTTTTTTCCTCAGTTTTCTTTGGAACCAAGATCCAACCCTAGGAGCCAACTCAAACATCATGCCTTTAATGAGCCTCCCCTCACCCTGCATCCCCAGAGCCCAGCAGGGCCTCCCTCCGCACCGGTAATCATTCAGTGTCTGCTGAATGAATGCGTTGCCTGTGGGCTCCGGGAGCGGGCGAGAGGCCAAGCTTCATGTTCCGTTATAGGCGCAGCGTATCTCAGAGTAACTTCTCTGTTTGGTGTTTGGCTTGGCCGTGCCTCCTTCCTAACGGGGTGAAAGACAAAGACATCTCTTGTGTGTCTCCTCTGCTGGAACATGGCTTACTACACGGCTTCTGCCAGCAGGCCCAAGGCCAGGAGTCTGGTCCATGCACTAGTGACTTACAGCAGCAAGGAATCCAAATAGACCTTTGAAAGTGTTATTTCCCATCCAATAACAACCAGGTAACATGACAACCATTTTAACTTCCTTGATGCAAGTGAGCAGGTTAATACAAGCAAGTCTGGGTTTTTAATGACAAATTCTCTATTTGTCAGCAACAATAAGGTGAATGACTTCCATGATCCAAGAGAATCAATGCTCATGTAGTAAAAGTCCCTTCGTTTGGAGTATACTAAGAACAGCGGGGTGCAAGGCATCACATCTATGCACTTGCAGAGCCTAACAAGATTTCTCTATTGCTAAAGGCAGGGCTCAGAGTGGCTGGCTCCACCTGGCATCTGTTCCAACATCTTTGCCAACACATAATCCACTTCATCAAGATAGAACGAGGAAACTTCTGCCTCTAACTATGATGGAGTAGCTGGCACCAGTCTGGCTCTCCCATCATAAACAACTAAAAACTAAAATACACACACATCTACATATGTACACATATACATATATGTGTACATTTATATGTGACAACTTTTCAGGCAAGGACAGTGGGCAGTATAAGACTATGATCCCTGAGAGAAGGGAAATTCATGAGGTAAGCTGCACAATCACTCAACCATCCAGCTCTCTGATTGAGGACAATTTCACACAATATATAAAGATGTTATTTGTAACAGCAACAACATAAAGGAGAAGAGAATGGAGTTGTATAAGAGCAGAGTTTTAAAATAAACTGTTATAAGTGCAGGATGTTAAATCTAACCCCATGGTAATCAAAAAGAAAATACCTATTGTGGGGAAGCACGGGACTTGGTTGGAAAGTTTGTAAGGTGGACTCTCCGAAAGGTCGGGGCCTCCAGGGTGAGCTGGCTGAAGGCGGCCACCCCCGCCTTGACTTTTCTGAACAAGCCTGAGCCCCTGGGTGTTATACTGGAATCTTTATGTTTAGTCTTTAGTCGCCCTTGCTTAAGGGACACTGCAGATGCATGTGTCTTCTCAAGGATACTTACCCTGCTGATAGTATCTAGAAGTTAATTTTAGTTCAAGCTGTTATTACAATAAAAGCCTAAGGAGGCAGGCAAATGGGGTTGTTTGGTTTCTCAAGCCAAGCAGTCTCTTAGCCCTCTTTCACAGAAACCTGTGTCAGAGTAATCATTCATCCGTCGCTCAGGGTCTGCTGGTCAGCCCCGGCAATCTATAGAATGTATGCAGAAGGAAATGAGAATGGAATCAAGATGGTTCACTACAAAAAAAAAAAAAAAAAAAAAAACTAAACTCAAAAGATGGCAATAATGGAGGAATAATGGACAAAGAAAGTGTAAAACATACAGAAAACTGATCACAAAATGGCAGAAGTCTTTTCTTATCAGTAATTATTTTAAATGTAAATGGATGAAACTCTCCAAGTAAGTGAAAAGGCAGATATTGACAGAATGGATTTTTAAAAGCATGATCTAATTATAGCTGCCCCTTGAATAACAGGGGTTTGAACTTCATAGGTCCACTTATACACAGATTTTTTTCAATAAATACTATAAATTTATTTTCTCTTCCTTGTGATTTTCTTAATAAGACTTTCTTTTTCTAGATTACTTTAAGACTACAGTAGCAATACGTCTAACATACAAGTAAAGAGATTGAATCAGTAATCAAAACCTCCAAACAAAAGTTCAGGACCAGACTTTACTGGTGAATTCAACCAAACAATTAAAGACTAATTAACATCAGTCCTTCTCAAACTCTTCCCAGAATAGAAGAGGTGATTGTAAAGCACATGAGAAATTAGTCACTAAGGAAATGCAAATGAAAACCACAGTAAGATACCACTTCACACCTTTTAGGATATAAATGAATGAATGAGTGAAAATAAGTGTTAGCAAAGATGTGGCGTTAAAACCCTCTTACTGGTACATTGGTGGTGGGAATGTAAAAATGATGCGGTTGCTATGGTAGTTTGACAATTCCTCAAAAGCTAAACACAGCATTACTATATGACAAGTTCACTCCTAGGTATATACCCAAAATAACTGAAAATGAGGACTGGAACAGATATTTGTATGCCAATGTTAATTGCAGCAATATTTATAATAGCCAAAAAGGAAACAACCTACATGACCATATACTATAAGTAAATGGATAAACAAAATGTGGGTATACAATGGAATATTACTCATCCATAAAAAAGGAATTAATTTCTGATACATGCTACAATATGAAACTATTATGCTAAGTGAAATAAGCCAGACACAAAACAAATATTGACTGATTCCATTTATGCAAAATATTTACAATAGGCAAATTCATAGAGACAGAAAGATTAGAGGTTACAAAGTATGGGTAAGGAGGTTATTGCTTAATTATTGCAGAGTTTCTGTTGAAATGAAGTAAAAGTTTAGGAAACAATGGCGATGGTTGCACAAGTGTGAATGTAATTAATGCCACTGAAGTGTACACTACAAATGGCTATAAGGTTAATTTTTATGTTATATTTTACCACAATAAAAAAGTCTTTTAAAAAACAATAGCAAAAAAGCAAACATTCCAATTACATTATAAGCAAAAAACATGGAGATTCCACCAGAGGATATACAGATGACAAGTTTATGAAAAATACGTTAACCATCGTTATATATTATGGAAATACAAATTCAAACCATAATAAGACACCACTATACACTTATCAAAATGGCTAAAGTGAAAAAAATACCTTACCTTACCTTAATTCAAACCCCAGCTCTCTCTTATCAGCTATACGACCTCAGGCAAGTTGATTAACGGGAAACTTCTATTTCCTTACCTGAGAAATGGGGTAATACAGACACTCCTCAACTTATGATGAGGTTACACCCAGTAAACTCATCATGTTAAAAATGTCGTAAGTGGAAAATGCATTTAATACACCTGACCTACTAAACACCATAGCTTAGCCTCACCTACCTTAAACATGCTCACAATACTTTTATTCATCTGCAGTTGAGCAAAATCATCTCACACAATGAATACACTATAGATATTGGTTGTTTACCCTGGTGATATCACATCTGACTAGGAACACCAGCTCACTGCACCTAGTCTGAGAAAACATCGTAATTCAAAATTCAAAGTACGTCTTCTACCCAATTTGTATCACCTTCACACCATCATAAAGTCGAAAACCCGTAAGTTAAAGCATCGTAAGTCAGGGACCTTCTATATTGGGCAGGTGGGCACACAGAACAGTAAGTGCCCGTCCATCCTAAGCCCTCATCCTGTATTGGCTGCTGTTGTCGTAAGTTTAAATTACCTTTACCATGAAGAAACAAACGTGAAATCCAGTTTTGGCTTATAAACATTCATCACACTTCACTGTGATTGCTTCATTCTTTCTCTTCTCTGCCTGACAGTGGGCACCGGGGGGCAGTCTGAGCCCGAGTGGAAGGAGCCCAGGTGTTTTGCTTTTAATGCAATGCTGCAGTCATGGCAGAATGTGAACACCTGGAAGTGGAACTCAGCACCCACGCCCTGCCTCTATCCGTGCTCCCCCGGAGGAGCGCGCCCTATTAGCTCGGGCATGCTAAGTAGCCTAAATGTAGCTCTCTCTGCAGTCCTGGGTCCCACTGCCTCTAGGAAACAGCCCACAGCATGATGGGAAGGACCCTTTGGCCTTGTTTCAGAGGAAGGATGAGAATGGGGAACGAAGAACGGGGTTGGAAGGCTCCAAGGAAGCCCCATCTGACACCTAGCAGGCTGTCCATGCCTGGATGGTTCTGGGTAAACCCAACTCTGATAAGCTGCAACATCAAGGGAGCCCTGGGGGAGCCAGGAAAGCAGTCCCAGGCCTGGGCGCATTCCCTGGGCCCTATGAGAGAGGCGTGCAGGAAGTGAAGGATTCCCAGAACATGGCATCTCTGGATTTCCCAGCAAGAAATGAGGCAGTGTAGGGGTTGTGAGAGACAGCAGCATAGGGTTTCAGAGCCGACATATTAGGATGCTAGGTACAGAGAGGCTTCCAAGGAGCAAAGCTTTTAAATCTGGAGCGTCATCACAGCGGCCAAAGGCTCTGGGACTCCTTAGGAGGCAGCTAGAAGACAGGTGGGCTTGGGGTTCACGGGGTAGAAGCTGCTACTTACTAGTCCAAAATCAGGCTTCCTAGAGTCACTTCAGTAGCCTAGACAATAGGTCACCACTGCACAGAGCTACTGAGATGACAGTCAGAAACGGCCCCAGCTCCATTTCCAGAATCTGCCCCCGCAACTTCCCCTCGTGTCAAAGTAAGTAAATACAGGTGAACACAATCCAGCTACAGCCTGACCTCAAACCACAGGACAGCCTCCTTTTCCGTTTCCTTGGAAGACACCTGGCCTTTGGAATACTTTTAACCTCTAAAACAGTGGTTCTCAACCTTGGCTGCACATTAGAATCACCTGGGAATCTTTTTAAAATCCTGATTTCTGGGCCTCATCCTCAGGAAATTCTGTTTGTTATGGGGTGAGGCCACAACATTAGTAACAAAGAAACAGAATTTCCAGAGGATGAGGCCTAGAAGTCAGGATTTTAAAAAGATTCCCAGGTGATTCTAATGTGCAGTCAAAGTTGAGAACCACTGCTCTGAACCTCTGCTGGGAAGGATGAGACTGCTCACTACAGAACCCAGAAGAGAGGTAAACTTGCACCACCAGGCCAGACAGGGCAAAAGGCAGGCAGCCAAACGCCAGAGAGAAGGCTGAAGCACTTTGGCAGCGGTGAGAGCAGTAGCCTTCTCCACTCCCTCTACCTCATGGGCAGCAGCTGCTCTGATGGGAACCTGGATTTAGGGGAAGGATGAGATCTCACAATTAATGTGGTCATTCGGATAAAGGTAACTCACCACATCCTGCATGCAGTTCTAGGTCCCAGACCTTGGTAGAATTAGACTACATATTTATAGACTAACAGCTCAGGTGCCTCTGCAAGACTATGGGAGCATTTTTAATCAATGCATTTTCTAAAAATTAGAGGCTATTTGGTTTTAGCATTGAACTTGGTAGCAAAGACTGTGCCATCAGGAAGAACCCCAGAACCCTAGATCCACTAAAGGGGGATGATCCTCAGGACAGGGGTGCCTTCATCAGGGAAACAATAGGGAAGCCAGCATGCTAGAAGGCACACATTGATTTAGCTGCTTTACTTTTCTTTACAATCCTACTTCAGTACTTTGTGGTAAATTGGACCTAAAGTAGGATTTAGAAGTTCAGTGGAATTCATAGAGGCAGAATTCTACTGTTAAAAGGAACAATGCTCGATCCCCAGTTGGGGGCACGCAGGATGCAGCTGATCAATGATTCTCTCTCAACATCGATGTTTCTATCTCTCTCCCTCTCCCTCTCCCTTCCTCTCTGAAATCAATAAAAATATATATTTTTTAAAAAGGGTACAAAAGCAAGCTAGTCAGTTTAGCTTCCCCCAGACATAGCACTTACCCTCTGTGACCAACCAAATGAAGGACCCATGCCATCATTAAAATAAAGCACACTTATAAAGTCATGGGTTGATATCTTTGCCATTTATTTTTTAAAATCTTATTCAAAATATTAAATAATACAATTTCAGATATGAAAAAAATTACTGCAATAAAACAGTCCAGGTGTATTTCCATTGTGCTTCCCTTCCTGATTAGGACCATAAATTATCTACGAGAAATGATGGACTGCCCTTCTCCCATCTCTACACAAAGCACACACCCACCTGCTCACCGGGCTTTGTGAGTGGGCGTTTGATGTACATACGGGGTTATATGTTCTAAAAAGTTGGTACTGACACTTGTAAGTCAACCATGGTTCAAATCATATATTTACACATTGATCAATTCTTTATGATAGGCTAAAATAAAATACAGGATTAGTTTCCAGTTGCTGTTAAAAATAATACAGTGAGAGGAAACATCAGTGTACACATATATTCTTTATGTATACAACTTCATTCAGGTTTAATTTTAATTTGAAAGGCCTAGATATAATATTATTTAAGTAATAATGGCCCCTAAAATTTATTCAAACTTACTATAAGATAATAAACGATATGAAAAAATCTGATATAATTTTAAACTCTGCCCCCTGCTTGAAAGCTTGGAGGAACCCGTGCTATAATCAATTGCTAACTAAAAGCAATTGTACATGTATTTATTATTTTACCACAATTTCTACCTCTAAATTTAATTCAGTAATTCTAACCAAAAAATGGTATCTCTATAACATTTTACCAAAATCCACTGCAAACTGCAGCATCTCTACTGCCGGAATTTCTAGAAACATTTATTAACTGAGCTAAAATTGTGGTCATATTGAGTAATATTATTATCTTAAATTATGTTTAAATTATCAGAACAATTTTCCTAGAGAAGAAAAATGTTACCTATATGCAAACCTATGTATGTATTATTACATACATCCTTGTAGATTACAGTTTGGGAGCACAAAGAAATGTGCTTTTAAAGGAGTATTTGGAGGGCAGGAAGAGAATCTGAATCAACAGTACCGGATATGTTAGAATTTAGTTACAAGTTTTGGATCTTTTTTAAAAGTAGCATCACTAATACTTCCAGAAGTACAATAAAGAAATCTAAAACAATAAAAGGTAATGCTTAGCTCCACATTTTAGACACCTGACTGAATTCACCTCTGAAAGTGTAAAAAAATTATATACTCCTTGTTTGTGATATTTAATTTCCAAAGCACCAAGGCAAAATAAAGAGAGACCCACCTCTCATTTAAATATCAATTGCCTATGGCAAAAATCTTCACGATATCATATAAAAAGTCAAGCAAATAATATTACATAATAAGCAAACTCAAATCACATTGTTTTAAAAAATATAATCATTGGTAATCTTCAGAGAAGGCATTGCCTCATTAACATTCTGGTCTAGACGATGATATTCCACCGTTTTGGAACAAAGACCATCACGCCATTTCCTGCTTTGAACCAGAAGGAAAATCTGGAATAAGACAAAAATAAATTAGACATACAGAAGAAAAAATGGAGGAGATGCTAAAAGTTTTTATAACAAGTGAAATACCTCTTTCCTAGGTTCCCAAATATGAAAAAATATCAAAAACAGCAAAAAGGCTATTTCGTTTTCCATTTTATTGTACATAGAGTGCTTGTTAGAAACAGATTGCTGGGCTCTCTCTTCTAAACTGAGTTAGTAGATTGCAGTGGAATCCAGGAACCCACCTGTTTAACACATCCCTTAGGTGTTTATAATAGAGATGACCCAAATTAAACACCGGGATACAATACCCCTGGCATTCAAACTTTTGTCCACCTACAAGCATTTACAAAGCTAGTGATAGGCCACTAAACCACAAATAACCGAAAGGATTTTAGAATCACTGACTCTCAAATATGGAAGGCATTTTGACATTATCTGGTCGTTTTGTCATTTCTCAGGTAAAAAAGTCAAGGTCCCAAAGGGAAAGGTGGTTTGCCAGGAATCACAAAGCAAGTTACAATAAAGTCAAAATCTGAGACTTCCTGACCAGTAAGTATTAAAAAGGGCATTGTGTGTTGGATCTTCCTTTAATAAAATATTTGAAAAGCTTAACTATTCAGCTCTGGGACTAAGAGTGCCAAAATGCACCCTCACACTAAATTATTTATCCAGTCCTCTTTTTTTTTCTTTCTTTTTTTTTAATCTTCACCCAAGGATATGTTTATTGATTTTTAGAGAGAAGAAGGGGGAAAGGGAGAAGAGAGGGGGGAGAAACATCGAAGTGAGAGAGAAACATCGATCAGTTGCCTCCTGTAGGCACCCGTCCTTGCCCCAACTGGGATCAAACCCGCATCCTAAGTATGTGCCCTGACCAGAAATTGAACCTGCCACCTTTTGGTGTACAGGATGACACAAGGGCCATTTAGTCCTCTTTATACGCCCTTTGCCTCATGGAATCTAACAAACCAATTCCAGTGCAGAAATGTTCGTCACATTATTTCTGAACTAAAAATTGGAAGTCATCTAAATGTTCAACTAGAAAACAGCTAAATAAAATATGTAACTATTAAATCATGTTTTTAAAGAATATTAATGATAATGGAAAATGCTCATGATTTGTTAGGTAGAAAGCACAATACAAAACTCTGTATGAGATCAAATTCATTTAAAAATTATAACATACACATATATGTCTGAATTATATATATGTATATATGTGTGTGCATGTGTGTGTATATATATGTATGTGTGTGTATGTATGTGTGTGTGTGTGTGTGTGTGTGTGTGTGTATATATATATATATATATATATATATATATATACACATACCAGAAATATACCAAAATGGTAATAATGCTCAGCTTTGAGTGGTAGCCTAAATGTTCATTTCTATATTTTTACGTATTTTCTGAATTCCCTAAACTTTTACAACCAGGGAAAAAAGTTATTAAAATATCACTAAGTTCAATGCTTAATTAATTAAAAGTACTAAATTAACCATCTTTCTCCACAAGTATTCCCATTGAAAAAGCAATGCTAAATTAAGATATAAAACCTTTTTACTTTTTTTAATCACAGGGTTTTGGCCCTGGCAAGGTAGCTCAATTGGTTAGAGCAATGTCCCGATATGTCAACGCTGTTAGTTCAATCTTCAGTCAGGGCACATTCAAGAAGCAACCAACAAATATACATCAATAAGTGAAACAACAAATGAATGTTTCTCTCTCTTTCTCGCTCCCATCCCCTCCCCACAAATCAATTTTTTAAAAATTATTTTTCTTAGAAACACATGTAGTAAAACATTCTGACTATAGCTGTTAAAATATATCAGTGATGGCGAACCTATGACATGCGTGTCAGAGGTGACATGCGAACTCATTTTTTTGGTTGATTTTTCTTTGTTAAATGGCATTTAAATATATAAAATAAATATCAAAAATATAAGTCTTTCTTTTACTATGGTTGCAAATATCAAAAAATTTCTATATGTGACAAGGCACCAGAGTTAAGTTAGGGTTTTTTAAAATGCTGACACGCCAAGCTCAAAAGGTTCGCCATCACTGAAATATATCATAGATTTATAAACTGATTAGGCATGTCCATGTTTTACCATTTTAAACTTGACTAAAGAAAAAAATCCTGAATCACCAAAAGCATTGATAAGAAGTACGATTCAGCCCTAGCTGGTTTGGCTCAGTGAATAAGAGCGTCGGCCTGCGAACAGAAGGGTCCC
The DNA here is from genome assembly GCF_964212035.1 of Myotis nattereri. Lineage (NCBI taxonomy): Eukaryota > Metazoa > Chordata > Mammalia > Chiroptera > Vespertilionidae > Myotis > Myotis nattereri. The sequence goes on from NC_138080.1 coordinate 76,648,893, forward strand.
AGGTTGGATTCCGGCCAAGGGCACATGCCTAGGTTGCGGGCTCGATCCCCAGTCGGGGGGCGTGCAGGAGACAGCCGATCAATGATTCTCTCTCATTATTGATGTTTCTATCTATCTATCCCTCTCCCTTCCTCTCTAAAATCAATAAACATACATTTTTTTAAAAAAAGAATGGGGTCCATATTTAAAAAAAAAAAGTATGATTCAGATATTAAAGGACAACTAGGGGGCTAAAAAACCCAAACTTACCTTCCTTTTGTTGTGATATGTAATATAAACAACAGCAATGCAAAAAGCAAAAATAATAAGATGAAAAAAGAAATGGCTATCTTCCTCTTCTATATTTGAGGATGGGGTCTTAAAAGATCTCACTGACTGTTCAATTTCCACGTAGCCCCTGTTTTCTTCCAACGCCTCACTGGACTCGTCATCCCTGGGGTTGGTGGTCCAGTCATAGTCTGGTTCTCCGTACTCTCCATTGTCCAGAGTGTCTTTGGCGGTGGATGGAGAACTATTCAGTGTGAGAAGATCCTCCTCTTCTATGCTAGGATCTTCATTGTTATCAGCTTCCTCTTGGGACAGAGTAGCAGTAGGTGAAGAGTGAGGGGGGACAGATGCCCTTCCACTTTTCTCTGTACTAGTTGTGGGAGGGAGAGTGGTGCTGATTTGGGAAATAGAAGGTTCGGTTTGTTCTTCAGGTTTTAAAACAGCACTCATATTTGGAGTAGAAACATCCGGGAGTGCAGTCTGGTTCAGTGAATCAGCCAGTGGTAGAGCTAAAGTAAGTGAATAAAGAGCATTAAATGAAAGCTCTAACTTTATATCCATTAAGCTAGAAGCATATTAACCTAAATTTTTCACTAAGCATTTCTCTTTGCTAAATTCCTATTATCTTGCTCTTGAGAATTATTAAGTCTCAATAGGCAGCAGTTAGTTTTCTTCTTAGGTAAATTATGCATCAGATAACAACTGTCTTGCCAGACAGCAACAACTTAAGCAACAAAGAAGACCTAGCCTACCAACAGAAGGGAAAAAGAAAGAATAAAGAGGAGTTTCACTTTAGGTCACAAGGGCGAAGTCCACACACAGCTCTCACCCATCTCCTGTTTTCACTTCACAAAGGGGTTGGACTTCAGTAATCTTTGCCCAGCCAGACTCCATCCCATGCCCAGAACAGAAAAACAGATGCTGATCCTCGTTCAAGGTCACAAACTACATAAGAAATTTGAACTTAAGTACTTTCCTTTAATATATATATGTTTTATTGATTTTAGAGAGAGAGGAAGGGAGAGGGAGAGAGAAAGAAACATTTATGTGAAACAGAAACATCAATTGGTTGCCTCCACACACACCCCGACCATGGAGCGAACCTGCAACCTGTGCATGTGCCCTGACCAGAAACCCAACTAGCAACCTTTCAGCGTACAGGACGTTGCTCAACCAACTGAACCACACCGGCCAAGGCTGAACTTAAGTACTTCCAATGCAGTACAACAAATTCAAAAGAAGCTAATGTAGACAGCATTTCTAAGTGCTACTAGAACTGGCAGATACCCCCCTCCCAAATTTAAAAAAAAGTATTCTTAGGAAGAAGAAAGGGAAAACTCCTAAAGGAAAAGAATTGGAAACTGGAGCTTAAAAACAAAGTGTGAACTAGACTATTTTAAAGATTAAAGAAGGCAATCGGGATACAGGAATGACACCAAATACATACAAGCTCTTAACTCAGCATGATTTACTAAAGTAAAAGTTAAATTATTCACATCAGTAAGTCTACATACCAAAAGTTCAGAGGCATACCTGCTGAAATTTAACAGTTTCTAACTTAAAACCTAATGTATCTGTTGAACAACTTCAAGAATATCCATTACACTTGTTAAAAAATGCTTTAAAATGTCACGTGAGATTTAAAAATACTCACATAATATTTTTAAGTCTATCACAGTAAAGAAAAATATTTTATAGGGCTAAGATTAAACCAAATTACTCTTGGGCTTTGCAAAAGCAGGTGTGCCTGAACACAAATGAACAACCTAACAGCCAACTCTTCGTCTATGTGAATTCACTGGCTTGTGTATCATAGTTGACATACACTTTGAATAGAAAAAAAATGGACTGAATAGACTCTCAGAAAAAATAACTTAGTAAATTAGTAAAAAAATTAGTAAAACTCTCCTATAACAGTTGCAACAGTTGGTTTTTTGATTTGTCACTAGAAGAAAAAAATAAACAGGGACTACAAAAGTGTAGTGGATATTCTTGAAGTTGTTCACAGATACTACATTAGACTGTAAATTAGTTATTCAGAAAATTATTAAGAGGAATTTCTTAAAAGAATTTTGACATCACCTCAACTTGGTTATGATTCAAGCATTTAAAAATTGCTATTTCTCTGATATATTTAATTTTCCTGACAAAGTGTGGGAAAACATGTTTTAAAAGAAAATTGTAAAGCTGGAAGCCAACAAGCTAAACTTGACTTTTTAAATTTTTATTTTTCTATGCTTGACCTTTGGAATAGTCATGTATATGCAAAGGGACACAGCTGACGGGGTGGGAATTATTATAATTCGTCCCCATCTCCAAGCCCCTCCATGTCCGAAAACCCTCCACCATGCACTCCAGAATCCAGTCACCAGCAAATCCTTTCTATGATCTTTCACTTCCTTGTTTAACTGAAACCTGAATCTCCCTTCAGGTCATACTTTCCCTGCAGCCTTTTTAATTAATAGCTCTTGTTTTCTCCCACATTCTTGTACTGGAAAAGGGGTAGAGCCCCTTCCAGACCATTCTCCCATTTCCTTCCCTAAATGCCCCCAGTCTTGATTCTCCTTGTCATCAGCTATCACCCACTAACCTTTGTCCCCGAACTCCCCGTTAGGATCCCTAATTCTCAATGATTTTAACTTCTGGCTCGAGTTCACTCTACCCAAATACTCCTGTCTTGATTTCAAAAACCTTGACCCTCCTCTCTTCTGATGAGGCAGCCCTTAACTTCTCATTCCCATGGTCATTATCTACCATCACAACTCTTCCAGAATCTCAACTTCATGCATCCCACTCACTGACATGACCACCTATCCTTTGAATTCATTCCCTGATATTCTGAATCCATCAGGACCATAATTCTCTGAACCTACCACCTTTTTACTCCCTCGCCCAATACACTCTCATCCCTCTTTACCCAGAGTCAAGTCTGTGGTCAGACACCATCCCTCTCACATGTACCTCTAATTTCCTTCCCCCTTGTTCACTTTGTCCCACTTACATGAGGAGGCTATATCCCAAGTTAAATCAAACTCTCTGACTAGTCCCCATTTGCACCAAGCAGCTGAGCATGACTGAAAATAAATGTACAACCATGCCATTGTTTTTCTGTCATCTTAAATTTAACGCCAAAACTTCAGGTGTACATGTAATGCTGTTGGCAATTACATATTTTCCTAGTCCATCCACCCTCCTGCTCCCTTAGGAGACCATTCACATTTCCCTGTCCTCAAACTTCCAACACCTTCTCTGTTGTACTCACTTTCAACTGATGATATCACTTCCTAACTCCTCTGAGAAAAATGCAGTGATTAGAAGAGAACTTCCACGAACTACCAGAACTCTAGACTCATAAATCCAACTGCCTACTTGAAATCTCTTAGATGGCTGACCTTCAAAGTACTATGTTCCAAATTAATTATGATTTTGGCCTCCAGGAAGATGAAGTAAACATACTTTTCCTTGTTCCTCCCTCTAAACACAACTAAAATCCTGCATAATATATATAACATAACACAAGAAGACTCCGCAAGGTGGAGAGAATAGGCAAAGCAGTTAGAGACCTTAGGACCTGAGAAATGACCCAGTGGTGACTTCCCTGAATTTTGTTTTGTATCTCAGGTGTTGCAAACTTGGAACTGAAGAAAGCAGCAACCTGGAAACACCAAAGGGTACAGACAGAAAGGGCTCCAGAAAAAGCCTGCTCTCTCTAGCTAAATCAAGAGAGAGGCAGCCTAGCAAGAAAGAAAGCTTTTAGACAATGGCTGCTCTAGTCCAGGCAAACACCACTCACATCCACACCAGCAAAGGCCATGTGGGGAGCCTACATTTCCACGCTTCCCAGCCTGTAACAAGGTGTCCCTGCCCCTTCAAATGGGATGATGTCAGAGGCGGCCCAGGGAAAAGTCAAGCAGTAACCAGGCTACCCCCACCACTATGTCAGTGGAGACCATGAGGGGAGCCAGAACTCCCACACTTGGCCAGAAGTAACAAATGGAGATTTCTATCTCTATATGGCAGTAATATGCAGGAACCCTCTCCTCCCCTGCCAGTGCAAAGTCATAAAAAGCCAAGTAAAAGAGCCCTAGCCGGTTTGGCTCAGTGGATAGAGCATCAGCCTGCAGATGGAAGGGTGTTCAATTCTAGTCAAGGCCATGTACCTCGGTTGCAGGCTTCTCCCCAGCCTGAGCCCTGGTTGGGGCTCACGCAGGAGGCAACCAATCAATGTGTTTCTCTCACATCAATATTTCTCTCTGTCTTTCCCTCTCTCTTCCACTCTCTAAAAATCAATGGAAAAATATCCTCAGATGAGGATTTTTTCTAAAAAGCCAAGTAAAAGAGGAAGGTTAAGACCAGAGTCTTAAAAACACAAACTACCACTGCTTACCCAATATGAAATACATTATCTGAAAAGCTCTATAACTATTAAAATTAAATTCTTGATTTTAAAACTCCCCAAAAATAAATCTCTTGGCCCAGATGGCTCACTAGCGAATCCTACCAAATGTTTAAAGAATTAACACCAGACCTCGCTGGTTTGGCTCAGTGGATAGAGCGTCGGCCTACGGACTAAAGGGTCCCGGGTTCGATTCCAGTCAAGGGCACATGCCCGGGTTGCAGGCTCGATACCCAGTGGGGGGTGTGCAGGAGGCAGCCAATCAATGATTCTCTCTCATCATTGATGTTTCTTTCTCTCTCTCCCCCCATTCTTCTCTGAAATCAATAAAAAATATATATTTTTAAAAAAGAATTAACACCAGTTCTACACAATCCCTTTCACAGAACAGAAAAAGGGGGAACATTTCTCAGTGCATTTTATGAAACTAATATTATCATCCTGATATCAAAACCAAAGATACTACAGAAAAAGAAAACTAAACACTGATATCTTTCATGAATATGGATGTAAAAATCCTTAACAAAATATTAGCAAATAGCATGGCCTGTGTGGCTCAGTGGTTCCATTCCTGGTCAGGGCACATGCTCAGGTTGCCTGGGTTGCAGGCTCGATCCCAGTAGGGGACGTACAGGAGGCAGCTGATCAAGGATTCTCTCTCATCATTGATGTTTCTCTCTCTCTCTCTCCCTTCCTATCTGAAATCAATGAAAATATATTTTTAAAAATAAATAAACAAAATATTAGCAAATAGAAAACAGCAATATATGCCCTGACCGATGTGGCTCAGTTGGTTGAGCATTGTCCCGTACACCAAAAAGTCAGAGCAGTTCAATTCCCAGTCAGGGCACATGTCCAGGTTATAGGTTCAGTCCCCAGTCAGGGTGTGTACGGGAGGCAACTGATTGATGTTTACCTCTCACATCAATATTTCTTTCTCTCTCTCCTGCTCCCCCCCACCTCTCTCCCAACCCCTTGCACGCGCGCTCGCGCTCTCTCTCTCTCTCTCTCTCTCTTCTCTAAAATCAATAAAAACATTAAAACTATGAGCCCTTTAAAAAAACACACACACACACACACAAGACAATACGAAATGCTGGCAAGGATGAAACTCACATATTGCTGGTGGTAATGTAAAATAGGACAGCTATGCCAGAAAACAGTTTGGCAATTTCTTAAAAAATAAATGTGCAACTATCATATAACCCAACAATTGCACTCCTGGGCATTTATCCCAGAGAAATCAAAACCTATGTTCACACAAAAATCTGAATGTTTGTAACAGCTTTATTCATAATAGCCAAAAACTGGAAACAACACAGATGTCCCTCAACAGATGAATGGTTAAACAAAGCGTAGTACACATCCATACCATAGAATATTATTCAGCAATAAAAAGGAACAAACTATTGACATGAGAAACAACTTGGATGAATCTTCAAAGAATTATACTAGGTGAAAAAGCCAATCCCAAAAAATTATATACCATCTGATTCCATTTGTATCACAGTCTCAAAATGACAAAATTATAAAACTAAAAAACAGATTGCCAGGATTTCAGGAGGGAGTGTGGATAGAAGGGAAGTGGGGGGACAGTAAAGGGCAACACAAAAGGTCCTAATGGTGATGAAAACACTCTGTATCTTAACTGTATCAATGTCAGTGTGCTGATTGAATATTATTCTACAGTTTTGCAAGATATTACCAAAGGGGAAAACTGGGTAAATGGTTACACAGGAAATCTGTATTATTTCTTGCAACTGCAAGTGAATCTACAATTATTTCAAGATTAAAAGTTAAATTTAAAAATGCATTTTTATTTCCTACTCCAAAAAGAAAAAACAGAAACTTGTTCTACCTACAGTTTCCCTCTTGCTTAATGGCAACTCCATTTTCATAGTTACTCAAGCCAAAAACCTTGGAATCATCTTCTTAATACCTACATCGAATCTGTTACTCTACCTTCAAAATATATGCAGAATTTGAAGACTTTTCACCCCTCCACTGCTTCTGCCTAGTCCAAGTCACCATCATCTCATCTGGATTACTGGAGTGGCCTTCTAAATGATCTGCCTGCTTCTACCCTAACCCCTACTGTCCACTCCCCACAACAGCCAGAGTCACCGTGTACAAACTTAAGTAGGATGGTGTTACTCCTCTGCTTAAAGCCTTCTGGGAGCTCTCCTAGCACAGCATAGAGTATAGTCAATAATCCTATATAATAAAAGCCTAATATGCTAAGTGTCCAATCGTCTGTTCAACCAAACAAAACGTAATATGCTAATGATATGCTAAGGCTGCTCAACCACTCGCTATGATGTGCACTGACCACCAGGGGTCAGGCACTCTGACCAGTAGGTTAGATTGGCTGGGGTCCGGCCAATCAGGACTGAGCAAGATGGGCCGGACACTCCCTGGAGCCCTCCCTCGTTCCTCCCAGGCCCCGATCATACACCAGTGGGGTCCCTCAGCCTAGTCTGCACCCTCTCACAACCTGGGACCCCTCGGGGGATGTCAGAGAGCCAATTTCAGCCTGATCCCACAGATCAGGCCAAGGGACCCTACTGGTGCACGAATTCATGCACTGGGCCTCCAGAAGTGTAATAACTATGTATGGTGCCAGATGGGTCCTGGAAATATCAGGGGCATCACTTTGTAAAGTATATGATTGTCTAACCACTATGCTGTACACCTGTAACTAATACAAAATAATACTGACTGTAAACTGTGTTTGGGAAAAAATTTTAAACCCTCTAGGAGCTCTCCATTTCTCTCAAAAATAAAATTCCAAGTCTTTATAATATCCCACAAGATCCTATATGATCTGGTTCCATTATTTCAATCTCATTATCTACTATCTCCCTAACTACTCTGTCCCCACTGCCTACTTAACAGATAGTAGGCATTGAATATTTAGTGACCACCTTCTTGACCCAACTCTCATCACACCACTCCCCAAGGTGCATCTTTGTACTGATTGTACCCTCTGAAAAACCTTTCCCAGAGTTCTCAGCCAGGCAAAAACTCACTCATTCTTCTAAGGATATTTCCATTGTCTCTCTATTTGTTGTTGCGACACCAAGTAGGAGGAGAATTAATAGGTATTGTTCAAGGACTAAAAACTTGTAATACACAAAACAACAAACTAAGAACTCATCTAAAACATTTTATGCAAATTAGATCAACCTCCTAGACTTCCACTCCTTCAAAATAGAGTTAATTCAATCAAATAAGAAGAGCATTCATAATAAAGTGATAATTCTGACTTTATGGGTTTAATTGCTGAGCTTCTACAAACATATATATTACTTTAGACTTCTAAATGTTCCATTTCTACCCTTTCCTATTTGATATTACCTCTAGTTAAAATTTAACATTTTAAAAATAAAGCTTCCTAAATTTAATTCTCTTCTACTAGTCCCTTTTAAAAACTGATTAAAATAAACTATGTCATCCTGCCGGTAATTCAGTTGGTTAGAGTGTTGTCCCAATATGTCAAGGATATGGGCCCAATCCCTGGTCAGGGCATATGCAAGAAGCAACCAATGAATGAATAAATAAGTGGAACAATAAATCTCTCTCTCTCGCTCTCTCTCTCTCTCTTTCTCTCTCTTAAAATAAATAAGACTACCGCTAAAAATAATAATTTAAAAAAACAGAAAATAAACTATATCAACATTTTTCAAATAAGAATGCAGAGGACCTTGAGAATTCATTCACACACTTTACCTTAAAAATTTAAATACATTACACGTTAAAGTTAGGTGATCATTTGGGGGCAATGAGGGAAAATGTAAAAAGCAGACACTTCTGAAATGGCATGGCAAGACTTGGTCATAAAGTGATCATCCATCCAGTGATCCAAAACAATGCTTATATTAATATTTTAGACCTTATCAAAACAAAAAACATAAAACTTAAAAAATCTTACCAATTGCCAAGAATATATCCAAGCATTGAAATTTTAAGAAACTTAATATGGAATAAGTTCAAATAAATCTGATGTGGTAACTTTCTAACTTCCTATGCTTACTTGAAGTTTGAAACTCAATACATTCTATCTAGACTTTAATTCTCTTATTACAAGAGTAATACTCTGAAATAACTCTACCATTAGGCATGTTTATAAAAACACTAATATTTAGCTAAAGCTTTATAAATGCTACACTATACTGCAATCGAGCTGTTTCCCTATTAAAAGCATATATGTTAGTTTCATTTATTTTCAGTAGGGAATAATTAAAAGTGTGTGTGGGGAGGGGGTGGGGAGAGAATATGCATTAAAAAAAGAAGAAAAAGAATCTCTGAGATGTCCCAATACAGTTGGAGCAATAGTGTTGGGGTTCTAATAAATAAAAACCTACACAAAGGACACCTTACTTCTCGACACTCCCCCTCACAAGATTTCCAGCTATCTCTTGGGGGGAAAGTTGTTTCTGAAACTAGTTACTAGCCATATATCTTAAGCATTCCAGCAAGAAATGTACATGTTTAGATGTCAGTTTTTTCTTAGATGACTGATCAAAACCATCACGGCACTTAAGTGATTTCGGAGCACAACTATCTGCATCTGCCAAGGAAATCCTCATTATATTCTACTAATGATGAAAGGGCCTTGGGAAATGGGGCATCCTCCCTACAGACTTACAAACACTTCAGGGGTTGGGGGTGTCCAGTGGCCCTGCCCTCAGTGCTGCTGGGAACCCTCGGTAACCACAGCCCTTTAGTAGGAGAATGAATGACTACACAGCCCTCCTTGGCAAATAAGAGAACACTATCCCTTTCACACCGTTTTTCACCTGAAAACTCAAAAAGATTTAGGGAGAAAAGCAGGATTGTTTCCTGGCCTGAAAGAAAAAGGGAACTACTACAAAAAAAACTGCTTAATCATTGTAAGTTCTTATTAGTGGATTTGTTCGCCCTACGCCTCAGGCCCTGGTTTACAGATTTCCTCATTTCTCAATGACGCCTTCAGTAGCTTGATTCACGATGTAACATTTCTAAGAAAATCAATACTTAATCATGCAGCATTATTTACAACAGCCAAAATATGGAAATGATGGGAGTACCCATCAATGGATGAATGAATAAGGATGCTAGATATATAAACATGGAATGATACTCAGCCATAAAAAAGAATGGAATCTTGCATTTGGGACAGCATGTATGGACCTTGAGGGCTCTATGCAGAGAACGACAAATAACATATGATTTCACTTATATGTGGAATCTTAACAAAAATAAAAATCAAAACAAGACAAAGAAAAAAGGCCAAACTCATAGATACAAGGAGCAGATGGCTGGTTTGTGGAGGGGGGTGCGAAGGATCGCTAAAGGGAGTCAAAAGGTACAAATTTCGAGTCACAAAATAAGTCACAGGGATGTGATGTACAGCATGGTGACTGTAGCTAATAAAACTGGGTTGAATACTTGAAAGTTGTTAAGAGTACATTTTAAAAGTTCTCATTACAAGATAAAAAAAAATTTTAACTATGTATGAGAACATATGGTAACTAGACTTCCTGTGGTGATCAGTCTGCAGTGTATACAAATATCGCATCACTATGCTGTACGCCTGGAACTAATACAATATTATATGTCAATTTCACCTCCATAAAAATAATAACCATTTTTAAATGAAGTCCTTAAATCCTATGGATCCATGAAAATAAAGCAGGGGTGTCCCTGTTAACCCAGGACACAGGGAAGGGGGCCATGCTTACAAAGACTCTCCTTGTCCCGGACTCCTCTCCTCTTCCCAGACCCCTGTAAGCTGGCTCTTCACCAAACACAGAACCAGAACCGGACCTCCCGGACCTCCCGGACCTCCCGGACCCCAGCGCCGACGGCCGCTCTTTCCCCTTCACCTCGGAAATACCCCGCAGCTCGGTGCGGTCTCGGCTCCTGCCCGCCTCGGTCTCTACCCTGGGTGCCCCCACCACCTCCCCCCGGGGACCCCGGGTAGACACCACAGCTCCTGGCCGCGGCCGCCGCCTCAGCACCGGTCTCCTCCGCCTCCTTCTATGGCACAGAATCTACACCCTCCTGAGACCCTCGCCCACCACCATTCCCGGGGCCACCCGTTCATGCCGACTGCGACCACACCACCGCTCCCCCGCCCCGCCCCTCCACACCCCGCCCCCTGCTCCCGGGTCGGCGCCTCTCAGGCCTCGCAGGGACCCCACTTCCTAGACCCCTTCAGACCGCCACTCTCTCTCTGACCAGCAGAGCCCCCGCCCCGTCTAGACCTCGGCTTCTCGGAGGCGCCCTTTCCCTGGCTCCGCCGGGCTCCCTCCCGGCCCGCGCCCGCGTCCTCGGGTCGCCCGCAGCCGCCCCGCCGCCGCGCCCCTTTACCACTGGACACTGTGGCGCACGCAAGCAGGAGCGTCAGGACCAGCAGCCGCTCCAAACCCGCGGGGGCCTGGGTGCCCGGTCTGGGCGGCAGCTTCGCGCGCACAGCCCCAGTCATCTTCCTCAGGGCGACAGCGGCCATAACGGATTCTGCCCGGAACCTGCGCGGTAGCTAGGCTCTGCGTCATGACGTCAGACCCTGCGTCAGGCGTCAGGGCCCGGAGCCCGTGCGTCCCAGCGTGGTGACGTTGCAGCCGGCAGCCGGGCGCGGGCTCTGGAAAGGGAAATGAGGAGGAAGGGTGGTGGGAGCTGGGCAAAGGGGAGCCCCCGCCCCCGACTGGGCTGCGGGCCAAGGAGGTGATGGGTCCGGAGTGGGGAGGGTCAGGAGCGGGCCTCCGCCTGCCTCCCGGTGATGGGAAACGCACAGCTAATAAAAGCGCTTTAAAACGTCTGTGAATATATAACTTAATCAATTTAAAAAATAAATAAATAAAACTTCAAAAACAAAAAGGTCTGTGAATGGAGGAGCCAACTGTGTCATAGGCTGGTCCCCAAAGGAAGGTAACTGCCTCTCCCCTCCCAAAAGCGAAGGAAACGGATGTGAACAGGGCAATGTCTGGGTGGAATTACAGGTAAATGCTTTTACCTTTTATCTGTACCCATAATCATTCACCACTTCCGCAAACATTTAGCCTCTCCATACTTCAGTATACAGCGGGGGACAGGACAAAACCCGACTTTTGTGGTGTTTATTTTCTTGTGAGGGAGACCATAGTGTAAAATATACACTGTATGCGATGGAAAAGGCATTAGGGAGGAAAGCCGGGAAGCGGGCTAAGAAATAGAGGGGCAAAGGGCTTCCACATTTCCTGCAATAAGCCGCTGTTACTTTTTAAATCTTGAAACTTCAAATTCCCAGCATCTGAAAATGCAAACTTAGAAGCATCCACACAGGGCCCTTAAGGCAGCGGTTCTCAACCTGTGGGTCGCGACCCCTTTGGGGGTCGAACGACCCTTTCACAGGAGTCACCTAAGACCATCGGAAAACACATAATTACATATTGTTTTTGTGATTAATCACTGTGCTTTAATTATGTTCAATTTGTAACAATGAAAATACATCCTGCATATCAGATATTTACATTACAATTCATAACAGTAGCAAAATTACAGTTATGAAGTAGCAACGAAAATAATTTTATGGTTGGCGGTCACCACAACATGAGGAACTGTATTAAAGGGTGGCGGCATTAGGAAGGTTGAGAACCACTGCCTTAAGGCCTTAGGCACAACGGTTTGATCTGTATGTTCTGTGAATGTTTCCTTAATAAACATCTATAAGCTTCAGATAAAAGTCCCATCGGGTCAGTTTGCAGGAAAATCAGCATGTCAGGAAAGAAGATGTTTATTGTACCCACCACTTCCCCACTCTGGGCTCCGAGATTCCTTCGGAAGATTGCTGCCACCCCACCCCACCCCCAAACACACACACACATACACACACACACACACAGCTGAGCTGCCTCTGAGAGAAGGGCCTGTGTTCTCCTGAATCTGGATTCCCTTAACATTTATCTGGCCCTGGCGACAGCTCTGAGACACACACACTACGCGGTTAAGAAAACTGAGAAGTCATTCATGGGCTCACTTCCCTAAGCCCACCACAAGCCTACACAGACTGAATGGTGCCCTCATCGCAAAGCTTCCAGGGCAGCCAGGGCACAAGTCTTCCCAAGTTCCCCTGGAGCTCCCCTCTGAATGCAGAAACCACCGCTCAGTTTCATGAATAAGCTTCATTCTAGCTTCTGCTTGTTGGGAGTGATTTAAACAGGCCTTTTTCTGTAATAAATACACTTCAACCCTCTCCTTTGTCTTTGTCCTGATTGTTTATTCTCTTACTGGTGAGCTGTTATGAACTCAAAGCACTTTACACAATCTTCTGTGATGCTGCATACAATAGGCACGTATTTAATTTAAAATGGGGAGGAAAATAGTCCCTCATACTCCAAGGGCACTTTGTACATTTCAAAATACCAGTACTGTACCTGGCATCTGACTGGTTGTACCCAGTATCCATTCTATGCCAAAACCTCTAGACCAGTGGTCGGCAAACTCATTAGTCAACCGAGCCAAATATCAACAGTACTTCATCAAAATAGACTCGTCCTCATCGCTTCTCGGCCTTTTCGCTAAGATCAAGTGCAAAATAGACTCGCCCAGGCCAAAAACCGACTTCTGCACAAGGGCCACAAAGTTTCAATCGCACTGTACGTGCACCCACACGTGGTATTTTGTGGAAGAGCCACACTCAAGGGGCCAAAGAGCCGCATGTGGCTCGAGAGCCACAGTTTGCCGACCACGGCCCTAGACAAACCCAACAAAGTTCATTTTGAAATGGCTGCACATAATTATAAACCTGATGAAGACAGCATGGCAAATACGGAGGCCAGGAGGTATGGGGTGATCAGTTACACAAAACGCGAGAAATAAACCTGATACTTTGGAACTGTCACTTCCAGATACCCATAAAAAGAAATTTTGCCTAAAAATGTTATCATTGAGTGGGAAAAAATGTTCATGTTTGTTGATACTGGGTAATGTATATGTAGTTTGTTACTATTCTACTTTGTGAGTGTTGGAAGTTTTCACCGTTATTTTTAAAATTATAAACTTATGGCAGAATTCTAAAACAGCCCCAACGACCCATGCCTTTTTATGATTCCCTGCCCTTGAGTGTGGGAGAAATCAGTGAATATATCACTTCTGTGATTAGGCTGTTATATGGCACAACTGACTTTGAAAATGGGAGATTACCCTCAGTGGGCCTGGCCTAATCAGGTGAGCCCTTGAAAGGGTGGAGCAGTTATCAATAAGTTATGGGGATGTAATATACAACATGGTAGCTACTATGCTGTATATTTGAAAGTCGCTGCCAGAATAGATCTTAAAAGTTCTTATCAGAAGAAAAAGTTGTAACTATGTGTGGTGATAGATGTTAACTACACTTATTGTGGAAATAACTTTGCAAATATTGAATCATTATGTTGTACACTGAAACTATAATGTCAATTTTATCTCAAAAATAAAAATAATTTTAAAGCGAGGGTGGGTCTACTCCTGGAGATTTAAAGTGTGAAAGGGATTTGGCAGTGAATGTTCTGTCCCAGCTTTGAAGATGAAGGGGACCACGTGGCAATGCATGCAGGTGGCCTCCATTAGCTGAGAGTGGCCCCTCGCTGGTGGCCAGCAAGGAAATACAGACAACTATCCTACAACCAAAAGGAACTGAACTTTGCCATGTAAAGGACCCCAAACTCCAGCTGAGAACACAGTCTGGCTGACATCCTAACTTCAGCATTGTGAGAACTTTCAGGGAGACCCCAACCACAACATCCTTGGATTTCTGAACTATAGACATGTGAAATAAATAAATGAGTGTTGTTTTAGAAACCAAATTCGTGGTAATTTGTTATGCAGCAACAGAAAACTAAAAATATCACACACACACACACACACACACACACAGACACACACAGAACAGGGGCCAAAGAACAAGACCAAATGCCCTGTTTATTTACACTCTTTTATTAATAAAAACAACAGAAGGAAGACGAGGTTTCAATATTTTATTCAAGTTTTATTTTAAGTGATGTTAATTACAGCATTTGAAAGGGATGTTCTAATTCCACACAATGGAAGACTCTAAAATGTACCCATTAAACTGCTAAAAAACCGAGTGTCTAATTTAGGTTCCGAGTGTTGTCACCATGTGATTACAGTCACAGACTCTTCCCAGCTTGCAGCTGGAGCTTTTGGAAGCTATTTCATACTCTGGTGCAAGGGCAAAAACCACAACATGAGAGGGAATTAAGTCCTGAATTTATTGGCTTCATCACATCCACCTTCTCCACCCCAAAATGGCACAAAAGACACTACCACACCCTGCAGACTACTTTTGGTGCAAAAGAGGTGATGGACCGGGGTGGAAACAGGTCTAAAAAAGTCCCATCAGATGAGTTTGTACACGCCATCAAATAGTGAGCCTCTCTCAGTTAGGGTAGGAAATCAAGATTCAATTCTCAGGAAGTCATAATTTCATACATTTAAGCAATACAAATTTACAAAGTGCTTACAAATCATCATCAGCTTCCACTTGCAGCCATTTCTCGATAAAAAAGAAACCTGACATCTTAGAGGGGCTGCCAAGTTCCCCCAAGTCTACAGCTGTGAGGACCTGCTTTGGAATCGGGTTTCTTCTGTACCTCTGAAAGGGTAACACCTTAAAGCTGAATCATCTTTAACCTGGAGGTCTAACATGATATTTAGCAATACTTGCATCCCAGACATACAACATTAAAAGGTACACTAAATTCTGAAGGTAGCTATGCTGCAAAATAGTTTAAAATTAAACAATTGAACAATCTTCGTTTATGCTTGAAATTCCAGTCCTAGACCAAGCTTGTGGCCACCAGCATTGACATTCTTGCCATCCAGCAGAGCTGACAGCGTCAGTTTTATACCTGAAGGGAAAAGTCCGGGAGATGAAAGGGGAGGGATGAAGAAAAGAAGAGAGAAGAAAAGTTAACACACGGAGGAATGTCGGAGTGCCCTGGCAAAACCACACCAAATTCAAAACCAGTTCCAGCTCCGTGATCAGGGGCAAAACCACATGGCCCTTCTGTTACTCAATGCCATCTGCCTAATTAACAGATAGCTGGAATGAGCTTATTCAACAATCACTATGATTCCACGGCCTACCTAATCCACTCTAGGGACTCCACTTTCCTTTTTCCTTTCATCGCCTCCTGCTACCACTCAATCTCTACCATTGGCACCATGTAGTAAGCTTCTTCAGCAATAGCCCCTTGAAATGAAACCCCTTTCATGAACCAGAC
Organism: Myotis nattereri; assembly: GCF_964212035.1. NCBI lineage: Eukaryota > Metazoa > Chordata > Mammalia > Chiroptera > Vespertilionidae > Myotis > Myotis nattereri. Next base: position 76,664,802 of record NC_138080.1, read on the forward strand.
ACCGAGGTCTTACACTCGTACACACACACACACAATACTGATATTTTCCCTAGAACAGCTTGATTCTGACATCATGTTATCTTAGATTTCCAGGGTTCAAAGGCCCAACCTATTCAAAATAACCCCAAGGGGCTGGCCTAGCCAACTGTGCAGAGGAAACCTGCAAACCAGTATCAAGCATTATGTACACTGAAAGAAAAAAGGATGGAAGAAAACAACAAAAATTGTAACATGTTAGCTTTGCTCTTCTCTCCTACTTACTACTTCTCCTATTCTCCAAATCTATATTAATAAAAGGGTAATATGCTAATTAGACTGGACATCTTCTGGACAAAGCCACGGTGGCGGGGGCCAAGGCAGAGGCGGTTAGGGGCAATCAGGTCAGCAGGGGAGAGCAGTTAGAGGCGATCAGGCTGGCAGGGGAGCAGTTAGGAGGCGATCAAGCCAGCAGGGAAGGGCAGTTAGGAGCGATCAGGCCGGCAAGGGAGCAGTTAGGGGGCGATCAGGCCGGCAGGGGAGCAGCTAGGGGCATCAGGCTGGCAGAAAGAGGCAGTTAGGGGCAATCAGGCAGGCAGGCAGGGGAGCAGTTAGGAGCCAGCAGTCCTGGATTGGAGAGGGTACAGGCTGGACTGAGGACCCACCCCGCCTCCATGCACAAATTTCGTGCACCGGGCCTCTAGTGTTTTATAATGACTGCACTCCTCTATAAACATTTCATTATAAAACTTTATAGACACTCATTTGCAATGTACTATGCAGGCATTTTGTAAGCAATAACATAATGCAGCAAACAAGAACCACAATATTTTTTAAGACAAAGAACTAATTTCACATACAACACATACCTGGCTTTAGTGTCTGGGTGTATCCTAACCCTATCAGGCTGGAGTTGTTCACTTTAGCCTAGTCAAGAAAAACAGAAGACACAATAAGAGCTTTTTAATCAACCAACTCTAAACTTCAGAATCATATTCTCTTTTTTTGTGACTACTTTGTTTGTGGGATTCATTAAATTCACTAGGAAATGTATCAAATTTAGGGAGACTGGTCTCAAAAGGGAAACTCAAAGAGTCAACATCATTTTCAATGAAAAGGATGCTATTATTTACATTTAATTCCTGACGGTATGAATGCCTAATTTCACTTATACAAGTAGGTCTGTAGTCAAGTTATAACAGGTGAGGACACTTTCATTTATGGGCCCTGAGATAACAGGCTCTCTTAAAATGGGAGACTCTTCAAGATTTATTTGTTGGAATGAGGAAAATCAGCAAATGTGAGATGGGGTTTTTTGAGGCTTTTTTTTTTTTTTTTTTTTTAGGCAGAAAACACCATTAGAATTTTTCTCAAAAAAAAAAAAAAAAAGAATTTTTTTCTTCATGAAAAAGAGAAACAAAAATCTACTGACAATGAAGAAAGTTCAGCACTGACAAGCCTGAGTGTAAAATGGAGACTGGAGTAAAAGAATGACCTAGCCAATCACTTCAGTGTCAGCAATTAGTGAATGTTCATTAATAACTAAGTTCAGTAAAGCAGTGAGTCCATAACGATTTTGCCCTCATTCCTCTGCCTGAGTTGTGGGGAAATCCGGGCCTCTCCCTGACCCCTTTCTCTAAAAGGAGGAGGAGTCAGGAGCAGAGCAAGCTCAAGCCATGAGAACGCCGAGTCCTGGTAAAGCTGGTGCGTGTTTTCCTGTTCGAAGGCTATTTTCAGACCTGACATCTCCCGTCAGGAAGAGCAGAGCAGGGAAAGGAAGGCCTCCGGCAGTCAGTGCCCCGTCTAGCTGCTCCTTTTGGCTCATGTCATCCAAAGAACAAGGCTCCTTCCTTTGTTTTTATCTTTTTTCTTCTTCTCCTCCTGCCCCCGCCCCCCCGCCCTTTGTTTTTACATGCCTAACACAAAAGGAGCCAAATTCCATTCCTATTTCAAGAGACTTGAAATGGGCTGTCTGTAATTTATACAAACCAGCCCAGAAACCACCCTGCAACATCCTGAAACCACTCAGAAGGGGGTGCCGCCAGCAGTGCCCTGTGAACAGAGATGGAGCTCGGCAGGATTTAATGTGAAAACTCTGCAGCACCCAAGGGCCCCTGAGCAACGCTACAGGGTCTGCAAGGTAAGATGCCCACTGCCCAGCACCGGGGCCTGTCTTCATAATGTGCAATGTGGGAGCTGGGCAAGAGAAGGACAGTGTTCAAGGGAACCCCTTTCTAGTCTGCAGCATGGAACCGGAACTGGTTAGAGGAGGAAGCACCTTAGCCAGCCAGCCTGGGTCAAGCCCAGGCCCCCGCACTTACCCAATGTCTGCCCTTGGGCAAGTTACTCAACTTCTCACTTGATCTTGGCCAAAAGTCCCAGAAACCATTACTTACTCGACTTCTCTAAGCTCCCAGTTCCTCATTTGTGATAACAGGGATGGCATGATTTCTGAAAAAGGCACCTACTTCAAATGGGTTGTGTAAGAATTAAACACAGTAATCCACCTACAAGGGGCTCCACACAGCGGCTGGCATCCACAGTAAGTACTATTACGGGTAGCAGTTTCCTTATTTCGAACTCTTTTCACAGCGAGAAAATCTCTAGCCAGTGCATCGAACCCCAACAGTCGGGAATGACTCCAACCTAAGGTCAGGTGGGGCCTAGGTGATGCACGATTCCACAGGTACCCACCGAGAAGCAGGCTTCAGGGTCGATCTGATACTTGGCTGCTATTCCAAAGCGAGTGTTACTGTTTCCTGCTGTCCAGGCGAGATTAACGGCGGTCTCCAACTTCTTATTCACCTTCTGATAAATGGAGCCACCAAACTCCGTCCCGTCGTTCCTGCAAACAAGCACAGCACAGATGCTGAGATGTCCAGGAAGGCAGGCTGGCGCGCGGCAGGGCTGCCCACGTCAAACCGAGGGCAGGGAGGCTGTAAAAGGACTCACCTGCTCACAAAACAAGTACCAAATTACAGGAAGCCTGACAGGAATGGAACGGACACCAGAGTCGGGGGGTTCGGAGCAAGGGCGGCTATTTCAACCATCACTGGGAACACCCAACGGCAGCTCAGTCAAGCACCCAGGCCCCACTGAACTTGAAGTTTGCTTCTAAAATACTCTTTAAAAATAGATGCAGCATTGGGATTCGGGATTCTGAGTGATTTCTCTTCTGCTAAAGTTATTACTTTTTTAAAGGCTTTTATCATAAAAATGGTAAGGGACGGGGAGCAAATGAGAGGAGAACACAGCCAGAAGGGGCAAGCAAGGCTGGGCCAGGGTTCCTCAGAAGTCAGGTTACAGAGCCTGTAGCACCACCAGCTACAGCCACCGCTCGGGGACACAGCGGGAACGGAGCCAGCCCCTTGGAAGAGAAGCGACTGCCAGAGCTCAACCTCTGGTTCAGACTGGTCCACCTGTGCATACTGCTGGTCCAGGCAGCAGCGTCTACGATCCTGGTGGGATTTGAAAAAAAGCTACTTGCTACTGACAGAACGCTTCTGCTCTTTCAAGATGGAATGAACCCCGCTGGCTAGACTCCTTCCTCTCTTCCAAACACTCCATATTGACTCCAGCCTCTGGCAATAGACCCTTCACTCCCTGACATTTTCAACATAAATAAACACTGTCAAATTTCTGCCTCATCTTCTCGGATGTTTCCAGTGGAAATGACATTGGAAACTGTTAAGGCAGAGCCCATGTGCTTTAGAATCCAGAGCTTAGAACTCACTAACCCAAGAATGAATTGTTACTTTCATTGCGAACTCTGCTTTTCACCAATACACTCTCCCTAAAGTAGGTGCTCATTAAATAGATTCTAAATTCTTACGTTTTCCCCTGAAATTCAGAATTGTTACTTCCAGAAACAACAGGAACCACCTGACTTGAAACCCTGACTTCTTCAGGAAGTCCGAGCATGCTGCAAAACAGCAGCTTGTCAAAAGTAACAGATGTGAGTGGCTTTGGTATAACTCAAAAGGGGATATTTTCTTGGTCTTAAATGTTTTCCAAAGAAGTGTCATGTTTTTCTATATATTCTAAAACCAGTAACACAGCCTTCCCTTACTGAGTTCTCAAAACCATAAAGAAAGGGAACTCATTCAAATTCATCTCTATGAAGCACAAAGAGTGTCTGTTACACGTCTGGGGCTCTGTAAGCACAGGGTACCCAGACTGGCTGTGTCAGCTGATCCCATGCCAGGTCCCAAAATAAACCATGTCCACTTCTTAAAAATCGTGAAGTTCAGGTACATGGGGAAAACAGCAAACAACCATTGTCCTTCCTAACCTGGTGCCAATTCCCAATTCCAAACCAAGGGACCACTTTCCATTTCAGTCAAAACGGTAAATTAAAAAACACTTCTATGCTTGTGGTATTTTCCTATTTTTTGTACGTTACCTTTTTAAATGTATGTAACCTTTTTGCCCCTTCATTGGTGTACATTTCCTATGAGTTTTATCACATGTACAGACTCACGTGACCACCATCACAATCAGGATACAAAACAGTCCCATCAACCCAAACTCCCTCGTGGCACCCCTTCGTCGTCACAACCTTCCCCAGCCTCTGAGCCCCTGACCGAACATCTCTATAGTTTTCCTGTGACTTTTTAGTTTTCAAAGACTCAAAATTTATGAATAATATTCATTTATTATATTACATTACTTAATTATAAGAAATTCCCTCAAAAAATGAATTAATGGAAATGTGATTCCTTTAGACCAGGGGTCCTCAAACTTTTTAAACAGGGGGCCAGTTCACTGTCCCTCAGACCGCTGGAGGGCCGGACTATAGTTTAAAAAAAAAACTATGAACAAATTCCTATGCACACTGCACATATCTTATTTTGAAGTAAAAGAACAAAACGGGAACAAATACAATATTTGTATTTGCATGTGGCCCGCCGGCCGTAGTTTGAGGACCCCTGCTTTAGACACTAATACCATTTACTTGTGTTTAAGTTTCAGAAGTCTCTTCTTGAGTGACCTCTAGTGGAGAGAAAGAAATTTAGTAAAGTGGCACCCGACTTGTGCTGCAGGTTAGCTCCTCATGTCCCACAGGGATGTTATGGATGAAATATTTGTTTCCCTTAATCTAAATCAGCACTGCAACTCTCAAGTTTGATGACAAAGGGCTCTCTAATCCAAGCCGTAATTTCCTCTTCCCTTCACTCTACTGTCCAGAAATTAGTAAACTTTCCAATGCTCCACCATGCAGAGGGCACTCTGTATTTAACTGAGAAAACCATCTCCTCATTTGTCTCCCATCCTGATCCTCACAGGCAACATGCGGAGAAAGAGAGAGCTGCACCTTTTCCCCCACTTTAACTAAAACCGAAAGGCCCTCCAATGCCCGTAAAGCTGCAGGGAAGGGACAGGCCTCTGGACTGACACCACACCCTTGATCCGTCCTTCTGTGTGTACCAGCGACAGCATTTACTGTTCACTGAATACAAAGACCCTAAGTCAGGTCAGGAAATGGGTAGGTGGGAAACAGTCCACTTGGCTCATCTGATTACAACAAACTCACTGTACAGTGACTAAAAATTGAGCTTAGCAGTCATCATGAAGAGCAATCCCCTGCTGCACACACTCGCACGCCCACACTCACACGCACTTACACATTAGTGTGAAGCTGGAATTCATCGGTCTTGTAGCCAACCGCAAAGTTGCTCTGGGTCACTCGAGACTTCGCCGTCTCAAAATTCATCTGGTAGCCAGCCAGCCAGCCCTCATAGCCCAGCACCAGGGCACCCCGGATCGAAGGCCCGGCCATGTCGAAGTCCACGTCGCAGCCCAGGTTGATGTGCTCCCGCTTGTACCCTGTCTTGATTTTAGCATTTTTTTTCCTGAAGGAAAAGAGATTGTATTAAAATCAGGAGCTAACTCTCCTTGTGACAACCATGCCGAAAAATGAAAAATTAAAAAAAAAAAATCCCAGTTTAAATGGGGGGGCGGGGGGGGCCGCACAGAAACAGTCCCAAATCTCCCTTAAGCATAAGCAGCTGCTGTGCCACAATAGGCAGATGTCATCCATCAAATCCAGGCTGCGGAAATAATGAAGTGAGCACACAGCTTGAAAATCACATGAGTCATTTTCTTTTACTTCCTCTCCCTGTGTCTCCTGTAGTGGCCTACACAGGCATGTATTAGGTAGAGCGCCATCATGTAATTATGAAACAGGTGTGTCTGCTGTTTTCCCAGACTGGTAAAGAAGGCATACCTAAACAGCAGATCTCTTTTGTTGTTGTTAATCCTCACCGAGGATATTTTCCCATTGATTTTTAGAGAGAGTGGAAGAGAGAGGCAAAGACGGAAAGAAACATTGATGTGAGAGAAACACATCGATTGGTTGCCTCCTGCACGAGCCCCGACCAGGGCCCGGGCCTGGGAGGAGCCTGCAACCAAGGTACATGACCTGGACCAGAATCGAACCCCAGACCCTTCAATCCCCAGGCCGACGCTCTATCCACGAAACCAAACCGGCTACGGCTAAACAGCAGCTCTTTAAGGAGATGGTCTGGTCCTCTTCTTACTTGGTGGCTCACTTAAGCAAAAAAGAAACAAACACTAGATCTTGTCTAAGTAAATACAACAGCTTTTAATCAGTATTCATGAGACGGCAAGGAGAACTCGGCACAGGTACAGAAGCTAGGGCCCTGCAGTCACAGGGCCAGGAAGACCCAGGTCTAGTCTGCTGACTCCAGGCTGGTGTAGGACCAGGTCAGTGCCGCCCCTGCCTATGGTTCAAGACCCAGCACCCCTCAGGACGCGCAGGTGAGTTGTGTCACCTGCAAATATATTGTCACCAGGCCTTTCACCAAAAGTCAACACTGAAGACAAGATCACATCTATCAAACAATATTTATACTCTTTACACCTGACTGTTTCTGTCATTGAGCTACAAAATGGACATCTCTCATGGACAGCAAGCTGCATTCTCAGCAGAGATCAGGGGAGAAACCAGATCTGTCAGAGGCCCAAGGACTTCACAGCCCTGTCCATCCCAGAGTCATTCACACTGAGACTGAAGCCTCCCCAGCACCTGGCCGATGGGTCCTAAATAGCATTCCCTCCTAAAAGGAACCAGTGCTCCTCAGAGAAATAGTCGATTATAGGTTGCAGGAAATGTGCAAGGTAAGCTTGAGGCATCTATCAAAGCCTCAAGGACAATGAGGCTGGGGCAAAAGGACTTGAGACTCCCAAGGGCTTAAACATGGGGCAATGGGAGCATTGTAAAAAGTAATATCGGCAGCCCTGGCCAGTGTTGTTACGTGGTTAGAGATCTGGCTCGTGCACAGAAGGATCAGAGGTTCGATTTCCAGTCAAGAGCATACCTGGGTTGCAGGTTCTTGATCCCCGGCCCGAGCAACCAATTGATGTGTCTCTCTCACATCTCTCTCTCTTTCTTCCCCTTCCCTCGTTCCCTTCCACTCTCTCTTAAAAAAAAAAAAAAAAAGTAATCTCAGCGATACATTGAAATATATCAAATATGTTTAAATCTATTAATTCATAACAACAAAACACACACATTAGTCAGCCTTAGAGGCTAGAGAACTAACTTGTAATTTTAAAAAGATTAAATAAAAAAAGGAATTAAACATCTATTCTACCTTTCATATAGTAACTATATCTCAAATAGTAACTATAACTAAATAGTTGATGAGAAGTTTCTCTTTAATAAAATACTCTAGCTAACAAATGAAGAAGGAATTATCACCAATTTGCAACCCTTAATGAGTGGGTTGGCAAAATATGAAATTCATAATGCCACTGAATTGTACACTTAAAGATGGTTGAGATGAATGACGCCAACATGCACGAGAAAACCAGGCCTTCTTTGTGCATCCCAATGGAATCTCGTAGAGTACCGTGTATTTTAGTACCACCCCCCATGGAATATAAACATGATGAAGCCTCTAGACCAGTGGTTCTCAACCTTCCTAATGCCGCCACCCTTTTATACAGTTCCTCATTTTGTGGTGACCCCCCAACCATAAAATTATTTTCGTTGCTACCTTATAACTGTAATTTTGCTACTGTTATGAATCGTAATGTGAATATCTGATATGCAGGATGTATTTTCATTGTTACAAATTGAACATCATTGAAGCATAGTGATTAATCACAAAAACAGTATGTAATTATATATGTGTTTTCCGATGGTCTTAGGCGACCCCTGTGAAAGGGTTGTTCGACCCCCAAAGGGGTCTCGACCCACAGGTTGAGAACCGCTGCTCTAGACTTACAGGAAATAGGGGGATATCTAGTTTCAACAAATAAATTGCAAGGGGGAAAAACAGAGAGGAGAATCCAAAATTAGGAGCCATATAAACCAATTTTTGCAATTTTGGATGGACAATTTTTGATTCTATAAAAATTATGCAGCCGTAGCCGGTTTGGCTCAGTGGATAGAGCGTCGGCCTGCGGACTAAAAGGTCCCAGGTTCGATTCCGGTCAAGGGCATGTACCTTGGTTGCGGGCACATCCCCAGTAGGGGGTGTGTAGGAGGCAGCTGATCGATGTTTCTCTCCCATAGATGTTTCTAACTCTCTATCCCTCTCCCTTCCTCTCTGTAAAAAATCAAAAAATATATTTTTTAAAAATTATGCAATTTGAACAGACTGGAGATTTGCCCATATTAAGGAATTGTGATTTTTTTTTATTTTTAATAAATCTTTATTGTTCAGATTATTACAGATGTTCCTCTTTTTTTCCCCTATATCTCTCCTCCACCTGGTTCCCATCCCACCCCATGCCCTTACCCCCTGCCACTGTCCTCATTCATAGGTGTAAGATTTTTGTCCAATCTCTTCCCGCCTCCCCCACACCCCCTTCCCCCCCAAGAATTGTCAGTCCACTCCCTTTCTATGCCCCTGCTTCTATTATCTTCACCAGTTTATTCTGACTTAATTTTTAGGTTCATTTGTTGATAGGTATTTATTTGTTGTCACTTTTTGTTCATAATTTGTATCTTTACCTTTTTCTTCTTCTTCATCTTCTTAAAGAATATCCTTTAGCATTTCATATATTCCTGGTTTGGTGGTGATGAACTCCTTAAGCTTTTTCTTGTCTGTGAAGCTCTTTATCTGACCTTCAATTCTACATGATAGCTTTGCTGGGTAGAGTAATCTTGATTGTAGGTTCTTTCTATTCATCACTTTGAATATTTCTTGCCACTCTCTTCTGGCCTGCATGGTTTCTGTTGAGAAATCAGCTGACAGTCGTATGGGTACTCCCTTGTAGGTAACTAACTGTTTTTCTCTTGCTGCTTTTAAGATTCTCTCTTTGTCTTTAGCCCTTGGCATTTTAATTATGATGTGTCTTGGTGTGGTCCTCCTTGGATTCCTCTTGTTTGGGGCTCTCTTCGCTTCCTGGACTTGTAAGTCTATTTCTTTCATCAGGTAGGGGAAGTTTTCTGTCATGATTTCTTCTAATATGCTTTCAGTATCTTGCTCTCTCTCTTCTGGCACCCTGATAATTCGGATGTTGGTACGTTTGAAGTTGTCCCAGAGGCTCCTTAGACTATCTTCATATTTTTGGATTCTTTTTTTATTTTGCTTTTCCAGGTGGGTGTTTTTTGCTTCTTTGTATTTCAAATCTTTGACTTGATTCTTGGGATCCTCTAGTCTGCTGTTGGATCTCTGTATTTTACTTATAATTTCAGTCAGTGTATGTTTAATTTCTGACTGGTCCTTTTCCATTTTTTTGGCATTCTCATTAAGATCCTTGAAGGTCTCACTAAGTTCCTCAGATCTTTGTAGAAGATTCTTGAGTAACCTTATAACTGTGGTTTTGAACTCTATGTCCTCCATTTCTTTCATTTGTGACATGTTTGTCTCCGCATTTTGGCTGACTGCGAGGACCCGCTGTGTCTATAGTGGAAGAACTGCTGTGCTGGAGACACCATTATGGGGTAGGACTTGCTTCCGTGGGGCTTTGGTGCTCACTGAGTCTGCTTCTTGAGTGTGTCCCTTATTGATGTGAGGAGTTGAAATCTGGTATCTAACCAGGGAACCCTGGCTCCTGGATCTCCAAGTCAACCATTGTGTGGGTCCACCCAGCAGGAGCTACAGCGATATCAACAGATTTCTCCTCTTTGTTTGGGGTTTGGAAGTTTTGGAGCTCTATGACCCAGCTGCAGTTTGTTGGGATAGGTTGCAAAAACGCAGGTGATTCCTTGCGCCACTGGCACAGCTTGAGCAGGGATGTAAATTGAGTGGGGTGGGGTCTCAGAGAATCACCAGGGTGGAGCAAACAGCAATGGTTGTCGTCAGCGTCTCCGCGACTCCGACTCTGCGTCTCTGCTTCCCCGTGTCCCACGCCCCCACGGCAACAATGATCCCTGCGAGCAGCTCTGCGAGAAAGCGACCCTCGCTTTCCGACCTGCTGCAAGACAGTCCAGTTTCTCCCCATAGGAGTCTGGGACCTCAGAGTCTCGCCTTAAACGAGCTCAATGCATTCGAGACCTTGTATCCCTTTCCGATTGAAAAAAACCGCGCATCCAGTTGCAGCCCGCCTCGTGTGCGCCTTCGTACCTCTGTTCTTGGCTCTTCTGCACCTCCTACCCAGTCTCAATGCGCTTCTTTCTTTCCTTCTAGTTGTAGAACTTCCACTCAGCCAGCTTTCCCATGGTTCTGGATGACAGCTGTTTTGTCTTATAGTTGTAATTTCAGTGTTGTTGTGGGAGGCAGCACGCACAGGTTTATACCTTACGCCGGCATCTTGGTTCTCCCCTTGTGATTTTTTTTTTTTACAATGTAATGATATTATAGTTATGCTTTTGTAAAAAGGAATCTTAAAAGTGTAACATGCTAATTAGACCGGACGTCCTTTCAGACATCCTTCTGGACAAAGCTCGGGCTGCGAGGGAAGCCCGGGTCCCGGGTGCCAAAGGGAAGCCAGTGCCAGCAGACGGGGGAAGGAAGGCCTGCTCTTGCACAAATTTCGTGCATCGGGCCTCTAGTATTAAAATATTTACAAATGAAATTGTATGATATATTATTTGCTTCAAAATAATCTGCAGGTGGGAGGGATTAATTATGGATGCATAAAGAAAACATGGGTTGATGATTCTTAAAGCTGGGTGATAGGAACATGATAAGGGTTTAATATATTTTTCTGCATTCTTTTGTGTGTTTAAATTTTTTCATAATAAAAAAATGTGAAGGTTAAACGTCCCAAGTCCTCAATGAGACAAGAATTCCAGAGGTCATAGTTGAAAATAAGGCCAACACCCTTCCCAAGGGACACTGACACCTGCAACTTTCGTACAAGTTGCTTCTGCACATTTTCACAAACTTTGAAGGAAAGGCATAACCACCAAACCAATTATCTCTCGATCAGAAAAGCTCAAACCTGTTTTGGTGTGTCTGCTCTTTGGGGGAAGAAACCTGGATTTGGGCCAAGCATCTATCTGGCACCAGGCTGGGTAGGATGATGAATGAAAAGACAGCTGCTCAGGGGCTGACATTTAGATAGAGAGGGAGGCCAAGAAATGTAAAAAGTGGGCATCTCATAACGACTAGGTGAAAAGCTGCTGCTGACCACAAAGTGTGAGGCCTGGGCAGGGCCTCTGACCACTGGTGTGCTCCAGCTGCCCTGACCGTGTACTCAGCACCTCCAGTGTCGCCCTGGGTTCTGGCCAAGGACACGAGGTCCCCGGAGAATGGGCAGTGCTGGGGCAGTGACTCAGGTTTCTCTCCAGGCTTCTGATCTAAGGAAGCATTCCACTGCTCGCTCTTTAAACAGTGGTGCTAATTTGACAAGCACCTGAGAGGGGCATGACTCTGATTTGTGGTTCACGAGCTGGCTGTACCTGTGTTAGGTACTCAGTGTGGGTGCTGGTCCCTAGATGAAGTCTGTAGCCTCATCCAGATGTGGTCTACACTCCGCTCCTCATGGAAGCCAGGATGCTTTCCCAGACTATAACCCTCAGGCACTTTGGAAAGCCAGCTTCACTTCCAATCTACATGCATGTCATCAAAACTTTCCTCGGATACCCAGTAGAACGCGTACACCTTGCACCCACAATCTTGGTTTCAAAACACCCTTCTTCAATTAAAGAAACCAAGGGGTTTTGGAGAAATGGTTGACAGCAAGACTAGGGAAGAGCAAGAAGCAGCTGAGTCTGAAATATCTTCTGAAGAAGTACTCAAAAAAAAAAAAAATGATAGAGGCTTGTCCAAAATACATAGGATGTCAACTTGAAGGTGCTCCCAATGGCCATATCTGTGGGCAATATGGGTAATAAAATAACAGTAACGGATTATAACCCATAGAATAAAATTTCACGAACCCATACTGATATAAATAAATAATTGGTAAAATAAATAAATGGAAAAGAAAGAAAAGCTCTTCCTTACAGTAGAATCCCAATTAATCAATGCAGAAGGGATGATGGGAACAGGAAATCACCATATGACGCTTGCCAACCATAACTGTTGCAGGCAAGCATCACCAATTGATACTAATATTTGTGAGTCAAAGTCTAAGAAACAGAACGTTAGCATGTCTCAAAGTACCTCCCCACAAGATACTTACTATTTGCCAAGAGAAAAATAGTAGCTTGACAGAAAAACCAGGCAAACACCACTTTAACTAAGTGATGCAAGTCCGTGTCGTGTCACCAGTAGTGACCCATACTGACATGCACATACCTCCCGATATCACACAACACAGCAGCACTTCTATGGTCGTCAAAACTGCAGAACCTGAGGTTAACTACGAGGAAACATCAGGCAAATCCAAGCTGAAGAATTCTACAAAACAACTGGCCAGTCCTCTTTAAGAGTGTCAAGGTCACGAAAGACAAAGAAAGACTGTTCCGGATTAGAAGAGACAGGGAGACTGGACAACTGGATGCAATGCAGTTCCCTAAACTGGATCACGGACCTCAAACAAGGCGCCAGGCAGTTAGCAGCAACCTAATTTCCTGGTTCTGGTCATTATGGCTAGGTAAGATGCTAACATTAGGAGAAGCTGGGTGAAGAGTCTAAGAATATACATTTTTGTATATGTTAACTATAAAATATTTTGAAAAAAAAGTTAAATAAAAACCTTCCCTCTTATGTGTATTACTGCAGGACCCAGAAACTCTGCAAAACTCCCAAAGGTAGTAGGAAATCCCTTATAAATTCCAAAGTGTGCCACCTAGGGCAGGGGGCAAAGTCCTAGGCAGCAAAGTCAAGCCTGTGGGCAGGTCCAGCAGCCTCTTATCCTATCAGAGGCTTCCTCTGGGCACTTTCTCCCATCAGGGCAGGGTGCGGAGACAGGAAGTGGACCGGCAGGAAGCCAATACTCCTGCAGGAGAAACTCCAGCAAAGATAAGAACAAGAGTCAACTCAGCTCCTAGCCAATGGTCTTCAGATCATCCACAACCAACTTATAAGAAGACTATGACCCCCCGAGGCAGGAGCCCTGTCCACCCAGCCCCTTGTAGTCATCCTGCACCCTGTAGAGTGTCTCACCTCAGCCGATTCTCCCTCTAATAAACACCTGCCAAGGGGTTGTGGGTAGTAAAGGGTAAAGGGGGCCAAATATATAGACACAGAAAATGACTTGACTTGGGGTGTGGGCACACAATGCAATATATAGGTCATGTATCATAGAAATGTACGCCTGAAACCTAAATAACCTTACTAACCAATGTCACCCCAATACATTTAATATTAAAAAAACCCCACCACTTGTCAGAGGGAAAGGAAGAGAAGAAGAAAGGAGAAAATAAGATGGAATGGCAAACCCTGGCTAGTGCAGCTCAGGTGGTCGGGCATCCTCCCATGCACTGAAAGGTTGCTGTTCGATTCCTGGTCAGGGCACATGCCCAGGTTGCAGGCTTGATCCCCAGTAGGGGGCATGGAGGAGACAGCCAATTGATGTTTTGCTCTCACACGGATTTTTCTCTCTTTCCCTCTCCCTGCCTCTCTCTCTAAAAATCAATTTTTAAAATAAAGAAATTATAAATTAAAATTTTTTTAAAAAGATGGAATGGCAAAAAATGAAACTCAGAATGCCACTGAATTGTACGCGTAAAGATGGTTGAGATGGTAAATTTTGTAAGCATATTTTACCACAATTTTTTAAAGCTAAAATATGAAATTCAGTACATGCCCTTGAGCCTGCTATCAGCACGCAAAATCCCCTTCCCCAGGTTTGGGAGACCTGCTGCTCAGGGCAGGAAAAACAAGAGTGTGTTCTAGAAGAGAGCGATTCCAGCCACTGTGAAAAGTGCCCAGCAGGTGAGGCCGACCAACACACCATCTTGCCTCCTGATGTGCCCAGTGACCATCAAGCCTAATCTGTTTGTGGCTGGAGAGCCTGGGGCAAAAAGTGTAGCCTCAGGAGCCACCTTGCGGTTAAGCCCACACACTGTGTGTCCGTAGGATGCGGGGAGAGGGCCCAGGGCCCAGGAATGGGGCTGGCACCAGAGGTCAGTTAGCCCTGCTTCCAGATGTCGCCCACTGCCCTGAGCCTCGGCCACATGCATCACCAGCAGCCTCACTGGCATGAACCGGAGTGTAACTGGACCAGAAATCCTTCAGCCTCCGCGGCTGAGGCCAGAGCGATTACAGCGCAGAATCTTACTATAAAACGCAGCCAAGTGTCCTTGCAGAGAAAACAGATGAGATTCTTACCCAGTGTTTGGGGAGAAGGATGAATCAAAGGTCAGCTTCAGTCCACGTGCAAGCTGAACGGAAAAGAAATTCGCCAGTAGGTTTAGTCACGAGGCAGGCTAGCAGATGCCAATTAACAACACTGTCTTTTCGCAGGTTACCTGGTCTTCCACAGTAATCTCCGTGCCTAGTGTGTTGTCCGTGTTCCATTTCTCCGTAAATGTCAGACCATATTCAGTCCACCTGTACTTGGTTTCCAGACTGCCTGCCACTTTGGTGGTCTCGGTGTTGGCTGAACCTGAGCTTGTAAATTCCTTTGAAGGAGAGAGAGAGTCACAACCTGCATAGCAGCACTGCACTTTACATCCTTCCAACCCTGAACAGGCTGTGCTCCCTTTATGCAGGAGGGGACACCCTGCATGTGCGGGGCTAACGGTAATGCTATAACTCGTTTAGATATGTAAGGAACAGAGGGGGCTAAAGGAACCTGCTAAGGAAGAGAACCTATGGGCGATTCCTTATCAGCAGACAGCGTCCTTCCTCCCCAGTAACTCGGTCTGGACAGCAAGCATGTCAAACTCAAAGGCTAACACGGGCCAAATACACGAGGCATGCGGCCTGCGGGCCGCAAGTTTGACACGCTTGCTGTGCAGGAAGGCACTGCTCCTTCCATCCTGCCTGCAGCCTCGTAAAGCAAGAAAGCACCGAGCTAACGCTGACGGTGCAGTAATTCAACCCCAAAACGTCTTCCTTCCAGCAACGACCACAAGCACAATCTAAAACAGGCTACTACGATTTTTTGAAATAATTATGTGGCATTAAATACAGATCAATTTTAAAATAAAACTGACACCTGCCCCATATACCTGGGAGTGTTAAGAGCTGCCAAACTAAGGACCTATTAGTACGGTCCCCCTGGGCCGCCCATTCCACAGAGGATGCAGTAAGTGTGACAACTACAAACTGCCACAAACGAAAAAGTCCCTTCACTGGACGCTGCACCCAGAACACAGCGGTTATTTATTGATCTACAATAAACACCCATGCTCCAGGAGGGCCAGACAACTTACCAGTCCACTCTCAGATTTTGTTTTCAGCTCAAGCTTTATTAAGCCAAACCCTAAAGAAAGAAGATGGAAACTGTTAACAGGTTAGCTAAGTAACCGAGAGCAGCATCTCTGCCTCCCTTATGCTATTTCAAAATGGCGTGAGTGCCGAGGGCGCCCGTCTGCACGGCCGCCTGCCTGGGTGCAGAGCTCAGCTGCCATGGCGCAGCGGCAGGCAGACAGGCACACACCTGGCCCCCACCTGCGCTGCCAGCAGAGTCGGAGAAGAAGGTGCATGACCGCGTGGGCACATGCTTAAGGACGGGCTAAATTTAGAACTCGCTCTCCACTGCGGCAGCATCCACAGCTGCTGCACACCTGGGAGAGAGAACAAGCATGTCCACCTGTCTGCAGCAGCTCATGAGGCTGCCCCTACTGGGTGCACCACCGAGACTGCCTTCCTAGCCACAGGGAGCTGATCTTTTTTCCTGGGTGTGAGAGTTCTGAGAGCTGACTGACCCAGGTCTCTCTATGATGGGCAAAATCCCAAACATGCCCACCCAGTCTGTGAGCTGGGAGGCCGCCCCACGCAATACTCACCATAGCCCTTGGTGAAGACGTCCCTGGCGGACTTGCCAAGATCAATATACGTGGGAGGCACAGCCATCTTCTGCTACAATAAAAGAACCACCAGAATAAATGCATTGATAATTATGGAAATTAGTTTTCCATTAATAAAATTATTAGATATAATGAACCACCAATAAAAAGCACCAGCGCCGAATTCCAGGTGCCTTGTTCTCTCAGGTGGACAGAAGCCTGTGCTGTCTCATGCTCCTTTTTGTGGCCAGAGTGTGAGACACCCAGTAGGCATTTGTTGACAGCAGATAGCCTGACTTCAGACCCCTTCTCCTCGGCAGCCCAGCCGAGCACAGGCCCAGCGTATAGTAGGAGTCAGTAAATATTTGCTGAATGAATTAATTGTCATGAGCCAGCTACTTTACTGAATTGCAGATCTCTTGCCAATAAAAGATATCGTCTTACAAAATTTCAGCTGCTAGAACATTAAATCCCCAGAATAGAAATCAGAGCTTTTCATGGCAACCTATTTTCCATATGGGTCTTGATTTCCTTAATTCAACAAATATTTTTTTAATATATTTTCACTCATTTCAGAGAGAAAGGGAGAGGGAGAGATAGAAACATCAATGATGAGAGAGAATCAT
The DNA here is from genome assembly GCF_964212035.1 of Myotis nattereri. Classification (NCBI taxonomy): domain Eukaryota; kingdom Metazoa; phylum Chordata; class Mammalia; order Chiroptera; family Vespertilionidae; genus Myotis; species Myotis nattereri. The sequence continues at coordinate 76,681,668 of NC_138080.1, forward strand.
TGATCAGCTGCCTCCTGCACGCCCCCCACTGGAGATAGAGCCCGCAACCCAGGCATGCGCCCTCAACCAGAATCGAACCGGGGACCCCTCAGTCCGCAGGCCGACACTATCCACTGAGCCAAACCGGCTAGGGCTCAACAAATATTTATAGTGTATCTAATATGTGCCAGGATGGACCCAACTTTTCACAAAACTTTTGCATTTTAGAGGAGCCCACTTTTAGAGTATCAGACTCCTCACAGAGAACAGAGTGAACCTCAGGCGACTCTTCACATGAAAGGCCACGCAAGCCCATCTCCCCCCAAAATTTTAATTCAAATATTTAGTGAGCGCCAACATGACTTTATTTTTTTAAAACCAACTATCAAAGTACTAGTTGGGATAGTTGCTTATCACCAAGTCAGTCAACAAGCATTTATTTATTAGGCACCATGGTATTTAAGGAAGGCAAGTCACTCAAAGAGTCCTTGCCCCACAGACCACACCACATCCCTAAAGGACACACTGTGTACACAGAATTAAACGCGCAGCGCCAAATAGCATCATCTTCCACATCTTCTCCCTCCCCAAAGCCTTTAGCCAGAAACTTAATTAACCAGAGGATGGTTCCATTAATCTGTGAAATGCAGAGTACCTAAATAACCGACTGCTGCATGCACCCCATCCGAACTCACATTCACTCACACAAATGAACACCGACATGGCACGCTCCTGGTAAGGGGGGCCCCCGGGGAACAATGACACAATCCAAGTCCATTCCTGACCAAGGCCACTGCAAACACATTGCAGGGAGCCCACAAAACCAATGAGCCCTTTGCAAAAGAAACAACTATATAGACTTACAAAGTAAAATTGTGGTCCAGGTCCTATGTTACTCTCTTCAGAGGTTCTGCTCATTCCGTCAGAACCCAGTTTCCTGTCAGAGCAGAGAGCAGCCCAGTGAGCTGCTTACACTATCCCATTCTTGTTGCTGTTACTTCTTACACATGATCAGTCCAGAACCATGGGCAGCTCAGTCCACATTAGGGTCAGGGCACAAAGAACCCGGGAGAAGAGCCATTCTAGGCCGTCCCCACAGGCTCGTTCAAGTCTGGAGACGCCCCTTCCACCCCAAACAAACCCCATAGGCACGCCCACAACAAGGACAGACCAGGAAACTATGCCCCAGGTCCTCCAAAATACCCCAGCCTAAGGCATATGGCCCAGCATGGCCCCTCCCAGGAGCAATGAGACAACCCTGGACACATCTTGGTGAGCTCTCCACCAGAGCATTCTCCACCCCCACCAGCACTACCAGGTACCAGTGGACTCAGCACCCCTCTTCAGTGCTGCCTCCTCCGCAAGTGGGCCCCAAACTCAGCCCCGGGATGAAGGGGAGAGCAGTCCAGTGGCATGAGCTCTGGGTCAGCTAAGACCTCCCTGTGCCCCAGGGCCAGGGCCTTCCCAAGCTCCGCCCCTGGTTCCAGGACCAGCCTCATAGACACCGCGCCTTTCACATCTGGACAGGCCCGTCCCCCATGGAAAAAGCAAACACTCACCATTTAATGTTCCCCAAATGCCCTCTCATCACTCATCCCCAGAAACAAACAGGCAAAGCCACCTGTCAAAAAACACTCCACGCACAGCGAACATCACCCTAAGGACAGGGCCATGAAGGGGATAACCCTCCAAGGACAAGGGAGCTGGGTCAGCAGAGGAGGCTCTGATGAGGCCAGGCTCTCCTGGCTCCAGCTCAGCACCAAACTCACCCGTGGACCAGAGGGCACACCAAGGGGGCAGGGGGGTGGCTTCCCCTCACTAAGGCCCCCAGCTGCCTAGGCTGTAGCTTCCCCTTCTTTTTGTGCAGTCTTCCTTCGCCCTGTCTCCTGCTGCATTTATCTGAGGGAAGGCCCACGGCCACTCTGCCTCTGAGAAACTCAGCCTTTTTACAACTGCAAACGGCCAGAAAATGCCATTGAACACAGCTCTCAGCACCCACTTCAAGAACAATTTTATGGTAGAAATGATTCCATTCATGTTTTCCAGGCCAGCGCTGGAGGAAAGGGAATCCAGCATTCTGCTTTCTCATTTAATTCCCTGCCTGCGCTAACTTGAGGCTGAACCCTGGCCCTGGGCCCTCCCTCCACCCCAATCAGCTCACCATCTGTCCCTACAGCATCCACCACGTGTTTTCAGAAGCCCGGCCTCCAGAGGCTGAGCCTGAAGCAGAGCACTCAACATGGGCAAAGCAGGCAGCCCTGGACAGCGGAAGTCAGAAGGCTGTGGGGGAAGGCAGGACCCAGGTCTGTGCCTGGTGATGGCTTCAAGGCGTGGCCTTAGGAGCACAGTTGCCCAGGGGAAGTAGGAAGTGAGGGATGGGCAGGGCCAACTGAGCAGACCTGGCTGAAGTCACTGATGACTTTGAGAAGGACCAATAAATCATACCAGGAGACAGGAGTCCCTGGTTCCCCTCCATTGCCTGCCAGCCTACCTACCCAACCATTCCCTGGCTGACCTTGAACAATTATGCAAGCTCTACTCCAGCTCAGGAATGAAAATCCAGCCCATACTAGAAGCTCAGAGGGGAAAGATAGTATATCACCCAGCATGTGTAACACTTATATAACCTCCGGCTTGGGGGCATTTCCTCCTTGACTTGGCAGTGACAGCTGCTCTGCTCCCAGCCCCTCCAATACCCCTACAAAAGCACACCTACCCCCCAAATCGCACCCTTGACCTCAAAGCATCCTAGAGCCTGTAGTGCATAAATTTATCCAAAACATGGAAAAAGCTATGAGTGCAAAGATGCCAAGGCCTGGCACACAGTAGGTGTAAATGCGCATCGAAGTGTTTTTATAGGAGGAAAAAAAAGACACTAAATATCCGGCAACAGGGACTAAGTAGGTGACAATACAACTAGGAAGCAGGAGCTCCCGCTGCAGCACCACCCGGGCTAAGGGATGGGGGACCCACAGCGAGCATCCCTACCCCCACGTTGGCCTGAGGAGAGCTGAACTCAGGCTGAGACCAAGAAAGAGCCTTCAGAAGTGAGCACCGCCACTCTGACCTCAGAACCAAGCATGGACTTTATTCTAAGGGCCTTGGGGAGCCACGTTAGAGGGAATGACACGCCTGTGTCTGGGAAGCTCACTCAACCAACACGCTAACAAAACTACTGGTATGGAAAACGGTCACTCCCATTCACGCCAAATGAGAGTACTAGGTACAGCACACCCCTCCTGGAGCCAAGTACCGGCAGTGCCACTTAATGGAGGCATGCATTACCCCGCGGGGCAATCCCCCGCCAGGGACTCACCCACCATAGTCCCCAAAGCAAGCAAAGACGGCGATGCTCCCTGCAGTGTTATCTGTAACACAAAACCCAGAAGCAATCTGAATGCCCATCAATAGGCAAAGGAACGAATAAAAATTAAGGTGCTCGCAAACTAAGGAGCACCAAGTGGCAAGCAAAAAGAAGGAGGTGAATGTATGCGTGGTGGCACAGAAAGCTAGCCAGGACAGAGTTAAATGAAAAAAGGAAGTCACGGAAAACTTGTAGTTCCATGGGATTAGAGCAGGGGTCCTCAAACTTTTTAAACAGGGGGCCAGTTCACTGTCCCTCAGACCAATGGAGGGCCGGACTGTAGTTTAAAAAAAAACTATGAACAAATTCCTATGCACACTGCACATATCTTATTTTGAAGTAAAAAAAACAAATGTTTTCGGCAGGCCGCGTGTGGCCCGCGGGCTGTAGTTTGAGGACCCCTGGATTAGAGGATCGCCTTTTCACACACACACCTGTACATGCTCACACATTTGTGAGTGAACGGAGCGCCTGGGGAAGGATCGAGCCCATCTGCAAATGGGGCTGCCTCAGAGCTGCTTCTGGAAAGGAAAGGGGGTTTACGGGGGGAGTGGAGTTAAAATAAGATTTTCATTTTTTATTCTACTTCAATATTTAAGTTGTTTCCATATATTGATTTTTTTTTTCAAGTTAAGGACAGAAAAATCTAAAATTTCAACCAATGTGTCTGCAACGGAGGCACGCTGCCCTTGCAAGGCCGCCAGTCACACTCATTCTGAAAGTCTGTTGCAGCAGGAGCGCCAGGAGGAAAGGCCACCTTCCAGATTCAACCACACTGAGATGCAGGGTTCACAAGCAAGGCCCATAGGGGGCACGTTCTACTCCCAGGTGAATGCCTGCGCTTTGGCCACCCTGCCCGGAGGCAGCAGGGCAGAGCTCCCTGACTTCAGTGAGCGTGAGGACTGCCGGATGCACTTGTTCAAAAGCCTCCCTCTCAGCCTTTCGCTGCCTAACAGGCAGGACAGCCTGCAGGCGCCACAGAGAAGAGTGGGCTGCTTGCTCCCTGCACCGAGCACCCCAGGACTCCCAAGGGAAGTACGCTCCTTTCTCTGCAGAGGAGCCCTCAGGTAGCAGAGCCTTCGTGCCCTCAAAGAGCCACAACCACTGCCATGGCTGACCCAGGGAGCAAGTGGCCAAGGCCCCAAAGCTCAGTCAGGAACAGCTGGGAGGAAAAGTCTTCTGAACACAGGTAACACCCAATGGGCTGAAAGACCATATTATCTTCAAGAGCAAGGGTATCCCAGGACTAGGACTAAACACCAGGAGCCAGCCTGCCACAGCATTCCCCAGCCCGTCGGGGTGCCCGGGCAGCAGGACACAGTGACGGCGGGAAGGGGTAGGAGCCTGCAGAGGTTCTAGTCCGCGCTGGCCTTCCCTAGCTGTGTCACTTTGGACAAGCCACTGGTAACGTATATTCCCAGGGTCTCATTTTGCTCATCTATAACATGGAGCAAACAATAGTATCTCTAGGCCGGAGTTGCTGCAAGCAAAGGAAGAGCACGCAGAAATGTCCGGCACACAAGCACTCAATAAATGGTAGTGGTAACCGCGATCCATTATTCTGGTCGTTGTTTGCCCATCCAGATCCACTCCTCCCTCCATCCTGCTCTGTGCCCCAAGACCCGGTCATTACGGACTGCTATCCATGGGCTACGGCTGGGTTCGGCCAACAGGAGGCATCAGCAGAAGGTGGGAGTGAGGCTGGGGCACTCATGCCCAGGCTCGGACCTCGGGTGGGCAGTGACTACTTTCCACTACCCAAGCCCACAGTTCCTGCCAAGGGGCCCCTCCCCGTTCCAAAGGACCCCTGGGGCCACGGCCCTTGTCTGGTGTCCCACCTTCTACCCACACCTTTGCAAATGATCCCTTCGTTATGCTTTTTATTGCCCTGTGTGAGTGTGTATCGGATTCCTGTGAGGTCCATGACCTACAAGGCAATCATCACCATCACCATCACCATCACCATCACTAACCTAGATTTCCCTTGGGAAGGGAGAGCTGCAGGAATGCCTTTGGCTCCGCTTTTTCTCTAACACTATTATTCCAGGTGGTTTGTCAGGGCAGAAATGCGCCAGCCTATCGGAGGAACATCAGACCAAGCAGGGATTAGTGCAAAAGCAGAAAAGCAACTTCCCAAGCCAGAGGCTAGCCCAGCTCTGAAAGCCAGTCTGTGGGGCCAACACCATCGGGAGCCTCCTTACATACTCTACCCCATACTTTCTCACCAGAAAGAGGCAGGCCGGAACAGCCCCTGGCTGGGACTCCAGGGTGCTGGCAAAGCCCGTGTCCCATGCTCTGGTAGCAGGTCTGTGTTTTCAGTGCAGCTGTCTTCCCCTCCCCCTTCCACATCAGGCTCAAGCGGGGGCAGCAAAGCTGTTGCTTCTATTTTAAAACATGCTGGGAGCTGGGCCACCACCAGCACAGCCTTCCACCAGCCTCCAGAGGATGTAGCTGACATGGGGGCAGCCTGCCCACCCACCCACCAAGGAGGCCTGGGCAGGCACACAGCATGCCCAGGTCTGGGTCCCAGCCACACCCAGGGCTTCTGCCTGCTCCCGAGTTCCCTGGAGCCTCACACCTGGCTGACCCGCCAGGGTTAAAATAGACGGTGGCTAGGCAGGTGGACTTCGGTGCCTAGGCAGGTGGACTTCGGAGTCAAGCAGCCCTGAGTTCCGGTCCCACTCTACCTCTCTCTAGGTACGTGACCACCCGCAAGTCACAACCTGGCCGCACCTCCCTGCTGGCTGGATGGAGGGATGGAGGGCCGGAGGGCGCCGAGGGGGTCCCTCAGACCTGCACCTCAATTTTTCTCCAGCTCTAACATGGGGAAAGAGCATCACTGTGAGGACTAAATTAGATGAATATAAAACACTTAGTATAGTGGGTGGCACCTGACAGGTATGCAACAAACACAGGTATTTTATCACTTTCATTTTCTGTATTTCTTATGATAATTAGGGCTGCTGTGCAGGTTGCTGAAAGGTCACCCTGAACCACAGGGTCCAGAATCCTCCCCGGCCATAAAGAGGCATTGTTTAGCTGAACAGTCCAGCCAGGTCCTGGAAGAAGGCCTCCCGCCTCATCCCAGGAAGACCGACCCTTCTGAACGACTCTCCGTGCCACTGACCTTGCAACAGGGGTAACTGCACTGACCGCTGCCCACTGACAGCTGGCCTGCACCCAGCTAGGGACCTGCTCACTCCGATCAGTGTACAACGGCGGTTCTCAACCTGTGGGTTGCTACCCCTTTGGGGGTCGAACGACCCTTTCACAGGGGTCGCCTAAGACCATTGGAAAACACATATATAATTACATATTGTTTTTGTGATTAATCACTATGCTTTAATTATGTTCACTTTGTAACAATGAGAATACATCCTGCATATCAGATATTTACATGACAATTCATAACAGTAGCAAAATTACAGTTATGAAGTAGCCACGAAAATAATTTTATGGTTGGGGGTCACCACAACATGAGGAACTGTATTAAAGGGTCGCGGCATTAGGAAGGTTGAGAACCACTGGTGTAAAAAAAATAACTTCCCCTGTGAACAGCAAATTCTACTTTTCAAAAGGTGTTCACACTGATTAGGTCCTCACCATGGCCCCTGGAATGACAACTGTGGTGGGAAAGCACCAGCATGGGGGGCGGGGGGCGGGGGAGGGTCGAGAGCCAGACAGGCCGGACCCCAGCCCCACTCCTGCTGAGCTGTGTGACCTTGGGTGGTTACCTCGCTTCTCAGAGCTCAAGCTTCCTGACCTGACATGATAACCATACTCTACCCCCTGCCCCCGCCCCCCCACTTGTAAGATGGTGGATTCGTGTCACACATCATAAGTCAAGGCCCCAGGGCTCTGCTTAGCAGGCCCTCAATAAGCCATGACTGATGATGGATCCCACCTTTACAGTGGGGAGATCAGACCTGTACTAGACCCTCGGACCCCTGTCAGAGCTGTGTGGTGAGCTCAGGCTGCCTGCAGAACTCTCCAGCACAGTTCTGGTTAAAGGGCCTACATTCCCATTCACCCTCACCCCTGAGAGCAGGCAGGAAGTGGGAGCACTGTGCTCAGGCCTGGGGGAAGAGCCCACTGCTCACCTTTCTTCAGGGGCGACCAGAGCCGTCTAGGGGGAGCCCAAGGCCACAGACCCTCTGGGCACTGAGGGCCCGTCTTCAGGCCTGGCTGGCCCTCAGCCACACACATGCCTCTCTGTCACCACCACCAGAGATGCCACATCGTGAGAAATGCCGTCAGGGGCAAAGGGGACTGCAGTGCCTCGGAGCATTTCACCGGTAAAGGTGGGGGTGAATGAAGCCCATTCCTACCAGCCTGGAGGTCGCGGTCCACACCTGCCTAGTGTTCAGCGGGACCGAGGCCCACCAGCAGCTCCTCACCATACGGCCTCCTGAGCCCCTATGTTTGTGCCTGTGGAATCACAGAAATAAAACTGCATACCGTAATCAACTGAGAGCAGCCCACCTCCCCCGCCAACTCCAGCAGAAGCCATCAGAGAGGGAAAGGCACCAGGTCCAAAGCCTCTGGGAGAATTTCCGTTCACCCATGTTACCCCCCTCCCCCCGCCCCCTTCCGCAAGCCCAGAAACACCAGTCCAACAAGTTTCCACAGGACTCAGGGAGTCACAGCATGAAGATAACGTGTTTAACGCAGTTATTTCAAGTAAGAAACAGTTTTGCCTCTCACTGCTCCAGGGCTGTACATACTGTTGCAGCTCTTTAAATACTGTGTGTGCTCTCTGCTAAGCAAGGCTATCTTCTGGAAGTGAGTGAGATGCACGTGTCCCTCACAAAGGAGATGCAGGATCCAGGGCCTGTGGTCTGGGTCTATGGCCACTGCATACATCCACTCAATAATGCCACAAATACTCAATGAGCTACTGTAAGTCACGTGCTGGAACAGCAAAAACCATCCTGTCAATGAGGGTGAGCAGACCCTTAAATAAAACGCAAGTGTGTGTACCTCACAGACCCTTCTCAAGTGCCCACTGTGCGCCAGGTGGCACCAACCCAGCACTGAAAACAAAGCTGCCTGGGGCTTAGCCCTGCCGGTGCCGGAACTCCGTCCAGAACTGGGATGGAGAGGAGGAAGACAGGCCCTGGGCTGCCTGCCCTGGCCTTGCCAACAGCATGTGAGGCAAAGGAGCCCATCTCCGTATCTTCTCTGGAGAGAAGGGTCAAGCAGACGGGGCCTCGGATGACACCGGCCAGGCTTAGCCCAGGTCCGCACCTACATTCAACTTCCTGCTCCAGCCTGACCCTGCCTGTCTTAAAGGATTTTTCATGAATATCCTGAAAATTACTCAATACCTGGCACACAAATGCTTAATAATACCTAATGTTTAAAATAACAGGGGTTATGTGTGTCTTTTTAATGTTTTTTTTTTTTTTTTTTTTAGAAAGAGAAACATCAATGTGACAAACATCAATCGGTTGCCTCCGGCATGAACCCCCACCCGATTGAACCTGCAACCTGGGTATGTGCCCTGACCAAGAATCCAGCCGCCACCGACCTTGGCGTGCGCTGGGCGACGCTCAACCAACCGAGCCACACCAGTCAGGGCAACAGGGGCTGCGCCCATTGAACCCTGGATTTCCAGAACAACACGTGGAGCAAACCCGTCTACTGGGGAAGGGTCAGGTCCGCCTAAAAAAGCCTCAAGGGTAAGGGTCATGGCTTCTAAGGAGGCCCTCCCCTTGCCAGGCACTGTTCTGGAGGCTTCATGTGCATCGATTCATTTTATTCTTCCCAAAAACCCAGCGAAGGAGGTGGAATGACTCCCATTGCACGAATGGGAGAACTGAGGTGGGGTGCCCTCCCAGCTGTGTGACCTTGGACAAGTCGCTGAGGCTTCGGGCCTCTAACCCAAGGGGCTCTGAACCGGCTTCCTAAGGCACCACCACATTTGGTTAATGAATGAGAGACCGAAACAGGGATCCGGCGGTACACGGAGAGGCCACATGGCTCCGGGGCCGCCTTTTCCCAGGCCTGACCTCCGGCCATGGCCCCAGCCCCGGCCCCGGCGGCCTAAGTCGACTCTCCAGTTCCGCCCCGCTGGCGCTGGCACACGCGGACGGTGCAAGGCGCCAGCTCCTCCGGGCGTGGGTCGGGCAGGGCGCGAGGGGCTGGGGGCGCGGGCCACGGTCGTCACAGGAGCTCACCCCCGCGGCGACAACGTGGCCCCCACCTGCCCGTGGGCTCGGCCCGGCGAGCGTGGGTGGCGGGCGGGTGCCTGGCCGACTCGCTCTGGCTGGATCGAGGGCCAGAGGGCGCCGCCGGAGAAGGTCACCTAGACCTGCAGCCGACCGGGCCTCCACGCGCCGGCCGTGCCCCTCCGCCAGCACGTCCCCGCGGGCCTGGCCGCAGCCGCCGGCGCCTCCGATGTCCGGCCTCCCGCTCCCCGACCCGGGCCGCTCGCACACGCCCGCGCGGCCTGCTCTGCCCGCCGCTGACCCTGCAGGCCCGAGAGGGCCGCTCCGGCTCCCTCCGCGCCCGCGCCCAGACCTCCCCACCTCCTCCCCCTCGGCTCCCCGGGGGCCCGGCGCACGGCCCGGGGCGCAGGCAGAGCCCGGGCCCCTCTCCGCGGCGCCTACCTCAGGCGGTGGCGGCGGGCTCGGCAGCGGGTACGGCGGGGGCTGCGGCGCGAGGAACCCAGCGAGCGGCGGGACCCAGGGCGGGGCGGCGCGGACGGCGGCGACGCGGACCCGCCCCGACCCTGCGGGTCCCGCCCAGCGCGCTCCGCCCCAGGGCCCGCCCAGGGACACCGCCCCGGCCCGGTCCTGGCTCCTGGTTCCGCTCCCGAGCCGCGCGGCGTGTGCGGGCTCGCGGGAACGCCTGCGTGCGCCCGGGCACGTGTTGGCAGGGCTGATGTGCGCACGGTGAGTGCGTGCGCCCGGACAGGCGTGCGGACCGCCAGCGCCATGCAGTCTCTGCAGGAAATTCCGCGGGGCTGAAGCCTCCGAGGCGGGGAGTGTCCGGGTTGGCTGAGCGGTAGCCGGGATGCCCTGCGCTAAGGCCAACTGCGGGGTCCTGGTCCTCCTGCTCCGCCTCGCCACCCCAGCCCCTCTCCCCCGGGAGCTGATGTGGCGGTGACACTGGGCCGTGGAGACCTAGGCTGGGTGGACGAGGTGACCCCGGATGCCCCCTGGCAAAGCCCGCGCGGGGCATTAAATCGGGCTCCCGGACCCGGCTGAGGGGCAGGGCAACCTGGCGGCGGGGATACAGAGTAGCCGCCGCGACGGTGGCTCCTGCGCTCTAGACACTATGTTTCAGGCGTCGCAGACCCTTCCTCTTGCTGCGCCACAAAACTCCCAGAAAACCCTGTGCACCGAGTTTGCACTCCAGATTAGCAGTTTTCCCCGGCATCAAGCTGCTAGCAGCTATTTCTGGAGCATTTGAGAAGTGAAAAAATTGCATTCTGCAAGAGGGTCTAATCGGGTCGCACCGCGCGCCGAGGTACCGCTGGTTCCGGCAAGTGGTAGGCCGGGGGTGGGGGCTGAAGGGGAGGGGGCCTTCGGGGAACTGGACTCTGACTCCCCGCGGAGCTGGGTTAGAGTCTGCAGTCTATCATATGATCTCACTCATATGTGGAATCTAATGAACAACATAAATTGTGAATAAAAATAGATCCAGAGACATAGAAGCAATTGCACAGACTGTCAAACCTCAGAGGGAAGGCGGGGAGGGAGGGAGGAGATCAATCAATGAACTTGTATGCATAACCCATGGACACAGACAATAGTGTGGTAAGAAGGCCTGGGGTGGGGGGGAGGGGACTGGGAGAGGTCTATGGGGAGGGGGGAGGGGGAAATACGTAATACTTTCAACAATAAAGATTTTTAAAAACAAAAAGAGTCTGGAGTCACCACGCTAGGCTAGGCTGGTGATCTGGATCACCACGGAGTATCAGCGGCATCCCCCACAAGGCCCACTCCAAGCTGACTTTTCCAATCCAACTTCCAGAAGAGGTGAATTCATGGCTGAATGAAGATTCTGCATATCCTTCTCCTTCAGCCAACATTTTCCGAGGCTTGAGGTGAGTCAGACCCTGTAGAGGAGTCTCGGAACCACAGAAACAGAAAGGACAAGAGCTCACAACCAGCTGTGGCACATATTAAAGGCGTAGGCAGCTGGGCGGGCGAAGACGCCATCGGGGCTGGCTGCTGGAAAGCAGCGACTGGGCTTCCAGTGGTGGACAGGGTGTTGAGGATTGGGGCTTATTGGGGGGTGGGGGGTGCGGGTGCAGACAGGGTTCCCTGGGCCCTGTAGGTGGCTCTGGTCTGATTGAAAATGCGAGGAGTCCTTAAACCCCCTGACATCCTCAAGAGTGAAGGACCAATGCCGGAATTCTCCCCAGACCCATGAGCTGCTCCATGGCTGACTGGGGACTCTGGGCTTCCCAACTGGCCTTCCCCACCCGGCACACCAAGGCCGGCTCCTGGCGAGGGCCAGGCAGAGAAAGTGCTGAGTCACCCAGGGCCTCAGGGAGGCAGGGCAGAACCGGGCGGCTCTGAGGGACCATGGAGCTCTAGGAACCTCACTCCAGCCGAGCTAGGAGCAGATGCCATGCCCTGGTTCCGTGAAGCCGGGTGTGGTGCTTGAACCAAATGGTCACGGCGCTCCCTCCCCGCCAGCACTGCCCTGCCAAACCCCCTTTCAGGACCCCAACATGGGAGAGTTCCCCCTGCCCCCCTGCTCTACTTCCTTCTGAGACTCCACTGGAGTCGCTTCCAGATTAATCACCAGAGCACCCTTTGAGTCACTTACTGGCTGTGCGACCCTGGGCAACAGGCCTCAGCTTCACTTCAGAGGGTTGTTGTGAGTTTAGAATGAGTCATACAACAAGCAACACTCAGACAATGGTGAAGAGGGAAGCCCTCGGGCACCAGTGTTGACCTCTCCCCACACAACCCAGAGGGAAGAGCTGAGCCCAGGCAACATTTCACACCAGACTTACCCACCCCCACCCCCGCCCCACCTCCACTCCCTCTGCCACAGCTGATTGGGCTGGGGGTGGGCACCTGACCTGAAACCTGCCAATCAGATCCTCTCTTATAAATTTGAATTAAGAAACCCAGGTCAGGTCTAACATTTTTTTCTTTGAGGGAATGACCCTTCTCTTCTCAGCCCACACACTTTGATGGAGCTGACTCCATCCTTGACTTTCTTAGATGGCCCCTGGCTCAGCCTGACCAATCCGAGCACTGCACTCTCCTGGGATGGACCAAAGAGATGTGCCAGACTCCCTGGCTATTGAATGAAAATGAGCCCAGCCCACAGAAGAGAGACACCAGGTCCTGGGGACTTCATCTTCTGAATCCAGCCATGCCTGTCTGCGCTTTCCACTGAAGTTTTTCCTTTTTACATAGTCCAGACTGGATTAGGTTTTGTTCCAGATCCTAACTCATTCAACTCCTCCCTTCAAGCAGAACAAGATACAACATCCAGAAAGATGAGATTTTTTTTAAAATTTTTTTCTTTATTGATTAAGGTATTACATATGTGTCCTTATCTCCCCATTGCCCCACCTCCCCCCGCTCATGCCCTCACCTCCTGGTGTCTGTATCCATTGGTTATGCTTATATGCATGCATACAAGTCCTTTGGTTGATCTCTCCCCTTTATTCCCTCCCTCCCTCCCCTACCTTCCCTCTGAGGTTTGAGCATCTGATGGATGCTTCTCTTCTCTGGATCTGTTCTTGTTCATCAGTTTATGTTTTTCTTTTATTTATTTTATTTTATTGTTTTAAGTATATTTTTTTTATTGATTTCAGAGAAGAAGGGAGAGGGAGAGATATAAACATCAATGATGAGAGAGAAGCATTGATCAGCTGCCTTTTGCACAGCGGGGATTGAGCCCACAACCTGGGCATGTGCCCTGACTGGGAATGGAGCCCACGACTTCCTGGTTCATAGGTTGTTGCTCAACCACTGAGCCACACCAGTCGGGCTTTCTTTTATTTTTAATACTGGGATGGCTGAACAGTGTAAGAATGTTTCATTTTAGGGAAGTGTTTTTTTAAAATGTATTTTTATGATTTCAGAGAGGAAGGAAGAGGGAGAGAGAGATAGAAATATCCATGATGAGAGAAAATCATTGATCGGCTGCCTCCTGCAAGTCCCCCACAGGGGATCGAGCCCACAACCCAGGCATGTGCCCTTGACTGGAATCGAACCTGGGATCCTTCAGTCCTCAGGCCAACGCTCTATCCACTGAGCCAAACCGGCTAGGGTGGGAAGTGTTTTCTTATATCTAACTTACTTCCATGGGTTTTATTATAGATATTTACTAAGATGGAAGCAGTCAATCACTTTTCTAAAAACCCTATTTGAGCCCTAGCTGGTTTGGCTCAGTGGATAGAGTGTCTGCCTGTGGACTGGACTGAAGGGTCCTGTGTTCAATTCCGGTCAAGGGCAGGTACCTCTCTTGCAGGCTCCTCTCCAGCCCGGGCCCTGGTCGGGGCTCATGCAGGAGGCAACCAATTGATGTGTGTTTCTCTCACATTGATGTTTCTCTCTGACTTTCCCTCCCTCTTCCACTCTCTTTAAAAATCAATGGGAAAATATCCTTGGGTGAGGATTAAAAAAATAATAATATAATATAATATTTTATATTATTTTATTTATAAAATAAATAAATATAATACCCAAGTTGAAACACTTCCCACACTTCTCTTTTCAAGACCAGATGTACTGCAATATGATTTATTTTTTTATTTTTTTAAATTTTTTACTTATTGACTGAGAGAGAGAGAGAGAGAGAGAGAGAGAGAGAGAAACATTGATTTGTTGTTCCACTTATTTGTGCATTCATTGGTTGATTCTTGTATGTGCCCTGACCAGGGGTCAAACCTACAACCTTAGCATATTAAGATGACATTCTAACCAACTGAGCTACCTGGCCAGGGCTCAACACGATTTCTTAGCGTTGTCTTTGCCAAAGTAACCAGAGCTTGAAGATAAGGTCCATGAGTGTAGAAAAAAGAGATATAATTTATATAAATTAGTTTTTAAAGAGAAAAATATTCTGCTTGTAACCAGCATCAATGAATTGGAGTATAAAGCTGAATTGTCATAAAACCTTCCTTCCTAACCATTCTCCAGACTAGAGTCAGGTAGGAGGAGTCAGGAGTAAGAATTTGTAGTCAAGAATCTCCGGCCATACTTTCCACACTGTGCCCTGACACGCATCATCCAGGGAAGGACCTGGCCAGGCCAACAGACTCTGGGTGTCATGGAGAGCAGTAATCAATTGGGACAGCAGGATAAACCGATAAAAAGTTTTCTCCTGGTGTGCTCAGTGGTTAGAGCATTGGCCTACAAACCACGGGGTTGCGGGTTCGATTCTGGTCAAGAGCATGTACCAGGTTGCAGGTTTGATCCCTGGCCCTGGTCAGGGCACTAATGACAGGCAACCAATATATGTATCTCTCTCACATCAATGTTGCTCTCTCCGCCTCCCTCCCACTCTCTCTAAAAAATCAAGGGAAAAAATATCCTCACCGGATTAACAAAAATAAAACAAACAAAAAATTTTCTCCTATGGTGAAAATTTCATGAGCTGCTTAGATCTAAAATAGTTCCATGAAGTTTCAATATCATATACATGGGTTTTTAAAATTATATATATACTCACACAGATAGAAACATTGGAAAGAAATGCATTAGTTAAAAAAGTATTGGTGAAAACTGTGTTTCAATTTATGGGACTATAAGTGATTTTTTTCCCTTTGTCTCTCTCTCTATGTACCAAATATTATTTAATAAAGATATAATACCTTTACTATAAAAGAAAACATTTTTTTTTTAATTTTTAAGAAAGCCAAATGAGGTTGATGAGGAGACAGGTAAACTACACAATCCTGGAAAGCAGTTGGGCCGTTTGTCTGACCTGTGCCTGGGAACCCATGCTGAGGCGGACTCCCAGGTGTAGGGAATCTGGGCTCAGGAAGGGCGATGGCCTGGTTCCCAGTGTGAGCAAATCAAAGCACATTCCCTCTGTGGATTTATAAGAAAGACTTCCTGTGGGGAAATATTTCTGGTACAATGCTAATTGAGGGCAATCATATATAATACTAGAGGCCCAGTGCACGAAATTCATGCAGGGGGGTGGGGGAGGTGTCCCTCAGCCCAGCCTGCACCCTCTCCAGTCTGGGACGTCCCTCTCACAATCCAGGACTGCTGGCTCCCAAACCGCTCACCTGCTGCCTGCCTGATTGCCCCTAACTGCTTCTGCCTGCCAGCCTGATCACCCCCTAACCACTCCCCTACCAGCCTGATCAACATTTAACTAATCCCCTGCCGGCCTGGTTGCCCCCAACTGCCCTCCCCTGCTGGCCTGGTCACCCCTAACTGCCCTCCCCTGCCAGCCTGGTCCCTCCAACTGCCCTCCCCTGCAGGCCATCTTGTGGTGGCCATCTTTGTGTGAGGGTGTGATGGTGAATTTGCATACCACCTCTTTATTATATAGGATTAGTGCTCCCACCACATTAAGAACTAGAGAGACAAACCATGGTAGACAGAATAATGTCCGCTCATAGATGTCTATGTCCTAATCACCCAACCCTGTAAGTATGTTACCTCGTATGTCAAAAGCACCATGACAGATGTGGTCACGTTCAGGATCCTGAGATGGAGAGATCACGCCGGGTTGTCCGGGGGGAGCCCATGTAATGACGAGGGTCTTTAAGAGAAAGAGTCAGAGGAGAGAGAGACGGGAAGACGCTGCCTGCTGGCTTTGACGATGGAGGAAGAGCCATGAGCCACCCATCTAGGCGGCCCCCAGAAACTAGACAGGATTCTCCCCTCAGAACCCCCAGAAGGAACCAGCGCTGCCAACACCTCCCTTGTAGCCGAGAAACTGACTTTGGTTGGATTGCTGACCTCCAGGGTAAAATAATACATGTAAGTTGTCTTAAAGCCCAAACCTGGTGGTTTGTTGTAACAGCAACAGGAAACTAATACCCCTGGCAGGCAATGCTGTAAATGATTGGTGGGGCCCTAGCTCAGGCTGCTATGACAGGACGCCGCAGACCGGGGGCTTATGCAGACATCGACGTCTCATCGTCTGGAGGCTGGAAGTGAGAGGCCAGAGGGTTCTTGGTGGGAACCCCCTTCCCGGTCGGTCCCCACATGGTCCTCCTTGGCGTGTGCAGCCAGAGAGCACAGCTTGGCGCGGGCTGAGACTGTTCAACCTGCATGTGTGACACAACACTTACCCGCACCCAGGTGACTGTGGCCTTCGCCCTCGGCTTCTGGAACACGATTGCCAAGCCCTTGCCATGTCATGTCAGATAGGAGCGTTTTCTTTAGGGTGAGGGAGGGCTGGCCACACAGGATAAACTAACAATATGAGCCCGAGCAGGGTGGCTCCATGGTTGAGTGTGACACATGCACCAAGAGGTGGCCTGTCCCATTCCCGGTCAGGGCACATGCCCAGGTTGTGGGCTTAATCCCCAGAGCGGGCCGTGCAGGAGGCAGCCAATTGATGTTTCTCTCTCATCCAAGTTTCTATCTCTCTCTCCCTCTCCCTTCTCTCTCTGGAATCAATAAAAACCTATTTTTTAAAAAACTAACAATATGATTTAGGGTGGGGACTGACCATACTGGATAAACTAACCTGGGATTTAGGGTGCGGGTTCTGAGCAGTAACAGCTGCACCTCCAGCGGGACTGGAGGCTGATGGTGTCAGCTACGTGGAAAGTTGACTGCAGACCCCAGCAGACCTCTGGACAGCAAGGCTCGGTGACGCCCCGGCTGCCGGGGTGCAGGGCAGAGGGTCCTGCAGCACTGCTGGAGTTAACACTGTCTGACTCCACTGGGGAGGAGAGCGGAGCCCCGCGTGTGGCACCCCCGTCCTCTGCCCGGCATTGCTGCTTCTGGCCGGCTATTCTGTGCTCTTCCCCTGGGATAAACCATAGCTGTGAGTCTAAGGGCCCTCGGTGAATTATCAAATTAAGGGTGGTCATGGAGCCCCCAAACCTGTCAGCAGTGGGAGTGGTCTGTGGACTGCACGCCCTCTAATGTCCACTGCCCGAAGCCACACACACACACACACACACACACACACACACACACACACACGTGCGCGGGCGAGTCTTGTGCGAGGACTGTCTTCTCCTGATTTCTCCTGCTGACCAAGGTCTGCTGTCGCCCTGGCTGAGACCACGCTGCCCGCTGGACTTCTTCCCCAAGGCCCTTCCAGGAGCTGGAGAGCGGCTGCTCCCTCACGGGCCCCCGCCAGTGCCGCCTCCTCGTCCTGGGCGGGAAGGGCTTCATTTCTAGGTGTTTTTTAAGATTTTTTAAATTGATTTTTAGAGAGAGAGGAAGAGAGAGAGAGAAACATCATTGGCTGCCTCCTGCACGCCCCCTTCTGGGGATGGAGCCCACAACCTTCCAGCACATCAGAAAACTCCCAGCCACTGAGCCACGTGGACCAGGGCTACCGGGGTCTCTGATGGAGGAGAGACTGGGGAGGAAGAGCTGACGCCAGGGTTTTCTCTGGAAATGGCATAGCTCTCCTAGAACTCGTGAGGTCCCTCCTCCCTCTAACGCCTGCCCTCCCTCTCCCCCACTGCCCAGGGGGGACTGTGGAGCCGCACACACAGCCCTCCCTGCCCTGTCAGCACAGCCCAAGGCCACAGGAGCCTCAGATGCCTCTAGAAGTCCAGACGTTTCAGGTTAAAATCTAAACTTAGCAGCCCTGTTGCCCTGGGATTACAAAACAAGTTCTTCCATGACTCTTATGTAAGAGTGTTAGGCCCTTTATCCTCCCTCCCCCTCCCCAGGTCCTCCTCACCCCCGGGGAAATGCTGGCTTCCCCTTAACTGTGCTAAAGGCTCCCCCATATCAGGGACCCCACCTTTTCTCTCCCCTAAGCCCCAAACACAAACCTCATAGTTCCACACACAGAGAACCAGTTTGCTTCTCCCTGCCTGGCTTTTAGGCGTGATCCTGCCCAGCCACTGGGGATTGGATCACCCGGCCTCCCCACGACCCCGAACATCAGGCTTCCCCAAAGATAAGGAAACACCCTTATTTTCCAGAGATGATGGGACAGGCTGCTTGCTTACAAAGCCTTCTGGGGGAAATAAATAACCAAAGCTGCCAAGATCTAAAGAGACACAAGGTGGTCTAAAGCAAAACCATCCCGGCCAGTGTGGCTCAGTGGTTGAGCGTTGACCTATGACCCAAGAGGTCACCATTTGATTCCGGTCAAGGGCACATGCCTGGGTTGCAGGCTTGATCCCCAGTGTGGGGCGAGCAGGAGGCAGCCGATCGATGGCTCTCTCTCATCATTGATGTTTCCCTCTCTCTCTCCCTCTCCCTCCCTCTCCGTGCTAGCCCTGGAGAGACCATGGGGGGCAAAGGCAGACACGGCCCCCACCTTTCTTCACGGAGTTCATAGGCTACAGGGAGAGACAACATATTTGCAAACGTGACGAATGCTCTGTGTGGACAAACCAGGCGCTATAATACCAAATCACACCGAGGGGACCAACTTTTACCGAGGAGGCTGGGAAAACCGCCGCAGAACTAACGGTTGAGCTAAGGTCTGAAGAAAGAAGGACCCTCTTTTATTGAAAGGACAATATAACAACACCAGCTCGCATTTCTTAAATTACTCACAGTCCTCTCCCTGCCCACCCACCATCATTGCAACTCTGTTTTGGTTTTTGTTTTCCTGTATAATAAACTCAGCTCCAGGCCTTGTCGCTATATTGCTGCATTTCACCATCCCTCATGTCTACGGACCGAATCTTCCACTTTCCCCCAAGCTGCTATGTTGTTTGGTGATGGCCATTTGTAACGCTGTCCAATGTTTCGGGAGGGAGAGGATTACCTAAATGGCTCCCCAACTGTTGTTCATTTCCACGTGAGGAGGGGCGTCCATGCAGCCTAACGGCACTGCAGAATCAGCTCAGCTCACAGTTCCTCTGGCCTGGAGCTGCCCTGCCCTCTGCCCCCCTGTGAGTGTCCACTGAGGCAGGTGGGGGGGGACTCTGAGGCCAGGCAACTCGGTGGTGGGCAAACCTGACTGCGGACAGATCAGGGGTCATCAGGGAACCTCCATAAAGTACGGATTCTGGGGCCCAGTCAGGACCTCAGGCGGAGGCGAGTGGAGGGTTTAAAACATGTCCACGAATTCTTCCCCAATCCTCCCTCCCAAAGCTGGATCCCAATCCCGCTTCCTGAGGAGGACCAGAGGATGTAGGAGCCGCTCCCAATGGAAACAGGAAGCAGGAGGGACGCGGGCGCCTGGGGCAGGTGGGAAGGCAGTGAGCTCCTGCCCTGCTGGGGAGGGTCCAGCAGGCCTGGAAGAGGCCCGATTGGAGGAACTGAGTCCTGCCAGCAACGGCTCCCGTCGCACCGGCTAGGACAGTCCTGGTTCCCACCGTGGAAGCCCCACATTCCGGGAAACTCCTACTGCCGGGCCATGGAGACCAGTGGCCACCCCGACCCGCAGCGCCAACTCTCCAGCCGTGTCAGTGAGCCCCCGGCAAGCCAGCCCCCCAGCCCCGGCCAGCCGGCTTCCGGCCGCAGATGACCGCAGCACCCAGCACCGGGAGCAGCATGGTACTGCGACCTCACAGGAGGCTGAGCCCCAAAACACAGCTGAGTCACTCCTTTTTTAAAACTGATTTGAGGGAGGGGAGGGGGGAGAGAGAGAGAGAGAGAGAGAGAGAGAGAGAGAGAAATATCGACCTGCTGCTCCACGTGTTTATGCATCGTTGGTTGCTTCTGGTAGTGCCCTGACCAGAGTTTGAAACCACAATCTTGGCGTAATAGGGCGCTGCTCTAACCACCCGAGCACCCGGCCAGGGCCAGCGGAGTCCCTCTTGACCTCCTGACCTACAGAAAGCACGTGAGATGATACAGACGGACTGCCCGCAGCCACTCTGTTTGCAGCGATAGGTGAGTAACACACCCAGACGCCTGGATTTCGTGGCGCCCCGGGTGGTCAGTCTCTGAGTCAGCACCTGAGCCCCGGGTCAGAGCTCAGCCCCAGAGCAGCCCTTTCCACTGGAACGTAGGTCCGCGTAGGTCCCTGTAGGTCCATGCCTCCCGATAGGAGAGTCACTCAGCACTCTGAGGTGGCTGGTGTTACTGAGGAACCGAACTTGTTTAATTCAAGGAATTAAACTTCAAATTTAAATAGCGCACATGTGTGATTTGATCTATGGAACATTCTCAAAATGACAAAACCATGGAGATGGACAAGAGACGAGTGGTCCCGAGGGGATGGGGTAGAGGGGAGAGGTGGTGTGTGGGAGGATGAAAGGGTAGCATGTGAGGGATCTTCGTGGAGATGAACAGCTCTGTCTTGATTATGGTGGTGGTCGCACAAACCTACACGCGTAAGGAAATGACGTAGGCTATGCACATTGCACCAACGTCCGCTTCCTGGTTTTGATATTGTGCGGCAGGAATGTAAAAAAAAAAAAAAAAATGCCTGGAAAAGGCAAGGAAACAGAATCTGTCCCAGAGCCTGGGGGGAGCATGCCCTGACAAGGCCTGCATTTGGGAAACCATTTCAGACTTCTGGCCTCCAGAGCCGTAAGACAAGAAATCCGTACCGTTTTAAGCCATCCATGTGTGGTCATTCGTTACCGCAGCTCTAGAAAATTAATACGTTACCTGGCAAAACTGTGCCGTTTGACCTAGCAACCTACTTCCAGGGATTTACTCTGAGGGTATACCTCCAACAAAACAAAATATACACCGCAGTTATTCATCGCAGAATTGTTTGTCGTTGCAGAATTCTGGAAAGCACCTAAATGCCTGCAGCTAGGAGAGTGCCTGTCTAGACCACAGCATGACCGTATGATGGAACAGTGTGCAGCTACAATTAAACGGGGGGAAACTGAGACAAATTGATTCCCAAGAGATATTAAGTGGAAAAAAAAGAAAAGTGCAAAAGGATATCTATTTTTCATGTAAAAAAGTAGGGGGTTAAGAAAATATACATGGGCCCTGGCTGGGTAGCTCCGTGGTTGGAGCCTCATCCCGATGCACCTAGGTTACAGGTTTGGTCCAGGTCGGGCGCATCCAGGACTCAACTAAGGAGTGCTGAATGGGTGGCACAACGGATCTCTCTCTCTCTCTAAAATATAAATCAATAAATTTTAAAAATTTAAGAAAGAAAATGCATATGTATCTGCTCATTGTGCAAAAGGAAATTGAGGAAGGAGGACCTAGTAACCAGTGAGGAAGGTTACCTCACAGGGAGGTGGGGACCGGGTGGTAGAGAGGGAAGGGGGACGGGTAGGAGGAATGACGGTGCCGCTTCTCTGAGTGCATCTGTTTGAATCGTTCTGAGTCTTAAAAACATGGTAATATTTTACATATTTAAAAATTTTAATTAAACGCAACCAGGATGTGAGGAAGCCCCAAATGGAATAAAAGTAGTAATTAGTGAATTTAACTATATTAAAAACAAATAACAGAGCCAGCTACGCCAAAGAGGTGTGGAAGAAAAGACCTAATCCAAGTAGCTTTGGGGAACATTGTTTTGATACACCTGGTAAGACTAAAGACAAAGCAACAAACTGCACACACATCTCAATAATCTGCTCTCCAGGAGAGAATAGGTTAGCAATTTGAAGACTACTTTATGTGCATAATGGATTGAATAGTGTCCCCCAAAAAAGATATACCCCAGTCCTACCCCCCCCCAATACCCATGAATGTGACCTTATTTGGAAATAGTCTTTGCGGGTATAAGTAAATTAAAGATCTTGTGATGAGGATGGGCCCTAAATCCAATGGCTGGTGTCCTTATAAGAAGCAGGAGAGATCTGACAGTCAGAGACGCCCAGGGAGGAGGAGGCAGTGATCGGAGTCATGCAGGTCCACGCGGAGGGGCACCAGGGGCTTGGCAGCCACCAGAAGTCAGGAGAGGCAGGAAACGGATTTTCCCTCAGAGCCTCCAGAGGAACCAGCCCTGCTGACACCTGGATTTTGAACTCCTGCTCTCTAGAACTGTGAAGAAATACAGTTCCATTGTGTTAAGCCACCCGGTTTGTGGTAATCTGTTGCAGTGACCTTAAGAAATAATACAATGTATATATGGGGATTGAGCAAATAAGTAAATACATGTGGGTAATGAGGGCCAGGTTTCATACTTTTGAAGAAAGGAGTTAAAAATAAGAAAAAAGGGAGAGGTAAAATAAACACTGTGGTATTGGATTGGTACCAGAGGTATCAGTATAAATTCATGGATATATATATATATTGATTTCAGAGAGCAAGGGGGAGAGAGAGACAGAAACATCAATGATGAGAGAAGATTATTGATTGGCTGCCTCCTGCATGCCCTCTACTGGGCATCGAGCCCACAACCCTGGCTCCAGTCCACAGGCCAATGCTCTATCCACTGAGCCAACAAACCAGCAAGGGCTAATTCATGATTTTTTTAAGAGAGAAGAAATAGGTTGTCGGCTATATCTACATGTATTTCTGAGCTCTGTCCACCAGAGGGCACAGAAGCAGCGATGCTGCAGTAACAGTTTGCCCATCCACTACCCGGATCTTGGTTTCCAAGCACTGTGCTCCGGTAGAAGGAGCCAGGGCTCCTTGGAGAACTGGCCGGTCCCAGAGCGGACACAGGGAAAGTACAAGATGACCCTGGTTCCAGAAAGTACATATTTCCTGGGGGGAGTGGAAGGAGATAGATGCCCACAGGAGCCAATCCGAAGGAGCTCTCAGTTGCCAAACATGAGACCATTTGAGCAACAAAATCAACCATGATATTAATAGATTATAACTCAGAATAAAATGATGCCCATGAATCCATAGTGATATAAATAACCTAGTAAATAACTAAATGGGGAAGACGGAAGAACTCTTCTTTACATTATAATTCCACTGAGTAAGTTAGAAATAGAGAAGCAGCACCCTAGCTGGTTTGGCTCAGTGGATAGAGATGGGCCTGTGGACTGGGGGGGTCCCAGGTTCGATTCTGGTCAAGAGCACATACCAGGTTGCAGGCTCGATCCCCAGTGGGGTGGGGGTGCAGGGGGCAGCCGATCAGTGATTCTCTCTCATCATTGATGTTTCTATCTCTCTCATCATTGATGTTTCTATCTCTCTCTCCCTCTCCCTTCCACTCTGAAATCAATAAAAATATATTTTAAAAAATAAATCAAAAAGCACCACTTGCCAAACACCACAGTAATCATCGCAGGGCAAGGATCATCAAGGAATGCTAAATTAGTGAGCCAAAATATGATGAGAAATAGAATATCTGCAGAGTCCCAATGTATTTCCTTACAAGATTTTTTTAATTACAAAGAGAAAATAAATCATAGCTCTCCAGCAGAGAAACCTGGCAGACAGCACCTTAGCCAAGTGATCCAATCCAGCACCCCCGTGATGAGACTTACAGACGCTGTGCCTCCTGGCCTCCTGCGCTGAGAGCACAGCCTCGCTTCCGTGGTATTCCTACCCAGATGCATAACCGCAATCTAATCAGGAAAAATATCAAACCAACGTGAAGTGGGGGACAGTCACAAAATAACTGGCCAGTACTCTTCTACAGGGTCAAGGGCATGAAAGGCTGGGAACTGTCCCAGGTCGGGAGAACCTAACGAGACATGACAACTAAAGGCAAAGGATGGAGCCCTTGGACCGAAACTTCCACCAGAAAAAAAGGGCATTAATGGGTCAATGGAAGTTCTGTTAAGATCAGTAGATTAGTCACTTGTATCATGTCAATGCTAATTCCTTTTTGGACCATTGTACTATGGTTATCAATGATACTGACATTAGAGTAAGCAGAGCGAAAGTATATCTAAACTCTTGGTTGTGTTTTTTATAATTAGAATTATTTCAAAATAAAAGAGGGTTTTAAAAAAGTAATATTTATTGAGTCACACCTGTGTGCTGGGGACTGTGCCGGAGAACAAGGGCACTGTAGTCAGTGCTAGATACGGCCTCTGCCTTCAAGGGCTTCACCAACAATAAACACGGGAACAAATA
Source organism: Myotis nattereri (assembly GCF_964212035.1). NCBI lineage: Eukaryota > Metazoa > Chordata > Mammalia > Chiroptera > Vespertilionidae > Myotis > Myotis nattereri. Next base: position 76,706,007 of record NC_138080.1, read on the forward strand.
CTTACGGGAAACCCTGCAAACAGCGAAAAGTGCCACAGAGGATTCAAAGGCGGGGAAAGGGGCCCTGCGCCCGTTAGGCTGGCCAGGGAAGGCCTCTCTGGGGAGAGCTGAGGTCTGAACGAACGCAGAGAGCAAACATGCAAACATCTGGGGGAACAGAGCTCCAGGCAGAGCCAACAGCAAGGGCAAAGCCCCTGAGGTGGGAACCAGCGCCCACGTTCGAGAACAGCGAAAGCGGAGTGTGGCTGGAGTAACGCCGGTGGGGTGAGGTGGAGAGAGGAGGTTAGGAGGCAGGCAGGAGCAGGCCACGGGGTTTTGCCTGCCATGGTTAGGAATGGAGACGTTATTTCTTGCCCACATGGCAACGACTCCTCCTTGCCCGCCCCTCCCCAAACATCGCTCACAATGTGAATGTGTGTGGGACTGCACGGGGGCAGAGGCTACGAGTTCGGAATAACTACCGTGTTGTTTTGCAGAGATGAAGAGATGACTCAGTTCTCCTAAGCCCTTTCTTAGTTCGAGCTGCTATAAAACCTTCATTTGTAAAATGTTCTGGAATGTTCTCTGAGCTTTTGCCTGGTTCAAACACACCCTTCACCAGCTAAGCCCTTCACCCTCTGCTAATTAGCCCGTAACAATGGAAGTGGTTCTGCTCGGCATCACTAAGGCGCAGAACGACCTTGGACACCAAAACCTTGGGAGAGAGAGCCCGTCGACCGCCCTCCGGTAATGCTAGGGGCGTCCATGCTGCCTTCTGAACATTATCACTGAGATGAGACACAAAATCAGCAAATGCCCATAGGATACCTGTGGCCGCAAGGAAATGTCCGCAGACACTCACAGAAAGGCCCAATCACAGACCCATTCTTTACTTAGGACATTCTGCAGGGTCATGGCTACGACTCGCCGACCTGCATGCCTCTGGGTGTTCAGAGCGCCTGAGCGGGTTCAGAGCGCTCTGTGGCAGCGAAGCGTCTCTGCAGGAAGCGTCTGGGATTTCTCCTCCCCGCCCACCATTCTTTGCTGTTTGGCAAAGGACGAGGGTACCAGCTACCGGTGCTGCAGTGCTTCGCAACCTGGGTTCACGTACGTGTCACCTGGAGAGCTCTAAGAACACTGCTTCTGCTCCCCCACCCACCCACACACCCCAGAGGGTGACTTAATTGGTCAGAGGTGACTTCCAGGTATCAGTAATGTGACATGCTACACGCGCAGCCCAGCTGGAGCGGAGAACCCTCTGTGGCCAGATGAAGACCCCATTGCTAATAGAGAATTGCCCACCAGGTGGCGCTAGAAACTGACCAAATGAGCACAGGGGCTGTCCCCCAGCTCTGGGAGGAAGCGGCGTCCTCAGAATTGGGGAGCAGTCCTGGCTGAAGGGGGGTTTAGGATGTGGATGTCGGACAAAAGACGTTTCCCCAATTCCTCAGCTGCTCCTGGTTGGAACCTAGGCGGCCCTTAGTAGGGTGCAGAGGGTCCCAGAAGCAGTACCACCCCACCCCCCACCCCACCACACACAGCACATCCCCATGCACCAATGATCCGGTCAACTAAGAAAACAAGAGGGGCGCCAGCCCACCCCTTCAGGTGCAGGAGCTCCTGCACCAAAGAGGCTCCCCCGGGGCCCAGGGGTGGGGCCTCCGTTCCCTGGGTCCACAGGAAAACTACCTCCCTTTTGGCAGCCAAGACGCACGCCTCTAAGCAGGCCGCCCTGGCAGCTTAAGGGGAGTGACTGGTTCCGCATCTCCCAAGACGCCCTGGGAAGAAAAGCCCAGTTTCCCAATAGTGTCTACTCCCCAGTGAGAAAGAGGGATGCCCTCGGAAGTCACTTCTCCCCGAACTACCTCGACTCCCCAGGAGTTTAACATCCATGGGCCCCTTTAATCTGCAGCATTCTGCGTGTGCATCCCTTCCCCCACGGAGAGAGTGTAGCTTTCACTAGAAAGATTACACGTAGAAATGACTAAGAACTGTCAAACAGATGGACTTTAATGAAGAAATTAAAAATGTTAAGATCCAGTGCCTGCTCATCCCACTGTCACAGTCCTGACAGGCACAGCCCTTCCCTTGGTGCTTCCAGGACTGGCCCCCGGCTTCCCCCTGGACAGCTCTGGGCGCCTGCAGGCTCGAGTGCGAAGGAGCGCACCCTGCAGGCGGCTGCTTTCCCTGGAAGGTGTCGGATGGGAGGCCTCTGCCTGCGGGCTGAGAGTCCCTGGACTAATCTTTTCTGCTTCAGGTACACGCATGACACAGGAGAGGGCCACAGGCCCGGGGGCGTGGGCGTCCCGGGTCATGGAACCCGGCACCGTGGGGCCTCTCCCTGACCAGAGGGCAGATGGAGGAGGACAGGTGGGGCTTGGGGACACCAGGCCTGAGAGCCAAAGGCCCAGCAAGATGTGAAGTGCTTTCCCCATGGACCCAGGTCTAGCTGCTCAGGGCGGCCCTGGAAGTCAGCGTGGCCTCCCCAACCCGCGGCCAGCGGAGAGGCAGAGACAGGGTGGAACAGAGCCCAGGCCTCGTTTCACTAGGGAGGAGCTCAGAGAGGGGTAGGCTCTGCCTGAGGCCACACAGCGAGGAGCCTCAGAGCCATGCCTCTGACCCAGGCCCGATGCCCCGCCCCACCCCCACCCCACCCCCCACCCGTGCAGGGCCTTGCCCTGAGGCCTCCCTGTTGAAGAAGAGTGAACTCCATGAGAGCAGGGCCCACCCAGCGTGGCTGGTGGCCTGTCCCCCGAGGGAGCGAGGGAGCAGGCGCCACCCTCACCACCACCCGCCCCTCCCAGAGGCCCCCACGCTCCCTGACCGGCCTGGCCACCCTCGAAGCTTCTGAGGTGACCCGTTTCCCTCACTTTCCTCTCAACTTCAAAACAAACCAAAATGCAGACCAACATCCTTTGTTTGTTTTGGGGGATCAGAGAAAGGGGAAAGCAGCTCTGTGGGTTTGCACTTAAAAACAAAACTGCTCTGAGCTGCCCGAGCAGAAACCAAACCAAAGGTGAATTCAGAGGCCAGAAACCCTCGCGGCAACGCGGTCTCAGAATGAGTCAGGGGGGTGTGGTGCGCTCGGAAACGAGGCCGCCACTGCCCCGGCGCCGGTGGCCGGGTCAGATCGCGCACAGTGGGCCCCGGCCCTGGCACCCCACACTCACTGGGCAGCGTGGACTTGGCAGACACCCTCCTCCCCCAGCATGGAGGGTGGGGAGATGGCACAGCAATGGAAACCAAGCCCCGTGACTCGGGACCGCAGTCCCTACCTATCCCCTCTCTCAGCATCCCTTTTGCCCCCAGGTCCCAGATGGGGGCCCAGGACAAGGTGAAACAGACCTGGGCCCTGCCCCATGGGAGCTCCCGGCCAGCAGGTGAGATCATGGGGACCCACTTGGCACTGGGTACTATCACGGGGGTTGTCCAGGCTCTGTCTCACCTGCCTGTTGGACTTACGCTTCCTGATGAAACTGGGCTCCCCCACCTCCAGGAAGGAGCACACAGTAGGGCAGAAACCAGGATGCTCCAGGCATCTGGGACTCACCTCTCAACACGCAGGGTATGTGAGCCATAGGAGACATGACATGCTGGGTGCGGGCCCTGCCTAGGCTTTTCCTGGGTTGGGATGAGGAAATGGGAGCATCTGACGACTGACCCCAGACGCCCAGCTGGTGCTGTTGGACCCGGGCAACAGCCTCAGTGACCATACGGGAGCCAAACGCGAGAGGTGCAGGAGGAAGTGGTGAGAGGCTCAAGGATGAAGGGTGGATCCGCGGGCCTGCAGCACAGTGTCATCCATATCGAACCAGGGATGCCAGAGGTGCTGCTGGCCAAGTGAGGGTTCCTCACCTCTAGTAGCTTTACATGCACAGTCTCATTGGAGCTTCACAACTCTCCAGGCTGGAGAGCATGAAGCAGCTGGGGTCAGACAGGCGGGGAGAAATGTACTCAGGTTCACCCTGCAAGCCAGCACCGGGTCAGCAGGGGCCTGCTGCTCCCTGGGCGTCACTGGGCCGCGCTGGGAACACAGAAGAGGATTCTAGACTGTGCGGCTGACCGGTGGGAGGTGGCCGGAGAGGACTTCCCACCTCCTCCTGGATATTCTGGCCTAGGATGGGTTAAGCAGACTTTGGACCAAGGGCTTCCAGTATCTTACGCTCCCAATTTTTGCTTATATCTTTGGGCAATGAGCTGAGCACTTCACTTTCATTCTCTCATCCGATCCTCCCTCCAGCCCTGATAAGTAGGTACCTTCACCAGCCCATTCCAGAGATGCAGCGACACTAATGAACCAGCCCAGGTCACCAGCTGGTAAGGGGCAGAATAGTACCCTAGTAAGGGAATTATGCTCAATAGCGCCCTCTTGTGGCATTTAGAGGACAGCACCCTAGTAAGGGATTCGGCTCAGTAGAGCCCCTCGTGGGCATTTAGGGAAAAGCACCCTTGTAAGGGATTAGCCAGCGGTTCTCAACCTGGATGTCGCGACCCCTTTGGGGGTCAAACGACCCTTTCACAGGGGTCGCCTAAGACTATCGGAAAACACATAATTACATATTGTTTTTGTGATTAATCACTATGCTTTAATTATGTTCAATTTGTAACAATGAAATTGGGGAGTCACCACAACATGAGGAACTGTATTAAAGGGTCGCGGCATTAGGAAGGTTGAGAACCACTGGATTAGACTCAATGGCGCCCTCAATGGCACACTCAAACCAAGCCTTTCCGAGAGCAGGGGTCCTTTCTTGCTCGGTACCCTCCATCCCACCCTTTTCTTTTTACCAGCGGCATTTTTAGCTTACTGGTCCTCATTTCTAGGATAACTGCCCCAGAGTAGGGCCTCCCCCAAGATCCAGGGTGACTTGCGATTGGGGCGCAAACGTCAGAGGCTCATTTCCCCTCGCGGGGGAGCGGACTCAGACACCTGCGCTGGCTCCTGGCACTGCAGGTGCACGTGCCCACCAACGGCAGCCCGCACCTGGCTCCCACCGCCTATCAGCGGGAGATCTGCCCCGTCCTTCCTGTTGGGAAGCCCCTGCTGCCAGTAGATTCATAAAATCCTCCCAGATCTGCTGCCCTCGCCGGCATCTCGGCTCTCATGATGGGACAGAAGTGTCCTCCTTCCTCCAAAATAGGGGCTGGGCCGCACGTGCCTGTGCTCACTGTGTCCGTGCCCAGGCCTGTGTGCGTGTGTGCGTGTGAACTCGTAGGCAGGTGCCTGCCGAGGTAGGTGTCTCGGTACAGAAATGGCTGTGTGATGTGCTCAGCCGTGTGTCTGTGTGTCATTGAATCATTCATTCAATCAACACACATTTCTTGAGCAGCTGCTCCCTGGAAGTCTCTGGGCCAGTGCTGGGAACGCGGAACAGGATGGGGCCGTGTGGAGTTCAGAGTCTGCATGGAGCCCTTCGCCCTGCGAGGCATCCTCAACCCTGGCCGTTCTGGGGAGGGGAGGCCTGGGCAGAGGCTGTAATTCTAAGGGAGCCAGAGGCAGTTGTGGCCTTTTAGGGGATTGGTCCCAAGACAAGGCCCAGCCCAGGGGTCCACAAACCCCCAGCAAGGCCCACCCTGCAAAGCTGCCTTCTTTTCCTCCAAGCTCATCGCAGACTAAACCGCCCACGGCCGTAGGAGACAAAGCTACGTGCTAGATTCCCAAAGAAAGTCCATAAAACCAGTCAAAGCGACTCCAGGCCCTGCTGGCCTGGACCTGCAACACCTGTTGAGAAAGCACAGCGTGCAGGGCCCACCTGGCCAGCTGCCCACTTGTTTACAGAGGCGACAGCTGAAGCCCAGTATATTCGTTTCCTGTTGCTGCTGTAACAATTTACCACAACTTCAGTGACAAAACAACACACATTTACTACCTTACGGTTCTGGAGGTCAGACGTCCTGAACGAAGTGTCAGCTGGGCTGCATTCCTTCTAGACCAGTGATGGCGAACCTATGCCACGCGTGTCAGAGGTGACACGTGAACTCATTTTTTTGGTTGATTTTTCGTGGTTAAATGGCATTTAAATATATAAAATAAATATCAAAAATATAACTTTGTTTTACTATGGTTGCAAATATCAAAAAATTTCTATATGTGACACGGCACCAGAGTTAAGTTAGGGTTTTTCAAAATGCTGACACGCCGAGCTCAAAAGGTTCGCCATCACTGTGCTAGACTCTAGACCAGCGGTTCTCAACCTTCCTAATGCTGCGACCCTTTAATACAGTTCCTCATGTTGTGGTGACCCCCAATTTCATTGTTACAAATTGAACATAATTAAAGTATAGTGACTAATCACAAAAACAATATGTAATTATATGTGTGTTTTCCGATGGTCTTAGGCGACCCCCAAAGGGGTTGCGACCCACAGGTTGAGAACCTCTGTTCTGGGGGCTCAAGGAGGAATCATTTCCTCGTCTTTTCCAGCTTCTAGAAGCTCCCAGGGTTCCTTGGCTCATGACCTCATCCTCCCTCTTCCACACGAGCAGCGTGGTGTCTCCCAGTCGCCCACAGGCCTCTGCGTCGTTGCCATAGCTCTTCTGACTAACTCTCCTGCCTCCCTCATGAGGGACCCTCAGGATGACTGTGGCCCCACCTGGATAAGCCAGATCCTTAACTAACCACATCTGGGAAGTCCCTCTGGCCTTGGAAGGGAACTTGCTCACAGGTTCCAGGATCAGGATGAGGGGGAGCATTATTCTGCCTGACACACTCAGAAGTGGAAGGACCAACCTGAGGTCTAAAGGGGTTGAGGGAAGGCCAGAACTCGGGCTCCAGAGCCCCCCCCCCCCCGCCCCCAGTTCTGGGTCCCTTTGGGCAACACCCCAGGACAGAGGAAAAGGAGGCCTCTCCCGAACTGGAGCTGCTCTCCTGAAATACGCTGCACCCAGTGTGGTCGGCAGCACCTGGTTTGCTTTCCGGGGTCACCTGCTAGGGGGTCACCCTGGCCTGTGGCTTCACGTCCCTGGTGGCCTCGCTCTTCTCATCTGGGAAGTGGGGTGATGATGAAGGGCCACCATGTGCGTGCTGTGTGGTGGCCGCACTGTTAGGGCTGCGGCAGGAGCTTAGCCACCCACACCCGCTCAGTCGGAAACGCGGGAAGTGAGGGCCTGGAAAGGGGAGGGCCAAACACATGGCCCAGCAAGGCTGGTCACCAAGGCTGAGCTCCTGCCCTGGGAGCTCCCAGGGAGCGAAGCCTTTGTACCTACGTGGGCCCTGGGGAGGGATAAAGGGATGCTCTCAGCCGGAAAGCCCCTGGTGGTGCCGGAGAGAAGCCGGGATCATAGAGGGGCAGGGTTGTGTGACTGCGGACACCCAGGCAGGGGCCCTGGTGCACCTGGGGGCGGGGAACCCACAGAGAAGCCACAGAGATCCGGCCAGTGTCCCCACAGCTTGGAGGAGGGTGGACGGCAGGGGTGCGGCCAAAGCCTCTCCAAGCAGGAGGTCGGGAGAGGGAGGGCGTGAGCCAGCTCCTGAGGACGGCTCCTGCGGGAGGGGGAAGGGATGCTCTCGCCCACCTCCAGGCCACGTCCACCCTCCAGGCCATGGGCCTCCACCCATCCCCACAGGAGGACACTCGCCCACCTCCAGGCCACGTCCACCCTCCAGGCCATGGGTCTCCATCCATCCCCACAGGAGGACACTCGCCCACCTCCAGGCCATGGGCCTCCATCCATCCCCACAGGAGGACACGCGTCCACCTCCAGGCCGTGGGCCTCCATCCATCCCCACAGAGGACACTCGCCCACCTCCAGGCCACGTCCACCCTCCAGGCCATGGGCCTCCATCCATCCCCACAGGAGGACACGCGTCCACCTCCAGGCCGTGGGCCTCCATCCATCCCCACAGAGGACACTCGCCCACCTCCAGGCCACGTCCACCCTCCAGGCCATGGGTCTCCATCCATCCCCACAGGAGGACACTCGCCCACCTCCAGGCCATGGGTCTCCATCCATCCCCACAGGAGGACCCTCGGGACCAGCAGGGCTGCCGGCCCGCCCTCCGCGGAGGCTGCCTCCTCGCTGTCACAGGGCCAAGAAGCAGCTCCCCACGCGGTGCTGCAGACCCAGCACCAGCCACGACCTCGGGGTCTTTCCTTTCTGCCTTTCTGTTTCCCATTTGATCTGTGTCCTGTGCCACGTGGACACAGGGAGGCACCTCCACGTGGTGGCGTTGCTCCCTGTGGGGGTGGGGCTGGCTGGATGGGGAGGGGGACCCGTGCGGGCGTCTCAGAGACACTCCGCCACAGCGCCCCGCTTTCCACAGCTGCCATGTCACAGCATGATCTGGGATGATAAAAGGCTAATCAACACCCACCATCCTTTTCCTCTGACTTTTTATTTTATTTTTTTTAATATATTTTTTATTGATTTCAGAGAGGAAGGGAGAGGGAGAGATAGAAACATCAATGATGAGAGAGACTCATGGATCGGCTGCCTCCTGCACGCCCCCTACTGGGGATGGAGCCCGCAACCCAGGCATGGGTCCTGACCGGGAATCCAACTGTGACCTCCTAGTTCATAGGCTGATGCTCAACCACTGAGCCACACCGGCCGGGCTTCTCTGGCGTTTTTAAATATATAGAAACTTCACTGCTACTCATAAAAGAACTTCACACTCATTACAGAAAATGGGGGCATGAGGGCAGACCACCCAATGGCCTCACCACCTACCCAACGACAGTCACAGCTAGAATCTTGGTCTAGTCCTTCTAGACTTTTCAATCCCAGGCAGCCTTTATTTTTATTTTTACTTTTATTTTTAACATAGCTGTGCTTGGGCTGCACACATACCGTCTGTTTTGCTTGTTTTTCATTGGGCATTAATGTATTTACTGCTGGAGCTCTGGTACTTGGCACAAATAAGACCCCAATAAATATTGCTGTATTAATGAATGAATGCGTAGGTAATTTTCCTATGGTATGCAAAAGTAATAATGATCAGAATATGTATGTGACAAGGGAGGGATTGGTGCTGCGTACTTTATATATGTTACCTCATGCTCACAATGATCCTATGAGAAGGGGCACTATTATCACCCCCACTTTACAGATGTATAAGCTAAGGTTTAGAGAGACAATCCCAAGGTTATACAGGCGGCGCTGGGTGTCTAACAGGCCTGGCGGCCACAAGCCTCAGTGCTAACGCCACATCCCTGCCTCTCAGAGAACATTTCTAGAAACAGCATTTAAAGTGACTTCCTAATAGTCTTGTAAATGGATTTAGCCACTTCTCAATCACTACCAATTTAGGTTGTTTCCTGGGTTTTTATTTCACTGACATAAATAATTCTGCAAAAACAACTCTATGCATAACCCAACTCCATGTTCAAAGGCTGTTCACCAGCAACAACGCCCCAGAAACTGAATTACTGGCTCCAATGGTCCATGCATTTCTAAAGCTCTTGAGGCCTGTTTTTATTCAATTGTGTTGTGTTTTCCATATGGAAATTTAAATGTGTCACACCTGCCACCTTCTCTTTTATAACATTGTCCGCTGTTTCCGGCTTTGGAACACCTTCCCTTCCCAGAGAAACTAATGGCTCTGCTTTCCAGTGACCGTACAGTTTGCTTTTAAATTATTCAGCCCTTTGGTTCTTCAGCGCACCCTTTGGGGGATGTGCTGAGGCCCCCATTGACACTTCCAAGCCCCCCAGAAACTGTCCCTCCCTCTGTCCTGTGGGCAGGGAGAGATGAAAGAGAACGTGAATGAGAGTGTGAAAGGGGCTGCTGTTTTCCTCACTACAGGCCAGTATTGCCCCTTGTGCTCGTGAATGACTCCCTCACGCTCACTATTTCTGGTCAGTCTTGGAAGCTTCTAAAATGTGACCGGTTGACCTGGAGTTAAGACAGAACTAGCCCAGTAGCTTAAGAAACTCCTTGACAGCCTCAAAGGATGCGACAAACTCTTTATTTTTTATTTTTTTAAAATATATTTTATTGATTTCTCACAGAGAGAGGAAGGGAGAGGGATAGAGAGCCAGAAACATCGATCAGCTGCCTCCTGCACACTCCCCACCGGGGATGTGCCCGCAACCAAGGTACATGCCCCTGGCCGGAACCGAACCCGGGACCATTCAGTCCGCAGGCTGACGCTCTATCCACTGAGCCAAACCGGCCAGGGCGCGACAAACTCTTTAAGTGGAATATTAGGAACATGTCAAATAAGCATGTCGGTTTTCGGTGACTTGCTTTGGACCAGTGGGTGGTGGAGTCAGGGGGGGAGGGGGGAGCAAGCAGCCGGGTGGGTGAAGACCTACCCACTCCCCAGCCAAACAGCCTCTGGGTGAGGAGGCCGCTGGTGGTTCTTAAAGGCGTGCGAGCCGGCTGCAGCAAGGGCTGGCCGTGTGGCACGCATGCCACATCCAGTGTGTGGATGATGCCTCGCACGAGGGCATGTGGTCAAGGGAGCCCAGGAGGCTGGAACCCAGTCTCGCGTGGAGCAGCTTCCGGGAGGGCCCGTGGCTGCCTGGGCTTTTGGATAGTGACGGAGCGCCAGACCAGCAGCTAGGAGGTGTGCCTGGTCCAACTCTGCCAGCCCAAAGGACCCTCCCTGGCCTCAGTTTCCCCATCTATGTGACAAGAGGTTGGCTAGCCAATTCTGATGGTCCCATCAGCTCTGATGCAGAGTCTATTCTGAGAATCCATAAGCAGCTCTTATAGGGCCCCGAGTCGGCCTGCGGACTGAAGGGCCCCGAGTTCGATTCCAGTCCAGGGCACCTACCTTGGTTGCAGGCTCCCCAGCCCTGGTCAGGGTGAGTGCAGAGGCAACCAATCGATATGTTTCTCTGTCTCTCCCTCTCCCTTCCACTCTCTCTAAAAATCAATGGGAAAATATCCTTGGGTGAGGATTAACAACAACAAAAAAAGTGAAAGTCCGTACTTAGTCGCAAATCCCCTCAATAACCCCATCCAAGCCTGGGAGATTCTGTATTTTGTCAATTTCTTGTGGACCGATGGCTCCATGGCCCATCCACCCGCCGTTCTCTAGGTTCCTCCCATGAGCCGTGTGTTCTAGGGAGAAGGCCTACACCCACCCTGGAGGAGGAAGTGCTCTGGGTGCCCTGCATCGTGGAGTCAGTCCCAGGAGCCAGGCTGGGAGGGAGCCTAGCAGCCGGTGTGGGGAAGGAGGGGCACAGAGCAGGCTGGAGGCACTCGGTCCTGCCTGCCTCGGGCCACATTCTCAGGGCAGGAGCAGCACCAGGCCACCCCACACCTATGGCTGGGCCTTCTCTCCAACCTCCACTGACAATTTGGGCAGGTCGCTCGGTGTCTCTGTGCTACCCACTGTGGCAGAGACTCAACCAGCCCAGCTGCCCCCTCACTTGGGAGAGACGGGTCATTTTCTAAACCACAAGTCAGCCAGTCCGAAGCAGGGCTTCTCCCGTTCTCTGTCTGCAGGGCGGATTCCTCCCGGAGCTGGCATTCCCCATAGGCATTAACAATGAAGTACAACCGAGAAGTTATGACTTCCTGTGGGCTCCGGAGACAGGAGGAGGGGACAATTAGGCCCTTTGTTGCAAGGGCTGCCGTCTTTGTCGCTGACAATGGCATTCTTGAGGGATTTTGATATTAAAGATTGAATCACCATTTGATATACACAGTAAAACATTTCATTTACGGCGTTTCTGAAAAGTGCTGTCTTCATCTATTACAGGAGCTTACCGCGTGTCTTTTAATTAAGTCGGTCCTAAATGAGACACCTCCTCCCCGGTGCGGTAATTTTCTGAATGAAGCTACCCTGAAGTACTAATTAGTTTGCTTTTAATGCTTAATTTACGCTGCCGACACGGTGGTTAGGGTGGGGCTGACCTGCTGAAACTGGATGAGGTCCTGCCGGCTGGGACCAGGGGCAGCAGCTTGGGGCTCCCCTGGCCGGAGAAATAGAGCCTTTCTTTCTCACCCTGTCAAGCCTCTAAACTGCCCGCTGAGAACTGACCACGGACTTGAAACTGACCTGAATGCCCCAGTTTCTGAAGAACTTTATCTATGAACTTTTCAAAGATTGTTTTCAATAATTAAAAAATCTTATGATCAACAATTAAAAATCTATTGGATTTCCATATCAGGTGTCCCCTGACAGCAAAGTCTTAAATGTCCCTTCTGCCATATGAAAATATGCCTCCGCCACTCTCCCTCCTCTGATTCGCCCATGGACGCCACCTCCTCCCCTCAGGAAGGGAACTGAGCCGCCTCAGATGGCAGTGGCTGCCCACCACTGGAGGTGTCCAGCAGGGGGCAGTGGGCACTGGGTGGGAAAGTGGGCCAGGTGATCTCAGAGGTCCCGTCCCACCCAGCATCCCTCTGATGGTTCCTATATTATTTTTTAAATTTTATTTTATGTTTTTATTGATTTCAGAGAGGAAGGGAGAGGGAGAGAGATACAAACATCAATGATGAGAGAAAATTATCAATACGCTGCCTCCTGCATACCCCCTACTGGGGATCAAGCCCGAGACCCAGGCATGTGCCCCTGACCCTTTAGTCCACAGGTCATCGCTCTATCCACTGAGCCAAACCAGCCAGGGCTCCTATATTATTCATTCTCATGTCACTCACCAAAAATTTAATGTGGCCCCTCTCTGTGCATGTAAAGGAAGAGCAGAGAGGGGCAGGATTCTGCCTTGTTGCTGCCCAAGGTGCAGATCTAGCTGCTAGGGGCGGGGGGTGGGGGGTGGGGTAGGGGGGGTCACCAGTGTGAAGGGCCACAGAGCTACAGGCAGGGGGCTCTGGGAGCACAAATGGGGGCAGAGAGGTCCCCAAGGAAGTCACCGGGAGAAGGGAGGGTAGACCTGGGAAGTTGTTAGGATGGGAGTCAGACCCAGCTGTGGCTCCCACTGGGAGCTTTGCCCTGAGGGAGGAAGGGGCCTGGGAAGTCTCCAGCCCAGAGGGAGGCAGGAGAGATCTCACCCGCATCTCCCCTCTCACATGCACACGTTCCGGTCCTCAGGATGGGGAGGGACAATGGCTTATTTTGTTTTTAATTGGTTTTTTTTCTTTCTTATTTAAAGTAAATGCACACATGTAAAAGCATCATACAATATAGGAATAAATACATTAAGAAGTCTCTCATTATCTCAATTATCAGCCCCTTCCCAGAGAAAATCGCCACTAACCTCCTTCCAGACCTTTCCCTATGTGTACACACACACACACAAGCGCTTTGCTGGTTTAACAGGGCCATATTAAACACATGGTCCTGTGACTCGTTTTTTCTCTACGATATATCACACACCTCCTTCCATGCAGACCTGGATCATACGGATCTACCTCATTTCTCCAACAGCTGGGAGCACTCGCTAGTGGAGTCGGGTTTATTTATCCGTCGCCCTGCGGATGGGCACTGAGGCTGTTGCCACTTTTCTGCAGTGGCAAACAAAGCTGCAGAAAACATTCCTGGACGCAACTGTCTCCGTCACGTATGCTTCCAGAAACACGGGAAACTGCAAACTGGTTTTGTATCGTTGTGGACATTTTTTTTTTTTTTTACATAAAATGCTCTCAGAAATGTACTGCTGGGTCAAACACGAGTATAGAAAGTACATCTGTCTTTTAAATGTTAACAACCACTGCCAGGGGGCCCTTCAGAGACAGGCGGGGCCGTGCTCCCTGCCGCCGTCATAGGACATGCCTGCTTCCTTACCTTCTCTTCACTGCTGGTGGTTGCTAGGCCTTCCGATCGTTTGCCTATCTGACGAGCAGAAAAAAATTAAAAGGCACTCCTCGCTGTTTCTCAATCTGTCCTGATTTACAAGAAAATAATGAAAGGAGGCTGAGGGAGCGGCTGGAGGGCCCAGGTCGGTTGGCAGCCTGGCTGGCCCTGGGTGACTGGGACCCTAACTCTGAAGCCCTCCTGAGAGACCATGGCAGACCATCCGTGGCCCCAGCCTCGGGGATGTGAGGCAGGTGCCAGTCAGGGCCCGTGGGGAGCAAGTCCCAGGGAACGAAGGGACCTGAGCACCACAGGCTGGGGCTCCAGTACCTCTCAAAAAGCCCCCCTCCCACCTCAGCCCACCCCCACCCCCACCCCCACACACCCGCTGGCCCTCTGGGGCTCACCACTGCCCTTTCCCAGAGCTGAAGCCAGCTCTGCCCAGCAGTCGGAAGTGGGGTCCACACTGCCCAGGGCCCAGGAGGCGCTGGGCCCCTGGCACTCCTGGCAGAACGGGCAAGCCCAAGTGACTCAGCATGGCCCACGGTTGGTGAGGGGCCATGAGTCACAAATTACAGGCCTCCGTTCAGCAGGCTGTGCCAGCCGGTGAGGCTGATGCTGGCAGGGAGCTACCGAGCGCTGGGCTTGGGGCGATGGGGAAAGAGCAGCCCGGCCAGGAGCAGCAGCCTGGGCACCTTACAGCTTCCCGCCCCCCAGCCAGCGGGTGGTTCCCAGGCCACAGAGCCAAGGCCAGTTTCAGGGCTTGGACCCCAAGGGGAAGGCCTGGACGTGCTCCGACCCAGGTCTCCCCGGCTCCAGACCGAGAGGAAACTGGCTGGCGGCAGAGCCTCCTGGAGCTTCAAAGCTCCTCCTGGTATCTTCCAACCGAAACTGCGGGCGAGTCCAGGGCCTGGGCGCCTGCTGCGTCCAGGGGGTGCTGAGCCCCGAGGGGTGCACCCCGTGAAAAGCGCCCCGCTAATGGGAGCTGACACCTCAGGCCTTTTGGGTATCGACATCCCCAAGCCATTTAGCCTGGGTAGCAAGGCAGCAAGGGCTCCCAGAGTTTTCACCCTTTTGTGCTATGACAATGAAGCTAGACACTCCTGCAGCCCCCTCCCCACCCCAGCTCCGAACTTTCCTTAGTTCATTCAGTTTACCTGCAGATTTCCTTGCATTTTTTATGTAGACAATTATGTTATCTGCACCTCAAATTGCAGTTTTTTTCTTCCATTGCAATCTTTATTCTTTTTCTTTTATTTTCTTCTCTTACTCTGCTAGCTAAAACATGTAGTTCAATGCTAAATGGTATCTCCAATAGCAGGCAGACCTCAGCCATGTCTGAGTTTATTTTATTTTTTTATAAAAATATATGTATTTTATTGATTTTTAGAAAGAGAGGAAGGGAAAGAGAGATAGAAACATCTATCGGCTGCCTCCTGCATGCTTCCTACTGGAGCCTCCAACCCAGGCGTGTGCCCTGACTGGGAATCGAACTCTATCTTCTTGGTTCATGGGCCAACACCCAGCCACTGAGCCACACTGGTCGGGCCAGGCTTGGTAGACATTTATTTTTTATCTGGTTCAGGAAGTTTCCTTCCATTCTAAATTGATCAAGAATTTTTATGAGTGATATTAAATTTTTATCAAATACTTTTTCTGTTTGCATCTATTGAGATAATTATATGGGTTTTCTTCTTTGCTCTGTTAATTTGGTAAATTACTTTGAGTGTTCAAATTTCACATTCTAATTTAACACTGTTCTTGTACTCCTGCTGAATCAGTGATATATATTTTCAATTTGCTAATTTTTCACTTAGGATTTTTGCCTCTTCATAAGTAATTGACCTACAATTTTCTTTCATCATATTGCCCTTCACCAGCTTGCATATCAAGATTATATTAACCTCATTGGCGTGGCTCAATGGTTAGAGCATTGGCCTGCACACCAAAGGTTCTCGGGTTTGATTCCTGGTCAAGGGCAGGTACCTGGGTTGCAGGTTCCATCCCCAGTCCTGGTTAGGGCTCGTGCGGGAGGCAACCAATCCATGTGTCTCTTTCACATTGATGTGTGTGTCTCTCTCTCTCCCTTCTTCTCTTCCAGTCTCTCTGAAAAGCAATGGAAAAAATATCCTGGGGTGAGGATTACTAATAATATTTTTTATAATTTTATTATCTTAATAATAAAATTTTAAAAGATTATATTAACCTCAGAAAGTTAATATAATCTTTAGAAGGCATTCTTTCTTTTTCAATTTTCTATAACAATTTAAATAAAAGAAGGATATCTGTTCTTTGAATAATTTGGCAAAAATTACTATCTAGGCCAGTTGCTTTTCAGTATGTTGGAGGGTTGCTGCTTTTTTTAAAAAAAATAAAAATAAACTTTTAATTTTGGAATAATTTTGATTTAAAGAAAAGTTTTCCAAAGGTAGCTAAGAGGGTTCCCCTATTCCTCTCACCTAGTTCCCCCTAATATACGAGTTACATAATAACCAGGGTACATTTGTCAAAATAAGAAACTAAGATTACATCTGTAATAGTGTACACAATAAAAAGAAACTTAAAAAAACTGACAGGCTAAAACAAAAAGTAACCAAAATAGCAACAACAAAAAAAAGAAAAAGAAAAAGAAAAAAAAGAAAGAAAGAAACTAAGATTTGTACATTACCAGACTCTATATGGATATCACCGATTTTTCCTCAACGTCCTTTCCCAGCACCTACTGTGGAATACCACATTACATTTAGGGAGGGTTGATTTTTATGTTTACATACCAGTTTTGATTGATTGTTATAGTAACGGGCCCCCTATGAATGCCCCTCCCTGTATCCTTACCCTGTATAATTCCTCCCACATGGATTCAGTGACTTGCTTGGGCCAAGATTTGTTATTATTTGGCCAGTGAGACATCGGAAAACATGACACAAGCAGGGGCTTGATAATACTTGTGCACTGGGGCCTACCCCATTCTGCTGCTTGCTTCTGCGAGCGTGAGAAGCCCAGAATAAGCTGATGGAGGCAGTGACTCAGCTGATGGCCAGCTTCGACTGCCAGGCATGGGAGGGAGGCCATCCTGGACCACCCTGACCCAGGAGAGCTGCTGATGGCTGCCATGGCCACAGGGACCCAGGTGAGACCCACAGAAGACCTGTTCTTATAAAATGCCCTGCCCACCTGCTGACCAGCAGCAAATAAAATGGCTGTTGTTTAAGACACTGTGCTTTATGGTGAATGCGACTTAGCAATACATAACTGATACAAGGGACAGAACATTTCTGTTTTTGTATACATTTTATACATTTACATGTTTCTAGAAAAGTATCCATTTTTTTTTTGAAATTTCAAATTTATTGGCACAAAGCTGCTTATAGTATTCAGTCATAATTGGTTGTTGTTGTTAATCCTCACCCAAGGATATTTTTCCCATTGATTTTTAGAGGGAGTGGAAGGAAGGAGTAGGTAGAGACAGAGAGAAACACTGATGTGAGAGAGACACATTGGTTGGTTGCCTCCTGCAGGTGCTCTGACCCGCCCGGGATCAAGCCTGCAACCCAGGTACACGCCCTTGACCGGAATCAAACCCGAGACCCTTCAGTCCCCAAGCCAACACTCAACCACTGAGCCAAACCAGCCAGGGCTCACTGATAATTTTTTAAAATTTTTATATGTTTTTATTGATTTGAGAGGGAGAGAGAGAAACATCAATGATAAGAGAGACACATCGATTGGTTGTCTCCCACATGCACCTAGACTGGGGCCAGGGATTGAACCTGCAACTGAAATACATGCCTTTGACCAGAATTGAACCCGGAACGCTTCAGTCTGAGCAACTGGCTAGGGCTTGCCCTCATTCTTTTTTTTTTTTCTCAGAGAGAAAGGGAGAGGGAGAGAGAGATAGAAACATCAATGATGAGACAGAATCATCGATCGGCTGCCTCCCCCCCACGGGGGATCGAGCCCTCAACCAGGGCATATGCCCTTGACTGAAATCAAACCCAGGACCCTTCAGTCCACAGGCTCTACCCACTGAGCCAAACCAGCTAGTAGGGCTTGCCCTCATTCTTGAACAACGTGTAGTTTAGAGTAGAATTTGAGGATGACAATTCTTTTCTCTGCACTTTGAAGGTGTATTCTCACCTCCTTTGTTGCTGATGAGAAGGCTGTTTACTGATCGTTTCTTTGGAGGTAATTTTTTTTCTGTGGTTTCTTTTAGGATTTTCTCATTGTCTTTGGTGTCATGAAATTTCGCTACGGTGCAGCAAGTTAGAGACTGTCTTATGTTGTCTCTGCTCAGAAATCGCTATGCCTGAAAATTCATATATTCATCAGTTCTGGAAAATTAGTAGCCATGGAGTATTGCTTCTTTCCCATTCTCTCCGTTGTCTTCTTCTGAAATTCACATTAGAGGTGTTTGGCCTGCTTATTCTAGCCTATGTGTCTTGTTTTCCTTTCTCATTTATTTATTCTCTTCCTTTCTTTTTTTTTTTTTTTTAAATGAGTTTATTTGAGCCAAACTGATGACAATTGCTGAGAAACAAAATACCAACAGACTGAGAAAGTGCTCCCTCCTTTATTTTCAATATTTTAAAAATCTCTATGTTGACTCAGTATAGTCATCCGAAGTGAATTCAGGGGAGGGGCGGATAAAAGGTTCTGTAGGAGGTGATTTTGTGTGTCTTAGCAGCAGTGCCCTCTGGGGGCCCCAGCAAAACTCCCACCCACACAGCCACCTCCCCACCCCCACGGTTTTACTGTGCTTTCAAAAGAAAACAAAGACGAATGTTAAAGAAATCAGAAGCATAGAATGACTTAGAGCAATAAACTGCCAAGTTAGGAACAAGAACATCAAAAGATCACCAAAGCTAACTAGAGGAAAGGGAAATTTTTTTAGTGTTCTCTAAACCCTACGGTAAAAGGCAGAGAGGCCCATTTCAATGACTGTAGCATTTCAATTGAGCTCAGACTCCCTGAATACTTTTCAAGACAACAGACCTCTCCTCAAGGCTTCTCTCTCACCACCCATGCCCTCACAATTCAGGGCTGTTCTTAACCACATGAGGGGCCAGCCATGAATGAATGGGTTGATGGGGAGGGCAGTTGGGGTGATGACCACACAGAGGTGGAGCGACCCTCCCACAACTAGGTAATCACCACCTTCTAGAAAGAAAACTGAATGTTTGACCAGTCCAAGTCCCGTAGAAGCTGCTGCCACCACCCAGGTCTCCTGAGTAGCCACAGAGGGAAGAGCAGGATGGAAAACCCAGACCAGGGGCCTCTGGGAAAATACTCGTGCACAGGTGTGCGAGTATTCCTGCTTTGTAACATTTCTGTAGCAAGGGAGCCGAGAATATTAGGTCCTGGCCACACCTGCTGGGGGCATGGGGCCTGCAGTGGGCAGAGCCCAGGGAGCCTGCTCAGGAGGGCTCTGCACACCACCTCCTCCCGCCTTCCCGCCCCCTGACCCCAGGCATGCTCTGCAAACTGGAAGGAGCCCTGTTTGTGGGAAGACAGAGTCGGGGTCCTCTGCCCCTCACCTACAAGCCATCCAGCACCTCCCCAGGCACCAGTCTCCTCTTCCGAATGGGGGCACAATAATCGCCCCCCCCCCCCCACACACACACAGACTGGAGGCTGTTTTGAAAACAAAAGAGAAAAATGTGCTAAAGTGTTCTGTAGGGTGCCATTCAAATTCAGAAATTGAGAAATCTGGTAAAACTTTGTTTTGTATTCTTAGGACTGAAATGTTATTTCAATAAAATTTACTTTGATATATGTGGTTATGGTAAAAAGCATTAAAAAATTGGCATCCTAACCTTTCCGGTCTTTTTTCCATACAGGTCCATCGAGTTATTGCTTTGCTTTAATACCGAGAGAACTAGGTCATCATCGCTTATGCTTTGGAGCAGCGGTTCTCAGCCTGTGGGTCGCGACCCCTTTGAGGGTCGAACGACCCTTTCACAGGGGTCGCCGAAGACCATCGGAAAACACATATATAATTACATATTGTTTTTGTGATTCATCACTATGCTTTAATTATGTTCAATTTGTAACAATGAAAATACATCCTGCATATCAGATATTCACATTACGATTCATAACAGTAGCAAAATTACAGTTATGAAGTAGCAACGAAAATAATTTTATGGTTGGGGGTCACCACAACATGAGGAAGTGTATTAAAGGGTCGCGGCATTAGGAAGGTTGAGAACCACTGCTTAAAGCCACGGGTTCTCCCAGCGGCCTCGGCCCCTGGGGAACTAGCTGATCAGTGGCTATAACCACGGCCCCCAGTTCCACGCAGCTCCGAGGTGCTGTGTGTGCAGACACCTGTGCACACCTTTGCACGATTATTTTCTTAGCGGCGGCGGACTTGCTTGACCGAAGGTCTGCACGGTGTTTCACTACTCGAACTAATACGTCGCCGAAATGGCCGGTTGCATGCTCCTCGAGGACCAGTCCCCGCTTCCCGAACCCACCTGGGCGCGTAGGTCCCGCCCAGCCGCGTCCCCGGGTCCAGAGGAACCTGCGGGGCTCTGACGGTCGCGCCCTAAGTGAGAGGTTTGCGGGGCTAACTCTACATTCCGAGGCGCTGCGACCCCAGAGGCGAATTACCCCGAGCGACCCCTGGGCCGGGCCTTCGGGGGATGAATTTACAAAGAGCGCCCAGCGGGGGCCTCGGGGCCCATTCCCAGGCCGAGCGCCCGCCACAGCCAAGGCGGGGGCGCAGCGGGGGCGGCGCCGCACCGGGGCGGGGGCTGCGATCGCGGCCACTTCAAAGCGCTCCGTTTGGGGCCGTCGGGGGAAGGGGCTGGGCTCGGAGGCCCACCCAGGGAAGCCTCGTGGGGCTGCGCCTTCCCCACCGTCCCGGAAGGGGCGCGCGTGCCTGGGGCGCGCTGGGCAGGTGGGGGCATCCTCTTCCCTCGGCCTGGGGTGGGGGGCGGCGGGGGGCAGCCCTTTCCCGCGACCCCTGGCTCAGCCCCACCCAGGGGCCGATCCGCAAACCTCGGCGCCCGCTGGCAGCCTTGGGCCCAGCCTCACCCAGACCAAAAGTAACACCCTGAGCTTTTCCACCAAGCAGAATTCCCCCAGCCTCGACTTTCGATTTTTGGGTTGGGAGCGAGTGTCTTGAAAGAAATGAGAAAGTTAAGTTTTGAGTCTGAAAGGGTTAAAATGGTCCCTGTCCCTCCCCCCAGTTCCGCTATTACTGCAGAGTGCGCAGTGCAGGCTGCTGGAGGCGTGGGTGATGGGTCCTAGGCAGAGAGCGTGGCCTGGCCCTGAGCTGGAGCCCCAGGCCTTGGGCACGGCCCCTCCTCTCCACACTCCACGCCCTCCCCCCCTCCCCCCCCCTCCCCGGTAACCCCAGCACAGGAGGCAGAGTTTCCCCCCAGGTCCCCTTCTCAGCGGAGGTTGTGCAGAGGGTGTTCCTGGTGGTGGGACCCAGCACCCCACGGCGAGGCGCCCAGAAAGGGCCTCGAAGGGCTGAATAGCTGGCGCTAGGGTGTAGCCTCCTTATCCAGGGCGTGAGCAGCCCCAGCCCATCTTGCAGGCACCTTCTAAGATATTTGTTTGTTCATTTTGCATGTATTCAACAAGGGTCTGATAGATTCTCACTGGGTGCTGGGTGCTGAGATTACAACCATGAAAAAAATCCGATAGGACCTTCAGGACTTTAGAGTAACCCAAAAGGAACAGGCTCAGCAGCCTGCTTCAAACATTTCTGCACGAGATTAGAGCTGGATCCAAACTTTGCCCTCGCTGAAGGAGGGGCCTGGAGCAGCTCTCCGGAGGCCAAAGACACTACCATGCCCCCCCCCCCCCCCACACACACACACACACACCACCACCACCACCACCATGGCCTGGCCCCTGAGGCTCCCTCCTCCTCCCTTCTGATACCTGCGTCACAGAAGCCCACTGTCCAGGAGAAGCTGCTTTCTGACATCAAGGTTGCTAAGGTTCATGGACAGCACCTTGGGGATCAAAGGGCAAGGAACCTGGGGAGCTGCAAGGTGTCAAAAGTCAGCTCCTCGGGGAGGAGGCACTGCCCAACTGTCCATTGGGGTCTGACCCTCAGTCTGCAACCGGACCGTCCTCAGGTACAGAGGGTCCCTCTCAGAGCCACCAGGGACACCAGTGCCAGGTGTCCAGGTTCCCCCACTCCCACCCCAGCAATGCTCTCCCCCAACCTCCGTGTCACCTCCTGCAGCCCAGCTGGGAACAGAGTGCCTCAGGGTCCTGAAACCCCAAGACCTTTAGGATCTCCTCTCTGGGGATGTGGTCTCCTGCCGTTTATTTTATGAAAACCTCAGAGCCCTTCCCAGCCACGCTGTGTAAACAGCTCACCACCAGCCCTTCCTTAGGCTCCACAGGGAAGACGGGGGTGAGGTGCAGGGGTGAGGGGTTGGTGCGCAGAAAAGGCTGGTCCTGCAGAAAAGGCTATGTCTAGAGCCAGCAGGTCCCTGGCTTCCAGGCCCAGCTGGAACATCTGCCGAACAGACTTCTGGACCCATTGCTAACCAGACCTCTGGACCCACTACCAGTGGCCTGTAGAGCCCTACCTCCCAGCAGGATACCCACTTCGCAGCAGAGGGAGGAGCCCAGGGCGAATTCTCCTGCACATTGTCTCCCAAGGGTCAGGTGACCCTTCAAGTAGGTGGAGGGCGAGCACTGATTCTCACTGTGTGGTCCCTGATCCAGCAGCCTCACCTGGCAACTCTGTGGCCCCCACCAGACCTACTGAGTCGGAAAGTCCTGGTGCCTGGCCCAGCAACCTGTACCTTTAAAAGCTTTCCAGGTGATTCTCACACACAGTAAAGTTTGAGCATCGCTGTTCTGAAGTAAGAAAGACATTCTTTGCCCTTTTACTTCAACACCTCCTATCCTTGAGTCGAGCTAGGCTGAGGGTCACATAAAGGATTTGCTTGTGATGGTGGCAATCTGGAAACAATGTGGCTCAATGAGAGAATGAGTAAATAACCTACGGGAATATATACTTGGGAATACTACGCAGTCATTAAAAAGAGTAACACGGGCTCCTACCTTGAGCTAGTGTGCAGACGGCGCCAGAGCCGAGCCCAGCTGGTCGGGATGATTGCAGGCGTGCAGCTCGCCATCTTCGCCGACATGCTGGGCATGTCGCTCCTCCTGCTTGTCGCTGTCTATTACTACGTGGCCGTCAACAGTCCCAGGAAGCAGGCATGGAAGTGGCGCCTTCTCCGCCCCAGGGCTCCAGGGCACAGTCGAGGCAAGAGCGAGGGCGTGAGGGGCCTTCCCACTTCCCTTCATCCCTTCTACTCATCACAACTTATCAAGTAACTACACCTGGGTTTTTCCAAACAACTTTTATGTCTTCAAGTCTTCCTTAACCCTACCACGTAGGGCCCAGGATAGTGCCTGCTTTCTTTTCTACTCCTCCCCCCAATATAAAAATATAGATTTTTTTTTTTGTGGTCAAAAACAAAAAAAAAGAATAAGGTGGGTTTTCATACACTGATGTGCAAAAATCTCCAAGATACACGTGTACCATTAAATAATAAAGGAAGCTGCTAAATGATACTTAGAACTCAGATTCATGTAAAAAGAAACATAGCCCTAGCTGGTTTGGCTCAGTAGATAGAGCATCGGCCCTCGGACTGGAGGGTCTTGGGTTCGAATCTAGTCACGGGCACGTACCTCGGTTGCAGGCTTGACCCCACACCCTGGTCAGGACAAACGGATTTAGTGTTCACTCGGGGAGGGGAATGAGGGAGTAGAAAGGCTAGACGGGGCCTCCGGTGTGTCTGGCCCAGGGGAGCAGGCGGAGGTGATATTTATGAGCCAGGAACCTAGGAGGAGCTGCATTTGTTTGGGAACATGTTACATTTCAATTTAGAGCAGTTGAATGAACATGTAGGGAAGGCCTACTATGTGCCCGGCCATATATTCCCTTTGTTTTCAGAGCCATAGATGATTTAGCCGTTTTCCCAGCAGCTGCACAAAGCAATCTCCTAGGCCCTCCCAGGCGAAGGGTTCCAGCCAAGCATCTGCTGGTAAGCCCCACAGGCCACTGTCACCCCAGTCTTCGCCCCAAGAAACCCACTCAACAAGGGAGCCCAGAGGCCAGAATAGAAAGAGAAATAAAGGCTGTTGTTGACATAAGAGGAAAAACCAGGCTTCCTGTTTGAACTCAGGCAGGTACTGGAAGCTGTGAGTAATGTCTGAATCTTGGCCTGCCCTTAAGACAGCCTGCGGTAGGGGCTTCTCACACTCGCTGTGAATCACTCACTCACCGGGGACGTGGGGCCCAGCAAGGGCAGGCTGTGCAGAACCACGCACCCAGGCGGCAGGGTGGGCGGCGACAGCTCTCGGTGCTCGCGGCTCTCCATCACCCTCGATAAGGACCCAACATCAGATGATAAGGGATTCTCCAGTCCCAGTGCCCAACAGCCAGACCATTCCCAGGTCCTTGGAGGCTGGGACCGTCCCCTTTTGTCCTGCTTGGGGTCAGGCCAGTGCAAGATAGCACAGTGCTGGGGACTCACTCAAGACTGGAAATGCTGACCTGCCCTGCACTAACTCCCTGGGAGCCCTGGGCAGGGTCCTGAACCTGTCCCAGCCCTAGGCCCCTGTCTGTAACGGAACCACATATTGGAATAAAATCTGCAAGCCATCTACAGAGGTAAAATACCAGACACCAAGCTAACGCCTTATCTCATTTAAGCCTCAAAAGAATATTCCTGGGTCACAAACAAGGAAACCATCCTATTCTAAAATGTACATAGTTTTCAACTTTCTTGAGGAATAATTGAAATATGCTAAACTATCCAATATTTAAAGTGTACAAGTAATAAGTTGGATATGTTTGTAGCCACGCAATCATTGCCACAAGGATTCCTATCAGCCCCCAAAGTTTCCTCATGTCTCTTTGTAATCCATTCCCCCCTCCTCCCATCCCAGGCCCAGGCAACCTGCTTTCGGTCCATGTACATTCCTTTACATTTTCTAGAGTTTTATAGAAATCAGATCATACACTATGTCCTCTCTTTTGTGGAGACTTTCTCTTTCAACATAATGGTTGTGAGATTTATCCATGTTGTTGCAAATAGCAATAGTTCATTCCTTTGACTCGGTCAGTACTATTCCACTGGATGGAATACAATGGTACCATTTGTTTATCCATTCACTTGTTTAAAAATATATATTTTATTGATTTTTTACAGAGAGGAAGGGAGAAGGATAGAGAGTTAGAAACATCGATGAGAGAGAAACATCCATCAGCTGCTTCCTGCACACCCCCTAGTGGGGATGTGCCCGCAACCAAGGTACATGCCCTTGACCGGAATCAAACCTGGAACCCTTCAGTCCACAGGCCGACACTCTAGCCACTGAGCCAAACTGGTCAGGGCTCCATTCACTTGTTGGTAGACATTTGGGTTGCTTCCTGTTTGGGGCTATTACAAAAGAAGTTGCTATAAACATTTGTGTGCAAGTCATTGTGTGCATATGTTTTCATTTCTCTCAGGTCAATGTCAAGGAGTAGAATGTCTGGGTCATATAATAGATATTTGTTTAACTTTTTAAGAAACTACCAAACGATTACAGTCCTATCAGCAGCTCGGTCACTTCACATCCTTGTCAACACCAGGTTTGGTCAGCTTTTTATTTAGCGGTTCTGATGGATACGGTGGTGATATCTCATTGTGGTTTTCATTTGCATTTCCCTGATGACTGCTAATGTGGAGCATCTGTTCATGTGTTTATCAGTCATTTGTATGTTGTTTTTTGCGAAGTGCCTATGCAAATCTTAACACCTGTGAAATGGAGATAAGTCTTACAATTGATGGCTTAGTCTAGTTTAACTGGCAGGGAGCGCTTTTCTTTCTTGGTGGAACCTTACAAGGGATGGAGTCTCAGATTCACAAAATACATGGAGTCACTTGCCCTGGGTCACACAATGGATGGGGAACAAAGCGTCCAGCCCTGACCCTGTGCTTTTATTTATATAAATTTTTATTTATTGATTTGTGAGAGAGAGAGAGAGAGAGAGAGAAAGAGAAATCAATTTGCATTTTCACCTACTTACCCATTCATTGATTGCTCCTGGTATGTGCCCTGCAGCCTTGCTGTGTCGGGGTCAGTGCTCTAATTAACTGAGCTACCTGGCCAGGGCTCTGACCCTGTGCTATTTTTCAAATAGTACGTTATTCTACATGTTAGAAGACTTACAAGTTTGTGGTCGTCCCACAGCACTGCTGTGCTCCAAGTGCCAGAGAGCCCTGGAATGGTCAGCAGCTGGCCCTGTCGGACCAGCTGGGAGCAGCGGCAGCCCCCCGGCTTGTGGCCCAGCTGGCCTTGGCACCCCTGTGCGCCCCAGGTGTCTTCCCTCACCGAGCCTCCAGCTAGCAAGGGCTTACCGAGACCAACTATGTGCCAGGCCGGTGTGTGCAGTGGATGGTGCCAAACAGGATACAGCCTCTGACCTGCAGGACTCAGTGCCCAGAGAGGGAGACAAGAGAGACCCATGGAACACACTCCTCTGAGGCTGGGAGTGCTCGGGAAACGAAGGGGTGGACCCCAAGTGCTCTGTGCATGGGATAGAGAAGTCAGTGTCATGTGGTGCGTAAGGTCTGGGCCTTCGAGGTCAGATGGTTCAAATCCTGGCTCCAGCCCTGACCAGCTGTGTTCTCAGGCACATGGCTCAACCTTTGTCGCCTCAGTTTCCCCCTCTATAAACTGGGGGATAAATGATGTTACAGAGGGGATTGTTATTCCCATTTTACAGATGAGGAAACAAAGAGGATTAAATACAATGTATGGCCCTAGCCAGTTTGGCTCAGTGGATAGAGCTTCGCCCTGTGGACTGAAGAGTCCCAGGTTCAATTCCTGGTCAGGGCACATGCTCAGGTTACAGACTCAACTCCCAGCAGGGGCCGTGCAGGAAGCAGCCGATCAGTGATTCTCTCTCATCATTGATGTTTCTCTCTCTCCCTTCCTCTCTGAAATTAATACAAATATTTTTTAAAAATTTAAAATAAATAAATACAGTGTATGCAGAGCACTTGATTCAAAGGAGGGCTCTTTGATCCAGGCTTTAAGGATAGCAAGAAATTTGCTTGGCTGCAGGAATAAGGAGATCCCAGGAGGGAAGCCTATATGATCCAAGGTATGGGGTGTGGACACATAGGGAAGGGCTGAGGGGGAAAGAGTCTGCTGGGACAGTGATTCCCTGCCGTCACCTCGGAAAGCCCATTTCCTGGAAAGCTGCCAGGAGTCCCCTGTGGGTCCTTGGGCCTGACAATTGGAGATGCACATGGTAAAGAGGCCCAGAGGACGGGGCACTCCAAACCAAATCCTGAGGCTCTGGCTGGCATCTCAGTCCCCTCCGGGATGGCACAGTAGGGGTCCCTGGACCGAATGGGCTGTCTACAAGAAATCCCCACAGGTCTGCTCAGGTCCTGGCCAGC
This sequence comes from Myotis nattereri, assembly GCF_964212035.1. Classification (NCBI taxonomy): domain Eukaryota; kingdom Metazoa; phylum Chordata; class Mammalia; order Chiroptera; family Vespertilionidae; genus Myotis; species Myotis nattereri. The sequence continues at coordinate 76,733,076 of NC_138080.1, forward strand.
GCCAGCTTGCTAGGGTTTCTATGGCTAGCGCTTCATCTTTTTGTACCTCAATTTCTCCATCTCTGAAATGGGGATATGAAAACATGACATGCCTGCCTGCCCACCCCACAGAGCTGTGGCCAAGATCAAATAACTTGCTGCAAGGTATGTGAAAGTACTGTGAAACCTATACGATGTTATGCTTATGCAAATCCAGGGTAATTCATAGAATCACCGAGACCATGGACAGCCATGTATGGCAGGGGTCCTCAAGAGCTTTTACTAGGACACCTGAATTTTCCTGGTGAAGGAACTGAGGCCCAGGGAGGTAAAGTAACTCACTGGAAGTCACACAGCTGGCAGGCCCGGAGTGCCCTGTGGGTCCTGGGGCCTGACAATTGGGGATGCACATGGTAAGGAGGCCCAGAGGACCAGGCACTCCAAATTCAAGCCTCCGTTCTTCTGATCCAAGCCAGCTCCAATTTCTCTGCCCCACAGGCTGGGGATCTCAGGGGTCCCAGAGCACAGGCAAATTGAAAAATGAAGTCAACAGCCAGCATGCTGTCTGCTAAGGGTCATGGGAAGCCACCAATTTTGGTCCAACGCTTAGAGGTCTTTGCAAATGCCTGGTCTCTGCAGACTCAGTGATGGGACCTCCACTGAAAACCCCTCCTTGGCCTTGGGGTATTTTCTGCGGTTGCTGCTGTAGTGACTCTTCCCTTATCTGGAAAATGGACATTGTTCACTCCTGGGGTTTGTGCTGGCCGCCACATTGATACCAAGCTTCTCCGTAGAATGGGAGATAATGGACACAAATGGCTGTGAAAAGTCAACCCATGCTTACACAACGTGGGGGTCTGTTCCTATTGTGACGTAATGACTCCAGGTGTGGGCAGCCCTTGGTAGTTCTAGACACGGATGAGCCAAAGCGACAGCTTCGACTCGACCACAGGAGATGCGGTGGCGCTGACTGCAGAACCGCCAGGCCTCCCCAGAGAGCCAGCATCCCCAGGGCTCGCCCTGGCCACTTGACATCAGCCTCACAGAGTCTGTCCATTTTTGTTTTTTCTTGCACATTTGTTTTTATTTGGAGATAGGAGATGGGTCCGGAAGTGTCACCGGGGGTGGTTCTACGCCATCAGGCTACTGTCCATTCTAACGCACAGAGTCTTTGCAGCTCAAGAAAACCGACGGGCGTGAATGCAGACTCTCGGCGACTTTTGCCACCAGGAAAACTGCTCTTTCCAGGACTCTGCTCACCATTTTCTCCTCACAAAATCCCCGTCGGTATATGCCTGGCTCTTTTTCCTCTCCTCTCCTTTCCTTTCCTTTCCTTTCCTTTCCTTTCCTTTCCTTTCCTTTCCTTTCCTTTCTTTTCCTTTTCTATGCAAAACCTGTAATACAGGCAGCAGAGAGAATTTCACAGACTCAGCACATCCCTACCCAACTTCTCATAAGTTCGGGCGCCTGATTTTCCCTTGTGATGCGCATCCGAATGGTGGGCACGAGGTACAGTGAGTGGTTTTGAAGGCAGTTCCTTATCATGGAGCGTTATCTGAGCCATCAAAGTACACTTTAAGAAAAAAGCAGTTTCGACATTAAACTTGAAGGTTTGACTGTTAAAAGTAAGAGCCTAAGAGCCGGGACAAAGCGACCACAGCTTTTATCGCACATTTGTGAGGGCGGCGTGCGGTGGGAATACTATATATTTGGGGCTTGCTGCTGAGAATGCCTCCATGGCCTTTGAACAAAAAACAAACCATGCTATGGAAATTGCCGGTAATTGTCTTTACCTACAGTTTCAGAGGGCGCACACCGGGCCTTGTGGTTGTGGGCGCCGTTTCATGCTGGGGTTCGCGTCCCCTGCTCTGCTTGGCACACAGAACGGAACAGATCAGAGCCTCAGATCTGCGCGCACCTGTGGTCGCTGCAGGAGCAAGGCGGATCGCCACGCGATAAGGCGACAGTGGAAAATTTCTCACCTGAAAGGAGCCAGGAGGCCTGGGGGCAACGCATCTGCCCCCAGAAACAGGGAGTGAGGAGGAAACCAGCCCCTCCCACCTAGGGACCTCCCACCCCCACTCTGCATTTTCTCCCACGGTTTCTTCAACATCAACATGGAGGGATTCCTTCTACCCATTAGAGGGTGATACCCGCCTTCATCTATCGATATTCTCATTGAAGAAATGAAAAGAGCAAACAGAACTTTGAAGATCAGAGATTTTTCATTTTCTTATTTGTTTGTTTTGTGTGTTTTTTTCAAAAACTCATGTTCTAAAGATAGGCCTTTCGGCCCTAGTCGGGTTGGCTCAGGGGATAGAGCATCGGCCTGCGGACTGAAGGGTCCCAGGCTTGATTCTGGTCAAGGGCACATGCCTGGGTTGCAAGCTCGATCCTCAGTGTGGGGCGTGCAGGAGGCAGCCAGTCAATCATGCTCTCTCATCATTGATGTTTCTCCCTCTCCCTCTCCCTTCCTCTCTGAAATCAATAAAAATGTATTGCTTAAAAAAATAAATAAATAAAGATAGGCTCTTCTTTCTCAGGAAAGGTGCTCCCGGGCACCCCTTGGAGAGATCTGTATTGTCGGGCAGGCCTCTGTCAGAGGTCACGTGGCCATCCCCAGAGGTCCTCGGCCCCTTCACTCAGCCTGTGGGCAGTTCCTGCAGGAAGCGGGAGAGTAAGTCCAAGCAGCTCTGGCCGTTCCTGCCCTGAGGAGGGACCGCTTGAATCTCTGAGCCAAGGAACTTGTCCAGGGGGCCCAGGGCTGGGCTCAGCCAGTGTGGGCCAGGGGCCACTGAGAAGGGGGACCCACAGACTCCTGAGCTTCCAGGCTCTCTGAGGGTCAGAGCCCCCTAACTTGTGACTCCACCAGCACCAAGGAAGGCCTGGGCTGAGCCAGGCTGGGTGGGCACTGGGAGGGCTGACCAGGCAGGAGGGAGGAGGAGGAGAGAGCTTGCCAGGGACCTGGGAGCAGCAGTGAGCTGGAGAGAAGAGGCAAACTGGGGTGTGTGTGTGGGGGGGGGGGGGGCAGCGAGTGTCACGCTCAGTCTCTCAGTGACCCTCCGGTTTTGTTTTCTTAGCCTTTTTTATGGCGAGAAATAACACATCCGAAAAAGTACATAAAGCATACATGTACAGCCTTATGCTCCTGCAGCCACCTCCAGCGTCAAGAACTAGGGCATGGCTTGCCCCCTAAAACATCGACACCCCACCCAATCCCCTCCTCCCTTCTCACTAAAGGTTACCACCAAGCCAACTTTTAGGGTGATCACTTCCAACTGCAGTTTTATCCCCTAAGCTCACCCCCCTAACACCACAGAATAGTGTTTGCCTAGCTTTGAACTTGATATGAATGGAATCAAGCAGACGTATTCTTTCAGCTTCCGTCACTCCACACGGTGTGTTTCAGGCCCAGCCGTGTTGCTGTGCGCAGCTTCGGTTCAGCCATCCTCACTGCGGCCGGCCTCCTGTCTGACGCCGATGCACTGCCCCCGGGTTTGCAAGAATCAGTGCCTGGGGGTGTCCCGAGTCCTGGACCCCTGAACCAGCCTGGGGCACCAGGCCTCCCACAGGCCGTGCTCAGACTCAGTTGTTTCCAGATGGCTGTGCTCTGCGGGGACCGCAAAGACAAAGCAGTGTGCTCCCAACGGCCTCCGCAGAGCTCCGCGTGGGGCACGCCGGAGGCCGGAGGACTCACAACAGAGGCTCACCCCAGCCTCAGCACAGACGCCTGGCAAGGGTAGTGATCCGTGGCTGCCCTGCCATCTCCGAAAACCAACCGGGCACTGGAAACAAACAATAAGCCCAGGCACATCCTAAATGAGAAGCAGGTGGCTTCCTGGGACCAGCTTTCCTAACATTCCGCCCTCTTGATTTACCCCCTCTCCAATGTGGTTCCCATTTGAAGGAGCTGGAGCCTTTGGAGCCTATAACCCATATGAAAAATGATATAAATTATAGCTCACCATCATAGCCTGGCTGTTTGACATCTTGGCATAAACATGAAGGAAGGGCCACCCTGATTATAAGGTAGAGGCACTGGGGAGAAGTGGGGAGGGCTGGGCAACCCCCCAACGTGCCTCTCTCAACCCGCCTGGGTGCAGGGAGCAGCAGTTCACCTCTCCCAGGCACCTTTGAAAATCATGGTCCACAGCAGTTAGCGAGGTAGACTCCCAAGCGCTGGGAGCAGAGGCAGGTCCCCTCCTGTCTCAGCAGCTCCCCTGGCTGCCACCTGTCTCCCATGACTCCCCACGTGCAGGCCCCGCTGGTTCCCAAGTCCTGTGCTGCTGGGCATCCTCTCACCTACCCACGTTTTCCAGACCCCAGGAGCGATTCTAACTCCCCACGGACGAGTCCCAGGCAGCTGGTTCAGAGACCCACTGATGTCCTGCCCCCAAACGCCTGGCATTCCTCCTCCTCCTCCTCCTCCTCCTCCTCCTCCTCCTCCTCCTCCTCGCCGCACCAATTAGCCCTGATTACAGAATGCATGCATTGTTCTCTAAGGGTTTCATGTGTGCAAGTCCCAAACCCCCAGATGGAGAATGGGGATGGGGTGGGGGTGGGGTGGAGATTGGCCAAGCCTCTCCCCCTCTCTGGGCCTCAGTGTCCCCATCTCTGAAAGAAGGAGCTGGAGCCAGAGGCCAGGCAGCCCGTCCCACCCCACCCCTCCTCCTTCTTGGCCCTGAAGCGATGGCCTGAGGACTCTGGTCTTCGGGGAAAGAGAAGTGAGCATGGACCCTCCTCCCACCCTCAGCCTCCTCCCTGGGCCCTCGCTGCCCGCTGCCCGGAAACCCACTCCCACAGACCCTCCGAGGGAGGTCGCAGCCTCCACCCCCAGCCCACTCCCTGCCACTGAAAGGCAAGCATTGGGGCAAACATCCTAAACCACCGAGTGCTTCTAAAAATATGGTGTTTTTGTCAGAGAGCAACCTTCCACTTCCTTCAGACTTTGATCTCCATGCAGCTCACGGAGGAGAAGACACACTGACAACAACAGTTGAAAGCCTTCATCTTCCTTTGGGGGCTACCTCTCAAGGGCTTTGAACCCCAGCCCACAGTCCTTCTGAGCATGCTCAGATCCGTGGGGGCCGCTGGCTCAGGGGTGGGAGACGGACACAGCTGCCCCCGGTGGGTCTGTGGCGGGGAGAAAAGACCAGGACAGAGATGCTGCCAGGGCACAAACCGGCCACGGAGCCCTCTGCAGGTTTACAAGGCCCCTTACTGTCTACAATCTAGAGAGAAATTAATGCTACAGGGCAGGGCGGAACGAGCAAGTGCTCGCGCACAGAAATGGGCTGGGAAGAAAGAATGGAGGCTAACGCCAGTGCGGTGCTCGCACACAGTAGGCCCTCAATCAATATCTGTGAGCTTTCAATGAATGTTCCCGACTGTGCGCTGGGCCTTGGAATGAGGATGGGTGGGGATGGGGTAGTAAGGGATCTCCTGGCACAGGAACAACATGGACAAAGGCTCGGCCGCCTCCTGAACAAGAAACGCACACGTTCACACCATATTTGGCAGAAACAGGACTGTGGAAACTCTCCCACCAGTTCTGCAGACACACGAGCTGCTGCCACCCTGCCGGAAACACAGGTACAGGCAGAAAGAACAGGACGGCGATAAAATGATCGTCCCTGAGCACCGACGGCATGCCAGGCACCCTTCCAAGCTCTGGCCACGCAGGTCCTCGCACTGTGGCTGTTGTCATCTGCACTTATTTTTCCTTCAGGAAAACAGCCTCAGAGAGGGGACGTCCTGTGGCCCCAGGTCAGTGGCGGAGCTGGATTTGAACCCAGGAAGCCCTGTTCCTGACCCATAAGGCTGAGCAGGCCCTGTCCGAAGCCTCCGTTCAGGGTTCAGGCTGATTCTGTGCTTGCCGAGCAAGACCCTGGCCTTCCTGCTTGATCGGGTGGGTGCCCAGGGAGTGACCCTGGTGCCAACTTATTCAGGCCAAGCACTCTGTTACCTCACTGAGTCCCCAGCAGTCTTTGAACCAAGTGCTGGTGTGAGTTACCAAAACCAGGTGAGGCAACCAAGGCCCAAGGCAGCTAACTCGCATAGTAAGTGGCAGAGCAGGGATTTGAACTCAGATCCATCTGACCCCGAATCCTATGCCCCGAGTTTCCTCAGCAGCCTCTCTGGGTCTCACCCCCTGCCTGGGAATTCCAGACTATGAGTAATTCAAACATGTCTGAAAAAATCAAAATGACTATAATTTCCTAAAGACTTTAATAGAGGCAGATCTTCAAAACAAAACAAAAAAAATCTATCAGCAAAACTGCCAAGGGCCTCTGAGTCACTGCCTTGGGTTCTCTCTGTTTGGAAGAGGGACCTGCGTGTGAGGGACGCCAGGCCAGGGACCAGGCTCAGAACGGAGGCCGGGGTCCTGGCTTCCCCATCCGTGCTGTTCAGTCCTGGGGGGATGTCTTGACCGTTCTGGGTCTGTTTCCTCATCCAGAGGATGTGCAGGTTTCTCTGGGTGAACTCCAACACGGACTTGAGATTCCCCCACTCACGACAGTTCCTCCCACTGACCCCCCACTCGCCCCGCCGGAAGGGCTGGAGGTACTGTCCTTGTGCCATGGATACACAGCTCAGTAAATCCCCTACCAGGGTTTAGGTTACCACAGATCTCCATTCAAGCCTATTTCTTGGTTGCAGCCCTTGCCTCTTCTTGGGGACCAGTCCTGCTGGAATTTCCTCGTCTGATGGATGGTTCACAGCTTTGACCAGGGGTTGCCAAAGCCACCTGCAGCAAAGGCCTCTTTTGAGCAAATGCACAGTCATCTTTACAGGGGATAAAGGTGGTTCATGATTCCTGACCCTGAGTCATAAATCTACTAGCGATCTGCCGGAGTTGGGAACGGCCTCCGCCCCGGCCCTTGGCAAGCCTAAATGTGAGTCATTGGGGCACAGGCAGGTGCACTTCAGTTGATAGAGCTTGATAGGGTCCTGAAAAGTTAGATGTAAATGAAACCCATTTCCAACACCCTAGGTCTGTGGTCGGCAAACTGCAGCTCGCGAGCCACATGCGGCTCCTTGGCCCCTTGAGTGTGGCTCTTCCACAAAATACCACGTGCGGGCGTGCACATACAGTGCGATTGAAACTTCGTGGCCCATGCGCAGAAGTTGGTATTTTGTGGAAGAGCCACACTCAAGGGGCCAAAGAGCCGCATGTGGCTCGCGAGCCACAGTTTGCCGACCACGGCCCTAGGGAAGGCCATTATCTTCTGCGGTGGGTGAGGACTTGTATGCATGCATATAAGCATAACCAGTGGACCCACGAAACGGGGGGGGGGGGGGGGGAGGGCGGTACGGGCATGTGCGGGAGGGGGTAGGGGAAGCTGGGGGAAGGTCAATGGGGAAAAAAAGGAGACATATGTACTACTGTTTGTAATACTTTAAACAATAAATTTTTTTTAAAAAAGATCACTATTTTTTAAATATATTTTTATTGATTTCAGAGAGGAAGGGAGATGGAGAGAGAGAGATAGAAACATCAATGATGAGAGAGCATCATCAATTGGCTGCCTCCTGCACACACCCCACTGGGGATCGAGCCTGCCACCCAGGCATGTGCCCTTGACCGGAATCGAACTGGGAACCCTTCAGTCCGCAGGCCGACGTTCTACCCATTGAGCCAAACCACTTAGGGCTCGCTGCCTATTTTCAGTCAAGTTGGATGTTCCTGTGTTGGGAGCACTGAAGCCTGGTGCGGAAGATGTATGTGGTAATAAGACTAACACGCTGTGTGCGTCCCCATTAGGGCCCCGTGTGTCCTGCATGAGTGGTGCGCCCGGACTTGTGCTGTGGTTGCCCTGCGTGTGTGCACGGTGCGTCCACAGGGACACGGGCCGGGCCTTGGGCCTCCGGCGGGGGCAGGCTGTCCCTGCACGAGGCAGAGTGAGAATCCCATTCAGCCCAAGCCCTCAGACCTGCGACTGCCCAGGTGGCTGGTGATGCTTCTTCACAGGCTGCCCAAGCCTCCCCGACAGCACTTCAGACACCCCCGAGTCGGCAGAATATAGACAGCAAATTTCCCGTCTGTATTCCGCACGCCAGGCTCAAAGCAGTGGGCTGGGGAGGAGAGCACAGGCTCATGCAGGGCAGAGATCTGCACCCCCAGAGTTCTGGGAGTAGCAGGGGTGAGGGCCCTCCTTCCTGTTACCCAGAGAGGACGAAGCCTTCCCCCGAGGGAGAGGCACTGCTGGCCACAACCCTCCAGAGAGGGGTAGGAAGTGCGGCTCCTCTTGTGTTGGCCATTTCCGACTCTGGGAAGCGCCCTGGGGCGCCTCAGAAAGCCCCCAGCTGCAATTCCCTGCCTCCCCTGAGAGTGACTGTTCCTTTCCTGCAATCCACAGCTCTAACCCCACTGGGAGCCCCACAGACCAGGGCTGTGTGACCCGGGCCTGCCTGGGCCAGCAGCAGGTGGGTGAGCGCAGCTGTCCCATCACCGGCTTAATGCAAAGGTGGACAGGCTGAGCGCCGCCTCCTCCCAGCAAACACGCAGCGTCTCCGGTTGGAGCTCTTGGATTCTCCCTGCAGGCCTGCAAGTCCCAGCGGGCTCCGGGCCTCAACCTCCAAACTGGCTACCTGAGCAGGTGGAAGGTGCACTTCACAGATCCCTGCCCTGCCTCTCTTCTCTCCTCATCAGGGTCCAGCTCGCACACTGGAGCAACAATAGAGCTCGGCCCTGTCCAGCCTCTGTCGTCAGCCAACACTGTAGAAGACTGAAAAGCCAGGAAAAGGGGCAGCTGCCTCCACATTCCCCACAAGTGGTCCATGTCCCCATGTCCTGAGCCAAAGGGCAGAGCAGGGAGGAGCTGCCCCTGGCCCCACAGCTGCCATGTCCAAGGTGGAGCACATAGTGATGGGGCTCCAAAGGCCACCGCCGGGTTCCGGGAAGGGCGGGGCAACGAAAGCCCCTGCGGAGAGCAGCGAGGCTCTGGGCCGGGTGGAAATGGGTCTGGGTGACTTTCTGTAAGCCGAGCACTAGTGTGAGTGTGAGCCAGTCCCCACAGCACAGCACCTGTGGGTGACTGACCACACTGATCCCTGGACCCTTAGAGCTGAAGATGAGACCCTGGAGAGCTTCATTCCTCCCCTCCAGCCCTCCCTCAGCCAGCCATTCCCAAAGAGGGGTGCTCCTAACCCTCAAAAAGGGGTACAGTGGAATCGATCTGGCCATGAGGGGCAATGTCCACTGTGCCAGTTATAAAACAGCATGGCGTGCAGCCTCAGTTTCATGAAAAAGAAAGGATGCACGTGTGCAGGCAAAAGAAGGTCTGAATGAAGTGCATCAAAAGCTTAACAGGTGTTACCCTGGGTCCTGGAATTAGAGATTATTTTTATCTTATTTTCTACAATGAATATGCATTATGTTTTAACGCAGTGGCTCTCATCTGCGGACAATTCTGTCCCCAAGATGGCATTCGGCAACATCTGGGGACACTTGGTGTTACAACAGTGGGGGAAGGGTGCATGTGCCACTGACATCCAGTGGGTAGAGGTCAGCGATGCTGCTAAACATTCTACAATGCGCAGGACAGCCTTTGTAACAAAGAATTATCCAGCTGAAAGGTCAATGGTGCCACCCTGAGAACAACATCGGAACTTATTCTAATGGAGAGACAGGGCTGGGAGGCATGTGCCACTGCAAGCAGCGTTAGCCCGTCCCCCCGACTAAGTGACAACCCCTCTCACCCCCCTCACCATGTGTGGATAGACATTTATGGGCTCACCAGCAGGCACCCTGAGGCCTGGCCAAGGGGCTTGCAGCTCCCCCCAAGGAAGTTGTGAGTTTCTGGGACCCAGCCCATAACAGCCTCATGGCCCCAGCACACATCCCACCAGCATGTCCCATCTCACCTCTCCCAAAGCACATCCCCGTCTAATAAACAGACATCAACACAGATGAGTGCTGTCAGGTTAACATCACTGCCATCAGTGAGACCTCCACGTTCTCAAACATCCTGTTTCCAGCATTTTGACACGGCGTCCTGTTTTCTTTTGGAAGGAAATACAGGTTGGATTGATTAACAGATACAGTCATTATTTAACCTCAGAACTGGGTTTCAAAATTAATTTACAATAAAAGAAAAAGTCCGTGCTAAATAATCTAATTATATGTTCAGGGCTCAGAATGGAAAACATTCAGGAGCACAAAAGGCCCAACCAAGCTCATTAGCTCTGTTTCGCCTCTAAAGTATCTCTATGGCAACTCGCTGAGGTCCAGGGGGGAAAGGCTTTTAAAACCAGACCATCAAAAACTTCACCCAGAATAGCCACCACACAAACTCTTTTAACTAAACCTTCAGATGATGAAACGGTGAGCCTGTGTTCCCAGTCGCAGCTGGGCTCAGGCACAGGGAAGCCACCTCTTCCTGGAGCCCCCAGGCCCGCAAGGTGATTCATTGGCTGCAGGGTGCTTGGTCCTGCCGCTGTGCACACCCACACCTATGTTGGAGGGGCTGCTGGTGATTGGGCCTCGGGGAGCTCCTCTAGGGGCTGGAAGCTGGGGACGGACAGGAGCAGAAGTCTGTGCTTGTGCAGAAAGAGGCTGATGCCGGAGGAGGTGGCTGTCTCATTTGCCTGGCAACTCTGGGTCCATTTCCTGGGGGCTTTCCCACTGGGACCCTCACAAGACAGGTATTGCAAACTCAAGGATTTCTTTCTCTTGGACCAATCGTCTGCCAGCCTCTGACACTGCTCCCTCTCACCCTCCAACCCTCCAAGCCTGGACAGGTGGCGGTGCCCTGTGTGGCCCTGACCACAAGCCCCATGTTCGTCAGGGAAGGTCCTCGGTCCCAGGCCCCGGAGGTCTCCCGCGTGGCTGTCCTGCTTTCCCCTTACCTCTTTAGTCAGGTCTCCTGACACAGAGCAGATTGACCGGGGAAAATAAAATGTTGATACATGCGCATGGTGGATTCACTTAAGCATGAAAATTCTAAATATAGTGAGGCATGACTGGGAATAGATGCCATTTTGTACAAAGGAGAAAAGTAGGGAAGGGGATCTTAGCTCTTAAAAGTACAAATGGGCAATTGCAGGCAGCTGAGAGAGCAGCAAACGCACTCCTACTGGGCAGCTCAGCAACGATGGGGCCCAGGGAACTGCAGCCAACAGGCCCCTGCTCGGATCCTTCTGTCTAATGTTGGGGCGAAAATGCTTAAGGTGATTATACCAAGGACTCCTCCTGAAGCAGGGTTTTCTACCTGAATCTTTAAAGAAGAAAAGGGGCTTTAATTCATTTCTATTAGAAATAATCTGCATGCCAGCGGGGGGTGGGGGGGGCACACTCTGGGCATCCTTGTTCCCAACACCCCCACCCAGGGGTCAAACTCTGCTGCAGGGGTGAAACAGAGCCTGGGGAGGAGGGGAGGGGGGAGGAGGGGGGGAGTAGACAGCCAGGCGGGAAAGACAGAACTCGTTGAAACCTGGTATGCTTCAGGTGAGCCCAGACTCTTAGAGTGAGGCTTCTCAGGAGATGGGACTTGGGTTCAGCAGAAAAAGCCAGCTTCTGCCGAAACCGGTTTGGCTCAGTGGATAGAGCGTCGGCCTGCGGACTGAAAGGTCCCAGGTTCGATTCCGGTCAAGGGCATGTACCTGGGTTGCGGGCACTTCCCCAGTGGGAGATGTGCAGGAGGCAGCTGATCGATGTTTCTCTCTCATCGATGTTTCTAACTCTCTATCTCTCTCCCTTTCTCTCTGTAAAAAATCAATAAAATATATTTCTGACTGGGCCTGGCTTGGGACAGTCTCACCTGCTCTCTAGTCCCCACAGAATTGCCCCTCGATGGGCCCAGCCCTTTAACTTCTCAGAAGTTAAGTGCTCCTGCTTCTCAGGGATAAGGTGAGAAGCCTGGGCCCATGGGGTCCCTCCCATCCCCTTTCTTGGCTCATCTTCTCATCTGAACAGCCTGGCACGGCCTGGCATCATGTCTGGGGAGTCTCTAGGGAATCTGCCAGGTGTGAAACAGCCCCCACGCTGCCTCCACAGAGCACTTTCCTGGTCTCACCGGAATTGGTGGTCCAGGCCCAGGCCCAGGGTTGAGACCGAGTGGAAAGGGAGATGCTCATGTTTCCCAGGCTTTGCTGGTACATACAGCCTGGCCCCTTGGCCGACCCTGGGCCCATCCAGCAGGCGTGTGCCCAGCCCCATGCAGAGGCCACAAGTGGGGAAAACAGAAGTAGCTGAACGCTTTTTATTGGTTAATTTAGACTTTCCACCCCACCCACCTGTGAAGGATTGTGAGGGCCCTCTGGGAGTAGAAGAGTATAAGTGCCCAGGGTACAGACCCCAGCAGTGGCCCAGCAGGTTTCCAGGACGAGGAGAAAACCGACCTGCCTGAGGCCAGGGCTCTCGCTGGGGGTGAGCAGGTTGAGCGCTTTCTGGAAGGCACAGAGTCTAGGCCCCTACACATCTTACCATCGGCTGGGCTTTGAGGGCACCCCCTCATTTGCATACTGTTTGCATTCTATTTGGTATGATGCAAAGGACGGAAAATCACCCCCCACACTGGGCCCCAGATCACAGGCCTCGCGCTTTGCTCGCACAGCCACAGCATCCATTGCAGAGAGGAGGTCCTGCCCGTGGTCTGGGACTCCTGCCTCGAAACGGCAGCTGCTGTGAAGGTGGCAGCGGCAGAAACAGGCCTCACAAAACAAGAGACTTTCACATGTGACTCACACACCGAGAGCCAGAGCGAAAGTACAGTGTGAAAGCCAGAGCCGGCTGCGTCTTCTCTGGGGAACCCCCTCCAGCCCCCTCCCCGTCTCACCTCTATGAGGTCCTGGCATGGCCCAGCCCTCTGGAACCATCCAAAAGAGTGCCATGCTCCCCTGCGATGGTGGGCAGGGGCCGTGCCACCCAGGCGGGGTCCCCTGCTGCTGTCTCCCAGGGTTCTAGGTCTGGGAAAGTCTGTCTAAGCAGAGGAACAGGCAGAAGAGGGTTCGTCTCGGGGAAGCCCAGCTGGGACCTCTGGGCCCAGGTCTGCTTCACGCTCATCTTTTCCCAGCGTGACTCCCTCCTTCCAGTCCATTCTGTGAGCCAGTACATATCCTTTCAATACACGCTTGTTCTGCCCAAGACCACCAACGCTGGTTTCTGTTGCTTGCAAGCCATCATTTCAACTGGCACATCCCTGGGATGACAGGATGGCCCCAAACCCTTAGCAGAGCCACATTCAGCTCCTGGCACACCCAGGGTTCTCTGCCACCCCCAAGGGAGCAGTCTGGCTCCAAACCCCTCTCCTGTTGGCTAACAGTGGCCTGACCTTGGGGAGACACGTCCTCCCTTTGAACCCGTTTCCTCACCTGTGAAATGAAGCTGTTAACTGAGAAATATAGGATTGTGGCAAAGATGAAATGAAATAAAGGAGAGCTGACATGGGGACTCAGCAAACCATAATTCCTTTGAATTGTCATATACCTTTGCAATTATGCCGACTTTCTATTAATTGTTCTGATTGCTTTATTTTACTATTATTTTAATTGTTATTGTTAGGAGCAAGAATAACATGGCACACGCATGCATTAGCAAAGCAATCATTACTATCCCCACTTTACAGAGAGGGAAACTGAGGCCCAGAGAGAGTGACTTAGAAGGTGAGCTCCCAAGTCAGACACCCTGGGTTCAAATACCATCCCCAGCCCTCACGAGCCGTGTGACCTTGGGCCAAGCTACGTGTCCTCCCAGAGCGCCTGCTTCCCCATCGGTGAAATGGAGGCAATCAGGGCAGCTGCCTCACAGGCTGGGTGTTAACACCAAGGAATTGTTAGTCACTCTTTTTGGACACCATGCTGGCTTCGCAATTATGTAAGAAATCGTCTGTATTTTTAGAAATACATACGAAAGCATGCCAAGGTGAAATGACATGATATCTGGGATTCTCTTTAAAATATTTAACTAAAAAGAGAGATGTCAATTGAAAAATAAAAAAGAGAGAGGAAGACAGAAAGAGAAAGAGAGAGAGAGAGGAGGGAGGGAGGGACAAATAAAACAATCATGACAAAGTCCTGGTAATTGTAAAATTGGGAGAACGAGATAGATGTGGGTTCATCATACTATTCTCTCTGCCTTTGTTTGAGATCTTCCATCAATTTTTTTTTTTTTTTTCAGAGATCCCCGTCTCAGCACTGTTGTGAGGCTCTGCCCACAGGAGGCCCTCAGTCAACACGAGCCAGCATCCTCACTGGCATTATTGTGTGTTTTTTTATTATCCTCCAGGCTGAGCACCTGTGCCAGGTCAGAGCCTGGATTCCTGACCCCAAGTCAGTCTCAGGGACACCTTGCCCTGCCCCGCACTGTGGGGCCTCACCAGCTGTATGTCACACTCCGTCACCGACACTGAAGGCTCAGCCATGAAGCTCGGAACCACTGGAGGCTGCCAGGCTCTCATGAAACCTGTCACCCCCGTTAGGGTCCCTGTGAGTGACTCTGTTCTAAAAGACCTCGTCTGCGTTTCAGCTGCACACACACACCTGGCCACCAGGCCTGCCTCAGAGCCCAGGTGAGAATCTCTCACAAGTCCCTGGTGACTGACGGAGAGTAATTCTGCCAGTGACATTCAGTGCCACCACCTAGTATGCAGCGTAGCAATTGTAGGGGAGACGGGCCCAGTGCCTAAGCATCACTCGCCTCCCATCCCTGCAATTCAGATAGAGCCTTTTCCAGAGCCAGCCACTAGGGGGTGGTCTCCCTCTGAATCAGATCCTCTCCAGGACTGAGTCAAAGGAGGCTTTGCAAGGAGCCACCCCGGTCGCCCTGGGCCAGGACAGTGAGTGAGTGAGTGAGTGAACTACTTGTAATGGAACAATCCCCCAAGCCCCACCTGGCCGCAAAGTTTTTTATTTCCACTTGCATTTTAAAAATAACATGAAAGAGTTTTAATTTTTTTTTTTTTATTATAAAAGCAACTTCATACACTAGATAGGTGCTTTGGAATTTTGTCTGTTTTGTTTTGCTGCATGTTTAAAGATTTCCTGAGCTTAGGGCAGATGGTTTTTAAGTTCTTTGGGCTATGGAGTAAAGGAAGGAGCTCAAATATCCTCTGAGACCCAGGCGGGTTTCTGCCTCTCTGCGCCTCAGTTTCCCCTGTCTGCATGTTTGGGGTCCTGGCGATCTCCTGACCTCCAAAGTCTGAGCTCTAGTGTCAGGCTTTCCAGGGCTGGCAGGGAAGGTGGGGCAGGGACCACCCCCACCATTCTCCACAGACCCCTAACTCCCTGGCTCCCATCTCACTTGCTCTTCAGGTGCAACCCTGGCCTCTCCTGCAGGGACTCTTCTTGGCCACTCTGGTCCTCACTGCTCACCTCCGACAAGGAGAAAATTCTGAGGTGTCCTAAATCAAATCACTGCCGGCCAGACGGTGCAGGAAGAGACAAGAAGGGGTTCATCGGTTGACAGAACCAACAAAAGACTGTATTCCTGAGTGTATGTTGGAACTCTGAACTAACTTCCAGGAGACTAGTTCCATGATTATCTGAGAACAGCCTGGCAGCACCCAACCTGCATATGCACGAACTTTCAGGACTGTAGCCCACTACCAATCCTAAAAAGCAAACACTTCTTCCATAGGAACAACTGCTAAACAAAAAAACACTAACTCCCAGGCTGCAAGTCTTTTTTTAAAGAAAGGGCTTGTTAAGCATGGCTGGCAAAAAAAGACCAGTCTTGGGGCGTGCAGTCTAAACCCCCAGCAGCATGTCTAGGTAGGAAAATAACATGTCCGTCACCCTGGAGTTTTGCAAGCCTGTTTATTCATCACATAGGGGGAGAAAGATGTAAGCTGTTCTGAAAGGATTCACATTAGCTGGAGAAAGAAGGGACTGGAGAAGGTGAATTGGAATCCGGGCTAGTCTTGGGACAGGAGCAGAGAGTCCTCCAGGAAGAGGTGTGGATTAGCTATAGGCAGCGGATCGGGAAGTTCATGTGCAAATAGGAAGCAGAGGATCCTGGGGTTCGAAGGCGCCTGGCTAGTCTCTCTTTTGGATAATCTTGGAAACAGCCACCTGAAGTTAATCCTAAATTCCAACAGATATACAGGAATGTGAGCAATCTTTTGCCAGAGCTGGTCCACTGCAATTAACAGGCTAACTTTCCTCTTTCTCCCACTAACTGGCCGCTGTCATTTTAGTTTAGAGCACCTTGGAGTTTTTTTCTTGTGAAAACTTACGCCTTTCTTCCCCCTACTTGGTGAGCAAAGGAGCCTGCCAGCACCATGTGGTCTTTTCCATCTGCTGGCGATTTAGACCTGGTCCTTTTTCTTACTACCAATGTGATCCAATAAATCTTTTTTCTTTCTTTCTTTTTTTTTTTTTAGAAAGAGAGGGAGAGAGAGAGAGATGTGAGAAACAGTCAGTTGCCACCTGCATGCACGCACCCGGACCCAGGATTGAATCTGCAACCTGGGCATGTGCCCAGACCTGGAATCGAACCCGTCACCTCTTAGGTACAGGACGATGCTCCAACCAGCCAAGCCACACCAGCCAAGGCAAACGCTTTCTTTTAAAAGACTTTCAACCACGAAAGTTAATTTTTTTGTTGAGCACCAACCTCTGAGGGCCTGGGCGTGTAATTGCACCAGGCTCCTGTCCATACAGTGCAGTCCTCTACCTTCCCCCAGCGCTCCCGCAGTCTCTGGGGCTCCGACCCCAGCAGTGACACCAGCCCTCCCTGCTTGAGCATCCCAGCTCAGCTCCCCGACCAGCCTGAGAACTGGTACCCGGGGCATCTTCGGGACTTTCTGTGGGTGCAGAGGAAAGGCCAAGACAGCATTTCCCACGCTGGGGAGCAGTCGTGCTGTGGGTCTGTCTCATGTACAAGTTCCAGCCATGAAAGGGGTTTTAAGTGCTTTCCCCCTGCAGATCGGAATCTCATCTTCTAACACAAACTGTGAGAGCTCAGCCCCACCAACATGAGTAGCTCAGGTACCAGCCAGATCCTACGCCTACTACTTTGTAAGGGGAGGAGTTTGGCCTTCTGTCCCTCCCCAGTTGGAGGTCCTGGTGCAGGGATGAACTGGAGATGGAGCATCTCTCTGGCTCCCAGGCAGAGGCAGGAATTCAAGTTAACCTCTGAGATCTGGTGGTTCTCAGCTCTGCCGACCTGCCCTCCCAGAAACCAGTCAAGCACTATCCCCACAGTCAAGATGGAGAATGGCCTCAGCTCAACCAGTGGCCGGGAATCCATTACTAGTAGCCCGTTGTGTGCCCCAGCCTGTGGCAACCCAAGAAACCCCCACCCAAACCAGAGGGGCTGTGAATTTCAGAAAGAAAGTTTTTGGCCACAGACCTGGTCCCACAATGAATCAGGAGGAGCAGAGACCCCATCCCCCCCCCCTTGTCAGTCTCTGCCATGTTTCCCAGGGCACTACAGGCCCCCAAAACAAGGTGACTTGCTTGGCACAAAAAGAGCTTGGGTGTGAAGGACTAGAGGCACCAAGCTCCCCCTTAGAAAAGCTGCCTTCAGAGACAGGTCCACCCTGAGGTCCCTCAGCCTTCTGGGGGCAGGGGCAGGGAGATGAGGGATGTAGGGCAAGCTGCTTTTAAGCCCACCCCGCTCCATCTCCTGCTTTAGCATCTTCCAAAACCATGGGCTGAGAAGAAAAAGAAGAGAGGAGAGAAGTTCTAAAATGATTGATTAAAAAAAAAAAAAAAAAAAAAAAGCTTGACCAGAAAGGGAAGCCCTTTAAGATGTCAGTAATAATAGAGCCGTGAGCAAAAACTAAAAACAGCGAAGCTGACGAGGAAAACCGCAGTTGTCAGCAGAGGCCCACCAGTGGCCCAAAGGGGCCGAGAGGCACTCTCACCCCCGCAGGCTGGCCCTGCAGATCCCGGGACAGCAGAGCTGGGGACGCGAGAAGGAGGCACGCGAACAGGACATGGTGCTCTGCCTTCAGGAACCAGAGTGCTGTTGCCTGCAGTGAGGCAGAGCTCCCGGCCCCGTCTTTGGGACAGGGACTTGGACCTCTGGCAGAGAGCTCCTGGCTCCCGAGAGGTTAGGGGGGACTTGCTTCCTAAATCAATGACCCTCAGCACCCCAGAGCCCCCTCCCCCATCAGAAATCCTGGAGGGTGTGGCTCTGTCCCACTAGTGGCCAAGAGCACTACCTCCCCTGGCCAGTTCTGAGGAGCACTTCCGCGCTGAGGGACGCCGGGGAGGCCTCTACCAGCTCAGGATTCCTTCCATCCCCTCACTGTCCTCACAGAAGGAAGGGGGAGACATCTCCACAGCCGGCAGAGCTACAGTTAACTTGGAGCCCTGAGACCAGGGTTTGAGCTATGTGACCTTGGGCAAGTCACTTCCTCTCTCTCTGAGCCACAGTTTCCTCATCTGTAAGATGGGGCTAAAAGACCTGCCTCTCAGGGTTGTTGGGAGGATCAGACGAGATAACAGATGGGAAGGAGTTTTGTAAACAGTAAAGTGCAGTGTAAGTGTCTGGAGACATTCTTGAGCCCAACACATATTTATTAAACATCCGCTTTCTGCCAGGCTCTGGCTTGGTCCAGGGGACACAGCCATGGGCAAGACAGGGCTCCTGATGGAACAGAAGAGGAAATGGGAGTGAGGAGGACACCCTAGGCCCACAGCGCCCACCCCCCTCCTGCCCCTGCACCCAGAGAGGCTATGCAGGGAACCCGGCTCCAGTCCCTGGTCCCTGGAAGCTGTCAGGAGTGGTCCAGCTCTCTCAGCAGTGTCACCGCCAAGGCAAACACAGCCAGCCCAGAACTCTGGCTGCTCCCAGGACCCCACGACGGAGGTGACTCAACTGAAGGAAGCAGGATTGCAATTTGTAATCGGAGTCACCCAGCAACATTTCCACAAATTAGTCAGAGAAATCTCTCCCAGGCAGCCAGGGAGAGGGGATTCCAGCCTGAGTCAGTGGGGGTGGGGAGAGGGGGCAGGGCTTCTCTGACTCCCTCTTGCCTGGTGACCTGCTGTAGCCCTGCTGCTGTGGGCACTTGACCTCCCTAGAGCTGGGACAGTTGCGAGAGTGGTTGAGAGAGCGCCCAGTTCAGGAGACAGACCATCCTGAGTTTAAACCTTAGCTCTGCCTCTCACCAGCGAAGTGACCTTGGGCAAGGAACTTGACCTTCTCAGATCCGTTTCCCTAATGACAGTATTTTCAATCTCATTAGGCTTTTGTGAAGACTAAACCAGGTGACTGATGTAAAGCCCTGCATATAACTAGGCTAGGCATAGATGAGTTGCTTAATTAATTTTTTGGCCACAAACTGTTCCAAGTATTTTACCAACACTAACTCGCTTAATCCTTACAAGAACCCAGTGAGATCGCTATTATCATTCCTTCTTACAGAGAAAGCTGAAGCACAGAGAGGGTAAGTGACTTGCCCAAAGTCACAGAGCTACCTAGTAGCAGAGCCAAAATAGAAACCCAGGCACTTTCCGGTCCTGCTTCTTCCCATCTTTCTCCTTCCAGCCTCTGGTTTTAGAAGTGGAAGCCAGTGAGGGGAGACTGATTTAAGAACAAGCCCGCTCCTACTGCCAATCTCTGGCCTCCCCAACTCCAGCAGGCCTGAGCAGGTGCCCGGCACAGATTGGGCGGGCTCAGGCTCCAAGCTGCTAGCCTTTGCTCCTTCCCCAAAAGGCAGTGTTGCTGTTATTAATGCCCTTGAGATCAGCCTCTTACAGCAAACCTCCCCTCGAGCCCCCAGCTCCAATTAGGAGCCAGAGATGCCCAAGCCTTTACCCTCACACTTACCTCAGAGCCTGTCGTTGCTCAGATACCTGCAGCGGCTCAAGTGGCTCAAGTGAGGGGCAGAGCCGAACAGGAAGTACAAGGGACTGCCCACAGCCTTGGAGAAGCCTTGAGGGTGGAAACCCCCTGAGTGGCTTCCCTCCCTTGGGAGCCCCCAGCCTCTGCTCTCACACATCTGGTGACAGAGACCTCACTGCCTCGGTGGCCGGGGCAGGCCACGGTTGGCCAGCTTGGACTGGTAGACGTGCTTCCTCAAGTCGAGATGAAATCTCTCCGTGTAATTTCCTCCTATTAGTCCTGTCTCTGCCCTCAGGCCCCACAGGCCAGCCGGCTCCCTCCGGCTTGTCGACATCTGGAGATGGCCATCTCTTGGCAGGAGTTTCCACTTGGGCTGAATGCTTGGTGGCCTCAGCCTGGTCTCAGATGGCAGGGTTCCTGGTGCCTTCCCCACCGAGGTCCCGACTCTCCACCTCAAGACTAGCAGGACTGCAGGACTGTAGGGACAGCCTCTGCTAACCACTTCTAAGGGCCTGGTCCCAAGCACAGCCTTGCTGGCTGGGAACAATAATAATTGACACTGGTCACCACTTAGCAAATACCTACTCTGCACTGGACACCACGCTAAGTCCTTTACCAGCAGGAACTCACCCCATCTTCCCAGCTCTTTGAGGCAAGTATTATTTTTGCCCTCACATAGCAGATAAGGAACCAAAGGTCCCAAGAGGGAGGGGGCTCACCCAAGGTCCCACCCCCAATAAGTACGAGGAGAAGGCCCACTTCACATACTGGCTGTGAGTTTCAAGCCCAGCTCTTGACCATCAGTTGACAACGATAGCAGTAGGAAGACAGGAGACTTACGCAAACAGAGACCAAAGGGCTCATGAAGTTGAGTGGCTCCAATTCTAAAGGCAATGAGAGTCTGGCAGGGAGAGAGACCCCGCGGACCTGAGCAGGTGGAAAGGCTTCCTGGGGGAGGGAGAGACCAGAGGTGAGCTTGACAAAACAAGGCATCTCAGACACTGCGGAATTCCCAACCAACAGACCAATGGGAAACGCCCTGCCCCCTGGAAGTTAAGGAGCTGAGTTGGGTTGGACCCTTACATAAGAGCTCCATCTCATGGGCAGCAGGCATTTATTTACATTTGTTGTTGTTGTTTTTAATATGTTTTTTATTGATTTGAGAGAGAGAGGAGGGAGAGGGAAAGAGAAACATCGATGAGAAACACTGATCAGCTGCCTCCTGCATGCCCCCTACCAGGGATCAAGCCCAAAACCTGGGCATGTGCCCTGACCGGGAACTGAACTGCATGGGAGGACCTTCAACCAACCGAGCTACACCAGCCAGGCCAGCAGACATTTATTAAGCACCACGGTATGCTTGTTCATGTTAGCGCTCAGCAAGGGCACAGATAAGCTTTCCATCATCCCAAGAAGCTGAGAATCCAGCAGGGCAGGAGCGAAGCCTTATTAGAGCTGTGATGACCAGTTTGGGAAGCAACCATTGCTAATTTTCTCCATATCAGGGACACAAATTGGAATATGCTTGGGGGTAAGGAGTGCTTCTCCTTGCCTCTTGAAACCAGGGATATTAGCATTCCTCAAAGACATTCAGAGGAGCCACATTCTTTGGAAAATCATATATAGGAAAATAGTTTTATGGTCAAATACGTTTGGGAGACACTTGGCTGAAGGAGGCTAGACAGATTCCTCTGGGGTAGGACTTCCAAGAGTCTTTAATGACTGTATACATTGGGACTGACAGTAACTACGTATCTGGCACAGGTTCTCTTGGGAACCAGAACACAGGCCTCCCACTACCAAGCTCTTGGGGGACCGGTGTGCCCTGGTGGCACAGTGCTTGTCATATGCCAGCCATTCCAGGCTTGCCTTTGTTCTGGTACCTTGGCGCCTTTGACTCCAGACCCTTTCCTATGGAAACCCTGGGCTATTTATTTCTCCTGGTAAGTAAATCCTAGCCCCGTTCATTGGGAACAGTGGCTGGCACAGTGGGAAATTAGCCCATGGGAAATTGTCATAACAAGCCCTCTGAAGCTGTGGGCAGCTCTCTTTGTATTCTTACCACCACCACCCTCAAACCAATTTAGCCAAACTTCCTTGGGGTTTCATCAGGAATAGCTAACATCTAGTTTTATTATTAAATGTTTATTTTAAGAGCAATTCTTGGCTATTGTACAATTGGGGGTGGAGGGCTGGTAGAGGAGAAAACCCACTGAAGATTACAAAGAAAGATGACTCCAAACAGTTTTCGCTTCATTCTAAGGCAGCTGCCTGGTCCCTGGCCCAGAGCAGTGGCATCATAGCAACTGTGTGTCTTTGCCATTCTCAGGCCAAAACCACCCACATGCACACACACATGGACACACATGCACAAACATGCAGTGAAACTACACAGAGTCTCCAGGGAGCAAACTGTGTTTCTAGTAACAAACCACAGTCTGCTTCTAGGACGTGTGACCAGGCTTTGCTCTGAGAGAGAAGGTTCCATGGGAGGGGAAGTGTTCCTGCCCAAGCGGCAGCCCAGCCTCCAGGCAGCGGTTGGCAAGCCCCAACAGGATGCCAGGTTGGCTGGTGGGCAGGACAAGACGCTACTCTGAACCTCTCCCCATTGTAATTTACCAAATCTCTCTGGGGCTCCTTTGAGCCGTTTTCTGGAAATGCCACATTTCAAGGGTCTCCCTGTTAGAAAAGGTCAGAGTTCATGTGGGCCTTTCATGTTAAAGTAACTTGAAAGAAAGGAAAGGAAATGTATATTTTCAGCCTTAGCTGTGATTAAGTGGGCTCAGGCCATGAGAACACTTAGATGGTTTACATGACGTTACACGAAGAGCCAATTAGCCTAACAACTTCCGAAAAATTTCTAGCTCAAGAGCACCCGTTTATTAGAGCACTTGGAATGTGCCAGGCGTTGTGCTAAAAGTTCTTTCTTAGGATATATGATTCATGCATCTCAGCCTCGCTCCCACAGTGCGAGGCAGGTTCAGGTGTGATACCCACTTTGCCCACAAAAAGGCGGAGCCTCAGAGCAGGTCAGTGGTTTGCCTGGGGTCCCCCAGCTAGTAAATGGTAGGGCAGGGATGAAATCTCAGGGCTGCCTAAATCCAAAGCCAGAGCTCTCTTGCTCTAACCCCCAACCCTTGAGAGCACTTTGTCCTGCATCCAACATCTGAGGACAGCACAGGTCCACCTGGTTTATTTGCATGAAGATGAAGCCTTGTTAAATCTCCAGCTCTGACCTGGGCTTCATAAGCCCAGAAGGCTCTGGGCCGCCCCCCCCCCCCCCCCCTGCAGATTGCCTGGTCCCCAAACTCCCCTGGTCACATCCAGGGGCAGCCACAGAAGATCTTACTCACCTCCCCATGGAAGAACACCAGGGCCTATCGCTATGGCATCTGAGTCCGTGTCCAGAGCAGGTAGTTTAGAGCGGGCCCAGGGGTGAGATGGTACTGACTGAGGTTGCTCAGACTCCGGGAGACACTCTAAACCCTCTTACCTAGCAAACAGTTGAGCCACCCTACACAGACCAGTCACAGGATTCCCCAGTCCTCCTGGCAGCCCCTCCAGGCAGCATGAGTCAGCCAGAAAGTAGGAACTCGATTATTGGGCAGCTCACTGACATTTGTCTGCAAAGACCACAAAGCAGAAAAGGACCCCGCTGAATTGTAAAGGTCATAATGGAACACTAGTGAGGGTATAAAAGGGTGTGGGCTCAGGAGTTAGATTGCCTGGGTTTGGAATGCTGATAACCTCCCTTCCAAGCCGTGAGGCCTTGGGTGACTTATTCAACCTCTCTGGGCTTTAGTTTCCTCATTCATACTGGTAAATGAGTACAATCGTCCCTATATCATAGGATTGGTATGATGTTTAAGTGAGATAATGTGTGTGAAGCTCTTGACAGGATGCCTGGCACATAGCAATCACTCAGTAAAATGAAGTTACTGTGTGGACGATGACAGAATCAGTGCTAACCAGACAAGGAAGGGGCTGCTACAGGGCCTGCGCTTGCCTTTTAGGGACAAGCCTGAGCTCCTTTTCCTGTCTCTCCAGGCCCAGTTGAAATCTTCCCACTCCTGGAAGCCAACCTGACCACTCTAGCCCCATTGATCTCACCACATCTGAGCTCCTTCTACTCATGGTTCATATAGACTAATCCAGCAACAAACTTGGCTCTAATCATTTCTCAGCTTCTTAAGCTGCTGAAGTGGTCTCCTGAGCCCCTCCCCTCTTCACAGCCTGAGCTTAGGTACTCAGGTCTTCAGGCTGATTTCAGTGTGGCTGTGGATATCTGAAACTCAGCCTGTCTCTCCCTCCCTCACCCCTCCTCATACACCTATTTCCCTACTCACCTATCTGCTCCCTGTTCCACCCAGCAGGAAAGAGGTTGGCGCCATGACTCCACAGGGCGATGGTTCCCGGACTTTAGGATTTCAGAGCCCTATAAAATGCCCAGAGAAACTTGGGGGTGGGAGAGTGAACAGAGGTGCCAAGCTTTTCTTTTGCCAAATAAGAACATTAAAAAAAAATCAATTCTCACCATCATTTCAGTAAAGAAAGGCTGTTTTCACACCAATAAAACAAAGTTCATAATCTCTGATTAAAGGCTAATACTTTAAGCTGAAAAAATGTAGCCCTCTTGAAAAAAAACAAACTCACTCACTGTTGCCCTGACTTCTCTCCTTTCTCTATGGACTGGAGAAAACTTCAGCCTGTGACTTCATGGCTCTGGAGAACTTTGTCCTGGAAGAGGCTCCTGCTAAGTTGGGGTCACCTGAAAAGGCAGGAAGACCCTCGGAGCCTTTGGGTTAGGCAGATCCGTATTCCCACTCAGCTGGAACAGGGGCGGCTCATTCCAAAGCCAGACCGGACATCTTCAGGGGTTGAGGTGGGGGAGGCCCTGGGCCCCTCCTCCAGGGCTCTCCCCTGAGACTGGGCCCCGTCTGGCTGGAGCCCCTCGCCCTACTCTAGAGGGGATGAGGTGAGACAGCAGCAAGCTCACCCCAGAAAAGCTGACTGGGGGGACCTAATGGGCAGGGTCTTCCACACCCTTCCATGGCCTTACTGAGCACTCGTGCCCACCCCCCAGCCCCATGCCTCCTCCGTCCCCCCTCCCCCCCCAAGGGAGGAAAAGAGGGCACTCCAGCCCAGAGGTGGAGGGGCCGAGGCGCCCCGCTGGGCGGGCGCAGATAGGATCTAAGCGCAGAGAAGGACGGGCCGAGGCTCTTTGATCCGCAGCCAGCCAGGCTGGGCCTGGACCCCGAGGGGCGGCGCGGCTCTCTTCCGGCCCGACTTTGCACCGCAGCCAGGGGTCCTACGAGGCTCTGAGCCGGAGAAGCGTCCAAGGCACCCTCCCTTTCCAAATACCCTCTGGCGCAGTTGTTCTTGGGAGAGATGGGAACGTAGACTCTACACTGAGTCCAGCACAGAAACCTGCTGGGGGCTGTGGTTCACTGCACCGCGACTCAAAGGGGCCCAGATCCAGGGGCTGAGCGGAGGCCAAGCGTGCTGCAGAGGCCCGAGTGGACTTGCCCCCTGGTGCCTGGTAGATGCGATGTAAGCGGACGCGCTGCCCGCGCGCCTCCTGGCTTATAGACCCTGCAGCCTGGATCTTGCGAGGTTCCGTTTGCGCGGGGCTCGGAGTCAATAGGCTCCGCGGGAATGCGACCTCTCCCGTGTTAAGTTGCCTGGCACCCCCGGGCCGCAGGTTCTAGGCCTGGAACTGAGTTGGGACAGCCGTGGGAGGGAGAGGGTGTGGCTGGAGGATCCCCATGGCGGGGGGGGGCGGGGAGCGGGGTCCTTTCTCCTTGTCCTGCTGCTGTATTCGCGCCTTGGAGCCGCCACATGGCCGAGAGGCCCTCACAAATGTGATGCATGAGCCCCACATGTAACAGGCACTCAATAAATGTGTGACGGGCACATGCTGGAGTTCGCGCTGTGAGGGGACGACCTCATTGGCTTAGGTTTGGAAAATGGGCTTGGAGGAGGCCAATTCCTGTCGGTGCGGGGTTGGAGCACAGCCTCCGAGCAGCCCCAAGCTCTAGGAAGGGCCCAAATCCAAGCCCAGGACGTACTAGGCTCAGGGCACAGACGCAGTTCACACTTTGGCTCCTGCTTTAAAATCCTCGCAGTTTTTCTGGGTGTCCGGCGCCTCGCTCGGGTTCCGCCGGGAGAGCGAGCCCTTTAAGAATATACCCCTGGGCGTGTCCCGGCCTCTCCCGGGAGAGGAGAGGAGGGGCGGGGCCGGGCGACTTGGCTCCACCCACCTTCCGCCCCGCCCCCGGCGCCCCGCCCCGCCCCCCCGCACTCCGCCGGCGGCGCCTTTGATGTTCCGACCCGCCAGCTCCCGAAGCGGCTGAACCCGGCGCCCGCGCCCAGTGCCCAGCGCCCAGCGCCCAGCGCCCCCAGCCCGTCCAGGCGGAGTCCGCCCGCGCTCCTCCCGCCGCGCTCCGGGCTCGGAGGTCCGGACTCCGGGTTCGCCGCTCCGGGGCCGGCTTCGCGCCCCGCACCTCGGCGCCCCACGCCCCCGCGGGCGGAGCGCACCATGCCGCAGCTGGACTCCGGCGGGGGCGGCGCGGGCGGCGGCGACGACCTCGGCGCGCCCGACGAGCTGCTGGCCTTCCAAGACGAAGGCGAGGAGCAGGACAAGAGCCGCGACAGCGCCGCGGGCCCCGAGCGCGACCTGGCCGAGCTCAAGTCGTCGCTGGTCAATGAGTCCGAGGGCGCGGCGGGCGGCGCGGGGGTCCCGGGGACCGGCGCCGGCGGCGAGGCCGAGGTCGGGGCCGAGGTGAGCGCCGGTCCCCGCCCCGCTCCTCCCCGCGCGGCCGCGGTCCGACTTGGGCTCTCGCGGACCCGCCCCTCCCGTCCGCGGCCCAGGGGGTCCCCATCCCTCCGAGCCCCTCCGGCCCCTGGCCCGGAGCCCCCAGCTTTCCCCGCGCCCCTCACGGCCCCTCCGATTTCCCCGCAGGCTCTCGGGCGGGAACACAGTTCGCAGAGACTTTTCCCCGACAAACTTCCAGAAGCTCTGGAGGACGGTGAGTTTCTGCACGGCCCGGCTGCCCGCCGCCCGCTCAGGCCCAGGCCTCCGGGGGAGGGAGGGAGCGAACCGAGGGGGCGCCTCTCCCCAACGGCAGCTCCAGGAGGCGGTAAAACCGAGGGGGTGGGGAGAGTGGGGGGCGGGTTTCCCGGGCGCCTCCGGGCTCGAGTCACTTCCGGTGCCCTGACCTTTATAGGAGTAAACAGACCCCCTTCATCTCCGCCTCCCCTCTGCCCAGGTGACTGCCTAATCCCCGTCCCGAGGAGAAAGCGCTGGCCAGGGTTCCGGGGCGGCCGGGAGGGTGGGGGTCAGGTGGGGGCCGCCTGGGGAAGGCCTGGACCTAGGATCTTCGCAGCACTTGGCACTGGGCACCTCCATCCCGTTTCTTCTCACGAACTTGAAGGGGACCCCTTGGCAATTCTTGCTTTTCTCTCGAGAGCAGACAGCCTTCAGCCCTCACTGCCCGGGCTGGCGTGTCTGACCCAGCTGTGGTTTTTCCAGGCCTGAAGGCCCCGGAGTGCGCTAGCAGCATGTACAAAGACACCGTCTACTCCGCCTTCAATCTGCTCATGCACTACCCGTCCCCGTCGGGAGCAGGGCAGCACCCCCAGCCGCAGCCCCCACTGGTAAGTGGCCCTAGCCCAGCCGGGTGCCTGCGACCTCCTTGACCAGGTATGTGAGGCACGGGCAAGAAGTGACTTTCGCTTACAACAAAATAGATACGGGAGAATTCCGTTCTGGTCTCTCTTCCCGTTCATGCCCAGCGGGATCTGAACCAAAGGAGAACTGTGCTTAAGGAAGGAGGGGTGGCCCTGGGCAGGCCACTTCCCCGCTGGCTGTTGGCTTTCGTCCTCCCAGCTTGCTCGCAAGCAGGTGTCAGCCTTATCCTGGTGCTTGGTGATGCTGGGGTGCAATCTTCTCACAGTACATTTGAGCTGAGATCCATCCCCCTGACTCCTGAGGGTGGTGTGCATAGTGTGGTCTGAGCTGTGAGCTCTGTAGTTAGCCTCCCCCCTAAAGCCCGAAGCCCCAAGCCTTGGTGCTGGGAGGAACCCGCAGAAAAGCTGGTGGTGGGCTTCAGATTTCCTGGTTGTGGATCGCTACTTGCTCTGTCCTTATTGGCCTGAGTGCACCATGCAACAGAATGCCTAAACACCATGTGTGGAAAGTGAAGCTGGCTTGGTCTCAAATGCACCACGAAAGGTTTGTTGAGGTGTTTCAAATCAGTAATGCTGGTAAAGGGCCTGTTTGATGAATTTGCAATTAAGTATGTTTACATACCCAGTGGTTTGAAAAGATTTCATGTTCATTACAAACCATGCTTTTCTGACCATTGGAGCAGATGATCTCAAGTGTGAAGAGCCTACTCTGAGTGCTTTGGAGCAGTTAAGCTGCACTTAAAAAAAAATTCAGATTAGTGTTTAGATTGTCCTCAGGTAGCCCAAGTTGGTGTGAGGTTAGAGCTCCTAGAGTACATGAAAGGTCTGGGGGACTCTCTTTGGCGGATGTTGGGTGCAAATGCAGGCACAGTGTAAGTGGGTCCCACAGGTGCAGGCCCTATCCTGGCTCACATGGCTCATGGTGGGAGTCACCCAGAGGGAGGAGGGTGACTGCCTGGCTTTCTGATCTGGAGATGAGGGTTTCATGCTGAAGGCAGTGGGAGGTGAGATGACAGATTGAGGCTTCCCTCTAGAAACCCAGGATGGAAAGCCTTGTAGACAGCTGACTCAGGAAGTGAGCTCCTTGCCCTCTGCACCCCTATTTTCTCATCTCTAGAAGGAGCATGTTGGATGAGTGTTCTCTTTCTGCTCAGGGGTGGAGAGGATGTTTGCTTCCTTTCAAATCTAGCGGGGAGGGGGCTGACCACTGACCTTGCCACCTGATGCCGCAGCTCTCCTGAGAGACCTCTGCCCCACAGGAGCAGATGCTTAACAAAGATGCTTTTGGGGCCCCTTAGAAGGAGCAAGCCCTTCGATCTGGGGCCAAGTTGACATAACCCACTACTGCCAAACCACTGGCAGGTGAGTTGCTTGCTTACATGGTCAGGGGGCTTGAGTCACTGTGATAACCCTGACTAGACAAAAGGCCTAGGCCCGAGAACAAGCCTAGCAGGGCAGGCTCCCCTCCTGCTTCTTGTGAGTCCACAGTGGTGCAAGGAGAAGCAGTGTTTCCGAGCTCCTCTCATGGCATGGGCAAGTGGTGGGACAGTGCCTAGAGCGGGAGGGCCTCGTTCTCTGTAGGGGTGTGATGCTGAGACCATTTGGTGTTCACATTGGCCAAAGAGTAGGTGGACCCACAGCCAACTCCAGCCTAAGGATGGGGGCGGGGTACAACACCCCTCTCCTGGCCTGGGTTGTGTGTTTTTTTTCAACTTAGGAGCTTTCTCAAGATACAGCAGATGTATTTGTATGTGTCACACCCTCCCTATAAGGGCAGATCCCTAGGTTCTCCTCCCCACTCAGCTGCTGCCTCCTCACTGCCTCGCTTCTGGGAGCACAGGAGGACAGGCTCTGGCACTGACTTTCAGTGCCCTGGTGCCAGCTGCTCCAGGGGATGTGGGCAAGGGCCTAAGTAGGGGTGGCACTGCGTGCAGATGTATGTGAATGTAGTGGAGCCTCTTTTAAGAAAACTTGATAGCCCTAGTCAGTTTGGCCCAGAGGAGAGAGTGTCCGCCCACGGACTAAAAGGTCCTGGGTTCGATTCCAGACAAGAGCGTGTACCTCCCTAAAAGGCCTGATCCTGGCTCTGGCCCCAGGCACATGCGGGAGGCAACCGATCGTTGTGTCTTTCTCACATCGATGTTTCTGTCTCTCCCGCTCCCTTCCACTCTCTGAAAACTTGATAGTTACAAGCAAATAGCAAGTAAGAGTAGTTGTTTGCAATACTTGAAGAGTTGTATAGACAATTACAAATTTGGTTGTGTTTTAAAAAGCAAAATTAATTGACCCTATGTTTTGGGAGCACATTTATCATGTGACTCAAGGTTCATGTCTAGAATCAGAAAATATTCTCTTCAAGTGGGTCGGGAGCTCCTTGCAGGGGCCCTGAGGGAAAACTGCCTTTGGAGGTTTTCTTCAAAGCGGTGCTTTCCTGAGCCCATCTTCATGGCACAAATGACAGGCTGCCCAGCCCCTGCCCACGGGCTTTAGAACTAGGCTCCGCGGCCCTTTGTCCTGCCCTCTCTGAGAGAATGCAAGTGGTCAGCAGTTGTGCTGAGGAGCTCAAGACCAATCCCCTGACTTCTCTGCCCATGTGTAGATGGAATGTCCATGTGGCTACCACATTCAGTACCTCAAAGCAGGCAGACCCGAGCCTAGCCTGGAGTAACGGGCCAGGTAACCACCTCAAGCTCAATTGCCGCAGGGGAGAGGGAGATTTTTTCCCCCAAAAAAAGTTTGTTTCTTTTTGGTACTTGGTGTCTTGTAGACTCTGTAAGGGGAATTAGGTCAGAGTTTATTTCATGGCTGATGTTTGTCAGGCATCTAATGCGGGTTTGCACAGTTACTGGCCTAGAGCAGTCGCCACTCCTTATTTTGGTTTTATTTCCTCTGCTCTGAGACCTGGGGATCGGGGTGGAAAGCAGTGAGTGGGTCCTGGGCCAGACTTTGCGGGGCTTCTGGGATGAGTAAGGCATCATTCCTTAGGGAAACACAGGCTTTTGAATATGCAGGACTGGTAATCTGGTACAAATCCTCATCTCAAAAGGAATACGAGGCCGCATTGCTCTTGTGACCCCTTCCCTGGGCTACCCTGAGAACCTGTGGCCTAGAGGGCTGATGAGCCTTTTGCTGTTTAGATGGACTGTCCGGAAAGGGCAAATCCATAGGGACAGACAGTAAGTTAGTGTTGTCAGGGCCTGGGAGAAGAGGGGTGTGAGGATGGACTCTAATGGGGTTGCTTTTTGGGGTGATGAATATGTTCTGGAATTAGATAGTGGACACAGTTGTACTACCATATGAATCTACTAAAAGCCACTGAATCATATACTTTTTAATGGTGAATGTTATAGTACATGAATTACATCTCAGTACAGGGGGAAAAAACACACACCTGAGGCTCTTGGCTCTTATAGGGACTCTGGACTATTTCCCTGTGTCTGAGACTATAGCCTTCCTGATACCTGGGTGTGCTTCAAGCCAGGGAGTCAGGCATCAGCTCCCGGGTGGAGGAGCCCAGCTAGGCAGTGGACTCATGCTGGGGCTCCTGGCCATTTGGCTCACATTCCCTGACTCCAAGGTCTGAGGTCCAGGTGAGGGCTGTGCAAACAAGTCCCCGGGGAGCAGGAGGTGAGGGTGTGAGCAAGACAGAGCATAGGAAGGAAGTGCTGCTGACACATGGCCAGCCTATCCAGGGGAGCTCTGCAGAGATGCACTCACTCAGCCCGCCACACCCCGCAGAGAGAGCATCAGGGCCTTGTTAGGGAGGGTTACTGATGGTCGATCACCAGCTCTGGTTGGAGTGAAGCCTGTTAGAAGGGAGGCTGGCACCAGGCTGAGCACCTAGGTGCTCCGCCTCTGGGAGCATCTGGCCGAGTGGAGAAGACTCCCCCCTGGCTGGACAGTGCTATCACAAAAGACCCAGCTGGGAGAATCCTGGGCAGAGCTGGCACAGGAGGGTCTGCTGAGCAAATTCCTAAGGCACAGTTGTCCGACAGGTGAAGACAGAGGGACTGGCAGGCACCTGGGCTCCTCTCCAGATATCCCCGATTTCCCACTTCCCCACTTCAGTCACCACCTCCCAAGCATCTCCATCCCTCACCCAGATGGCAGTAGCAGCCCCCTCCAGGGTCCCTCTGCACCTCCCCCACCCTAACCCTTACCCTAACTGCCACTCCAGGCTCCACATAGCAGCCAAAGGAGTCCTTTAAAAACATAAATCAGCCCTAGCCAATTTGGCTCAGTGGATAGAGCATCTTCGGCCTGCGGACATGAAGGGTTCTGGGTTCGATCCAGTCAAGGGCACATGCCCAGGTTGCGGGCTCGATCCCTAGGTAGGGGCATGCAGGAGGCAGCCGAGTGATTCTCATCATTGATGTTTCTATCTCTCCCTCTCTGAAATCAATCAATAAAAATATATTTAAAAAACAACAACATGCCGAAACCGGTTTGGCTCAGTGGATAGAGCGTCGGCCTGCGGACTCAAAGGTCCCAGGTTCGATTCCGGTCAAGGGCGTGTACCTGGGTTGCGGGCACATCCCCAGTAGGAGATGTGCAGGAGGCAGCTGATCGATGTTTCTCTCTCATCGATGTTTCTAACTCTCTATCTCTCTCCCTTCCTCTCTGTAAAAAAATCAATAAAAAAAATATATATAAAAAAACAAACAAAACAAAACAACAACAACATAAATCAGATCCCATCTCCCACCTGATTAAACCCTACAGTGGCTTCCCAATGCTCATGGAATAAAGTCCAAACCACTCACCACAGCCTGAGTGACTGGGTGGCCAGCGCCTGATCACCCCTCTCATCAGCACCATACTCTTCTCTCCCTAAATAGCAGCCACTTCAGTGTCATGATAAGTTTTACAATCAATGAGAATCTTTTCCACCTCAGGACCTTTGCACTTGCCCCTCAGCTTGGAATTCTTTCGCAGCTTTTAACATAGCTACACCTTTTTCATTCCTCATTCGTGGCTTAATTCAAAGGTCGCCTCAGAGAAGCCTCCTTTGGTACCCTCTGTCATGGCCATGGGCCTTGGCTGCCTACCCTCACAGCCTCTCTGGCCAAAGATGGCCCTGCTTTATGATGCACTTGCCATGCTCAGACCAAAGATAGCTCATCCGTCAAAAGTATCTCAGCCTGCTCTGGCCAGGTGGCTAAGTTGGTTGGAGCATCATCCCATATACCAAAAGGCTGGGTGTTCTTTCCCAGTTAGGGCACATACCTGGGTTGCAGGTTCGATCCCCCGTTGGAGCGCATATAATTGATGTTTCAATCTTTCTCACATCCATGTTTCTACGCCCCCCCCCCCCTCCTTCTCCTCTCTCTAAAATCAATAAACATATCCTCAGGTGAGGATAAAAGGGCGGGAACAGTATCTCAGCCTTAGTGTCCTCATCTGCACAAAGTGAGTGGTAAGCCCTCCTCCCAACATTGGAGTGAGGTCAGGAGGCAGAAGTGCCAGGGAGGTGCCCAGGAAAGTGCTGGTGTGGCCTGGGCTTATGACAGTGGGGGTTGGGCCATGACTGATGCTTTCTCCCTTGCTGTCCTGGCTCCTCTGGGGCCGTTGTGGCTCAGTTGTAGCCCCATGTGGACTACCATCTAGAGGGCTGTATCTCCACTTTGGGCCACAGGGGCCTGGGGATCTGAATCCTGGGGCCAGCCCTAGGGTGGGGACACAGGTGCACAGACCCCCTCCTCACTGCTGCTCTACGTCACCCAGCGGTTCTTGGAAGGGGAAGTGCTATTCCTGGGCCAGGACAGGAGCTGCGGCCACTCAGTTGATCCTGAGAATCCTCTCCCACCACCCCAAATATTTATCTGAAAGAGGTCCCCTTTC
Organism: Myotis nattereri; assembly: GCF_964212035.1. Taxonomy (NCBI): domain Eukaryota; kingdom Metazoa; phylum Chordata; class Mammalia; order Chiroptera; family Vespertilionidae; genus Myotis; species Myotis nattereri. The sequence continues at coordinate 76,766,323 of NC_138080.1, forward strand.
CTCAACCATATAGAACCCCTTACACAGGATGATAGGGGCTTAAGCTATTTCGTAAGAAAAAAAGGGAAAGAGACCCATGTTGTCATTAGCCTCCGAACCATCCTCAGACCTTTTCTCACAGTCACCCCTGCATGCAGCCCTGTGTCTTGCCACAATTCTCCCCTTGTGTGGGGGTGCATATTTGCAGGCCCCCTGACAGTGCCATGTACAGCATCTTTACTTGTTTATCTCGAATATTGACTCTCTCCCTCATGTGGCCTCATTTGCTCACAGGTTGGGAAATGTTGCTCTGTAGAAATCACTCCTTAATGGCTATTTTGCTTATTTTCCTGGAGCACAGTGTCCAAGGAGAATTATGGGACCAAGAGGGAGGAAGAATCTGGCATTTGCCTCCCTGTAGCCCCAGTTCACTTTGGAATCCTTGCAGGGCCTGCGTATACATGGCTAATGTGGACTTTTCTCTTTCATCATTCATGTAATAGGTTTGTCGTGTGCATTGCGACTTAGAAGTTATTTTGACTTGCATTCTTTCCTGACTTGGAAGGCCATGTGGTGTTGGCTGTGGTATTTGGAAAATCTGCAGCACCCCCCCAGCTGCTCCCAAAATCGGACTTTGCTTCCAGGGTTCTCCCTTGATGCCTTTCAGGACCAGGAAGGTCCATCCTGCAGATCCCTGCACCACCCTGTTCCCAGGGACAGCAGTTTTAGGGCCGCCCTCTAGCTCAGCGGGGTGGAAAGGCTAACAGAGAGCCTTGGGTTGGTTGCCAGGACCCAGGTATTCTTCCTGAATTCTTACCACAGTTTCACCAAGTCAGTTTCCACAGCCAGGAAATAGGGACATTCATACCAGCTCTTTCCACCTCCCCAGGTGCACAGAGGCTCGGGTGTGAGTGGGGTTGAAGGGAGGTCTTGGTGATCCCCTCCCAGAGGCTGCCAGCAGCCCATGCCTCTTGGGTCTCCTGAGACTCCCATGCTCTGTCCCTGTGGGAAAGGAGGTTTAGTTGAGCTGTAAAAATGGGCTCCAGGGGCACTGGCTTCAAGTCATTTAACTGCTAAAGTCTAGCTGGATCAGGATGGACATAGAGCCACATGGTGAGGATAGGGGGGCCTTCTTAGGCAGCTGCGGTCCTGAAGACATACAGTCACACTCCCTCATACCTTGTGACTGGCTGCTTCCTGCCACTGTGTACAAACAAGACTCTGTTGGAGGAAACAGGTGTTTTATCAGGTCACAGGGCCTCCCTCCCCCAACGGTAAAGTGCCCAGATCTCGGGTAACAACCCTTCTTCTGCAGGTGGGGACAGTAAGACCAGGTCAGTACTGGTGTGGCCTGGGCTTGAGATGGTGAGGGGACTTGTCCAAGGCCCCTTAGGAGAGTGAAAGGGGAAGGCACTGAGTCTAGAAGACCCACCCTCAAATGTATCTGCCACTTCTTGGCTGAGTGGCCTTGGGTAAGTTACTTAACTCCTCTGGATCATAGGTTCCTCATCTAAAATTGAGGATAATGATAGTTCCTACCTCCATGGGTTACTGTGGAATGGATTGCGATAGTGTATGTGAGATCCCTAGCACGTAGTAGGTGCTTCATGAGTGGAAACCACTGTGGGAGGAATTGAACACTGTGATAATGGCCCTTGTGAAGGGCGCTGTGCCAAGTAGGTGGGGCACTCCTGAAGCTGCGACTGGGCTGGAGCCGGGGTGCTCTCCCTCAGCTCAGCAGCCAGCTCGCCTGGGGCAGTGCAGGGGACAGCTATTCTGCCCATCTGGCCCTAGAATCCTGGGCCGAGACCCCTACTGGCAGTTACTGAGTCACCTGCTTCTATCCCCACCCCCACCCCCGCTGTATACTTGGCCTTGTCTCAGCACTGAGAGGACAGCTGTCTCTGCCCGCCCAGAGCTCAGTCCTGGCAAAGCCAAGGGACTCTCCTGTGGGCTCAGAGTCAGCTTTGAGGTTCTGCCTGCCTAAGTTGGTAAAGGGCACTGAGGAAGGAGAGGGGCCAGTGGGGGCAGCCCAGGAGGGTTCCAGCTGGCCAGGAACCTGCAGTGGAGAGTGAGAGAACACTCAAGGTGTGGGGACACAGCTTGTGCATAGGGTGTGAGACAGAAATTTGTATTTTCTTGACCATTGGAAGGGTGGACCAAAGCCCAGGTCTGTGGGGGCCACGAGGTGAGGCTAGAGAAACAGGGCTGATACTGATGGCCCAGCATGTGACCTTGATGCCCAGGCAATGCTGGTTCCAGAGCCTGGGAGTGCCTGGTGGGCACATGTGTTGTGTTGGCAGCACCAAGGTCAGGGTAGTGCCCACCAGGGCAAGGCAGGCAGAGCCTGCACCTGGCACAGGATGGATGTTGGTAGGTGCAGGGTAACTGAGGTGCGAGCAGGGCCTGGGGAGGGGTGGGCTTTGGGGAGGTTCAAGGGTGCTGGCACGTGCAAGGCAAGAAGAGTACCTCAGAAGTGGAAGTTTCCATTTTAGTGTTAGTGTATTTGACTCTCAGTCTCTCCAGGGTCATGAGTGGAGGGTTTTGGCCCCCTGTTTACTCAGGGGAACTGAACCTCAGAGGTCAGGTCCCACCCATTGGTGATTCAGCCAGGGTGTGGAGAGCACTTCTCATCAGCATTGTCTCTAGCAGGACTCTGAGGTTCCAGGAGTCTGAGAAGGGGGTTCTTTGAGAACCAGGACATTGTTAGCTTCTTCCTTCAGGCAGTTTGCTGCCTCTGCTCACAGACCTATGATGCTTGGGGTTTGGACATGGGTGCCGCCTCCCTCCCTAAAAGATGCAGTCCATATCATCCTTCGCATGCATGCAGTCTCTGAGCTGCAGCGGGGTGGGTTTGTCCTGGTCAGAGGATCTGGCCCCTTCTTGGCTTAGTCCCCTGGTGGGTGAAGAAACTGTCCCTTACTGGGAGGGGGGAGGGACCCTGGCCTGGGGTGGGGCTGAGATGCACGTGATCTGGTCCTCTGGGGAGGCTGCCTGTGTAGCTTGTCTCACCCATTGATACTGCCTGCCTGGGCTGTGTCAATAGACAGAGCCTTAACGCCCAGAGGGAGACTGGAGATACAATGCCTTCACACTGTGGCAGACTTCTACAGCCATAGCTCCCCAGAGGTCAGAGGAAGTGGATGTCTGCCAAATAAGCTTCTCCCTGCCCCCTTACTCCTCCCATTAAAACAACCAACTCTTTCTCCCTCCAAGGACAGGAGAGCTGTCTGGGCCCCACTATCTGCTTCCAAATGATGGGTATACAGCTGTGGCTGTAGGCATGGGTGGGTAGGCTGAGGCCCCAGGGAACAGTGGGCTGGCCCCCTCCTAGAAAGGCCCATTTGCCCATGAGGCCAGGGGGCTGTGATGAGTAAGGAAGCCAGGGGACCAGGCCATCTCCTCTCATGGCTATATGAGTTCAAGCAAATCTATTAACCTCTCTAGGTCTCAGTTTCTCCCTCTAAAATGGGGGCAGGGGATCCCTAGCCTTGGCGGATTTCTGAGCGTCAGATAAGTATTGGCTGGAGAGGCCTGCTGTGTGGGGGCACTATTATAAGGATTGCTCCAGGGCCAGCCTCCCCATCAGGCAAGAAGGGATTGTGAGGAGGGAGGTACAGGTGACGGGAGTCCAGGCTTAGGGTATTCTGACTAACTCTGACCTGGCTCTGGTTGCAGCAGGCCCAGCCTCCCAGTCTGCTGGGCCGCCATCTGAAACGCATTACCGATGCTTTGTAAACTCTACATCATTCGGCCACATGAAAGCCTGGAATCTAAAAATAGGCACTCCCAGAAGACGCCCCGCATTGGTGAGGCTCAGCTGACCTCTGCACGAACACCCACCACTAGGCCACCTCCCTTGCCAGGGAGCCCCAACTGACAGGACCACACCCACCCATCCTCCCAGCGTGGGCAGCCACTGCCTGGGGCCACTTTATCTGGGTGCAGATCTCATCCAGCTGGTCAAAGCTTCAGGCCCCAAGGCCTCACCCAGGGCAGAATGTCTGAAAGAACCAGGAGGAAGCAGTTGAGAGTGTGTTGGTGGCCCTAAGAGCCCTTCCTCAGTGCCATACACGCCTGGAATGTCCATGGGAAAGTTAATGGTGAAGCCATTGGAGCCATCTTACAGATGAGGATACGGGGTCCTGTGGAGGGAGAACACAGAAAGGGAGCCTTGGCCACTGTCAGATTGGTGGACAGGGCGGCCACTGGCCAGTGTGTGCTGGTGTGAGAAGGGCAGGGGCCTGCACCGGATCCTGTGGTGGCGTGGAGAGCCTGCTGCAACAGGAACGGGGAGCGGCTGTGGGTCTCCAGGCTGCTTGGTTTGACTCTTTGCCTTGCTTTCTGTGGGTTCCCTTTCCCTATGGTCTCCATGACCAACTGCAAACCACTCTTTTCCCTAAAAATAAACATGCTTATGGGATTGGGGGAAGCTTTGTAACTATCAAAGGAAATAATAGGGTGTTTAAGAAAATTACATTGCGTTTTAAATAACCAGCATGAAAGTCATTAAGTTTGAAGTTTCATTCAAATCATATGGCTCTGTGGCTGGCCTGGTGGCTGGGCAGGCAGAGGGTGGGTGAGGCAGGCAGAGGGTGGGTGGGCCCGGGCCCTCAGAGATGCTGAGAGACAGCCTGTGGAGAGTTCTGCAGCAGCAGTGAGGTCTCTGGTGGCTTGAGCTAGCTGAGGGTCCAGGCGGCGTGACCACTGAGTGTGTGCCAGGCTGTGGCCACCACCCCAGAGTTTGCTGGCTGGCTTTGAATCAGGGTGCAGCCTGGGAGCCACCCAGCTGTGGTAGGCAACCCCATGGGTGGGGCTGAGGGTGACCGCAGTCCACAGGGTGTGGGGACAGATGAAGCTGGGATTGCTTAGGCTACAGGGATTGATGGCCATGATGAGTTGGGGGTTTCAGGGAAGATGTTTTGGATTAAAAAAGGCTAGAGGAGATCTACAGGGCCAGGGCCACATCTGTCCTCTTCATTGATGGAATTTCAGTGCCTTACATGGTAGGTGCTCAGCAAACAGTTGCTAAAAGAATAATAGCAGCAATAGTGCCAGATCTGTACCAGGGGTTTTAATCCCAATATCAAGACCCTTGCAAGAATCCAAGAAAGTAGATACTATTATTGCTCTCATTTTGCAGATGGGGAAACTGAGCTCAGCGTGGTTAAGATCGTGCTAATACCCAGCAGATCAGGACTTGGACTGAGGTCTGTTTTATCTCAAAGCCCATGCTCCTCACTGCCCTGCCCCTTAGCTGTTGAATGTGTGGAGATGGGGGCATTGTAGGCCAAGAAGCTGAAGGTCTCTGGTGGGATAAGCTAGGCAAGGGTCCAGGCAAAGTTTTCCCTACTCTTTTGGGTTCATGCGTTGGATCCAGCTCGATTCCTCTGGCCCCAAGGAAAGATTTGGTCTTCATTGACCCGCTGCATGTGACCTCATAGCTCTCGGCTTGGGTCAGGGCTGGACCCTTTCCTTCTTGGATGCCTGGCAAGGTCAGGGCTCCCAGGGCCAAAGAGGTTGTATTTCTTGGTTAGAGGCAGGAGCACAGCTTCCAAAATAAATGCTACCTGGAGAAGTGTTTATAAATGACATTTAAAATTGAATCAGGTTTGATGCATGACATAGGACAGGTCCTGGTCCTAGCTTAGCTCAGAGCTCACTGTTGGGCTTCTCTGGGCCCAGGAGCCCTCATCTGTGTGGTCTGGGGTTAGGCTGGAGGGTTTCTTAGACCCTGAGTCACTGCGAATGGCTGGACTGAGGAAGCTGAGGGCATCCTTGAATGTGCCCCCCACACTCAGTGGGAAAGCTTTTGTGAACCCGAGCCAACTGCCAGCCCTGCAGGGGCATTTTGAGAGCAGTTTTTTCTATTGCGACCATCCTCTGCTTCCCGCCCCCGACTTGAGTCACTGAAAGCCAGTTACGAGCTCAGCAGTCTGAGCCGATAGCCATCAGGCAATAGTCCAATAGCCAGCCTGGCACAAAGGCTGGCTTTCCTGAAAAGCCCTGGTCCAGGAACGCACTTGCCTTTGTCATTATTAACTCCCTTAATCCTGACATCAATCCAGTGAGGGATAGCCATGGTACAGTTGGGGAACCTGAGGCATGGAGAGACTTGCACCTTGTAAATGCTGGAAGAGGGATTTGAACCCAGGCATCTACTTGTTTTTACTGCCCTTAAACTGCCATGCTTCCTTGTCTCTTAGACAATTTATCTCTCCACCCAGTTTTTTAAAAATGAGTTTATAGTTACAGCTGGGTCTCCCTGTTCCATCCCTCCCCACACTTCACCCCCAGCAATTTGGCATTTCACCCTCTCCCCTGTATTTTTATACGGTTACACTCAGGTGTGTATCTGTAAGAGCTGCTTGGTGTGGTTTGGGAACCCCTAACTCAACCTCATTAGGAAGCTCCATCACAGAGGGGCCCTGTGGCAGTTGGCAGCCCTGCCCTCCTCCCCCACTCACACTGGGCAGGAGGAGCTTGGGTAGAAGCACTGGGGCCTGAAGCCTCCAGCAGCTCCTTTCCCCTCCTTGCTTGCATTCCCTTCGGATAAACTGCTGAGTCCAGGCAGAGCCCCAAGGGCCTTAACTGGCAATAGCTACAAGGGGTTAGACCTGATTGAGCTTCCTGACTGTGGCCCAAGGCAGAACTGTTCTGGGACTAGTACAGGCCAGGCAACTCAGACACTCTTGCTCCTCAGAAGCTGGCTGGAATGAATCTGGCTGAGAACATAGTGCCGAAGCTGGGGGTGAGATCTCCAAGTCTGTCCCTTCCACCCTCGAGCCATTTCTGACCATTAGCCTCCAAGTTTCTGGGCCTGGCCAAGGCTCTCCTGGCTCTCACTCCTAGGCAGCATGCTTACCCTTCTAGATAAGCCCAATGGAGAGCCACCCCAGGGGCTATCCCACCCCTCCTGGCATGTGGAGGGGAAAGCACAGCCAGACCCTGTGGGAAGATAACCTCTCGTTTTCCCTTTAGTCCAGTGGTTCTCAACCTTCCTAATGCCGCGACCCTTTAATACAGTTCCTCATGTTGTGGTGACCCCCAACCATAAAATTATTTTCGTTGCTACTTCATAACTGTAATTTTGCTACTGTTATGAATCGTAATGTAAATATTTGATATGCAGGATGTATTTTCATTGTTACAAATTGAACATAATTAAAGCACAGTGATTAATCACAAAAACAGCATGTAATTATATATGTGTTTTCCGATGGTCTTAGGCGACCCCTGTGAAAGGAGTCGCAACCCACAGGTTGAGAACCGCTGCTTTAGTCCTTTATGATAGAACCTAAATCATTCAAGGACAGGGTCATGGCACCCTTCACATAAGGCGAGGTGGAGGTCAGAGCCAAGCTTCCAGTCAGTTTGTTCCAAGAAAGGTTCTTGGCAAGGAGTTTCTGGCAGAATTGGTGGTCCCAGCTCCCCAGTGGGCTAGAGACCCAGTGTGGGGAAGAGTAGAATTTGAGAACCGCTGGCTCCTTGGTCTCCATGCTGGCACACTACCAGATAGTCTGTGAGGTCTGTTGCCGGGTGGTAAAGATCTTTGGCCAGGAACCCCAAAGGGCTGGATTCAAATCCAGATCTGTCACTACTTGCTGAGAGACCTTAGGCAAGTTGTTGAATCTCTCTGGGCTTCCCTTTCCCCACCTGCAAAATCTGCACAGTCACACAGTGGTTGGGAAGACTGGTGGGACTTTGGTGGGGAGCAGAACCCTGCAAGGTGCTAAGGCACACAGTCAGCTTTTAGTAGTGGGGGCTGCCATCTCTAAACCTGTACCTCTGCTGGTTTCTTCCTGCCTTTTCTACAAAGCCTTATGGTTTTGCTCCCAGGGGACCAAAATCTCTGAGCTCCTCAAATGCCTCCTTCCCCAGAGCCTTGCTTTCCCTACTGCCAAAGACAGGCTGAGCTCTTAGGTTGAGTCCTGGCCTGCCTCTGCCCACGGTGGGCTCTTGGATGGCTGGGCAACTACCCAGTGAGTGACTACCTGGAGATGGGAGGTGCCCAGCCTCGGGGCTGCTGCAGAGTCCCCAGACAATGTGTCGGTAGCATCAGCTAGCAGCTTGCTGCAGCAGCTCCCGGAAGCTTGTATTTTCCTCTAAAAACATCCTGTCCTGAGGGGCGTTCACCTCAATGAGGAGGAAGGAAAACACAAACGAATGCATAGAAACCGCTGGAGGCTGTGGGCCAGGCCACTCAGCTCACGAGGCTCAGCTAGCTCCGAGGGTGCCTCGGCTGGGCTGGGTCTAGAGCAGGCCTGTGGTTTGCCAAGGCTGCATGCAGGGACCCAGTCCTCACCTCTGCTGTGGCAGGGCCCCGTTATCTGATGTCGAGGCCAGGCAGTTGGTGGACTGGTCACACGCACCTGGCAGGGCTCTGTGTAACCATGGCAACAGTCCTGTGCTGGTAGGCAGGACCAAAGCCTCCTGGTCCACGAGGGTGTGGCCCAGCCAACCTCCAGCCCTGTAGCTCCACAGACGATTCGGCCACGGCTCCATGGTCTGGGGTGGGTGTCTGGCACAAGACGTCCAGTATGCTGTGGGTGGGGAGCTTTCGGGCTGTCCTCTGGAGAGCACCATGTCCTGGGCAGCAGGGCTCAGTGCGGGGGCTGAGGATAAAAGGGCATGAGCCCAGCTGGGGGTATATCTGCAGAGGTGGGGTCTGGAGGAGTCCACAAATTGAGGCCCACTTGATATGCAGGGAGTCCCCTTTGGAAGATTTTGGGGTACCTGTCTCCCTCTGGGGAGTTCATTCTCATGGTCCCAGGACTTGGGGGAGCTTCCCACTCAGCAACTGGCCAAAATCCTTAGCACTTAATTTAAGCACCAGTGGCACTGGACAGTGGAGCCCAGCTCCAGATATGAAGTCTGAGGGAGCTGTGGGGTTGCCTGGAGCTGGGAGAGGAGCCCAGAAGAACTGCTTGAGGCCAGAGTAAATAGATGCTCAGGGCAAGGCTATGGATGGAGGCTGGCAAGCCTGGCTCTTTGCAATGTGGGGAAGAGAAGTGAACTGGAGGGGGCCTTTTGAGCAGGGCTACTATGATAGAACCAAAATCATTAGGTAGTTGGTCCAAGGAAATGAAACCCAGGCTGCAGTATGCTCCCCCAAATCATGTGTCCTGGCATGGGCCTGGATGTCTCAGAGGAAAGGATACTTTTTCTAATTAGCACAAAGGTACCATTTGAACTAGTGGCGGCCCTGGCTCTGTCTGGTCATTCTGACTCCCAGAGGTATTGCAGGCAGGCAAAAGTCAGGGTAGGAGGAGGTTCAGGGTCTCAGGTGCCAGGCAGGATGTGCCTGACTCTAAGCACTGGCCTCAGCTCCTCCCATCTTCCTGTGAGCTACTGACCCTGTGCCCAGCTCCACCAAGGTGCTCTGTCCAGTGCTGGCACATTCTCTCTAAACACTGGCTCACAGTGCTAGAGACCCAACTTTGAGGGCCTAGCTTTAATTTACATAATAGGGATAGTGCAGGGTACGATCTCAGACCTCAGGGAAGGCATGAAGACAGACACTTATAGCAAAGCCAAGTTAGTGCTATAGTCGGTGGGCCTTAGCAGGGAACTCCTGCTCAAATGGGGAGGGTAGGAAAGGCTTCCAGAAAGAAGTCTCATTTATGATGAGTCCTGAAAGATGGATGGGAATTGGATAAGCCAAGAGGAGAGGAGAGTTCTCCCGGCAGAGGAAACAGCATGGCCCTCAGTGGCTGGAGCAGTGAAAGGAGGGGAGAGATGAGAGTGGCTGTCTGGCATCACATGTGACATTTATACTACAAGAGGCCCGATGCATGAAATTCATGCAGGGGGCTCAGCCCCCACCACCACGGCAACTGCCTCTGCCTTGGCCCCCTGCCGCCGCAGCTTCGTCCAGAAGGACGTCTGGTCTAATTAGCATATTACACTTTTATTATTGTAGATTTTTTTTATGTGCCTTGGTGGAGAGAACAGTAACTATCAATAGCCCACCTTTCTGTCTGGTCAGGCCCTGCCATTAAGGAACAGAGGCTCAAGGTGTGGATCTGACACTCCTTCTCAGGGTTCGTCCCCAAGGACCTCTCCCTAGCTCCACAGCAGGCATTGGGAACCCCCACGAGCCAGGAGCTGAGAGACTGAAGTCAGCTCCTGGCAGATGAGTGAGTGAGTGAGGCATGCAAAGATTCTCAGGGGCACCGGGGATTCAAGAGGCCTTCATTCAACAAGTCTTAGTGACTGTGCTCAGAACCTGACAGAAAAAGATGATTTACCAGCCAATTCTGTCTTCCAGGCTCCCCAGGCTGACCTTTGACCAAGTGGGCATCTCTGCATGCTAGGCTTTTGGAACCCCACCCAAGTCACGGTCCTTTTCAAGGAAGTGACCCTTAGCCTGAGGTCAGCATGAGGAGCCAGCCTGGCAAAGTGCAGAAGGAAGTACAGGAAGTTGTGAGAGGAGGGAGAAAGGGATAGGTAAAGGTGCTAAGAGGAAGAGCTGGGCACCTGGTAGGAGAAGCGTAGGCCTGAGCAGCGGGGCATGGCTGGGATGTCGCTGTGCCATAGTGATGTGGGCTAGGACTCTGGGGGCCATGTCCACTGATCACCTGCAGGCAGGCAGGCAGGGGTGTGGCCAGACCCCAATAACAGGAACCTGCTGGAACATTTTTAGGATCAGGGAATCACTGGCGCTGGTAACTCTGACCAACCAGGCTGGAGAAGGGGGGCATTGGCTTTAGGACTGGGACTCCCTCCTCTATTCCCCCTTGTTCTGTCCATGATAGCCATAGAACCTTTGCAGTAGAGTGGGTAGAATCCCAGCTCTGCCACTTACTAGCTGTGTGACCTTGAGCAAGCTATATAACCTCTCTGTGCCCAACTTTCCTCATCTATCAAATGGGAATAGTAATTATACCGATATAGGTTTGTTTTAGGAGTATGAGTTGAACTCTGTAAGGTCCTCAGAGCTATGCCTAGCACATGGTAAACACTCACCTGTCATTAACAGATGTTCTCTCAGCCTGGAACATTCTTTTGCATGGCACATAGTAGGAGCTTAGTAAATATATCTTGATTGACTGTGTCTGCCAATAGCAACCAACTAAGAATTCTGGTGTGTGTGTGGGTGGGGGGGTGGGGGGTGTAAGGGGTGGGTGTTTTTCCTGACACAGCCTCTGCCACAGGGAGGCCTTCTTGGGAGGACCTGGTCAGCCCCACATGCTCCTCAACCTCTGTCTTGAGGGCAGAGGAAGCAGCAACTTTCTTCACTGGGAAAGTGTTGTGGGGCTTAAGCGTTTGGGGGTTTTCAGAGTCAACCGTCAGAGGCGAGGGAGTTTCTCTGCTAGCGGTGGCAAGGGCTCTCAGGGTGCGCACAGCCTGTGAGCAGACCGCTGCGGTCTGCAGGGAAAATGCCGACTGTGTTTATTTTTCACCTGAGCCTGCAGGAAGTTAAGGGGGGTTAGGAAGGGAGGAGGGGAAGCCAGCCAGCCAGGCCCAAGCTCAACTTCAGAGCAGAGGAGATCTACCTCAGGAGTCCCTCATTTCCACCTGTGCCTGCCCAGCCCTGCCCTTGGGCCCCTTCCTGGCTCCAGCCTGCTCAAGAAGAGGAGGGCATGCTGGGGCACCACAGTAAGGAATTTCCAGCCATGAGCTAATGAAAATATCCCAGAAGGATGAGGACCACCTCTGGGACATGATTTTGAGTTCGGCATGGGAAGAGCAGTAAGAGCAATGCAGCAGCAGGAAGGACCACCTCTGCTGAGACTGTAGCAGACATAGCCTCCCAGCCCCAGGGTCTGAGTGCTGGATCCATCTTGGAGTCTGGAGGAAAGGGTTCTTGGGGAAGGGGGCACTGCAGGCAAAGGCAAAGAACAAGAGTAGGGGTCCTGAAGTGTTTTGATCAAGGACTATGGACTGCTATTGAGTCTTTCATTCATTTATACAGTCTACCCTGCTGTGAGCACTTAATGAGTGTCCAGTTCTGTGCTCAACACACTGCCCTCAGAGGTAAGAAAGATGAGGTTGCACCATCACGATGCTCAGGGCCTGGTGGGGACAATTGACCCAGGCCTCCTTCCCTTGGAGGCTGGGCACAGTCAACACCAGGTAAAGGAGAGGAGAGGAGCTCCCGTCACTGGGCTTCCATACACAACACCAAGCCTCAGGCAACCCCACCCTGTTGTCTGGGCAGCCTGGCCCTGGGACAACCTTGTGCTGAGGCTGTGGAGCGGGACGTTCCACTGGCTGAAAAGGGTATGAGACACTGGGCCCTGTGCCAGACAGCTCCCCCTGGCTACCACCACTAGGCATGGAGGGGGGCTGGAGAGTGAAGCTGAAGGGCAGCCTGCATGAACGTGGGAAGGACTGGCTAGGCCCTTAATGCCCTACCCTGGAGCCCTGGCCACCTCAGGGCCTCCAGCTGCTGGCAGGCTCTGCCCTACCCCTGCCCACCTGGCACTTCTCCTGTGCATTGGCTGCAGGCTCCTGTTTAATGAGGCTTTTCCCTAGTTCCCAGGGAAGGCTGGTAGACAGGATGAACCCTTTGTCCACCAGGCAACGCCCCACGCCCCACCCGACTGCTCCTGTCACCCACATACATACTAGGCCAGAGGCTGCAGGCTGAGCTGAATTCTGTGGTTTCCTAGGCCTAGCCTGAGCTGTGCTGCAACCTAGGGCTTAACCAGCCTGGCCAAGGAGGGTCAGCTCTAGCCCTCCTCAGGGAGGGTGGTTTGCCCAGAAGCTTGCTGTGGAGCCAACACCCCTCCGCCCCAACCTTGCTCCAACCGGGCAGAGTGGGACGCTGAAACTCTCTTCCTAGAGCTGGCACCTTGGAAGTCTTAGGCTCTGCTCCTAAGACTTCCCAGGGTCAGAGCTGCTTACCCAGAAGCCAGGCTTACAGCCCTGAGTGCCAAAGCGCCAGAGCCAGGGCTGGATATCAGGGTCTTCTCGGAAGCAAGATCTTAGGCTCAGAAGTCCCCTGTGGTGTAGAGGGTGTCCATTCCACCCTTTGGGCCAGGGCACCAGGCATTTGTGCTCTCAGGCAGTGAATGGTGGAATGCCTGCCACCAGAGTCCCAGGTTCTTGAGGGAGTAGACCCTGAGGCTCAGTCTCCTGACTTTCATGAAGCCTAGTCAGGGCTGATGCTGTCTGGCTACCACTACCCAAGGAACCTATCAGGATCAAAAGGCCCCAGAGGTTTCCAGGAAGCTTCCTACCTTCATAAGCCCTCAGCTCCAGCTCCTAAAAATTTTATAAAGCTGGGTTTTTGCATCTGTGCCCCGTGAGGTAGGCAGGGCTGATATTCTCATCCTTCTTTTACAAGGGGCAGACTGGCCCAGGATCCCATAGTGAAAAGATCAGTTAAAAGGTCAGTGAGCTTTGAGATGAGCTTGCCAACTCACTCACTTCACATCATGGTACACTTAAAAATTATCACTGGAGCCCTAACCAGTTTGGCTCAGTGGATAGAGCGTCGGCCTGCAGACTGAAGGTCCCAGGTTCGATTCCGGTCAAGGGCATGTACCTTGGTTGGGGGCACATCCCCAGTGGGAGGCGTGCAGGAGGCAGCTGATCGATGTTTCTTTCTCATCGATGTTTCTAACTCTCTATCCCTCTCCCTTCCTCTCTGTAAAAAATCAATAACCCTGACCGGTTTGGCTCAGTGGATAGAGCGTCGGCCTGCGGACTAGGGGGTCCCAGGTTTGATTCCAGTCAAGGGCATGTACCTTGGTTGCGGGCACATCCCCAGTTGGGGGTGTGCAGAAGACAGTTGATTGATGTTTCTCTCTCATCGATGTTTCTAGCTCTCGGTCCCTCTCCCTTCCTCTCTGTGGAAAATCAATAAAATATATATTTTTAAAAAATAAAATATATTTAAAACCACAACAAAAAATTATCTCTGGAGTAACTAGAGAAGGAGGTTGGAGGCCGAAGTACCTATGGGAAGTCCTTGGCATAGAGTGTGAGGAAGAGAGGGCAAGGTAATAGGGTTAGAGATGGAGAGGGGGCCTAATCGTGTAGAGCTTTGTAGGCCCAGGTAAGGCAATTAGAGGCTTGAGGCAGAGGAGGATGTGATCTGATTTATGTGGCTGCCAGATGGAGGCCTGGCTGAGGGGGCAGGAGGCTACTGCAGTCATCCAGGTGAGAAGTGGCTGTAGCATGGACTTGGTGGGGGATCAGGAGGAAATGGTTGTTTTCTAGGTATATTTTGAAAGTAGAGCCATTAGGATTTGCTGACAAACTGGATATGGGTGTGAGAGAAAACGAAGAGTCAAGGATGACTCCAAGGTATTTGGTCTGATCATCTGGAAGAATGGAGTAGCCATTAATTGAGGAAGATGGAAAGGAGCATTTGGGGCAGAAAGTCAAAGGTTTTGCTTTGGACATATTGAGTCTGGGTAGCATTTTAGACCTCTGAGTAGAATTTATGAGTAAGCATTTGGAGAGGGGAGTTCCTAGGAGAAGTTAGTACTGGAGTTATAAATGTGGATTCATCAGATGAAGATGCTTAAAGCCATGGATGAGAGCACCCTGGGAGTGAGCTGAAGGCCAATTTTGGGTCAGGTCAAGAAGAGAATGAGATGGAACCAAAGCTGAGGAATAGCCTGTGAAGTTGGAGAAAAATCAGGTAAGTGTGGAATTCCATTGTGGAAGACTAATGAAGAAACTGTTTCGAGGGAGGAGGAAGAAATCAGTGTGCCCAGCGCTGCTGAGATGACATGAAGATAACATGAAGACTGAGAAGTGACCACTAAGATCAGCAACATGGAAGTCATGGAGATCTTGGCAATAGTTATCTGGCGAAGCGGATAGGGCAAGACACTAGCTAAGTTGAAGAGAGGATGAGAGCTGAGAACTGGACAAGTGAATGTGGACAGATCTGTTGAGGTTTTCAAAAAAAAGGGGGATTGAAACATGAGGTAGTGGCTGGGGGAGGATTTACAGATGTGAGAAATGAGAGCCAGTGGGTACCCTGATAGGAATGAGACTGGGCTTGCAAAGTGTTTGGCATAGTGCCTGGCCTGTGACTGGTACTCAGTATATGAAGGATTTCACATGCATCCACATACCCCACAGCTGTCCCAGCCCACTCCTCTTTCCAGCCACCTGCAGACCCGATGATCCTACATCCCACCTTCCATTCCCACACATACTCCCAAACTGTCACAGTTGTGTCTGAGCTCAGTGCTGGAAATAAAAGCCTGAGATTGGCACAAGACTCCCCCAGGAAACCTGGCCTCACAACAGCAACAGGAAAGTCACAGCACCCAAGGCCTGGGGACTGAATGGTGCTATCATTACCCTCTCCAGGTGATGCTGCCAGTGGGCTGCCAGGCATGCCTGCCATCTCCAGGCAACACTCGCCTCCCCTCAACTCTCCACCCCCACTTGGCATATCAGGCCTAAGTGTCTGACCTGTGTGGGGACCAGCACCAGAGGGCTAGGGAAGCACTATGAGTAGCATTTCCTCTGCACCTGTGAAGGCTTTGTAGGATGAAAAAGGGGCTTCCTACATGTCTCTTCCTCATTGCCTGACACCTAAGTAATTGAGCTCTTGGGTATTGTCTGGTTTTATCCTCATAACAACCCTCTGATCATCTCCATTTTACAAGGAAATGTATGGTCAGATATTGTAATAAGTTCTTGAAGGCCACACATGTTAGAAAAAGGATCTGAACATGGTTGGCCCACTCTTCCTCAAGTTCACAGCAGAGAGCCCTCCCTGGGAGTGACAGAGGGAGGCTCACCTGCCCTGCCCAAGGAGGCCAGGAAGGCTCCAGTCAGAGGTAAGGCATCAAACTCAGGAAGGTGCTATGGTGCCATATATATGCCAGTTGCAAAGGAGGAGCCACTGCTATTGGGACATCTACCCGTCTGCCTGAGGACAAAAGGAAGGCTAATTAGCTCTGGGATGTAAGGTTGCTCCTGGTGGGCAGATGAGCAGGAGACTGATAGGTGGCAGTGACAGTACCTTCCCTAAGCCCTGAGGGGAAGGATGCAGTTTATAGCCCAGCCTCAAGCTTCCATGGAGGCAGGAATGTAGGAAAGAAGGAGGCCAGGACTGTTGCTGGGAGGTATGGGAGCCTGTGCCCACCTGGTAACCTCACACTTCGACTCTATGCAGTTCATACCCCATCTTCCCTGTAGCCTCACCCTGGACCCCAACAGCCAGTGCTAAGAGACCTGTGCCGAGATGTTAAGGAGTCTGGCTAAATTCCACTAGTGGGAGATTTCACCCACAGGGCCACAACCTCTCATTATTGTCTTGCCCCAGAGATGTCCCATTCCTTCTGTGCCATGGATCAGAAGTCAGTCATCAGTGCTCCCAGCATCCCCACAGATGGACTTTCCTGAGTGGAAGTTTGGCCTCAGTTGTAGATGATGTCTCCAGAGCCTTGGCCCATACAGATGTGTGCTCAGGATATGCAGAGCTGGGCCTTGGCCCTGAGCAACAACTCCCTATGCCTGGGTCGCATGGGGAGCCCCCATCTCAGCCTGACTGAGTCATCTCATGACAGATCCATGTGACTAGTATGAAAAGTAAGAGTCCTGTGGTGTGAGCAAACAGGAAGTGTGGGGTTGAGTGGGTTGGCCCTGGGGGAAGCCTGGCCCCACTTAGCCCCTCCCCTGAGTTAGAGGGCTGAGTGGGGGCTCTTGCCTGTGTCAACAGATCCTATTAAGCCTGAGGTGGCACAGAAGGTCAAAGTCAGGACCCCTAGTCTGGGTGCTGGAGGAGGAAAGAAAGCTGCTAGGGTAGGTCAGCTCCTCAGACCATATCCTGATGTATGGGCCTAGAGGCTGTGAGCAAGTCATAGGGCCTCAGAAACCGGAGGATCTCTGAAACTGGGAGGCAGCAAGAATTTCGTGGACAGGGAAGATGTGCCTCCTGGAATTGAGTGCACACTCTCTACGAGGTGGGATAGCTTGGGCAAAGCCGGGGGAGGTGGGCAGGAGGGCTGGCTCACTGGACACAGCCTGGTTTGAGTGGTACCCCCTCCTATGAGGACTGTGGTTTTGACCACTCCCATTTTCCTTTGACAATTGGGCTGCCCCCCCCACACACACAGCTATAGCCCCAAGCCCTGTGCCTTCCTGCCTCAGGTCTCCCCACAATCACCCATCCTCCTCATTTTTTCAGCACAACAAGGCCAGTCAGCCTGCCCATGGCGTCCCCCAACTCTCTCCTCTCTATGAACATTTCAGCAGTCCACACCCCACACCTGCACCGGCCGACATCAACCAGAAGCAAGGTACAAATCCGGGATGGGAAGGGCCCAATGAGACAGGTGGCTGGATCCTTTTTACAACTAGAGAACCTAGTGCTGTGCAAAATTGGGGCCCTCCTAGATGCCAGAAAAGTGGATCAGGGGACCTTGGCGGTACCAGAGGGCTAGGGGAGGTGGTGCCAGGTCAGAATTTGAAGGCTTCAAGTTGAGGTAGAAACCTAAATCCTGAGTGACCTCCCAATGCCAGTATGAGAGCAGGCATTTGTGTAAAGCTGATTAACTATAACACTTGTAGCCGTTCCCTCCCCCAGTGAGAAAATGGAAAGTGGTGGTTGTGATGGCTGATTCACCTCAGCCTCAGGCAAAGTCATTCTGAAATCAGCCACTGTCGACTGTGGGAAACCTGCTGACTCAAAGGGGGTGCTCGAAACCCTGGCTCCACAGGCCAGGTTCCCCCAGACTCGGGGGGCGGGGGGGGAGGTGGGCAGTAGAGGCCCCAGTTGCAGACTATCAGTGGCAAGGCCTGGCCTCCCATTCCTGAATGACTCCAACTCTGCCACTGACCAGCCAGTGTCCTTAGGTCACCCAGCCCTTCTGCTTTTGGTTCCCTAGCTTGTAAATGCAGCACTGTTATCACACTGGGGTAGTCCTGAACAAAGCCATATGTATGGTACCCTAACATGGAAGGTGGGATCTTAGAAGCCCCCCACAGGAAGCTCTAGAATGCAGTAACTAGCTAAAGTGACCTCCAAGTCAGGCTAGCTCACTTACTCGGCCCTCTCCACTGCAGTTCACAGGCCTCTGCAGACCTCTGACCTCTCTGGCTTCTACTCTCTGACCTCAGGCAGCATGGGACAGCTCCCCCACACTGTGAGCTGGTGAGTGTGGGCCCAATGGGAAAGGGGCACCTCCTGATTTAGACTCTTACCTGCCCTTCTTTTTTCCATCCTGTGCTGAGCACCCTGCTACCAGTTCTATATACATACCAGAGCTGGCCAGCAGCTCTATCATTCCTCAGGTAGCCTGACATATTCCCTTTGGCAAGACTGGAGACTAGGCTACGGTCCCAGCCCTGTCGTCCTTGAACTCTGCTTCACTGTCTGAGACTTGAATGAGAGAACCTTGGACTGTTCAGGGCCATCTATGTGAGGAAGAAAAGGTAGGCCTGAACAGGGAGATAACAGCATGAATGGCCATAAGCGAGGCTGTTGCTTCTCAGCTACCTGGTGGGCAGGAGGATACTTCCCACTCACCTCAATGCCTACTGCTGGCTGGACCCTTCCTTGGCTGAGTTGCTTGAGGGCCAGGGTCCCTCCTTGCCTCAATTGTGCCTGCTTGAGCCTAAGCCCTGGGCCAGTCTGCTTGGAGAGCCTATTTAGGCTGGGCCAGGAAAAGCCAGCTTAGACCCCAAGTCAGTAGGCCTACCTGTGGACCAAAAGGCCTGTCTTTGGCTTGAGTTGGGTCTGGCAGGCTAATTGGCCCTTTGCTCAGCAACCACAGTGTGACTTGGGCAGGTCTTTAGCCTCTCTGGCCTGGGGCAATCACTTAACGTCAGGAAAGCTTGGCTTCCCAGGAAGGCAGGGTAGGTCCCGAGGCCCAATCTAGAGGCCCACCTGTCCCTTTCTACTTGCCCTTCATCCAAGTTAAACTGATTCCTCTATTTCTAGATTCTCCTTGGACAGAATTCCACTTTGAATACAAACCATGACTTCCTCCATGAGTACCCCCAGGTTTGAACTTGCCAGGCAAGGATCTGGGCACCAGAAAAGCACTGCTGAAGCCTGCTGATCCTCAGGTCCCCGTCCTCACAGAATTCACTCTTAACTAGTACACAACCCAGACAAGTGGCCAGCCAATTACAAGGCATGGTTAGCAGTGCTTTGACGGGACTGTAGGAACCCAGAGAGGCACCTCATCTAGTTTGGGATGTCAAGGGCTTTCATTTAGGATGACCAGGAGCTGAAGCAGGCAAAGTGAGCAAGAGAACAATCCTGACAGTGTCGACAGTAAGTGCAAAGGCCCTACAGATATCAACCCTGTACTGACAGGGACATTTCATTTCAGGAGGCTAGGCTGGGGGGGAACCTGGTGGCCTGCTGAGCTGGCTCCCCAAAGAATGCTGTCATTTCTACCCCTTAAGCACCAGTACTAGCCTGTAGAGCAGCGGTTCTCAACCTGTGGGTCGCGACCCCTTTGGGAGTCAAACGACCCTTTCATAGGGGTCGCCTAAGACCATCAGAAAACACATATATAATTACATATTGTTTTTGTGATTAATCACTATGTTTTAATTATGTTCAACTTGTAACAATGAAATTGGGGGTCACCACAACATGAGGAACTGTATTAAAGGGTCACGGCATTAGGAAGGTGGAGAACCACTGCTGTAGAGGAAAACAGGTGCAGCACAGGTTGCCCTCTGGTGGCAGATGCTTAAAGCACACATTGGAGTGGTCCAAGCAGAAGCCAATTTCTCTCATCTATGGGTCAGGCCTGAGCATGGAGGGAAGTCCTTCCCCATATAGAGCCAGTAGCCAGACTGCTAACAGCTGTCTCTCCCAACCACAGGCCCAGCCCTCCTCTCTATCCCCTGTCCCCTTCCTGCGGATATAGACAGCACTTCCCTGCCCCCACTGCAGCCCCTGGCGCCCCCTATCCCAGGTGAGTCCCCTACCCTGCAGCCAGGCTCCTGCTTTCTGTTGCCCAGGCTTCAGTGCCCACACAAGGCCATGTTCAGGCCACTGCTTGCCCTGTGCTAGTCGTCTGTTCATCCGTCTGTCTGTCATTCTGCAGCACCTTGCTGCCCTGTGTCTGAGAATGAAGCCAATGGGACTGCAAGAGTTCTAAACCCAGGCCAAACTGTGCAGCACAGCACCACAAAGCAGCCAGGGACAGTACATGCACATGTGTGCTTGAGCTCCTGCCTCTGTGCATGTGCAAGTCAGTCCGTGTGCAGGTCTGTATGCATTCATCTCTGTTCTGCATCCCTGCTGAGGGAAGGGCTAGTCAGAATTCTCCTGGGCATTCCCTGAGCTCCACCCAAGCTGAGGCAGCATTTCACATGTGTCTTCAACATCTGGCCTGCTCAGAGACCCTACACCAGTGTAAGCAGCAAGAGGCAGAGTGGTAGCCATACAACAGCAAGAAAGTAAAGTGGGAGGCATGTGTATATGTAAGCCCCTTTACTTAGCTCACTCCTTTAGTGACAGATGTATGCTAAGTATGGAACAAGGAATTCAGACATTTTCAGCCCTATGGAGCTCAACCCTGTGGGTGATGGGGAAGCCCCAAGGAGACCTCAGCCAGATTTGATGGGTCACAGAGAGCTTCATAAAAAGAGTTAACATCTCCTGAGTAGGGGATGGCTGGAGGTGGGAAGTGATGGGAAATGGGGGAAAAGATGGGGCTAGAAATGTCAGCAGGGCTGTAGGCAAAGGGAGAACTTCAGCAAGAACAGTCAGGAGCACGCAGGTGTTTTTAAAAGGTCACTCTGGCTGTTGTGTGGAGAGAGTCCTAGAAGAGTCAGGAGAATGAGTAAGCACACAGGGTAGTCACAGGCTCATGAGGCTGAGCTGGTGAGGGCAGGTGGTGACAAGGGGAGAGATTCAAAAGCTATGGAGGGCTTAATTTAGTAACCACCTCAACGATGAATATATAGATTTTTGCAATGATGTCTTTGTGATGTGCTGGGAGCAGGTATTTGTATGTATCAGTGTACTTGTATGCAAGCCAAGGAGGGTGGGGTGTCTGTTCACCTGTCGCTTAATGTGCAGGGCCTCTGTGTTTGCCCGGGGCTGTCCTGCACACACCTGACTCAGTGTTAACTTTCTCCCGCCTCTAGGTTCACCCACCCGTCCCTGATGCTAGGTTCCAGCGTACCTGGTCACCCAGCAGCCATTCCCCACCCGGCCATTGTGCCCCCCTCAGGGAAGCAGGAACTGCAGCCCTATGATCGAAGCCTGTGAGTGAAAAGGCACAGAATGGGGAGGAGCATGGGGGTGGGGACAGGGGAGCAGACTTCAGGTTCCCATCTATTTGTCAGCCAGGATACACAATTCTTCCACCAAGCCCAAGTCTTGCTGCCAGAGGAAGCCTTTGGTCAAATTGTTTTGTAGCTATTGCCACGGGCCACTGTTCTTGAGGCTCTGAAGCAGGAGGGATTGGGTAGAGTGAGAAACAAGGCTTTAGTCTGAGCCAAGATGGGAGGGGCTGAGAAGTCCTTACACATACTTTTCTTACTTAGCTGCAATATTCCTATAAGGAACAATACTTAACTCTGGTCACCCATTTTGGAGCAGCTAAGAAAACACACACACACACACATCCCAGAATTTCACTAAAAACCCCCTAGTATCCATGCACTTACACATGCACTGGACACACTACAGGGTGGTAGCATTAGGTGTGCACGTGGGGACTCCCAAGTGATCTGGACATGTGCTCCTCAGGAAGACGCAGGCAGAATCCAAAGCAGAGAAGGAGGCCAAGAAACCAACCATCAAGAAGCCACTCAATGCCTTCATGCTGTACATGAAGGAGATGAGAGCCAAGGTTATTGCAGAATGCACACTCAAGGAGAGTGCTGCCATCAATCAGATCCTGGGCCGCAGGGTGAGGCCACAGGCAAGGTGGGCTGGCAGGGGTGGTACAAGCCTGATGATTGCCTTACACATCTCATCTGCCCCTCCTTCCCCTTTGCAGTGGCACGCACTGTCACGGGAAGAGCAGGCCAAGTATTACGAGCTGGCCCGCAAGGAGAGGCAGCTGCACATGCAGCTATACCCAGGCTGGTCAGCGCGGGACAATTACGTGAGTGGCCAACACCACACAGGGATGGGTAGGGGAACCTTCAAGATTCCATGCCCTGGGCCACAGCCTCAGCAAGAAAGGACTATTGTCCTGAAGGCACAGATGAGGAAGGTGGTAGACTGGTGGAGGGTCCACGGCCTCCCATGGCTAGCTCAGGAGAGGATCAAGCAAGGGGAGCCACCCCTGAAGGCAGACCTGTGTCCTGTTTTCTACCCAGGATCTATTCCCATGCAGGGCTGTTTCCCAGTATTTTGATTGGGGCTCATGAGCAGAAGGGGAGAAAAGGGCCTGGAAGTTACTCTTCCATTCAAAATGGAGACAAGTGTGAGAAAGGGAGGAGGAATCCGTAATTGCCCCATATTACCTAGCAAGAACTGCAATCAAGAACCTGTGCCTGGAATCCTAGCCACAGCCAGGCTAGGCAGCAGGCTGCAGGTATCCCAGCCATTTGCTCACTGGGATTAGTGTCCTCCTCCCACATCTGAGGATCCCTCCCTTTACTCCCTGCAGGGGAAGAAGAAGAGGCGATCCAGAGAAAAGCACCAAGAATCCAACACAGGTGAGGCCTTCCCTCAGTAGTAGTGGAGGCTCCTCTCCAGGTCCCTATGTGACAAACAGCACTGCTCTAGCCCAGAGGGAGGGGCAGAGTACTTGGCCATGAACCTTCAATGCCTGGGCCCTCGACTCTGTATACAAGGCCTGGCATCTCACAAGTCAAATCCCTACTTTAGGAACAGCTATACTAAGTCCTAGGGGTGACCAGTAGAAGCCAACACACTCCCACTACCTTGGCTAACCCTACCCTATTCACAGCTTTGCCTGTCAGGGAAAGTTAGTGAGGAACTGACAGTCTGATCCATGTTAAACACAAACACTGCATCCTGGTTAGTTCTGAGGTGGATAGCAGATTGTCTGGAGACTGAGCCAGGCCCCATACCTAGGCCCAGTGATCACCCAGCCTGCTGGCTGGTGCCCAGCAATTTCTCTGTCACACTGTACCCAACTCCCAAGCCCTGTTTTTCATTGCAGGTTCTAAGTGCTCTATATAGAGGACCCAGGGCGCCCACACTCTGTTGCAAGTCTCCTTCCTGTGAATAGATTCCTGCCCCAACTCTGATCCACATTTATGAATGACTTTCTCAACAGTGCTGTCCCCACATGCTACAACCAGGGCAGAGCAGACCTCAGCCATTTTTCTGAAGTTACAAAACGGGCTTTACTTTCACATAGAAAAGTGTGTGGAGATATGGGTCAGGCAGACAGAGCATTCACAAAAATGAAAAATAAAATGGCAGGGAGTTTTGGGGTGGAGGCAGCCCTAAGGAAGAAGAGGCTGGATCTGGATCCCCATAGGCATTCCTGGATTCTTCTGCCACAGCTCCCATACTGCAAGTGGCCCCTCAAGCCATAGAAAGGAGCTAGCCTGATATGGTCCCTTCTCTTCCCCACCATTCTTCCACTGCCTCTTCTGCCCAATTGGGTGCCATGCCCAGCTTTCCAAATATCTTGACTCTGGGCTCTAGGGCTCCCACTGGGGCTGGCTGTGCCATGGAGAGGCCCTCTGCCTGTGGGGGCTGTGGGGTATCTGTGACTAGCTAACACTGATGTTACCTCTTCTTTCTGGGCCCTGCTCTGCCCTGCTGCCTGCCTGCTCGCCCTCTGCCCTGCTCTGCCCTTCTGGCATGGCTGTGAGCAGACCCTGGCTCGCCTAAGAAATGCCGTGCTCGCTTTGGCCTCAACCAGCAGACGGATTGGTGTGGTCCGTGCAGGTGGGTTTGTCCCCACCACCATCTTCCCTTTGCTTCAAGCTGCTTCCTTGACTCTGCACATGTTCTGCTGGGCTTATATAAACCTTCCTGTGGCTCCCCAGCCCCATAGGATACCTGCAGATTAAAGAGCCCATGCCTTGTAAGAATGGGAGTGAATACTGAACACATCCTGTAGGGAAGATCTTTTGGATCTAAGTGGAAGGAGGGGAAGAGACAGAATGTTCTAGAAGGGAAGGAAAGGCAGACTCAAGAATGTAGTTCTGGTGCCTAGGATTCTCGGGTAATGATGGTTTGGTGCTAACTAGGCCCAACTGGTCCTCAGTAGCCAAACCTCACACCATTCAGGTGGCCTCTGCCCCTACTCTCAGGCCTGAAAGTCATAATGGCCAACCAGCTCCATCACTTCAAGTTGAGATCCGTCTGAGCCCGTAAATCTAAGAAAAATAAGGTAACTATAATAGAGAATATCATGAGTAACCTGGATGCCAAGTGACTCACCATTTTGTACCTACTGAGACCAGAGGGCTAGAGAGGAAGGGAGAGAAGAGGAGGGCTGTCCTAGCCAAAGGACCATACAAAGGTTTCATCTCATAACAGAAAATATCCCTGTGTATATGAAAAGGTGTGCCTATCAAGTGGCTAAAAGTTGCCTAGTTTTAGGTTCATGCCAGGCCTGATATGGCCAAGGCTGAGGCTACTCTAGGCAGGTAGTTCACTAAGGAATATTTGAGCAGCCCCTCAAGAGTGCCCTCATGCTTCTTTATCAAAGGGTAAAGAGAGATCTTGGATAATATGTGTGTGCGTGTGTATATAAACACGATGGGAGGCAACCCTGTCCCTCAGGGAAGGTCCTACTGTTACCCATTCCACAATCAGAGACAAATTGTGGCCCAGAGAACTCAAGATAGTAAGAATGTAGGAGAAGACTCAAAGAATCACTGTTCATTTCTATTTCCCCTTCTCCACTCCTAACCTAGCTTTGAGCCCTGAGATTGCTCAGTCCAAGAAGCCACAAGCATTGCAGCCCCTTGCCTTAATGCTGATCTGAGCCTCACAAACATTCAGAGGCTCAAAGGCTCTCCTGGAAAACAAAGCAGGCCACAGGTCCAACTACAAAAGGTCCCTGTGCCACCATGTGGTGGTGCTGGCAAACTGCACCTGTCCCAGGTCTGGGCCAGGCCTAGCAGAGTTGCAGTGCTAATTCAGGTCTGAAGGATAAGCACATCCAAGTACTGGGGAGAGGGGATGAGAGGTCAGCTAGGCCTGTGCAAGGACAGCATTTTTTGGTTGTGGTGTGTGACCATGAATTCACCCTCTATTTACAGATAACTCTCTTCACTATTCCTAGGAGGAAAAAGAAATGCATTCGGTACTTACCCGGAGAAGGCCGCTGCCCCAGCCCCTTTCCTTCCGATGACAGTACTCTAGGCTGCTCCGGGTCCCCAGCCCCTCAGGACTCACCCTCATACCTCCTGCTGCCTCACTTCCCTACTGCACTACTTGCTAGCCCTGCGGAACCGGCGCCTACATCACCAGGTCTCTCTGCGGCACTCAGCCTCCCAGCTCCCTGGGCCCCCACGGGCCCCCAGCAGTGCCCTGCAGAGTACACAGGTACAGCAACAGGAATTTCGGAGGCAGGCAGCCTAGCATGCACAGGACACCTGGCCTCCTCCAGGGACCCACTCTTTGAGAAGCAGCAACAGAGCCCCAAAGCACGTGGAAACCGATCAGGGGCCCTGTTAACTTCTTCTTAGGGTCCAGGTGCTGGAGATTTCAGAGGCTGCACAACTTCTGCCTGAACCTGGGGCCATCAATTCAAACTGCTCCGATTGGTGCATCAGATCTGTGTTGTCAACTGATTTAAGGGCATCTCCTGTGCCGGTGGCAGCCTGCGTCTTTTTACCATCTGTCTGGTTAGCCAGATGCCCCTGCCTCCCTTCCTTTCCTGCTATAGATCATAGATGGACTATCCTGAGTTCAGCTGCTTTCTCTACCCTGCCTCCTCACTCCCCCTGCACTGCCACACCCTCCCCATACCAGACACTTCATGGACCAAGAATGAGTTGGTTTATCACACGTGTAAGCCTGGTCACAACCACAAAGCTCAAAATGTCAGTGCTTTTCTCTTGAAGGCCTGGAAAAGCCATGTTTTACAAAAAAACTAGCTACCATTTTTAAACTGGGCCAGAGAAATCCTGCCGAATTCTCAGGAGCTTATAAGTGGATGGGATGAACAAGTTAGTTTAAATCTATACCCTAGGCAACAGAAAAACCTGACACTACCTTAATCTGGCTCTCTACTTCAAATTACTTGGAAATGATTCCTGAGAAACTCTGATATCAAAGGCCTAAGAAGCCCTGATATCAAAGCCCCAAGGCCTGTTACTAGTGGCTGTAGTCAATAGTTCAAAGAAGTTATGGCCCCAAATCCAGTGTGCATCCCTCCCCATTCTGAGGGCCTTTGTTATGGATCCATTTCCAGCTTATCCACCCCTTGGGCAGTGTTGAGGGCAAACCCAACCTTTTGTGACTGCCAGTATCTTTCAGCATGAAACCAGGCCAGCTTCAGATTTCCTATGGTTCTGTGGGAATGAAGACTATTACAACCAAAACAATAAGCCCAGAAAACCTTTAGGGATAGACACTGGGTTTTCACCACAGCCTAATTTAACCCATTTATGAGCCAAGCTTCAACCCTGAGCCTTTAAAAAGATCTTTTTAATTTAACTTGTTTTTTTGCCTCCTCACCGTACATAGCCTGAATCCAAAGAAAAAGGGCTTGTCCCTGTACCCACATACACCCTTCAACAAATGCCTTTAATACCTACTTTAGCCACTGGCTTCTCAGATTCCAAAGATCATGTATTCTAGTGTAGTGTTGCAGGAAGTTTTGAGGAAAAAGGACCATTGTAGTATTCAAAATATTTTTGTATTGTTAATGCATCATCATAGAAAAATGTGAGAATAAAGATACTTTTTCCTGTTGTTTTTTTCCCCTCCCCCCCAAAGCTTGACCCTGAGGAATAAGCTGTTTCAGAAATAGGATAATTCTTTTCTTCATAGCCATGAAACTTGGAGTTTCTTCTCTACTATGGTACACATGTTAAAGACTCAACCTATAGAAGCCGGGGATTACTCTCATCTCCCCTTAAGGGGCTTGGGCCTGCCCGGCTCATGCTGCGGCTCCCATTCCAAGCCTTGCTCTGAACCCACCAACCCTCTGACCTAAAAATTAATGCAGGCACAGGCCAGTCTGTCTCCCACCCCCAGGAGACTATGTTGGAAACGGCTATCCACAAAGCCTAAGACAATCCGACTAGAAATAGATGTACAGACCACTAGGCTCCATTTTCTCTGAGAGTTGAGATTAGACTAACCACTCTATAAGTACATATCCTATTACAAGGAAAATAAGTCTTTTTATGTACTGGTATAAACTCCAAAAAAAATTAATAGAACGCTTTCCTCCCAAAAACTGTATTAAGGTGCTTGAGGTATCTCCATATTTTTATATAAAACCTCTGAAATTTGATAATTCTACAACCTACTTTTTACACAGCAGCTTCCATTAAAGTACAATGTTAACTTTAAGACCCATCACGAATGTAAAAGGTGTCATAAAGCCACCTCAATAGGTCAGTCAACCAACCACTGGGCCACCATCATGCATTGTAATTTTCACTGACTTATATTTTTTGGATTTTGTGTGTCAGAGTAGTGTATTTAAAGTAGGCCACTGGAAATTGTAATCTTGGAGTTGCTTTTTTCTGGAAGGGTGCTAGAGGAGACCAGCCATTCTCTTGACATCTGTCCCATTTAAAGAATTCCGCTCTGGCTACTGGCCTAGATGTTTCAAAAAACTACATTCTAACCAAGGCTTATGCAAGACTAGGTTGCTGCATCTGATTAGATGTCTTATTTAGAGTACACTGGGTACATGAACAATGCACTCTTTGTGTATGTGAGGGTAGAGAGGGGGGCTTTGGCAACATTGTTAAAATCAAGCCAGCCTTTTTAAAAAACTGACATCAAAGAGGAAATTCAAACCCTCCTGGATCACACACATTCCTATGAGGTCTCACGGTGACTTGAGAGTGTCCAATTCAACTTCAAATACCATACCAGTTCCACCTTACTGCCAGCCAAGAACCAGCCTCGTTTTCTGAGACCTGAGACAAAATAACCTAACACATCCTGTACATGTTCCCACACAACTGGCATATTTGCTTGAAATACAGATCTGGAGCCCTCTCCCGTTGCAGCTGCTCCCACTGTGCTCAGGATATTGTGATGGCTTAGCATGGCAAAACTAGCAGGGATTTCCCAATTTGAAGGTGTTTCTCCCTTTTATAGGAAGTCCCAGGGCTAGGATCTTCTGAGCTGTTAACTATCTTGAATGGCCCAGAAGCATAGCTATTCATTGTACAATAATCCTGGACAGGAAGGCCACACCTGGAGGGAAGAGAAATAGTTCTTTACGTTGTTCCAAAAAAGGAATTGATTACTGTGTGCATCACTAGAAAAACAGCACAGAAGGAATTTGTCAGGCCTATATATCAAAGTAGAAGATTTGAGACCAAAAAGTAATTCGTATCATAAAAACACTGAATTGGCTTTTGAGGTTGGAAAGGCTGTTTTAGCATAAGTTTTTCTCAGGTCTTTTCAGAACTTCAATAGTTCACCATGGGTCCTTGAGACCAAACTGGCTATGCAAGCAGATCCTGGTTCTTGAGTCAACTCACCCGATCCCAATTATTCCAATCGCTTTCTTTCTGAGATCTCAAATCACTACAGGACTCTCTAACTCAGGCTTCTGGGCTCTCCAATGTCTGGAGCAGCTAACAGATTTTTAACTGGTCTTCTATTTAAAGTAGGCCACTGGAAACCTTAATCCCAGACTTGCCCACAATGGACATGGTTGTCTGAGAGGAGCCCTAATTTCATGTATCCAAAACAGCAGAGTTTTTAAAAAGAACAGATGGGGATATTCCCATAGTCAGTTCTGTAGAATAAAAGCCTAGCTCAGGTTAGGAGAAATTTTGAAGTAGTTAAAGATAGTATGGGATTGGGCATAGAGTTAATTGGAAAGGGCAAATTCTATCCTAGGGTTAGGAATTATCCTCTCCCTGGCTATACTCATGAGTTAGATCACTAGCAATAAAAGTAAGGGATATTTCAATAGCCATGAATTATATGGGAGATAATTAGAAGTTCAGGCTAACACTTATTTCAAGTTCACGAGAGGCTCTGGACCATCAACCAGGGTTTATTTCATTCAAGTGTTCTCTCATTCCTTAATCGCAAGTCTTCAGACATGTTGTACAGTCAATGTTAAGGGTGGGGGAAAGAAATATGGAGATGGAGGAGTTACGGTCTACTCACCACCACCCCCAATGCCACTCCGGAAACCCCTTGAATATAAATTTCTGAGAGTGTAGTGCTCTGTATTCCTACCCCTCCTGTAAATCATACAGGAATACCTGTAAACCATTTGAAGCAAAAAAAAAAAAAAAAAGTTGAGGTTGTGAAATGGCATGGTCAGCACAGAAAGGGCACATGAATTTGCACCATACAGGTGGGAAGTATTAAAAGTGAAAAAACTTTTATGAAAGAGGCTGATCCTCAGAGTGAAAGAAGAGGCTGGTATATAGCAGGTTAGGTGCTCATTAAATACTTCCTGAAAATATCAAGTTCAGTGGTATCAGAACGTCATGAGAACAAGAGAAATGGAAGCATATATTGTGAGCAACTAACTATACTTCATCCACAAAATGCCTCTCACACAGAACAGCTTTATCCAAAAGTGCAAAATTCTGCAAGCTAGCAGTTAGCCATGAATTAAACTATCACTCACACGAAGTCCCACATTGGAAATCTGTCAAATAAAGAGCACTTTTATACCACCACCAATGCTCATAACTACTGACAACTCAACAGGAAGGACCAAGTGTCCAAATCCTGTTTAGGTGTCCAAATGACTCAATCTTGGACCAAGGATGTTCTAAACTACTTCTTACATCATTCTTTGTCTTGATATATACATTGAGTTCTTACTCATTCTTCCTTCTTTTTAAAGATACAGTGATTTTAAAAATATATTTCTTATTGATTTCAGAGAGGAAGGGAGAAGAGAAAGAGAGAAACATCAATGATGAGAGAATCACTGATCGGCTACCTCCTGCACACCCCACACTGGGGATCGAGCCCACAACCTGGGCATGTGCCCTACCGGGAATCAAATGTGACCTCCTGGTTCATAAGTTGATGCTCCACCACCGAGCCATGCCGGCTGGGCTAAAATATAGTGATTTCTGAAAAGAGTAAAAAAAGGAGTCTAGTTGTAAAAACCCTAAATATTCAGAACACTTTAGTCCAGCAATTAAAAAAGAAGTTTTAGTTCTAACATTCAAAAATAGCAATGTAGCCGGAACCAGTTTGGCTCAGTGGATAGAGCGTTGGCCTGTGGACTGAAAGGTCCCAGGTTCAATTCCGGTCAAGGGCATGTACCTGGGTTGCGGACACATCCCCAGTAGGGGATGTACAGGAGGCAGCTGATCGTTTGTCTCTCATCGATGTTTCTAACTATCTCTCTCCTTTCCTCTCTGTAAAAAATCAATAAAATATATTAAAAAAAAATAGCAATGTCTAACATGAGTTTGATAAACACTCTTCCTAGTGTCACAAAAATCCTGTCACCGATCTGGCTTTAATGTTTCTTTCCAGCCAATAATCGCCAGCAGACCTACTAACACCCAACCTCCACTGCCAGTTCCAGACTGAGCACTGCTTTCCCTCCCTCACCTTGGCATCCCTCCACCCCCAACCAAAACCAGCTTCACTTTTGAAACTAAATAAACTTTCCTCATGAAACATCTCCTAGACCCTTCCAATCCCCTAGCCCCCACTTTTACTAATTAATCTTCTGTCCAGGAACGTTTTTATTAAAGTTACCCATTCTCTCCCAGCAGTATTTATGCTTTACCATCTTAACTATATTCCAAAAGCGCCCAAGAAGGCAACCATGTCTCACCCTTCCTACAAAGGATAAGCTAGGAGCTACACTTTAGGTATTCAACCATTTCATATGCTTTGCTTTTACTTGCATTATTCTCCCTTATTCTCCCCCTTCCTAGCTGGAAATCAGTTTTCACACAAATCTAAATAATCGAAGATTATCAACTTTTTAAAGCTCAAGCAACTTAGTAGGGAAAACATTTGAGTCCTCGCCACTTGAATGTATACTGAGCTTCAGAAAAATAAAAATAAAAAAGACCTTCAAATGGAAGTGGAGGCAAACAAAAGTTAAGCGCCGAAAGATGAGTGAGATTCTGATGTTCATGGATTCGGTAAAGGGTGCTCAGAGCATGAAGTCTGTTTTTCTCTCAGTTCTCTTTCCTGGTGAAAGCCCCTGTTCAAACTGCCCTATTAAGAACCTAGACAACCTACCAATAATATTTTTATTTTACCCTTGGACCAGAAAACAAATTACAGGATTGGCCAATTTTTAAGTAAATTAAGAGATCGTGAGTTTTGGAATATCTGCCCACCCTAAGTCACATGCCTATAGTGACTCACTGGTACCTTCTCCAGCTAGTTCCAAGCTAAGCTCAGCTCAGTCCTAGCAGACCACCAAATTATAATATAGGTCTTGCTTAGTTCCAGCAGCTGGTGTGTTCAAACAGTTGTAGAATAAACAAATCACAACTATAATGTCACTCAAGCATCTGTAACTTAAAGGGATGTCTTTGTGAATCTTTGGAAAAATATAAAAATTGTAAAGCAATACCTACCTTTGTGTGTTGCTAAAGGTAGATTTATGAAGGCAAGCTAAATAAACTATGGGCATAATTCAGGATATTGCAAGTTCGGTTTCAGAGCACCACAATAAGTGAGTATTGCAATAAAGCAAACTGTAATCCTTTTGTTAGTAGAGTCTCTTGTCTTCAATTTGTAAAACACCTATTAAGTGCCATGAAGTGAAATGCAAGAAAATAAGATCTGCCTGTATAACCACTTCAAAAGAAGTAACTTGCTTTTACAATTTAAAATTAGAATCTATTGGAGGAGCTACATCCTTGGTCCATGACAATGTTAGGGAGAAATAATAAGGGCTTTGGTTTCATTTTCTATCAAAAGTGACATAGTCAATGAAAAACTGAAAAGTCAAATGACTCTCACAGAGGTCTTAATTACCAATAGCACCACACTGCAGGTTAACTACTGTTTCCAACTTATCCAGGCCATGCAGGCACTAAAAGGCAGAGGGAGGACTCCAGCCTTACAGTATGACTTCATGCCACAGTATTAGTTTAGAAAAGCTGGGAAGTGAGGACAGGCAGGAGTGGGTATATCTTTGAAGACAGGTTTGGCTACTATAGGAAAGGGCCACTCTTGCACAAGACGAGAGTGGAAAACTCTTTTTTTAAAAAAAAATATGTTTATTGATTTCAGAGAGAAAGAGAGAGGGTGAGGGAGATAGAAACATCAATGATGAGAGAGAATCATTGATCAGCTGCCTCCTGCACGCCCCCTACTGGGGTTCCAGCCCACAACCTGGACATGTGCCCTTGACCTGAATCGAACCCAGGACCCTTCAGTCCGCAGGCCAACGCTCTATCCACTGAGCCAAACTGGCTAGGGCGAGAGCGGAAAACTCTTGGTAGACATAGTAAAAATAGCATATAGCAAGAAAAAGGGGAAAGGGTAGGAAGAGTGCTGCAGCTAGCTTAAAGGGCCTCTTAATACCAAGCCTATGATTCATTTGGGTACACGGTATCTACAAATGGCCTACTCTTGGATGAGCTGTCAGATCTATATTAAACACTAGAGACCTGGTGCACGAATTTGTGCATGGGTGGGGTCCCTCAGCCTAGCCAGCGATCGGGGCCAGCTGAGGCCAGCTGGTCTGGGAGAGGGACCACAGGAGGTTGGCTGTGCACGTCACAGCGACCAGTCGTTCAGTCATTTGGTCGCTTAGGCTTTTATATTTATAGATGAGTTCAAGATTATCAGGACATTTTTATTTGTTTAAAGACTAGAGCCATGGTCTACAGAAAGGGAACAAAAATTTGAACTACTCTACTGTCTGTCCACTCAATCTTAGCTATTCAGAAAGGTCCCAGTATACTTTACATATGGGTAATAAAGTTATTTAGTCCTGTAATTCTAACAATTTGGGGGAATTATACAGATCAAGAGCTAATAGTAATAGGCTTTTGTTTCCTAGAAGCTAATACTTCGTTTCCAAATTAAATACAGCATATGCTAATAATTTTTGACTTTCAGTAAAGGTTTATGTTTGTCATATTGCTAGGGATATACTTGGGGTGGTTAAGGTTTTTGTAAGAATTGGCCATTATTACAGGAATTAGCAGATGAGATACTCCAGCCAGATGGAACTCTGCCATATTCTCCACTAAAACCAAGGTAAGTGGAAAACAAGCTTACTCTCTGAGAGTAAAGGGAATCAGGGATCCAGAGGTAGTCACAGGGGTTGACAAAGTAAACATTTTAGGCTTCGGGTCAAGTATAGTCTGTGTGTGTGTTTTAAATTGATTTTGGAGAGACAGAGAAACATTGATCAGTTA
Organism: Myotis nattereri; assembly: GCF_964212035.1. Taxonomy (NCBI): domain Eukaryota; kingdom Metazoa; phylum Chordata; class Mammalia; order Chiroptera; family Vespertilionidae; genus Myotis; species Myotis nattereri. The sequence continues at coordinate 76,799,665 of NC_138080.1, forward strand.
GTACCTTCAGTACGTGCCCTGACCGGGGATCAAACCTGGCACCTTTTGGTGTACAGGACAACACTCCAACCGAACCACACTGGTCAAGGCTCTGTGTGTATATTTAATGATCCTTTCAAAATGTAAAACTCAGCATTGACTAGGTGGTTCTGTTGGAGCATCATCCTGGACACCAAAAGGTTGCAGGCTCAATTCCTGGTCAAAAACACATACCTAGGTGGCAGGTTTAGTTCTTGGTCGAGGTGCATATAGGAGGCAACCAATCAATGTCTCTCTCTCACATCAATGTGTCTGTTTCCCCTCCACCTTCCTCTCTCTCTAACATCAATGAAAAAAACATATCCTTGGGTGAGAATAAAAAATAAAAAAATTTTTTTTTAAACAAAAAAGAGTAAAAATCATTTTTAACTCACAGACTGCAAAAACGCTGTGAGCTGGATTTCACCCACACACAGGCTGTGGTATACTATCTCCAGTACGGTCAACAAATGGGGATTCATGTGATACAGCATATGGAACTTTATGTAATAAGGCAGATTTGGAGCAAATAAGAGGTGAAGTTGAGTTAAGCTGCTGTCAATAATCTGGCCAGAACAGCTCATGAAGAGAATACAATAAGGCTACATGTGAATACGGATGATGCTAAATGGGAAAGGAAGAAAAAAGGAAACACAGAAGAAAAAAACACATTTGTGAATCATCTCATGCCACCAAAAAAACTTCATTCTACTGTAGGGGAGAGGCTGGAAACAATGACAGTGTAGTTTTGTGTGCCTGAGTACACCATTTAAGAATTAAAACACTGGCTCAGCCAGTGCGGTTCAGTGGTTGAACGTCCACCTCTGAACCAGGTCAAGGTTCAATTCCTGGTCAGAAACATGCCCAGGTTGTGGACTCGATCCCCAGTGGGGGGCGTGCAGGAGGCAGCCGATCAATGATTCTCTATCACCATTGGTGTTTCTATCTCTCACTCCCTCTCCCTTTCCCTCTGAAATCAGTAAAAAATATTTTTTTTTTTAAAAAAGAACTAAAACACTGGCTCCAGCCAACCTTTCAATGACATTAGAAGAGACAAATGTCTATCAGAACCCTATTGTTATGTCAGCAGCTTCAGCAACCTAGTACTGCCTACGAGTCTTTTTCAGCTACAGAACCATTCATAAATTTAACTCATATAATACTAAGTGAAGAGACACATTTAAGTACACAAAAGCAAACCGTTTACTACCTACTATGTAACTTACTTTTTATTGAAAGTATCTTGCATTCATGCTGGATGCTTTCTGGGTTTTGCCACACATTTTAATGTTAAAGGTTAAATTTTTTTGTTTTTTACATGCAAGTAGTGTAAATAGTTTTGCCCATATGGGATCACTGATTATGAAAAGATGACATACCACAAGGGCTGTCTTTTTTAACTGAAAAGCTAACAACTGCATAGTTATATTTCCCCCAAAATCACAAACTGAGTAGTAACTGAGTCTCTAACCAACATAAGATTAAAAATGCAAAAACAAGTCTTCAGATTCAATTAAGGAAGCCCTACTACATATGGGCTAATCAATACCAGTGGTACTCCTTGACTCCAGGAAGCTGAAAGACATCCTAATAACCCCACTCAGAACATTTACCTCAAGTAGACTTTTCCAGCTCCCAACTCATGAATGAAGATAATACATTGTTAATGCTTTCAGAAAACTTTTGCAAGTTGTTTTATTTACAATGCCAACTTTTGAAAAGTCACTAAACTAAAGTTAACTGGACAATAAACTAGGCAGAAATCGCTTTGCAAAAAGAGGGAAAGCCCAAAATGCCACTTTCTATAGAGAACCCACAATTCAGTTTTATTCAGAGCAAAGAAAAGATATTTTGATCATACTGGAAGAAACTCAGCCACAGGTTTGGAATCTGTACCCAAACTACACATGCAATGAAGACAATATTCTGCTAATACAATTGATTTGCTGCTGCATTTGTCTACTGTTTGCCTAATATTAACAATTATAAACAGAGCAGTGCAACTAGTATTTGGAACAATCCTTACAGTGTTACAGTGTCAGGCACAACTTTTTACTTCTCTTCACACCACTGGTTCTCTTTGCGTACCTAGAAAAAGAGATGGATATAATAAAGTACCTTAAGTAGTCTTTCCTAAGATTAATACTTAGTAATTCATTAATAACCTCCGAGGTTGATCATAAAGAAACAGATGGAAAACTGGAAAAACACCAGGTTAATAGTAAACTTCCTAGTCACCCTTCTTTTCCTCCCCTAGGTTATTTTGCCCTGCTGAAATTATCAAAAAAGCAAAGGCATGCCCAGCCAGTGTGGTTCAACAGTTAAGCATTGACCCAGGAACCAAGAGTTCACTGGTTCAATTCCCTGTCAGGACACATGCCCAGGTGGCAGGCTCCATCCCCAGCAGAAGGCAGCCAATCAATGACTTTCTCTCATCACTGATGTTTTTATCTCTCTTGCCCTCTCCCTTCCCCTCTTGCTAAAAATCAATAAAAACACATTAAAAATCCGTAGCCTGTTTTGCTCAGTGGATAGAGCATCGGCCTGCGGACTAAAGGGTCCACGGTTCGATTCCAGCTGGGGGCACATGCCCGGGTTGCAGGCTCAATTCCCGGTAGGGGGCATGTAGAAGGCAGCCAATCAATGATTCTCTCTCAACATTGATATTTCTTTCTCTTTCTCTCTCTCCTTCCTCTTCTTCCTCTTCTTCTTCTTCTTCTTCTTCTTCTTCTTCTTCTTCTTCTTCTTCTTCTTCTTCTTCTTCTCTCTCTCTCTCTCTCTCTCTCTCTCTCTCTCTCTCCCCCCCTCCCCCCCCTTTCTCTCTGAAATCAGTAATATATATTATTATTATATGCTGGGATATAATGCTGGGATAAAATAATTTCCAACTATTCTTAGGATCTAGCTTCTTGACATTGTTTATAAAAACCAAGTCTTACTGCAATTGTGGATTTGATGCATGCTTTTTATGGCATTACCTGAATGGATTAGCTCGCCCTTCAAAACAAGATATGAAGTAAATGCAAGATTTCAGTCAAGAGACCCCATTACTGAAGTCATGAGTATAACTAACTCTGACCAGAGAGATGTAGGGTTGATTTTGCATTTTTTGTTTGTTGAAAGCAAAGTGTTTTGTTTTATTTTATTTCTTAGTGAAAAGGATTGAGAAAAGTCAGGTCGAATAATGTGTACACTCTGAAAGAATGACCTGCCTAGGTACTTACAAAGAAATTCACCAGGGAAGACATAATCAGGAAGTGGCATTCAATTTGCTCAAAATGCTATTAAAGAGACATTACAAGAGAGAATCCGATTTTGATAGCAACAGATTTGAACCAGGAGCTCTTAGATAAAAAGATCATGTTTTGAGTAGGTTTTATGATACTCTCTCACATACAGAACCTTAGGTTTAAAAGAGTACATGGTTCTTAGAAGATGATGCTGACTGGAACTTCTCCAGGATATTATTATCTCTCATTTGCAAGACAGATTTGCAAAAGGAAATGGATGAAAGGAGTCAAGAGACAAGTTGTGCAGATTTGACAGAACATCTAGCCAGAGTTCCAGGAAGTCAAGTTCATTATCAGTAAGGCATCTGCACAGATGAAGGTAGTCAGAGAAAAGCAATCAAATAAGATATAGCATTAATAATGTGAGAAAAGATGAAAGTCTAAATTAAGAAAGCTTGTCTTCAAGAAAATAGGATTGGTATAAAATATTTTAAATGCATTTATTATCCAGAAGAAATATGACTGTTCAAAATTGAGTAAGACAATGTGTTCTGAAGCATAATAGATATCTGAACCAAGAAAATGCCACATTGCCCATCCAGAAGTCATTTCTATTTGTAAGAGACATGGGCCATAGCATGGCTCATATTTCTTTTCTAAGGGCTGTGATCAAAGCCATACTTCATAAATCATTTAAGTTAAACTGAAGAAAGCATTTGACAAAATAACATGTAGGGGCAAAATGCAAATGATTGTAAGTTAAACACATTTTTACTTATAGAATATAGTAAACTAAGAAACACACTGCATACACAGAGATAGCCATCAACACCCTGCTCTTCTGGCTGAGAATATTGAACAGTAAGATTAAAAAAAAAAAAACAACTTAAAAAACAACAACTAACAATAGACTACACAATCTAATAAAAGCACAATGAACAGAAAAAAAAAGGTATCTTTTTTAAAAATACACACACATATTTTTAAAAAAGCAAAGGCAGAGGGCAATTATAGATTCAGTCACTAGAGCTAACAGAGCAAATTCAAATAGTTCATTTACATTATTCCAGTTTGTAGCTGTGTAAACAAAATCATTCTAATCTATTCACTAATTTCTTCCCTGTTCACGAAGTTGCTCTAAAGTATCCTAGCATCCAACCATCCTGCTTTTCTGAAGTCACTTATGTCTTATATGTAAGGTCCCAGATGCCAAAACTAGTAACTACTAAGGAATAAGTACCAAAGAGCACCTCTGGCTGAAAAGTATATTGTTCTTATGTTTATAAAAAAGCAGTATCGTTCAAGTGTTTAGACTCATTTTAGGACACAGAAGGTACCTGTAATGTTTAAGGACATAGAAAGTATCTACCTCTTACACCCCAAATAGTCAACATTCTTTGATACAGGCACTTTCTTTTCCTGATTATGTTATGGATTTTATTCTCTTTTAAAAAGCATGTGATCAAGAACAAACTATTGGCTACATACCTGGGCTTCCTCTTCTTCAGTAAAGTCATTTTTTATATTGAAGGTCTTGCGAATCTCTTCAGGGGTTTTCCCCTTGATCATATTGGCAACAGTCTTGCATGTAACATCAAGCAAACCTTTGATGTCTAAATAGTTTGCAGCCTGTGAAGTGATTGTTGTTTTCATTAAAGTATATTTGATGGTTTAAACTAAATACAAAGTTAGCAGTTGATAATTCATATCTAATTAAGCTTAAAATGCTACTTTTAAGAAATTAAATGGAGAAGAGTAAATCAGACAACTTTTGTGAAAGATACTTGTTCATACCCTTCATTGTATACCTCTATAATAACGAGTCCTCCTGCTGCCTTAAGTAAACTATATACACTACACCTCAAATGTTAAAGAATTGCCATACTGGGGGTGTGTGTGTGTGCGTGTGTGCGTGCACAACGCAAGTGCACAAGCACCACAGGTCAAATCTTGACATTTAAAGAATTCAAACATAAGCAGTTACAGCATTACATTTTATTGATCTTCTGAAATAATCAGCTTTTGGTTTCTTTGATTTTCTCTCATTTTCTCACTTTCTATTGATTTCTGCTCTTTAACATTCCCTTTGGGTTAATTTCATCTTTCACTAGTTTCTTTTGGTAAAAATTAAATCACTAATTTGAGATTTTTCTTCTTTTCCAATATCAGTGTTTAGTGCTATCAATTCCCCTCTCATGACCCTCAGGAGGAGGAGGGTCATCCTTGTGGTGGGTGTTCCACTGAATGACCTACCACAAAAACAAAAGTTCATTCCTCTGTGGCATCTCACAGATTTTCATGTATTCTGCTTTATTTCCATCCAATTCAAAATACTTTATAATTTTTCTTTTGATTTCTTCTTTGACTCATGGGAAATTTGTTTTTCAGTTTTCAAATATCTGCAAATTTTCCAGATCGCTTTCTGTTACTGATTCCTAATTTAATTCCACTGTGATCAGAAAATACCTTGAATTCTTTCAAACTTGAGACTTATTTTATGGCCCAGAACATATCTAACCTTGATAGCATTTATTTGAATATACACAGAATATGTATTCTGCTGTCACTGGATGTAATGTTCTGTAAATGTCAATTAGGACAAGTTGATCAACAGTGTTACATAAGTCTTCTATATCCTTACTGATTTCTCTACTTGTTTTATCAATTATTTATAGAGAGGCCTTGAAATCTCTATGATTGTAGATTTGTCTGTCTATTAATCTTTGAATTCTATTGGTTTTTGTTTAAATTTTCGGAAGTTTTGCATTTAGGCAGATAAATATTTAGAACTGCTCTGCCCTCTTAATAATGAACTGATTCTGTTATCATTATGTAATGGCTCTTTTTAATCCTGGTAATATTCTTTGCCCTGAAATCTACTTAATATAGTCACTCCAATTTTCTTTTGATTAATATTAGTATAATATATAGCCCCCCCCCTTAAATCTACTGTGTCTTTATATTTAAAGGGAGTTTTTTGTAGGCAGCATAGCTGAGTCTTGCTTTTTTTAATCCAATGTGATAATCTCTCTACCCTTTAATTGTGGTGTTTAGACTATTTACATTTAATGTGATTATTGATATGTGGATTTGAATTCAGAGTGTTAAAATTCAGTTTCAGCCGTAACCGGTTTGGCTCAGTGGATAGAGCGTCGGCCTGCGGACTGAAAAGTCCCAGGTTTGATTCCGGTCAAGGGCATGTACCTTGGTTGCGGGCACATCCCCAGTGGGGGGTGTGCAGGAGGCAGCTGATCGATGTTTCTCATCAATGTTTCTGACTCTCTATCCCTCTCCCTTCCTCTCTATAAAAAATCAATATATATTTTTTTAAATTCAGTATCAATTAATTTAATAAATTAAACTCTCTAAGAAGTCTAAAGGCTCTGAACTAGAGTGTCTTACAGTGTTCCTTAAAAATATACCAGAATAGCAGCTCTCTATGGAGCACACCACACCTTCGCCCATCCCCTTCTTTCTCTAGTGCACTCTCTTTTTCCAGTGTACCCCTATGCCTCTCCTCCCTCTTTCATCTCTCAAGGCACATTATCTCTCTCCCTCTTTCTCCTAAGCTCCAAGGGTCATTCCATTGCCTCTGTAACTTTCTAAATAAATCTTCCCTTATTAAAAAACAAACGAACAGGGGGGCGGGGAGGTTGGGGGTTAATGGGAAATGAGGACACATTTGTAATACCTTAACCAATAAAGAAATTAAAAACAAACAAACAAACTTACCAGAATTAGTTCAAATAGTGTTCCTTGGTCAACTTTGAGGAATTCTTGGTCCCAAACAGGAATATCATCTGTTCGCTTTTCTTTGTTCTCATCATCCTCAGGAGGAGGAGGGTCATCCTTGTGGTGGGTGCACCACTGAATGACCTACAACAGAGCAATAGTTCATTCCTCTGTGGCATTTTATCACAAGGTATTCATTCCACTGCTGGGGCAAGGTTATTCCTATAATGAGCAAAGAACGAGCTAGAAGTTGACTTGAATAATAGTTAGTAGCCAAGCTCGAAAAGCAAATATGGAGCTTGAGGAATCTTCACAATTCTAGAGGGTGGAAGATCTTAGATATCAGCTAAACCTGCAGACTATACTTGACCACATTAAAAAGCTCTTGTGCAAAAAGATAAAGTCACACAGGAAAAGGAATGGAAAATACATACAACTAGCAATGGATTACCCTACAGAATATAAAATTTTAAATATCACTACAAAGAAATAAGCTAAAAACAAACAGGCAATTCATAAATCTGATTAGTAAAACAAGAAGAAATACTCAGCCTCACTAGATGCAAAATTAACACTCTGGTCAGATGCAACTAGTTTATATTGCTAAAAAATATATATATTTTTTAAATAGCAATGTGAGAGAGACACATCAATTGATTGCCTCCTGCATGCAACCCATCTAGGGCCAGGGATCAAGCCTGCAACCAAGGTGCCTGCTTTTGACCAGGAATCGAACCCAGGACCTTCAGTCCGCAGGCCAACACTCTATCCACTAAGCCAAACTGGCTAGGGCATATTAAGATTTTGATACAAATTATTAGCAAAAATAGTGTAAGGGTAACAACCTCTTCTACAGGAGAGTATAAATTGGAATAACCCCTTTGAAAAGTAATTTAGCACTACCTAGTGAGACTGAATATGTACATACATTATCACCAAGCAATTCTAAATACCGACACATACACAAGACTACTCAATGTAATAACAAAACAGGAAAAGCCCACATGCTCCCTTATTAGGGGAATGAACACATTATAATTAAATTTTCAGGAAGCTGATCAGCTAGACTAGAAGTACGATTGTAAAGGCCAAAACCAACACTAAAGTATTAAGCTGTAGAATCTAAGTGGCGGGCAAATGGGTGTTTTCTGTATGATTAAAATTTTTCCACAGTATTTAATATTGGGGGAAATGCTGAGGAAAAAGTGGCAGAGCAAGAAATTTTACTGCCAGGATGCAAAAAAAGTAAAGAGCTATTTCAAGAAGGAAAAGCCAAGAATAAGGGGATTTAATGAAATAAACAATAGCTTTTTAAGAAGTATTCCAGTCTTGTAAGAAAAGGAGCACATAGGCCCAGCTGGTTTGGCTCAGTGGATAGAGCATCAGCCTGCAGACTGAAGGGTCTCAGGTTCAATTCCTGGTCAGGGCACATGCCTGGGTTGTAGGCTCGATCCCCAGTGTGGGGTGTGCAAGAGGCAGCTGATTAGTGATTTTCTCTCATCACTAATGTTTCTATCTCTCTTTCCCTCTCCCTTCATCTCTGAAATCAATAAAAATATATATATATTTTAAAAAGGAGCAATCAGTACTTGCTTATATAGGCATTAAAAAAAACTCTTGAAAGGAAATAAAAGAAAGTAATGTTTATTATTATTTATGGAGGTTTCTGGTCAGATGAGAGGCAGATTTTTATCATATATTTTTAGGTTTTGGATCATGTGATTATTCAGTATACTTAAGGTTTAAATAATCTTTTTTTAAAATATATTTTTCTCTAGCCATTTTCCTCTAAGTCTAGCCAGTTTTCCCCCCAATGTGGAAACTAGTTGCTGTTGTTTTTTTTTTAGATAAGAATTCAATTTAAATAGCTGGTTCTGTTAAGGAGCCATGTGACCTGAAACACTAAAACCCTATTCAATGTGGAGAGTCGTTTATGCTTAGACACAAGGTAAGGTGATCAACTGAGATAACAAAAGTACATCTCTTATTCTCAAGTTCCCTTTGAGGCACCCATTCAGTGGACAAACAACACAAGAATTTTCCTTTCTGCTAGTCACATATAGTCATATTTAAGTAATTTAAATGTGTTAATGAAAAGACTAGACAATTCAAACTCACAGGGCCAGGTTAAATAAACTACAACAAATACTTAGTCAATGATACTACAAAGAGTTCTAAATTTTTTTAAAAGGAAGCTATTTCTTTAACAATATAGAAAGATCACCAGGATACTATTAATGAAGAAAAAAAAATCACATACAAGTATATAGCTTGCTAATTTACCTTTTTTAATATTGCTGCATTAACATTTGGTAGAGGAACTGGGTCATCATCGCCTTCATCATCCATTCCCAAATCTAACAAAACCAGAAGAGATTTGCCATTATTCTAACTCCATTATAACATTTATACGAAACTAGGCTATTTCTCAAACAAGTGACTAGCATGACATGTCTGAAAGAGTATAAAAAGTACTTTACTAAGAATAGTTCTTTTAACAGCATTTAAAACTGGTGGTTCCTAATAAAAAGTACATGAACCAAAAAAAAAAAAAAAGTCCATGAACCACCCAAAACTATATGAAGTTGTGAGTGGACAAATATAGTAATATTATATCAAAAGATTTCTTAAATAGGAAGAAAATTATTTAATAAATGTGACTGAGATGGCTGGGCAACCATTTAGAAAAAACACACAAACTAAACTCTTATCCTCATTCTTTATACTAAACTCTTTAACTGGACTGCATTTAAAAAAATAAAACAATGACAGGTATCACATGTAACAGAATCTCACACAACATACACAACATATCACGCAGTCACTGACAAAAACAAGGCAGGCAGCTCCATACCTACTGGTATAATTTCAAGATTAAAGTTTTTAAAAATAAAATACATGTTATCTGAATAAAAAAGGGAATATATATTTATATTTAAAATATTTATATTTAAAATAAGGAACTGTTAAAAATATATCATTGAGAGACTCAGTTTCAGGGTATAACCTTTAGTGTTACTCATCGTGTGCATATTACCTATAATTTTGAATCTGTAAGTTTCTCTGATTAAAAGGCCTACCTTTCCGCCCTGACCGGTTTGGCTCAGTGGATAGAGCATCGGCCTGCGGACTCAAGGGTCGCAGGTTCGATTCCAGTCAAGGGCATGTACCTTGGTTGTGGGCACATCCCCAGTAGGGAGTGTGCGGGAGGCAGCTGATCGATGTTTCTCTCCCATCGATGCTTCTAACTATCTCTCTCCCTTCCTCTCTGTGAAAAATCAATAAAATATATTTAAAAAAAAAAAAAAAAAAGGCCTACCTTTCCAATTCTCAAAGTGGCTAGTAAACTCCAAAGACAAAACTGAACATAAAAATCCTATTTTTAAAGACTAGTAGCCCGGTGCACGAAATTCGTGCACATTAAAAGGGAATTAATTGCCCTAACCGGTTTGGCTCAGTGGATAGAGCATCGGCCTGCGGACTCAAGGGTCCCAGTTCGATTCCGGTCAAGGGCATGTACCTTGGTTGTGGGCACATCCCCAGTGGGGAGTGTGCAGGAGGCAGCTGATCAATGTTTCTCTCTCATCGATGTTTCTAACTCTCTATCCCTCTCCCTTCCTCTCTGTAAAAAATCAATAAATATTTTTTTAAAAAAGGAATTAATTAGCAGAGATATTTTAACATTGCTATTTGCCCTTTCTCTATAGAAATGTGAGAGATGAAAGGAAATTAGTAAAATGTATATGAAAATAATATATAGATTTATTAATAAACAGTAACAAAAGGATATAACAACAGAGACATGATATAAAAATGACAAAAACATATGAAAACAAAAACATGATATAAAAACTGTGATGCAAACAATGACTGATAAAGTGATTAAAATTATTCTAATATCTCCCTGTACACCACATTAAGAGTGAAAACACTTTCGGAGTGCTTGACTAATTTCCCTTGTGATGAAGTACTTAGAACTTTAACTGTAACATCACATGCTCTTCAAACTCGAGAGAAAGCAACATATAAGTGACCATGTGCAAAAACGGGTTCAGGTAGGAACATGCCTACTCTGTCTAGAGTTTGTCCTTGTGATTTATTAATAGTCATCACACATGCTGGCATTAAGGGAAACCATCGTCAAATCAATTTAAATGGGAGGCCAGTGTCAGAGGGGGACAAATTAATTCTTGGAATCAGAACAGCCTCTCCCTCTGCAGATCCTGTTAATACTTCAGCTTCAATAATGTTAGGTCGTAATCTTTTGATAATAAATCTGGTACCATTACAAAGACCCCATTTACTATTGATATTTCTCAATAGCATGATGATTACACCCACTTTCAATTTTAATTTATGACATGGCATTCCCGAAGGAGTAATACTATTCAGAAATTCGATGGGGAAATTTTCCTTTGTTTCTTTGTTATGAGGTGGGGCCACAACATTAGTAACAAAGAAACAGAATTAAAACTTTATTGTGGGGAGCCGCTACAGTGTTCTGGACAGATTCAAGCCTTGGACTGATGAGAGGGCACAGTCCTCTCATTGTCACGTGCAACTCCCAGCTTGGAGGGCAGGGCCCTCCCAGCACAATTATAGCCAACAGCTGTATTTGTAAGCTTGAACCTATGGTCGGAACACGTGGCCCCGTGTGCCTGAGTGATGTGGGCTTGTTAGAGTTCAGGTGCATGTAGTTGAGTAGGATTGAAACCCAGGGGAATGTTTGTAAACATCTTGGTCACGCCCTTACTTTGCCTGGTAGCATCTGCTATTAACTAAAGGCATGGCTGTGGGCGTGGTCGCTGTCTCTCAGAAAAGCGAGACCCGGCTTTCATCCTCTTGTCTGTCTTTTCTAAGCCTTTCAGCTGCCCCACTCAGGTTCACCCCTTGCCATGCTGGCACGAGGCACATTGAGAAAGATCTGCCTCCACGATCCCAGGGTGGGTTCCTGCCTCAAACTCTGCCCTTACAGGAAGCAGCTCCGGGAAACAGCTCGGGGGAGGGCGCAGCCGTTGCCAAGACAACCCCTGTAGGACTGACTTCCTTCCGTCTGTATGTGATGAACCCCACCCATGGTTTTTATATAAGTAGATTTGTCTTTTGAGGACAGTGGATGGGGAGTGAGGGAGGAGGGTGGGGTGGGAACTGGGTGGAGGGGAGTTATGGGGGGAAAAAAGAGGAACAAATGTAATAATCTGAACGATAAAGATTTAATTAATAAAAAATAAAATAAAATAAAATAAAATAGATTTGTCTTTAAAGATTCTATATAATATTTTCAAACCAAATGGATTTGTCCTTAGGTATCTACACAACTAAAAAAAGGTGCTAAAGAAAAGTCAGTTAATAGTTAGCACATACCAAGATTAGAGACCAAAAGTTACTACAGTACTATATCGGTGTAGCACAGTATCAGTTATACTGACATGACCCATGTTGAATCAAACAATTTAGTCCCTGATATATCCAGGTGCTGTCCCAGGCAGTTAAGAGTCAGCAATGAGCCCTGACCAGTTTGGCTCAGTGGATAGAGCATCGGCCTGCGGACTCAAGGGTCCCAAGTTCGATTCCGGTCAAGGGCAAGTACCTTGGTTGCGGGCACATCCCCAGTGGGAAGTGTGCAGGAGGCAGCTGATCGATGTTTCTCTCTCGTTGATGTTTCTAACTCTCTGTCCCTCTCCCTTCCTCTCTGTAAAAAATCAATAAAATATATTTAAAAAAAGAAAGAGTCAGCAATGAATACAGAATGGGAGGAATTGTTGCAATTTTAGAGATCAGGATGTCTCAAGGAGATGAAGACATGACGTTTCAGCATAATTTTAGAGGAGGGAACACCTAAGCAGAGGAAATGGCAAATGGGAAGGCCTTCTGACGGGAGTGTCTGGCATGCTCTAAAAACACTAGAGAACCAAGTGTTGCTAGAGCAGGATGGGCAAGGGTGAAAGGAACAGAAAAGATTAATAACAGGGGGCCTGACAGTAATAGGGCCTTCTGCATTTTTGGCTACTGTATTGGTTAAAGATGATAGAGAGCAGAGGGAAACCAATTATGGGGCTAGCAATAATCCAGGCACAAGATGATAGCTTAAAGATTTACAGCCATGAAAAAATTAAGAAATGGTCTAATTCTGTATGCATTTTGAAGGTAGGGGCAATAGGACTTGCCAACAGATAGGAAGTAGAATGTGAAAGGAGTCAGAGAAGACAAGGTTTAAGACATGATGAACTAGATGGAATTGCCATTAATTCATATGGAGAAGGCTGTCCGAGAACTGTGATTTTGGAGGGCAGAAAATCAAGGACTCTACTTTCTTAAGTATGAGATAGAAATTAGATACAATAGATTTAAATCAGATACCTAAGGGTAGACAAGGTGGTTAAATATGCAAGTCTAAAAATCAAGAGATCAGAACTGTAGGTAAGTTTGGGAATTGGTGTTTAGATGGTTTACAACACTACTAGAGGCCTAGTGCATGAAATTCATACGGGGCGGGGGGAGAGTCCTTCAGCCCAGCCTGCACCTGCTCCAATCTGGGACCCCTCGGGGGATGTCCGACTGCCGGTTTAGGCCCAATCCCTCAGTCAGACATCCCTCTGGCAATCCAGGACCACTGGCTCCTAACCACTCACCTGCCTGCCTAATGACCCTAACTGCTCCCCTGCCTGCCTGGCTGCCCCTAACGGCCCTCCCTGCCAGCCTAGTTGCCCCCAATATGCATATGGCTGGGGTCCCTCAGCCCGGCCTGTGCCCTCTCGCAGTCCGGAAGCCCTCAGGGGATGTCCTCGGGGGAGCGGGCCTAAGTCAGCAGTCAGACATCCTTAGCTCTGCTATAGAGGCGGGAGAGGCTCCCACCACTACTGCTGAGCTTGCCAACCGTAGGCCTAGCTCAGGGCTTCTGGCTGAGTGGCACTCCCCCCGTGGGAGCACACTGACCACCAGGGAGCAGCTGCTGCATTGAGCGTCTGCCCCCTGGTGATCAGTGTGCGTCATAGCGACTGGTTGTTCCACCGTTTCGTCAATTTGCATATTAGCCTTTTATTATATAGGATGAGACTAGATGAGAAGACCAAGAGAATAATAAATCAGTATAAATATAATGAAGAGGCCCAATGATTAAGTACACCTTGGGGAACTTCAGGCTTTAAAAACAAGGAGACAGAAGGCTGTGACAGAGGTACAGTACTAGTAAGTAAAGTATCCAGGAAACCAAAAAAAAAAAAAGTATCCAGGAAACCAAATGTAGAAAAGAATGACCAACTGTCACATGCTGTCAATAGGTTTAGATGAGAAATGAAACAAGATGATGCACTTGACAACACGTAGTTTCAAAAAGTATCTTATTTTCCTGTATATGTTAGGGTTACTCATCTCCCCTCTCCTCCTTCCCACCAATGTCTTTTCCTGATCCCATCTCTGCTCAGAGTAAAACTAAAATATGATACTATCCTGTCCTAGCTTGTATGGCTCAGTTGGTTGAGCACTGTCCCATACATCAAGAGGTTGCTGGTTGACTCTGGGCCAAAGCACATGCCTGGGTTGTGGGCTGATCTCCAGTAGAGGGCATGCAGTAGGCAGCCAATCCATGTTTCTATCTCACTGATATTTCTCTCTCCCTTCCTCTCTAAAATCAATAAAAACATATTTTTAAATAAAAATAATAATATCCCAATTTGGATCAAGCCACTTACCCTTTTCCTGAACTAGTAGAAAATATTTTTTAATCAGAAAGAAGAGAAAAAAGTTTTACTATGTGAAATACTTGTGTTTGAGGAATTAAGATTTAGAGAAAACATAATACAAAAGACCATCTTGCTTAAATCCCAATGTTATTTAGAATAAGGCTTAAGTCACATTAAAAATAAGGGCCTTAGCCCTGGCTGTTTTGGCTCAGTGGCGAGTGTCATCTTGCTGACTGTGCTGACTGAATGGTCCCAGGTTCGATTCCAGTCGAGGGCACATGCCCAGGTTGCAGGCTTGATCCCCAGTAGGGGATGTGCAGGAGGGCCATTCAATGACTCTCTCTCATTATTGATGTTTCTCTTTCTCCCTTTCCCTTCCTCTCTGAAATCAATAAAAATATACGAAAAAATTGAAAAAAATAAGGGCCTTAGCCTTGGCTAGTGTGGCTCAGTTGGTTGGAGTGTTGTCCCAAGCACCAAAGGGTCATAGGTTCAATTCTCGAACAGGGCACATAAGCAGGTTTCAGGTTCAATCCCAGGTCAGGTAGCGTAGGGGAGGCAAACAAACGACCTTTCTCTCACACATCGATGTCTCTCTCTCTCTTTCTCTCTCTCTCTCAAATCAATAAAAACCTATCCTCTGGTAAATACTAAATAAAAAAATAAAAATGGTTGCAAAGGATTACTTCTTTAACATTTAAACTAAAGATTTGCTGGGGCTTTTTTGCATTTAGACTGAATGCACAAGTAGCAACAGTCATTCCTTAAAGCTATTTAGTTTTAAGAACTTCTGAGAGGCATCTGTATCCTGATACCATACCCTGTACCTGAACAAATCAGTCAATCCACATGTACAAAACCAAGATTTTCACTTCTGATTGTCCTGTGATTATAAGTTTATATTTATGTTTTCTAAGTCACAAAAAAACCCATATTAGAGATATTGCAGATGCAAAACCAGGAAAGCAGTAAGTTGCTGAATTCAATAGACTCAAGTCCTCAAGAGGCTCAACTTCTAGATAAACCATCGGTATTTAAGACAAAGTCAAATGCCATGGAGGAAATGAATCATTTAACTGTTGCTATCATGCCACTTGATTCAGTGGGCAAAGTTGGTGTGGAAAACCTTCAAGGAGCCCTATGTTCTTACATTGGCAAATGCTTCTTTGAAGTAGTACAAAACAGATTAATGTGCCAGGCACCAACTAAGATGAAATAAAGAACACTTTCATTGCTAAATCAAGTATTCACGCAACAATTGTGATATCAGTTTCTACATCTTCTAGATAAAGCCTTACTCACCTGCCTTTAGGGACACTTGGATTTTTTCATACTTGATGAATAGTGACCGTAGGATATACCAAGGGTTTAACAACTTAACAGAAATTATCTATGTATGTAAGTTACTAGAATACAGGAATGTAAGAACCACATGATTGGTATCAATGACCAAAAAGAATTATATGTTGTTTTTATCAGCCAACAGAAGTCACACACTGAGAAAAGAGAAGACACACCCTCTGCAATTCAGCTTCCGCCTTTACCACACCTATTATCTGCTGTTGTTAGAAATCCTCTAGCTTATTAATCGTAAAATCCTAAGTGATCAGTCAACAGTATATGAATCCAACAATCAGTCTGTTCACCTCAAAATGCCTCCCTCTTACCTTGGCTTTCACAAATACTACTTCACTGATTCTCCACTCCTGACTGCTACATTCCTGCCCCAATTTCATTTACTGCCATAGATACTTCCATTCCTCTCAAGCCCATTCTTCAGCTCTACCAACTACAGTATCACAATTTCATCCGACCCCAAAAACGCAACTAAAAACCATGATTTTACTTTTCTTTAACACATCCTCTCTACTGCAGAACAATCTTCCAAAACATCCTAATTCTACTAGATTTGAAATATCACCTAAGACTACAAAATGCGGTCTCTCCACAAGCCTGAAGAATAGCATCAGCCAAGATGTTCCCACAGCACCTTTTGGCACACAATTTTATTAATGCACTAATTATATATACCATGTGGCAGTTTGACTTCTTTCGTGTCTGTCTCCCTTCCTGGTTTAAAAATCCTTCAAGAGCAAAAACTATTTCTCACTTACCTTCTTTTCACCAGAATATAGCTAGTGCTTGGCACATAACTCACTTAAATATCTGTAAGCTACATATCTTCCCTATATAAAAGCATTTGATATTTGAAAAATTAAGAAATGGTCTAATTATTGAAGAACACTCTTATTACTAGTAAATTTTCCCCTCCCCACCAATTCTAGAGACTGATTTGTATGTCTCCATTTTATATTTATGTCCACCAGCCCACTGGTAATACTAAGAAGAGATCCACATTAACTAGTAAAAAATTTCAAAAATGTTTCAGAACCGGTTTTTCTGTCTTACTTCTTTGTTGTGCTGCACATACACTTTGCAGTAGTTTCAGAGGAATGACAAACTAGACAAAAGGGAAAACTTGGTTAAAAAAAAACAAACACACATCTACTCGGTTTACAATCTACTCAGTTTACTCCTGTTGAAACCAGGTGCTCTATTTAACTACCTTATAGAAAGGATCTCTTTTCCAAAGGCTTTAATTTTTGTCATTAGAAATTGTGAATCTAAATTTACTCGAAACTGAAAATTGATCTTATCTATTTAATAGGGGGGAAAAAAATCTCATTATTTCAGACAATGCAGAAGAGATGACCTGTATCAAAAAAATGCAGTTAATACTTTAAATTTAAAAAAGGTAAACTTAACCCCTTCATATTCTTGAGAACTTTGACAGATTACTTGTATAAATTCAATGTTCACAGGTTATCTCAAACTATTTATTTTTTCCCCCTGACCCAGGCTTTTAAAATAAGTTACCTTCTAACATGGTCTTGATAGTCACAGATTGTTTGGCAATTTCAACATCAACTTCAAATATCTCTCCATCAGAACTCTGCAATTTAATTGAAGGCATCTAAAAAAAAAAAGGCATTATATTGAATCTGAAATTTACAAGATATTATTTCCATACACTACTGATTTTTTAAAAGTAAAATCAAGGTTTTTTGTTGGTTTATGGGGGGTGGGATTACTCTGTTAAAAGCCCTCTATAACTATAAAATCCTAAAAACCTTTAGTATATAGCCCTGTAAAACACTGTGAGTGGTTATTCACGGGCTAACATACAAGTGTTTCTAAAAAATTCTTTCAAAGTATAATTCCTAGAAACAGAAGCTCTTAAGGCCTTCCCTACTGAACTCATTGCTGGTTTAAATTTAAAGTTACATTCCATACTTTTGATGCAAAATATTTCTAAAATGGGACTTACTTTTTTTGTCTGCCTTTCTGCTTTCACTCAATACTGACTACTGCATTTGAAGTTAACTGTCACAGTTAACTACCTGCAAACCTGAGGGAGGGCAGTCCAAAATAAATAAAGCTACCAAATAAGATAGTAATTTTCCTCTAGTGAAACTTACCAATGAAAAATAAGTTCAAATCCAAAGTTGATCATGACATACTTATTTATGTTTGGAGCAATACAAGATCATATAACAGAATAAAGAGATAAGGATAAACAGATGTCAATCTAATTCCCTATGCCAAATAAGAAACAAATTGCACAGCGTCCTTTTTATCTTTCATTACTGACTGTCCAGGTGTCCAAGTTTGAGATCTTCTGCCAAAATCCTCATAGTAATAACCTACTACTCTTTTCAAAAATGTATTTATTAACTAAGATTGAGTCATTAGGAAAAAGACACCTCTTACATGAAAGGTAATCGAGCAATTAACTTCAAAGGACTTGAATTCTGGCAAAAAAAAATTGTTTAAAATTAAAAATTCTAAGCCAGCAATTTCTTACCATCTTCGCATTCTTCTGGAGAAGAGGGTGGGGGAAGAGAGAAAGGTAGCAATACCTGCCCATAAAGATTAATTCAAGACCTCTTCAAATTTCAAGTACAGATTTTATGATCCTTTTATTTTGTTTGTTTTATTTTTTGTTAATCCTCACTAGAGGATATTTTTCCATTGATTTTTAGAGAGAATGGAGGGGGAGAGACAAGGAGAGGGAAACACTGATGTGAGACACACATCCATTGGTAGCCTCCCACACGGGATGAGCCTGCAACCAGAATCGCACTCGGGACACTTTAGTCCAGTGGTTCTCAACCTGTGGGTCGCGACCCCTTTGGGGGTCGAGCGACCCTTTCACAGGGGTCGCCTAAGACCATCGGAAAACACATATTGAATATATAAGTACATATTGTTTTTGTGATTAATTACTATGCTTTAATTATGTTCAATTTGTAACAATGAAAATACATCCTACATATCAGATATTTACATTACGATTCATAACAGTAGCAAAATTACAGTTATGAAGTAGCAACGAAAATAATTTTATGGTTGGGGGTCACCACAACATGAGGAACTGTATTAAAGGGTCGCGGCATTAGGAAGGTTGAGAACCACTGCTTTAGTCCATGGGCCGACACCTCTATCCACTCAGCCAAACTGGCTGGGGCTCAAGTATAAATTTTAAAGGCTTCTGAGAGTCTTAATCCTGTGATGTCACTATTAACGTGAACGTGGATAATTTGGCATTTAAAACATTCATTCATTTTAGGTTTAAAGACTTAAGTCCCATTAAATCAGTTAAAATGTTCATTCAGCTTTTCCCAGACAATTATCTCCATCCCCCAGACAGACAAGCTATTAGGGAAAGGAAGCAAAAAGGTAAAGGTATGTTTTAAAACCAGGCACTGAAATATCCTCTCACTGACCCATGGTTGTACAGAATTGAATTTCGCTTTTCAGTTTACAAATATGTCTGCTTCTCCATGTTGCTTCGTGCTTGCTATAATTCAGAGGGCCCAGGGCAGAGGACCTGCCCTGTGACAAGGCAAAAAAAAAAGACGACGACGAAGAAATCTCCAAAAGAAATATTTTAACCTAAGTCCAGTTTTTAATTACAAAATATTCTACGTTCTTTTTATGTTCTATAGTACTGGAATAAGCATTACAGAATCACAAGCCTGGCAATGCAGTTGATAAAATTATTTTTAAGGAAGACTATCATTGCACTTTTTTTTCAAATAACTCTCAATAAATAACAAGATCTGCTTAGTCATAGTCAAATTAATATATTAGGTTACTCTTAAGGGAGTTGAAGTCTTATTAAATAGCAGGGAGTCAATCGGCTAATCTGTAATTTGATGCACACTGTAATCCTAAACTTAATATTTAAAGAGAACTTTTTTTAGTGTTATACAACTGGAATTTGGTGCAACAATTTTTAATAATGGATGAAATTTTGATTTGACATGCTTTCAAGACCGTTACTTCATTTATTTAGGCTCCTGTAGCTGGAAATTAAATCACTCTGCATGGCTAGCATGATGTGAATTCTATCAACATCATGAAGGGAAGAAAACTGTTTTAAGTGACACCTCTTTTCCGGGGGCAGAGTGGAGTAATGCATTGCTCCACGACACAAATAATTCTATTGTGACGTTCTGACTAAAAAAAAAAAAGAAAGAAAGAAAGAAAGAAAAAATTCATGACCCAAAAACCCAAACCCGAAGTCTCCATTAAAAAAATGATCTAAAGCAAAAACAAAACAAACAAAAAAAAGTGAACCAAATCAGGGTCACTTTTTAAAAGCCAGACACCTTCAGTTTTAGAGTTAGGGTTCCTAAAAGTCACACCCTGTTGACTATGGTACCTGCTATTACAACCGTTGTGTCACCAACTCTAGACTGTGGCAAAATAAAAGGAATATTCAAGAGGAACGGGCAGCTATCTGCAAAGATTCGGCCCCACCTCAGCGGGCGGAGACCCGGTTACTAGCGACGCCAGAGACGGGAGGGAAAGGACGAGCGCTTTAAAGAAGCCCTCGGACTAGCACCGCCACGCTCCCTCTCCCACCACCACAACACGGACAGACGCCCGCGCTCCCCACAGCGGGGCCGCCACTCAGACCCCGCGGCCTTCCCCGCCCCGGGTCCCCGAGGCCGGCAGTCTCAGCACCAAGGGAGGCGCCGGCCGCCGCCTGGGCCTTGCAGCCGAGCTCCGCGCCGGCTGACGCTGGCCCCGAGCACCCAAGGCCCAATTTCGGGCTCGGCTCGCACCTTCTCCCGCCCGCCCGGGCGCCCAAGGGGCGTCGTGACGACGCACGACCAAAAGAGGCCTCGCCGAATGGAGGGGCAGAGCGGGAGAACGGAGGCCGCCGGCACCTCCCGGAGAACAGGGTCTGAGACGGGCTGCACCGGGCCCGAAGGCAGACCAGGCCCCGGTGCCTCCCGCCTCTGGCAAGCCGAAGCCGCAGCGGTGCGGCCACCAGCTCGCGATCCGCGGCGCCACCGCCCCTTCCGGCTCTGTCGGCGGCTACTCACGGTGCTCGGTCTCAAGGAGAGAGCGGGCCGGAGGCTGACGGGAGCCGGGCAGCGTCAGCAGAACCAAAAGGAAAAAGGTGGAGAACAAGGCCACTTACAGCAACAGCGCGGCTCGGCGTCGGTCTTTATAGGAGCGGCGGTCGAGGACCCCAGGGCCCGTGACGTCACAGAGCGGCGGGGCTGGCCGCCGAGTTCGCCTGACGGCAGGTGGGGGACGGCAGGGTGGCCCCAGGACGCCTGAGGGGCGGGGCCGGGCGTAAAGACGGAGGGCGCGACGGGGCGGGCCTTGATTCTTATTCCCACCCTCGGACGCGGCATTCGCTGTTCTCAGAGGCCCCGGGGAAAGGCCGGTGCACTCTGCCACCTGCAAGGGTCTTTCAGGCAGGGGCTGCCCCCAGCCGAATTGATGACCCCGGTCCCGAAAAGCCTAGAAGCTGCTAGTGTCTGGGACGGGCAGCGGCTCTCGTTTGGGGCCGGGAAAGCTGGGGCTCGAGGAAGAAGGCAGATGGGGCCCTGCAGTCACCGCTGAGCTTCTGTTCAGGGTCTCCGTGCCCTCCACTGAGCCTGACATGAGTTAGCTCACAGTCCGCAATACCTCTTGAGGTGAAATATCATTACCCTTTTCTCCTTTCAGTGTGAGGGAACGGGTTCTGAACGGTTCCGTGGCAAAGCCAGTTTGGTGCTCTTAATCTTTTACTAACATCGACTTCTGCAGAGACTTCCGGGCCCAAGATAACCACTGTTTTAAGGAAACCCCCGGCCTAGAGAAGAGGCCTCCCCCTGGCAATGGGTCCCCATTCATTCAGGAAGGAATGCTGAGCCCCTGTGTAGGCCCGGGCACAGCACTGGGGATTCGCAGTGAACCAGCGGGCCAGCCAGCCAGGGTCCAGCCTGGACGGAACTCTTTTTTTTATAAAATATATTTTATTGATTTTTTACAGAGAGGAAGGGAGAGGGATAGAGAGTTAGTAACATCCATGAGAGAGAAACATCGACCAGCTGCCTCCTGCACACCCCGTACTGGAGATGTGCCTGCAACCAAGGTACATGCCCTTGTCTGGAATCAAACCTGGGACCTTTCAGTCCGCAGGCCCACGCTCTATCCACTGAGCCAAACCGGTTAGGGCCTGGACCAGGGGTGGGCAAACTTTTTGACTCGAGGGCCACAATGGGTTCTTAAACTGGACCGGAGGGCCGGAACAAAAGCATGGATGGAGTGTTTGTGTGAACTAATATAAATTCAAAGTAAACATCATTACATAAAAGGGTACGGTCTTTTTTTTTTAGTTCATTTCAAACCAGCCGGATCCGGCCCGCGGGCTGTAGTTTGCCCACGGCTGGCCTGGACGGAACTCTTAATGGGTGCTCCCTGAAGTCTGTGATAGGGTCCATAGGATGAAGCCAGCCCTAGAAAGAAAGGATTGGTCTGAAAATCCCTTCTCCTCCCCTCCCCACCCCGTCAAGGACTTTACCTGGCTCTACCCTGCTCAGCTTTGGGAACATTGCCACCCTCCCGAGGAGACTAGGGCGCCAGGCTCACCTAACCGGCAGGCACATGATGTGTTCCCGACGCCAGGGAGACAAAAGGCTCTTCCACTCAGGGCCCTCTGAAGAAATCAGAGGCCTACAGTCCTGACGGGCCGGGCTGGGCAGGGAGGCCAGGCAGCGTCTTGAGTTACCGGGTTTTGTCTACCAGCAGTGGTATCCAGTGTCCGCCAGGTGCCACAGCTGATGAAGGAAGATGAAAGCACCTACAGCTCTTGCTTTTTTCCATAACACAGCCCTGCCCTCAACAACTGAGCCACAGGTCTCCGAGGCAAGGCCCCCTGGAGCCCCTTCGCCCTGTTTGCCCCTGGCATACAGTGGCACCTTGTAAACTCAGTTGAGTATCCTAAGCAGGACTGGGCAGTGCCATGTCACACATCTAGCCCAAGCACCCAGCACAAGGCCTGGCATAAAGTAGGTGTATGGTTTTCTTTTTTGTTTTTTTAAATACATTTTTATTAATTTCAGAGAGGAAAGGAGAAGGAGAGGTAGAAACATCAGTGATGAGGGAGAATCATCCATCGGCTGCCTCCTGCATGCCCCCCTCCTGCACACAACCCAGGCATGTGCCTTGACTGGAATCAAACCTGGGACCCTGGTAGTCCACAGACACTCTAGCCACTGAGCCAAACCGGCTAGAACAGTTAGTGTATGATTTTCCAAATTTGTCTGAGGACCCCCAATATTAGAATCACCGAGAGATGCTTGTTTTCAGGTTCTTAAAAAATGATTTACAGGGGGGAAAAAAATTATTTACAGGGGAAAAAAAAATGATTTACAGACAGTCCTCGGGGGGTTACATCAGACTTGACATACGTCGTTTCCTGGTTACATTGCCATCTCCCATCCTACCTAATAAAGAGGGAATATGCTAATTGACTGCCATGCCCTCAAAGATGGCTGCACCCAGTCCCCTCAGCCCCACTGGGGCAGCAGGCACACGGCAAGGCTAGACTCCCCCAGTCCCCTCATCCCCCGCAGCCGCCCAGGGCCAGCCTGAGGTGCAGGTAACCAGGGCTGGCCAAGCAGCAGAGGTGTGATGGGGGTGTCGCCTCCCGCCCCTGAGGGCTCCCGGACTGTGAGAGGGGGCAGGTCAGGCTGAGGGACACCCCCTCCAGTGCATAAATTTTCATGCACCAGGCCTCTAGTTATTTATATTAAAAAAAATTCCATCATTTTGACGTATGTATATATGTGCTTTATGTTTTTTATTATTTATTTACAAATAAAGATCAGGAATTGTTATCTTTCTTTTAAAATTTTTTAACTGTTTTACTTCTTCTGTGTATGTGCTCCATGTGAGTGACGTAGGTGCTTATGTAGGTGGGTTCCGGCTTACAGAAAAAATCACATTACAGCACGCCGTAGGAACAGATCTCCGACGTAACACGAGAACCTACTGTATTTTTATTTGGCCTTAATGTAGTGTTACAAATACTGAGAACACTGAATTGCAGCAATTACCATTTATATAGTGTTTTCTTTCTCACAGAATTGTGTAAATATTAATTTAAATTAACTTAAAAAGTAATTCCATTGAAATAAGTAAAATAACAAATAATATATAGTGATATGAGATCATCATAGCAAATATAAAGTGTCCCCCCCAAAATTTACACACACTTGAACAGCTGATAACTCACTTAATTTACACTCCTTTTCAGGTTTAACTGATTTGAAATAATGGGTGAAGCCCTAGCAAGATTGGCTCAGTGGATAGAGCGTTAGCCTGCAAACCGAAGGGTCCCAGGTTCGATTCTGGTCAAGGGCATATCCCTGGGTTGTGGGCTTGGGACAACGTGCAGGATGCAGCCAATCAAAGATTCCCTCTCATCATTGATATTTCTATCTCTCTCTACCTCTCCTTTCCTCTCTGAAATAAATAAAAAATATATTAAAAAAAAAGAAATGAAATAATGGGTGAAGCTAGACTAAGCTTTGAACAAAGAAAATTTATCCTAAAGTGCCACTAGACTTTTTTTATAGAGATACATAAAAGATAAAGTTTCTGGTACAAAACCCAGCAACAGTCGATGAATTGAGGACACACAAATACCAAACAAAATAATTCTTGATGCTTGTGATTCCATTGCTTCGAGTTATCAGCAGTGCCTGGACCAGAACAGTCATCAGTTTGAAAACAGACATTGACAAAACAAGTATTCATTTCCATAGATTCTTTTACATTTTGAAAATGAACTATATGTTAATAAACACTGACTTTATAATGATTCAAAGTGTGTAAACAATTTTTGGGACATCCTGTGTGTATTTTGCATGCTACTAACTGCTTTATTTTTATGAATAAAGGAACTTTTTCAAAGCAAAAAAAAAAAAGATGCTTGCTTTTAACATTCAGATCTCATTTACTCATACGTACTATTATATGCATAGATTATTTCAGGAAAAATACACAAGAAATTGTTTGCCTCAGGGGAGGGGAACTAGGTGACGAGGGAGCAGGAGTTGAGGTGATTTTTCACTTTATACGCTTTTCTACATTTTGAATGTAAATCCATATGAATGTATTACATAGGTCAAAAATTCTTTTCTTCAAAAAATAAATTGACTTCAGGTCAAGAAAAATGCAAATTCCTGGGTCAACTCTTGATCTAATGAATCAACTCCCCAGGGGGTAGATTTTTCTGTCTTTTAAACAAGTCTCCAAGCCCAAGACAAGTTGAGAAACCTCTGCAGTAGGACTCAGTAATAAAGCACTGCTAAGAAGGGACCAGCAATGTCTGTCAAAGGTGACTGGTTTAGCTCCATACTTTTTGAATCAACCCTACCCTCTTTCAAACCCTCCACTCAGGAGGGACAAGGCAATTGCTGGACTGTGGGGTACAAGCTAGGGATCACTCATCTCCACTCATCTATACTAATAAAAGGGTAATATGCTAATTAGACTGGGAGACCTTCCAGGAGACCTTCCGGACATTCTTCTGGACAAAGCCATGGTGGCGGGGCCGAGGTAGAGGCGGTTAGAGGCCAAGAGGGGAGGGCAGTTGTGGGTGATCAGGCTGGTGGGCGGCAGGGCCGTTGGGGGTAAGCAGACCAGCAGGGGGGCCAGTTGGGGGCAAGCAGGCCATCAGTGGGGGTCAGTTGGAGGTGATCAGGACAGCAGGGGGGGCAGTTTGGAGTGAGCAGGCCAGCAGGGGGGCCGTTGGGGGTGAGCAGGCCAATGAGGAGGGAAGATGGGGGCGAGCAGGCCAGTAAGGGGGGGGCAATTGGGGTGATCAGGCTGGCGGGGGGGGGGCAGTTGGGGGCGAGCAGGCCGGCAGGCAGAGTGGGTTGGGGCAATCAGGCAGGCAGGCAGGCAGGCAGGCAGGCAGGTGAGCAGTTAGGAGCCAGCAGTCCCGGATTGCAAGAGGGATGTCCGACTGCTAGTTTAGGCCCGATCCCTGTAAACCGGCAATAGGACACCCTTCGAGGGGTCCCAGATTGGAGAGGGTGCAGGCTGAGCTAGGGAACACCCCCTCTCCCATGCACGAATTTCGTGCACCAGGCCACTAGTTAACTATAATCACCAGCTTAAGTCTGAAAGAACTGGCTTCTAACAGTCCCCATGGTGTGTGTGGATGGAGGGGTTAAGCCCTGAGAAGGCTGAGGTGTCATTCTTACTTCAATCACTCCACACACTACATAATGAAAACCCCTTGTTCTACAGAGGAAGGAAATAAAACCAAAGAAAAGGACTCTTCCCATGTCACACAACCACTGCAGAGTAGGGCTGAGGCTCAGGCCCACCTATGCTTCTGCCACCACAGCCCATATGTTGAATTTTAGCCCCATCCCTCAAATGCCAGAAATGTTTTCTGATTTACAGCTATTCCCTGCATACTACCACGAGGGAAGGTAAAGGCCTTGGATTCAGGTAGTCCTGGTTTTTATGGTGAAATCATTTCCAGAGATGATCTCCCTTTGTTAATAGTTTCATTACCTGTAAAGTGTTTACAGAAGGATTCCTTCAAGGACCAGCCCCCTCAGTGCATCTAAAATGGAACAAAACTCAGTTTACATTCCCTTTATCTGGCACCTATCACCCATGGGACAGACCTTGGATTCTAGATTGTGCATGTGTGTTCCAGCCCATAGGACGGCGTGTAAACTAAGCAGTAATACCATTCTCATGGTCAGAGATCTCCTGGCTGCACTCTGCTACTGTGTCAACTTCCCTAGTCTTGCTCTCCTGATAGAATGGTAAGCACATCAACTCTGTTAGGTGATCTTGAACAAGTTATTTCTCCCCTCTGAGCCGCACCTTCCCCTGCTGAGCCTCTCCTTCCTCCTTTTTGCCAAACTCTAAACTTTCCACCTGGGTGTACCTAGGCAGGTGGACCTGAGAGGATCTCAGGCTCATGCCTAACGTATAGGATCCCAAGGAGCATTAAATATGTCCTGAGGCCCTAAAACAGCATGGAAATTGCTCAAAGAGTGGGTAGGTGACCAGGAAGGAGCTTCTGGGGATGTGATAAAGGGAGCACAAAAGCAGATGAACTCCAAGCCAGAGACCGTGGCACCAATGCAGACACCTGTGGGCACAGTAGAAACCAAGGATGGCAGCTCACAACCTAGTAGGGGCAAGGTCTGCCTGGTTCCCTGGGCAGTAGAGGAAAATGTATGATGACTAAGGACCAGACACCCTCCAGCTCCCTCACCTCCCACTCCATACCATGACCATATACTAGTTAGCTCTGCAGAATGTAGCTGTGATCTTGAATAGCAGAAGAGGGACAGACCCTCAACTTGACTGAGTGTACCCCTGAAATGACTGAGTGATCATGCACTCACCCAACTGAATTCCCCAGGAAGTGATCAGATCACATTTCTGCTATCAAATGGTAATAGGTACTATAGATGAAGCATAGTAACCTCTACTTTGTAAAAGGTGCTGTTTGAAATTTCCACTAGACATAGATAGTCCTGTGTTCTGTGAATTAATTCTGCCATTATTGGCTTGCTCTAATGATAGGAACTCAACTGTCTGACCTTGCAAGCCGCTTTGCTGCTGTTCCTACCTACCCCCATACTGGGTGTCTTTTAGTTATCTGTACTCCAGGCTACTGAACTGTGTTGTACTCAAGGCTACAGGCTTCCTGCTAGATATCTGCTACCAGCGGTTCTCAACCTGTGGGTCATGACCATTGGAAAACACATATAGCATATCAGATATTTACATTACAATTCATAACAGTAGCAAAATTACAGTTATGAAGTAGCAACGAAAATAATTTTATGGTTGGGGGTCACCACAACATGGGGAACTATATTAAAGGGTCGCAGCATTAGGAAGGTTGAGAACCACTGTCAGCTAAGCATACATAGGGCTTTTTTGAAAACTTGCAAAAGGGACCAGAAGCTCCATATTTAGGAGACAAAGACATTAGAAAAATATAAAAAGGGAAAGCTTCCTCCATGTTTTTGCTCAGACTCTGGAAGCAATATTCCTCTGAGCCCGCTAGTGTAATAAAAGACTCCAAATTAATTTGGCGTATTAAGACGTCTATGTTCAGCTCACTGATTTACAATATAACAGAAAGTAATTAAGAAAATAAGTTATTGTGCTCGCTTCGGCAGCACATATACTAAAATTGGAACGATACAGAGAAGATTAGCATGGCCCCTGCGCAAGGATGACACGCAAATTCGTGAAGCGTTCCATATTTTTAATGGAACTCCCATTTGACCCTGTGATCCCACTCCTAGGAATATATCCCAAGAAACCAGAAACGCCAATTAGAAAGGATATATGCACCCCTATGTTCATAGCAGCACAATTCACCATAGCTAAGATTTGGAAACAGCCTAAGTGCCCATCAGCAGATGAGTGGATTAGAAAACTGTGGTACATATACACAATGGAATACTATGCTGCGGTAAAAAAAAAAGGAACTCTTGCCTTTTGCAACAGCATGGATGGAACTGGAGAGCATTATGCTAAGTGAAATAAGCCAGTCAGAGAAAGATAAATACCACATGATCTCACTCATTTGTGGATTATAGAGAACAACATAGACTGATGAAAAGGGACAGACCCAAAGACTGAGAAACAGCGATCAGGCTATCAATCCCCAGAAGGAAAGTAGGGGAGGGCGGGGGTAAGGGGAAGAGATCAACAGAAGGACTTGTATACATGTATATAAGCCAAACCAATGGACATGGACAACGGGGGGATGGGAGCATGAGTTTGTGTGTGGGGGGGAGGTTGGGGGTTAAAGGGGGGGATGAGGACACATTTGTAATACCTTAACTAATAATAAAAAAAAATAATAATAATTATGGGGGGAAAAAAAAAAGAAAATAAGTTATTGCCCTAACCAGTTTGGCTCAGTGGATAGAGCGTCAGCCTGCGGACTGAAAGGTCCGAGGTTCGATTCTGGCTAAGGGCATGTACCTTGGTTGTGGGCACATCCCCAGTGGGGGGTGTGCAGGAGGCAGCTGATCGATGTTTCTCTCTCATCGATATTTCTAACTCTCTATCCCTCTCCCTTCCTCTTTGTGAAAAATCAATAAAATATATTTAAGAAAAAGGAAAGAAAATAAGTTATCATTTTGGCACACCTGAGTTTTCTTTTAAGATTATTTTTATTTTTTAAGTTCTTTATTGTTGAAACTATTACATATGCCCCTCTCCCCCGCACCGCCCCCCCCCCCCCGTCCCATTGTGTTTATTTTAGAGAGAGGGAGAGAGGGAGAGAAATATTGATTTGTTGTTCCACTCATTTATGTATTCATTGGTTGATTCTTGTATTGATGGGGAATATAAGACATTTTGAGGCGGTGGCAGGGGGGAAGGCCAGCAATCTGAATCTGTGCCAGTAACCTAATGTACATTCTTGATAGCCTATAATTAAGTCACTGCCCCTTTCTTAATAGTCTGGTCTAGCAAGACCTGTTTTCCTAGTTACTCCCAATTTACAAAGGCTCCATAAACAAAAATGTAACACTTTTGCTACAGGTAAGGTCACTAATTAAGTTAATAACAATGTACCTACCTATGTAGTTTAAGTTTAAAAAATTTGGCTCTCAAAAGAAATTTCAATCGTTGTACTGTTGATATTTGGCTCTGTTGACTAATGAGTTTGCCGACCACTGGTCTATGGGGATACATGGGTGCCCACTGTGGTCTGAGAGTGGTCATCTGGCCCCAGCAAAAATTGGGTCAGGGTTGGGGTTGCCTGCAGTCAGGTCTTGAACAGTTCCTAATAAGTACTAGTGCTGATTGGCTCCAGCCAGCAGATGGTGCTAGAGTAGAGGGTCAGATGGGTATCCAAAGAGAGCATCATCACTAAACCTACCCCCTCACTGAGACGCCTCCAGAAGCTGTCCTCTCTTCTCTCCAGGTCCCAGACTCCTGTCCAGATCCCTGGGATGGCCATCAGAGACTGGGTGCCAGGGCAGCTTGATCATGCACCCACAGTGTGACCCTGGAAATAGCCTCCAATCCTACGGCGCTAGTGTCCCTCTGTGAAATCAAATTCACAGCAAATCCTAGCAGCAGGGATTGGGTAGGCTCAGTTAAGAGTGGGGTAGTGCAGTGCATCAAGGGGTCTTTTATAGATTACAAAAACCATGACATGACCTACCATATCCTGCTATGTCCTCCCATCTGCCTGATTCCATGGGATTCCAGAGGACCCCAGCACCAATGCGGCATTTGGAACCAGCACACTGGGGCAAAGACCACCAGAGAGGACAATCTGAAAAGACTGCAGCCCAGCCTGCCAGCTGGCTATCCATGGAGCCCCAGGCCAGGCCCTGAGATGTTAAGCATTCCTGTGCCAGGCTCAGGAGACATCAGTGAGGTGAAGGCAAGTGTGAATTCAGCATGTCCTATAAGCCAATTGCCAGGTTGTGATTTCCTAAGGAGAATCTCTGAGTCCAGGCCCAGTCAATGGCCCACTAACTGGCTCAGAAAGCTACCAGTTTGGACTGTGCCAGTCAGTCAATAAATATTTACCTAGTATCCTCTCTGCTCAAGTCCTAGGCAGCGGTAAACAAAACAGAAAAGGGACTTCTGCCTTCAGAGAGTTTGTCTTCTAGTGGGGTAGATATGGTAAGCCTAAATTAAAGAACATTAGGTAGGTAGGTAAGTACTGTCAAGAGTTGATCTAGATGTTAATTTTGTATCCTGCTGCATTGCCGAATTCATTTATTAAGTCTAGTAGTTTTTTGATGGAGTCTTCAGGGTTTTTTATGTACAATATCATGTCATCTGCGAATAAGGACAGTTTTACTTCTTCTTTTCCAATTTGGATGCCTTTTATTTCTTCTTCTTGTCTAATCGCAATGGCTAATACTACCAGTATTATGTCAAACAGGAGTGGTGAGAGTGGGCATCCCTGTCTTGTTCCTGTTCTTAAGGGAAATGGTTTTAGTTTTTGCCCATTGAGTATGATGTTGGCTGTGGGTTTGTCATATATGGTTTTTATTATGTTGAGGTATGATCCTTCTATTCCCACTTTGCTGAGGGTTTTTTATCAAGAAAGGGTGTTGGATTTTGTCAAATGCCTTTTCTGCATCAATGGATATGATTATATGGTTTTTATATTTCAGTTTGTTTATATCAGCCGTGGGCAAACTATGGCCTGCGGGCCGGATCCAGCCCGTTTGAAATGAATAAAACTAAAAAAAAAAACCAAAAAACCGTACCCTTTTATGTAATGACTAGGGGCCCGGTGCACGAAATTCGTGCACTGGGTGTGTGTGTGTGTGTGTGTGTGTGTGTGTGTGTGTGTGTGTGGAGTGTCCCTCAGCCCAGCCTGCCCCCTCTCACATACTGGGAGCCCTCAGGCGTTGACCCCCATCACCCTCCAATCACAGGATTGGCCCCTTGCCCAGGCCTGACGCCTCTGGCCTAGGCGTCCGGCCCGGGCAGCGGGGACCTGCAGTGGCAGCGGGGGGGGGGGGGGGCCGCGATCGCGTGGGCTCCGCCCCTGCCTCTGCAGGATGCCTCTGGCTGAGGCGTCTGGCCCGGGCAGCGGGGACCCACAGCTGCAGCGGCCCCACGATCGTGGGCTTCACTTTAGGCCCAGGCAAGGGGCCCCTAGCTCCTGGGACTGCCAGCTTCGACCATGCCCAGCTCCCATCGCTGGCTCCACCCCTACTTCCTGCTATCACTGGCCAGGGCGGAAAAGGCACCTGATTCTCTGATCATGGCTGGGGGGCAGGGCAAAGGCGGCCCCAGGGCCGCCTTTGCCCTGCCCCCCAACTCTTAGCTCCCCCCTGGGTTTCCGATCACTGTCAGTGGCAGGGGGCTTCTTCCTGCTTTCCCTTTCGCCTCCCTGCATTGTGCCTACATATGCAAATTAACTGCCATCTTGTTGGCAGTTAACTGCCAATCTTAGTTGGCAGTTAACTGCCAATCTTAGTTGGCAGTTAATTTGCATATAGCCCTGATTAGCCAATGAAAAGGGTATCGTCGTACGCCAATTACCATTTTTCTCTTTTATTAGTGTAGATGTTTACTTTGAATTTATATTAGTTCACACAAACACTCCATCCATGCTTTAGTTCTGGCCCATTGTGGCCCTTGAGTCAAAAAGTTTGCCCACCCCTGGTTTATATGGTGTATCAGATTTATTGTTCTGTGGATATTGTACCATCCTTGCATCCCTGGAATAAATCCCACTTGGTCATGGTGTATGATCTTTCTAATGTATTGCTGGATTTGATTTGCTAGAATTTTGTTGAGGATTTTGGCGTCTATGTTCATGAGGGATATTGGCCTGTAATCCTCTTTTTTTGTATTGTATTTATCTGGTTTTGGGATTAGGGTAATGCTGGCTTCGTAGAAAGCGCTTCGAAGTGCTCCTTGCACTTGAATTTTTTGGAATAGTCTAAGGAAGACAGGTTTTATTTCTTCTTTAAATGTTTTATAAAACTCCCCTGTGAAGCTGTCTGGTCCAGGGGTTTTGTTTGTTGGAAGCTTTTTGATTACTGCCTCAATTTCCTCCATAGTTATCGGCCTATTCAGATTTTTTTATTCCTCCTGGCTGACTTTTGGAAGGTTGTATTTTTTTAGGAATATGTCCATTTCTTCTAGGTTGACCAGTTTGTTGGAGTAGAGTTGCTCATAGTATTTTTTTTTTTTTTTTTTTTTTTACGATTCTTCATATTTCTGTGGGGTCTGTTGTTATTTCACCTCTTTGGTTTCTGATTTTGTTTATTTAGGTCCTCTCTCTTTGCTTCTTGGTGAGCCTGGCTAGAGGTTTATCAATCTTGTTTATCCTTTCAAAGAACCAGCTCTTGGTTTCATTGGTCTTTTGTATTGGTTTTTTTGGTCTCTATGCCATTTATTTCTGCTCTGATCTTTAGTATTTCCTTCCTTCTGCTCACTCTGCGCTTTTCTTGTTGCTCTCTAATTCTTCAAGTTGCAGAGTTAGATTGTTTATTATCAGTTTTTCTTGTTTTTTGAGGTAGGCGTGTAATGCTATTAACTTCCCTCTCAGTACTGCTTTCATTGTGTCCCAAAGATTTTGGATTGTTGTATTTTCATTGTCGTTTGTTTCCAGGATGCGTTTTACTTCTTCTTTGATCTCTTTGGTAACCTACTCATTAATAGTATGCTATTCAGCCTCCAAGTGTTTGAATTTTTGTGATTGTTTTTACTGTAGTTAATTTCTAATTTTATGCCATTGTGATCTCAGAAGATGCTTGGTATGATTTAAATCCTCTTGAATTTGGAGAGACTTTGCCTGTGTCCCAATATGCGGTCTATGTTTGAAAATATCCCATGTGCGCTTGAGAAGATTGTATATTCTGTAGTTTTGGGGTGGAATGTTCTAAAGATGTTAAGTCCATCTGATCTAGTGAGTCGTTTAGGATTGAAGTTTCTTTTCTAATTTTTTGTCTAGAGGATTTATCCAGTGATGTTAATGGTGTATTAAAGTCTCCTACTATGGTTGTGTTGCTGTCAATCTCACCGCTGATATCTTCCAAAAGTTTTTTTATGTATTTGGGTGCATAAATGTTTACCAGAGTTATATCCTCTTCTTGTATTGATCTGTTTAGAATTTTGAAGTGGCCTTTCTTATCTCTTGTTATGGTCTTCACTTTGAGGTATATTTTATCAGATATAAGTATTGCTACCCCAGCTTTTTTTTTCATTTCCATTTGCCTGGTAGATATTTTTCCATCCCTTCACTTTCAGTCTGTGTGAGTCCCTTATTCTGAGGTGGGTCTCCTGTAGACAGCATATATATGGGTCATGTTTTCTTATCCATTCATTCACTCGATGTCTTTTTTAAAAATATATATATTTTATTGATTTTTTACAGAGAGGAAGGGAGGTGGATAGTTAGAAACATTGATCAGCTGCCTCCTGCACACCCCAACTGGGGATGTGCCAGCAATCAAGGTACATGCCCTTGACCAGAATCAAACCTGGGACCTTTCAGTCCGCAGGCTGACGCTCTATCCACTGAGCCAAACCGGTTAGGCCTCGATGTCTTTTGATTGGAGCACTTAATCCATTTACATTTAATGTTATTTTTTTTTATTGCTTAAAGTAATACAAAGGGTATTACATATGTGTCCATTCCCCCCCCCCCCCGCCCTAGACAGTCCCCTAGCCTCCCCTATCCCTCAGTGTCTTATGTCCATTGGTTATGCTTATATGCATGCATACAAGTCCTTTGGTTGATCTCTTACCCCCCTACCTCCTGTCCCCCAACCCTCCCTGGCCTTTCCGCTGCAGTTCGACAATCTGTTTGAGGCAGCTCTGCCTCTGTATCTATTATTGTTCAAAAGTTTATAATGGTCTCTATATTCCACAAATGAGTGAGATCATGTGGTATTTTTTCTTCATTGACTGGCTTATTTCACTTAGCATAATGCTCTCCAGTTCCATCCATGCCGTTGCAAATGGTAAGAGTTCCTTCCTTTTTAGAGCAGCATAGTATTTCATCATGTAGATGTACCAGTTTTCTAATCCATTCATCTACTGATGGGCACTTAGGCTGTTTCCAGATCTTAGCTATGGTGAATTGTGCTGCTATGAACATAGGGGTGCATATATCCTTTCTGGTTGGTGTTTCTGGTTTCTTGGGATATATTCCTAGAAGTGGGATCACTGGGTCAAATGGGAGTTCCATTTTCAGTTTTTTGAGGAAACTCCATACTGTCTTCCATATTGGCTGCACCAGTCTGTATTCCCACCAGCAGTGCACAAGTGTTCCTTTTTCTCCACATCCTCTCCAGCACTTGTTGTTTGCTGATTTGTTGATGATAGCCATTCTGACAGGTGTGAGATGGTACCTCATTGTTGTTTTGATTTGCATCTCTCGGATGATTAGTGACTTTGAGCATGTTTTCATATGTCTCTTGGCTTTCTGAATGTCCTCTTTTGAAAGGTGTCTATTTAGGTCCTTTGCCCATTTTTTGATTGGATTGTTTATCTTCCTTTTGTTAAGTTGTATGAGTTCCCTATAAATTTTGGAGATTAGGCCCTTATCAGATATGACATTGGCAAATATGTTTTCCCACACAGTTGGTTTTCTCGTTGTTTTGTTGATGGTTTCTTTTGCTGTGCAGAAGCTTTTTATTTTGATGTAGTCCCATTTGTTCATTTTCTCTTTAGTTTCAAGTGCCCTAGGAGCTGTATCAGTGAAGAAATTGCTTCGGCATATGTCTGAGATTTTGTTGCCTTTGGATTCTTCTAGAATTTTTATGGTTTCCTGTCGTACATTTAAGTCCTTTATCCATTTTGAGTTTATTTTTGTGTATGGTGTTAAGTTGGTGGTCTAGTTTCATTTTCTTGCATATATCTGTCCAATTTTCCCAACACCATTTATTGAAGAGACTATCTTGGCTCCATTGTATGTTCTTGCCTCCTTTGTCAAATATTAATTGAGCATATTGAAATGTTATTATTGATAGGTACTTGTTTGTAGCCATTTATGTACTTAATGTCTGTGTTCCTTCCTCCCTTTCTATTTCTTTTTATAGCATTCCCTTTAGCATTTCTTGCATTGCTGGCTTGGTAGTAATAAACTCCCTTAGCCTTTTTTTGTCTGCAAATCTCCTGACTTCCCCTTCAATTTTGATTGATATTCTTGCTGGATAGAGTATTCTTGGATTCAGTCCTTTGCATCACTTTGTATACCTCCTTCCATTCCCTTCTAGCTTGATGTGTTTCTGTTGAGAAATCATTTGATAATCTGATGGGGGATCCTTTGTAGGTAACTCTCTGTCTCTTGCAGCCTTTAAGATTCTCTGTTTGTCGTTAACATTTGCCATTATAATTATGATGTGTCTTGGGGTGGGTCTTTTGGGATTCATCTTACCTGGGAGACTCTGTACTTCTGTAACTTTTTTCTTCTCCATATCAGGGAAGTTTTCTGTCATTATTTCTTCAAATAGATTTTCTAATCCTTGCTGCTCTTCTTATCCTTCTGGCAGCCCTATTATATGTATGTTACTTCGTTTTGCATTGTCCCAAAGCTCCCTTAGGCTCTCCTCCTGCTTTTTAATTTTTTTCTCCAGTTGCTGTTCAGATTGGGCTTATTTCTATTCTGTTCTTCTAGTCTACTGTTGAAACCTTCCATGGTGTTTTTAGTTGTAGCTATATCACTTTTGACTTCTTCCTAGCTTTTGCATAGATTATTGATTTTCTCATCCATCTGGTGTATGAACTGTATGACCATTACTCTGAATTCATGTTTCATGCTTCCTTTTCACTTATTTCCTTTCTTGGCAATTCCTCATTTTTTTTCCTCTGGGGATTGTTTCATTGTCGCCCCATTCTAACTATCACCAGAAGGTTCAAATGTTGAGTTGCGGGGGCCTGGGCCATGAGCAGTGGGAGCTTCGCATCCCCCGAGTGTCACTGAAGAGTTCCGACACCAAGACATGTGGCTGCCGTGGGTTGGTGGTAGCAACGCTCGCCCAAGATCAGAGTCACAGGCACTTAGTGTGGCCTCATGTGCACACCTAGAATCAGGGACCCCACTTGTGCTGTGCTGAAACAGAGACCCGGCTCGCATGTGCCAAAAATCAGAGTCTTCTAGCACGTGTCAGGAGTCAGAGACACCCTTTCCCTGTGCCGAGAATCGAGTATCAGAGTCTCTGTTGCTTGGTGTGGCCTTGCGGCAAGAAGCAGGGTCCCTGTGTGCACATGCACCAAGAATTGAAGTCACTGATCATCCGAGAAATGCAAATCAAAACAACAATGAGGTATCATCTCACACCTGTCGGAATGGCTATCATCAACAAATCAACAAACGACAAGTGCTTGAGAGGACGCGGAGAAAAGGGAGCACTTGTGCACTGCTGGTGGGAATGCAGACTGGTGCAGCCACTATGGAAGACAGTATGGAATTTCCTCAAAAAGTTAAAAATGGAACTCCCATTTGACCTAGTGATCCCCCTTCTAGGAATATATCCCAAGAAAACAGAAACACCAATCAGAAAGGATATATGCATCCTTTCTGATGTCAAACTACAGCAGGAAGGCTGGGGAGGGTTGGGGGGCGGGAGAGGGGGCAAGAGATCACCCGAAGGACTTGTATGTATGCATATAAGCATAATCAATGGACACAAGACACTGGGGGGGTGGGTGGGGCGGGGGGGGGGGGGGGAGGAGACGTATGTAATACTCTTTGTAATACTTTAAGCAATAAAACAAAATTAAAAAAAAAAAAAGAGTTGATCTAGAGAGTAAAGGTAGAAGGGCGGGGACGAAATACAGTTAAGCAGAAACTTGCTGAGGAAGGCACCAGACATGGGAAGAGGTGGGATAAGTATTCAAGTGGAGCACTTGCAAAAGCTCTAAGATATTCCGAGTTTGGGCCCAGTCAGTGTGACTCAGTGGTTGAGCATCGACCTATGAACCAGCAGGTCACGGTTTGATTCCTCGTCAGGGCACATGCCCAGGTTGCAAACTCCATCCCCACTGGGGGCCGATCAATGATTCTCATCACTGATGTTTCTCCCTCTCTCCCCCTCTCTGAAAACAATAAACATATATTTTAAAAAAAGAATGAGCTTGGTATGTCCTAGAAACAGCAAGGCCAGCATCATTAGAACTGAATGAATGGGGGAGAGTGAAAAGAGATGAAGGCAGAAAAGCAGGTAAGGATCCAATCATAAAGAGCTTTGTATGGAGGACACAATTAAGAAAGTTGGATTTTATTCTATTTGCGTTTAGCAACCTTAGGGAATGGAGGGTTAGTGAGTGGATCATCTAATCTACAATTTAAAGATCACTCTTGTGACTGTATGGAGAATGGGTTGTAGTTGGAGGAAGAAGGAAAGTAGTAAGATCTTTTAGGAGGCTTAAACTAGGACAGGATCTGTGAGACGAAGAGAAAGATATATTTGGAGGTATAGCTAATGGACTACATGTGGATAATAACTGCATGAATGGTGGTACTATTTACTGAGGTAGAGAGCACCAGGAGTTTGAGTGAGAGCTCAGGAATTCAGTTTGAGATATATGTTAGACACCTGAGTCACATCATGGAGGCAACGGCGCTAGCTGGTTTTTCCGTGGATAGAGCATCGGCCTGCGGACTGTAGGGTCCTGGGTTCAGTTCTGGTCAAGGGCACATGCCCAGGTTGCGGGATCAATCCCCAGTAGGGGGCGTGCAGGAAGCAGCTGGTCAATGATTCTCATCACTGATGTTTCTATCCCTCTCCCTTCCTCTCTGAAATAAAATCATATTTAAAAAAAATAGCAAAGTAAGTTGGGCAGCAGCCGTCAAAAAAGAAAAAAAAAAAAACAAGTCTAGTGTAACGGTAGACAAATTATTTCCAGGACATCATTCTGTTCATCTCTTCAAATGCTAAAACTAGAATAGTCAGAAAAATAGCTACTATACTTGGCAATGGGAAAATCATCTTGATAAAGCCAATTACTTTAGTGGAGTGGTCCAGTGAAATGAAATATGAGAAGATAGAGAATAGATAATAATTTTAGTTTTGTTAACAAGAGCATAGAAAAGAGGCAGATACTTAGGAGGTTTGCAGTGTCAAAGAAGTTTGCTTTTAGGATTAAAGATACTGGAGCCATGTTTGTATGCTACTGGGAATAATCCAATTGAGGAGATCCACTTTACAGGTGCAGCTGCAAAGAAGTTTGTGGAGGTGGTGGCAGGAAGAAAGAGATATTGTCTGATTGTACTTTGAAGTATTAATAGGCAAAGTCATCAGAGTTTTAGAGTTCTGGAGGGGAGGTACTGGCAATTTGAGAATAGAACATGTGAATCGGTCCTTTTGAAGCTTGAGAAAGAATCTCAGGAAATGGAGGGGATTGTCTGAAAGTAACTATGGCTGCTTTGACATTTGTATAAATGAGTCCCTACCATTATAGTTCTGTCAATATTTCTAGCCATGCCCTACTGCTGAGGTGCAGGCATCGGGTTCTGATCAGAAAATCCCAGTCTGGACTATAACAGGTTCCCAAACCAGCAACTTCCCTCCTGTTGTCCCTGACCTCCCACCCCCCACAGCTGAAGAACTCCCTGAGGATGCTGTCAGGTCACAGTCAGTGCAGGCTCTACAAACTATATTTCAGTTTTTTTTCTTTTCAAATGTCTAAATAACCTGGCCAGTGTGGCTCAAAGGTTGAGCATCAAAGGTCACATGCCCAGATTCTGGGCTCGATCCCCAGTAGGGGGTGTGCGGGAGGCAGCTGATCAATGATTTTCTCTCATCATTGATGTTTGGTTTCAGCTCAATGTCACCTCCTCAGAAACCACCAGCCTTATTACTCACCCAATCAGTGTATTGTTACATTTAATTCAAATTTATCTAAATTTAAAAATTTAGCCCAGCTGGATGTGGCTCAGCAGTTGATTCAGGAACAAAGAGGTCACGGGTTCAATTCTTGGTCAGAGCGTATGCTTGATCCCGGGGGGAGGAGGGGGGGTGGGGGGGTGGGGGGGGGCGTGAAGGAGGAGGCCGACTGATGATTCTCTCATCACTGATGTTTCTCTCTCTCTCCCTCTCCCTTCCTCTCTGAAATCAATAAAAAAAAACATTTTTTAAAATAAATTTGAAAATTTAATTCACAAACTACTTGAATTGTGCAGACCACCAGCTCTGGCTAAAAGAGTACTTCTTTTTATTCTCTTGCCTCCTACCCTGCTTTATTTCTCTTCAGAGCAAATGATATTCCTTTTATATTTGCCTCTCAGAAGTGTAAGTTCTACAAGGGCAGACACTTGGTGTTGCATACCACTGTATTATTCCCAGTGCCTAATAATACCTGGCATATAACAGGTACTCAGTAAATAGTTGTTGAGTGTTTAAAGGCATTTCCTTATGTTTTCCCTTTAAAGGTTGTTATATTTTAAAAGGCTCTCCTGGTCAACACAGAGAAGTGGCTAATGAAACTTCAGAGCTGCAATTACCCAGGACCTGGGATTGGGGGGCCTCACTACCCTTCTGTTTCCTTTGCACATCTAACAGTTCTGTCTTACAAGGACAGGACACAGCTGCAATGAAGTAAAAATAGCTTCTAAGCCCACCCATGCCATCTAATCACTTGTCTGACTCAAGGTACCTGTGATACACTACCTGAACCAGCCACTACCAGCACTCTACCAAACCACTCAGCTCAGCTGGTGGTTTACTTACTGGCAGTGGCTTACTTACTCCCACGGACATTAAAACACCATGGCAACATCTCTTCTTGCTCAACTCACTTGCCACACTCCCCCTGGCTGAAAAAGCTAAGCCCTTTTGCTAGAATCACATACCTACCCCCTCTAACACAGAAAAACCCTGCTTTCTCCTTCTTCCTATTCAATAAATCCTGCCAATTTATTCTTACCTCTGATCTCCCCTTTAGACAAATATTTCTGTCCTCTGCCTCAAGGCTTGGAAAGCCTTAACAATCTTTCATAAACAAGAGCATGTATATGCACAAGGCTTGGAATGTTGGGTGTCAGGGAGTTATAGGCTTTAAATTAAAGACAGGTTCCTGCTGACCCAAGATACCAGGCCAAGCAACAGATGGATTTAGGACTCACAACTCACATCTGGCAATTCATCTAGCTACCACTTCCCTCACTCCATCACCAGGAACCCAGATAAGAGCCAAAGCAGAGCCTGGATTCTGTCCAGTTCGTGAGGGTGAGAAAGGCCTTCTGTGCCTACAAAATGCAGGCACAGAACCACATATTGGTAAGGGTTTTCAGTAAGGTGAGGAAATGGTCAGGTGATGAAGGGCTGGCATAAGACTCCATTTACTACACTTTGTTAAAGTCTAAACAGCTGACTAGTTTCTAACAGTCTTATACGGAATACCAGATTACTAGAGTCTAAAAAAACAAGGTCATTCTTTAGCTCCAACACTCCAAAATCAAATTGGCTTCAGGGAGAGAGAAATCCTTTCACTTAGATAATAACAGACGGGGGGGGGGGGGCGGGGGGGGGTAAATAGCACAGATTTTGTGAGCAGTGAAAATACTCTGTATAATGGTAGATACATGTAAATACATGTGTCCAAACCCATGAATTGAATGTACAGCTTAAATCCACAGAATGTTTACCAAGAGTGAATGAATCCTAATGTAAATTATGGATTCTGAGTGATTGTTAATATAGGTACAATTTTAATAAATGTGCCATTCTGGTAGGGGATGTTAATAGTAGGGGAGGTTGTATGTGGGGCCAGGAGGCATATGAGCAATCTCTGTACCTTCTTCTCAATTTTGCTGTGAATTCGATACTTCTCTTAAATTTTGGAATTGCGTGTCCCATTCCATATATACCTCCTTAAAAGAAACCCCTTTCATTTCTAATCTATCTGTTGATCTAAGTCCACTGTGAAAGTTCCTTTATCCTCAGGAACAATGGCTAGGCTGTGGTGGCTGATGCTGAATTGAAAATCATTTTCTTGATTAGATTTAGCTCTTTCAAATCTGGCTCATATAAATGTCCTTGAGAAACATAGTCAAGTCATTCCATGAGCTCTGGGAATGCAGTGACCAGATTATACTTGACTTGGTCCAAATTCAAGAGGACCAGTGTGCAAATAACCCCCCCTCACTATAATTCCCAAAGGGCTTGCCACACACTTGACTTCCTGAAGCAGGGGTCAGGCACACACACACGTCACTTTCTCTAGACCCAAACACTGGAAGGAAACTCAGTCGTTTAATTTGGTTTAGTATTTTATAGTAGGCTCTTGCCCACCCTTCAAAGGCCACTAAATATATATTTCAGCGAATAAAAAAGAACTCTAATGCTTTCTGAGTCAGTTTTCAAACTGTTGAAACAGCTTAATAAAATAATTTGTGTAAAATGCCTGGCACATGGGAAACGCTCACTGTTACACATTATTCACTTAGCTATCTCTGCCATTTCAAGGACTGAACATTCAATACCTATTGCTCTCCTGGGCACTCTAAATTCAACTCAACCCTTTACAGTAATGGTCATTTCAGCACTCTACTCTCATTCACATGCTGAGTGCACCAGAACCCTAACTCACTCAGAATGTCAACTATATCTTTTAGGATTGCAATATCAAAATTATGTACTTCAGAAGTCACATACTCTTCTAAGATACCTAATGATGTAGGTCATCTGCCACCCAGGTTGATAGCAGAAATGTCCAAATGCTTCCAAGAGGCGCCTTAAACAAATTCATTATGAAGATCCAAATCATCTATCAATTCCCAATCCTATTTTAAAAATCTTGGCTTCTGTCCTGGCCTGTATTGTTTGTAGTTTAGAGTGTTGGCCTGCTCACTGAAAGGTCATGGGTTCGATTCCTATTCAAGGAGCCATACGTTCCCTGG
The DNA here is from genome assembly GCF_964212035.1 of Myotis nattereri. Lineage (NCBI taxonomy): Eukaryota > Metazoa > Chordata > Mammalia > Chiroptera > Vespertilionidae > Myotis > Myotis nattereri. The sequence continues at coordinate 76,842,021 of NC_138080.1, forward strand.
GGTTACTTTTCCTAGGATCTAAGGTGAAGCTGGAAAAACCCAAAGGCCTACACACAATCATTAAAGTTTTGTTTTAAAGAAGTTCAGTGCCAAAGACAAAATATGATGCCATGGCGTGGCACCAGGCAGAGCGGTCATAACCAAATCTCTCATCACTATGACCTTTTCAGAGGTTATAAGCTATTGCAGCGATTTTCAACCTTTTTCGTCTCACGGCACACATAAACTACTACAATTCTGCGGCACACGAAAAGTATGTATACCTCCCCCCATCTGACAAAACAAATAGGTGTAATTTTGATTCATTCACACTGGATGGTGTTGTGTTGGCTATTGTCCTTTTCTTATTCGACAATCTACAGGAAAAGAGATCATGCCCAACTAAATCGTTATTGCATATCTTAAAAATTCTTGCAGCACACCAGTTGAAAACCCCTGAGCTACTGTACTGCCACCTCAAAGATCTTGATGAGCTTATTTAAATGTTTATCTCTCCAGTCCTTTACAACCTGCTCCAGTGTGGCTATAGGGAAGGAATAGTGAGCTGGGCTTAGGTTTGTCTTTGTGGCGTACTTTTAGTCAGATCATTGAGAGGATTAAAATTAAAATGGTAGTTTTATTTTAACCAAGGTAAAGATTAATCACACGTCTTTTGCATGTGGTTCTGGGAAATAAAGAATGCTCAAGATCACATACATACATTACATTGCTTCCCTTCCCACTCCTGCCTGCTGCATTCAATACACACTCCAGACCCCCACTGCTGTTGGCAAGGGACTAACCCTAACCTGGCTTTTCTCCTGAGACATGTTTTGACATGTAACTTTGTAGTCAGGTCTACCCTTGACAAGGCTTACAAAACTTAACCACTAGCCCTTACCCCTGCCCCCTAAGTACCATTGCCATGCTGAAGCAGTTCTGAACCTACTGCCAAATACCAAAACAAATTAAACCACTGAGTTTCCTTACAGCTCAGAAAGCTAAGCCTTGCTTCTTTTCTGAGGAAACACCAAATGGCGAGTGATGCTGGCACTGTGGGAGGGCCCTGAGCGCCGTGGAATGGGAGGTTCTAGTGGCTTCAGTGGAGGATTTGGCAGTGGCATCTGGGGCCAAGGTCGCACTCAGGCTGAGGTTGCAGAGCTCGAGGAGGCAAGGCCAAGGACCTGAAGATCAAGTTGCTGGAGATCTCTCTTCTCCCTGCCCATCAAGGCATCTGAGTTAATTGACATTTCTTGCCGGCAACCCTCAAAAACGAGGTTTTGAAGATATGTCTGTGCAAAAGCAGGAGTGCTGGCCAGAGCACCTGGTTCAAGGCATTTGTCACTATTGGGAACTACAACGGACACATTGGTTTGGGTGTTAAGTACTCAAAGGAAGTAGCCACTACCATCTGTGGGGCCATCATACCGGCCAACCTCTCTATTGTCCCTGTGTGGCGAGGCTACTGTGAGAACATTGACAAGCCCCACACTGTCCCTTGCAGGGTGATTCACTGTGGCTCTGTGCTGGTGTGCCTCATCCCTGCCCCCAGGGGCACTGGCATCGTCTCAGCCCATGTCCAAGATGCTGCTGCTGCTGCTGGCCAGTACTAACGACTGCTAAACCTTAGCCAGGGGCTGCACTGCCACCTTGAGCAACTTCACCAAGGCCACCTTTGATGCCACCTCTAAGACCTCAGCTATCTCACCCCTGACCTCAAAAGAGACTATGTTCACAAAATCTCCCTTTCAAGAATTCACTAATCATCTTGTAAAGACTCAAACCAGTTTCTGTGCAGAGGATCCAGGCTCTAGCTATAGCCACCATATACTTCTACACAAGAAAAATAAAGTGGATTAAGCCTGTTAAAAAGAATATGCTAAGCCTTGAGGTAGAAGCACTCATTGGCCTCTGGCATTTCCAAGAGATTTAATTATACTTTCTACTTTGGTCTTCAAGTGTCTGCAGAGAAGTACTCTTCCTTTTACTTCCTTTTCTATCACAATTCTGGTCTTTGACTTCCACCAATGGGCACTGGACTTGTGGTAGCTGCAGCCTACCACTGCACTCAATTATCTCTATTATTAGTAAGAACAATTGATTTGTCCATTAAAGCCTAAATGGACTTTCCTAATAACAATACTCTGGTTGACTGAAGCTATCTCAAGAGAAATTTCCAGAGTCCAAGTAGCAAAATGAGCCACATGAAGTGGTTTGTTACATTAGCAGCATTCTAGGTGGAGAAACAGACCAGCTACTTATCCTAAACCTGTTTAGGACACAAACTCCATTCAATTAAACTTCAGCCATGACAATCTATGGTTTGTCTTAAAGAAACATGGTCTCATTTTGAGCATTCAATCACTAGCTATAACTATCTTCTTTCTTTTTTTTACCTCCTGGGAAAGACATTCTAGTCCAAGTATGACAGGAAATATAAACTTGTAATGTATACAACTTACTTGTAAGTTGTATACATTATAAACATCCATAATCCACTTTTTCCTTCCCTCAATTTTATACAACAGCTGATAAATGAACACTGTAACCTATTTATAGGATAGCACTAGGACTGCAAGTCAACATCCCATTTTTGTCTACATGGCAGTCAGTACCTGTGCAATTAACCAAATATATTTAATAAAAAGCAGAAATAAAATGTACTTAGCCATAAGGCTTAAAAATTATAATTACAACAAATATAGAGATCATCAGGCACGCCCAAGATAATACATCTACAACCTTTATAAGGCTATTCAATAGAATAAATTAACTGAAGGGGAAAAAAACACTAAATTTGAAAAGATTAAGGCTTTAATGAAAATAATTTTAACCCACGGGAACAGATTCCACCTCAAAACAAACATGCCTATTACTAAATTTTAAGGTCCAATTCTAGAAACACACTACAGTAGAAATTAAGGGACTGCTTACTACATACAGGACAGGTAGAAGTCACTATTGAAACAAAGTAAGAGTCACATGGTGTATCTTAATTATTTACCAAAATCCACAACCATCATCATCCACCACAAAAACCAATTTTCTTAAATGTGTAGTTGGAAAACTGAGTTCTTAAATCTACATGTAAATTAAACTCAATTGGGAAACTTAAAAATATGTATACCTGACCCCTCCTCCTCCAAACTAAATCAGAACCTCTGCATCAAGGATGAAAACCACAGAAATACCATTGTTTTCCTACAAAGCCAAGGTTAAGTCTTTCTTACATGCTAATATTCACGTTACACTTTAATTTAAAACACACTACTGCAACCAAGAAAAAGGTCATCTATCTTTGCTTAGGAAATTTAACCTAAGAAATGAGCCCATCATTTTACCAATTCATTTTACCCATACATTCCAAAGCAAACTTCAAGTCCTCAGTATATTCAAAATACTCATTTTTAGTTGAGAAGTCTTTGATATTTTTTTTGAACAAGAACCTTTTAAAATATGAAAATTTTATTTTAATCTGTTACTGAGAAATTAACAACAGCAATTATATATTTTTAAAGGAAATTACTATACTTACCAACGCATTTTCTTTACTTATCTCATAATCAGGTAGATTACTAACACTTTCTAATTGAGATGACCGAAGCCCACAGTATCTACAATTAGACAATTAATTTATAACAATATATTTATAACCAGAAACTGCACTGAATAAGTAGACACATTATTTACTTCGTGGCTCTACCTGAAAACATGCTGTTTTATTAAAAAACCCAAAAACTTAAATCTCAAGTTACATGGTTTTACAGTCCGATCTCACTGAAGTTGCACACAGATTTCCTTTCTTGCAAACAAGTTAATATGCAGGAAGAACCCACAAAGAACACACTGGCAATCTGATAAATTGTACTATCTGAACTATAAAGCATGAAATTCACCTGAAGAATGTTAAAGAGTTACCAGAGAGACTATGTAATGGACTTGATTTTTTTTTTCTTTACCTAACATTCTACAAATTCTAAAATTTATCAACTGATTTATCTTTTAAATAAACAGCACCAGTCTTGCCCATTGATATAATTAAAATTTGACTTTCTCAGTTCTTAGTTCACAAGTTTATTATGAAAAACACTGCAGTGCCCTTGTGCAGTTAACATTGTCTTACAGGAGGGGGAAAAACAGTTCTGTCAAAGCAACTCACCAGGTTCTGACAATAACAAAGAACAACATGAGGCTGAGATTTGAGAAGGGAGATAAACTGAGTGCAGACAAATCATACAATTAAATTAAACGGTATCCCTGAAAATAAACAGAACAATTTCAAAACTGACAAGTAGAGGGGAGGCCTTGGTACTTATTTTTAAAAATGTTCATTAAGCTCCAATGATTGTTTGTTGCTATCCTTATCTACAGTCATGCTGAGTAAAGCTATAGCTAAATGGAAGTTAAATTGTATTCACGAGGTGTTAATGTTTACATCTTATCTGCAGTCTCTCATAGAAAGCAAAAGTAACTACAAATAACGTTATGCCAGAAACTGGTTTCTTGACCAACAATGTCGCTTCAGCATGCAATGAACTGGTTCATTCTAAAGTGGTCACGGCTGTTGATGACAAGAGGCTTTGTATTTTTATATGGCACATCTTTTGGTCCATGTGAAAACAAGTTTTTTGAATGTTAACTATTCTCTGACACTTTGGAGTTACTGTTGCTCTTCCAATTTCCATTAGGTCAACATATGGTTCATGGCAATACTGTACAAGTTTAAAATTTCATTACAGGAAGTAGTCTGGGGTACGACGAGTAACATGTGGCTCGCCCCTGCGAGGTGCTGGGTCAAACTGCAAGCTGAAAAACAAGACATATTTGTTGTTTATACTCGAAGACACCATTGTACTGACACTCAAAATCAAGAACATCATTCTTTCAAACTTTACTCTATTTTTTCCTATCAAATTTCAGCTTGCCTTAATGTAACAAAACTAGTTATAGTTCAATCATGCTTTTAATAAGGGTCTTCTAGCTGACTGCCTCCTCAAAGAGCCAAGGTAACTTCAGCCAGAGAGGATATGCTTTTATATACTAGGCTTCCTTATAAGATCAATTGTAAGATGGGTTCTACTAAATAAGTAAAATGTAGGTTTAAAGTTTTAATTTATATTAGAACCTATATATCACAAGTTTCTGTTGATGTATTTCAAAATACCATAGGTCTGTTTCAAAGGAAACTTAAAAATCAAATTGGAATGTATTTAGCAATGAGCTTTTCAACTCTTAAAGCTCCCATTAAAACTATATATTCAAATAATAGCAATCAACTACTCAGGTGTAGATACTTACAAAGAGTATTTTAGAGTATCATCAAGTTCCATGATTGCAGCTTGGTTACCACAACGATAACAATAGTTTGGAGCACTGAAAATCGTTACTACATTCCGGTCATGGCACCAGTTATATCCCTACAAGGAAAAAAGAAAGACATAAAAATACATTTTACTCCCTTATTTACAAAACTAAATGTTACTCAAGAAAAAAAACTTTTCTCTCAAAAAGCCTTGAAAAATAGCAACAGTTTCTAGATAACAATAATTTTCTGTGCTCTACACAACTTTTTAAATTAGAAACAATAACCAATACATCTTCTTAAATATCTGGCCTTCTGTAAACAGCACTGTCTCACCAGCCTCTCTTATTGCAGTGGCTCTAAACTGATCCAAGAATGAGTATATGGCCATTCCTTATAAAGGCAGATAAATACTCATAGGAGACCACAACCTTATTAATTCTCTCATCAGTCATAAGTGAAGGTCCCAAGGCGGTCATTGCTCAGGTAAAAAGAATAGATGCCTCTAGCATTTCTGGCTTTATTCAAATGCATCAGTTACTTTTAAAGTATTGTTCACAAATTTCTTTCCCTATCTTTAGCAAAGTCAGACTTTATTGATAACCACAGAATTGTATTAGAATTAATCTAAACAGGACCCAAATTTTATTTGTATGTTAAAAGTCAATGTTCTATGCTAAGAATTGAGCCCATTTTTCCCTTTTCTTCTTTCAAATCACTGTAATCTTACCATTCAAAAGGCTACTTAAAATATTTTGGTTTATTTCTTCCCAAACTCTCCTCCACACTTACACATTAAATATACGAAATAACAAAATTGAGATAATAAAATATTACATTCCCTCTTCTCCTGCCCCCTGAATCTTACTTCCCCACTCTTAAATCCCAAGCACTATCCTGTCATTAAGAATCTGTCAAGCCTGGTTGGTATGGCTCAGTGGATGAGCACTGACATATGAATCAGGAGGTCACGGTTCGATTCCTGGTTAGGGAACATGCCTCAGTTGTGGGCTCAATACACCGTAGGGGGCATACAGGAGGCAGCTGGCTCGATGATGCTTTCTCACTGATGTTTCTTTTTTAAAAAAATGTACTTGTATTGATTTCAGAGAGGAAGGAAGAGGGAGAGATAAAAACATCAATGATGAGAGAGAATCATTGATCAAACTGTCTCCTGCCAAGCCTTCTACTTACTGGGGATCGAGCCCGCAATCTAGGCATGTGCCCTGATCGGGAATCAAATTGTGACCTGGTTCATAGGTCTATGCTCAACCACTGAGCCAAGCCAACCTGGGCTCACTCACTGATGTGTCTCTATCTCTCTCCCTCTCTGAGGTTAATAAAAACACATTAGAAAAGAATCCTGGGGGGCGGGGGGAGGAGGGGGCTGTGTGTGTGTGTGTGTGGGGGGGGTGCGCGGGGGTCAACTGGGGAAAATGAAGACAAATGTAAAACTTTAGACAATAAAAAAAAGAATCTGTCACATTTATGGTGACGGACGGAGACTAGACTTTGGTAGTGAGCACACAATATCGTAATTGTATACTTGAAACTTAGATAATGTTAATAATCAACATTGACTCAAACTTAAAAAAAGAATCTCTGAAAACATGTTATCTATGAATTTCATGGTGACCAAAGCTTGAGATTTTACTTCTAGTGTGCACCTACTGAAAAGGCTCAGGCTACATGTTCTCATTAGTATCATTCATTTAAAACTCCCTAATATCTTCCTTCATTAAGTTTACATAAAAGGCAAATCAGGTTTCAAAGAACAGAACGTACCTCCATCACCAGCTGGTGAGCTCTAGACACCAACGTGAGGCCATTGGCATGATTAAATGTCTCAGAAATATCTTGCCCAAAGGTGTAACCAGCTCCTCGAGGAGATATACCCCAACCACCACGGTCATCTGGATCTGACCACAGCAAGTCACACATTGGACCCTAAAAAAGCAAGTTAAGTTAAACAGACTTGCAAAAATGGTTAATACATGATTTGAATAATTCATCAAAAGCAGACTTTATTGATAATCACAGAATTGTATTAGAATTAATTTAAACAAGACCCAAATTTTATTTGTATGCTAGAAGTCAATGTTCTATGCTAAGAATTGAGCCCATTTTTCCTTTTTCTTCTTTCAAATCATTGTAATTTTACCATCCAAAAGGCTACTTAAAATATTTGGGTTTATTTAAGTGGTGTTTGCTGAAAACAGTAAAAAGTTTTACAGTTACAAATATCTATGTCAAATAAATAAACTACTTCCAGATGTCTTTTAAGAGAAATAGCCTACATCAATGAGCCCCAATAACAAACCCTAATAATTTGCCTATAGTATACAAATGTCAATGTTAGGCACTAGAGCAGGGATGGGCAAACTTTTTGACTGGAGGGCCACAATGGGTTCTTAAACTGGACCGGAGGGCCGGAACAAAAGCATGGATGGAGTGTTTGTGTGAACTAATATAAATTCAAAGTAAACATCATTACATAAAAGGGTACGGTCTTTTTTTTTTTTAAGTTTTATTCATTTCAAACTGGCCGGATCCGGCCCGCGGGCCGTAGTTTGCCCACGGCTGCACTGGAGTCTAGTAATTAAGACAGAGACTCTGAAGAAAACTATACCCTATGTCCCAAGCCCAGTCCCACAAGTATGGCGATCTTGGCAGGTTCCTTATATTAGCTTCTTCTGAAGAATGGGTGGACAAGAGTGTTCACACCACATGGGGTCATTTTTGAGAATTAAACAAAAGAATACATATAATGAACTAAGTTACAATTAAATTTTTTCTTCCAAGAAGTTTGCTAAAAAGATTTTATTAACCAAATAAAAGTCATTACCTCATGGGGAACTTCTTGTAGGCGATCAAGTGCTCTGATGTGATCCAGTGTATCTATGGATGGCGAGAGGCCTCCATGTAGACAGAAGATCTGAAAAGAGTGGTTTATAATGTTAACCTCACCTAAAAACAACTTGAGACATTCTGGACTAAGGTGCAGACAGCAGCCCACATTATTTAACCCACCTGTATCTATGTTCTGCCACAACCAGGCTTGTCTCTGCACCTCCTCTAAGCCATCTTTCTCCCAACCCACTCTAAACTACTGAATACACTCCCTTTCTTCCTGATAAACCATCACCACTTAATGCAGACTCCACTTCAATCTGCTCCTCCAAGAAAATGTTTCTCTGATTTCACTCTCACTACAGACTATAATCTTCTTTTGCACAGAATTTTGTTATGGTCTCCTTAATTACATCTCCCAGATGTGTCCAGAAACAGTTTGAGAGGATGGATGTAGTCCCAACATATAGTTCAGGGCCTGATACAAAGGCACTTCAAAGAGGCCCCAAAGGGATGTGAGTGGACAAAGAATTACCGATCCTTAAACATTAAGAAAGCAGAATACTGAAAACAATCAGTGATGTAAGTTTTAAGAAGACCTACATACCTGCCCATCCACCAAAGCAGTGAGAGGAAGATAGTCAAAAAGATCTGTAAAATATTTCCAAACATTTGCATTTCCATATTTCCTTAAACACTCATCATAGAAACCATATACTTGTGTGATCTGTCTGCTCTCATGATTTCCTCGAAGAATAGTGATGCGTTCACGGTAACGAACCTGAAACAACAAAATGGAAAACAACATGAAATGCTGGCTCCTTCAAAAACCAAACAACAATTCAGCAAACCTTCCACAGGGAAATCTAGAGTTCTAACTTTATTGGGGGAAAAGACAAAAAACGAAAACCATTCCAAATCCTTTTACCACACTGAACTGAAACCACACATCTACAGGCACTTGTCCATGAGGTATTTGTCAACCCCATCTCAACTAAATCAAACTTCTACCACCAATTTTACACGAAGAGAATTATCAGCTATAACACTCTATTCATGAATTATTTCTTGTTAAATAATTTTTGGTAAATTTATAATTATGCAACAATCATCACAATCCAGCTTTATAATCATGCCATTACCCCCAAAAGATCCCTCATGCCTATTTGCAGTCACTCCCAACTCCCACCAACCACTGATTTACTTTCTATTGATTTGCTTTTCTAGAAATCTCATATAAATTAATCACACAACATGCAGTCATTTGTGTCTGGTTTCTTTCACTTAGGCGGAATATTTTTGATGCTCAACTGTATATGGATCAGTGATTTGTCTTTCTTAATTGCTGCATAGTATTCCATTGTATGGCCATACCATCTTTTGTTTCTTTATGCACCAGTTGAATGAATACTTGGATTGTTTGCAGTTTGGGGCTACAATGAATAATGTTACTATAATCATTTGAATGTACATGGTTAAAATTGAATTTATTGGGGTAACGTTGGTTAATAAAATTACTACATGATCTATATATTGTACTGTGTGCTTACCACCCCAAGTTAATGCGTGTACGTTTTTAATTTAATTTTTAAAATATTTTTAAATTGATTTCAGAGAGGAAGGGAGGAGAGAGAGAGAGAGAGAGATAGAAACATCAATGTTGAGAGAGGATCACTGATCGGCTGCCTCCTGCACCCCCCCCCGCCCCCGCCCCCCCCCCCCCCCGGGATTGAGCCCGCAACCAGGGCATGTGCTCTTGACTGGAATCGAACCCGGGACCCTTCAGTCCACAGGCCAATGCTCTTTCCACTGAGCCAAACCAGCTAGGACCATGTAAATTTTTATATGAACATATTTTCATTTCTCTTGGGTAGATTTCTAACTGAGTATAATTGCTGGGTCATATGGTAGGGATACATTTAACTTTTTGAGAAACTGCCAAACTTTTTCAAAGTGCAGAGCATTTTATATTCCCATCAGCAATGCATAAAGATTCAATCTCTCCACAAATTCACTAATACTTGGTATTATCAGCCTTACTGATGACAACCATTTGAATGGCTGTGACTTTAATTTGCATCTTTTTATGTGCTTACTGATATTTTCTTGGGTGAAATATCCAAATACTTCATCCATCTTTAAATTGTCATCTTAGTTATAACAGGTTTTAAATATATATATATATATATATATATATATATAGTATATATATATATATATATATATACTATATATATATATATATATATGAATACAAATACATTTTCCTTAGTGATGTCTTTTGAAGACCAAAAATAATTCTGATGAAGTCCAATTTATTAATTTTTTAATGGATCATGCTTCTGGTATCATAGCTAAGAAATCTATGTCTAACCCAAGTTTACAAAGATTTTCTAAGTTTTATTCTAGAAAATTCATAGCTTTAGCTCTCATATTTAGGTCTATGATCAATTATGGTCCATTTATATGGTATGAAGTATCTAAGTTCCTCTTCTTTTTTGTAAATGGATACTCCTGTTCCATCACTATTTGTTAGTTTCCTTCCCCCTTTATTCGTTTGTCATAATAAAGAATAGGCTGTCATAACAAAGCACCACAGACTGGGTGGCTTAAATATCAAATGTATTTCCTCACAGTTATAGAGGATGTTGATAGGATTGGTTACATCTGAAGGCCCCTGCCCTTCGCTAGTAAATGTCTATCTTCTCCAGTCTTATCATCTTTCCTCTGAATCTGTGTCCAAATCTCTTCTTATAAGGAAAACAGTCATATTGGATTAGGGCTCCCCGTCTGACCTCATTTTAATTACATCTTTAAAGACCCTATCTCCAAACACAGTCACATTTTGAGGTAATGGGGGTTAGGTCTTCAACACACGAAATTTGGGAGTAGTAGCGGCACAATTCAACCCTTAACAGCTTCAAACATGAATTCTTAAAGTTAACATATTCAATCCTTCTGAGCACTGGGATTCATATCCTGGGCTTTAAGGTCAGCTTATAAGTCTGCTCTTGTAATATCTAGAGCTACCACAGAAAGTTTCCATCATTTAATCTAAGCCCTTTATTTTACAGATGCAGAACATAATGACTCCAAAAATGTTCTGTAGCACTTTATATGATTCAGACTAGTAGCTTCAAACACATACATTATATTAGTTGCCTAAAATTCAGCTCTTGCCAAAACCACATCTCACTGCTTCTCCAATATTAGAAGTCTTCGGCATTTTACCATTCTGCATATTTAGTAAAATCTTTTCCCCAAAAGGTAAAGTCAATTTTTTTTATGGGAAAGACAGAAGCCTACCATACTAAACGCTATTTATCATTTCATGTTTCACCTTCAGACCTTTGTACATTTCCCAAAGCTATACCCGATATAAAGCAACTTGTTTTCTTTAATTATCCATTTCTATTGTTCTAGATTATCATGACATGCTTAATGGTTACAAACTAGTCCATTGAGATAAATCATATTTTAGATATTCACTTTCTGTTGGATATTTAGGTCAATTCTTTCTGATATTAAAAATAATGCTGCAGTTTATGTTTTCATATAAATAAAGCTCTTTTCTTCTTGAATTTCTACTTCAATAAAATTGTAATAGGACTACTCTGTCAAAGGATATAAACATTCCAACAACTGACATTTCATTCCTTTAAAATACTTAAAAAGTATCTAGAAAGGTAATTATATTCCCTCCACATCCCAATTTATTGATCTAAAATCTATCTGACCAGCCTTCTAATATTTTTTCAAATAATCAAAGGTTATTTTCTTCCTTAAGGAATAACCTTTTTTTGCCCTGGCTAGTGTTGCTATGGTTATTAGAACATCAACCCGAATACCACAGAGTCTCAGGTTCAATTCTGGCCAAGGGCATGTACCTGGGTTGCAGGTTCAATCCCCAGCCCCAGGTGAGGTGCGTGTGTGGAAAGGCAATCAATCGATATGTCTCTCTCACATCAATGTTTCTCTCTTACTCACTCTCCCTCCCACCTCCCTCCCACTCTCTAAAAATCAATAAAAAAAAAAAATCCTCGGGTTAGGATTAACAAAAAAACTCCCCACAAACACACAAAACCCTTTTTGTTTTTATTCTATACCATCCCCTTACTCAGACAGATAGACCTATGATTTCTAGGTCCCAAATCTAAATATTTGCAATCCTAAGTTTAAAGTTTTATTCCAAAACTTAATACTCAGAGAAAATCACAAATCTCTAGAAAAAAGAACATTCCAAAGGACTGTTTTACTCAGTTTAAAATATCTGAACATAAACTTGAAGTTACCTTAAGAGCTACAAGCAGAGTAACTGTTTCAACTGAGTAGTATCCTCTGTCAACATAATCTCCCATAAACAAGTAATTTGTATCTGGTGACTTGCCACCAATTCTAAACAGTTCCATGAGATCATGAAATTGCCCATGCACATCTCCACAGACGGTGACTGGACATCGAACCTCTTGCACGTTGGATTCTTTTGTCAGGATTTCTTTAGCCTACAGATAGAGAGAGAGAGAAAAAAATAAACCAATACACTTGACATTAAACATTAACAAATACATGTTTCTTCACACTTAATGTAGTGTAAGGTGCAACTCAGTAGAAAATGAAATTGCAGGCAATTATGATCCCATTATAAGAGGGCAAGATTTTGTTCCATTGGTCATCTCTCCTCGGAATCCAAAACCAAATGTGTATCAAGATGCACAGCCCTATTTCTCTCATCAGTATCAGGAGTTTTTAGGCCTATTAGTTGTCATCTAAGTAAACACTAAAGAAATTATATTATTAGTAGCTGTATAAAGATCAATGAAAATGGAGCAAGACATTCAGGTACCTAATTCCTTAGTTTTAGAGTTCTTTTTAAAAAAAATATATTTCTTTATTGATTTCAGAGAGGAAGGGAGAAGGACAGAGAGAAACAACAATGGTGAGAGAGAATCATTGATCGGCTGCCTCCTGCACGCCCCCTACTGGGGACTGAGCCCGCAACCCAGGCATGCGCCCTTGGCTGGAATCGAACCTGGGACCCTTGAGTCCGCAGGCCGATGCTCTATCCGCTGAGCCAAACCGGTTAGGGCTTTTTTTTTTTTTTTAATATATTTTTATTGATTTCAGAGAGGAAGGGAGAGGGAGATGAAAGATCAAAGAGGGAGAGAGAAACATCGATAAGAGAAAATCATTGATCAGTTGCCTCATGCACACCCCTAAATGGAGATCAAGCCTGCAAACCAGGCATGTGCCCTCACCGGGAATTGAACCATGAGTTCTTGTTTCATAGGTAGACACTCAATCACTGAGCTATGCTGGCAGGTCTCATCCTCTGGTATTCTGACTGCTATAATTTAAAGCCTATGTCCCTGAATTATGCATGGGCACAAAAAAGCAAAACACACACACACACACACACTCTCCCAAACTTTTTTGCTTCTCCTAAACCCCTAAAACATTTTTTCAGACCGTCAAATGTCTCAGCTACTTAACATTTGAAAAAAGATCAAGTTAAAAAAAAATAGTGTAATTAGCATCATACTCATTTTTTTTTACTGGAACCCTACTGAAATTCAGTCAAGTGGTAAATAATGAAATGAATGAATTCAAGGGAAAAAAAATTTGCTGTAAAATTTCCTAGCTTGGCCGGTGTGGCTCAGTGGTTGAGTGTCAAACTAGGAGGTCTTGGGTGACTCCTGGTCAGGGCACATGCCCAGGTTGTAGGCTTGATCCCCAATAGGAGGCAGCCAATCAATGATTATCTATCATCCTTGAATGTTTCTATCTCTCTCTCCCTTCCCTTTCTCTTCTCTGAAATAAAATATATATATTTTTAAAAACTTCCCATTTAAAATGGGAATAGGCTATTTTATTAATAAGAGACCATCACAAGTAACAGTGTGAAGCTAAATTTTATACCATCCTAATAAACAATTTGGAAAATCACTTGAAGGAAAGGAACCTTTAGGGGTATTAATTTATTTTCAACATCCTCTCAGAGTTCAGATTCAGAAATTAGACTTTATTTCAACCTGCTATTAAGCAATCAAGTATAAGGTGAATGACTTATATAGATCTGCTTGACATTCTTAGATATAGGTCATCCCTAGCCACCATAATAATATGAAATTACAAGCAACGCAGACTTAAATTAGACCTCACAGATCATCTAAGCCAAGATTTTTCAAGGAAATAAAAGAGAAAAAACATGAACCAACAGATTCACCAACCACTTATAATCAAGCAAACACTTAAAAATACAATATGATTACAACTAAGGAATTTTTTTTTGTATAAAAAGACCAAAAAGCATTAAAATGTTGATTGTTAATTTCAGTGGAAAAACTTTAAGAACAATATGACTGTCATAATCCTACCACAGCAACAAAACTACTCATTTCTTCCAGTTTTTACCTACATACAGACCTCATGTCTATAAGTGCTCAACATCTCGTTTGTGTTCTAATATTTCATATTCACTAACCCAATTTCCTACAGCATTATAGTGATCATTTTAAACTGCTGTAGAACATCCTCCTGAACAGACTTATGCACGTACTAGTGTTATCTGAATGATTTCCTTTCAGAGTATTTTCAATTGATGGGATTACAGAGCAAGATAGTATTTTTTAGTTTCATATGTACTATACAACAGGATTATGCTTTTTGTTAGTGGTGGGATGTGGAAGAGCTGCTGCTGCCTCTGAAGCAGTAAGCAAGCTTTTCACTTAGTTCCACCACTCCAAACACTCCCACCAAGGTCCCAGAATCTGTCTACCCTGGGTGAAGCAAGACCTTCTAGCTGGATCAGCCGTGGGCAAACTACGGCCCGCGGGCCGGACCTGGCCCGTTCGGCTGTTCTATCCGGCCCGCGGAGCCGAAAGAGCGGAGGGTTCTCTTGCTCTCCCCTCCGCTCCTTCACCAGCAGCAGTGTTAACATGGCAAAGTCGGAAACACGGCTGCAGCTCCTTCTTCTGAGTCCAGTTTAAGAACCCATTGTGGCCCTCGAGTCAAAAAGTTTGCCCACCCCTGACCTGGATTCTACCCCCCTCACCCACTCACCATTTGGACTGACTTTGGGTGTCCTAACAACCTTATTAGCATGATGCTTTATCTTAAGCAACTGCCTTATATAATCAATGGGCTGAATCTGACCATTTCTGGCATAGACTTGCCGAATTCCTTGATGGGCTACCAGAATACAGTTTAAGAATCAAAGAGCTAAGTAGCACCACCAGCAGCAGCAACAGAATGGAGGTTAAAAAAAAAAAAAAAAAGTGATACCTGCCAAAAGGAATTTCCAGCCCAGAAAGTGAATTCAGAGAGTGGAGCAAGTGGCCAATTCACTCACCCCTCTAGCACCCCAGTTCCAACCATTTCCAGCAGCAGTGCTCCTGTATCTATCTGGAGTCCAGCTTCCATTTCCCCACTGTCAGATCCCTTGTCCACCTTCTCTTCCTCCATGCATGACCTATAGCCCATAGGCTATACTGGGGTTTCAGGTTATAGTCAAGAATATAATAGCTCAACTTTCTACTTTGGGGGCATGCATGGACTACAGATCTTGCTTGACTCCTCTGCATCACCAGCTTCCTGGACCAGAAGTCACATACAACCTACTGGTACCACTACAGTCACCAGCCACCTCAATCAGTACTCAGTTTCTCTTTCCACCCAGGGATATGTAGCTTCAAGCCTGGTTTTAATTCAACTACTTAACTGCTTGGATTATAAGGACCAAACTGCCTCCTGGAAGTTTAACTTCAAGGATGACTACTTGGATTATAAAGATCAGACATCTTGTGGAAATTCCAGATTTTGTGAGGACCTGTAGAAACTTTGTTGTGTGGGTGATTTTCAAATATACTGGGCTGGACATTCCAGTTTTAGTATGGTTTTGCAAACTAATGTCACCACAATAAATTCAATTAAAAAAAAAAAAAGAGAGATGGGATGATGCCCAGACTCATCTTCTGGAATACTTGAAGGAAAAATGAAGGTCCTTAGAGGGGCCCACCAATCAGCAAACTGAAATGGACAAATCAACCTACTTAAGATCCTGTCATAGTCTTAGATCATTGGTTTTCCTGATTTGCAAAGTGATCAAAAGCATTCTATCATGTGCAACCAAAACAATAAGAACACTAAACTGTAAGGGAAAGAGGGGACTCCCGCACAGAGCCTACATAAGCAGAGGTGATCCAACCGTTTAGCCAATTCTGATTGAATCTTAAAAAATGGACAGTATCTCAAGTTCACTCGCGTCTCATGACCAACTGTTAGTTGGCACTGAAAAACTTCAGGGCTGTGTGAATTGTGCAAATGATTGTCCTAGATGCACTACTTTATTTTTAATGTTTACGAGGAGTCAATACGTAGTTTAAGAGACCATCAGTGTCTTATATAAATGATATACCAGCGGTTTTTAATCTATGATCTCAGACTTCAAAACTGTGATCACCTGTTATTGTATGCGACCTTGAACTCAACCTTTGTAGGGGTTCTTCTGTGATTAAATAGGTTATAATGATAAGTAAAATTCAGAGCAACCAAGTACTTATCTAAAAACATTACCTTTGCCTGGAGGTGCTGCACTGCAACTTTACATCAAAATGTCTCTGGACAAGGAGAATGAGAGAAGAGGACACAAATTCATCTGCAATTTATGGCCAGTAAGTCTAGCAGTAAAGAGACACTGGTTAATTGCTCTGGCCCTAATAAACTTATAAACTGAGATCATTATTTATGTTTGCAGATGTTAACTGGAAAAGTTATATACGTGTAAACCTTTTCTTCCTGTATTTAGCAGGTATTGTATCTAACGGTTTGGGCCTGTGTGAAGCGCATGCAAGATCGTGCATGCGCGCACACATACACATTCACACCAGATTATGCCCAACTTGTTATGCAACATGCTCAGCTATCCTATATAATAAAAGCCTAATATGCAAATTGACCGACTGGCAGGACGAGCGGTCACTATGACCTGCACTGACCACCGGGGGCAGACACTCAACGCAGGAGCTGCCCCCAGCCTGCAGGCCCCCGACAGGCGGGGGTTAGGGCTGGTGAGCAGGCGGTGCTAGGCCACCCAATCGCCCTGCCGGTAGCCCCACAGATTGGCCCTGATTGCCAGCCAGGCCTAGGAACTCTACCCATGCACGAATTTGTGCCCCAGGCCTCTAGTTTCAGATATAAAATGCTATCTCCTGATTTAACTGGCACTTTTCCTTTAAGATTTCTAACTTTTTATTCCATGTTTATTTACTACCAGTTATTTCTCCTCTTATACAAATTGTCCACACATACTCTTCAAGTAGTCACAGAGTTGGGTGATGATCTTATGAATTTTTTCTATTAAAATTCTGATTATTAATTCCAATATTCATTGGAACTCTAGCTCAAGTAAATTTAACATTTCACACTCTAATCATACATCTTCACCAATATAGCCATAAAGGCATAGGAGAAGCTGAGAAAAATGCAATCTTTGAATTTTACTTTTCAGTTAAACAATTCAAGACATTTTAAAACTTTTAATTTAGCCAAAACCGGTTTGGCTCAGTGGATAGAGCGTCGGCCTGCGGACTGAAAGGTCCCAGGTTCGATTCCGGTCAAGGGCATGTACCTGGGTTGCGGGCACATCTCCAGTGGGGGATGTGCAGGAGGCAGCTGATCGATGTTTCTCTCTCATCGATGTTTCTGACTCTCTATCTCTCTCCCTTCCTCTCTGTAAAAAATCAATAAAATATATTAAAAAAAACAACTTTTAATTTAAAGTTTAATTTACAGCAAAATAAATTTGCAGGCAAGAATACTTTTTTCAATATCTTAAGAGAATTTCACTTTGCTTTTTGCTGCTTTAAAAAAGACAAAAGATAGGTTTCTTTGATTTTCATAACTATGCAGAAATTATGTTTTAAGATAAATTAATATATATGGCTAGATTTTTACTTTGGTGTGATACATAAAGTAGTGCATATTAGCTCTGGAAGCAAATGAATTTATGTTAGTTATCTTCAATTATCAAACCTGTTTTTATACTACTTGTCTTTCATTAATTATACCAAACAGATGGTTCTAACATTTTATGAAACAAGTCTTCTTTGATTAAAATCTGTATGATTAAGCTTCATATAATCATCTTCATCTCTAACCAAAATAAATGATCATTTTCTTTAAAACCATATATCTGACCTCAATCTTTACTAACCGACCTACACATGTGCATAAATTAAACATTCCCAATCATTCCTGCATGGGGGAAGAAATGTTAATCTACTAAGCTGAGAAATGTTGCTACATACATAGTTTATTAAAAAATTCTCACAACAATTGATCATAAAACTAGAACCACTCTGGGTCTGTTTCCTCCCTGATCTGTAAAAGATGACTTGGCCTAGGTCCGTGGTCGGCAAACTGAAGCTCGTGAGCCACATGCGGGCGCACATACAGTGCGATTGAAACTTCATGGCCCATGCGCAGAAGTCGGTTTTCGGCCTGGACGAGTCTATTTTGAAGAAGTACTGTTGATATTTGGCTCTGTTGACTAATTAGTTTGCCGACCACTGGCTAGGTCTTTAAGGTTCCTTCTAACACTAAAATTCTACTCCATTCTAAAGTCCTTCTTAAAAGTCTTTTAATGAAAAGTCAGAGCCACACAACAAAATAGATGGTGGGCATTACTACTAGTTTACAAATGATGGGTGCAGAGAAATAAAATTCCCTCGATCACCACTAGTACAAATGTTCTAAAACCTTTCCTATATAGTTTACAAAAGTTCAACCTTCTGACTAATCTGAAACCCTGCTATTAAGAACAAAAAGCAGTCCTAACCCGTTTGGCTCAGTGGATAGAGCATCAGCCTGCAGACAGAAGGGTCCCGGGTTTGATCCAGGTCAAGGGCACATACCTTGGTTGCAGGCTCCTCCACAGCTTGGGCCCTGGTCAGGACGTGTGCAGGAGGCAACCAAGCAATGTGTTTCTCTCATTTAGAAACAACAATATTTCTCTCTGTCTTTCCCCCCCTCTCTCTTCCACTCTCTAAAAATCAATAGAAAAATATCCTCCCTAGAGGGTTAAAAAAAAAAAAAAAAGCAAACTAACAAATCCCTGTGATAATGCTATTTAGACAAAGCTAAATACTGAAAGCCAGTAATGCATGTAATAGGGGCTTAAACTTTTTGATTGAATGAATTCCAAGAACAAATGTACAGTGTCACATTGTTAATAGCATCAAATGACACTCCAGAACCTTTGTGAACTACACTTCTGTATATGACTTTAGCTGCTAAATAAACAAACTGTTTCCCAGGGCACTCTAGAACAAAGGTTCTCAAGCTTCTTTCAGCCCCCCCAACAACATAAATGTAAAAATTCCAATCTGTAGTAGTAATTAAATGATTAAGGCAGAGGTGGGGACAGGGAGTGGTGCCAGAGCAATTGGCCAGCTGGTCATGTACAACCTTTAGACACATATTTCTGTCACTGCCTTGTTCACCCATTCCAAGCCACAATACCAATACATAACTAGGCAATAGTAACTCGGTTTTGTGAAAGTAAGCTATTAACCCCAGGTTGTTACTTTATAGTTCTTTCAGACCCTAGCCCAGGGGTGGGCAAACTTTTTGACTCGAGGGCCACAATGGGTTCTTAAACTGGACCGGAGGGCCGGAACAAAAGCATGGATGGAGTGTTTGTGTGAACTAATATAAATTCAAAGTAAACATCATTACATAAAAGGGTACCGTCTTTTTTTTCAATTGTTTTATTCATTTCAAATGGCTGGATCCTGCCGGCCTGTAGTTTGCCCACGGCTGCCCTAGCCATTTATTGACAAGCCATTAAGTCTCAACTTCAGCTTCTTCTACTACTTCTGCTCCAGAAGTAGAGAGAAAAGCTATTTAAAACAAAAGGAAATCTTTCCCCGTCCTAGTTCTAGTCCAATTCAGATTTCACTTGCGTAGGACTATAGGTTGAGGATTTTTTCAGACAAGGATGGTAATAGGAAATGAATTAAAAAAAAAAAGTGATATAAGCATAACCCATGGACACAGACAGTAGGGGGGTGAGGGCATGTGCTGGGGGGGAGGGGGGCAAATGGGGAGAGGTCAATGGGGGAAAAAGGAGACATATGTAATACTTTAAACAATAAAAAAAAAAAATTTTAAAGTGAAAAGAGAGAATTGGACCAAGTAGAAAAGAGTTAAAAAAAGGGGGGCGGGTCCCTTGCCACATAAAACTTTTCCTATCTCTCCTAAGCACCTTAAAAAAAAAAAAAAAAAAGATTCTTGGCCCTGACCGGCTTGGCTTAGTGGATAGAGCGTCGGCCTGCGGACTGAGGGGTCCCAGGTTCGGTTCCGGCCAAGGGCACATGCCTGGGTTGCGGGCTTGTTCCCCGGGGGGAGAGGGGGGAGGCGGGAGGCAGCCGATCGATGATTCTCTCTTATCATTGATGTTTTTATCCCTCTCTCCTTCTCCCTTCCTCTCTGAAATCAATAAAGAAATATATATATATTTTAAAAAAAGACTCTTGCCTACCATTTCTTCAACCCAAATCCAATGTCTCCTGGTTTTCCGAGCTTAACTCCTCTAAACTAAACTAATATTCCATGTGACTTATGAGATAAGGAAATACCTGCTGTCATAAAAAGTGTGAACACCAGAGTGTTGATGCAAATATTATCCCATACACTCCTGAAATGCTCATCATTCTTTCTACAGAATGCGTTTCACTACTACCAATATTTGTAGACACAGGACTCTTGACTCTGAAACAAAGAGAGTTGGAGAACTTGTGTAACTGAATAGTAGGGCTGTTCATCTTTTCGGTGTTTCCTCATTAAGTCAACTCAAAACCAACTGCATTACTGCTTTTTGCCTGGAAGATCATGAAACAAAGAGGCACAAACAGCTTTGACTGGAAGCTACGAGGATAAAAAGAAAGGCAATTTATACACTGTAATGAACAATAATGTCAGTTATGCTTTATTAGAATATTTCAGAGCTTAGTCTATGGATCACAATTTACACAATCTGAGAATACATAGAAAATAAACTGGAGTTTTCACCTCATTAATCTTATTTGAGGAGGGAATACAGTTAGCCACATCCAAAACTGAAGAATAATTATTGTCTACTCCTCCAGGACACAGTGAAACAACAGTTATGTGACAGGAATAGGGAACTTCCAAACAATCAAAATAAAAGTAATGCTTTATTTTACAGAGCTGTTGATTCTACAACTCAGTCTGGCCCAATTCACCTGCATCTTCTATTAACACTACCTAAGAATCTAAAAGGGGGCTGTGAAGCAAGGCTAGAACATTGGTCTTAGAATCCTTAAATCTAGGCAATCTCAATTTAGCCTCTGCAGTTAATAACTTTACCGTCCTGAGCCTCTAGTTTCTATTTATAATCGAGGACAATAACTGTTACATAAACTTAAGAGAACTATGCATGTAAAGTATGATGAACATAATATTCTGTATTATGCTTCCCTGCCAACTGTTTTCAATGTTCATATTACTTTTATGAAAATGAACCAAACAATGTAAACCAAACACATATACAGACTAGCAAAAAACATATTACACACTTCATAAAATAATTTATCTTTGGTCAAATATTTTATAGCTCTTCTAATTAGAAAGAAGGGGTTTGTTTTCTATATACTCATGTAAGAAAGGTTAAAACTAAGTGAAGCCTAATGACTGCATTTTATTTATAGTGCTTGTAGAGCAATGGAAAACAGCATACCTAGTTAAAGAACTGCTTTGAGAAAAAAAAAATCTGGCTATCAAACAACATTCTCTACAGGTTTGGTAAGAACTGAAAGCACAAAGCCAAAAATCATACCTAAATTAAACCACTGCTGAAGTCTTTTAATAAAAGACTGTTTACTGTAGTTAATGTGAAAAGCCAAGTTGACACTAATATTTTTTCCCATCTGTAGATGGAAATATACCAGTCCAATTACACAGATGTAGTCATGTTACTGACTATAGAACTGTGCCTGACACAAAACTGCACTCACTTACCACAAATTTTTAAACAATCAACAAATTATGATCCCAAAATGACAAGGTATACTGCACACACACAACCACCTTGGCTTTTTTAAGAAATACATTTTATTTATTTTTACAGAGAGGAAGGGAGAGGGATAGAGAATTAGAAATATCGATCAGCTGCCTCCTACACACTCCCTACTGGGTATGTGCCCGCAACCAAGGTACATGCCCTTGACCGGAATCGAACCTGGGACCCTTGAGTCCACAGGCCGACGCTCTATCCACTGAGCCAAAACAGTTAGGGCACGTTGGCTTTGATATAACCCTTAATCACATTTGAGGGGTAGAGGAGCTTGACTTGTTAATAACATAAAACTATGTTCACTCTTGGATCCTCTGCATTTGAACACCTACCACTGTTCAATGTTGATGAGATATCACAATAATGGCCTCTACATTTTAAAAATTACAATAATCTCTTATGATGATCTTTACTACTTTAAGTATTTCATTCAGATTAGGCATTTTCAGATATATAAAAGGTTTTAAAATTATCATACCTTCTCATAATCAAAGAAATAATCAACTATTACTAAGTAGCTATTTCCAACAAGTATCTTTTCTTAAAATAAAAAAACTATTGTACTAATGAAAAAAAAAATTTCCCTCAAGATTTTTAAAAAATGTAGCGTTCACCAGATGGGTTATTAGCCATACAAATATTAACAGTGAAAAGGGAATTTTTGTTTTACTAGGAAGACTTGTACAAAAGATCATTTCAAGTCACGTATTCTAACTCATCCCACATACCTAAAAAAAAACTGCCTTCAAATTAATTTAGTCTGGAAATAATTATAATAATAATACCAAAAGTTGAAACACTTACAAGCTAAAGACAATAGGAAGGCTGTGTGATGGTATCCCCCCAAAAGGCTCATCCATTTCTTGGAAACCTACCTACAAATATTATTTCCCATCTTTTTGGCTCTAAGAATTAAAATCTGGACAGGCTGGATGAGCAAGAGAGATCTAAGCATAAATTGATTAACCTCACTCATCTTAGTTTTACAAAAATGTGGAAAACAAAGAACATTTACTAGATGCACCAAGCTTCATACACCCCACCTAAGCATCAAATATTTCGTCTGTAGTCTCCAACACAAACCCTCTACTTCTGTGGTCCATTTACTACTGATTTCCAACTAGATTCAGACTCCTTGAGAATAAACATTCTGCATTGCTTTCCATTCCTCTCATAAAAGGAAGCAATCTTGGATATTCAGTAGGTTTTCAATATTTAAACACAAAGCACTCATTTAAAATGAAATTGTATAATCTCAAATTAAACATGCTTTAAGTCTACAGACAAGAAAATGGGTCCTGGTTGGGTAGCTCAGTTGGTTAGAGCATAATCCCAGTAGACTGTGGGTTCAATCCTCGCTCAGGGCACATACAAGAATCAACCAGTGAATGCATTAAATAAGGAGAACAACAAATCGATGTTTCAAAAAAGAAAATGGACCAAGTGAAGTGGTTGCCCCAAGGTCAGTCACAATTATTCACTAGTGTCCAAGTCTAACTTTGCAGTCCCATGATTTTCCAATTACATCATTACTTCTCTTCCAATATTTTCTACACAAATGACTAGTCATCTAGCCAACTGCTGACTAAGTCTTTATGTAAAGTACTAAACTCTAAAAGTCACTAAAATCATCACTTATGGTACCTACAAATTAAGACCTAATAATATACATTAAATAATTCTGAAAAGCTTATTTGTACATCTTTAAAATAAACACCATCCTCATTTGATGCAGGGAAATTAAGGATCAAGAAGCTACCATTACAATGCAGCTCCAATAGATGATGTGCCACCTCACTAACTAGGAGAGTTTTGTTTGGGCTTGGGATAAATAAATCTGAATTTGCCTCACTTAAACTGCAATTATTTATAGCATAATTTCTTTAAAAGCCTATTTTAGGGGTATATAGGCCAAACTCATGAACCTAATTTTCACATCAAACCACAAACAAGTCAGCATAATTGCTCTGTAATAACTTCCTTCACTAATACAAAGTGATAACATAATATTTCACAACTCTGTATTAAAATAAAATGCTGCAAAGTTCACTTTAAAAAAGGGTAACTAA
Source organism: Myotis nattereri (assembly GCF_964212035.1). NCBI lineage: Eukaryota > Metazoa > Chordata > Mammalia > Chiroptera > Vespertilionidae > Myotis > Myotis nattereri. The sequence goes on from NC_138080.1 coordinate 76,866,313, forward strand.
GATGGACTAATGAAACGGACTACAAGATCCTAATTTCAGCATCTGTAAGTCCGCAACACAGTAAACGCTCAATCGACAGCTATTATTATTACTACCACTTAAAGCCACAAAAATACAAACAAGTAACTTTCCTAACAAAGAGCCGGGACACAAAATTTGCTGCTCTTACAATTGATGTTGCTCATTTAAAAAAAATAAATGGCAAAATGCCAAGTACGTTAAGCTTAGAGAAAGATTTCCCACTACCCAGTTTAGGTCAGCATAGAAATCATAAATTCAACTGACATTTGACTTCCAATCCCAAAACTCCATATACGGTATGATCCAACAAATTCTCCCATTTCTTCCAACGATGAAAAAGAACTTAAATGCCTCCCTATATCTACCACCATGACCTTCGTAGAAACTAGGTTAAGAGATTTGTTGTTAAATTCTTAAAAGACGCGCTTTACAAAAAGACTGCTCAGCGAATTTGGCGCAATCCCCCTAGGACAGCACTAAAGCAGTGGGGCCCCTCGATAGGTCTCAGGGTCTGGCCTACAAGCTCGCCTTTGGGGGGACCCTCTGGGCAGCTTTGGAGCTGAGACTCAGTCCTGAGTCCAAGGGAAAAGCCTCCGGCCCACCTCACAGGAGAGTCTCAGGTTCTGTCTCCGGGCATTTGAACCCAAGGCCTCCTGCCCGGATCTCAAAACCACCCCCACCCGGGGTCTCCGCTCCCCCAGCACCCGTCCGACGCCGAGGCCGGGAGGCTCCGAAGCCTCGGAGTGGGGTGAACGGCGCCATTTTAGGCGCCAGAGGCAGGGACAACCCATCTCCGCGCGAGAGGCAGGGGGCGCCGGGTCGCCTGGGAATCGCCGCCCGACCGCGCCGCGCCGGACCCCGGTCTGGGAGGCGCCGGGGGCCCGGGCGGGCGGCCTCCGCCATGTTGCACCCTCCCCACAGCCACCCCTTTCTCGGCGGGCGCAGCCCACGGCGGCTCCCGTAGCCGGAGTGTAACTCACCTTCTCGCAGAGGCTCTTGACTTGGGGCTCGGAGAGCTGCTTGCACTCGTTCAGCTGCTCGATCCACTGGTCCAGTTCCTTGGTGAACACCTTCTCGTCCATGATGCCACCCGCCCGAACAGGCTGCCGCTCCGCGCTACACCCGCGCCGCCGCCCGCACACGGGCCACACGCACACGCCGCCGCCGGTCCCCGAGGTACTGGTGTGGTTCCTGGCGGTGGCTCGGCGCTGGCTCTGGCCCGCTGGCTCTCCCCGCAGTGCTCGGCCGCTGGCCGCTGTCTTCCTCAGCTAGCTAGAGCTCCCGAGCTCGGCTCTCTGTAATGGCGGCCGCCGGCGTGGTGACGTCACGCCAGGCGTCAGGAGGCGGCGGGGCGCGGAGGGGTGGAAGGGCCGCGGCACGAGCTGCGCAACTGCGGAGCCGACCCAGGACGGCCGCCAGACCGGAAGAGGGGCGGGAACCGGGGGCCCAGGCGCAGGCGCAACATCGCCCGCTGGTAACAGGCACCTTGGGCATCGGGCGTGGTCCCCCAGGAGGGTGGGGCCCAGGGGGAAGGGCGGCCCGAGTCCGGGCCAGCGCAGTGATCGCGGCGGGGAGCTGGGCTGATCCTGGGGCACGACGTCCTACGCTGCCGGGGCGGGGGCCTGGCGCAGCGCAGTCCGGGCGGACGGGGCCTCCCAACGGCCAGAGGCCTTTGCCGAAAGGTGCTGCGCCCCGGCTCTTCGCCGGCGACCGCAACCAAATCGGAAACGAGAACTGCGACCCCACCGCCCCTCCGCGGTGCATCAGCGCCGGAGTTGCTTGGGGTTCCTGCATCTTTGTGGGAAGGAACGAGCGCAGAGTTGTCGCCTGGGTGGAGGCCACCTCCACCTCGGGTTGGCACCTTGTAATTAGGTCACTCGTAGGCGGAGGAGGGTGTACCTCCCGGGGGAGTGCTGCGCAGTGCACCCGACTCCCCTGGCGCACACCTTTCCCTGCTCCTAGGCCGCTGGTCGGTTACGATGGCTGGGCCGACGCTTGGGTTTTTCTCTGGCCCCGACTTCGCCCGGCTTCCTCACACCCCTCGCAGCCTCGCCGATTTGTTCTTCTGCCACAGGTGTGCTCTTTCCTGACTCCAGTTCCTCCCGGGAATGAGAGACATCACACACACACACACACACACACACACACACACACACACACCCCTGCACGCCTTGGGCCACTTTCTAAAGGGAAGGGTGGAAGAGATGGACGCACCGGTCCTGAACCGGTGGTGGTAGAAACGGCTACCATCCGCGCTTAAAGAAAGCTTGGCTGTCTTAGGATCAAACCTCAGTCTGGCTGTGAATCTCTCTGGGGTTTGTGATATGTTTTCACATCCCAATGTCCCTGCATTCACAAAAATATTTTGGCTCCAACTATATGCCAGATCCCATGCCTGGGAGAGAGACGGGGGTCTTCCCAATAGACGAGGTACTCTGACTCGCTGGGGCTTGTGTTCATTCTCCCAGCAGTGCTCTTTAAATGATCTGGGGATAGACAGGCAGAAGGGAGATTCTGATGTCCACAGGATCCGAGAGAAGCTTTGCATTTAACCTTAAAGCACCAGGCAAAAGTTGAACCTGGTCCCCTGTCTTCTAGACTCCCTACCCTAGAGGGGAATGCTCGCCGCAGCTCTGAGGGCAGCATCCTGACCAACAAGCTGAAGAAGGTCCTGGAGGCCCAGATCAGCCAATGAGGGACTTGAAAATTCTTCATTCAAGACAACCTGCTTGACCAGGCCAACTGGGTTGGCCTTACCCGGCTGGAAATTGCAATTCTACTTTCCCTTCTTACCTCCCAGTAGTGTGGCCTAGGAGAAAGTTACTTAGATCTACTTCCCCAAAAGATCATGTGTAGCCAAAACCGGTTTGGCTCAGTGGATAGAGCGCCGGCCTGCGGACTGAAGGGTCCCGGGTTCGATTCCGGTCAAGGGCATGTACCTTGGTTGCGGGCACATCCCCAGTGGGGAGTGTGCAGGAGGCAGCTGATCGATGTTTCTCTCTCATCAATGTTTCTAACTCTCTATCTCTCGCCTTTCCTCTCTGTAAAAACTCAATAAAATATATTTTTTTTAAAAAAAGATTATATGTAATTAACTAGTCTGGGGAAAAGTTATTTTAGCTCAAGTCTGACTATGTTTTGCAATTAGCATCCCCAAATAATACAGGAGTAAGAGTTGAGACCATTTAGAATGAATAAAGAAGAAAACTCATCGCTTGGTGCCCACCATTGTAAAGACATGCCCAGTGTGCTGTCTTAGTCTTCAGGTTTCCTGGCACCTGTCTCATGGGGCAAGAAGCAGACGGGCACTCAGAAAAGAGAAGGGACTTGTCCAAAATAGTGATCAGGATTTAAAATTTCATACTCCCAAGTGCCAAGTCTTAATCTCTCTCACACAACTGACCTCCAAGGACTGAAATATGACAGGTTCTATATAATTTCCCTTTGCTGGAGTTCTTATCTAGAAAGGTAGGATGATCTTAGTTTGGTCTATTAAAAAGTATTGAGCACTCTGTATGTACTAAGATTATAATGAGTGGGTTTTTCAAAGGTGCTGTGAGCTCCTTGTTGCTAGCTAGCAATTAATGTAGGTATTATTTGTTTTCTCTTGATGCAGATTACTTGGCTCACCACCCCAAAATGGAGGGAAGATATAATTATATATACTTAAAACAGCTTGCCAAGTAATTAGATGCCAGGACTTAACTTCTTAAGCAATGAATTCGAGGAAGCTCTTATTAGCATTCAAACAGTGGAGTAAAGCATATAGAACTAAACAATATAGAACTAAATCAGAATGTCTTTAGAAGAAATCTAAGATGTTTTCTTACTCTGTAGAACTCAAAGTAGCTCATGGATCTTAAAATTCAGCGTGATTAATCTGGTCTGGACTAATTGGCCTGACTTTCTCAATTCTAGAACTGAGGAATACTTTGAACAGATTAAAAAACAAACAACATATTTTTTAAAAAAATTCTTGGCCAAAAAACAGAGTGAATAAAGAAAATATGCTTTCAAAAAGAATCTTTGCTCAGAAGACAAATTCATTATGCAGCGAGTCTGAGTGTGCCTATGATATTTAAACATGGCTATAAATAAAAATCATCTGATGATGGGGGTGGGGTAAGAGGAAGATAACCTTGACCAAATAGCTTCATAATAGGCACTCTTTAGCGATGGTATAAAAATTGACATTAAACATAGAGAAGGAATGAGATGTATTTTGTCAGCCATTCTCTTGGCCTTATGTGAGGTTTATTTTGTTGTTCCTTCCAGTTGCCTGACTTCTAAAGTTACTGAGACAGAAAGTAGAGCTTTGTAGGTTAAGAAGTGGCTCTGGAATCTTCTTTGAATTCTGGTTCTGTAACTGCCAAGGTATGTGAAGTTTGGCAAGTTACCTAACTTTTCTGAGTCTCAATTTTCTCCTTCATAAAGGGAGGATAATTGTAATAGCCAAATAACACGGTTCTTCCGAGAATTAAGCGAAATTATAAATTTAAGACACCGAACAGTATATAATAAATAACCAGTAAGTATTAGATATTATTTCTAAGTGGTCTCTGATTCCTTTTCCCCCTCTTTATATTTTTCTTTATTGACTTCAACGAGGAAAAAAGAGATAGAAACATCAATGATGATAGAGAACTATTTATTTATTTAAATATATTTTTATTGATTTTAGAGAGGAAGGGAGAGGAAGAGAGAGATAACATCAATGATGAGAGAGAATCATTGATCAGCTGCCTCCTGCACGCCCCCACTGGGGATTGAGCCTGAAACCTGGGCATATGCCCTGACTGGAATCTAACCATGACCTCCTGGTTCATAGATCAATGCTCAACCACAGAGCAACACTGGCTGGGCGGTCTCTGATTCTAAATATCCCTAATGCCAATTGGAGTCCCTCGATGCCTGCCATGAAATACATAGTGGTCTTTGGACACAAAATAATGATACCATATAGACACAGAGCCATTGGATGAAGTGGTGATGAGGGAGAAAATTCAAGCAAAGAGAGGTAGAGATTGAACAAAAAGAATACCCCTCTTTTCCCTTGCTATCAAGCAAACATTCAGAAGGCTTGTTGTGCAGAGAGAGAGAGTCACAAGAATTAACACAGCTGGTCAGTTTTATGCTCCTGTTGGCTCATAATCTTATATGTGAAAAGGGTGCCATATCTGATAACATGTTCTTTGCACCAAGACCTTCTATCCCCAGAAGTCCCAAAATAAAGACCTGAGCAATCAACATCTTAGTGGCTTTGCCTATGAGAAACCTGCTATGATCTGACCAATCAGAACTGCCCAACAATCAAAAAATTTCGGGACTCAGGATATGTAATGATGTTTGCAACTCACTGGTATCTATCCCTGTTTCTCTCCTTTGTGGTTTTCAGAAAAATTAAACTTTACTGCCCCTTCACCTGGAATTAGAATTTTATAAATGTGGCCAAAATGTTGTGGCCAGGAACTTTGCCATAGAAATAATATAGCCCTTTCCCCCAGCTACTACAGTTTGGCTAAAGAAAAATTAAAAGAAGAGAAATTACCATGTCCCATGGTAATGTCCCTGATATCCAGACATTATTCTCAGTTATAGAGGAAATATTTTTTTTTCTGCTACATAAAAAAAGTCTCTGGAATGGAAGGCAAAGTTCATCACTCCAGAAGACTGGGTAAACATTAAGAATACTGCCACCAACTTTGTACCTATTAAAAATCTTATCATAGGAGTATGTTTAGTGACATAGAACATTATTCACATTATGTTATTAAGTGAAAACGTTCCTTATAAAACAGCATGTGGCTATAACCCTAATTTTATTAAATATGTATTATAAATACATGTTTATAGGAGACTTTAGAAAGATACACAGTGAGGTATTAACATCAGTTACTTCTGATGAGTGGGATTGTTTTCTATTTTCTTTTTAGTTAAGAAAACAGTTTGGTTCAACTGTAATGAAAACATATTGCTTTTATACTTGTGCAAAGAAAATCTTCAAAATATCTGAGTAAACTTGATAAGTTACCTCTTTGGGGAATTGTAGCCCCAAAGAACATGTAGCAACAGTTCTGTTAAATTTTCACTATGCCCTAGAATATTACTCAAGGGCCCGCACTTGTGAAAAATGCCTCACCTCTCCTGTGGCTTTCTCACATGGTTCCTCAGAAAGCATTTCAATATGACCTTTTTTCCTGCCTTCTCTCTCACTAAAAGCTCTTCCCCTCAGCTCAGTCAACCCCTTACTCTTCCAGACCAATGTTCTATTCATCCATTTCATTCCTTCTTTCTCCTCTTTGCTCAGCGTGTTCCTGCTCTCCAGAGAGTCTCTTGTAGCTATATTAACCCTGCTTGTCATTCAAGACCAGTTAAAGCTCCACACCCTTTGAAGAGTCTTCTTTCCTGCCTCCAGGTCTCTCTGGATTGGGAATGCCTAGAGGACCAGCAGGAAACCCCAAGAATTTGGTGGAACAGAACAGAGACCTGGCACTTGTCTGAGCTGAAGGGTGTGAATGGAGGACTTATTGGTGAGGTGTTCCCTAAAAACTCCCAGAAACACTGTGGAGGAGGGGGCCATTTTGCAGGGAGCCAGAGGGGAAAATCTGTTTACATTTTGTTCTTTATTTTCCAGATTACCCAGTAAACCAGTGCTATCACTCCACTCCAGGTAAGATTTAGAAATCAGATCCCCGAAGCAGGTGCATTTGCAAGCATAGAGGCATCTGAGCAATGCTTTGGAATTTATTTGCAAAGATAGAAAGATGGGCCATACTGCTCTCCAGTCTGATGGAAAGAAACATTTTGGTGTACCCCCTCACGGAAGTGGTAAGCTGATAGAGGGAACACTTGGCAGGGAGGCATCCTTGACTACCAGGTACTTACTAGTATGTGATCATCCTTACATTCTGAGCATGGTGGACGGTAAGGGAGTTAGGTCCACAAAGAAGGAACTGAGAAGAGATAGCTGATGGATAATTGGTTCTTAGAGGAAGGATGCTAATCAGTTGTCTCCATCTTTGGAGGAGCAAACAAGAGGAAATGAACCTCTGTCAAGTAGTAACAATTATAAGGCCAGCACTTATTAAGCACTAAGCACTTACTATTTGTCAAGTACTTTTTCTAAGTGCTTTACATGTATTCTATCATCTATTCCTCACAATTTATGAGGGAGGTACTATTATCCTCATTTTACCAGGTGATGAAACAGGCATAAAGGGATTAAGTAACTTGTATAAGTAAAATAACATGTAAGGAGAGTTATTGGGGTTCAAACTTAGACAGACCGTCTGACTTAAGTGACCAAACTCTTTATAACTACTAGACAGCATTTAGCATCAGATCACAAGTGATTTTCATGAAAGGAAGACTCTGACCATTGGACCATCTGACACTTTCATTGCCCAGCAATCCCCAAGGATAGAGCAATAACCAGGATCCTTAAAGTTTGCAGCTTAGTGAGTGGCCTGCGGTCCAGCCCACCCCATCAATCCTATTCCCTAAATATATCTAGCCCATACCCTCCTCCACTGTCTTCTGCTTGTACCATCCCCTTCTGCTCTCTTTTCTTTCTTTCTTTTTTAAATCCTCACCCGAGGATATTTCCCCATTGACTTTCAGAGGGAGTGGAAGAGAGAGGGAAAGACAGAGAGAAACATCCATATGAGAGAGACACATCGATTATTTGCTTCCTACACGAGCCCTGACCAGGGCCTCAGCTGGGGAGGAGCCTGCAACTGAGGCTCATGCCCTTGACTGGAATTGAACCCTTGTTAGTTAATTTTGTCATTCCTTTCAGGTCTGCAGGCTGACACTCTATCCACTGAGCCAAACCGGCTAGGGTTGCTCTCTTTTCTTGATGTACCCTCTTTCTTTTTTTCCTACTTCTCCATTTGTTCAACCTACTGGGATAGCCCATAGATACAGTTTCGCTCCTCTTTGGGCATCAGAATAAAACAGGCTGCTGGTCCCTGGGCTCACCCCAACTTCTGCCACCAACAAGCTGTCTGATTTTGAGCACATTCTTTCCCATCAGTTTCCTCATCAGACAATGTAAAGATTGAACTATATTGGTGAGTTCTCAAGTTATGATTCATGGGTGAATTCAGGGGGATCCATCAACTCCCAAAGGATAATGTATAGGAATTTTTAAAATTAATATTCTTACTGAGATAATTTTAAATTCCCATGCAGTATAAGAAATAATCTGAGAGATGCCAGTTTCCCAATGGTGATAACTTGTAATACTGTAGTGCAATATTACAACTGAAATATTTGATAGTGACAATCCACCTATCTCATTCAGATTTGCCCAGTTTTACATACACTCACTTTTTTTTTTTTAAATATATTTTATTGAGTTTTTACAGAGAGGAAAGGAGAGAGACAGAGAGTTAGAAACATTGATCAGCTGCCTTCTGCACACTCCCCCTCACTGGGGATGTGCCCCCAACTAAGGCACATGCCCCTGACCAGAATCGAACCCGGGACCCTTCAGTCCGCAGGCCAACGCTCTATCCACTGAGCCAAACCGGTTTTTGCTACACTCACTTTTTGTGGTGTGTGTGTGTGTGTGTGTGTGTGTGTACTGCTATAAAATTGGGAATTTTCTCTTGCATGTGCTTTTTTTCTGGGGAAAGGCTCTTAGCTTTCATCAGATTCTCTCCAGTATCAGAGATGCAAAAGGGGGTTGAATTCCCAGCTCTAGGAATTCTGTGAGACTACACCCAAATGTCTAGCTTTCTATTCCAACAGCCACATTTAATTAGCGCTTACCACATGACAGATGTAGGAATACATGTGGGGAAGAGGTGATGGAAAGAGGTTCAGAGAAAGCAGGATAAACCCAAAGGTGCATAAAACACAGTCAACTGAGCTTATGCCCCAGCGAGGGACAAATAATCCAACAGGTAAACAAGTCATTTGTTAAACTTGTACAGAAGGAGAATGGCCTTGTTGCTTGGGGCAGCTTGGGAAATATTTTCACAAAACCTGATGCTTGAGCTACATCTAGAAAGATAATCCAGAATTCTTCAGCTACGAAGAGAAGAAATGTTAAAATCACTCCATCTTAAATCATATCTATTCTAGATGTTTTGAAGAAAACATAGGAAACCATGCCCACATTTGTTTATTTTACGATATTAAGGTGTCAAATTCTTTAACTCCCGTGTGTTGTTATTGAGGCCAAGGGATTTTTTCCCTCTGAGTATATTTTCCACTGTCTTGTCCAATTTGGATACTAGATCCTGCCTGCTCAGCTTGAGAAAGGCATTTTATCTCTGGCGCCTTGATCACATCAGAGCTTATATTTAAAGCATGAGTGATGAGAAGAGACCGAAGCTAAGTTCCTGGCTCTGTTTCATCCCTAGATGCACCCTGGAGCACCCTCTTTCTCCCAACATCAATGCTACAGTGGTTGGTGGGAGTCAGAGTTGGCCAGAGCCATAAGTAAAACATCTTTGCTCTCCAATCAGTTTTCCAGTTGCTGGGCTCTCCTTTCCCACTGGCTCATCAGAAAACCACAGGGTCTCCCCCATGTCTGCCCTCCCCATGTTAGATGGTTGGCTGCCTTATATGAGCTCTGGTTCAGACACCACTTGGGGGTCTCTCTCTGTGGGTTGCAGGTTCCACATCAGGTTATGCAGTTCCCAGTAGTATTTTCAGGGAGATTGTTCTCAGTGGAATCCTCACTGCATCAGGGAGACCAAAACCCTACTCTTGGGTCCACCCTGTGAAGAACCCCCTACAAGCCCCATTCAAGGCACCGCTTCTCCTGACTTCTGTGCCTTCATGCTAGTTAATGCCCTAAACCTCAGTATCTTCATCTAAAGATGGGGATTATAATAGTACCATCCGCACAGGGCTATTTAAAGCTTTAAATAGACCCATGTAAAGTTCTTAGCACATAACAAGTACTCGGTCTACATTAGCTATTATTAACATCATTTTTATAATAAAATAATTTTTTATTGTGAAAGATTTAAGGATCACTATAGAAAATTTATGAACTACTGACAAGTTTAAGGAAGAAATCATCATAACATCCAGGGATGAGTGTTACGTATTATTTTGATGTGTAGTCTTCCCAGCTTGTGTGTGTGTGTGTGTGTGTGTGTGTGTGTGTGTGTATGAAATTAAAAACTGGGTTCATGTTAAGAATGTCTGTTCTGAAACCTGGTTATTTCAACTGATATATCTTAAGCACTTTACCATATACTTAAATACTCTTAGAACATAGTATTTTTAAAAGACTACCTAGTTTCCCAGGTGAGATCTTCTGGACCACATCCTCTGATACACCGTGGATCCATGTGGTCTGGCTGCTCTCCCTATGATTGGATCGGTCTACCTTCAGTAAAGTCTGAGAATGGCAATTTCCCCAAGCCCTTTCCAACCCTAGGGATCATTTAAAATGCTTGCCCACTTGATAAGAAAATATAGCTCACTGCTGTTTAACTTTGTGGCAAGGTATTGACTCCTCTAAAAGCTGAGAGAGAAGGCATTGGCCTCAGAGAATTGTACCCAGTCTGATAACTTCAGTGACATTTCCCCAGTGGCTCAGTTGCTTTCCCATGTCCTAAAAGAGGTGACACAGTTGGAAGGAGGCGTGAGGGGGGCCAGGATGGGAAACAAGCCCAACTCATCACAGTGGAAGCTTGTCTCCTGATCCCAGCCCCTGCCAGTGTCAGATCACTCCCTGATGAAGCAGGCATTATCTCTCCTCCACCTCCCACCCGAGAAGAGCCAGTATAATGCTGCCCTTTGTTAATTGAATTGATAAATTTAAACCTCTTTTTCTGCTCTGCAGTAAAAGAACTTTCTATTTTGGGCTTAGTGACATAGCCAAAACTAAGCAGAGAGCAGCAGGCTGCAGCATGAGTTAATAGTTTTTCTTCAAGGGAGAGAATCCACAGGCAAACAGAAGGGCTTTCCAAAATACGTTGTCTGCATAGCAACATGCAGCCTATTTGCTGTCTTTCTGCTGACAGATATATTTCAGGTTCAACACTGAACACTATCTAACCTTCAGAGTAAGCTGATGGATTGATTCTGAACAATCAGGTTTCTAAATTCAAATCAATTCTCCAGGAATTTGTGGATGCCTCCCTCTGTACCTAGAGCTGGACTAGGGATTGTCAGGGGAGAAAGTTCTGTCCTCAAGGGAAATCTTAGCCACCAAAAATTATTTTGATTTGAGGAGTACCTAAAACATTTGCCTAAGAATATACCTCCCCCTGCTCCTGTGTCTCTGCCTGAAATTCCCACATTGACCTAAGGGTCCTGGATTTCAAGAAGCCTCCGCACTGTGTTCCAATGACCCATCTGCTGCCAGCCTTGTTTGGATGCAAAAAGTGGATGCAGGAGATATAGGGAACCAGGCCAAACAGTCCCTGTTCTGCATTATCATAGCTGTTATAGTTTTTTTTTTAAATATATTTTATTGATTTTTTACAGAGAGGAAGGGAGAAAGATAGTCAGAAACATCGATGAGAGAGAATCATCGATCAGCTGCCTCCTGCACATCTCCCACTGGGGATATGCCCGCAACCCAGGTACATGCCCCTGACCGGAATCGAACCTGGGACCTCTCAGTCCGCAGGCCGACGCTCTATCCACTGAGCCAAACCGGCTGCGGCGAGCTGTTATAGTTTTTTTAAAAATATATTTTATCAGCTTCACGGGGATCCCGAGGGCCGTGGCGGCAGTGGCGGTGGCGGAGGAGGCCGACGCCTCCTTGGGACTGCCTGGGCCGCGGTCTCCACTAAAAAAAAATGTGTGTGTGTGTATTATTGAGTTTATAGAGAGAGAAACATCCATCAGCTGCCTCCTGCACGCCCTCTACTGAGGATCGAGCCTGCAACCAAGGTACATGCCCTTGACCAGAACCGAACCCGGGGCCCTTCAGTCCGAGGGCCCACGCTCTAACTACTGAGCCAAACCATTTAGAGCATACCTGTTATACTATTGATTAAACCCCCAGTGAAGTAAATGCTTTCATTTCTTTAGGTTTATGCCCATCAAGATAAGAACCAGGATAGCATCAGACATCCCTGAGTTTGATAAGAGCCGGCATGTTAGAAGACATCTCACACAAGTCCAGATATCAGTAAATGAGATTCTTTAAAAAAAACAAAACTCTGTAATCCTGCTGATCAAGTCCTGAGCCAACCTGCCTTTGCCCCCTGGTTAGCATCCTGTGACAGACGTAAGCAGTGGCAGTCCTCACTCAAGGTCAGCTGAAGCGGCTTAGATTGAGTCATCCAGGACAGCTCCTTTAAAACGGGTCAGATTTAAAGTCCATCAGAAATTCCCAGTGACCATTCAGGTATATTTAAACCTTCTTAAATGTGTGTGGAGGTAAATCAAATATCTAAGTTATAAAGAAAGCTGTTATTTTCATGCTGATGTTTCCTCAGCTTTCAAATGAGGATAATGACAATGCAAACTTCTAAAAGGGGACAGAAGGCTTAATGTATGACTTTTCAGGAAAGAATCAATGGAATTTTCAGATTTCTGGGAGAAATCGAACTATTACTGTATTTGTGAAATGTGCTTGTGAATTTAGAACTACATTTCAGTACTTATAATAAGCCTGGATAACAGTCAACCATGCCATGATGTGAGCCACATGAATACTATTGTCACTATTATTCTTGTGCACAATCCTATATAATAAAACCCTAATATGCAAATCAACCGAATGGAATGACCATTCCCTATGATGCGCACTGACCACTAGGGGGCAGACACTCAATGCAGGAGCTGCCCCCTGGTGGTCAGAGTGCCGCTCAGCCAGAGCCTGGCTCATGGCTAAGGAGCAGGGAGCCTAGTGTGTAAGGAGCAGCGAGCAGGTGGGTGGTAAGGAGGGAGGGGTCCCGGACTGCAAGGGGACACAGGCCGGGCTAAAGGACCCCCCCCCCCAGTGCACGAATTTTGTGCACTGGGCCTCTAGTTGTAAATAAGCAAGGAGGTGAGCTTTGAAACAACACAGGGAAACAAAAGTAAAAATCAGTGGGATGCATTAATAAACATCAGCGCTGGGAAAATAGTGACCACAACGTGGGCCTGTGACATAAAAACCATAATGGAAGCTTGGCATTAGAAAGAGGAGCAAAAGTTAAAACCTGGAGATGGCTGCCACATGACAGAAAGATTCAGAGGTTCACAAATGGCCTGGCTGCTTCACCCAGGACAAAGTACCCACCATCCAGTGGAGCCTGGCTTCTCCTTCTCAGATGCTCTAGCATAGCCTCATCCCCTTCCATCCCTCATACCAGAAATACACCACCCCTGCAGTGCCTGTTCCCACAGTGTCTCTTGGTTAGATCTCCATTCCCATGTCCTAAAAGTCACTAGCTCATATCATTGGCTTGTTGATGCTCTCTTTAAAGAGATCTGGGGTGACTTCTATCTCATGTGAATCCAGAGTCAGCATTGCTCCCTGCTGTCAGCCAGGCCCCTATTCTTTTGTCATTAAGAATGATGGAGACCACCCTAGCCGGTTTGGCTCAGTGGATAGAGCGTTGGCCTGTGGACCGAAGGGTCCTGGTTTTGATTCCAGTCAAGGGCATCAGGTTCCTCCCCAGCCTGGGCTCTGGTCGGGGCTCGTGCAGGAGGCAACCAATCAATGTGTTTCTTTCATATCAATATTTCTCTCTGTCTTTCCCCCTCTCTCTAAAAATCAATGGAAAAATATCCTCAGGTGAGGATTTAAAAAAAAAAAAAAAGAATGATGGAGACCAAGAGTAAATTTTAAGTGTTCTCACCAAAAAAATAAATAATTATGCCCTGGCCGGTTTGGCTCAGTGGATAGAGCGTCGGCCTATGGACTGGAGGGTCCTGGGTTCGATTCGGGTCAGGGGCATGTACCTTGGTTGTGGGCACATCCCCAGTGGGGGGTGTGCAGGAGGCAGCTGATCAATGTTTCTCTCATCGATGTTTCTAACTCTCTATCCCTCTCCCTTCCTCTCTGCAAAAAATCAATAAAATATATTGAAAAAATAAATCATTATGTGATGTGATGCAGCTGGTAATCATTTTGCAATATATAAGCATATCAAATCAACATATTGCACACCTTAAACTTATACAATATTGTATGTCAACTGTATCTCAACACAGATGGGGGGTAAGAATGATGGAGACTATAATTAGCTCCAGTAGCTCACTACAAGGTCTCAGACTGGGTTTGGATTCTCAGGATACCCTTCCTTCCTCTCTCCTACTTGATTTCAAGTCTAAGGTATGCTTTGTTTGTTTGTTTATTGGATTTTCAAGTCTCTTCTGAGAGACTCAAAGTTCATAAAAAAATTTCAGGGAGCAGTTACTTAATAATGATCAAGAAGTTATTTTGTCACCAGATGACTAAGCAAGAAGAAATGGACCCAAATTAAGGCAAGGGAGATTTCAGTTGACACCTGATGAAATATTTGATGAAAGATGGAACACAGGCTGGACTAGGCCATGGGCAAGAAAACGGGAACTTCATATCATTCCAGAGCCCTTCAAGGAACAGACTGAGCAGAAGACTATGCATAGTCTAGACTTGAGGCAAGCCTGCCGGCAAACAGGGGAAGGCCAAGGTTCCTTTCAGATCTGGTAACAAACACTTCAGAAGCGTGGCCAGGTGCTCTAGCAAGATGAATTTTTATTATTAACAACTGAACAAGAACCTATTCCTAGAAGAAAAAGGAGGGCTCAGAGCCTGTCTAGGATTCCAAGAGCTCAAGTTACCTGCGAGGTCTACCCCCTGAGCCCTATGAGCCTGGTTCATTTTCTTAACCACATTTAGGGGACCAAAGATGGGGAATCTTAAATGTTAAAGTCCAGTTAGTGGAAGAAATTTTCCAATAGTCAAATAAATCTTGCCTGTTGTGTCAAAGTCATATTTGTCAGTTATCCATGCAGAACTACTTCTGAAAATTTTCTCCTAAAGAAAACTTCCTGAAGGTATTGAATAATGCCAGAAGAAGACAGGGGTCGCTGCAGTTCCTGATGAACTCAGCAGAGCCCAGAGCCAGCCCTTTCCAGCTGAGAAAGTTTCCCTTTGTTGCCTCAGCCAAGAACTACGGAATCCTGGGTCCGCATACCAGGCTCCTTAAACAATGATGAATCTACTTCACTTCCTCCTTTATTTCCTAACCAAGAGTGCCATTCCAGTTTCGGTATGGAGGCCAGAAAGGGCTGACGACGTCATCACTTCCCCATAGAGTCATCTTAGCAGGTTGCTTAAGAGGTAAGCCACCCGCCCTTACCTTCCTTTTGAAAGCCCAAACTAGAGATTATAGTTCTTAAATGAGGCACTCAATTTATTTTGCAACATGAAATTTTTCAAAACAAACCTCCAAGGTACATCTGTATAGGACTTGGGTGGAGGTGAGAGTTGGCCAGCACTTCTGAGACCTGGCTTTCAGTATGAGCCCTGCTGCATTCAAGGCCTTTGGATAACCTTTAAAATGATGCTTTGACATTTCTCAGCAATAACATTTTCTAGAACTCTATACAAAAAGAGGAAAAGGGGTAGCAGTTGTTATAGAAGATTCTGGCCTCAATTTCACCTGCTCAGGAGAATTAGAGCAGTGTTGCAGCCACACCAATAAGACACATACCCACGGTCTCCACCACTTAGGAATGAAGTTTGGAACAACCACTGGGTCTCTGGGGAACATGGTTGCCATTCATCCCTATTTCCCGCCTTTTCTCCTCTTCTCTACCCTGAGACTAGATTATTTATATTTTACGGGAAGAAAAAGTATGATGCATTCATTCCGCATAGCTTCAGAGAGAATCACTGTTGTGATTGAATTGAACTCCGCTGTTTCTGACACAAAAACCAACATTTAGATCAGTGATGGCGAACCTATGACACACGTGTCAGAGGTGACACGCGAACTCATTTTTTTGGTTGATTTTTCTTTGTTAAATGACATTTAAATATATAAAATAAATATCAAAAATATAAGTCTTTGTTTTACTATGGTTGCAAATATCAAAAAATTTCTATATGTGACACGGCACCAGAGTTAAGTTAGGGTTTTTCAAAATGCTGACACGCTGAGCTCAAAAGGTTCGCCATCACTGATTTAGATAATCACCATCCCTTTGCAAGCCTTTTAAAAAATATTGGATTACACTGTGTGATCTCTTATATTTAATATTTTATTTTATCATTCCTGAGAAATCATAGTACTCTGGGCCATGGAGTGAGGGGCTGGTTACATGGAAAGTCCTCCCATGATGAGATTACTAACTTAATGGAAGAGACAAGCTGGAGGAGAAAAAGCTCTTGGAATACAGATAAAAGGCACAGGCAAATGAATTACTGCTCTATAGAGTTAGTGTAGGCTTGAAGACATGTGAGGGACTGAATAGTGTACTATGCATTAAGAAGAGAAAATACCAAAGGTGAAGCGATTTAGAAGTACAAATTACCAGTTATAAAAATAGTCACAGGAATGTAAAGTACAGCATAGGGAATCTATAATAATAAAAAGTAATATGCTAATTAGACCGGATGTCCTTCCGGGTGAAGCTGGGGCTGCAAGGGAAGCCTGGGTCCTGGGTGCTGGAGGGAGCCGGTGCCAGCAGCTGGGGGAAGGAAGGCCTACTCTTGTACGAATTTCGTGCATCGGGCCTCTAGTATAGTTGATAATATTGTAATAATTATATATACAGTCAGGGAGGTACTAGATTTATTGAGGGGGTCACTTTGTAAGTTGTATAAATGTGTAATCACTATGTTATACACCTGAAATTAATATAATATTGCATGTTAACTATAATTGAAGGAAAAATTTAAAATAATAGAAATTACTGGGTATGCATATTTTTCTAACAATAATTCATCAGTATTTCTCCTTTTTTGCTATAATACTCAACTCAAAACCTAAATACTGCTAATTCTGCCCTCTACCTAGAGTGATTATTTTTTAAAAGATGTATAATTTTCCTCTTTCATCATTAATGTTTCTCTCTCTCTCTCTCTCTCTCTCTCTCTCTCTCTCTCTCTTCCCTCCTTGCTGAAATCAATAAAAACGTATTTTTAAAAAAGGGTCAGTGTTACTACTATCAGCACTGTGCTTCTGTTCTCATTGATCCTAGTGGCCTGTTCTCCAAAAAACTTGGAAATTTTTGTTTTTAAAAACCACAGAATGCCCGGAGAAACCAAGATGGCGGCATAGGCAAACACCTGAAATTGCTGCCTCGCACAACCACTTCAAAAATACAACTAAAAGACAAAACAGACATCATCCGGAACCACAGGAAGTCTGGCTGAGTGGAAATTCTACAACTAGAAGGAAAGAGAAAAGCACACTGAGACTCAGAGGAGGTGCGGAAGTAAAGTGCAGAGGTACGGAGGCTCAAGAGCGAGGAAAGGGGCTGGCAACAGAGGAGACTGGTGTCTTTTGCAATCCGGAGGGAGGCACAAGCTCCCAACGGTCCTGACTCCAGTTTCGGGCAAGTCTCTGGGGACCCAGACTCATACGGGGAGAAACTGGACTGTCTGGCATCAGGCAGAACTCGAGGGCGGCTTTCTCTCAGAGGTGTTTGCAGCGATTACCAGGACACTGAGACACGGGGCCTCTTAGGGCAGGACTGAGGATCAGCCATAGCTGTTTGCTCCACCCTGTTGATTCCCTGAGACCCCACCCCACCTTAGCTGCCAGCAGAGGCTTTTGCATATGAATGGGCTGGCCCTTTGAGATCTAAAATTACCTAACAAACTGCAGTTGGGTCAGAAAGACCCAGAACATCCAAAAGAAGGCCCAAGGCCCCACAGCAGCTTGCATTGCTTCACAGCTGGGCCTCATCTGGGCACCTCCAAAACCCAAACAAGGAAGAGGAACCTGCAGATCTCTCCGTAGCTCCTACTGGGTAGCCTCAGGAAGAGGCTAAAATAGCACCTCCTTAGAAGTCCAAGAGCCTGTGTACCCAGTGGTCAGATTGGGACCATCCAGATTACAACTCAGATCCATAAGGGACACACTCAGGGGGCAGACTCAGTGAGCACCAAAGCCCCACTGAAGCAAGTCTTGCCCCAGAAGGGTGTCTTCAGCACAGAAGTTCTCCCACTGTAGACACAGCTGATTCTCACAGCCAATTGGCCTGGAGGTCAATTCCTCCCAGTGATACCTACAACAATAAGGCTTAACTACAACAAGACTGTGCACACAGCCCACAAAGGGGTGCACCAAGAGTGTCCACCTCAGGTAATTGGGGAGGCTGAGCCACTGGGCCCTATAGGACACCTGGCACAGAAAGCCACTCTATCAACACAGGGAAGCATAAAAAATGCGGAGGCAAAGAAAAGATCACAAATGACAGAAATAGAGGAAAGCAAATGACTGGATATAGAGTTCAAAACCACGGTTATAAAGTTTTTCAAGAATTTTCTAGAAACTGCCAATAAATTTAGTGAGACCCTCGAGATATGAAAAACAACTAGAAATTAAGCATACACTGACTGAAGTAAAGAATAATATACAGAGATCCAACAGCAGACAAGAGGATCCCAAGAATCAAGTCAAAGATTTGAAATATGAAGAAGTAAAAAACACCCAACAGGAAAAGCAAAAAGAAAAAAGAATCCAAAAATATTAAGATAGTGTAAGGAGCCTCTGGGATAACTTCAGGCGTCCCAACATCAGAATTATATGGGTGCCAGAAGAAGAGAGAGGGCAAGATATTGAAAACCTATTTGAAGAAATAATGACAGAAAACTTCCCCTACCTGGTGAAAGAAATAGACTTACAAGTCCAGGAAGCGCAGAAAACCCCAAACAAAAGGAATCCAAAGAGGACCACACCAAGACATATCATAATTAAAATGCCAAGGGCAAAAGACAGAGAAAATCTTAAAAGCAGCAAGAGAAAAAAAGTCAGTTACCTACAAGGGAGTACCCATACGATTGTCAGCTGATTTCTCAACAGAAACTTTGCAGGCCAGAAGGGAGTGGCAAGAAATATTCAAAGTGATGAATAGCAAGAACCTACAACCAAGATTATTTTATCCAGCAAAGCTATCATTCACAATTGAAGGTCAGATAAAGAGCTTCACTGATAAGAAAAAGCTAAAGGGGTTCATCACCACCAAACCAGTATTATATGAAATGCTGAAAGGTATTCTTTAAGAATAGGAAGAAGAAAAAGGTAAAGATACAAATTATGAACAACAAATACACATGTATCAACAAGTGAATCTAAAAATCAAGTGAATAAAAAATCTGATGATCAGAGTAAACTGATGAATATAATAGAATCAGGGGCATAGAAAGGGAGTGGACTGACAATTCTCAGAGGGGAAAGGGATGTGGAAAGAGACTGGACAAAAATCGTACACCTATGGATGAGGATGGGGGGGGTGGGTGGTAAGAGCAGAGGGTGGGGTGGGAACTGGGTAGAGAGGAGCTATGGGGGGAAAAAAGAGGAACAACGGTAATAATCTGAACAATAAAGATTTATTTAAAAAAAAAAGATGTATAATTTTGCCCAGCTGGCATGGCTTAGTGGTTGAGCATTGACCTATGAACCAGGAGGTCATGGTTTGATTCACATGCCCAGCTTGCAGGCTTGATCTCCAGTGTGGGGCATGCAGAAGGAAGCTGATCAATGATTCTCTCTCATCACTGATGTTTCTCTTCTCTCTCCCTCTCCCTTCCTCTCTGAAACCAATAAATATTAAAATACTAAAAATAAAAATGTATAATTTCAAACATATATAAAAGTAGGCCTTCTGTAAAAGCTAATAATTATTTACTAATTTATATAGTGAAGAGTATAATGATCACCCATGCACACATTATCCAGTTTCAACAATCATCAACTCTTGGCCCTTATTTTATCTGCACTCCCAATGACTTCCCCCGTTCTGTGCTATATCAAAGCAAATAGTAGGCATCATATAATTTCATCTATAGATATTCAATATGTATCTCTAAAAGATAAAAGTCTTTTTTAACACAATCACTCCCATACTTGAAGTTAATCATTTCATAATATCCAGGTGATCATGTTTTAGGAAGCAAATAAAAAATGTTAACCAGTGGGGAGATGTGAAATACTGCCATTCCCAGAGGCACTGTAGTTGAATATGGCATGTCTCTAGCTTTGCAGATAAAACCTCAGAAAGTGGGTGATGAGATCTCATAGTCAATCTAATTATTTTAGAGTTTTGGGTTTTTTTTTTTCAGAGAGAGGAAAGGAGAGGGAGAGAGATAGAAACATCAATGATGAGAGAGAATCATCGATTGGCTGCCTCCTGCACATGAGCCCTGACAGAGAATCAAACCATGACCTCGTGGTTCATGGGTCGATGCTCAACCACTGAATCACACTGGTCAGGCCAACCTAATTTTTATTATTTATTTATTCTGCACTTCAGGATGAGAAATTATGAGATGAAATCCCCATTAAAAAAAAGTAGAGGGCCTGCCTCCTTATGAGTGATTCCCTTTGGACAGTGGAGACCATGTAATTAGTGGAGACCATGTCATCTCACATGTTGCCTCAGATCTACATACATAGCTCAGGAATGTGAGTGAGCAGCGTGGGCAAGGGAATTACTTGTAGACTCAGAGCGATGTGCAGAAGCAACAGTGTATGAAAGTTTTCCAGTGCCTAATTCTCTTGGTTTCTGTTCCTTTGGAAATATTTTAGGAATTTATTGGACATGTAATAACATTTAGTGGCATTCATGAGGGTTAGAAGACATGTAAAAAGGGTTTTAGTTCTAAGAAATATACATATATAATATATATAATATACATAATATACAATATATAACATAACATCATAGGTCATAATATACTGTAATACACTATAATATAATCTACATATATAAACAGGGTATATGCTAATTAGCTGAGCGTCACAACCGCTCAGGAGGAGCTGCGCAGCAGATGGGCTGGAGGGGACTGCATGCTGCCCCCACCCCAGTGGCCAGGGGGAGGCTGAGGCCGGGGGCGGGTCAGAATGGAGACACAACACACAGAGAGGCTGGGGCTGGGGGCTGGCCAGAGTGGAGACACAACACACAGAGAGGCTGGGGCTGGGGGCTGGCCAGAGTGGAGACACAACACACAGAGAGGCTGGGGCTGGGGGCTGGCCAGAGTGGAGACACAACACACAGAGAGGCTGGGGCTGGGGGCAGGTCGGAGTGGAGACACAACACACAGAGAGGCTGGGGCCGGGGGCTGGCCAGAGTGGAGACACAACACACAGAGAGGCTGGGGCTGGGGGCTGGCCAGAGTGGAGACACAACGCACAGGAGTACCTGCCCTCACCCAGGGGACACAACACTGTGGCCGGTGCTGAGCCTCTAGTATAATATAATATAAGCAGTAATATATATATATATATATATATATATATTATACTATATATATATTCTCTGTATTCCTTTGTAATGGATTGACAAATATTCCTCTAAGAATATTACACAAACATAGGTGGGTTTATGTATTTCCCAAAGACTTATTTGCAAACAATTCTCTAAACCTAATCCTGTTTTTAAAGCTTTCAAACAGAGCACATTTTGTAAAGCTAATTTATGTGCTTTGTGTCTCAATTTTTGAGCATGGTGTTTTTTCCTTTCTTTCTTAAAATTAAACAATCCCAACTAGGCTTGCAGGAGGAAATCACATGTTCTTTGGTCTGTGCATGCCTTTTCACTCCTGTCCCCCACTACTGCAATAGCCATCTATGGTTTTTATGCCTCTTCTCTTGCCCCTTCCTACTGAGTTGTCTTCCTAAAGCATATGTTTAGTCCTGCCACTCCACTAATAGGCATTTAATGCTTCCATCACCTTCCAAACTCCATCCCCCGCCCTCCCCTCCCCCCCATTCCTTAGTATAGCATCCCAGGTTCTCTGAGATCTGCCCTGTCTTACCGGAGCCACCTTATTTCCCCCTGCTCTCCACTCTCCACATTCTCCAGCCATCAACTAGTAAATGTTTTTTATTTTACTTTTTATTTTTTAAATATTTTTTTATTGATTTCTGAGAGGACAGGAGAGGGAGAGATAAGAAACATCAAAGATGAGAGTGACACATCGATTGGTTGTCTCTCACACCCGCCTAGACTGGGGCCAGGGATTGAACCTGCAACCGAAATCCATGCGCTTGACTGAAGTCGAACCTGGGAACCTTCAGTCCTCAGGCCGACACTCTCCACTGAGCCAAACCATGACCCACGTTCTTCCAAACACTGAACCACTGTCTTCACTTCCTAGAATAAGAGTATAGCATGCCCTTCATGTCAGACTGGATCGAATCCTGGCTGTCACCTACTAGCTGGGTGACTTAGATAAAAATCACTTGATCTGCCTGAGCCGGGAGTTTGAAGATTTGGTTGTATTAAGCATGTCAAATGCTTAGCACAGTGCCTGGCACATAAAAAACATCCAGTATATGATAGCTCTTATTTCAATCTATTAAGATCCTTCTATCTATCAAGAGACACTACCCCTTGAAGCCTTTTTAGTTCCCCCAGCTGAAAGTCTTATCTCCTTCCTCTAGGATCCCACAGATTGTTCATACCTCTTTCTCAGCACTAATCACTTTCTGTCTTGTATTACTATTATTACTTAGATATGCATCTCTGTTCCACTTTACTAAATCCCTGCCATGTACTAAATGCCATGGGGAATAAAATATGAAGGGAACTTGGTTCTTTGCCATACAAATGCTCACACTCTAGTTAGCAAACAGAAACAAACATTAACAACTCAAAAATAATTCAGTGATGTTTGTTGAATAAGGCTGTGGATCACTATCATTATTGTGATATTGTTTCCCTGAGGGTTTCTTTTATAGAAGAATCTCCAACTCTGGGCTAGATTTTAGCCCAGGGACTATTTCCCCTACTACTAAACAGAAATTTCCTCCTGAGAGCAAATACAGTGAAATACAATTGAACCCAGCTGAGTTTAGGGGACTCAAGAGAAAGGCAATATCAGTGATATTGTCAGATTCAAGTGATACGATCAAACTATGACTTCCCCTATTCTCAAAGCTTTGGCCAAAATAAATACACAGTGTTGGACCTAAAATATGGCACAAGGCTAAAGCACTTCTAGTCTCCTTTTCCTGATGATGCCGTTGTGATGTGCATTCTTGATGTATGTATCATCCAAGGGCGGACCGGAGGGTGAAGGCTGCATGTCCATGCTGCCTCCTCTCACTCTACCTACGGAAAGTCAAGAGACCATGAGGTCAGTGACTACCACTGGTTTTCAGCTTCAGAAAGCTGGCAGTCCTGACTACTGAAGTCCTACATCTTTATTGTACTAAATGAAACTATAAGTCAGTGCCAGGTTGTCAGGGTCAACAAGACTTCAAGTGAGACTGCTCAGGAAGCTGCCTCACCCAAATACCTGAAGATAAAAACTACAACACCTACACCAAGAAACAATGCAACTGGACAGCATATTTTGACCGTGTGAACTGGGTACATGTCATCAAGACAGTTCCTAATGAAATAATTGCTCTGGGCTGCCAAAAACAGGACTGGCTGGTTCTTCCGGGCAGAGCCAATCACCCCCTTTCTCTTGCAGCCTTCTACTCCAGGCTGGCTGACGACTATGGCCCTGTGGCAGGCCTAGGCTGATTTCTTCACTCTACCTCTAGAGCTCGAGCTCTGTGGGTAACTGTGGAAGAGAAAGCTTTACTCAACTATGGGCTGTTTTGTGTTTATGAAACATTAAAAATTTAAATGTATGGTCAAACAATGGGCTTAAATGTTTTAAAGACAGTTCATTCCCAGGAAGCTAAAAATACTATAAAATCCCTAATGACATCACACATTTTAATCACAGTATCAAACAGTATTTCCAGCATTTGTAGAGACTTCCTTTTTTTTCTTTTCTTCACAACTGAGTATGCCACCTGGCGTGTGACTTAAGAGTCCAGATGAGGCTAAAGGTTCACTGCTCTTAGTGCCCCTAAGGCTCTCATTTTGTTTTAACGATATCACATTCATGAAAGTCAAGCTTCTAATCACTAGCACCAGCAGCTTCATTTTTCCACTTCAAATAAATTCTTGGTCCTGGCCTGATAGCTCAGTTGGTTAGAGCGTCGTCCCAATATGCCAACGTTGCAGGTTTGATGCCTGGTCAGTCAGGGCACATATAAGAATCAACCAATGAATGCATAAATAAAAGGAACAATAAATTGAAGTTTCTCTCTCCCGCCCTTCCTCCCTCTCTCACCCCCTTCTCTCTCTGTCTCTAAAATCCAATTCTAAAAATATCTTACCCTTTATTAAAAAGTAATTATTTTTTATATATGTTTTCATTGATTTTAGAGAGGGAGGGAGAGGGAGAGAGAAAAACATTAATGATGAGAGAGACTCATTGACTGGCTGCCTCCTAATGCCCCCTACTGGGGATCAAGCTTGCAACCTGGGCATGTGCCCTGCCAGGGAATGGAACCATGACCTCCTGATTCATAGGTTGACACTCAACCACACTGAGCAACACTGGCTGGGCAATAATTCTTATATTTTAAGAAAGAGAAAAATATTCAAATTGTCATATAGGGTGTCCCAAAATTCATGCAAGATTTGCAACTGAATTGAATTGCAAATCTTGCGTGAATTTTGGGACACCCTATATAAGTACCACTGGCCAACAATGAGAGCAATACTTCAAGACTCTGCCATGAATGCAGTAGAGGACGTCAGACTGCAGTAGCCCAAATGATAAATGAGAGCCTGAATATAAGACAGGTGGACTAAGGAGAAGTTGTAAGTTCAGTGAGTACAAAATTAAAATGAGTGGAATCTGAGGGCTGCTTGTTCTATTAAAACTACCTTTGTATAGCACCTCTGGGTTACAACCTACGTCCATGTACATTATCTGATTTGGTCATCACCTTACTTTCTCATCTAATACCACACCCTTCTTCAGTTTCAGGGAAGAACAAGGAGGGTAAGATGACAGAAATCAGTATTTGCTTAGCATGACTTATTAGTAAACACAGAAGTATTATCTATATCTTACTTGATGTAATACATATTGAGTAACTATATAACAATCTAATGGGGTGTTAAGAGGAAAGATTATTATAGGACTTCTTTACACAGGTATATAAGAGGGACAAAACCCAACATTATCACAGAATTAAATGATTATCTATGATGTACACACCAGGCATCTTTGGACATGACTGCTGGTTTCCATAAGCTGCCTGAAGAAGTCTAGATTCTCAGCCCATCAATGGAGCGAGCAACTGCCCTTTTCAGAATGAGATCCCCACACAGGTTAAGCAGAACTTCATTCAATGCCTCGCCATCAACAATTCTTAAAAAATTAAAACAGAAGTTTGATTCAAGCAGAATGTAAAAATATGAGAAATATGGATAGTTGACCACTGATTAGATAATTGGTGGTATTAAGAAACTGTTAATAACTGTAATAAAGGTACATAGTTATCTATATAATAAAAGCATAATATCCAGATGTCCTTCCTTCCAGACAAAGCTGCAGCAGGTAGGGGCTGTGGCAGAGGCAGCAGAGGCTTCCCCACCTCCCTCCCACAGCAGTGGCGGGCAGGGGCCCTTGCATGAATTTCGTGCATCAGGCCTCTAGTGTATTTATAAGAGGAGGAAGGACTTGGGGAGGGTTACACAACGTCATGGACACACCAGTATTATTAAATTATTCTCTATACATTTTTGTATTTCTGAACTACTTCACAATAAAAATACACATTAAAATTAAAAAATGAAACAGCCCAACGATGTGGCTCAGTGGTTGAGCTGACCTATGAATCAGGAGGTCATGATTCGATTCCAGGTCAGGGCACATGCCTGGGTTTCAGGCTTGATCCCCAGTGCAGGAGGCAGCCAATCAATGGTTCTCTCTCATCATTGATGTTTCTCTCTCTCTTCATTCCTCTCTGAAATAATATATATATATATAATATATATATTATATATATATAATATACATATATATATGTGTGTGTATATATATATATATATATAATATATATATACACAAACAAGTATGCAGTACCTATGTAGTCAGGGGCCCTGACCTCTTATAAAAGAAAAAGAAAAGAAAAGAAAAGAAAAGCTGTTTGGCTCAGTAGGTAGAGCATTGGCCTGAGGAGCGAAGGGTCCTGGGTTCAATTCCAGGCAAGGGCACGTACCTTGGTTGCAGGCTCTGGGCCCTGTTTGGGGCACATGCGGGAGGCAACCAATCAATGTGTTTCTCTCACATCAATATTTCTGTCTTTCTCTCTTCCTCTCTCTCTAAAAATCAATGGAAAAATATTCTTGGTGATGATTAAAAAATAAATAAAATATAAAATAAAAGGCTCTCTTTAAAAAAGGGAAGAATTCTGGAAGAGTCCTACTCTTCTTGGATTGACTTCCAAGAACAATACCCATCTCTACCCAACCCTCAGCTTGTAAGAATTGCTTCTATGTTAAAATATTTTTATGAAAAAATATTTCTAGCAGGTTTAAGTAATTATAATAAAATCCTCTAAACCCAAGGGACTCAAGAAACCTAACATTACTAGCACCACTGAAGCTCCAGGCACACTCTCTTCAATCACATCCCCAGCAGACAGAGCTGCTATTCTGAATTTTGTGTTTATTATTCCTGGCCTTTCTTAATAATCTAATCACATAATTGTGTATTTTAAGGTATAGTTTTTGTTGTTTTGTTTTGTTTTTTGGTTAACCCTCATCTGAGGATATTTTTCCATTGATTATTAGAGTGGAAAGGGAGGGGAAGAGACAGAGAGAGAAACATCAACATGAAAAAGATACATTGATTGGTTGCCTCCCACAGGTGCTCCAACCAGGGCTGGGGATCAAGCCTGCAACCGAGGTGTCCTTGACTAGAATTGAACCCAGGACCCTTTTGTTGTTGGGCTGACATTCTATCCACCTAGCCAGACCGAATAGGAAGGTATAGTTTTTTTTTTTATAAAGATGAAAGCAGATGTTAATGAATTTTATTAATTGATTTGAGAAAGATTGACTTGTTCCACTTATTTATGCATTCATTGATTCTTATATGTGCCCTGACTAGGGATCAAACCCTGAACCTTGGCATATCAGGATGATGCTCTAACCAACTGAGCTACTCAGCCAGGGCTAGTTTTGTGTGTGTTTAACTTATATGTGTGGAATCATACTGTGACTTGTGTGGGGGTTTTTTTGGTGAAGTATGTGAGATTTATCTATGTTGATGCATATAGTTGCTGTTCATTCATTTTTACTCTGTATTAAATATATTACTATTTATTTATCCAGTCTGTTGTTGATGGACTTTTGGACTGTTTCCAGTTTTTGTTATAACAGATAACTCTGCTGGAAACATCCTTATACTTTTCTCCTGAGGTCCATGTACAATACTTATCTCAGGTAAACACCAAGGAGAGGAACAGTTGGGCATAGGGTGTTGCCCATCTGATAAATAATGTCAGATTTCCCAAAATGGTCGTCCCACTGTACACTCCCACCAGCAATATATGAGAGATCCCATTGCTCCATATCCTCACCAGCACTTGGTATGGATGATTAGTTTTTGCCAATTGGGTGAGAATGAGAACTGGAATATAAGGTTTTAATTTCTCTTTCCCTGCTTAAAAATAAGCTGAGGCTTTTGTTATTTTATTGGCAATTCATCTTTCTGTGTTTGTGAAATATCTGATTCTGCACTTTGTTCATTTTGAGAAGATATGTTGTCTTTTTTATTAATTTTTAAAAGGAATTTACTGTATATTCTAGATATAATACTGTAAGTTTCCAGTTGTGTCTTTCCTTTTTGCTTTTTTAAAAGGTGCTCTGTGATGAATAGTCCTAATTTTCAATGTAAGTGAATTTGTTCATTACTGCTGTTTTCTTTTGCTTTATGTGTTGGTATAAGGCAAGAATCTAATTCCTATTTCTTAAGTATGGATTGCCAATTGTCCTAGTCCTATTTCTTTAATAGTGTAGCCTCTCCACTGATCATCAATGCCACTTGTGTCATATATTGTTTCTGTACATGTATAGGTTTATTTTTAGACCTTTTATCGGTTCCAGTGATGAATTTTCTACCCTTACACATTACAAAATTTTGAGTCTTGAGGTCTGGTTAGGCAACCTTTTCTACTTTTTTCTTCTTTTTAAATCTTTTTAAATAAACAGCCTTTGCTGTTCCATATGAATTTTAGAATGAAGTTGTCAAGGTCCATTAGCGGAGGGGGGGGGGGGGGGGGCGGAGCACAAACAATCCCTGTTGGGATTTTATTGAAATTTGTTGTGAAAAGCTAACATCTTTATATTTAATACCTGTTGAAAGGAGGCAGTTGTAGAAATTCTTCTTGCTGAGTTTCAAAGGCATTCCTTAATGTATGTGGGATTTTTTGCAGATTCACTTTTTCAGATTCAGAAAATTCCCTCCCATTCCTAATTTAAAAGAGGTTTCTTTCCACCCAGCCAGCTTGGCTCAGTGATTGAACGTCGACCTATGAACCAGGAGGTCGTGGTTTGATTCCTGGTCAGGACACATGCCCTGGTTGTAGACTTGATCCCCACTGTGGGGCGTGCAGGAGGCAGCCGGTCAATGATATCAATGATTCTCTGTCATCATTGATCTTTCTATCTCTCTCTCCTTCTCTGAAATCAATAAAAATATATTTTTAAAAGAGGTTTCTTTCCACCTTTTATCAAAATAGATATTGAATTATATCAAATATTTTTTTTTGCAGAAACTAAAAATAAAACTAATCCACTCCCCTTTAATCTATTAGAGTGGTAGACTTCAAGAATAGGTTTTCTAAATCAACCTTGTATTCTGGGATAAACCCAACTTAATTGTTACATATTATCACTTTTACATAGTCTAGATTTTGCTTGCTAATATTTTGTTTAGAAGTTTTATAGTTGTTTATGAGCTTGGGCTGTTATTTTCCTTGTTTTACTGACCTTGCCTGGCTTTGGTTTCAAGACTATTCCATGCATTCATTCATTGAACAAAGTTTTTAATCCCCCTTTTGCACAAGGCACTATTTCTAGGCACTTGGACATGTCATGAACAAAGGAGAAAACTATCCCTATCCTGATGGAGATTATATTTCTAGCTAGCCTCATAAAATGAATTGAAGTATGTTCCCCTTTTTCTATTCTCTGGAGGAGCTGTTTGACTTGGGAATTCTCTCTTCCTTAAATGTTCGAAAGAACATATTTGTTAAACTCTCTAGGCCTGGTATTTTAACAATTGATTCTCTTTTTTTATTGGTTACAGGGTCATTTAGGTTTTCTATCTATTTTTTGAGTCAGTTTTAACCAACATTTTGTAGGAAGTTTTCCATTTCATTTAAATTTTAAAATTTATCGGCTTACAGTTTCTGGCAATGTTCTCTTACTATTTTCTTTTTTAATTTCTACTACCTCTGTCCTTGTGGCCCCCTTCTCATTTGTTAACTTCCTTGTCCTTTCCTTGTTGTTCTTGATCAGTTTCATAGGCTTGTCCATTTTGCTAAGTCTTATAAAAAAGTCAGCTTGCAGATTTGTTCTCTATTGTACTACGTCTCAATTTCTCATTTCATTAATTTCTGTTCTTACACTTGTTATTTCCTTCCATTTTGGTTTTATTCTGTTCTTAAAAATTCTTCAGTTGGTGTCTAGTTCATTAATTTTCAGCCATTATCTTCTCATAGAAACATTTAATGTTACATATTTCCTTCTATTACAAGTCTTTTTAAAACTTTTATAAAAATTACAACACATAAACAACAAAATCACAAGAGTTCAATGAATTGTCATAAAATGAACAGAACACATGTAATTCCCATGATGCAGGTCAAGAAACAGAATATTACTGGATATCCGAAGCCCCCCTCATGCCCCTCCCAATCACCATCTCCTGTTTTTCCCAAAGGTAAAAACATTATCCCCATGGATTAGTTTTACATGTTTTTGAACTTTTTGAAAACAAAATAATGTAGTATGTATTTTGTGTTTGACTTCATTTATTCAATATTATATTTGTGGTATACATCTAAGTTGTTGCATGTAGGTAATTTGCATATGGGTGTAATTTGTTCATTTTTACTGCTATATAATATTTCTTTATATGAAAATACCAGAATTCATTTTCCATTCTACTATTGATGAACATTTGTGTGGTTTCCAGTTTGTAGCTTTTACAAATAATGCTGATATGAGCATTGGATTCTCTTATTTTAAAATAATTTTTCAAACTTATAGAAAAGTTATAAGAACAGTACAAAAGAACATGTTTTTCCTGAATCATTTGAGACTACGTTGTTGGTATGATGCCCCCAAATAACTTAGAATTTATATGTAATTCCTACAAACAATGGTATTTTCTTTCTTTCTTTCTTTCTTTCTTTCTTTCTTTCTTTCTTTCTTTCTTTCTTTCTCCTCTCTCTCTCTATCTCTCCTTTATAAATTTTACTTTATTGATTTGAGAGAGAGAGAGAAACATTAATGTGAGAGAGAAACATGGATTGTTTGCCTCCTGCATGTGGCCTAACAGGGGATAGTACTGCAACCTGGTTATGTGCTCTGATCAGGAATTGAACCTACTACTTTTTGTTGTACAGGATGATGCTCGAACCAACTGAGCCACACTGGCCAGGGCAACAATAGTATTTTCTTACTTAATCCCAATACAATAATCAAAAGTAGGAAATTCACATTAATATATTACTACTATCTAATCCACAGAACTCATTCAAGTTTTCCCAACTGTCCCAGTGTGTTTTTCATAGCAAAATACTCCAGTCCAGGATCACATATTTTATTTAGCTTTCCTATCTTTCTTTCAATATGGAATAGTTCTTCAGTCTTTTCTTAATTTTTATGGCCCAGTTATTTTGTATAGTGCCCCAACATTTTAGTTTTTCTAGTATTTCATTATGTTTAGATTCAGGTCACATATTTTTGGCAGGAATATCAGAGAAATAATGTTCTTTTCATTGTATCCTGTCAGGTGCTAAATGACATCAATTTGTCCCATTAATGAGAATGTTCACTTTGACCAATTTATTAAGGTATTTTCTAACAGGTTTCATCTCTATAAAATTACTATTTTTTCCTTTAGAATAAGTATATTGTGGGAAGATACTTTGACACGCTGCAAATATCCTATTCAGTTTTAGCATCTATCAATGATTCTTGCCTGTATTAATTATTCGTGTGATGTCTGAGAGTGGGTTTCATTTTAGCTATTTTTAGGATTTAAGCTATTTTTGTTCCCATTTTCCAGCTGGGAAAACTGAGCCTTAGAGCGCCACACTTATCTTAGTGTGAAGTGGTAAAGGCATGATTGGACTCTATTACTCATCTGTACTTAATGGCTTTTAATAAAAATAAAATGTTCATTCAATAAATATTTTTAAAAAGAAAGAAGCCCCAGGTGTTTACAAGTAGTTTCAATAAATAGTCTGATACTTACCAGATATTGTTTGGTGGATAGAAATGAAAGAAACCAACTTTTCAAACTCAAATCTATCGAACAATAATCCAAGGAAGACTATTGATGGCAGAATTATTCCATAATAAATCTTGCTTTTAAAGTTTTTCATGAGGCATCAGATTCCTTCAACATTGTAATAAACAGTTTGATGTAATAATTATTAGCCACAAAGAAATTACTCAGGGACGCCCAAAAGATGATGGCTGAAATGTATATAAATAATCTATAGCTTGGTTTATATGTCCTAAGACTTTAGAATCATTCATCTGAGGAAACCCAATTCCTAATATTTTAAAAAAAATATTTTTATTGATTTCAGAGAGGAGGGGAGAGGGAGAGAGAAATAGAAACATCAATGATGAGACAGAATCATCTATTGGCTGCCTCCTGCACATCCCACACTGGGGATCGAGCCCGCAACCTGGGCATGTGCCCTGACCGGGAATTGAATTGTGACCGCCTGGTTCATAGGTAGATGCTCAACCCCTGAGCCACGCAGGCGGGGCCCTGGCATGCATTTTTATTGCATCTCTCATCTAGAGGAGCAAGAAGCATTGATTTAGAGCAAAAAGCATTGCTCTAACAATTTTTCTAACTTATTTGATATTCCATGGAATTCTGTTCCTAACATGCATCCTTCTGTCAGTATCCCATCTTCATAGCTAGTTCAGTCTAACAGGGGACGAAGAGTGCTATCCTTTGTTACACCAGGGCAGAGACTGTCTCCAGGTCCTGAAAATGCTGGGCCCTTAGCTCCCTCTGGAGGAGGTTAGGACTATTTGACTTCAAAGAAAACCAGATTCACCTTTACTCTTTGGCAAGAAAGGCACATAAACTATGTAATAGCCACTGGATACCTGCAATCTATATACCGCTATGCATTAAATGAAACCTAATTTGTAACAGCAAGAACCTTAAAACAAAGTCAGCTTGAAAGTCAATCTCAGGCAAACTTCATTTCACAGGTTCATTTATTCTTTCAATACTGTTATGTATCCATTTAACTAAGCAAAGAAATCATTTCACTTATTCTAAGCCGAGAGCTAATTGAGAGACCTGCATAACACTGAGAGTACTTAACACAATTTCCCACTCTATAGCAAGTATTAAGTGTACTAATTTAGGACTTTCCTGGTCCCCTGACACACAGTGGCTAAAAAACAGGAACATGGTGACTTTAGGTGGAGAATGTGAAAATCTGACCCATATACTGTAACTCACTTTGCAGAACATTATTTCTATTCACTCTTTCACTTGCCTTATCTGAATTTCCTTGTCTCCTTTCTCTTTTTTACTTTCTGAGAAACAATTTTTCTAACTTATCTGATATTCCGTGGAATTCTGTTCCTAACATGCATCCTTTTGTTATCTTTCTATAATTAAGTTTCAATTCCTTTATTAAAATACTAACAAATTGTAAACTCAGCTGATCTCCTTCACCTTTAAACTCCATGCCAGATCACTTCTACTTAGTCCTTGAACAATGAATAATAGCCTGCTATAGAGAGCATATTCTACCAATAAAATCATCCCATATTTTTCAAGTGATTACTATATAAGGTGCTTAACAAATTCATTCATTCATAAGCAAAACAAAAGTTATTGAGTGCCAATACATGTGGGTTGCGACCCCTGAAAATACACCCTGCATATCAGATATTTACATTACGATTCATAACAGTAGGAAAATTACAGTTATGAAGTAGCAATGGTTGGGGGTCACCACAACATGAGGAACTGTATTAAAGGGTCGCGGCATTAGGAAGGTTGAGAACCACTGTGCTAGGCGCTGTTCTAGGCATGGGGAATACAGCAGCAAACAAAATCCTAAATCCCCACCTTCAGGTGGTTCCTATTTTAGTGGAGGGAAACCATTAATAAAGAAAATAAGTAAAATACATACCTTGCTAGATAGGGAAGTGTTATATGAAAAATTAAAAGGGGGAAAAACCAAGACGGCGGCATAGGTAAACACCGGAAATTGCTGCTTCACACAACTACTTCAAAAATACAACTAAAAGACAAAACGGACATCATCCAGAACCACAGGAAGGCTGGCTGAGTGAAAATTCTACAACTAGAAAGAAAGAGAAAAGCACACTGAGACTCATTGTAGGTGTGGAAGTAAAGTACAGAGGTACGGAGGCACACGTGGAAAGGGCTGAGGACACGGTTGTCTTTTTCAATCGGGAGGGATTCTCAAGCTCCCGACTGCTCTGAACTCCAGTTCTGGGCGAGTGTCTGGGGACCCAGACTCATACAGGGAGAAACTGGACTGTATGGCATCGGTCGGAACTCAAGGGCGGCTTTCTCTCAGAGGTGCTTGCAGTGATCACCGGGACACTGAGATGCAGGGCCTCTTAGGGTAGGACTGAGGAGCAGCCATAGCTGCTTGCTCCGCCCTGTTAATTCCCTGAGACCCTGCCCCACCCAAGCTGTGTGCAGAGGCTTTTGCATATGAAAGGCCTGGCCCTTTGCAACCTGAAAATTACCTAACAAACTGCAGCTGGGTCAGAGAGACCCAGAACTTCCAAAAGAAGGTCCAAGGCCCCATAGCAGCTTGCATTGCTTCACAGCTGGGCCTCATCTGGGCACCTCCAAACCCCAAAAAAGGAAGGGGAATCTGAAGATCTCTTCATAGCTCCTGCTGGGTAGCCTCAGGCAGAGGCTAAATTAGCACCTCCTCAGATCCAAGAGCCAGTGTACCCAGTGGTCAGAGTGGGACCATCCAGATTACAACTCCTCAGATCCATAAGGGACACACTCAGGGGGCAGACTCAGCGAGCACCAAAGCCCCACTGAAGCAAGTCTTGCCCCAGAAGGGTGTCTTCAGCACAGAAGTTCTCCCACTGCAGACACAGCTGATTCTCACAGCCAATTGGCCTGGAGATCAATTC
This sequence comes from Myotis nattereri, assembly GCF_964212035.1. Lineage (NCBI taxonomy): Eukaryota > Metazoa > Chordata > Mammalia > Chiroptera > Vespertilionidae > Myotis > Myotis nattereri. The sequence continues at coordinate 76,900,678 of NC_138080.1, forward strand.
CTCCCAGTGATACCTACAACAATCAAGGCTTAACTACAACAAGACTGTGCACACAGCCCACAAAGGGGTGCACCAAGAGTGTCCATCCCAGGTAATTGGGGAGGCTGAGCCACCGGGCCCTATAGGACACCTAGCACACAAAGCCACTCTATCAACACAGGGAAGCATAAAAAATGCGGAGACAAAGAAACAGGTCACAAATGACAGAAATGGAGGAAAGCAAACTACAGGATATAGAGTTCAAAACCACACTTATAAGGTTTTTCAAGAATTTTCTAGAAACTGCCGATAAACTTAGTGAGACCCTCAAGAAATCTAGTGAGACCTTCAAGGATATGAAAAAGGACCAACTAGAAAATAAGCATACACTAACCGAAATAAAGAATATTATACAGAGTTCCAACAACAGACTAAAGGATCGCAAGAATCAAGTCAAAGATTTGAAATACAAAGAAGCAAAAGACACCCAACCGGAAAAACAAAACGAAAAAAGAATACAAAAATATGAAGATAGTGTAAGGAGCCTCTGGGACAACTTCAAGCATACCAACATCCCAATTATAGGGGTGCCAGAAGAAGAGAGAGAGCAAGATATTGAAAACCTATTTGAAGAAATAATGACAGAAAACTTCCCCTACCTGGTGAAAGAAATAGACTTACAAGTCCAGGAAGCGCGGAGAACCCCAAACAAAAGGAATCCAAACAGGACCACACCAAGACACATCATAATTAAAATGCCAAGAGCAAAAGACAAAGAGAGAATCTTAAAAGCAGCAAGAGAAAGAAAATCAGTTACCTACAAGGGAGTACCCATATGACTGTCAGCTGATTTCTCAACAGAAACTATGCAGGCCAGAAGGGAGTAGCTATCATTCAGAATTGAAGGTCAGATAAAGAGCTTCACAGATAAGGAAAAGCTAAAGGAGTTCATCACCACCAAACCAGTATTATATGAAATGCTGAAAGGTATCCTTTAAGAAGAGGAAGAGGAAGAAAAAGGTAAAGATACAAATTATGAACAACAAATACACATGTATCAACAAGTGAATCTAAAAATCAAGTGAATAAATAATCTGATGAACAGAATAAACTGGTGAATATAATAGAATCAGGGGCATAGAAAGGGAATGGACTGACTATTCTGGGGGTGGGGGGGAGGGTGTGAGGGGTGCGGGAAGAGATGGACAAAAATAGTACACCTATGGATGAGGACAGTGGGGGGGGGGTGGTAAGAGCAGAGGGAGGGGTGGGAACTGGGTGAAGGGGAGCTATGGGGGGAAAAAGAGGAACAACTGTAATAATCTGAACAATAAAGATTTAATAATTATAAAAAAACAAAAAAAAGAAAAATTAAAAGGGGATTATGAATGGGGAAAGCTGTAACGTTAAGGAAACGTGGTAGAGAAGTCTTCATATATAAGTAAAAACCAGTAAAGAGGTTGTCATGAACAATGGGAAGGAGGTGAAGGAGAGAAGCAATCACGCAGTCACCTGAGAAAAATTTTTAAGCAGAGGAAATAGCAAAAATTAAGGTTCTAAGGCAGGAACATAGCTAGGAACAGCAAAGAGGTCAGTGGGCCTGGAACAGAATGAGCAATAGGAAGAGAGCAGCAAATGAGGTTAAAGAGGGGCCAGAGGCATACTGTGTAGGGCCACGTAGGTTACTATAATGTCTGTGGCTTCTACTCTGAGTGAAATGAGAAGCATCGGGGGTTTTGAGCACAGCAGTGACATAGTCTGATTTAAACTGTATGCCGAAACAGGTTTGGCTCAGTGAATAGAGCGTCGGCCTGAGGACTGAAGGGTCCCAGGTTCGATTCCGGTCAAGGTCATGTACCTGGGTTGCGGGCATATCCCCAGTAGGAGATGTGCAGGAGGCAGCTGATCGATGTTTCTCTCTCATCGATGTTTCTAACTCTCTATCTCTCTCCCTTCCTCTCTGTAAAAAATCAAAAAAATATATTTAAAAAAAAATAAACTGTATTAAGGACACCCGGCCCTGGCCAGTGTGTACAGTTTGATTCCTGGTCAGGGCACAATGTTGGGTTGTGGGTTCAATCCCCGGTGGGGGTGTGGGGGGGGAGGCAGTTAATGTTTCCTTCTCACATCAATGTTTCTCTCTCTTCTTCTCACTCTAAAAATCAATAAGAATATATTCAAACAAAACACCCAGGCAATGAGTTGGTAAGAGACTGAAGGTTAAACAAGGGTATAATCAAGGAGATTAATTAAGATACTACTACAAAATATAAACAAGAAATGTTGTGAATAGCAGGAGGGTAAAAAGTCAAATCTTGGAAATACTTTGAGGGTAGAGTTGAAAGGATATGGAGCATCAGAGAAAGAGAGAAGTCATGAATTACAATGTTTTTCTCCTGAGCAATTGGAAGAATGGAGTTCCCTTAACTAAGATAGGAAAAACACAAGTGGAAGAGATCAGGACCTTAATCTTGGACATGTTAGGTTTGAGATATTTATATATTTTAGTGGAGCTGGCGAATGGGCAATTGGAAATCTGAGTCTGGAGTCTAGGGGTCAAGTCTAGAGACAGAGAAGTGAAAGTCATCTATATATATAAAAGCCTAAGCAACCAGAATGCCAGAACGACCAGAATGACCAGTCGCTATGATGTACACTGACCACTAGGGGGAAGATGCTCAATGCAGGAATTACCCACACTGACCTGGTGGTCAGTGCGCTCCCACAGCCAACCTCCCATTGCCGGCCAACCTCCCGCAGTCTCCCCCTCTCACCGCCCCCCTCCCCCACCCCGTCCAGCAGGCTCTGGTCGGCAGCTGGCAGCTGGCAGCCGGCAGGAAGGCCCTGGCCGGCTAGGCCTAGGGACCCCACCCATGCACGAGTTTCATGCACCAGGCCTCTAGTCAGTTTATGAATGGTATTTAAGCCCAGCTTGTGTGGCTCAGTGGTTGAGCATTGACCCATGAACCAAGAGCTCATTGGTTTGATTCCTGGTCAAGGCACATGCCTGGGTTTTGGGCTCAATCCCCAGTAAGGGGTATGCAGGAAGCAGCCAATTGATGATGTTCCTCTCTCATCAATGTTTCTACCTTCCTCTCCTCTCCTCTCCTTTCCTCTCTCTCTAAAAATAAATAAAAATGAAAAATTATGAAAGGTATTTAAGACCATGTATCTGGATAAGCTCACCAAGGGAGTGTAGACAGAACACAGAATAGGTCTAAGAACTGAGCCCAGATACTTGATGTTTCTCTCTCTGTCTCTCCACCTCCCTCCCACTCCCTAAAAATCAATGGAAAAATAATCTCAGTTGCCCTAGCCGGTTTGACTCACTGGATAGAGCGTCGGCCTGGGGACTGAAGAGTCCCAGGTTTGATTCCGGTCAAGGGCATGTACCTTGGTTGCAGGCACAACCCCAGTAAAGGGTGTGTAGGAAGCAGCTGATCGATGCTTCTCTCTCATCGATGTTTCTAACTCTCTATCCCTCTCCCTTCCTCTCTGTGAAAAATCAATAAAATATATTTTTAAAAAATAATCTCAGTTGAGGATTAACAAAAAAATAAAAGAAAATTAAAAATAAAGTAGAACAACAAATTAATGTTTCTCTCTCTAAAATAAATAAAAATGTAATAAATAAAAGAGATTATAATATTATAATACAAATTATGCTTTCCTTTGTTTTTCATGTCTACTTTTAATAAATAAAAAATCAGGTAGTGTTTTGGTAAAACACCAGATAATCCCATTTTATTGGTTTTTTGTTTGTTTTTTAAGAATAGGACAATTGAGAATTTTGGCACTATTCTTCTTTTGGGTTGTATATAATTGGGTTTTATTAGATAAAAAAGGTTTATAGCACACAAAAGCACTATCTGATGGAACTAGAAAACTGAAAGAGTGCTGGTAGTTGTTTATAAGGATAAAAGAATTTAACACTTGAATATCATATAATTTACAGATATTTTAAAAATATTATAAATACTTTCACAGCTGACTAACAGAACATATGTTTAATCATTTAATGTTATTGAACAGCTTTTAGAACAATGGGTCAGACATTTCATGAAGAACTCACTTCAGAAAGCCTGAGCATCCTAGGGAATAATTGACATTTAAAGTTATGTGACTAGCAGAGGGCAGAGATCAGTCTAAGTACAGTGTGTCCTATGACAGGATGTGTTACCTACTCAGTAATCATGGCAAGTAAAGAGGCAGAAAGACAGATGACTTTAATTTCAAATCAGAGCATCACATCAACAGAATTCTTAGAAGAAAGATGAAAACAGTGAATGGTTTGCTAACAAAATGAAGTGGAATGATGCTAATGCAGATGAACGGCCTACTTACAGCTCGTTACATTTCTACTGTATATAAAATAAAAAGGGAAGACTTGCCAATTTGTATTTTAAGATTTAAAAGACGCTACCCCCAAAAAATCTGCTCCTCTTCAAATTCTTCTCCGAACAATGGCCATCTCCACCCTAAAATTAGAAACCAAGCCAGTAAGAACCAGAGATAAGAATGTAAATATATATTGCCAAAACTTTACCTATTAATGTTACATTTTATGTAACAACATATTCTATTAAACTACTAAATGATAAACATGCTGGTCAAACCAGAAGATTTGCTTCACTGCTTTGCTCAATTTCCATCCTTATTAAACACAACCTTCATGATGTGTTTAAATGCTGTTCCAGAATGTTCAGCGTAGAAGCAAACCCATGTTTCATTCTTATCAAATATATTTGTTTGCTCAGAAATATTTGGTGCTCCCAGACATTGGGATCTTATTTTATTTTACATTAAAAATTTTTTCCTTCTGTAATTACAAAGTTTTGAGCCTAAGCTAAGAATGACCACTAATCAAACATGACTGAGATAATGAATGTATCATTAAAATTATATGACTTGCCCGCTGGTGTTGCTCAGTGGATTGCGCATCATCCCATGCACCAAGAGGCCACTGGTTCGATTCCCAGTCAGGGCACATGATCTGGTTTCAGGTTTTGGGTTTGATCCCCAATAGGGAGGTGCAAGAGGCAGCCAATCGATGTTTCTCTCTCATCAATGTTTCTATTTCTCTCTCCCTTTCCCTTCCTTTCTCTCTAAAATAAATAAAAACGTTAAAAAATAAAAATAAATAAATTAATTAAAATTATATGATTTAATATAAGCTGTAGTTTTATTAGGATGTACCAGTCAGGCAGTTTTTATATATATATAATTTAATGTTCAAATTAAGAAAACATAAATAATTTAAAGATTAATACATTTAAAAACAAATTTAGGTGAATATATATTTATCTACACAAAATTTATTATATATTTGTAGAATTATCTAGTAGCATTTTTTGCATGTAATATTAAAAAAAGGATTTTTTAAAAACCATACAGTGATTCTGGGATTCCCTGCATTTTCAGCTGCTGCCTTTTCTATTCTGCATCTGGCAGGTTCTTCTTCCTTTCAGTTTGTGCATTTCCTGCATTCTAAAAAGTAAATAGAAACAAGGACCTTAATTGAGGAAATGGTGAGTCTTTGGCTAAGGAAATATAGCCACAGATAAGTACTTGTACTTTGCACCTGGAGGCTGTTTCATAGGGTTCAGGGAGACTATCTAGCAAAGTATTCTCATTATCATCATGAAACAGAACTGAAGGTAATTTTTGTATGGGCTCTTATCTCTGTTCCTAATACACTCTTTAGCAGTAATTTCGGGTTTCTCTTTAGATCACAGAGTCTCTTCAATGCATGCATGTACTATTTCAGCATACATTTAAGATGCCTAAAAGAGTTTAATGTACAACTGGGAAGTTAGGTAATTCAAAAACAAGTCAATGACAGAGCAAAGAATAAAACAAATAAGTTGCTAGTACCTCTTATATTTTTAAAAACATGTGATATTCTTTTTTGCTCTAAACTGTTATAACAAACTACCAACTCAAAATTTAGAAAATATTCTTAATTCTGACATTAATTTATTAAAAGTGTCTAGAATAGCCTTAGATGCAATTTCAGTCACTTGTCAAAACTGCATTTGAATGGGCAATACAAATAAAATACAATCACCATTGATAACTTCTGGTTGTTTCTCTTTTTTAATTTTTTCTAATAACTACAACCGTTTCAAGGTCATTCTTAAAAATGCCATCTTTTTAGAAGTTCTACACCATATGAGCAAGAAGGAATTTTCCCTTTCTATTTACTTTTGTATTTTAAAATTACAGAACTATCTTAAGAGTTCTTTTCTTTTTGCATTGGCATGTAATTGTAGTTCCAGAGGGGCTCTCTGAGGACAGAGGGATAAATACATAATAGCACATTACTAACATGCCCAAACTCAGGAGCCCTAACTCACCAATCATTCAAAATATGTGCAAATGACTCCCATTTGACCCTGTGATCCCACTTCTAGGAATATATCCCAAGAAACCAGAAACACCAATCAGAAAGGATATATGCACCCCTATGTTCATAGCAGCACAATTCACCATAGCTAAGATCTGGAAACAGCCTAAGTGCCCATCAGTAGATGAATGGATTAGAAAACTGTGGTACATCTACATGATGGAATACTATGCTGCTCTAAAAAGGAAGGAACTCTTACCATTTGCAACGTCATGGATGGAACTGGAGAGCATTATGCTAAGTGAAATAAGCCAGTCAATGAAGGAAAAACACCACATGATCTCACTCATTCATGGATAATAGAGACCATTATAGACTTTTGAACAATAATAGATACAGAGGCAGAGCTGCCTCAAACAGATTGTCAAACTGCAGCGGGAAGGCCGGGGAGGGTTGGGGGGCAGGAGGTAGGGGGGTAAGAGATCAACTAAAGGACTTGTATGCATGCATATAAGCATAACCAATGGACATAAGACACTGGGGGATAGGGGAGGCTAGGGGACTGTCTAGGGCGAGGGGATAAAATGGACACATATGTAATACCCTTTGTAATACTTTAAGCAATAAATAAAAAAAAAATATGTGCAAATGGTGTGCTGTTCAACATCAAGTCACCAAAGTTTAAAGCAACCTTAATACTTTTTATAATTAACTAAAAGATGACCACTAGTGGCTTTCATGTTCTAGCTAGAAAATTTCTCCTTTCTGCAAAATGAACTGGAGAGCTCTTACCATGTTCTAGGCCAAGAATAAAGTATAAACGTCACAAAAAGTATATCTAACAATGTCGGTAACTGTTTTACTTGAATGTTGTAGAGATTGAACAGACTTAGTTAAAATACCTTCTTAAGTAGTTTCAGATCAGAATTTCTTCATTTTTCTAATTTACTCAAATTTCCTTGATAGGGATGTGCTAATTTTATCATGAATAAAAATGTAATCAAGCTCTGGGCTGTGTGGCTCAGTTGGTTGGGTGTTGTCCTGTGCACTGAAAGGTTGCTGGTTCCATTCCCAGTCAGAGCACGAGTCCGGGTTGGGGGCTTGATCCCCAGCAGGGGGCATGCAGGAGGCAACCCTCTCATAACAATGTTTCTTTCTTTTCCTCTCCCTTCCTCTTTCTAAAAATCAGTGAACTATTATTTTTTAAATGTAATCAGTTTTTTTTTAAAAAAATAAGAAACTGGGATAACAAAGTTGCTGACCTCCCGAAAATAGAAGGCTAACTATGTGATTTAATTCAGTGGGTGCTCTGCACAATCCCCTTCTTTCAAAAGAATATGCTTAGAGAGTATTCATTTGGATGTTTAGGGCTTCAGATTTCCAAGTAAAATTCAAGACTCTCTCTGGTGGGTCGGGGCTGGGACATTTCAACAAGATTACCTGATAGCTAGCTAAGAGCAAATATTTGTGAAAATAGGACAGCAGGTAGACAGAAGGTATTCGAGAACAAATTGGAGGGGAAAAAACAAACCAGGAAGAGGCTCAAGACAAATCTGTTCTTGTGGCCAGTATACCATAAGTTTATACCATTATTCATTTCCTCTGGCATAGGTTACTTGTCCAATGCTTGGTAATACAGATAACACATACTCCTTTCCCTGAATACAATATTCTAATCACTTCAACATTCAAATAAAGGCTGGTATTCATTACCCTCCCCCGCAAAAAAGTTATAAAACTTTTAGTAAGTAGTTATTCTGGAAATATATATATCGGTTTCTCAACTTCAAAGATTACAGAATTTTTAATTTTTACATAACTTTCCAATGATAATAACAAATTTACACACCAAGTCAAGGATTCTAAACAGCATTCTTTAGTTAAATCTATAAACAAAAAATGTTTTACCTCTTGTTTTTCTTGATTTTGGTCCACATTAAGTAAAGTTGGTATTTTAGATGAATCTGTTTTCTTTGATTCCTTCTTTGGCACTTTTATCTGTTTAACTTTTGCAAAAATATATACAACAATGACAACTTATTATTCTTCATGAAAATTTTACTTTCCTTTTTAAGAGTTTCAAATGGAAATTCTGATGCCCACTTAAGTCAGTTCCTCACTTTATTGAAAAGGGACTGAACAAATTATGAGTTGTAATGGTAAAATGCACCAGTCATAAATTATTTGTTTTATAACTTTACAAGTAATATATCATTAAAAGAATACATGTATTTTTAAAATTCTGAGTATAACTGTCAAATGGATCGGATAATTCCTCTTGAACTGTACAAGTACTATATTCTTGCTATTATATTAAGTTTTCACAAGGTGTCACTGTTCTTCAAAGAACATAACATTTACTCTGCCAAAAAATGAGTTTCATTTTAAGAAATCAATACCTGTTAAAAATCTTCATCTACTAATTCCGTGGATTCCTGAAGCTCATATATAATTCCTGCCATTATATGGGCAAATAATCATGGGTAAACATAGGAAATTGATTTGTTCCAGATCATATACTGAACCAAAACCACCTTCTTTAAAATACTGTTCTTAACATTTCAACAATACTAAGCTAATAAAATATTTAACTTCTAAAGTTTTCTTAACTTTTCTTTAAAATTTTCTCATTTAAGTCTCGCCCCTTATTTGATGATGGGGGGTGGGGAGGAGGGCATCCTCATCTGCTGAAAATATTTTTCACAGTAATTTACTATTTTCTACCTAGATCACGCTATAACGTGCAAGTTATGTTAGAAAAACGGTTTTGTGAAAGATAACATTGGGAGATTTGTAATGCTGTGCAACAATTATGTACCTTCCATTCTTTTCATCTCGCTTGATTGTATTATGAAAGGCAGTTTTGGGAAATGGAATTCTCTCCTGTCAGGTCTGGAGAAATTCAGCTTCCTTTTATTTCCACTTGCCATATGGTCACTTTGACTGGTCCGCTCACTGAATACACCTTTCTCCATTTGGTTCTAAACAAACAAATAACCAAGAGTTAATCTGAAGAAAAATGTGTAACTATTCAATGACAAGCCTAGAATTGTTAGCCATTCAGATGGTATAAAGGCAGTGGTCGGCAAACTGTGGCTCGCGAGCCACATGCGGCTCTTTGGCCCTTGAGTGTGGCTCTTCCACAAAATACCGACTTCTGCGCATCGGCCACGAAGTTTCAATCGCACTGTACGTGTGCACCCGCACGTGGTATTTTGTGGAAGAGCCACACTCAAGGGGCCAAAGAGCCACATGTGGCTTGTGAGCCGTAGTTTGCCGACCGCTGGAATAAGGTATGCATAGCAATGCCTTCTAAGAGAGAATAACAATAAATACATAAACAGATTAAAGTTCAATAAAAGTTTCATAAAGCAACATTATTTTTAGCATATTGAATATTCTGGGAATAATAGTCTTGATCATGAGAACCACAATCTTAACTTTTAATTTTTTTTTTAAATATATTTTATTGATTTCTTACAGAGAGGAAGGGAGAGGGATAGAGAGTTAGAAACATCGATGAGAGAGAAACATCGATCAGCTGCCTCCTGCACACCCCCCACTGGGGATGTGCCCGCAACCAAGGCACATGCCCCTGACCGGAATCAAACCTAGGTCCCTTCGGTCCGCAGGCCGACGCTCTATCCACTGAGCCAAGCCGGCTAGGGCTTAACTTTTAATTTTTAATCCTATTCATTATACTCTGACTTTGGACAAATTGCTTCAATTCATTTTATTAAAAATTTACTTCTCGCCGAAACCGGTTTGGCTCAGTGGATAGAGCGTCGGCCTGTGGACTGAAAGGTCCCAGGTTTGATTCCGGTCAGGGGCGTGTGCCTGGGTTGCGCGCATATCCCCAGTGGGAGATGTGCAGGAGGCGGCTGACTGATGATTCTCTCTCATCGATGTTTCTGACTCTCTATCTCTCTCCCTTCCTCTCTGTAAAAAATCAATAAAATATATTAAAAAAAAAAAAAAAGAAAGCAGGTTCAATTCCCAGTAAGGGCACATGCCCATGTGGTGGGTTCAATCCCCAGTACGGGTGCATATAGGAGGCAACCGATCAATGTTTCTCTTTTTCTCCCTCTTCCTTCTTCTCTCTCTAAAATAAATAAAAACATATTGTTATTTTTTTTAATATATTTTATTGATTTTTTACAGACAGGAAGGGAGAGGGATAGAGAGTTAGAAACATCGATGAGAGAGAAACATTGATCAGCTGCCTCCTACACACCCCCTACTGGGGATATGCCTGCAACCAAGGTACATGCCCTTGACCGGAATCGAACCCGGGATCCTTGAGTCCGCAGGCTGACGCTCTATCCACTGAGCCAACCCGGTTAGGGCCATATTGTTATTTTTAAAAATTATTTTTCAATTTAAAAATAATGTGCTCTGGACACTGGGAAAACCCAAAAGGAAAATAAATTACTTGTGAACTCGGCGTTCTGGAAAACCTTTTATGTTTTCTGATGTTGCTCATTTGACAACAGATGATAAAAACTTTCCTAGGTTAACTGAACTGTCTGGCTTCAAGGTGAGGGCTGAAGGAGCAGCTTTCTCCCAGACTCAAGTGCTGGCAGAGGCCATTGTTCCTCTGCCCATTCCCCCCAGAGCTGGTGGCCGACTCCATATCTGAGTCTCCATCAATCTAGCTAACTAACATGTTTCCCCAGCCCCGATGATTCCCTGAAATCCCACTCCACCCAGTTTGTAGGCATACAAGTCCAGTGGTATTTCCATATAAACAGCCTCTCTTGCCTCATGCTTCAGACTTTCCTAAAATCTCACAAACAAGTAGCATCTGGCCTCTGTGTACCCCATATCTTTGCTAAGTGGCCCCACACCTGGCACTAGTAGCAGCCAGCCTTGGACCACAGCTTGGCTTCTCCTGGGCACCTCTAAGCTCAGCATAAATAACAGCCATTGGCAGATTGCTTTATAGCTCATGCTGGGTGGCCCCAGGCAGGGCACAGGTGGTGGCTGACCCAGTGGATAGCTTCAGATCACACCAGATTACAACCCAACCACCTCCATTAGTGACACCCTCAAGGGGTAGGTTCAGTGGGCATCAAACCCCACTGAGGCAAGTCCTTTTCCCTTAGTTTCAGCTGGTCCTAGAAGCTGATTGGCTTGGGGAGTCAATTTCTCCCAGTGATGTGCCAACAGCAATCAAGGCTCAACTACAACAGGACATTGCACACAGCCCACACAGGGGCGCAAAGCTTGGGTGACTGGGGAGGCTTCACCAATGGGCCCTACAGTACACCTAACAAACAAGGACACTCTACCAAGTCCAGGAGACATGGCAGCTCTACCTAATACACAGAATCAAACACAGGGAAGCAGCCAAAATAAGGAGACAAAGAAACAGGTCCCAAATGAAAGAACAGGAGAAATCTCCAGAAAAAGAACTAAATAAAATGAAGGCAAGCAAACTACCAGATACTGAGTTCAAAACAATGGTTATAAGGATACTCAAGAAACTTAGTGAGAATTTCAACAGCATAAAAGATAATATGAAAACCATAAAAAAAGAGTGATCAGAAATTAAGGATACACTAACTGAAATGAATAAATGACAGGGAGTCAACAGTAGAGTAGATGAAACAGAGAATCAAATCGATTACTTAGAATATAAGGGAGCAGAAAACAACCAAATAGAATAGCAAAAAGAAAAAAGAATCCAATGAAATTAGGATAGTGTAAAAAGCCTTTGGGACAACTTCAAGCACACCAACATTTGCATCGTGATGATGGAAAACTTCCCTAACCTGGCAAAGAAAACAGACATACAAGTCCAGGAAGCACAGAGAGTCCCATACAAGATGAACCCAAAGAGGCCCACACCAAGATACATCATAACTAAAATGCCAAAGGTTAAAGACAAAGAAAGAATCTTAAAAGCAGCAAGAGAAAAGCAGTTAGTAACCTACAAGGGAGCTTCCATAGGATTGTCAACTAAGTTCTCAGCAGAAACTTTGCAGGCCAGAAGTGATTGGCACAAAATATTCAAAGTGATGAAAAGCAATGACCTAAAATCAGGATTACTCTTCCTAGCAAAGCTATCATTTATAATCAAAGGACAGATAAAGAGCTTCCCAGACAAGAAAAATTAAAGGAGTTCATCACCACCAATTCAGTATTATATGAAATATTCAAGGGTCTTCGTGAAAATGAAAATAAAACAAAAAAAGCTGGGGTAAAATACTTATACCAGACAAAATAGACTTTAAAAAAAAGCCAGAACAAGAGACAAAGACCCAGAAACTCCACCTCTGGGTATTTATCCAAAGCAACCCAAAACACTAAATTGAAGACATACACATTCATGTTGTTTTTTATTACACTTTAAAATATATACATACATATATATATATATGTATGTATATATTTTAAATATATTTTTTATTGATTTTATAGAGGAAGGAAGAGGGAGAGAGAGAGAGAGAGAAACATCAATGACAAGAAAGAATGATTGATTGACTGCCTCCTGCACACCTCACACTTGGGATTCAGCCCACAACTTGGGCATGTGCCCTGACCCTGAGTCGAATCATGACCTCCTGGTTTATAGGTCAAAACTCAACCACTGAGCCACACATGCCAGGCAGCATTCATATGTTTATTGCAGCATTATTTACAATAGCCAAGATATGGAAGCAATCTAAGTGTCCATCAATAGATGAGTGGATAAAAAAGAAATGGTGCATGCTGGCTGGTGTTGTTCAGTGGTTAGAGTACAAGCCTGTGCACCGAGGGGTCATGGGTTGGATTCCTGGTCAAGGTCACACGCCTGGGTTTCAGACTCGACCCCAGCCCTGGTCGGGATGCATGCAGGAGGCAACCAATCAATGTGTCTCTCTCACACCCTTCTCTCTCTCTCTTCCTATTTCTATATTTCTCTCTTTCTCTCCCCTCCTCTCCCTCCCTAAAAGGAGCTTAAAGTATTACAAAGGGTATTACTCTCTCTAAAAGGCAATGGAGAGAATGTCTTCGGGTGAAGATTAACAGATAACAAACAAACAAACAAACAAACAGAAGTGGTGCATATATACAATGGAATATGATTTGGCCATAAAAAAATGAAATCTTGGTATCTGTGGCAATATGGATGAACCTAGAATGTTTTGTGCTAGGTGAAATAAGTCAGTCAGAAAGACAATGCCAGATGATTTCACTTAAATGTGGAATCTAGAAAACAAAATAGACAAACAAATAGAACAGAGGCAGACTCATAGATGCAGGGAGCACTTTGACGGTTGTCAGATGGGAGAGGGGGTTGGAGCAATGGGTGAAAGAGATGAAGGGATTCAGAAATGCAAATTGGTGGTTGCAGAATGGTCATGGGGATGTAGAGTGCAGCATAGGGAATATAGTCAACAATATTGTACTATGTATGGTGTCAGATGGATGCTGGATGTATTGGGGTGATCACTTTGTATTAGATAAATGTCTAATCACAAGGTTATACACCTGAAGCTAATATAATATTGTAGGTCAACTGAAGTTTAAAAATAAAAGGCCATGGCTGGGTAGCTCTTTGGTTAGAGCGTCATCCCAATATACCAAGATTGCAGGTTTGGTCCCTGGTCAGGGCACATACAAGAATCAACCAATGAATGCACAAATAAGTGGAACAACAAATTAATGTTCTTTGCTCTCTCTCTCTCCCCCTTCCTCTCTTTCTCACAATCAACAAATAAAAATATTACAAAACATAAGACTACCCTTTAAAAATTTTTTCATAAAAAGGAAAAGAAAAACTTTCCTAGGTTAATGAATAATCTTCCACAATGTAATATATAGTATCCCATTGTGTAGATATACTCTAATGTATTTAACCAGTTTGCTCCTGGATGAATTTGTTTTCAATTTCTTATTGTAAATAACACTATGGTTCAATTTTTTTTTTAGTATTTTTTTTTTATTGCTTAAAGTATTACAAAGGGTATTACATATGTGTCCATTTTATCCCCCCGCCCTAGACAGTCCCCCAGCCTCCCCTATCCCCCAGTGTCTTATGTCCATTGGTTATACTTATATGCATGCATACAAGTCCTTTAGTTGATCTCTTACCCCCCTACCTCCTGCCCCCCAACCCTCCCCAGCCTTCCCGCTGCAGTTTGACAGTCTGTTTGAGGCAGCTCTGCCTCTGTATCTATTATTGTTCAAAAGTTTATAATGTTCTCTATTATCCATGAATGAGTGAGATCATGTGGTATGTTTCCTTCATTGACTGGCTTATTTCACTTAGCATAATGCTCTCCAGTTCCATCCATGACGTTGCAAATGGTAAGAGTTCCTTCCTTTTTAGAGCAGCATAGTATTCCATCGTGTAGATGTACCACAGTTTTCTAATCCATTCATCTACTGATGGACACTTAGGCTGTTTCCAGATCTTAGCTATGGTGAATTGTGCTGCTATGAACATAGGGGTGAGTGGTTCAATTTTTTAATAAGTACTTTTCTATGTTAAAAAAATGAGGGAATGAACTACACTGATTATTTTTTTCTAGTGAAAACTAAAATGTATCTTTTTGGCAATTGCTTTATTCTATAAAGTAAGGTATTAACATTTTTGAGGTGCAAAAACAAAAAAACAAAGCTGTACAGACAATAGTACAATGAAGGCCAGTGAAGAGGGGGAGTGGGGTACAGAGGGTCATTGGGGGGAAGGGAGACATCTGTAACAGTTTCAACAATAAAAATAAATTTTTAAAAAAGTCTTGTGACTTTTAAAATATATATATTTTATTGATTTTTTACAGAGAGGAAGGTAGAGGGATAGAGAGTTAGAAACATCGATGAGAGAGAAACATCGATCAGCTGCCTCCTGCACACTCCCTACTAGGGATGTGCCCACAACCAAGGTACATGCCCTTGACCAGAATTGAACCTGGGACCCTTCAGTCCGCAGGCTGATGCTCTATCCACTGAGCCAAACTGGTTAGAGCAAGTCTTGTGACTTTTAAAGGTGAAACATTTAACACCCCCTCCCCCCAAGTAACACACTGAATACACAAATCAAGTTAAAAGATTAACTAAAATTGTGAAGGCACTAAGGAAATGATGGCCTATTTTCATCTCAGGAGGGGAAAAAGGAAACTAAATGTACATTTTAATAAATATTGGTACCCCAGAGATGGAGAAAAGGGCAAGGGGACCAGTTAGAGGGATAATGTTGAAAGAGGCCATAATTCAGTTTTTGTTCTAGATAAGGCTTTTCGAATTGCTATCTGATTGAATTATAGCATTCAAAAAGAGGCTAAGGATCAGGGACCAAAATATTTGTGGTTCAAACTCAATCATATAACCAGTGTGTTTCTGCTTTTTTTTCCTAGTTCTTGCATTTTAGAAGAGAGTGAGTAAAGATATTGTTCTTTAAATCCCTGGATCCATTTGTAACATGAATAAAGAAAAATAATTGTGAAAAAAAAAAAAAGAAAGAAAGAGGCCATAATTTAATGACTAGCTTCTTGCCTTACTTGAGTGGGACCTGTATCCTCTTGCCTGTTATTAGTCATAGCGTGTCCAATAGATTGTGAGGACGTATGTCTCTTTTTTGCTCTTTCAGTTAACCTATTATTTAAAAACAAGTAAATAGTTATTACAACTCCCCAGAAGTGCTTCTGTTTTGAGTAAGTTATACCATGGAAGTCTAGTTAGAACACTGAGTGCCAAAATGCAATTGTCAGTCTTTAAGTGCTCGCTGCTCTAAGTAGAGAGGTGAAAACAGAGAGGAGAACAACTCGGTTATGGCTAACATCAGTGGTAACAACCATATTTTAGGGTGATTCCAATTGGTCCACTTGGTCCCTTCTATCTGATCTGAACCTGGGTCTTTGAATTTCTGGGTTTCTGAATTTCTGAACTTGCTGTCCAAAGCTGGTTTACAACCATGGTTATTGCAGCAATAGTTTTTGGGTCATCTCAAGAACAACTGAGCTCTTGCTGTCTGGAACCTGCTGAACCTTTCGACTGGCACAGGCATGTCCACATAGACAGGTCCGCTTGCCCACCTCTGCAGAGCACTAAGTTTCCCGGCATATAGCCCAAATCAGTCTGGCGGGATCAGCTTGGGATACTGAACTTAGTCTCCTTCCTCGTCTACATATATTGTAGTTTCCCTAAATTTAGAACCGGTGACTTACTAGACAGACCCTGCCATCCATCACACTGCCCTTGATGAACAGACTGATGCACCATTCTCTCAATCTGTATTAGTAGCTAAAACTAGCCCAATATGTTGGTTTACTCCCAAAATATTTGACTTTGAAAGACTATTTGACTATAAAAGGTTATTCTCAACCATCCTCTCTCCATTTAGAGAATTCTCTTTGATACAGAAATAAAGCTTACTTTGTTATACCAAGGCAGGTCAATACTAGGACTTAGGTCATAGCACCTTTTTTTCCTCTCCAAATGAGAAGAAATGTTTCTAAGGTTTTGTGCTTTTTTGTGTGTGTGTGTTTAGTTTTTGTTTATTTGTTTGTTGGAAAATTGGGGCTTTTCCAAAAAGCATTAGTGAAAAATTAAACTTCTGGATAGCCAAGAAAAGTTAATTTCTTCTACAGTATTTATAAGAAGGACTCAGTAATGGGCCATTGTATGATTATAATTTCAATGTGTCTTCAAATTCAGTTTACATACAGATACTATGAATCTGATTCTTTGAATACTATTATATAGGAACATTATATTACTTAGGTCCATTTCCTTCTGTCTCTTTTCTGTTAGAACTCACCTTGAATTGGAGTGGGAGAGATTTGAATTGAGATTGGAAGCCATCAAGTTACTGCTAGTTAGGTTGATGGGTGGCATCATCATATTACCTCCAGCATGTGGATTGTCTTTCATGCCAGTAGAGTTAGTGCTGGGATTGGCAGGGTTTGGTGGTTCATTGATTACAGATTTTACATTTTGAGACACAGTATGAGCATTTTCAATTGCATCTGACTGACCATGTCCACTTTCATACTCTGTCTTTTTTGGTTCTAAGGTATCTACTTTTCCTCCTTTGACTTTAATAACTCTGTTTTTTATTTCCTTGGGCTTTTTCTCTTTTTCCATTTCCTGGAATAGATACATCCACAATCTGAGTCTGTAATTTTTATCATTAGTGTGCTAACTATAATGTTACTGGTTAAAAAGAAAAACAGTTTTTACCTTTCCCAAAACTGAAGTTCGTAGAAGTGTATCAGTATGCATTGTTTTTCTTTCATCTTTCATAAGTTCATTTTCTTTAGAATTCTCCTTTGACTTTATGAATGAATTGACTTTTGCTTCTTGTAGTAATTTAGCTCTTAGTTCTGGTATGAATCTGATAAAACAAGCAATATTAACCAATAATCTTTTTACTTATGTAGATAATTTTATCTTTAATAGACCATTTAATCAATTAATTTACATTTTAACCACAGAATAAATAAGTAATCAAGAATGCATGCCCAGCCCTAGCCAGTTTGACTCAGTGAATAGAGCGTTGGCCTGCGGACTGAAGGGTCCCAGGTTCTATTCCAGTTAAGGGCATATGCCTAGGTTGCGGGCTCAATCCCCAGTGGGGGGCATGCAGGAGGCAGCCAATCAGTGATTCTCTCTTATCATTAATGTTTCTATCTCTCTCTCCCTCTTCCTTCCTCTCTGAAATCAATAAAAATATATTTTTTAAAAAAGAGCAAGCATTCTTGTTAAAAAAAAAAAAAAGAATGCATGCCCAAAATGGCCAAATATTTATTTACCCAATACAAATTGCTTCCTGGTAAAGACCAATCTTTCAATTTTGCCATGGGAGTCCTATATAATAAAAGGGTAATATGCAAATTGACCCTAACAGCAGAATGACTGGCAATGACTGGTCACTATGACACACACTGACCACCAGGGGGCAGATGCTCAATGCAGGAGCTGCCCCCTGATAGTGCGCTCCCACAGGGGAAGCTCTGCTCAGCCACAAGCCAGGCTGACGGCTGCCAGCACAGTGGTGGTGGCGGGAGCCTCTCCCGCCTCCTCAGCAGCACTAAGGATGTCCGACTGCAGCTTAGGCCTGCTCTTCACTGGAAAGTGGACATCCTCTGAGGGCTCCTGGGTTGCCAGAGGGATGCCTGACTGCCAGTTTAGGCCTGATCCTTCGGGAAGCAGGTCTAAGCCAGCAGGTGGATATCCCCCGAGGGGTCCCAGACTGCAAGAGGGCACAGGCCGGGCTGAGGGTACCCCCCTCCGAGTGCACAAATTTTGTGCACCGGGCCTCTAGTTTACTATAGAAAACTTTTACAGCAAGAACCAAGATGGCAGCATAGGTAACTGCCTGTACTCACCACCTCCTACAATCACATCAAAATTACAACTAAAATACAGAACAAATATTATTCAGAATCACCTGAAAGCTGGCTGAATAAAAGTCCTACAACTAGAGAAGTAAAGAAGAAAGCACACTGAGACTAGTAAGAGGGGCAGAGGCGGGAAACAGGCTGGTCAGACACCCACATGTGCCATTTTTTGAATCATGAGGCTGTCCATGTGGAGCAAGGGATCCCAGCCCCACACCAGACCCCAGCTCAGGGTTCCAGAGCTGGGAAGAAAAGTGTCCAAAACTATGGGCCATAACAACCAGCAGGGATTGTGGCTGAGGGAATCAGAGGTTACTGGGATCCCAGGTGTTCCCCTTAAAGAGCCTGCACACAAACTTACCTGGTCCTGCTTCTTCTGAGCTCCAGCACCAGGGGGACCCAGACACATACAGGGAGGACCTGGATTATCTAGCATCAGGGCAGGAAATCAGGGGCAGCTTTCTCCCAGATGGGTTTGCTACAGGGGTCATCATTCCTGTGCTGGGGCCTCCCCTGTTTCAGGGCTGACTGGCAGCCATGTCTGAGTCTCCATTAGCCTGGAGCACACTGTTTGCTCCACCCTGGGGATTCCCTGAGACCTTGCCCCATCCATTTTGCAGCCCCAACCAAGCTGTCTACAGCAGCTTTTCCATATGAATGGCCTGTCCTGGCTCAGGCTTCAGACTTTGCTAAAATCTCTCAAAAAAGCTGAAGCTGGTGACAGCTTGCCCCAAACCTATCAATAAAAGGCCTAAGACCCAACACTAGCACCAGCATGCCTCGCTTCACAGCTGGGCCTCACCTGGGCTTCCAAGCCCAATACAAATAGCAAATAGCAGCCATCTGAAGATCCCTTTGTAGCTCCTGCCAGGTGGCCCCAGACAGTGGCTGACTGCACCTTCCTGGAGGCCCCTAGAGCTAGTGCAGCTTCAGGCCATAGCAGATTACAAATCTACACATCCACAAGCAACACACTCAAGAGGCAGACTCGGTGAGTACCAAAAGCGCCACTGAAGCAAATCCTGCTCCATAGGGGTGTCTCCTACACAACAATTCTCCCACCTTAGTTACAGCTCATCCTCACAGCCAATTGACCTGGAGGTCAACTTCTCCCAGTGATGCCAACAGCAATCAAGACTCAACTACAAGACTGTGCACATAGCCCAGATAGGGGCACACCTAGAGTGTCCAGCTCAGGTGACTGGGAGGCTAAGCCACTGGGCCCAACAGGACACCTACTACACAAGGCCACTCTACCAATTCTAGAAGACACAGAAGCTCTACTTAATACATAAAAATAAACAAAACAAGCAGCCAAAATGTGGAGACAAAGAAACATATCACATAGGGAGGAAAAGAAATGGAAGCAAGCAAATTATTGAAGACTGGGGTGGGAAATTACTGACTGTGTGTGGGAGGCAGCCAATGGATGATTCTCTTATCATTGATGTTTCTATCTCTACCTCTCCCTTCTTCTCTGAAATTAATAAAAATATATTTTTTAAAATGCCAAGGGTTAAAGACAAAGAGAATCTTAAAAGCAGTTAGTTACCTACAAGGGAGTGCCCATGAGATTGTCAGCTGATTTCTGAACAGAAATTTTGCAGGACAGAGGGAATGGCAATAAATAGTCAAAGTGATGAATAGTAAGGAGCTACAACCAAGATTACTCTACCCAGCAAAGCTCTCATTTAGAATCGAGGGTCAGCTTTACAAACAAGAAAAAACTGAAGGAGTTCATCACCACCAAACCTGAAATGTTGAAGGGGATTCTTGAAGAGGAAGAGAAAGAAGAAGGGGGAGGAGAAGGGGGAGGAGGAGGAGGAGGAGAAGAAGGGAAGATGAAGAAGGCTCAAAAATATGAACAATAAAATGGCAACAAATACATATCTATCAACAATTTAAATCTAAAAATCAAAATAAATGAACAAGAAATCTAATGAAAAAAAATAAACTGGTGCATAAAATAGAATCAGAGGCATGGAAGCATGGAAGAGACTGATGAACCTCAGAGGGAAGGAGGAGGGGGAGCAAGAAGCGATTAACCAAAGAACTTACCTATGGACACAGACAGTAAGGCTGGGGTGGGGTGGGAACAGGGTAGAGGGTAGCAATTGGTGGGGGGGGGAAGAGGGGGACATCTGTAATACGCTCAACAATAAAGATTTTAAAAAACCTTTACAAAATAGACTTAGAGAAATTAGATTTCTTTTGTGATGCAAACTTTACAAATATTGCTTTTAATTTTGATAAGTATACTGTTCTTTTTAAGGAAGACTCATGTCCCTTTGTCCTTTTTGTAGTTCTTTAAAGTAATAGTATTTAAAAGATAAATTGATAAGTTTCTGAAATCTTACTCTAGAAAAATATTTTCATGCCCTAGCCGGTCTGGCTCAGTGGCCTGCAGACTGAAGGGTCCCATGTTCGATTCCAGTCAAGGGCACATGCCTGGGTTGTGGGCTCAATCCCCAGTTGGGGGCATGCAGGAAGCAGCTGATCAATGATTTTTTTCTCATTACTGATGTTTTTATCTCTCTCTCCCTCTCCATTCCTCTCTGAAGTCAATATATATATATATATATATATATATATATATATATATATATATTCATATATATATATATATATATATATATGAAGAAAAATATTTTCAGTATAAAATGTAACAGAATATCAATATTGAAGGGAGATGGTTTTAGTTTGGCCTTCTTATTTTTATTTTATACTAGGGGCCTGGTGCACGAAATTCGTGCACTGGGTGGGGGGCGGGGAGAGTGTCCCTCAGCCCAGCCTGCCCCCTCTCACATACTGGGAGCCCTCAGGCGTTGACCCCCATCACCCTCCGATCGCCTGATCGGCCCCTTGCCCAGGCCTGCCGCCTCCGCCAGAGGTGTCAGGCTTGGACAGGGGACCCCCATCTCCACCCGATCACTGGCTCTGGCCCCCGCCCAGGCCTGAGGCCTCTGGCCCAGGAATCATGCCTGGGCAGGGGACCCCCATCTCCCTCTGATGGCTTGTTCCACCCCCCGCCCAAGCCTGACGCCTCTGACCCAGGCTTCAGGCCTGGGCAAGGGGACCATCATATCCCCCCAATCCCCGGCTCCGCCCCCCACCCAG
Organism: Myotis nattereri; assembly: GCF_964212035.1. Taxonomy (NCBI): domain Eukaryota; kingdom Metazoa; phylum Chordata; class Mammalia; order Chiroptera; family Vespertilionidae; genus Myotis; species Myotis nattereri. Next base: position 76,922,449 of record NC_138080.1, read on the forward strand.
GCCTGATGTCTCAGCCAGAGGAGTTGACCCTCATCACCCTCCGATCACCAATCACCGGATCGGCCCCTTGACCAGGCCTGAGGCCTCCGGCAGAGGTGTCAGGCCTGGGCAGGGAACCCCCAGCTCCCCGTGGTTGCAGGCTCCGCCCCTGCCCAGGCCTAACGCCTCTGGCCTAGGCGTCCGGCCCGGGCAGCGGGGACCTGCAGTGGCAGCGGGGGGCGCCGCGATCATGGGCTTCGCTTTAGGCCCAGGCAAGGGACCCCTACCTCCTGGGACTGCCAGCTTCAACCGTGCCCAGCTCCCATCGCTGGCTCCACCCCTACTTCCTGCTATCACTGGCCAGGGCAGCAAAGGCGCCTATTCTCTGATCATGGCTGGGGGGCAGGGCAATGGCGGCCCCAGGGCAGCCTTTGCCCTGCCCCCCAGCTCTTAGCTCCCCCCTGGGTTTCAGATCACTGTCAGTGGCAGGGGGCTTCTTCCTGCTTTCCCTTTCGCCTCCCTGCATTGTGCCTACATATGCAAATTAGCCGCCATCTTGTTGGCAGTTAACTGCCAATCTTAGTTGGCAGTTAATTTGCATATAGCCCTGATTAGCCAATGAAAACGGTATCGCCGTACGCCAATTACCATTTTTCTCTTTTATTAGTGTAGATTTTTGTCTTCCTGACACTGGAACCCTGGGTTGGGGGGCTGGGACCCCTCACTACTCAGTGGGGACTTCCACAGCTGAGATATCCCTCCTGATTTTTATTTGCCACATGTGGATGTGGGACCAGCCCGTTCCGCGTCTCCGTCCCTTCTACCAGTCTCAATGTGGCTTCGTCTTTAAAACCCTATTCGTAGAACTTCCATTCAGCTATATTTCAGGCAGTTCTGAATGATGTTTGCTCTCTAATTTACTTGTATTTTTGACCTGGTTGTGGAAGGACTTGGGTACCACATTTACCTACGCTGCCATTTTGACAGGAAGTCCTATTGGTTGCTTCTTGTATATGCCCTGACTGGGAATTGAACCCACAACGTTGGCATATTGGGACAGTGCTCTAAGCAACTGAGCTACCCAGTCAGGGCTATTAATCTTAATTTTAATGTATATATCAGAGATGGTATCAGAACAAGAAAAAACAGACTGTTCTGAGTCAGAGCTCCAAATGGGGAAAAAATTAGAAATTACTGATTACTTATTTAATGTTATTTCTGGCCAATGATGACCATTACAAATGTTTGTAAAGAATTTAGCACACATCCTAGGATATAGTAATTGTGTAATGAATGTTAATTTAAATTATTATCTTTTAATTTTTTTCAAAATATGGAACGCTTCACGAATTTGCGTGTCATCCTTGTGCAGGGGCCATGCTAACCTTCTCTGTATCATTCCAATTTTAGTATATGTGCTGCTGAAGCGAGCACTGCAATTATTTTTATTATTATGACACCTGTAAGTCTACTATATAACTAATCAACATAGGAACTCAGTAAGTTTTCATTAAATTGAATTTTTCTGTTGTGTAACATTAACCTATGTAGCAATTACTTTCATGCTAGTAAAATTTCCTAATACAAAACACTTAGAAGTCTACATTCACTCAAAATGCTTACTTTTCAATAAATCCATCTCTAGTAAAATACTCATGATGCAAAAGATCAGCAGATGATATTCTCTCAGCAGGATCAATTTGTAAACAAGCCTAGAAAATAAAAACAAGATTCTATGGTTAAATAAGCTCTTAACAGGGCTCTATGAAACAAAAGTTCAATTTATTTGACAAGAATAAAAGTAATTAATTACCCAGAGCTAATAGCATTCTTGAAAAGATGGAATTAGACCTTAGGAATATCTGACAATGAGTTCTGACCATTTATTTTCCTAAGAAATTTGTACTTGTAAAGCATTATTACAGGTTAAATGCCCTATGATTCTAGTCAAAACAGAAGCCAGTTTATTTTGGCTGGCATTTGCAGAAATTTAATTAGGTCCTATTGACTCTCTTATCAACCTGAAAAGTACTATACATTTTAAAATTTGGTAAGAGAATAGATTTCATGTTATGTGTGTTTTACTACAATAAAAGAAATTGACTCAAAAGTGAAATTGAGTCCATTATTTACTTTATAATGTGGGAATACCTAGATCCTTAAAACTGCAACTAGCTAAACATATGTGTTTATTTTTAAAACATAATAGTAATTCATCTGCCGGAACCGGTTTGGCTCAGTGGATAGAGCATCGGCCTGCGGACTGAAAGGTCCCAGGTTCGATTCCGGTCAAGGGCATGTACCTGGGTTGCGAGCTCATCCCCAGTGGGAGATGTGCAGGAGGCAGCTGATCGGTGTTTCTCTCCCTTCGATGTTTCTAAGTCTCTATCTCTCTCCCTTCCTCTCTGTAAAAAATCAATAAAATATATTTAAAAAAAAATAGTAATTCATCAATAAAACTTACTAAGAAAAATGCTGAAAGGTTTGTGTAAGACATAGCCTATTAGAGGCAGACAAATTAGTCCTTCTATGAATAATATAATTCAGAAAATTTAAAAACATGCCCTGGTTTGGAAAATGTAACATATGATACTTTGGGAAACAAACAGGCAGTTCCTTTAAAAACTACTGGCATGGTTCAGTAGTTGAGCATCAACCTATGAACCAGGAGGTCACAGTTCAATTCCCGGTCAGGGCACACGCCCAGGTTGTGGGCTCTATCCCCAGTGTAGGGTGTGCAGGAGGGAGCCGATCAATGATTCTCTCTCATCATTGATGTTTCTCTTTCTCTCTCCCCCTCTCTCCCTCCCCCTCTCTCCCTCTCCCTCTCCCTTCCTCTCTGAAATCAATAAAAATATATATACTTTTAAAATTTTAAACATACAGCCCTGGCCTGTGTTTCTCAGTGGTTAGAGTGCCAGCCCATACACAGAAGGGTTGTGAGTTCAATTCCTAGTCAAGGGCACGTACCCACGTACCCACGTACCTGCATTGCAGGCTTGATCCCTGGCCCTGATTGAGGCATCTGCGGAAGGCAACCAATTGACCTTCCTTCCTCCTTCCTTCCTTCCTCTCTCTCTCTCCCCCCTATATCCCCACCCCACCCTGCTCCCTCCTTCCTTTCCACTCATCCCCAGGTGAGGATTAACAACAACAAAAAAAGAGACATTGTCCTAGCTCAGTGGTCGGCAAACTGCGGCTTGGGAGCCACATGTGGCTCTTTGGCCCCTTGAGTGTGGGTCTTCCACAAAATACCAAGTGCAGGCACGCACGTACAGTGCGATTGAAACTTCGTGGTCTATGCGCAGAAGTCGGTTTTTGGCCTGGGCGAGTCTATTTTGAAGAAGTACTGTTGATATTTGGCTCTGTTGACTAATGAGTTTGCCGACCACTGCAGCTGGTTTGGCTTAGTGGATAGAGCATCGGCCTGAGGACTGAAGGGTCCAGGGTTCGATTCCAGTCAAGGGCACATGCCTGGGTTGTGGGCTTGGTCCCCAGTGGGGGGGCCTGCAGGAGGCAGCCAATCAACAATTCCCTCTCATCGTTGATGTTTCTATCTCTCTCTTCATCTCCCTTCCTCTCTGAAATCAATAAAAATATATTAAAAATATATTTTAAAAAAGAGAAATTATTTCTAGTCTATTAAATCAGCAAATTTTTTTTAAAGTATAACATCTAATGCTAGATTAAGAGTGGGAATTTATATCCAAAGCTACATGAGAGAACTTGAGTATAAATCAGTAAAATCTTTCTGGAGAAAAAAAATAGCAAAGTACATAAAAAATTTTAAAAAGTATAAACCCTTCGCCCACTACTCACATTTTAGAAATTTATGCTAAACAAAAATAAAGCAAATTCAGAAAGACAGATATAAAAGATGTTCATTGTAGCATCTTTACCAATAGCGAAGGGGAAAAAACCTGAAAACAAATGTCCAAAATTGCAAGAACTAAATAAACTATGGTATTGTCATACAATGAAACACTATGCAACTACAGAAAATTGTGATGTAGTTCCAATTTGCTAACATGGTAATATGTTTATCATATTATAATGCTAAATGAAGATTAACAGGTTACATAATAGTGTGTAAAGTATGATACCTTTTAAAAAGCTTACATTTCTCTTTTTTACATAAACCAGTAACTTAGTCATTTATTATCAAGTATTATATACTGAACATAATTGTATATGCTATACTTTTATACAACTGGCATTTCAGTAAGTTTGCTTACACCAGTATCACCACAACCACATGAGTAATGAGTTGTGCTATGCTCTGGCCTTATAGTGACTACAACATCACTAGGCAACAGGAATTTTTCAGCTCCATTACAATCCTAACGGATCACCATGTATTCGGTCTGTGGTTGACCAAAATGTTATGTGGCACATGATTGTATATATGGCCCAATGTACTGCAACTCCCATGGCTAGAAACTGTTAGAGCTGAGGTTTACAGATATCGGGTCTGTAGCTAGAGGCAGCACTTAAAAAGCATAAGTTTCTAAGCATATATTTGTTGGGCAGTCTGCAAGTATCTAAACCAAAATGTTAATTGTAATATTTTCCTGGATTATGGGAGTTAGAAAAATCTTAGCTTCTCTTTTTTATCATGTGTTTTCTATTTTTCTAAAATCATTATATATATTGTGTGTAATTAAAACTATGAAATAAAAAAAGAAATCAAACTGAAAATGTAGTACACAAATCTGATCTTTAATAAATTCTAGTTCTTTCCAGGTACCAATAAAATATATTTTTTCCTTCAAGAATAGTCTTTAGATATTACATAAGTTTAAGTTTATCTAAATAACAGCAACATCAACATTTGTTGACAGCTTATTCAAGGCCCTGTGCTCAGAACATTGCCACCATTACCTCATTTAATCCTCTAGCCCAGCCGTGGGCAAACTACACAGGCTGGATCTGGCCCGTTTGAAATGAATAAAACTAAAAAAAAAAAGACCGTACCCTTTTATGTAATGATGCTTACTTTGAATTTATATTAGTTCACACAAACACTCCATCCATGCTTTTGTTCCGGCCCTCCGGTCCAGTTTAAGAACCCATTGTGGCCCTCGAGTCAAAAAGTTTGCCCACCCCTGCTCTAGCCCCAGAAAATAAATAGTTAATGTTGTTTTACAGCCCAGTAAACTGAGGCACAGAAATTAAGTGACTTGTCCAAAGTTACAGAGCTAATTAGTGATAGAGCTGGGTTTTAAATGTAGTTTATGTGATTCCAGAGTCCCTTTTTATAAACACTGCACTGTACTTGCTTTGAAATTTAGATAACCACTTTTTTTAAGGGCTATACATTAGGAATAAGATACCTTAGTTGATGCTGGGAAAGAAAATTGGCTGGATAAAAAAAAAATTAGTAGGAACAGTTACTTTTTACATTAAACTCTCTTACCTTTTGAACTTTGCAGTGAGTGTATAGGTATATTTATTACCTAGTTTAAAACAAAATTTAAATTTTAAAATAATTTAAAAGTGCTATAAAAATTTTTCCCTCCAATTCAAGTTGTATTTTGGCATTGGTGTGTCTCCAAACAATATTACAACTGCAGCAGCCAAAGCCATGTAGATACCTTAGGATACCACTGTTCACAGAATAGATCCCTAACTTGGGTATTAAAAGATGGTTATAAGTAGGGTAAGTCCTTAGAATATTTCTAGTTTATCCCTAATTATCATTAAAATTGGGATGAACTAAAAATAATAAACAGGATTATCCTAGATGGCTTTCAGTTCTAATAATCTAGGAATTTTACTTTCTCTGAGCTAAACACAAAGACAGGAATATAGAACTTTAACAGATACCATTACTTTTACGAATCCTTTTACAATTTCATTGAAGTAATATCCTAAAACTGTATTATAATGTATGCAAATTTCCCAGAAACAAGTCCTTAACCTCATAACATACATGAACTATATCTGCTAACAATCCATTTAGCTTTGGGTATTTTTTTCTTGCATTCTTGGGGTGTTGAAATTGAGGAAGGACCACCCCTGCAAAAATAGGACTCTTGGAAAAGAAATTCTGCAAGTGAGGTGTCAAATTGCCTAAAAAGAGAAAAATATATAAGAAAACACAGAAATTAGTCTAAATCAAAATAATCAAATTGCTATATGGTCTTTATTATGTTACTAAAAAGAGATAATAACAATTCCGTTATTTTAATTAATTAATTATTTTTCTTTTTGTTTTGTTTTGTTTTGTTTGTTAATACTCACCAGAGGATATTTTTTCCACCGATTTTTAGAGAGAGTAAGGAAGGGAAAGGGAGAGAGAGAGACAGACAGACAGACAGACAGGCATCGATGTGAGAAAGACACATTGATTGGTTGCTCCTGCACACGCTTCGACTGGGGATTGAACCTGCAACCCAGGCATGGTCCCTTGACTGCACATTGAACCCGAGACCCTTTGGTGTGCAGGCTGACACTCCAACCACTGAGCTACAGTGGTTTTTAAGTTGAACAAGGAACTATCTGAATATAGCATAAAAATTAAAGTTTCCCCAGTAATCTGTTGATAGCACATAGACAGTACAGAATGTCAAACAACCAGGTTTTCTTTTCACAAAATAAAATATATAATATATAATGCCATCAGGAAAAGCAAATCTAAACTTTTACATATTTCCATATGAGTATCTAAATGGCTTAACTAGCAACTGTTAATCAAAAAAGCCTTACTCAGAAAAGCTAGCATATTAAGATTATTTAGATATTGCAAAGAAAAAACAAGGCTATAGAGTAGTAGTAGAACTATAAACAGGAGTGGAGAGAGCTAATTTCTAGTTAGTACCAGTTTTGCTATACAACTAGTTCTGTGCCTTTGGGCAAATCTCCTCCCTCTCTGTGCCTTGGTTTCTTCATCTGTAAAAGACAAAATGGATCCCATCATCTCTAAGGCTCCTTCTAACATTAATCTCGGAACATTAAAAACGACACAAAAAAGGGTGATGCTTGAAGGCTCTGAACTATATCTTTAATCAATATTTATCCAGATTTCACGGTTTTTATAGTTGTTTACAGTACCTTTCTCATGATCCTGTAATTACATGTTTATGTATAGCTCCCCCACCACAAAAAGGGCTCCTCCAGCTCTTCATTCATAAATATATATACATAAAAACTTATTGAAACTCCATGAGCAAGGATATCTATCAAAATGATTGGTTAGTCAAACAGATAACCAAATAATTCAGCTTTCATCAAATATTTTTTTGAATAAGTTATTTAGCTATTTGGTTATCTACTATAGTTAAAAAAAATGTTTTCTCAGCACATAATTGACTTTCTATCTCCAAGTGCTTTTTAAAACCATCTAAATTAAATCTATTGTTTAAAAGTCTTTGAGATATGCAAATATTTCTTTATTTTAAATTTCAGAGAGAAATAGAAACATCAATGATCAGCTACCTCTTGGACGCCCCACACTGGGGATTGAATCCACAACCTGGGCATGTGCCCTCACCAGGAATCGTAACCTCGGGTTCATTGGATCAACGCTCAATCACTAAACTACACGGGCGTGGCAAGACATGCAAATATTTATAGAAGCCAAATATTTTAAGCAATTTTCAAACAAATTGAAGAAGATTCCTATTGTACTATTTTTCTTATTATCAACCATCAACATATGGCTTACCTATTTGCATCCTGGCAAAAAATATTATTTGTAATAACAGAGGAGAATTTTCTACTTTTTTTTATCAGCTCAAGGCATGCATCTGCTACAATCTATCAAAAGAATATGCTCCTCTGTTCTTATATTGAGAAAACTAAATTTGAAAATCAAGCCCTAACCGTTTGGCTCAGTGGATAGAGCGTTGGCCTGCAGACTGAAGGGTCCCAGGTTCGATTCCAGTCAAGGGCATGTACCTTGGTTGCAGGCACATCCTCAGTAGGGAGTGTGCAGGAGGCAGTTGATTGATGTTTCTAACTCTCTATCCCTCTCCCTTCCTCTCTGTAAAAAAATCAATAAAATATATTTAAAAAAAAAAGAAAATCAAGCAAATTTGATCTGGACATACTTATTTTAGGCATTTAACAGTACATTTCAATAATACCTACCTACCTACTTTTAAAACAATTTTATGAAGTAAATCCAAATCAGAGCTGCTAGGAAGAAAGGGATTTCCAGTGGCCATCTCAATGATCATACAGCCCAAAGCCCAGATATCCACAGGTCTGAAATAGATAAGAATCAATCACTTTTTCATAGAGAAATATATAAGATATCTTTTCTAAAAACAAACTTATAAAATAAAGTTAGGGACAAAGAAAATAGAGTCGATAAGTGGTATCATTTTTAAAATTCACTGTAATAGCACATGGCAACTTTAGGTTATATATTAAATATTATCACATTTTACTAATATCACTAAATAGATTATATTTAAACTGCATGAGAAGTTATGTAGCAGTCCAGATAAAAAGTAATTCTAAAATTGTTTCAGATACTTATATAAGAACATTATGAATTCGTGCATGGGTGGGGTCCGGCTGGCCCACCCCAGTGGGGGCCCATTGGGCTGGGCTGGCGAGGGGGAGGGGCCACAGGTGGTTGGCTGGCCAGCCCTGCCCCCGATTGGAGTGTTGGGTGCCGATTGGGGGCGCCGGCAGGGTTGGCTGCCAGAGTGCACCATAGCCACCAGTCATTCTGGTTGTTCTGTTCGTGCTGCCATTCCAGTCGCTGGGCTTTTATTTACTAGTATATAGATGGTTTATGAATTAGAATTGAATAAGAAAGTCATCTTGTATTTAAAAACTAAAAATCTCAATGTCACATTCAGAAAGAGATATAAATAAACACTGCAATGATCTCTATTTTTTTACTGATACAACTGATTAAAAATTGTAAGATTTGATAACTGTTGGTGAGGCTATGGAAAATAAACACTCCCATGTACTATTCTGGGAGTATAAACTTACACAATTTCTTGGAGGGAAAATTGGAAAAAGCTACCAAAATAAAAATGTACATACAGTTGACCAAATAACTTTATTCCTAGAAATTTATTTTTTAAAAAAATTTACTCGCAAGCCAGATAGCAAGGCAAATACCTTTATTTCTGCAGCTGTCTGGCTCCTGAGTATCCTTTGTGTTCTGCCAGGACCCCTGGTTTGGGTCTTGCCTTATTTCTAACAGGGTTAACAAATGTAAGGACGTTTTTTAAAAGCTGCAATAACTTACCCACATTTTATATCCTACCACTGATGAGTCCAAAAAAACACACACAACAAAACTTCAAAGAGAACATATGAGGGGTGGATAAGGCACCAGACACTGTCTATTTTACTTCCCTCCACTGCCAGATGCAAGACTCAATAGCGTAAGAAGGAGATGAAACTTAACTCAGTTCCTCAGGAAACCCACTTCCTAGTACTGCATGGCAAGCTATAAAGAAAAAAGAACAAAGCTAGGGAATGGACAAGTTGAGATTATTTAAAATGACGAGTTTAAAAATGTGATTGAGTTCAATCTCTTTACGGGGCAAACAACTGTTTTTCCTGGTGGAGTACTTTCTATGGACTCATCTCTCAGTCCTCTGGCCTGCATTTCTGCCATGACTCTATTGGCCCAAAACGTAAGTCCCATCTGCAGTTGACTGCATAGAACTTACTTTTTTGTTCTTTATATATAAAGAAGATTTGTTATTTCGCATGCATTGAAAAAAATAGAAGTTTTCAATGAAAATTTTACTAAATGGATTTGCAAATTCTGCTTTAGCAATTTACCTTTAAATATACATTCTGTGGGTTAGCGCTTATTAGGAATAAAGTGATGGCTAAAAAAATGTATTCGCACATGAAAACAAAGATAAATTATAAAAATTTCACAGCAACACTGTTTGTGGTAGAAAATATTGGAAAAAATCTAAATGTTCATCCATACAGAAATGGATATATAAAATTTTGTACAACCACACAATGAAATATTATTCAGCTGTTAAAAAGGATGATATAGGTCTATCTATGTGTGCTAATATAAAGTGATCTCTAAGATAAACTTTCAAGTGAAAAAAAAGTTCATTAAAGAAATCAAAGAAGTTATAAATAAATGGAGAGATATTTCATGTTTATATACACTGAGTGGCCAGATAATTATGACCACCTGACGTTTGTAGGCAAATTAGCCGTACACTGCATCATATGGGATATGGAAGCCGAAGGCCTGTTCGAACACTTTTGCTGTCTGCAGTTACCAAGATAAAATGTCTCCAATTCGCACAGGAACACAAGGATTGGACAGTCAAGCATTGGAAAAAAGTCATGTGGTCCGAAGAATCACGTTTCCAGTTGCATCATGCAGATGGCAGAGTGAGAATTTGGCGGAAACAGCATGAAAGCATGCACCCCACATGCATGAGTACAACCCTTCAAGCTGGTGGGGGCAGTGTTATGGTTTGGGGCAGGTTTTCCTGGCATGATTTGGGCCCTTGAATTCGTGTGGAACAACATCTGAATAGCACGACATACCTAAGTATCGTTGCTGATCAAGTTCATCCTATCATGTTGATGGCGTATCCCAATGGTGATGGTTTCTTTCAACAAGACAATGTGCCATGCCACGGTGCTTGTATTGTGCAGGAGTGGTTTCAAGAACATGAGGGAGACTTTACCTTGCTTAGGTGGCCCCCACAATCACCAGATCTCAATCCAATTGAGCATTTGTGGGATGAAGTTAAAAGGGCCATCAGGCAGCTAGTTCCACACCCATCAAATCTCACAGAACTGGACAGTGCTATTCATCAGGCATGGTGTTAGATTCCTTGCATCACCTTTCAACATCTCATGGAGTCAATGCCAAGAAGAATCGCCGCAGTATTGAAGGCAAAAGGCAGCCCAACGGAGTACTGATGGGGTGGTCATAATAATCTGGCGACTCAGTATTTATATCCCACATTCAAAGGCTGTTAAATCACGTTGTTTACCCATATCTTCAGAACAAAATCACTTCTACTGTCATGGTAAACAACCTGCTTCCCTATTTATAATGGTCTGGCCTTCTAGCAACTTCAGCGCGAAATTATAGCTAATTTGCCTACAAATGTCAGGTGGTCATAATAATCTGGCCACCCAGTGTATATGCGATTTGATAAGTATGCTATTTTGTTGTATCGACTACAAGCTTCAAAACTTTATATGTCAAATTTTCTGAAGGTGTTAACATCATAGATATTTTTTACGCTTAAAAATGTAGAATTTCATGCCAAAAAAGAGCATTTGCAGGAAGTTTTAATTCATTATTTTGAAGAAAACTGCTGCATAAGGCTTTGGGAAGCTTATGTGAACATGCTCCATCTCAAGATACTTGTGAGCGCTGGTTTAAACGCTTTAAAAGTGATGATTTCGATGTGAAAGACAAAGAACGTCCAGGTCAACCGAAAAAGTTTGAAGACCAACAGTTACAAGCATTATTGGATGCAGATGCGTGTCAAACTCAAAAACAACTTGCAGAAAGATTAAACGTTGCTCCGCAAACAATTTCCGATGGTTTACAAGCAATGGGAACGATTTTAAAGGAAGGAAAACGGGTGCCATATCAACTGAACAAAAGACAAATGGAAAACCAAAAAGTCCTTAGTAAAATGTTGCTTCAACGGCACGAAAGAAAGTCTTTTTTGCATTGAATTGTGACTGGTGATGAAAAGTGGATTTATTTTGAGAATCCCAAATGCACAAAATCATGGGTTGATACAGGTCAACCATCAACATCGACTATAAGGCCAAATCGCTTCGGAAAGAAGGCAATGCTCTGTGTTTGGTGGGATCAGGAGGGTGTGGTGTATTATGAGCTTCTAAAACCAGGTGAAACCATTAATACTGATGGCTACCGACCACAAATAATCAATTTGAACCACGCTTTGATCTTGAAATGACCAGAATGGGCCAGAAGACACGGCAAAGTAATTTTGCTTCATGAAAACGCACCACCACACACTTCAAAACACATTAAAAGATCAAATGAGCCACCTTCTGAGGATCCTTCCCCGGAGATGGGAGAATCCGTGTGCTTCCAGCTTAAGTCTGGGCTCATCTCTGCAGGGTTTGCTGCTGTTTAGCCCCAAATGCTCTGACAGTCACAAGGTGTTTTTATTTCTCCCTCTCCCTTCCTCTCTGAAATCAGTATTTTTTTTAAAAGTAATAGTAAAACTACAGTTAAAATTAATAGAGAATTTTTAAAACAGGGAAAATAAATGAAACCAAAGTCTATTTTTTGTAAAGATCAATGAAATTGACATTTAGAATGACTAGTAAAAAAAGAGAGAATACACAGATTATCAGAATCAGAAAAGAAAGTGGTAACACTACTATCAACCTTACAAAAATAAAAAAGATTATAAAAGAATACAATGAACAACTGTCCACCAACAAATCAGATAGTTAGATTAAATGGACAGTTCCTGGAAAAACACAAACTACTAAAACTGGCTTAAAAAGAAATAGACAATATAAATAAATCTCTAAGAAATGAAAAAACCGAATTAGTAACCAAGACACTACACATAAAAGCAAGCCCAGGCTCAAACGCTGAATTCTACCAATATTTAAAGAAGAATTAATTTCAATTCTTCACAAACTATTTCAAAAACAAGAGGATGGAACACTTCTCAACTCAATATTAGAGACCACTGTTATCCTGACACCAAAACTAGACAAAAATATCACTAGCAAACTACAGACTGGTATTGCTTATGACTCAAAAATTCTCAACAAAAGACTAGCAAACTGAATACAACAACATATAAAAACAATTACAGTAGGTCCTCGGGTTACATTGGATATCTGTTCCTACGGTGACGTAACGTGATTTTCGCTGTAAGTCAGAACCCACCTACATAAGCACCTACGTCACCCACATGGAGCACATACACAGCAGTAACAAAGTGAAACAGTAACAAAAATTTAAAATAAAGATAATAATTCTTGACCTTTACTTGTGGTAAATAAATAATAAAAAACATAAAGCATATATGTACATATGTACATACGTCAAAATGACAGAACTTTTTCTTTTTAATAAATAAATGGGAGGTGGCAATGTAACCATGAAACAATGAACATCAAGGCCAACATAACCCAAGGACTGCCTGTATATGCCATAATCCAGTGGGATTTATCCCAGAAACAAATGTTGGTTCAACATGCAAAAAACAAAATACACACGATCATTTCAATAGGTACAGAACAAGCATTTGACTGACACCTTTTCATGATAAAAATTCTCAACAAACTAAGAAGGGCATCTCTGAAAAACCCAGAATAACATCATACTTAATGGTAAAAGATTGGATGTTTTCCCCTAAGATTAGGAACAAGACAAGTCTATCTGCTCTCACTTCTATTTAACACTGTACTGGAGGCTCTGGCCAGGGAAATTAACCTGAAAAAGAAATAGAAGGCATCCAGACAGAAAAAGATGTAAAATTATCTCTATTCACAGATGACATGGTCTTATATATAGAAAGTCCTAAGAAATCCACAAAACAATTATTAGAACCGTATGACCCACAGTTCCAACTCCTAGGTATACACCCAAAAGTAATGAAGATACATGTCCATACTAATGGCCACAGCAATGTTATTCATAACAGCCAGAAAGCGGTAACTATAAAAACAATCATCATCTAATGAAGGAGCAAATAAAATGTGGTATATCCATAAGATGCATATTATCCTATATAATAAAGATGGAATATGCAAATTGACCATTGCTTGGCAACAAAGATGGCTGTGCTCACAGCCAATAAGGAGGAGATATGCAAATTGACGCAATGAAGATGGCAGCGGCTGGGCCGGGATGCTTGCGTCGTTGCCATGGTGACGCTCTAGGTCTCTGGGCAGTGCACGAAGGCAGAAAGGTGGCTCTGGCCAGAGCAAAGGCGGTGCTGGCAGCCAGGGGAAGGAAGGCTATTCTTGCATGAATCTTCGTTCATCGGGCCTCTAGTTCAGCCATAAAAAGAAATTAAGTCTGATACATGCTATGACACGCATGAACCTTGAAAACATTATGCTAAGTGAAAAAAAGTCTTAAAGGACCAGATATTGCATAAATTCCATTTATATTAAACATCTAGACCAAGCAAGTTCATAGAGAATGAAAGTAGATTGGTGGTTGCCAGGGCCTGGAAGGGTTGGGAGGAAATGGGGAGTGACTGCTAATGGGTACAAGGTTTCTTTTCGAGGTGACGAAAATGTTCTAAAATTGATTGTGGTAATAGTTGCACAAGTTGTAAATATACTAAAATCACTGAATTGTACACTTTATTTATTTATTTATTTTTAAATATATTTTATTGATTTTTTACAGAGAAGAAGGTAGAGGGATAGAGAGTTAGAAACATCGATGAGAGAGAAACATCGATCAGCTGCCTCCTGCACATCTCCTACTGGGGGTGTGCCCGCAACCCAGGTACATGCCCTTGCCCAGAATCGAACCTGGGACCCTTTAGTCCACAGGCCGACCCTCTATCCACTGAGCCAAACCGGTTTCGGCAGAATTGTACACTTTAAATGGGTAAATTTTATGGTATGCAAATCATATCTCAAAAAAACTGACATAAAAAAAAGGCTAGATTCCCCTGGCTGGGTAGCTCAGTTGGTTAGAGCCGTGGTTGGAAAACTGCGGCTTGCAAGCCACATGCGGCTCTTTGGCCCCTTGAGTGTGGCTCTTCCACAAAATACCACAAAATACCTCAAGCAGGCGTACACGTACAGTGCAATTGAAACTTCATGGCCCATGTGCAGAAGTCGGTATTTTGTGGAAGAACCACACTCAAGGGGCCAAAGAGCCGCATGTGGCTTGAGAGCTGCAGTTTGCTGAGCTGCAGTTTGCCGACCACTGGTCAGAGCATCATCCTGATAGGCCAATGTTGCAGGTTCAACCCCCAATGAAGGCACATACAAGAAGCAACCAATGAATGCATAAGTAAGTAGAACAACAAATCGATGTTTCTCTTACTCTCTCTCTAAAAAAAAAAAAAAAAAAAGATGCCCTGGACGGGTGGCTAAGTTGATTGGAGCATTGTCCTATACACCAAAAGGTTTCGGGTTCAATTCCCAGTCAGGGCACATATGTAGGTTCCAGGTTCCATCCCTGGGAGGCAAACAATCGATGTTTCTCTCTCACATGGATGTTTATCTCCCTCTCTCTCTCTCTCTCCCTTCTTCTATCTCTAAATTATTAAAACATATCCTTGGTTGAAGATTTAAAAAAGACTAGATTAGCCCTAACCAGTTTGGCTCAGTGGATAGAGCGTCGGCCTGTGGACTGAAAGGTCCCAGGTTCGATTCCGCCCAAGGGCATGTACCTTGGTTGCAGGCACATCCCCAATAGGAGGTGTGCAAGAGGCAGCTGATCAATGTTACTCTCTCATTGATGTTTTTTTTAACTCTCTATCCCTCTCTCTTCCTCTCTGTAAAAAATCAATAAAATATATTTTTAAAAAAATAATAAAATAATAAAAAAGTATAAAGTACAAAGAAATGTAAAGTAACTGATTATAATAAAAGTCAATATCATGGTTATTTGGGGGGAAGGGAAAGTGTTATAATTGCAATAGGGCCCATGGAAGGTCTTCTGAGTTGGCCAACAAAATTTTATTTTATTTTCTGGTATCTGTATTTTGTTTTACAATAAAAAGATTTTTAAAAACACTCATGAACAAATTTATTGTAAATGCAATGTGAATGAAGCCTCATAGAATCCAAACTTGCCATGTACAGCGGAGCAATGCTGGCTCTGTGAAGTACAGAGATTATACTTATCTGCAAGAAACTTACCTTTCAGCAAGAAATATTTTAAAGAACAATAGCTAGAGTAGAACTAGGTCATATTAAATATTAACTGGCACAAAACTTACAGACAATGTACATGAAGGTTTAGATAGGGATATGATTTGGGGGCAAGGAATAAGGACTGGGGGATGTATCAGAAAAAGAATTTAAGCTACATCGTGAAGAGAGGATAAAACTGGGACTAGATTTGATGGAAGCTACATTCACTGAGAATTTACTATATTTTAATTTTTTTTTATTCATTAAATCATTTAAACCTCAGAACAATTCCACGAAGCTGATCCTATTACTATTTGCATTATACAGATAAAGTAATTGAGGCAGAGAGATCGTTTGAGTAAGACATCAATGATACATACAGTAGAAAAGGTACTTGGGAGTGACTTCAGGTAAATGAGCTTACCTTCTGTGCTTCAGTGTCCTCTGATCTAAAATGAGGAGGACAATAGTAGCACCTTCACCATAGAATTATGAAAATTAAATTATTTAATGCATGTAAAGCATTTAGAACAGTTTCTAGCAAAAAGTAAGTACTCATTAATTTAGATATTATTGCCCCGGCTAGTGTGGCTCAGTTGGTTGTAGCATCATAACATACACCAAAAGGTGGCAAGTTTGATTCCCAGTCAGGGCACGTACCCAGGCTGTGAGTTCGATACTCATTTGGGGCATGTACAGAAGGCAACCCATCAATGTTTTTCTCTCTCTCCTCTCCTTTCCCCTCTCTCTTTCTCAAATCCATGAAGACATATTCTCAGGTGAGGATTTAAATATATATATTAGATATTACTATAAAAACAGAATAGAATAATGGTTTCTAGGAAAAGCATGCAAGAATATCCCCCTCCATTGGTTGTATTAGTTGTACAACTTGGTCCCTTTATGTTCTTCGAGATACGTTATTTGTATATTAGACTGCTGTTTCATATACTGCTTCTACTGTTTCACAATAAATTGAGACCATGCTACCTTTTGAGGCATCCAGAACAATATAATCTTAAAAAGTATTATTTGCCAATCTTTGCAAAAAGAGTGCCATATTCCAGAAAATAGGACACATGTCAGTTCCTATAGTAACACTGGCAGTGTGAGGTAAATTATTTTAAAACCTTTGTATAATGTGGAGGCTAAACATAAGCAGATAAGACAACTCTGCCAAGGATACAGTCTGAGGGATGTCTGCATAGGTCTCCTGGGATTTGGGCCACTTAGCCCCAGAGAGCAAGCATGGTAACATCAATAGCCAGCATGCAGGTGCCTATCGGACCTCTCTGTTCTATGTAGACGTATCCCTTTCTTAAACCCAATTCAGGTGCAAAAGGCGGAGGGTGTCAGTAAGATGGGTGACAAAGTCACCACAGGTATAAAAAAAAAAAAAAAGAAGAAGAAGAGATGAATGGGAAAGGCCAGGCAAGATCCTAAAATGTACATACTTTCCGTAAGAGGTATCTTTTAATACTAATTCTGGAGCTCTATACCAGCGTGTGGCCACATAGTCTGTATAAATATCCCCAGGAGCTGCTAGCATTCGTGCAAATCCGAAATCACAGAGTTTAATAATTCCTGTCTGGGATACTAAAATATTCTCAGGTTTTATATCTCGATGAATGATCTAAAAAACAAACAGAAGATGCAATACATTAAAATGAGGTTTCATTACCTAGAGAAGCTCTCAAAAATTATACAGAGAAAATCTAGCTAATTAAGGCAGTAAAGTTATTTTCTTACCCCATGCAAAGGATTAACCACACAGTGCAAAAGCTGAAGTTATATATTTTCAATTCTTGCCCCATACATTATCTCAAAATGACAGGGAGCCAAAAAAAAAACAAGTATAATACTAAAAAAGGTACATCACATTCCTAAATGGAAAAGTCATCAAAAGAACTTGAAAAAAGTTTAACTTTAACCCCATGTCACATCCCAGGTACTACCCTTTCTCTCATTTTCTTCACAGTAAATCTCTTGCTGACATCATCTCTACTCATTCTTCACTTTATGATCATTCATTCACCACTCAAAGTAATGGAATCTGTCTTCTGCTGAAATGTTCCATTAAACTGCCTGAGCCAACATCAACAACGTAATTGTTGCTAGTCCAACAGAGACCCCTCAATGCATATCTTACTTGATGTCTTAGTGTAAAAATGTTGCCAACCATTCCTTCATTCCTGATTACAGGGACCTAAAATTCTCCCAGGCTCCTTCTATCTCTATGGCAATTCTCTCTCTATCTGTCCCTTAAATGCAGGTTCTGATCTTAGGTTTTCTCTTCTCATACATCATGCTTCCTGGGAAATCTTGTGTACTTTTTTTTGAGGGGGGGGGGACCATTTTCTTTACTTGGTTATGGAGACACCATACCCTCTTGGGCTTCTTCCCAACTACTGGCTATTCCATCTCAACCTCACCTACTTTTATAACTTCAGTAACTATCCATATACAGATGATTTCCAAATTTCTTTGTCTAATTTCTATTTCTAGATATCGCTCCTGGTTTCCACAAGGAGTGGAATTCTATAAGAAGTCCCACTCAGCAAGTCCAAAACTAAATGCATCATCTCCCCCAAAGCTATTTGTTCTTAATAGTACTTGTGCTCCTGGGAAGGGAACCAACACTGACCCATGTCTCAAGCCAGAAACCAAGGTATTTTTCTTCCTTGGCTCCCATATACGCTTAACCTACCTACTCCTCTCTCTAGTTCAAGTCCCCTCAGCTCTCTCACCGAAAATTACTACACTACTAACTACTCTCCCTGGATTCATTCTGATCCCCTCCAATCCTCTGTCCACAATGAAGTCACAGTACTGCTTTAAAATCACATGTGATTATGTCACTTCTCTGTTTAACATCTTTCAAGGATTCCCCACTCCATGTGACAGATTAGTAACTCCTTAAAATGGTTTATAAAGCCTTGTAGGATTTGAACCCTACCCACCTTCTCAGCCTTCTACAACCTCTTTCTTTAAAATATATATATATATATATATATATATATATATGTGTGTGTGTGTGTGTGTGTGTGTGTGTGTGTGTGTGTGTGTATTTTATTGATTTAAGAGAGGAAGGGAGAGGGAGATAGAAATATCAATGATGAAAGAGAATCATTGATTGGCTGCCTCCTGCACGCCCCCCTACTGGGGATAGAGCCCGCAACCCAGGAATGTGTCCCTGATCAAAATCGAACCTGGGACCCTTCAGTCTGCAGGCCGATGCTCTATCCACTGAGCCAAACTGGCTAGGACTATAACCTCTTTCCCTAGAATATTAGTTTCCCAATTTTCCAGGATTTGTCTAATCTATGCATTTGTGATGTTTGTAGTAGATGTTCCTTCCATTTGTTCTCACATCATTCTGCACTTACCCATTACAGTATTTGTCAGGCTATATTATTAATTGTTTATTTACTTGTTTGTAACTCCCACCAGAGTTGTAAGCTCCATGAGGGCAAGATATATGTCTTGTTTAAGCTACATTACCAGTGCCCAGTACAGTGCGTAAAACAAGTAAGGCATTTTAAAACTTTATCAACTGAATGAAGTATGTTCTTATCACTGGAAAAGTATCATAGCACAAGTGAAAATATCTCAGTGACAGAAATCTGGGATCTATCTTTGTTTATATAACTTAATTGCTATGTTATATATTGCTATGTTTGGGGTTGGCTCTTGTTCTGTCTCCGTCTCTCTCCACAAATGGCCCAAAGAATTAACCTAGGGTAATAAGTTAGAGCCATCTTAAAGGTACCATCTATACAACTACATTCATCTATTTCCACTTCCACAACTCCTCAGGATGAATTTCAAGGCTCTGGCAAAGCTGCCGCCTGGTCACCTGTGCAATCTTATCTCCCTTTGCCTGGTCTCTGTAAGTGCACCTATTGCCACTCTCTGAAGTCCCCGGCCCAGGTGTTCCTCTATTATAGCGGCACCCCATCTGAATACATTCCCTTTGCAAGTGAAATCTTAGTTACAGTTCAAAACTGTACTTACATTAGTTTCAGCTCTTCTTCGCAGTCGTCTACTCTCAGTCTAGCCCATATTGGTTTTTTCCTTTTTCAAAAAACATTTTTAAAGTCTACAAGGCACTATAGGACTACAGATAACATGACTATTCCTGACTCTGATACAGTGCTAAACACTTTATACCTACTACCTAATTTGATCTTTATAAAAAAATTTGTGAGATACTATAGTATCATTTCACAGATAAAGAAAATGAAGCTCAGTGAAGTTAGATAACATTTCTGGGCCCACAGAGTCACGGGGCTGCCACCTTTCATTGTGCAAGTTGTGAACTGCACAAGTTTTGTGTTTATCCACAGATAAGCTGGTGGGTAAAAATCCAAGATAGACTGATAACAAAGACTGGTGCTTTTAACTTTTGCATTATACTGCCTTCCCATGGATCTAGCTGGAAAGGAAATCACAATCTGAATTCCAGTTGCTATCCCAACCATATTTTTCAAAGCAGTAAAATGTGATACACTATTAGCAAGACAGAAAATTAGAAATTAGGATATCTGAAAAAGTATGGAATATATATATGCTATGCCTATATCACTTACTAATAAAACTATTTTTGAAGCTTTTACTGTTATTTCCTGCATACAAATCTAACTTTCCAGAAAGCAGAGCTCACAGTGGGAACAAAATATCTCCTTAATACCCTGAGCTAAGGCAATGCTAAGGGCAGCACTAAGAATCAGAAGAGTTGATCTTCTTTCCTTTCTTGATTTTTTCAGGAGTTAAACATGGCTCTATATCTCTTAGCTACTTTATTTCTCCTTTCTTCCCCTAAAGGCATCCACATGAACTTGCCATTCCCCTGGCCAAGTTTCCACTTTCTACCTTCAAACCTCCCTTCATTTGAGCTAGCCTAGCTTTCAACATTTTAAAATGTACTTTCTCTAATAAAAGATGCCCCAATTGACTTTTGATTCCTCTATACCAAATTATTAATACCATACTTGGTCTGCCCTATAATTAGAAATATTGTAAGCTCACTATGTTTTCTTGGTTCTGCAACTAAGTTAGAAAGTAGTGACCTCATTTTCAGGATGTCAATATTGTACAGAAAAATAATTTTAACAACTTCATAAAAGACAGTACAATATTTATTTTATTTTGGGGGTCTGTCAATGGCTTTTTATTTATTTTTTTAAAAAAATCTTTAGCCCTAACCGGTTTGGCTCAGTGGATAGAGTGTCGGTCTGCGGACTGAAGGGTCTCAGGTTCGATTCCGGTCAAGGGCATGTACCTTGGTTGCGGGTACATCCCCAGTAGAGAATGTGCAGGAGGCAGCTGATCGATGTTTCTCTCTCATCAATTTTTCTAACTCTCTATCCCTCTCCCCTCCTCTCTGTAAAAAACCAATAAAATATATTTTCAAAAATCTTTAAAGTATTACATAGGTCCTCCTTTCCCCCCATTAACCTCTTCCAGCCAGCTCCTGTCCTCCCTCCTCCCCTAGGCCCTCACCACCCAGTGTCCTTGTCCACGGGTATGCATATGTGCATACAAGTTCATTGGTTGATCTCTTCCCTCTCACACTCCCCTGCCTTCCCTCTGAGGTTCAACAGTCAAAACAAAACAATATTTAAAGGGCACTTATCATTCATATACATTCTATAGTTTGGCTTATTCTGCAGCACTTACATTATTATTGTGAAGATATTCAATTGCTCGAATGATTTGGAAGAGGTATTTTCTAAGTCGTTTACTCTCTAGTCCATGACAATAATGTTGTAATTCATCTAATACTGTGTGGTCAATAAATTCAAATACCAAATGAATTTTCTTTTTCTGTCTAAAAACATCAATCAGATTGACCAGGTTTTCATGATGGAATTGCTATTGACAAAGAAACAGATTTTTAATAAATTATTTCATGCACAATGACTTATACATATAACAACTATATTTTAAAATAAAGCAGAAATATTCTCAGCTTCTTTTCCTCCATGCATTTCAACAGAAATTTCTCAACTGATTTGCTTACATTCCTGTTTTAAGAAAACGTTAATCTATTTCATAATTAATATTTATAGACCAAAGGGAAATGTATTGCTTTACTTCAAGTTAGCATTTGCTTGTTTTTTATTAAAGTAATTTAATGTACTATAATGCAACTTGGTATGCTGCTAAGAGATATCTTCCTATCTTTTAACTTGATTTGTGGTTAAGTTTAACATCTGAAATTTAAAAGGTCCTTATATTTTCAAATGAGCACCGAGTTCAGTGCTACTGAGTGATCTGAATGTATATAAATTACTCTTTGAGTTTAATCCTAAACTCTTGAGAGTAAAATCTGTTCCAGGGGGGGACATTATAAATTCAGCACACTGTAACAAAAGAGTATCAGAATATCTAGAAACTTTCAGATATGTGAAATACTTATTTATAGCTAGAAGGACGTTACATAAATATACAATTATTTGTGTGTACATTTTTGTTCTAGTCTATTGAGCATTATGCTATTCTATTTGAATAAAATAATAGTCTATTATTCTATTAAGCAACAAGATATCTTTTTTGGCTGATACAATAATTTTAAAATATCAAAAATGGTATGTATCAGCTTAGAAAAGAAATGACATTTTAATATTTTATGCTGCTTATTCTAACACATTGATTTAATTACAATAAACTCTGAGTATTTAACTTTTTCAAATTACCAAAAATACTTATTCATTTGGCTAAAAACTAAGGGGTATATTTTCAATATTAGATTCATTAGAAAACTATACTTTATGGAAATTATTTGCCTTTATTCTGAGGGGATATTAGCAATTTTTCTACTTATCTGTACCAGTCCTTAAAACATGACTAATAGAAAAACATGTCAAAATATAATGCCAGATGCCTTTCCTATTTTTGCTCCCAATTACCCTGGTGGGCAAGATGCCAGCAGCAACAGCATGCAGGAAGTAACAAAACAAAAAATGACTGCTTTTGGACTTTAATCTTTCAACTAAGGAAAATTATGGGTTTCCTATCCAGTCTTTATTTTAAAGGCAAAAGCAGTGAAGGGTTAATGGGAGTTAATAATCATTAGGGAAGATCCCCAGGAGTACACTCTCAAATATATCATGAAACCCCTAGAAATGTTCCATTACCCCTTTTCAAGTTGTTTGTTTTCCTTCATTACTAGACAAGTTTTATACAAATATTTGCACTAATTACTGTCATTTATTTAGTAAAATTCTAGAAGATAAAAATTTAGTTCAAATTAAGTCATTATGACTATCTTTTTAAATTAAGTATTGTTATCTAATCCAAGAAATCTCTCTTGTAGAATTAAACTAAAAATTCTATAAGAAATAAACCAATACGAATAATTAAGGTGTCTCAAAATAGTTTGCATAATAGTTGTAATAGCTGTAACATTCAAATTCATCCCTTTAAAAAAATAATCAGCTTAAATGCAATAGAGTTGAAGAAAGAACTAAAGATATTACCTAGGAAAAGGTCTTCTAATCAGATTACTCGCTTACAGTGTATAATAGTTGCCTTACAGTATTATTATGTTTTGGGTCATCAGAATAAGGACTGGTGTCTTACACAAAATTATAACATCTTTACTGACTTTAACTTTCCTTTTCATTGTCAAGAAATAGAGCAGTCCCAACAATACACAGACACCTAATATATTTCTTCAATTTTGAATTGATCCATCACACCTAATATACACTTACAAAGAAATAGGATATTACTTTGTTTTCTTCATTAAATAAAACATCTAGACTACATTGTCAAAGTCATAACCTTAAAGCATCTAGATAAATTCCAATTTATAAAGTACATATATACTTAAATCACTAGTTTTGTACTCAGTCACCAAGGGGTCTTAATGCCCCTTTCTTTACACCCAGGAGCACTTTCCCCTAGGCTGACCTGTCATACCTACACAAAACCCTATCTTCTGACCTGATCTCTCCTGATACTGTTCCTCATCTCTAAGAACCCTCTGGCCATCTTTACTTAAATGTACTCCTGTCACCTCAAATTCAACATTTCTTTCTGTTTTTTCACCTGAGGATATTTTTCCCATTGATTTTTGGGAGTGGAAGAGAGGGGGAAAGACAGAGAAAGAGAAACATCGATATGAGAGAGACACATAGATTGGTTGCCTCCCGAAAGTGCCCTGAATGGATCAAATCTGCAACTGAAGAATGTGCCCTTGACTGGAATCGAACCCGGGACCCTTCAGTCTGCAGGCTGCTGCTCTCTCCACTGAGCCAATCAAGGACAAATTCAACATTCCTAAAACTGAACTAGTTCCCAAACTATGCCTCTTGGGGTATTTCAAACTTCCATGATAGTACTCACTGAACCTCAAAGAAATCTTTGTGTCTTCTTTTGCAATATATCATGTTTTAACTTTATTTTCCATTCAAATTGTCACAATCCAGTAGAGTTCCTCGTGACATTTACCAGTATTCCTGAATTAAATTCCCTAACAGGACTCCCTATTGTTACTTTTGGAGTCCTCCAATCTTTTCTAAAAAATAGTGCCACATTTGTATTTATAGTTTCTTTATTCTGAATTCAAAACCTTTGTCCTCTTACAAATTCAAATTTTAACTCCTTAGCCCAAAAGACAAGATTGAAAAACCGCTCTGGTTGGTTTGGCTCAGTGGACAGAGCATTGGCCTGCAGACTAAAGGGTTCCAGGTTCGATTCTGGGCATGGGCACATGCCCAGGGTTTCGGGCTCAATCCCCAGTAGGGGGCAAGCAGGCAATCAATGATTCTCTCTCATCATTGATGTTTCTCTCTCTCCCTCTCCCTTCCTCTCTAAAATAAATAAAAATACATGTGTTTAAAAAAAAGAAAGACTTAAAAACCTACGTTCAATTTACCTTTCTAATTCTACCTGTATTTTGGTACAGGAAATTCTACAGGCAAATACCTTTGCTCTTTGTCCTTTCCACTTTGCTCCTTTTTTTTTTTTTTTTAATCTTCACCCGAGGATTTTTTTCCCATTGATTTTTAGAGAGAGTGGGAGAGGGAGAGAGAAACACCAATGTAAGAGAGACACATCAATTGGTTGCCTCCCACATGCTCCTAACCAGGACCAGGAGGCTACAACCGAGGTACATGCCCTGACCAGAATCGAACCTGGGACCCTTCAGTCTTCAGGCTCAAACCGTTGAGCCAAACCGGCTAGAGTTCCACTGTGCTCTTTATCTTTGTCCTGCTTTAGCCACCCTGAGCTTATGCTGTTCCACTAACCTATCATACAACAGTCTCTCCTTCTTACATAAATCCTACACATCATTTAAAGCCAGAGTCATGTCCCAATTCTTCCAAGAAACCTTCACTACCCAACAGGACTTTGTGTTAATCACTTGCCACTTCTTATGAGCCACTTTTTATTCAGTATTATATGTCCCCCTGTCTCTCTGATTAAATAATAAAAGGCCTGAAGAGCAGGTACTGTCTTTTACCTCATTATAGTCTCAGCATCTGGCACAATGTCTTGCACAAAGTACACATTTTTATATTTCAGAATAATTATTTCACAATAATCAGTGAAATTCTAGAAGATAAAAATTTAGTTCAAATTATAACTTTTGTTATATTATCCGTAAGCACATATATCTTGTATCACTATAAAATTACAAAATGTAAGACACTTGTTTTTCTATTACCTGTCTTAATACATGTGTTAACTGAAAAACTCTTTATATAATTTGTTGCCATAACTATTTCTCTCTCAACTTAA
Source organism: Myotis nattereri (assembly GCF_964212035.1). NCBI lineage: Eukaryota > Metazoa > Chordata > Mammalia > Chiroptera > Vespertilionidae > Myotis > Myotis nattereri. The sequence continues at coordinate 76,947,979 of NC_138080.1, forward strand.
AGAGCAATTAAGGCAAAAGAAGCAAACCTTTAGAAACTTTATTTCTCTCGTTGCAATTTTGTTGACAGATTTTTCTGGTGTCTCATAAAATATCTTAATGGCCACTATCTGCCCGGTATCCTTATGTTTACACTTCATGACTGTTCCATAACTTCCTTCTCCCACTTTTCCAAGAGTTTCATACATCTCCATTCTTAAGCCCTGCTTCTTCACAGAAATAAAGAAAATGTTAAACATTTTTATTTTATTTATTGAAGCTGGATAATGCAGTTCCACAATAAACCCATACTTTAAAATACAGAAACATAGGAAAAAAAATAGGATTCTTTTCCACAGGCACCGTTTGTCTTTGGAAACTGCCAGCCCGACAGTAAGGTGTACTTGTGGGGCTCCAGCCTTCCGGAGAACTTCGGGAGCCTCCCACTGCCTCGGTTATTCCCATCAACACTAAGTATTGGGATTCCTTCACTACATGTCACAATCCACGGGGCGGAGCGTTATCCTCACACTTCCGGTCATGCCCGTCAAATAAGAGGTCCGCTACACTGCAGTGGCCCGCAGGTCAGGCCCCGGGACCCAAGAAAACCTTGGTCCAGCCCACTCCTCAAAGCAGATATCTTAGGGTCCCGGGTCAGTGTCGCACCCTACGCCCGGCGGACGACCTGGTCCGGGCAGTCGCCACCGCCTCAGCCCATTCTGTGGGCCCGAAGGTCCGGCCCCGCGTAGTCCCAGTTCTACTTTGGCCGCTGGTCCCACTAGCTCCCCGCCACCCGCTACCATGGCAACGGTGCCGCCGGCCTCGCGCTCGGAACCTAGTGCGCAAGACCGGAACACAGGCCGGACTGGCCTGACCCGGAAGGAAAATGAGAAGTAGCGGAAAAGACTAGTTTCCGGTGTGCTCTAAACGGAAGATCGTTTAGAGGTGGAGGTGGGGATCAGTGGTTGCCAACGATCAGGTTGGGTTCTCCTCGCAAAGCTGACTTAGCTTGGAGATGGGGGAGGGGGTGCATCAGCAATTCAGACGGCAGCGTGAGTGACTGCAAGTTCTCTAGGAGAGAGGAACCGCGGCGGAGGCTTGTCCCGCCGGCCTCGCGTATGTCCCCAGCCTAGAGAACACCTGCGCTTCCGCTGGGTCCTAAAAGGACGGCAGGTGTCATTAAATAGTAGAGACTTCTTGTAAAAGGAGACTTCCGAGCAAGTCTGTTGTGATTGTAGTTTTCTAAGTTAGCTAGTTATGTAAATACTCCATAGACGAGTTTGAGTTCAGCTGTCCACATTTCATCCTTAAAATGGAGAGAAGACGCTTCTTACATCAAGAACATTTCTGCAATACGCTTAAAAAATTTTTTTTTCAAGCTCATAGTAATCCTTTTTAAGAAAACTGTGTGTCAAAACTGGAAAACTTCCTTTTGGGGGGAAGCAAATATTTCAACGGGTTCTACCACACATGGATTAACACACAAGGGTATAGGGGGGAAAGCTGTTATCTAATTGCTTAATACTAGAATGAGATCCTGCTGGCCTTCCAGCCTCCAGTGAATAACAAGGATATCACTGGAGCAAGTTGCCCTCTTTCTTAAGGATTTCATTTATTTTTGTCTGTAAAAGTAAATTTAAATGTTAAAGGGCCAAATCTCACTGTTTCCCTAAATGAGGAAATACCATTATCCAGTAAATTCTAGTCCAGTTGGTCCCACCCACCATGCATATTAAAATTATATCTGGTGAGCTTTTAAAAAGGTTCCACCCCAGAGATCCTAATTTAAATGAGAAAGGGTAAAGGAATTGGTATTTTTAACGTTTCTGAAATGTTTCAATGCTGCTCACATTTATATTGAGAGAGGAGTGGGAGGGAAGGGAGCGGTGGTCATGGTTGTCTTTTTCTTTTAACATATTTTTTATTGATTTCAGAGAGGAAGAGGGAGAGAGAGAAACATCAATGATGAGAGAGAATCATTGATCAGCTGCCTCCTGCACATCCCCCACTGGGGATGGAGACTGCAACCCGGCATGTTCCCTGACTGGGAATTGAACAGTGACCTCCTGGTTCATAGGTCAACATCCAACCACTGAACATGCCGGTCAGGCAATGGTCATGGTTTTGAAACTGGACAACCAATGGATCCGGGCTGGGACTAATGGATCCGGGCTGCCTATCACTACTTGATCCAATTAAGCAGAGACTGAGTTGAATCATATGAGTGTTTATTCTAATAATGCCACAGTATGGGAGAGCAGCAGGTTATCCATGAAAATCTGCTCTGCTTTTGTTGGTTAGAAGGACAAAAATTACATGGGGAAGTGGGCAAAAGGAGTTACAGGCATGGGGAAGTAGGCAAAAGGTATAAGAATGGGTATAATGGTTACTAGTTACAGGCAATGCGGGGGTTTGGAAGGGTGGACTCTATTGTTTCAACTCGGTTGTTAATTCTTTGATGAATGGACCGCATTCCCAGGTTAACTCCCATGTCCCAGGGTGTACAACTCGCAGCCATTTAGAATGTGTTTTCTCCAATCAGAATAGAACAATCATGGTTAACAGCATGATTAATATTTCTGCCCCTGATAGTTTTTGTTTATCACTACCAAAATATTGAGAATTTTTTCCATTTAAAAAGTTATTCAGTGTGGCTCTGGTTAGAGCGTTGGCCCAGAAGTGTCTTGGGTTTGACTCCCAGTCAAGGGCACATACCTGGGTTGCAGGTTCGATCCTGGGACCTGGTGCAAGGGAGGTAACCAATCTATGTCTCACATCGATGTGTTTCTATCTTCTCCTCTCCTCTCTTCCACTCTCTCTAAAAATCAATGGAAAAAATATCGTCGGGTGAGGACTAACCAAAAAAAAAAAGTTATTGAACCCTGTTATAAAATACTTCGTATCTATGAATAAGAATGTCATAGTGGGCTCAGACTTCATAAGTATATTTATTAAATATTTGTTGTGGACTAAATAATGGCAAGGGACAAAGCATGAATCAGAGTCCTTGCCCTCAGTGATCTCACAATCTAGAGCTACAGAATCACTACAGTATAAAATTATAACTTTTAAAGGGAAGGGGGGCAGAAGAGATTAAACAAAGAACTTAAATGCATATATGCATAACCATGGACACAGACAACAGTGCAGTGAATGCTTGGGGAGACTGGCAGGAGTGGGATGGAGGGGATCAATGGGGGGGAAAATGAGGACATCTGTAATACTTTCAACAATAAAGATAAGTTAAAAAAGAAACTATCTACTGTGAACCATAGGCCCCAAATGCTATTACTTGTGCTAAAAGCCCATGATACCAAACCTAGATTTAATACCTCATCTAATTGCAGTTTCAACCTCCGCCAGAAGCAGCCTTGACTAGAAAATTCCAGATAACCACTCAAGATTTTGTTTTCTGGCAATTGTTGACAGTTTGGCTCAAATAAATTCACAAAAATTCTTCACACGTTTGAATGTTTCTTATGTTGACAAATGGCTAGATAAATGACATAACAGACTTCTTTTTTTTTGAAGTTTCTCTTTAGTATTTCATTGCATGTAACCCTACCAGTGTGTCTTCATCCTTGGTAATGGGAGGATTAGGATTGCTATGGCAGGAAGGCAAAAAAGTAAAAATAAGGATATTCAGCTTTTGATTTAGAGAATCACATTTGTGAATGCACAGCAGGACCTATCAAAAGTTAGGTCTGGCTAACTTGATCACAAAGGCAGTTACTGAAAGCAAGAGATAGGGTTTGAAAAAAGGGAGTGTTGACATAAGAAACATCCAAACTTGTATAGAATTTTTATGAATTTACTTGAGCCAAACCGACAATTGCCAGGAAACAAAATCTCTTATCGGATTGAGAAAGTGCTCCTGAAAAAAAAATGGCAGTTTTACCATTTATTTTATACATCAGAATCAAAGGAGAAGATGTAAGGGGGTTATATGAAATCCATTGATTAGGGAGATGGTGGAACTCAGATCGAGGAAATCTCTGAAATTGGATAAAAAGTATACCAGAGACTCAAATACTTCTTTTACATTGGGGGGTTCAGGACAATGAACACTTATCATGGTATGTGGAGAAAAGATAATGGGTTCAGTGGCCTCAAGTTCTGGTGCAAGATTATGCCCCAGGGGTCTGGAAAAAGGGGGATTACTCTGACATAACAAAGGTATGTTATCATAGATGCAAAAAGACAATAGGACATGACTACCTTCCATGACTCCCTTTTAGTTACGAAGTTTTCATTTCAGACCATCCTATATGGCTACTTTAGGTCTCTGAGCTTGTAAAGCTTGCCATGCAGGCCTCCCCTAAATTTGTCGGTTTTAGTATGTGGCTCCTTTTTTGTCCAGGAGATACTAGGTAAGTGGGGAAAGTTAACCCTCTCTGGTTCCACTGAACTATGGGCAGTTTGGGGCAATGCTAAGGCCCTCATCCTACCCTCTCATTCTGGTTTGGGCTGAAGAATTACCCTAATATATATATGAAAAAGTTCAGGGTCCTCTACAAGAGTCAGTAACTTCGAGCCGCTCTCCCACCCCTCCCCCGCCCTCCCTGAAGCTGTGGGGAGCATTTCTGGTGCATCTGCATCAAAAAAGCTAGTGTGGAAGACCTGAAATGAGTTATCCAGGCTAGATATAAAATCCCTATCCATGTCGCCATGATCTGTTCCCCAGATCTGAATCTACACCATTTTTTTTACCTTTGCCCATAATTTCCAACCCTGGAAACCCCACTGCAATGCACACACAGGCAATTTGGTGCCCCTAAGGAAGATTTTACTTTGTATTCAGGGGATTTTACTTTGTATGGGTCTCAGCATTCAATACCGCAATAAAAAAATAAAATAAAAAAATGGTGGTCCCATCACTTTATGTACTAGATTTGATAAGCTTTTGAACCAACCAAAGGAGATTACAATTCCAAATTATTTTTAGCTCTGTGTTAAAGAGACTTAGGCAAAACATGCTTCGCTCCCCAGAACCTCTTCCTCTCCCATTGCCCTCCCTGTTCATGGGACCAAATGTTTGGAAAACTAATACAGGTGTATGCCCATCCGGTCAGTTTAACTACCTGCTTCAAATACCTGGCCGAGACTCAGGTGCAGCGTAGCTCTCGCTTTACCAGTTCTAATCACGTCATAGGGGCACGTGGTTCTGGCTACTTCGCCACCTCCCCCTCAGGGGTGGATTGTTGACATCGCCGCCGGTAGATCACGTGACCTTACGTCATCCCACCTCCTTCGCCTGAAATCTCCAACCCGCTTGCGTCCCCCTCTCCCCACTCGGTCGGACCTAACCTAGTGAAAGGGGACGCATCTGGGTGGTTTTTCCGATTTGTTGTCTCCTAACCCACAATATCTAGTCTGAACACAGAGAATACTCATTTTCCAATTAGTTCAGGGAGCACCAATGGCAGGATCTTGTTGAAAAGCTACCCCAGGAGCTCTCACCCGTGCCCTCCCCCTTTCCTCCCCCCCTCGCGCCGTGGTACTGGCGGAGGGCGGAGGGATCTGGAGGCGGCGGAGGGAGACGTCATTGCGGGGTTGTTTGTGCAGCCTCCGTGGCGGTGACCCGCAGTGATTCGGCCGCCGCGCCGGGGGGTGGGGGGGCCGCGCGGGACTCTTTTCTTTCAGACGGAGTGCGGGGCAGCTGTGGAGCATGTCGACCCCCGCCCGGAGGAGGCTCATGCGGGATTTCAAGCGGTAAGGCCCTTCCCCTCCGCCTGGACGACGGCTCCTCCCCGAAGCTGCGGGCCTACCGGACGCGGATCCGGGACACCTTCCTCTTGGGTCCTCAGATGGCCGGCTGTGGGCCCCCGGGAGCGACGGGAGGCCAGTTCCGACCCCCGTTCGCACTCCTTCATTCTTGGTTTCTCACTCCGCTATCCCTCCTTCCCCAAAAGTAAAAAAAAAAAAAAAAAAAAAAGGCTGTGTGCACCTAGGATTCCCCGCTGCCCGCTTCGGCCAGCTGCCTGACTTGTCTCCCTGCCGTTGAAACCTTACCCCCGCGCCCGCACCCTGCGGTACCCCTTCTCGAGACCCCAAAAGGGAGCCCTTGCAGAAGCTTTTTCCTCGCTGACTCCACCAGTGAACTTGGCTCGACGGGCCTGCGGTCTCCTCGGAGGGGCAGGGTGGAGGCGAAAAGCACCCCCCCCCCCCCTTTCTGCAGGGAGGGTGGGTCAGCCTCCGGAGGTCGGAGGTGGTTAACCCATCCTCCGAAACCCGACTCTCCCCCTCCCTCTCCCCCGCCCGCCGGCCGGCCAGGACCTTGAGAACTGGCTCAGGCCTGGGACCGAGCTGGCAGCGCCGGCTGCCAGGACCTTCTGGAACTCCGCTCCGGGGCTGGTGCATAAAGCCCTATCTATAGTCTCCAAAGCCTGGAAGAACGCCTGCCCCGAGGCAGGCGCTAACCTGATCCTCCCAGGGCCTCCTTTTGTAAAGCAGGGTTTTGTTAGGAGGGGTGGGGGGTGGTGAGGAGGAAGGGACTTTTTTTTTTTTTCAGTTGTTTACCTTTTACTTATGGTACGGTGGGGGGAAAGTAATAGAAAACTTGGCATTGCGATCCTCTGTTTTTCTGAGACCTGCCGTGATTGAGACGAAATCTGTAGTATAGAAACTTAAATCAGCGGCTCAGGAAGTGACCTCTCAACTTGGCCATGATAAAATCGTAGGTGAGGCCTTGGAAGCCATTGTTTTGGGCTTTGACCAGTTTATCATCATTGAATATATTTGTCACTTCTCCCAGCCGGTTACCTTTGGTGGGCGTCCAGCATCATCATTCCTGTAAGGCTTCTGTTCGTGGCCCAGGCTGACTAAAAATAACTTGTTTTTATGTGGACTGATTTGAAAGTATACCACATGACAATCACTGCACACATATATATATATAGAGAGAAAAAATACAGCGTTTATTTTTTACTGAGTCTTTGAAAGGAGATGCCCTATTTCATGTAAAAGTCATCTAAAGCTTGAAATCAGTAGATTTCAAATTAGCTGAAATTCAGATGAGTGAAATTCAAATAATGAAACTTCCAGTTCGTGCCTATTGTTACCCTGATTTGCTGTGATTCTCTGCTTTATTCTGTATTGGACACAGGGTGCCTTTGGTAATTTTCCAAGGGTCCTCAGGTTACAAGAATTTGACTGATGTTGGAAGATAGTTTTGTATTGAGTCTCCTGCTCTCAGAGGTAGGTTTAGTGTTCGTGCAGCGCCTTTAAAATAAGGACTGACGGAAAACCAAGCAATTTTGATTACTCTGAAAGCCATTGCTAATTGAAGCAAATGGGATAAAGTAGCTCTCCTGCCTGAAACTACTTTCCTAATCAAATTGAATTAAGTGTTTTCAGTCCTTTAGTGGTCACACTGAGGATTTTTTTGTTTTGAGGAGGAGGAGGTTTGGTGGCCATGTTGCACAAATAGCCATCCTTAGCACTCACAGTCTGCATTACAGCAGCAAAATAGATGCTTCTGTTAAAATGTTTTTTGCACTTGAGGTTTTTTATTTTTGGTTCAGGGCAGCCTATACATATATTAGTTGTTGAAAGATATCTTAATCTTGATGGTAATTGAAGAGGGATACTCCCAAGCCCTTTAGCATTCTAGATGATTTGTAGTGGTATCTAATAAGTATGTACCTGGGCAAGTTTTTTTTTATTGTCAGATGGTTTATTCCAGCTCAACGTAAAAACAAGGAAATAGGTTTTGTTTGTGTCTCAGAGCAGATAGTATAGAGCAGGGGTGGGCAAACTTTTTAACTCGAGGGCCACAATGGGTTCTTAAACTGGACCGGAGGGCCGGAACAAAAGCATGGATGGAGTGTTTGTGTGAACTAATATAAATTCAAAGTAAACATTACATAAAAGGGTACGGTCTTTTTTTTTTTTTTAGTTTTATTCTTTTCAAACGGGCCGGATCCGGCCGCGGGCCGTAGTTTGCCCACAGCTGGTATAGAGTCTATAGGTGTTCTATTTGGCCTTTTTAGTGGCCCAAATGTTCAACTTTTAAAATTACTACTATGGATTTCTAGATTGCAAGAGGACCCACCTGTGGGTGTCAGTGGCGCACCATCTGAAAACAACATCATGCAGTGGAATGCAGTTATATTTGGGTGAGTTGAAAGATAAAACAACTGCTAGGTATGGTGAGTTTTTAAAAATGAGCAACTAGGAAAAGAGACTGAGGTGGAATGGGGACCTTACAGAAACTGCAAAGTAAATTAGAAAAAACATTGCCATAAAAGCTTTATCGGTTACATAAAATTTATTTGCATTTGCAATTAATACATAAGATTTTATAGCCCTAGCTGGTTTAGCTCAGTGGATAAAGCATCGGCTGGTGGATTCAAGGGTCCCGGGTTCGATTCCAGTCTGGACACATGCCCAGGTTGCGGGCTGGATCCCCAGTAGGGGGCGTGCAGGAGGCAGCCAATCAATGATTCTGTTGTCATTGATCTTTCTATTTCTCCCTCTCCCTTCCTCTCTGAAATCAATAAAAATATATTTTTTTAAAATACATAAGATTTTATAACAACTTTGGGTTTTACTTTATAAAAATACCATTTGAAACTAAAGGAGAAGAGATAAATGATTTTATACAAAATGTGCCAAGCAAGTGTTTATGCTTGTATTTATTAGAACTATAAAAAGGCTAGGAACAAAAACATTGAGAACTTAGACTATGACAAGATTTTAAATAAAAAACGTTTCGTAGCCCAGTATGAAATACAGGCATACCTCAGAGATACTGTGGGTTTGGTTCCAGACTACCACAATAAAGCAATTTTTTTTTTTGGCTGGTGGAGGGCCTTACTTTCAGTTCATAAAAAAAGGCAACATCTGTGAAGTGCAGTAAAATGAGTATGCCTGTAGCTGAATGAAGTCTCTGAGAAGCAGTCTTACATTCTACATATATATTGCATATATGCTTTTTAATTTAAAATTTCCATATGCCTTTTCTTTGGTTTTCTCAGAATTGATCTTTTTTTATTTCACCCTTTTTTAAAAACTAGGGTTTTGTGCTAGATCTTTAATTTTAAAGGGGAGTATTTTCATAAACAATTCTGAGTTGCCTCTGAATTAGTTACAAGTAAGGGTCTGCCTTAAAAACTAGTGGGAAAAAGAGGGTAGTTCTCCTTCTAAAGTTATTATTTTAAATTCAGGCTGTGAACATGCTTCTTTGAGACCTGAATATGCCTTGCAAGTAATAATTAAACTTCATGCTGCTGCTTAGGAAAAATGAAATTGGGGTATGGAGGCCAGGAAAAGATTGAGCAAAAGAAACTGGCTTTCTTGATTTAGTTATGTCTATCCAGTTTGAACTAGAAATTGCTCTGTTGAAAAATAGAACACACCTATAAAATGGACACATATGTAATACCCTTTGTAATACTTTAAGCAATAAATAAAAAAAAAATAAAGAAAAGAAAAATAGAACACACCTGCCCTAGCAGAGGGGCTCAGAGCATCATCCAATGCGTAACAGGTTGTGGGTTTGACTCCCAGTCAGAGCACATACCTAGGTTTCAGGTTCCATCCCCAGTCAAGGCTCTTAAAGGCCCGGCCAATCGAAGTTCCTCTCTCACATCTATGCGTCTCTCTCCCTTCCTCACTAAAATTAATGAACATCATACCCTTGGGTGAGGATTTTTTTAAAAAGCAGAACATGCTGCTTTGGTAACATACTTAAACTAAAGGGTATTGATTTCCATCTTACTGATGTAAATTAAAATAGGACCTTTTGTGTTAAGAATGCACATATTTACAAAATAACTTGTTGGTATTTGGGAGCTGAATTCTTTTTGTGCTAAAATTATGATACATTTTTTGTGTGTATGTGTGTGTGTGTAAAGCTACCCTAAAAGGAAAACTTAGAAAATAAAAGTTAACCTTTTATGCCTAAATCTGTAAAAATTTAGGCCTAAGATGATAACTAAATTAACACTATCTTAAAAACTCCACAAATTGTCAGGATGAGCCCCTCTTTCTGTTTGAGTTTATCCTTTCCACTCTTGAAAATCAGGAAAAAGCAGAACAAAAGAATTAAAAACGTGTTTTAATCAGAAATTTTCTTGTTTTCAGACCAGAAGGGACACCCTTTGAAGATGGTAAGTCATTCTCATGTTTTCTACAGTGTTAAGAGGCTTTTTAAAAAGTAGGAAATTATGCCCTAATTGGTTTGGCTTGGCCTGCAGACTGAAGTGTCCCAGGTGCGATTCCGATCAGAAGCACATACCTTCCCCCCCCCCCCCCCCCCCCCCCCCCCCCCCCCGGCCTGGGCCCTGGTGGGGGCTCTTGCAGGAGGCAACAAATGGATGTGTTTCTCTCACATCGATGTTTCTCTCTTTCCCTCTCTCTTCAACTTTCCCTAAAAATAAGTGGAAAAATATCCTTGGGTGAGGATTAATAACAACAACAAAAGTAGAAAATTATAACACCAATGTATCTACTTCAAACTGTTCTTTATTGTTAATAGGTCAAATTAAAATTAAATACTGCTACTGAGTTTACAAGACTTTCTCCTCCCATCAGCTTGATCACCTTTGTTACCACTCTGTTACCTTAATATTTGGCTATAGAACCTTAAGCCTAGATCATAGGATCTGTGTTGATAATAGTTTAAATTTGGATGGCCTTTGTAGCATGCTAACAATGTTCCTGTGGTAAACACTAGGAGAGGGTAATCGTGCTTTTTTTTTTCTTTTTTTAACTTTGTCATCTGTATTGATAGGATGTTGAGCTGAAATTGTTCTTAAATACACAAAGCTGCCAGTAATTTCATATACAACTGGTATTCAACACTTGTAAACAGCATTCTTGCATACTTTTTAAAAATATGTTATTTTTTTAAAAAAGCAAATTTCCAGTTCTAAAAAAGAATTGTTAAACAGGTTTGTTTTAATTATCAAAATGGCTTCATCATTAATGTAGCAAAGATATTTGTACAAAGATACTGATTGCAGCACCATTTTTAAGGAGATAACCTGAATGCCCAATAGAGGAAATGGTTAGCAAATTGTGGTTTAGCTAGACTCTGGTGTATTATATACCTGTTAAAGAATAAGGTAGACCAAATGATGTTACAGAATAATGTATGTTGCAATAGTACATATATGCAAGTGTGTCTGTCATGTTAAAGGATTATGTACCACTCTGTTACCAGTGGTTACCTCTAGGTCAGGGTTAGGAATTAAATAGAGGTACTTAAGGACTTAAGCTTTTTACTCTGCACCAAGTTATTCTCAAGAGTGGTCCAAAAACCCCTTAAGGTCCCTAAGACCCTTTCAGGGGTTCAATGTGATCAAAACTGTGCTCATACCAATACTGAGACATTTGCCTTTTTTCACTGTATTGACATTTGTACTGGTGGTACAAAAGCATTATTGACTAAAACCAGGACCTAAGCAGTTTAGTGTCTTGGCATAAATCAAGACAGTGGCACCAAACTGTACTAAGTGGTACTTTTTATATTTTAAAAAATGCCAGTTTCACCTAATCTCTTGGTGAAAAAGTGGAAATTAGTAATATTATTAAATTCTGATCCTTGAGTATACATCTTTTTAATGTTCTGTGTGATGAAGTGGGAAGTATGTATACAGCACTTTTCTTGTATACCAAATATGATGATTGTCTGGAGGAAAAATACTTCTGCAGTTGTTTGAGTTGCAACTTGAACTACTGCTTTTTTCATGGAACATTCTCACTTGAAAGAATGACTGACAGACAAACTGATTATTTAGGTTTGAGTATTTGGCAGGTATATTCTCAAAAGTGATCTAAGTGAGCTGTTAGGTCAAGAGCAGCTGAACAGTGAACCAATATTTTCCAAATGTGGATGATGTAAAGCTTTATTTATATGGTTTCAGATTATAATTGCAACTAACCTTTAAAAACTTACCATTTCTTTGGTTTAATATAAAAAAAACACCTAGTTATCTGAAAAGGCTGTGAAAGTATTCCCTTCCTTTTCATTTATATAATTGTGTGATGCCTGATCTTCATTTTCCTCAACCAAAACAGCATATTGCAACAGATTGAATACAGAAGAAACTAAGAGAATCCAGCTGTCTTCTGTTAAAATAGTCATTAAAGAGATTTGCAAAAAATATAAAACAATACTTCACTTCTCACTAACTTGGTGAGAAGATATTTGTTGTTGTTTTTTCTCATTAAATGTTACTTAGGTAAATGTGTAATAAGTTTATAGTTCTTGATATATTAAGATTTTTCTGAGTTATAATTTCTAATACAACACATATTGGTAGTTACAGCCACTGGTGTGCTGGGGGCAGCTTGTACTGATTTGTAAAAACAGATTGTTAAAAGTTTTGGGAATTTTTGCAAGCTGATTATTAGAGAGCCAATATTTTAAAATGAAATTATTTTTTATTTTTGGTGGAGATACCATAAAATGGTATGCTATTGCATGCATCTCTTTCCAGCCTCACATTCAGTGACTTCACATTGAGGCTTGGTGGAATGAGAATGTAAAAAGGGTCCTGAGCCCTAGTCGGTTTGGCTCGGTGGATAGAGCCTGCTGGTTTTGTCAAGAGCGTGTGCCTCGTTGCAAGGCTGGATCCCTGGCCCTGATCAGGGCCAGTGTGGGAGGCAGCCAATCGATGTATGTCTCTTTCATTTACATAATTGTGATTGTCTCTTCCATTCTTTCTAAATTTCATTGGAAAAAGAACTTCAAGTGAGGATTAATAAAAAAGGGGGGTCCGGAGACCCCACAATAGGGGGAGAACTTAAAAATAGCTGTTTCATATTTGTGTTTACTTGAAATTTTTACATAGTACATTTTTGTAACTAAAGAGAATTAAAATGTAAACTTCACTATACATTTCATAGTACCTCTATTAATATATCAAAATATGAAATAGATACCACCTATTATTTTGCTTATATCTTTAACCTCCCTAATTCCAAATTTCCAAACAAAAAATTGTGAAGAGGTAGAGTTTGAATATCAAATATGAGTAGTGAAGAAGATAAAGAATAAAATATTTTACTAAATACATGCCTCTTATGTTAGTAAACTGAAGCCAGGAGCTTAGAATTAGGTTAAGGTTTTGTTGTTTAGATTATTTTTTAAATTTTTATTTTTTAGTAGATTATTTTTAAATATTTTTTTTAGTTATAGTTGGCATTTTTTTAAAAAAATGGCATTGGTGACATAAGGGAAAGAACTGTGGAGAGACACATGGAATGGTTTAAACTTTCATTGACTTCGTTAGGAATAAGTTTTTCCAAGGGGTTGTAGCTAGAGGGAGGACCTTTCTAAGCTACTCACTTTTAAGGTGAATTTCCTCAAAATAAAAGGACTTTGGATAGTGAATAAACACAAAAGAAGTCTAAAAAACAAACCCCAAACCACTAGTAGTGTTATTTCTGTGAAATGGATTTGAAATTGGAGTTGAGAGTTCTTAACTTTTCTGTTTACTGTGAACAGATTTACTTTGTTAAAATGCATAATTTTAAAAAAATGCCTATGCTTCTATTGACCAAAAAATACTGATATAGACTGACCAAAATGTACTATGTTGGTCTATAACCAACAATAGTAGGCAGTTACACTTAGCTTACCAGTACTGATTCTTGGCATATTTAAGTGAAGGGAGTCTTATGGGACAGAACAGACCTTTTACATTCGCTCCCAAGTCTCCAATCTGAGTCCTTTGTATGTGGTAGTCACCAACTCTCAAAAATCCTCTGGGCACCCTCCCCTCTTCTAAGTTATAATAAATTGTCCAAATGTGCATTTTAAATTTAGTAGCTAGAACCAAATTGCCTTTTAAAAATGTAACAGTTATCATTCCCACCAATAGTATGTGAAAGTGTTAGTTTCCTATGCTTGCCAATGCAATGTGTGTTGTCATTCTGACATAAATTGAAGTATATTAGTATGTTTCATATGCTAAACCAAAATTCACATGAATTTTTATGTGGTGCAAAAACCAGTATGGGTTGAAAATTCATTGAAGAGATTTAAAAGTTATGCTTGTCTGTACTATAATTATTTTGGTTTGTTTTCTATCTAGGTACTTTCAAGCTAGTAATAGAATTTTCTGAAGAATATCCAAATAAACCACCAACTGTTAGGTTTTTATCCAAAATGTTTCATCCAAATGGTAAGTAGCAACTTTGTTTGACTTTGCAAATGATAAAGGGGAGAGGGGAAAAGCTTGTTTCCTTCCTTCTAGGTCTTACCCCATAGTTCTCACTCCAAGGGCCCATTTCCAGATGTTGTTTCCGGATCAGTATTAGTCACAAATCTTACCAAGGTTCCAAATTTGAGATAAATTTGTTTTAATAACTTCTGATTTTAAAGTAATATTTATTTGTAGAACTGTGAAAGATGTGGAAAAGAATTTGTCACTTAAAATTTAGCTTTGAAAAACACAAATAAATGCTTGTACAAAATTAGTATGTTCTGAATAAAGTTAAGTACCTAATTTTTTATATACTATGAACATTTTCCCTTATTAAATATTTCTACACCATTCTTAGTGGCTACAAAATGTTCTGAGTTTGCCATAACTTATCTAATCAGTGTCCAGTTGTTGGTTTTCAGCACTTTTGATATTCTTGAAAATAAATCTTCTCAAATACTCCTGAATATTTCTTTAGAATAAGTTTTTAGAAGTGGTATTACTGGATCAAAGGTTTGTGTATTTTTAAGGCTTTTTAAAATAGTTTTACTCTTTTTTTCTCATTCCTATTTTCACTTTCAGAAGTTTATTTTATTATTTTTCATAAATGATTGCTGAGGGACCCTTTTGTAGTTAAATTTGTTTTTCCCTGACTTTGTGCTCTTTACTTTTAATATATTATTCCTGGATTATAAGTTACTGTCTGAAAGACTTATTTTCCAAAATATTTAAGCTCTCTTTTTGTAACCTTTTGCTCATTTCAATGTGATCTTCCTCATCAGTTAACTTCTTTTCAGAAGGCACATATTCAGAAGTCTTTCTGATTGCATGAAGTCTAGTACTGCAAACTGCATGAGTGGGCTATAGGCAGGTAGATCTCCCTACTCAGAGGAGTCTTTCTGTGTACGTGGAACCAGTGTGACTTCCCAATAATAGATTTAATTTCTTTTGCTTTTTCCTTCCAGCTGCCATTTTTTTTCTTTTAAAGCCAAAACAGGTTTAATTGAATGTTTTGTTTCTGTTTTGGGGAAATTCCCAAGTTGCTTACTACTCTGCTGTTGCTTTATCCTGGCTTAGACTTTATATTGAATCAATCCAAATTATAGTAAGGGGGCTCTGTAAATCAAGGTGGAATAGACTGTAGAATGCACAGGGAGTATATGTGTATAGGTGTAGGATTAATAGATTTATGGAGAAACTATATTGTTATTTTTGATCATTTAATATTAATAGCATCGTTTCCCTTTTTTCTGCTATCAGTACTTTTTTATTGTTAACTTCCTGGTTTACTTTATTAACATCTTTATTGAAATATAATTCATACTAGGGGCCCAGTGCACGAATTCATACACCTTGAAAGGAACTGTGGACTGCGAGGCTGAGGTGGGCATAGGATGGGTCTCGGCCCATCCTCTGCGCCCCTGCCTTGCCCCTCCCACTGCGGCCCCTGGTTCCCTGTCTGCTGGCAGCCCCGCTCCTGCCACCACTGCTCCCATGCACTGATGGTGCCGGCCCCACTCGCACCTCCTGACAGTGCAGAGCAATTCGGGCTGGCACCAGCAGTGGGTGCAAGCAGGGCCAGAGTTGTCAGCAAGTGCGAGGGGCAGCTGCTCCCTAAATCGCCCCTCAGGAGCAGGGGGAGGTTGAGAAACCCTCGGGCAATCAGGGCCAGCGCTGGGCACCGGCAGCAGTTCTGGCGCCAGCAGTGGGTGTGAGCAGGGCTGGTGCCAGCAGCAGGTGCGAGCACCAGATGGGACCACAGAGCACGGGAGCAAAGAATTTTCAGTAACCACCAGAGGCTTGCCCCGATGACAGCGACCAGCACCCCACCTTGGTCTGGCATCCCCCGCTCACCTGCTCCTCCATCCTGCTGCAGCCAATGCCCACCATGTTCCACTCATGCCCCTGGTGGTCAGTGCACATCATAGCGACTGTTCAGTTTGGTTGTTCTGCCGTTCAGTCTATTTGCATATTAGGGTTTTATATAGAGAGATGCCATGCTCTTTACCCATTTAAAATATACAGTTCAGTGTTTGTTTTAATAATTTTTATTGAATTCAGAGAGGAAGGGAGAGGGACAGAGAGATAGAAACATCAATGATGAGAGAATCATTGATTGGCTGCCTCCTGCATGCCCCCTACTGGGGATTGAGCCTGCAACCCAGGCATGTGCCCTTGACCAGGAATCGAACTATGACCTCCTGGTTCATAGGCCAGTGCTCAACCACTGAGCCATGCAGCTGGGCCAATTTTAGAACCCTTTTTTTATGACCCTCCCCTAAAAATCCCATACCTGTTAGCAGTCCATTGACTTATTTTTTGTTTCTATAGATTTGCCTATTCTGGAGATTTTACATAAACGGAATCATGTAATATAAATGGTTCTTTGTGACTAACTTCAGCTAGCAAGCTAGTTTTCAGGGTTCATCTATGTTGTAACACATAACTACTTCATTTTCTTTTATGGTGAGTGATATTCCATTGTATGGATATAGTGCACTTTATTTATTCATCAGTCCCTAGGTTTCTTGTTTACTTTTTTTTTTTTTAATATATTTTATTGATTTTTTTACAGAGAGGAAGGGAGAGGGATAGAGAGCCAGAAACATCGATGAGAGAGAAACATTGATCAGCTGCCTCCTGCACACCCCCACCTGGGGATGTGCCCGCAACCAAGGTACATGCTCTTGACCGGAATCGAACCTGGGACCCTTGAGTCTGCAGGCTGATGCTCTATCCACTGAGCCAAACCAGTTAGGGCTTGTTTACTTTTTGATTACTTCTCAAAAGTAGTTACTAGTTCAAAACTTAAAAATCATTTTATACTTTCATGGGATTTACAGAGGTGTGATACTTGCTCTGGGTTTCCTAAATGTGATGTTCCTTTGGATTTATACTAAGTAAATTGACTTGTTTTTAAGCTGAGTTTTTACGATCTGGTCTAAAGCTAACAGTTGGAAGTACCTAGCACATGGATAGTAATGGGTAAGAAGGATAGAGCCCTGTGGTATGACAGCATTTAAGTATACTTTGCTTCGTCTTCTCCCCCTGCTCCCAAAAGCTGCATTGCTGTTTTTATGTAGAGTGATCTGGCTTGCTCTAAAGACTTCTAAAACTTGTTAATTACTTTTCTTTTTTAATTATAAAAGGAATGTATACTCAATGCAAAAACATCACAAAATACAAGAAAAGTTAAAACAAGATCTTTCATAATTCTACTATCACAGTTATCTGCTAGTTACATTTTGACACTTAATCTTACAAATGTTTTTGCAACTGCATACACCTCAAATGAAGATAGTTATAATTTTTTACTATAAATGGAATTATATTATCCTATATAAATAATTGGAAAATTACAGTATTAAGGTAATATATTATGGATGTCTTTCTACATTAGTTAACATAGGGTAGATGTGTATCATTTCTGTTGACTAGTGTGGCAGTGGTTATATGAATGTAGCATTTAGCAGGTCCCCTCTTTATGGGCCACAAGGTGGTTTCCAATTTTTCACACTTATAAAGAGTGTTATAGTGAACATTTGTAAATAAAATTTTGTATGTTCATGATTATTTCTTTTAGAGTAATTTCTGGGAGTGAAATTGCTGTGTTAAAAAATAAACTTTAGCCCTAGCTGGTGTGGCTCGGCTAGAGTGTCGGCCTGTGGACTGAAGGGTGGGTCCCAGGTTCAGTTACCGGTCTGGGCACATGCCTGGGTTGTGGGCTCGATCCCCAGTGTGGGTGGGATGTGCCAGAGGCAGCTGATCAATGATTCTCTCTCATCATTGATGTTTCTGTCTCTCTCCCTTCCTCTTTGAAATCAATAAAATATATATTTTTAAATAAATAAACTCCCCCCCCCCCCAAAAAAAAAGCTTTATTTAAGAATATTTAGAAATAGGGAATTTAAACAGATTTACTATATGGAATGTTGAAAAAGTTTTAACTCGCACCCAGCCTCCTCATGAGAAGGTACAAAATAAGAGACCTTATTTAGGACTGGTTTTCCTGTGAGGATGGGGTTTAGTTATTGCCTAATTTTCAAAACTTCTGTGTGGGCCAAGCGTTCTATTTGTGGTAAAGCTTTCTCAATAGATATGACAAAGTTAGTATGTAACCAGTTTTAGTGTTGTCTTTGCAGTGTATGCTGATGGTAGCATATGTTTAGATATCCTTCAGAATCGATGGAGTCCAACATATGATGTATCTTCTATTTTAACCTCAATTCAGGTAAGTGTGTATTAAGATGCATCATAGTTTTTCAAGACTCTGTGGTATCCAATCAGCTCTTTTAAGCATAATCTAAAGACGGAGTGAGCAAATTAACTTTCCCAGCCCTGAGATAACCAGTGGCAGAGCTCAGACAAAAAACCCATGACTTTCAGATGTCTGGTCTCCTTTTTCATTAGTGACCACCTTAGATCAAATCCACAATTATTTTCCTGTTTATGTGTAAGTTAATGTTCTCACAGGCCAAGTATTTGTGCCCATGAAGTATAGCCAGAAGTTGTGGAGAAGAATGAAAAATCTCAGGGAAAGATAAAAGATGATTGCTTAAAAAAAAACCCATAGGGACCTCAAGAAACTGCCAAGTGCAGAGAATTGAGAATACTGCCCCATCCAAGAAATTGTCTATACTAATAAAAGGATAATATGCTAATTAGGCTGAAAGTCTTCCAGACATCCTTCCAGACGTCCTTCCGGACAAAGCCATGGTGGTGGGGGCCGAGGCAGAGGCGGTTGGAGCGATCAGGCCAGTAGGGGAGAGTGGTTAGGGACAGGCCGGCAGGGGAGAGCAATTAGGGGCGATCAGGCTGGCAGGCAGAGTGGTTAGGGGTGATCAGGCAGGCAGGCAGGTGAGTGGTTAGGAGCCAGCGGTCCTGGATTGCAAGAGGGATGTCTGACTGCAGTCGGACATCCCCCAAGGGGTCCTGGATTGGAGAGGGTGCAGGCCCTGCTGAGGGGACCCTCCATCCCCCACACACAAATTTTGTGCACCGGGCCTCTAGCATATATGTAAAAGAAAGCAGCATAACTATTTGCCAAAGCACTCTGGCAGAATATTTCACAGTGGACCTTGAATGATAGTTTTCTGGAGGGGTGGAGAGAGGTATGTTTTAGTTATGTGGATTTGAGAAGAGCAGAAGTAATGTTTTGGTTTGTGACCTTTTTAAAGCTTTGCTTTAATTGGGGTCATCTTATAAACATTGTTTTTAACCTTCCTATTTCATCCCTTTGCTGCTAGATATGTTTTATTGATTAAAGGAAACAAGATTATTTAACTTATAGTGAGACATTTGCCAAATAACTACAATAATAGAGCTTAATGTTGGAAAAGGTTTGTTACTAAGCTATTTATAGGTGGTGTATATTAACCAAATCTGCAAATCAAACTGCTCGCTTCCTACTTTAATGTTAGTAGGCTAAGGAAGATATTCTTTTCCAATTTATTCCAAAGGTCTTAAAGCAATTGAGAGTGATCTGTTTTAGAAGCTTTTTTCTAGCAGTAGGAATCTTCTCACTGTATTTATCAAGCCATTTCTGAACTTATTTAGACCTAAAAATATGTAAGACATACTAATTTCTGCCATTTTATATAACTTCTGTGCTCCTTATCTGACCCCTGTTAATGCAAAGAACAACTCTGCAACTCTATTTTTTTTCTCTCTCTTTCCTTTTAGTCTCTGCTGGATGAACCAAATCCAAACAGTCCAGCTAATAGCCAGGCAGCACAACTCTATCAGGAAAACAAACGAGAATA
Organism: Myotis nattereri; assembly: GCF_964212035.1. NCBI lineage: Eukaryota > Metazoa > Chordata > Mammalia > Chiroptera > Vespertilionidae > Myotis > Myotis nattereri. The sequence continues at coordinate 76,967,874 of NC_138080.1, forward strand.
TGAGAAAAGAGTTTCAGCCATTGTTGAACAAAGCTGGAATGATTCATAATAGACAACTGGTCTGTTAATCTTTTTCATCATTGTTGTGTATAATTTACCTCTCAGTAGAAAGGCTAACAAATTTTAAGTGCCACCAGTTTTAAGGATTCTGCAGAAGAAAAGCCCTTCAGTTTAGAACCTATAAAAGCTTGTGTATCTTGATTAATGTACTTTTTATTGCATGGTGTGAACTAAGTTATTGCTTACATAAATTTGTAATATATCCTGTTTGTATTTTTTTCCAAGTGTATAATGTTGGTGTGGAGTTTTCATGACAGAATATACACATTTTGTAAATCTGTACTTTTTTCAAATATTGAATGCCTTATTTTTGAATTCTTTAGATTTTTAAATTGGAGAAAAGCACTTAAAGTTTTTTATATATGAATATTACATGTAAAGCTGTTAAAATACATAACTTCAAGAGACTTTGTCACTTATTTCCTTATCTATGTAGGAGGGGTTAATAAGTCTCTAGCTCTCAATCAATTGATAGTTTCATTTCCAATTTCAAAAGAACAGATTTATATTTTATCAAGAAATTCTTCAAATTTGATTCTAAACACTTATAATCTCAAACTTCATTTTTGAATGCACCTGTATTGCTTTCAATTGAGCAGTTATAAATTGGTTTGTTCTGTCCAACTCTGTACTTAGGCCACTTTTACTGTTTCTTCATGCTCTACTTACTGTTAAACTGTGCCTCTTGTGAGTTCACAATTTGCACCTCTACCATGAGGAATTAGCACCTTTACCTTTAATAAGCAGAGAGGTGATGCAACTTATTTGCTGCTTGATAGCACTTTAAAAGACTTTTGATAATGAAGAGAGTAAAAGCATACGCATTTACTAAACATCCATACCCCACTATTAGCAGTGAATAAGAATTTCAGTGGACGAGCAAGGCAGACGTTTTTTAATCTCCTAAGTTGTATAAAAGTTGTATTGCATCTAGTTTACATTTAAACCATGGTATTGTAGAAAGCTAATACAAAGCTATCCTATGCCTTCAAGTAGGATAGAAAATGGAAAATATACAAGTAAATTCTGTTGAACCACCTGTGTAGTCTTTCTAGTAGTTAAAACAGCTATTTCAGTAATCCCAAGAGTTTTCTTGTCATATTCCTACTAGTTTAGTAAGCTCAGAGCTGCTTCTCTATAAGAAGACTGTAAGATGGCAATATCTATAGCTTTTAGTAAGCAAAGTTTAACACTAGAAGGATAAGTGCTGATCGTTTCTTTTAAAGTTATTAGTTGGCAAATTTGGGGGTAAGTGTATGGCCTTAAGTACTTTGATACAAGTGAGAGTTCACTCACTGGAATTAATGGCCAAAAGTGGGGGAAAGGTACTTTATTTAAAGATGCTTTTTGGTCATTTTAAATGTGTGATGCTTTTATATTCAGCTCTAAAATTATACTTCCTATAGACATATAGTCGAGTGAGTGAAGTGACTCTGATAGTTAATACACAGTAGCAATGAGTCGTCCCTCTTACTTCATTACATGTTATTTGGATACTGCTTTGAAATCTATTTTTATCCTTAACCTGTTTTCCTTTCCCTATTTTAAACTCAAACATTTCAAGTATCGATGGGAAATTATTGAAGAAAATTCGTGCACAGGTAGGGTACCTAGGCCTGGAGGCCTGGCTAGCAGGCCTGCCATCTGGGGCCTTCCTTTGTTTTGTGCCGCCCCCTAGTGGTCAGCACACATCATAGCAAGTGATTGAACTCCCGAGGGGACACTTTGCATATTAGCCTTTTTAATATATAGATTATATCTTACTTGGCAAGGAGTCAACGCATCCAACTCACCTAGTCTGCATTTCATTGGAGAAAATTCTTGGGAACGGTCTCTGAATTACTCCTCATAGTTTTTTCCTTCAGCTTAGGAACAGCTTAGGCTAATGAGGACAGTGCAACAGCTAACACACAAAACTGTGCATGGCTAAAGATGGTGGTGATTTTATAGCATCCTGGGCATTTCACATCCATGATGTGGGAATTGGGCTCCGTACCAGGCGTTTTTCTTGTTTTGTTTTCCTTCTGGAGAGGGATGTTGTCATGGGGAGGGTGTCATCGCTTGAAAGGCACTTACAAGGTTGTATAAAAAATATGTACCTGTAAACTCTATACAATTTTTTTTTTAAAAACACAAATTTTATAAAAAGTTGTTTAGGTATGAAGGTGGATTCATGTTAAAATTTAAATACATTTGTGACAAAATTCCTCTTTAACAATACATAACACTGTACAAGGCACTATTCTAAGAATTCTGACATACATTGCATCTCAGACTTAGTAATCCCTAGGTGTAGGTATCAAAGACTAGCAAACTAGGTACAAAGAGATTAACTGTGACTAGCTCTAGATCAACCAACTAGCTAGTGATAGAGCTGGGATTTGAACTTAAATATTCTATCCCAATTTATGAAAATACTTTTGTTGATTTAGAGTTATGTACAGACTGGTATCTGTCCAATGAAAAGGTTTTCCTGACCACCATTTTCCAACTCTTTTTCTAGTATAAAGTCTTGATCAAGGGACATTTTCAGGTCTCTGCTATAAAGGACTATGATTTATCAATAGACCAAAAATTTTTCTCTTCCTAAAAATATCCTTGAGTCTGCACATCCCACCCCCAAAAACATAAGTTCCATTAATATGATTAACTTCTAGAACTGATCTAAAAATTATTAATATAGGTGGAGGTAATAGGGGGAAAAGCTATTTAAAGTACCTTATTTAGTAACATCTTTTGTGCTCAATGAATAATGCACCTAAGTTTATTCATTTAGTACTCTTTTTAAGAAAGAACTCAGGCTTACAGCACAATTTAGTTACATCTAAGGTATTTTGATCTCTTAATTCTTCCATGTTTCAAGAGCAGAGACCAAGTTTTTAGGTCTTGGTGGTGTTTATTACAATTCCTTTATATTGCATTCAGCAATGCAAAGTCCCAAAGAAATCTGTTGGAATTATGTATGTTAATAGAAAAGTCAGTGGTTGGAAAGCTTTAAAGGTAAATGAAATTGTGCATAGGACCTGGGTCCTTGTGCCCTCTTTAGTTCCCATGTAGTTAGGGAAAACAACTGCTGTCAGATAAGGGGAAAGATTACTTACCAGTTATTCCAGTATATAACATAGAACAAAGATATGTTGAAAGAATTGACAGTTTTCCTCTATCCTTTCAAAAAATACAGAAATATGTGCCATTCTGTCAGTAATTTCTCTATACCATCACTACGGTTTTTTTTTTCTTTTTTTAACCTTTTATTATAGAAAATATCAGGAACAAAAGTAGAAAATAATTGACTTTCCATAGGTTCATCATCCAGGTTCACATTTTTTTCTTTTAATTTTCTTTTTTTCTACCTGACTTCTCTTTTTTTTTCTTTCCATCACCACGTGTCCCCTCTATGGCCTCTTCCTTCTTCACCCAACCCCTCACACCTCCAAAATCACCATACTGTTGTCCATGTCCATGGGTTCTCTCTAGTTTTTTTTCTTTTTTTACTTCATCTCTACACCACACCCCAACACCACCAACAGACAAGGAGCAAATGATTTCACTCATATGTGGCATTTAATGAACAAACTGAACTACCAAGCAAAATATAGACAGCATTATAGAGAACAGTCTACTCCTTTTTTAAAATTGTCTCAGAGATCCTTTAACTTGAACACAGCAAACCAGATTCCCTAATCAGCATTTCTAGCCATGACCCCTTAATTGAGGTCATCTGTACTTTTCTTTCCCCTTCTTGCTCCTCATAGACAGTATCCTCAACCCCACACTCAAACCATGAGTGATATGGATCACTTCATTTCCTCTTAGTTCTTACATACGTTGGTAATTTTCTCCAGCTAGTTAAGAAGGTGTATGACCCTTACTTTGCATTCTTTCTCTGACATACTGCTTGCCTCCATTTTATTTAGTTTCTTTTTTGGCGATTCCTCATTTTCTTTCCTTTGGGGGTTTCCCTAAATGGGGTTTGTCCCCCCATTTTTGCTGTCTCTTTCTGGCCTTGGGGTCCAAGGGGTTGAAGGCCCTAGCAGTGCAATGATCTGGGACTCACTAGACTGGAGGCTGGGTCTACCTTCAGTTTCACACCTTTATTGTCTGCTCTGAGCTGTACTCCTTTCTCCCCTGACTCTGGTCCCTCAGTTGCCCACTTCAGATTCTCACGGTGGGCGAGGGCATGTGCACAGTTCATCTGGTATGCAACTCCCTGTGAGGGCCCAGAGCCCTCTGGCATGCAATTCACTGTGTGACCCCAGCACCCAAGGCAGGATGATGCCCTAGAAACCCCTGGCAGCACACATGCAGCATGGTCCTGTAACCTGTGGCTGGGCACACCAGGTTGAACCACCAGCTCTGACCTGGGCTGGGGGTAGAACACAGGCCAGGTGACAGCTCCACAGTTTGAATGGAAAAGGCATGCCCTTATGCAGCCCTGAGGATGGAGCCTGGTCTGATGGGGTGATTGTGGGTGCTCATTTTTTCTTGCATGTAAATGTAAGTTGAGACATTTCATATATTCCCAGCTTGGCCTCAAGGGTAAAACGGTAGGAATGAAGTAGTGAGAGTTCATTAAGTGCCAGGTGCTTTCACTGACATTAGTTTTTCCACCGAATCCTCCAATAAAGATTAAAGGATCATCCCCACTTTGCTGAGCCCTATCCTGAGGTGAAATAACTTTGGGAAGCATCTCCTAATTCACATCTACTAGGTTCAGTTAAATAGTCTTAAAAAAAAAAAAAAAAAAACGTCAAAGGAAAAGGAAAATGCAGCCCTGTAGAATGAGATTTTGGTGCTAGCATTCACATCAAAGCATGGTCTTTAGGCCCACACAGTTCAAGGTTGACCTTACTACTACCTTCACTAAACCAGGGGAGTACCAAGACTTGCCGTAGGCCCTAACAGCATCTTCCTCTCAAGCAATAGGTTGGAGGGCCATAGTCAAGGATATTTTGGGTTCATTAGCCTACTTTTCCTAGGCAGAGAGAGAAAGATGGGACTTGGGTCACAACTACCAGGGTGATATTTTAAGGAGGCACCCTTTTCTGACAGCACTGTTGGAAAGAAGCTCTGGTTCACATGATCTAGAATAGATAAGAATTCATCAAATGGGAGCTTAATAGTCTCAATTTTTACGATTTGATTTCTAAGGGCATCTGTTCAGATGGTTACCCCAACTCTCAGCTGGTCCTCTTACCCAAAGGCAAGGCTTCAAGCCAACCTCCATGTCACAGGAACATATGCAAAGGACTCTGCCCCTACAGCTGGCATTGTGAGAAAGCCCAAACCAAAAAAGGGCAGCCAATACTGCCACTCCTAGCCCTGGGAGTCATGACTTTGAAGGGACAAACTTTTTTTGCTTTTCACTAAAAAATAAACAGGCATTACTATTTGCTCTCTATTTTAATGAAAAGTGAGCCATGTGAAATTCTGTTTCTCCACCAAAGAATTTGTGTATTTGTGTGTGTGTCCATAACAAGCAGAGAATTTTATTTTTTCTTAATATATTTTTATTGACTTCAGAGAGGAAAAGAGAGAGAAACATCAATGATGAGAGTGAATCATTGATTGGCTGCCTCCTGCACAACTCCCACTGGAGATCGAGCCTGCAACCCAGGCATGTGCCCTGACTGGGAATCAAACCCAGGACCCTTCAGTTCACAGGCAGACACTCTGTTCACTAAGCCAAACCAACTAGGGCACAGGGAACTTATTTAGTGTGTACTCTATTTGTTGAATGAAACAATATACATTATGACCAAAATTCTGTTTTAAGTTCTAAAACTTGTGCCTCTTAAGATTTGTGTTTAGCCCTAGCTGGTTTGGCTCAGTGGATAGAGTGTCAGCCTGTGGACTGAAGGGTCCCAGGTTCAATTCCAGTCAAGGGCACATGCCCCGGTTGCGAGCTCAGTGCCCAGTGGGGAGCGTGCAGGAGGCAGCGGATCAATAATTCTCATTATTGATGTTTCTATCTATCCCTCTCCCTTTCGAAACTCAATAAAAGTATATTTTTTAAAAAAGATTTGTGTTTATTTTTATTCTACAAAACCAAAAGGTGTCCCTAAACTCATCAAGAATGATTAGATAACAGAACTCTGACCTAGAAGTTAACAATCTCCTTCCAGACATAAGAGTACCCAGCAGAGAATTTAGAGCTGGACAGCGGGTAAACACTAAGTTATCTGACATACGGGGTAATATAAACCTCATTTCAGATGCGACACTATTTTCATGGCCATTTACTACTACAGATAGCAAAGCTTCAGGAGTGGTGATGGTGTCATTCCTCCCAATGCCTGTGGAATAGGTAAGCACAGATCCAAGTGGATCCTGGAAAAGTTCAGAGGGAATCTTTCCCCTGCAAAGGAAGAGGATTGATCAGGTGGGCCACAGACTCTTAAGAATGTTTCAAAAAGCAATTTTCTGGATAACATGAAAGGGTATCACTTAACTGAGCACCCTAAACTGTTCTTGTGCTTTTCACAAGTATTGAGATTTATGTCTTTAACAGAAAAGATCCTCTTTTAGTCATTATTTGAAGGTAATACTACATACACTATGTCTCTTCCTAAGATATCACTTGATCCTCACCCCATCTTGGGGAAGACTATATATATGAAGAGGCCATATCTTGTAGCTTATATCTGGTGCGAGCTCCTGTTTGAAAGCTAAGAGTGGACCATTTTACCTACACCACAGGAGTGCTGCCATGCAAAAAAATTGGATTTCAATGCCAGAAAAATATAAAATTGTAAAATATTATTTTATAGGTAAGATAGCCATATCAGTCATAAAGATGAGAAGAAAAAGGAGCTGCTTAAACTGAGGAAATAATGAAAAAATGCATCAGAAAATGGTATTAGAAAATTTGATTTTGGTTAGCTAAGTCTTCAAAAATAAACTGATGGGGATGGGGGTGGAGAAGTTTATCCATCAGTATACAATTTAAGCTTGCTGTATGCAATAGATATATTCCTGATGGGATATTATTAATTTAATGGGACATTATATCTTCTAGAGAAAAAAGGATGCATCATGAGAAACCCATGGAAAAATGCATTTTAAAAGTGAATAATCAGCCCCGGCCGGTGTGGCTCAGTTGGCTGAGTGTCATCCTGTGCACAGTGAAGTCATGAGGTTTGATTACCAGTCAGGGCACAAGCCCAGGTAGTGGACTCGAGCCCCAGTAGAGGGTGTGCAGGAGGCAGCCAATTTTTATTTCTCTCTCCCCTCTCCAAAATGAACAAAAACATTTTTAAAAAGCAATAACCACACTCTGACTTTCCACTTTATAATTTGGCCTTTTAAGCCTCACAAATTCCTACAAATAATTAGAATGAAAGAGACTAGGCTACGTTTGAAAAAATGAAGAGGTTAAGGCTCATTAAGCATGTGCTTGGCCCACCATCTTAATCCTTGCCATAGCTCTGGTGGTAGTTATTTCTATGATCTCCATTGTTCAGATAAGGCTGGAGGGAAGAAGTGGCTTGTCCAGAGTTATAGGTCAGAGATCTTGTTTCTCCCAACTTGGTCCACTCCAGTGGTCACTAGAGATGAGCTAAAAGTTGCACAAAGATGAGGCCCATCCAACGTGTGCAGCCTGGATTAAGCCATGGCAAGAGTCATCCCATTTCTCTGCCACCAGACACCATGCTCCCACAGTCAGCTCTCCTCGTTAGCACTTCTGGTTGTTCAGGTACCTGGGTTTTTCAATAAGTTAAACTAAAGCAGGATCCACTGTCTTATTTACTACTATCCTCAGGACCAAGCACCCTGATGCGAGAATCCTACTGTGACTGGCTATTACACTGCTGTCTCCTAAATGATGTCCCTCTCTCAGTACTTACGCTTGGAATAAATACTTAATGGTGGATACTAAATAGGAAAGAGGAACAGGAGAGGGATAAAGAATAGCTACATTAACTAAAAGGGGGAAATTAATACCAAAATTTCAGAGCAGAGCAGCACTGCAATAAAGAATTTCTTTGTGCTTGGCAATTCCTCAAGTCTAATAGAAGACAAGAGCGTAAGCCTCCCCCCGGGGGGGGGGGGGGGGGCGGGGAAATGAGGCCTTTACTCAGCAGCTGGGAGACCTTCTAGAGTAGGGGTCCTCAAACTACGGCCCGCGGGCCACATGCAAATACAAATATTGTATTTGTTCCCGTTTTGTTTTTTTACTTCAAAATAAGGTATGTGCAGTATGCATAGGAATTTGTTCATAGTTTTTTTTTTAAACTATAGTCCGGTCCTCCAACGGTCTGAGGGACAGTGAACTGGCCCCCTGTTTAAAAAGTTTGAGGACCCCTGTTCTAGAGAATCTACAGATGAACTGGCTGCCTGGATCAAACTAAGGAATCTTTTGTCAGTTTTAAAATAAGATCAGATGCTCTTTTGCAGGCTGCCTCTTCCCATGAGCTGATGGGTACTTGCAGCCTATGGTTTGATTCTCTCATCTCTTTAAAAATGAGTGTGTGTGACTGTGGAGTATATGGATGGTGTAAACTTCAGATAGCAATAGGAAATAAAGGGTCCGGTTTGTGAGGGGGGAAAAAGGACCATAAGACCAGAATCACACTTAAAGGTACATTGTTGAGAAATCCAAAGTATAAAATCCATTACCTGCCATTATTACATCAACATAAAAAAATATGCATTTTAACCAAAAGTTTGATATTCAGAAACAAAATAAAAAGGCATGATTTATAAATACATAAATATCCATGCATACTTTTACAATGATAGCTACTGGAAGAATGAGACCTTTTAAAATGCCACTTTCATTTCAACTGCCTCTTCCCTACATGTTGGTAATACCAGGAGTTGTAAGAGAGCTTCTGTGGTCAAAGTCACATTCTTCCTTTCTAGCCTGTAGCTGATAATGAAAATGTGATGGATCTTCTGTCTTAGCTTTGATGCTGGGGGGAAAAAGGAAAAGATTATGTAGTCATGTAGACCAGTGAATCAGATTCATAAAATACAGCAGCGATGCAATATTTATGTACTACCCAGATAGTAAGGAGACTCAAATTATTAATATTTTACTACACAAAAAAAATTCAGAACTCTGACCATACCATCCATTTGGAAGCCAGAACCTAATTTTTTTTTTTTTGTCATTTGTGATCTGTAAAAGTTCACAATTTAATGTGATAATGGAAATGCTTAAAATCTAACTTTTTTTCCTAGCATGCTTTGCAATGAAAGGTTCTAAAAGCAGAATCACACAGTTATTGTTCTAAATTAAAATCAGCTAAATCCAGGTAGTAATTCACAACATTCCACATTAAGTGAGGATATTTAGGAGATGTGAAGGTTATGTACTTCTGGATTTCACACTATTAGAAACTGTCTTGAAATAGTGGCGAAATGAAGCAGACATATTATTTCTGGGTACTCTCTAGCACCTTTGGTAAATTTAAACATGGCTTAAGACAACTTTTAAGGAAGGTGTGAAGAAATCATTTTGGCTGTCACCTTGTATTTGAATGGATTTCCTTAACATTTAGCAGTGTGAATGAATCAATCTGAGAGTCTTTTTAGTAATCAGAGTTTTCAAGGTATGACCTATATCCTAGCTAAGCCTATTGCGTCAGTCTTTTTGAGTAATTTAAAAGCAGCAAAATTCCTCACCAAAAACAAAAAGTATAAGAAGTCTTTCTCCTTTTAGGAGAATGCAGTACCACCTAAAGAAACCATCTTCAAAGGGAAGGAGATTATTCTCTAAATTGTCTCTCAGACTTCTGATAAGACCAAGACTACAACAGCACAACAGTTGCCACTGGCTTTGGTTGCTGCAAGTCTGGTGTTTGACACAAAGTGTTGATACGTGATCCACTCATCCTGGGCACCAGGCAACAGAATGGCCTATGGGGTCAGACAGAGCTTTTCTGGCTTCTTTTAGCAGATAAAGGGGAAAAGGTAGCTCCACTGAGCATTTATCTTGGGGATGCAAGACAAAACTGATTTAACTAATCTGCTTTTTTTTTTTAAATACAAATACTCACCACCTTAGAATCCTATCTCCTTCCACCAAGTGGCTATTCCATTACCCTACAGCTTGCCAAGACTGTACATAATGCACACAAAAAGAACCTCTTGAAACGCAGATATACTCATTTTTCTAACTTCTTCACTTTCCATTCTGCCATTTTCCCTCATGGATAAAAATGTTTTCAGGGGAAATGGACAATAATTACAATGAAAAATTCTTTCTTTTAGTCAATAATGACAGCTTCCTAGTCAATCACTCCTCTTTCTCCTTAAGACAATGCATTGGAAATATTAATTCTGACAGTCATAGTAATGACACCCTTTCTGAGTAAGCTGCTGCTCATTTATTAATTATTGCTTGTTAATGGATAAAGCTGGTCAACCACAAAAGCTGCCAGTAGGTGCCTGGGGATGATTGTTAGATAAATGTTGTTCACTCCATATATTTGTGTTCGAACCTCCCTCTTTCAAAAGAAAAACCATACACTGCAACTGTTGGACAAGTACCATCAGTAGACCAGACACTCTAACCACTGAGCAAACCGGCCAGGACCATAAGTGTTTTTAAAGTCTTACTTTAAAGAGCTCATGTCCCTAAGTCATCTTCACTAAGTCCTAAGATATCAACAATGCCAGGCGATACATTTCCACCTGCTAGCTAGCCATAAGACTCAACTAAACTCTAATTTTAGAGGTGGGGGTCAATTGTGGGCAGAACTACATGTTTTCAGGTGCATGGCTCAACATCAAGGTTTTCTTTTGTTCTGGGCTGGCAATGTTGCTTAAGGTTTGCCAGTATCTACTACATGCAAACACCTCAGGGAAGAGACCAAAGTCCCTAAAGGCTCTTTCCAGTGGGCTCTCAAGGTGGCCTTCAATGGAGAGGGGACAGCCTTCAACACAAAGTCTGTCATGCACACATGCCCGGGTTGTAGGCTCAATCCCCAGTAGGAAGTGTGCAGGAGGAGGCAGCCAATTGATGATTCTCATCACTGATGTTTCTCTCTCTCCCCCTACCTTCTCTTTGAAATCAATAAAAATTTTAAAAAAAATTTAGAAAAAGAAAAATTAGTATTGAAGGAAATTGAAACACATGTAATCCAAAAGTGCTACAGAACTATAGGCTCCCTGCAGGCTTCTTCCAGGTAGCCAGATGCTAAGGATTAGTTTGACTGCAAAGCTGGTTTCTAGGATGCCAAGTTCGTGCCTGAGAACTATTATCTGGAGCAGTGGTTCTCAAACTTCCTAAAGCCGCGACCCTTTAATACAGTTCCTCATGTTGTGGTGACCCCCAACCATAAAATTATTTTTGTTGCTACTTCATAACTGTAATTTTGCTACTGTTATGAATCGCAATGTAAATATCTGATATGCTATATGTGTTTTCCGATGGTCGCGACCCACAGGTTGAGAACCGCTGGAGGCTCACAGTGTGCGATGACAGCATAAAAAAATGGACATCCCAGAACAGGGCTCCCTACATTTTTGATGCTCAAGACCCCTTTACAATATATAACAGTTTAGAGAGACCTTCCCCCCAACACACACATACACTTCACTTTGGCCTATGGGTAATGTTAGGGATGTGTGTGTCAATTACAAAACCTCCTTAGGTTTTGCAACCCAATTATCATGAAGTGGTCTGATCTCTAATAGCCTGGCATGACAAAATACAGCTACATACAAGAGAGGAAAGTATACTACAAAAGAAAATTGATGTGAAAGATCTCAGGGAGGGCAGAATACCTTTTAGGAGCAAAAGAGCAAGGAGAGGATCTGCCACAAGCAGCAAGTAAAGGTTCACCCTATTCAGAAAACAGTATATATTCTAATGCATCACTATCAACTCTATACCATTTCAAATGCACTTGGAACGCCTGTTTACCTTTTTCATTAACTCACTTCTGGTAGTAAATTGTGGCAGGTCTTCCACTTCAATCCCATCAGCCATTTCCATCACCTTGTCTAAAAGGTCTTTGTTGTAACTGCACAATAAAAAGTAGTAAGGTTAAAAACCTTGGGAAAAAATTGCTTGTCAGTATGGGGCTAACAAGAAACTGCAGGTAAAGGGACTGTAAACTCAATTCTCAGAGGACTGATTTGATACTACAGGGGAAATCAATACATGTTCAGCAGCAGGTTAGTTAACAGTTCTTCCTGTTGGGAATACAGAAGTGGCTCTAGGAATGCCAAGAGAGCAGGTATTTCAAAACAAATTTACAAAACAAGCAAAACATTCACAAAAATAGAGGCACTGTACATCTGGCAGTACATATTCATGCATATGGTATGACAGCCAAAAACTGTAGTTTTTGAACACATGGAATGTTGGTCTAATGAAAATAAAATTATTTGTTCATTTATCCAACTTTCTGACATTTGCCGAATCTTGAATCCTGTTAACCAGGATTTCCCAGGGGCGCCTAGAAGGCAGAGAAAAGAGATGGATGTGACTGGCAAGATTTGCTTCCCCAAATCTTGTTCTAATAACCCCCAACATCTGAAAGCATAATCAAGTGAATTAGGGGTAGGTGACAAGAGTCAGACAACCAGGAGTAAGCTGAGTCATTTTATCGTAACATAATTTCAGGAAACGCTGAAATAAAAGGAGATGGGAGCCTCAAGATCTGTCACCTTCTTCATGGCTGGGGAGGGGGGAGATGCAAGACATCTGTTACTTCCCTGAGAGGAAAGGCAATGAGGCAAAAGCTCGCTCTGGCTCAGGGTCCAGCAGGCTGGGGAGTGGGGAGATGAAGGCGAGGGCCACAGGTTACACCCTGCCAGCAGCTGCAAGGCCCTAGTATGTCACCTCCCCTCTCAGCTTCTTCGTATGTAAACTGGGGACCTCTGCATGTGCCATGGGGGTGAACGGAGCTAGTGGACTTGAAGTGCACTCTGCAGAGGGGACGGCTGGCGCTAACAGCAGCAAGACAAATACGGGCAATTTCAGAGGCCAGCACGTACTGAGCTCTTGCTAGATGGCAGCCTGTGTGCTAGGTGCTTTCACCCTTCATACTGTAATCTTCACAACTCATTTTCCAAACGAAGACACCGAGGCTCAGAGAGGCCACACACATCTTCCCAAGGGGCAGGCCAAGGGTGGGAATCGGACGCAGGCCTGGCCCGTGCGGCTGGAGGCCGGGGCGGGGTCCGCCTGGGCCAGAGCGGCGGGGGGCAGGGTCATCCAGCCGGCAGGGGACCGCACCTGCAACCCAGGAAGAGGTGGTTGGCCCAGACCATGGAGAGGGACAGCAGCTGGTCCAGGCGGCCGCCGCCGTCCGGCGGGTCGCGGTAGTCGGGCAGGTGGCGCAGGATGAACTCCATGCGGGCCTTCCATTGCTTCTCGCTCTCCGAGTAGGAGCGGAACTGCTCGGCGAAGTCGGTCGCCTGCCGCACCCCAGAAACCAGCTCCTCCACCGCCGCGGCGGCATCCCCACCCACCATGGCGCCCTCCGCCGCCAAGGGCCAAGCCCGACCCCCGCCTTCCCGCGCCGCCTTCCCGACACGCACCGCGCCGCTCCCCGGCGGCTAGAGGGGCCCGGGCGGCGCGCGACTGCGCCGGAGGACCGGCCTGGAGCGCCCTCGCCGGGCGCGGCGGCCTCACCGGCCGGGCCGCTCCGATCTCCGCAGCCCTGGGCTCCGGGGCGCAGGGGCGGTTCTCGGCGGACCCCTGGGGGAACCCGTAGGGAAACCGAGGCCCCCAAGCGCAGAGACCAGGCGCCCCTTTCTCTTCCTCGGCAGCTGGAGGCACAGCTGTGCTGTGTCCTTGCCCTGAGGGCTCCCCGGGCGCCCGGCTCGCGGACGAATTTCCTCAGTTCGGGGGACTTTGACGAGCAGCTGCTCCGGTTCCGTCTGTGATTCCCAGAGGTCGCCACGCCGCACCCAGGTTGTGGGGGACCCGCCTGCCTTGAGCGAGTCATTCATCCAGTTACGGACCCGCCAGGCCCTCTGCAATGAGAGCAAACCCAGAGGCCTGCTTTCATGAACTTGATCATCTGCTGAGGGAGCCATTGGTGAAACACCTACCTGTTCAAGTGAAAATGTCCAACGTTGACAAATTATAATAAGGAGGAGGTCCAGGGTGCTAGGCGCCTAAACAAGCAAGGAACCTGCTCCAGACCTGGGGGGCCAAGGAAATGATGCTGATGCTGGGAGCTGAGCAGGCGTTAACCACACACAGAGAAGGCCATGGCAAGAGAGAGCCTGGCCTGGCGAGAGAACAGCAAGAGCTGTGTGCCAAGGCCCGAGAGTGGAGGACAGTGGAGGACAGTGGAGGAGGTGAGGCCACGGACATCCGCAAGGACCGCAGGCCGCGGGAGAGACTGTGGGCCAGATCCTAAGAGGAATGGGGAGCCACTGAAGGATTTTAACCCAAACAGGGACACCGGTGTTTCCAAAAGATGTTGGAAGGAGCCAGAATGTATGTGTCCAGAGGAGATGAGCAGGTGAGCTGGCATGACTGCTGTCTGCTCTAGGACCACATAGCAGACCTCCTGAGAGACAGAAGAGCTTCGCTGCTCCTGGTGAATTTCCCACCCCTGAAAGCATTCCAGCACAGTAACAGGGAAAGCACGTGAGCCAGCATCAGCCTTGAGAGATTATTGACCTAATAGGCTTCCCCATCATCCCCTATAAGATGTGGCATAGGGTACAGAGCCGGCCCTAGAATCCAGGATTACGGGCTCCAGTGAAGGTCCCGTGTTGTGCGTGGGGCCCAGGGGAAGAGCCAACCATGTGCTGTCCGCTGCTTCTGATGAGAAATCAGCTGCCTTCCCCCTCTCCCCCCCAAGGCAGAAACCACATACAGAATGGAAATACCAGGCAGTCTTATGAGTATCCTGTTCCTGCAGACCCGACACCAGGTGCAGGGACATCTCATTGACGGTTAACAATATGGAGGCATGCTGCTCTCACCCTGTGAACAAGGAGAGGGTGGACAGGGCTGTGAAGCCAAAGACACTCAGCTTCTCCACAGCAATCAGGAATAGATGCCCGCAGCTGGGCCTGTCTGAGGGCAGATCACACCTCCTGAGGGGCTTGTTAAAACAGGGCATTCCCAGGCCCATCACCAGGTACTCAGTCAAGGCCCTGGGTAATTAACTCCAACTGTGAGTGACGGAACTTAACACTAATAAGGGCTTGCTGAACAAAAGTCTTTGTCACCTGATTGTAAGGTGGAAAGGCTGACCCACAAATAGGAACCTGGGCTCTGTGACCAGCAGCTGCAGCTACACAGCTGTGTCAGCCACAGGTGTGAAAAAGCTAAGGGGTCATCCAGCAACTAGCTTATTTAGCATCATCTTTGATAATGATGGGATAGATGCATACATATGTACCTATATACAAACATACTCAGACATGTATGTAGGTTATAAGAACCCAAAAGTGCACAAATGGGTATCCTTTTAAAAAATATATATATATATTATTGATTTCAGAGAGTAAGGGAGAGGGAGAGAGAGATAGAAACACCAATGATGAGAATCATTGATTGGCTGCCTCCTGCATGCCCCCTACAGGGCACATGCCCTTGACCGGAATCCAACTCAGGTCCCTTCAATCCTCAGGCTACAGCTCTACCCACTGAGCCAAACTGGCTAGGGCGGTATTCTTTGCTTTTAATAATATGAAATTGTTGACCTTATGCTTTCAAAATGTAAAGCAGAAAAAAAATTTTTAATGTGAAGTAGTTTAAAAATGCTAGTATTACTTATATAGAGCCCTGAGGCAAGTCCAGTTACTAACCAGTTTTTGTCTCTAACTTGTTTCTATGATTCAGATTTTCTTAGAGGACTTACTTCCATGGACAAAAATCAGTTTTTCTACCTTATCTTTTTTTAAACATTTTTATTGAGGTCCAATTCATAAACCATAAAATCCACTCATTTATAGTTTTTTTAATTCAATTAGTGTATTCACAGATTTATTCAACCATCAACACAAATTAAATAAAGAACATTTTCATCACCCCCCAAAAGAAGCCCCATATTCATTAGCAATTGCTCTCTTTCATAACAACTAATCTCCTTATCTCTGGATTTCCTATTGTGCACATTTAACATAAGTGGAATTATAAAATATGTGGTCTTTTATAATAAACTCTTTCACTTATATAATGTTTTCAAGGTTTACCCATGTTGTGACATGTCAATACTTCATTCCTTTTTAAAAAAAATTGATTAGAGATAGAGAGGAAAGGTGAGAGAGAAAGAGAGAGAGAGAGAGACCCATTTGTTATTCTACTTATTATGCATTCATTGGTTGATTTTTGTATATGTCCTGACCAGGAATCAAACCATGACCTCCTGGTTCTTAGGTTGACGCTCATCCATTCAGCCACCACGGCTGGGCTCTCTTGCCCTTTTATAAATTTATTTATTTTTAAATATAATTTTTTTTATTGATTTCAGAGAGTAAGGGAGAGAGCTAGAAACATCAATGATTAGAGAGAATCATTGATTGGCTGCCTCCTTCACGCCCCCTTCTGAGAGGGCTCAAGTCTGCAACCAGGCATGTGCCCTTGGTCAGAATCAAACCTGGGACCCTTTAGTCTGAAGGCTGACACTCTATCCACTCAGCCAAACCAGCTAGGGCTCTCTTGCCCCCCCACCCCTCCCTTTTTTAAAAATTGTTTTTATTGATTTTAGAGAGAGAGGAAGGGAGAGAGAGAAAGAGAGAGAAATATTGATAAGAGATACATAGATTAGCTGCCTTCTGCACGCTCCCCACCAGGGATCAAGCCTGCAGCCTGGGCGTGTACCCTGACACTGAATCAAACCAGCAACCTCTTGGTTCAGGGGACAATGCTTAACCAACTAAGCCACACTGGCCAGGGCAGATCTCTTGCCCATTTTTTAAAAAAATAGACTTTATTTTTAGAGCAATTTTATGCAGCAAAATTGAGTGGAAAATATTGAGAGTTTCCATATGTTCTCCCCTACACACACATAGCCACCCCCACTATCAACTTCTCCCACCAGAGTGGTATATTTTGTTACACTGAAACATCATTATCATCCAAGTCCATAGTTTACATTAGGTTTTACTCTTGGTGGTGTACATTCTATGAGTTTTGACAAATGTATAAGGACGTGTATTCACCATTAGAGTAACATACAGAATAGTCTTACTGCCCTGACAATCCTAAGTGTCATTTGAAGAGCAAAAGTTTTTATTTTGATGAAATTCAGTTTCTTTTTTTTCTTTTATGAGTTATGCTTTTTGGTCCTATCTAAGAAATCTTTGTCTAACCCAATGACATAAAGATTTCCTGTCTTCTTCTGGAACTTTTATAGTTTTAGGTTTTTCATTTAGGTCTATGATTCATTTCAAGAAAATTTTTGTATATGATGCAAGGTAGGGGTTGTCAAGAGCAATAAAGGATATAAAATTTTACCCTACTTGCAAGTTAACAAGTTGCCCTGCCACAATTTCAATGGATGCTGACAAAAGACACAGGACTCCTGAGACAGAAACAAAGAACTTTGTTACAGCACAGTAAGCTGTGTGAGCTTCATGTTTGCATTGCTTCCCCATCTCCCCCACGTCTCACAGGGGCTATGCCAAAAGACCCAGGTGGATGAAATACAAACAGGTACACAGAGAGGGTTTGTATCACAGCTCAGCAACTCCAAGCTTAGGGAACATCAATTGTATATAATAAAGAGCTAATATGCAAATTGTCATCACGCCCTCGTGCCCTCACACCCTCTCGCCCTTGCACCAGGGCCGGGGGACCTGAGACTAGACCAGGGGACCTGAGGCTGTGTTCCACTGAACTTCCCCCCCCCCCCCGCCCTGTGCGGCTTGACAGGGGTGGGGCCGGCCAGGTCTGGGTCTTGCATGATTTCAAGATGCACGCGGGTAGGCAGGGACTTGACTCTGGGTCCTGTGGTGTGCCCCAGACTCTGACAAGAGGAAGATTTTCATATACATTTTACTAATTTTCTTTCATCTCTGCACTTCTATTATAGAGAAAGGGCAAATAGCAATATTAAAATATTTCCTCTAATTAACCCCCTTTTAATGTGCACGAATTTTGTGCACCAGGCCACTAGTCTTTTATAAAGGACTGCAGGCAAACTTGTGCAACCTTTGCCCCAGAAAAATACATTGTTTTTTTTATCTGAACAGTAAAAACAAAAAATTGCCCTTTGCTCTGAAGGTAGACACTATCTCCAGTCTGTTTCATGGAAAACATCCTTGAAAAGACAGTCTGGAACAAAAGGAGTTAATCTCTAACTCTTAAGATGTGAAGATGCGCCGAGGCCGGTTTGGCTAAGTGGATGGAGCGTCGGCCTGCGGACTGAAGGGTCCCGGGTTTGATTCCGGTCAAGGGCATGTACCTGGGTTGAGGGCACTTCCCCAGTGGGGGATGTGCAGGAGGCGGCTGATCGATGTTTCTCTCTCATCGATGTTTCTAACTCTCTATCTCTCTCCCTTCCTCTCTGTAAAAAATCAATAAAAAAAAAAAAAAAGATGTGAAGATGCATGAGAGACCCATGGAGAATTGTCTCCCAACATAGGTTGAGATTCTTTTTTACCTTTTTAAAAAAAATATTTATTGATTTCAGAGAGGAACGGAGAGGGTGAGAGAGATAGAAACATAAATGATGAGAGAATCATTGATCGACTGCCTCCTGCATGCCCCACATTTGGGATCAAGCCCGCAACCCAGCATGTGCCCTGACTGGGAATCAAATGGTGACCTGAGCCACACCAGGTGGGCTTTTTAAAAATATATATATATATTTTATTGATTTTTTACACAGAGGAAGGGAGAGGGATAGAGAGTTAGAAACATCAACGAGAGAGAAACATCGATCAGCTGCCTCCTGCACACTCCCCACTGGGTATGTGTCCGCAACCAAGGTACATGCCCTTGACCGGAATCGAACCTGGGACCCTTGAGTCCACAGGCCAACACTCTATCCACTGAGCCAAACAGTTAGGGCCCAGGTGGGCTTTTTTTTTACCTTTTTTCTTCCCTTCCCTTCCCTTCCCTTCCCTTCCCTTCCCTTCCCTTCCCTTCCTTCCTTCCCTTCTTTCCCTTCTTTTCTTCCTTCCTTTCCTTCCTTCTCCTCCTCCCCCCTCTTCTCCCCCTTCTCCCACTCCTCTCCCCTCCTCCCACTACTCCCCCTTCCTATTCCTCCTCCTCTTCCTTTTTTTGCATATGGTTGTCTAATTGATCTAGTGCAATTTGTCAAAAATACTATCCTTTTTCCATTTAATTACCTTGGTACTTTGTCAAAAATCAATTGACCATATATGTGTGAATCTATTTCTGAACTCTGTTCTGTTCCATTGATCTATTTGTCCTCTTACCAACACTATACTGCCTTGAATACTGTAACTCAGGAGTTAGTAAACTGTTTCTGTAAACGATGGGTTACCTATAATTCCTGTTGCATACTTTTCTTTGTTTCTTTTTCCAAACATTTAAAAACCTAAAAAAAGCATTTTTAGTTTCTAAGACTTACAAAAACAACCTCCAGGTTAGATTTGGTCCATGGACCATAGTTTGCCAACCCTGCCGTAGCTTTATAGTAAGTCTTAAGATCAGATTGTTTGAGTCATCCTACTGTGTTCTTCCTTTCTTTCTCCTTCCCTTCCTCCCTCCCTCCCTCTCGCCCTCCCTCCCTTCCTTTCTTTCTTTCATTTTTAATTTTTAAAAATTGGTTTTGAGCCTGGCCAGTGTGACTCAGTGGTTGAGCATTGATTGACCTATGAACCAGGAAGTCCAGGAGGTCACAGTTCAATTCCCATCAGGGTACATGCCCAGGTTGCGGGCTTGATCCCCAGTGTGGGGTGTGCAGGAAGCAGCCAATCAATGATTCTCTCTCATAATTGATATTTTTATCTTTCTCTCCCTCTCCCTTCCTCTCTGAAATCAATAAAAATATATTTTTAAAAATTGATTTTGAGGGAAAGATAGAGAGATTTATTGTTCCACTTATTTATGCATTCATTGGTTGATTCTTGCATGTGTCCTGACCGGGGATCAAACCTACAACCTTGGTGAATCAGGACAAGGTTCCAACCAACTGAGCTATTTGGCCAAGGCCAACTGTGTTCTTTTACAAAAATTTTGTGGCTATTTTATGCTATTGCTTTTTGATACAAATGTTATTATTAGTTTGCCAATTTCTAGAAAATAGGCTGCTGGGATTTTAATTGGGATTGCATTGAATCTATAGGTCAATTTGGGAAGAACTAACATTTAACAGCATTGAATCTTCCAATTCATAATTCTGATGTATCTCTCCACTTATTTAGATCTTATTCTTGTGGTATATTTTAAAACCCGATGAAACATTAGATTTATACACACATTTATCACTTTACTTGTTTTTCATTCCTTCTCTATCTCTTACAATCTGGTTTTATTTTCCTTCTGCATGAAAAATTTGTTTGCATTTTCTTTACTATAGGTCTGCTGGTGGCATGTTCACTTTTTATCCACCTGAAATGACTTTGTTTTGCCTTCTGTATTAGTTATATGGCTGCATAACAAAACTTAGTGACTTAAAACAATAAATATTATCTCACAATTTCTGTAAATTAGGAATGCTGGGGGAGCTCAACTGGGTGGTTCTGGCTCAGCATCTCTGATGAGGTTTCAGGACATTTATTGGCTGGTGCTTCATGTATGGGAAGGCTTGTTTAGGGCCAGAGGAGCCACCTCCTAGATGGCTCACTCACATGGCTGTTTGCCACAGATCTCAGTTTCTCACTATGGACCTCTCCACAGGGCTGCTTGAGTGTCCTCGTATGGCAGGGGTCTTCCTTCAGAGCAGGTGAATCAAGAAACAGCAAGGTAGAAGCTACAATATCTTTCATGACATGGATTCCTAGGTCACATAACATCATTTTTGACTTATTCATTAGTCACTAAGTCCAGTACACATTCAGGGGCATGGAAATTAGGCTCCATATTTTGACCCCACCAGTGTGTCTCAGTGGTTCAGCATCAACCTATGCACCAGGATGTCACCGGTTCAATTCCTGTTCAGGGCACATACCAGGTTATGGGTTTGATCCTTATTGAGACCATGCAGTAGGCAGCTGATTAATGTTGATATTTTCTCTCTCATTGATGTTTCTATCTCTCCTTCACCCTTCCTCTCTCTCCCTCTCTCTCTCTCGTCAATAAAAACACATTTTAAAAAATAGGCTCCACATTTTGGATGGAGTGTCAAATGTATTCAAACCACCAAACCTTTCTTTCTTTTCATTTTTTCCTTTTCTCCTTCCCTTCCTCCTCTTTTTGCTTATCCTCTTTCCTTTACCTCCTAATACTACCTTGAACATTCCTCTCCAATCCTTTTGGGTCTGGAAACCTTAAGAGAATTCTAGAGGATACGCTAGAAAAATAATCTAGAATGTTTTTCTTCAATTCTTTTACCACTAATTTATTTCTCATGCCTACAATGCATTGGTTATTAAGTCTAACATATTCTATATATTAGAGTCTCTAGCATTTCCCTGTTAAGCAAACTATTGCTTTTCTGCTAAGAATTTTTTTTTCATTTTGAGAAAGTACCCATTAATTCCCATTTTTCTAAATGTTTTAAATCAAGAATAAGTATTTATCAAATGCGTTTTCAGTATTTATAAAGCTACCCATGATTTTCTATTTAGATGACCCCACTGGTTTGGCTCAGTGGTTCAGTAGTTCATAATATGATTTATATTAGATTTTCTAATATTGAACCTTATTTCCATTCCTAAAATAAACTCCATTTGGTCATATATTCTTTTTAAAAAATAACTTTTATTTATTTATTTTTAAATATGTTTTTATTGTTTTCAGAGAGAGGAAGGGAGAGGGATAGAAAAATCAATGATGCAACAGAATCATTGATCAGCTACCTCTTACCCCCTACTGGGGGTCAAGACCACAACCCAGGCATGTGCCCTGACAGGGAATCAAACTGTGACCTCCTGGTCCATGGGTCAATGCTCAACCACTTAGCCACACTGACCAGCTGGTCATAATATATTCTTCTTTCAGTGTGCTTTTGGATTCTGTTTGCTAAAATTTTATTTAAGAGTTTTGTATTGTTACTTTTAAATGATATTGGCCTATTTTTCTTTATTCTTACAATTGTTATTATATTTTGATATCAATGTATTTATATTTTCTTTTTGAAATGAGTTTGTTCTTTTTCTAGGCTATGGAGAATTTTCAAAAATCACTGGAATAATTTGTTCTTTAAAGGTTAGTAGAGTTGTTGAATTCCCCTATAAAACAATGAACCTGATGTTTCTTACGTTTTCTGGGGGGAGGGAGAAGGGTGTTTGACAAATTTTATCTAATTATTTTGACAAAATTATTTCTTAAAAGTTTTATTGTAACTTTTATAACGTTATATCTATATGTTATATTATGCATAATATTATATTCAAATTATTTTGAAAAATTTATGCAAATTGGTCTATTTTGGTTTTCTATCTTTAGTTTCTGATGAAATTATATATTTCATATAGGTTTTCAAATTTATCTGCATAAAATTGTATAAGGTATTCTTTTTTGTTTTTGCTTTGTTTTCTACTTTCTAATATTTGTGTGACTATTTCCCATTTGTAATTTCTTATTTTGGATTTTAGTGCATTTCCTTCATTATGATTAACTTAGCTTGTGACTTACCTAATTTATTGAATTTTTTAAAAGAATAAGCTTACTTATTTATAAGTTCTATATTTTGTTAGATTAACTGATTAATTTCTGTGTTTATCTTTATTTATTTTTTCTTTTGCTTTCCTTTGGTTTATTTTATAATTCTTTTTCTTGTTTCTTAAGCCAGCCGTTTATTTCATTTATTTTTCTTTTATTTATGTTGATAAACTTATTTAAGGCAGTGAATTTTTCTTTGAGTACTATTTTAACTATATTCTTAGATCCTTCTATATATGCTCATTATTATTGTTTACTAGAAATTCTGCGGTTTTGAATTTGTATTTTCCATTTGATTTTGGGCTTATTTAATATATACCCCCACACACATCCAAATAGAAGGGCACTCTTTGTTTTCTAAATGCTAGTATGTTATAAATGTCAATGTTTATTGTGTTGTTATTATAGAATGCTATCTATATTATTTTTACTGTGAAGATTTAATGAGATTTGGTTTATGGCTTAACATATAATCTTTTTGTGTGTACAAATATTTCAGACCACTTGATAAGAAAGTATATTCTCTATTCTCAGGGCATAATGTTTGATACGTATCAGTAACATCTACCTTATTGATTATATTGTTTGGACTTCTAAATTCTCATTTAATTTTGACTACTTGATTTGTTTGGAATTGGGCAAAGCAAATCAAAGTCTTCTATTATTAGTGTGTCTTTGTCTAAATCTCCTTGCATTTCTATAGTTTCTATTATATGAAAGTTCCTGCTGTATTATTTTGTGCATATATACTCATATCTTAAATTTTTATGGTAAATTGTGGCCTTTAGCATTAAAAACTACTTCTCTTAGATTGGGGCTGCAGAGTAGAACTGGCAGCTGTCAGTCTACATGTGGTGGCCAGAACCCTGAGAGGGTGAGGTCATCTAGTGCAGCGGTCGCCAACCTTTCGGACCTCACGGGTCACCAGTGCTACGCGGACCGCCGGTTGGCGACCGCTGATCCAACGAGGGTAGAGCCGGAGAAGAGGAGGGGCCCCGAGCATCTGTATTGAAGGGGAAATAGGAGAAAAGGCCTTTCCTGAGAAGGAATGGGGGCGGGGGTAAGGAAGGTAGTCTCCCCAAAAACCAACCAAGGAATCGTGGCCAGAGGTGAGAGCATTGATTCTGAGCAGCAGTTCCTCTCGAAATGTGACAAGTGTTCAGCTTTACAGATTGGTCCGGGGATATAATGAGATCATGTGAACAACAGTTCTTTGTAACCATAGACGTGTGATATAAAGGAATATTCTCCATCAAAAAAAAAAAAAAAAACTACTTCTCTTTATTTTGCTTAAAGCTTTTTTGTACTGAATTCTATGTTGTCAGATATTAAGAGTTTTAAAGTTTGTATTTTTCTTGTATGCTTTTCTTTGCCCATCCTTTCATTATTAAGCTTTCTGAATTATTTTGTCTTATATGTATACAGCCTATAGTTGGATTGGGCTTTGCAATCTATTTTGAAAACTATTTTTAAAGTAGATGAGTTAGCCCCAGCTGGGTGGCTCAGCTGGTTGGAGCATTCTCCATACACCAGAAGGCTGTGGGTTTAATTCCTGGTCAGGACACATACCTAGGCTGCAGGTTCTTATCCCTGGTCGCGGTGCATTTCTTTCTTTCTTTCTCTGTCTCTATCTTTCTCTCTCTCTCCCTCCCTCCCTCCCTCTCTCTAAAAAAGTAATAAAAACATACCCTCAAGTGAGGACTTAAAAAATTACAAATAAATAAATAAATAAATAAATAAATAAATAAATAAGATGAGTTAAACTAATTTATATTTATTGAGATAACAAATATGTTTGGCCTCAATTCTATACTTTTTAATGTGTTTTCATTATGTAGTTGCCCTTTTTCTTAATGTGGTTCTGATATTTAGGAAGGTTTGTATTTTTGTTTTAGAAGTTACCTTTATAAAATACTTTAGGGACTGCATCTTCTAAATACCCACTATGAACAATAATAAAATTATCTTGTAATCTCATCCTCTCCCCTGACCCCTCCTCCATAATACAATCAATGGAATTATCAATCCTCGTGTTTATGTTAAATATGCTTAAGCTTCTACTTTATTTGGAATTTTTAAATAGTATCCTTTGAATCAATTAATTTGAGGTGATCAGTGAGCTTATTCTTTTTAAAAATATATGTTTTTATTGATTTCAGAGAGGAAGGGAGAGGGAGAGAGAGAGTTAGAAACATCAGTGATGAGAGAGAATCACTGATGGGCTGCCACCTGCACACTCCACACTGGGGATCGAGCCTGCAACCTGGGCCTGTGCCCTGACCTGGAATCGAACCCGTGACCTCCGGATTCACAGATCAATGCTCAACCACTGAGTCATGCTGGCCGGGCAGTGAGCTTATTCTTATTCCTATCTTCTCTCTTTCTTCTTCAGTTTTTTATTAGTGATGAGAAATATCTATCATATTAAGGAATGTCACATCTGCATTCTGATCTGTCATCCTAAACTCTGTTGGTTTTACTCTCATTTCTGTAGTCAAATACATTTCATGCTCAGGGAGGGCCCTTTTATCTGGATTTCCTCAGACTCGCTCAGTAGTACTGAGACTGCTGTTCCATGGTTCTAGTAGGTTCCTCAGAAAAGGCTCATGATATTTCCTGATTTCTTACAGTTTTCAATATGTTTGTCTATAGGCTTTATACTTAAACTTTACTTTTCTTTGAGTGTCTTGTAGGCGTTGCTCCACTGTTTTGTGCCTTGAACAAGTGTTGGAGGGGTGGAAAGGTGTGGCCAGGGGAACTCTTTCTGTTGCCACAGCGACAAACTTCAGACATGGCCTCTGTGAGTAGTCACCTCTTCTCTGGATTTCAAAGCGTGGTTGATGAGAGCTTCTCTGTCCATCTCTCTTTCCCAGATTTCTTTACAGCCTTTGTTTCTAAGAGAAGGTGCCCACTTTTCTTTTTCCAGTGCTTTCCATTGTCCCTAGCAGTCTTTCTTTGTATGATTTAGGACTTGTTTTCATAGTTCCCTTTCAAAGTGGGGTTTTCCCGTTCTGGAAAGGAATAATAATAATAAGAGCTTTCTAAGCTCTCGGAGAGTCTACATCCCCTTCTCATTCAAGGTTTTCCACCAGGTTTCCTACTCTTTCTCACCTTTGGCAGCTCCTGACAAAACTTTGGAGGCTGCAGCTGGTTTCTCTATTTGTCGTTGTTCTTGTTGAGTGTGAGTCAATTCAGAGCTAAACTACTGCTCTAAAACAAAATATTCTTCTATTTAATTATAATTTAAAAATTTAATGAATGCCACTGTGACTTGTCCTTTCAACTAAACTTCCATGGACATCTAGGTTTTATTTTACTCCTGATAAACTCCTAGAAGTGGTATTCCTGGTTCAAAGAACTGCACACTTTTAAAGCTTTTACTATGTTTTGCCAAAGTACCTTCTAGAATGTTTGGACCTATGTTACCATACCTACCAGCTGCAGGCTTCCTCTTTAAAGCAGGTAAATAGTGCAAGGCTGCAATGAGTGCTCTCACATTTTTTAATTCCTTTGTTAGCATCATAATTAGCTAGTTAATATTAATAAAAGGAAGACAGCACATACATGAAGAAGCCATCAATGTTTCTCTCTCAGACTGATGTTTCTCTCTCTCTTTTCCTTTCTCTCTAAAATCAATAAATTTCCTTGGGTGAGGATTATATATATAAATCCCAGGTAATGTGGGAACAGAGGACACAGTTGGTATTTCTGTATCAAAAGGCATGAATGTTTAGCCTGTTGTAAATGTAAGTGTAAGGTTGGTTTATTTAAAAAATGAATTAAACAAGTCCCCTCTCTGCCAGAAACCTTGAAATTGATGTTCTTATAACAGCAGTCAAGTGGCTGCTTTTACCTAACTGAATTGATGTTCAGCATTCAAGATCACAGAAAGTTAGAGTTCTTCGCTATTTTGTACACCTCGGGCCATACCAGGAGAAGTTCAGTCCGAGTGCCTTATTTTAAGCACAGCATTGATGAACTAAAGTGCTCAAAGGGAGGGATGGAGAAGGGGAGCTGGAGATCAGGTGATGTGGGAGCAGAGGACACAGTTGGAGAGGCTCTATGCCTGTCTTCAGATCTTTGAAGAGCTGTTTTGTAGAAGATGGTTTATTTTCTGCTTTTCAAGGCAGGCATAGGGCCAAAGAGTGAGAGCTATATAAAGTCAGATTTTATCTTTAAATAGAACTTTAAACAATTAGAGCTTTCTGAAAAATACTAAATACCCCTTGGGTTGAACTGAGCCCTCGGTCATCTCACATCTGTAATAGATTCATGATTGAACTAGATAACTAAATCTTTTACAATTAAATACGCGCGCGCGCGCGTGCACACACACACACACACACACACATGCACAGCTCTTGTTTTTAGAAAGTCTCTTTTGTTATTCTGACCAGTAGTTTTATAGAATAAGACCCTATAGCTACTCATCTTAATCCCAGTTTGATTTCTGAAACCTGTTGCCTGCCTAGCTGCTGTTAACTTCTATTCACATAAGGTATAAATAATAACGAAGCAACAAAAATGCTTTATGTTTGTGTTCATCCTCATTTTTAAAAAAATATATTTTATTGAGTTTTTACAGAGAAGAAGGGAGTGGGATAGAGAGTTAGAAACATCGATGAGAGCGATCGATCAGCTGCCTCCTGCACGCCCCTCACGGGGGATGTGCTCGCAACCAAGGTACGTGCCCTTGGCCGGAATCGAACCTGGGACCCCTCAGTCCGCAGGCTGACGCTCTATCCACTGAGCCAAACCGGTTAGGGCCATCCTCATTTTTAAAATATTCATATTTTAATTGTTTCTCTCTCTTTTTATTGATTTCAGAGAGGAGAGAGAGAGAGAGAGAGAGAGAGAGAGAGAGAGAGAGAGAGAGAGAAACATCAATGATAAGAGAGAATCATTGATTGGCTGCCTCCTGCATGTGCCCTACTGGGGATCGAGCCCACAACCCGGGCACGTGCCCTTGACTGGAATCAAACCTGGGACCCTTCAGTCCGCAGGCCGACGCTCTATCCACTGAGCCAAACCAGCTAGGGCTAGTTGTTTCTCTTTATACATTTATGTATGTGTATTGCCAAATTGTATATTTATATATTCTGGGGATGAATTTAGCTTTTAGGAGGACTCATATCCCTAGTCTTAATTCTATTAACCACAAAGAATAGTATTCCCAGCACAAAAGGGAAAACGTTGATTACATTTCTACCATTAGTCAGTGGTAGAGAATCTCCCAACACAGTACAACAACAAAATTCTCCTTTGAGAGTGAAACTTTTAGTAAGCACATTGTAGACAAGATTAGGAACTTGTGTAAATTTGCTTAAAGAGAGATAGTTTTTCAATAAAAAACAAGAGTTGGTGACATGGGTATGGTCCCGCTCCTGAATTTACCTAAATTGAGGTCCCTTGTCATCCTGCCCTGCTCTCTTTCAGAAGAGAAAATGCAGCCTAGGAACCTCTATGCCCTGCAGGAGCCTTTGGGCACAGCTCCTGAGCCCAGGGATAGAGCCCTCAGGCAAACCCAGCTTCGCTTTAAGTGTACTCTGGGCTCACAGAGGCTGGCAAGGAGCTGCTGGCGCCACGTCATACATGTCTTGACTAGATATTAAATCACTGCTCAGCATCTGACCAGGAAGTTTTGTCAGCCTCTTTACACATCTCCCACACTATGAATATTAATTGCAGAACTTTCTGGTTCCATTAATCGCTTTAGCCGCAGACCTAGATTGTGGGGTCTATATTTTAGGGTGCCAGATTTAGCAAATAAAATAGGTTGAATTTGAATGTATTTTCTCTGGCAACCCTACCACATTTTCCAATCAACATTTAAGATTTTGAGAGAAAATAAATGAATGAATGACTAAGTGAATGAATAAATGGAGAGGAAGATCAATAGAAACAATTCAGAGCTGTGATTAATGAGTAACTAATACTTTAAAAATTTTGTTTTTCTCCATGTAAGATATTTTCTATTGATTTTCTTTTTAAATTTAAATTTTATTTTAATGAAAATTATATATATATATATATATATATATATATATATACACACACACACACACACACACACACACACACACAAATTTTAAAGTCAAATAGTACTAAAGGCATATGGTCAAGAACAGCAGTCCCCTATCCCATCCAACACCAACCCCCAGCCTGATCCCCAGAGGTACCCAGTTAAACTTTTTCAGCTATTTTGCCCAGTTTTAACCTCCTCCCCCATATTTTCCAATAATATACTTATAGTACCAATTTGTTGATTTGTCAGTTTTAGACATTACTATTTTCTTGCAATTATGGAAGATGAGGGTTTGTTTGTTTAGCCATTTCCTGCATCTTCCTTCCCTTTCCCCCAGCTTCCCAACCTGTTTCATAGTCTTTGGTTAAATCAGTTATCCTTTTTTACATTGTTATGGTTATGTAAATGTTTTTGGTGTTATATTTTTATTATTATTATTATTTATTTTAAGATGATGGCTTTTTAAAAAAATATATTTTATTGAGTTTTACAGAGAGGAAGGGAGAGGGATAGAGAGTTAGAAACATCGATGAGAGAGAAACATCGATCAGCTGCCTCCTGCACACTCCCTACTGGGTATGTGCCCGCAACCAAGGTACATGCCCTTGATCGGAATCGAATCTGGGACCCTTGAGTCCGCAGGCTGACACTCTATCCACTGAGCCAAACTGGTTAGGGCTGCACTTATTTTTTTTTTTTTTTGCAGTTTATGTGTTGTAGTTTTTCTGAAGGTAGTAATTGCCTCATATTTTTTAATTTATTCACTTTTTTAATAAACTTATTATTAATTCTCACAACCCTCTAATAGCCCCTCAACAAAATTTCCCACCTAGTCACGCCTGTCAGGTAATCCTCTGGCCCATCTCTGACCTAAAATCCTCTATTTTCTGGTCAGAGGGCACTCCTGTCCTGCTGTCATCCAGGGCCTCCTTTGACCTCTCCTGGGCATGTCTTCCTCATTGTTGGATTATACTCTTTTTTTGGGTGGACAATTTCCTGAGAAAGGGAACGTGAAAGGCAAATTATTTTTTATCTCCTGTGTCTGAAAGCATCTTTTATTCTACCACTTCTCTTAATAATTTGGGTTTAGAATTCTAAGCCATTAATAATTCTCACTCAGAATTCTGAAAATTTCACTCGATTGTCTTTCAGCTTCTAGTGCTGCTGCTGAGAAGTCTAGTGCCATTCTGATCCCTGTTCCTTTCAATTGACCTGTTTTTCCTTCCTGGGTCCTTTTAGGGTCTCTTCTTTATTCCTGATGTTCTGACATTTCATGATAATGAACCATGAGTTATAAATCTTATTTTTCCTTACCACATGATCTCACTCATTCATGGATAATAGAGACCATTATAAACTTTTGAACAATAATAGATACAGAGGCAGAGCTGCCTCAAACAGATTGTCAAACTGCAGCGGGAAGGCCGGGGCGGGTTGGGGGGCAGGAGGTAGGGGGGTAAGAGATCAACTAAAGGACTTGTATGCATGCATATAAGCATAACCAGTGGACATAAGACATTGGGGGATAGGGGAGGCTAGGGGACTGTCTAGGGCGGGGGGATAAAATGGACACATATGTAATACCCTTTGTAATACTTTAAGCAATAAATTAAAAAAAAAAAATGAGATATCAAGCACAAAAAAAAAAAATCTTATTTTTCCTCCCTGAGGATGTTATAGTATTTTTAAAGCTTTCTTCTCCTCCCTGAACTTATGCATTCCCTTCCCACTCGCCCTTACTCCCCCATACCTGTCTGTCATGTCTGAGGCTTGCTTTAAAAGTCTAGGGATCTTGCTGCTTAGAGCACTGTCCCAATATGCCAAGGTTGTGGGTTTGATCCCTGGTCCGGGCACATATGAATCAACCAATGAATGCATAAATAAGTAGAATAACAAATTGATGTCTCTGTCTCTCCTCCCCTTTCCTTGCCTCTCTTTCTCCCTAATCAATACATAAATTTTTTTTAAAAGTTTGAGGATCTTGACTCTCCACTCATATGTAAGGGTTTTGTGCTACAGAGATGATTGCATGGTCAGCATGCCTGGGTGGAGCTTTTCCAATGGTGGACTTCCCTGTAGTGGGCGTTGGTCATAAATTGGCTTTTGCAATGTGGATCCCAAATGTCTGTATTAGGAGGTCTTACCCTTGAGTCTTCTCAGTTCCTGCAGAAAAGGGTTCTTTAGTCTTCAACTGAGGGTAAGAGGTGTGCCTGGCTGCCAGGTTGTCTAGAAGCAGGGTGAGGAAAAGGAGCTGGGACTTAACCTTTTAATATCTAGATTTCTATTTAGCCCCCATATTTTCTGCACTTCATACCCACCCTCCATAGTTCCTCATGTGCTGATGCAAATTCTCCACTGAGCATATCAGGTCTCCTGTGGGAATGGGCAAGGTGTGGCGACTCCACTGCCCATGGGGACTGTGCTGTCACGGAGGCCCCATCAGCCCCTTTTGCAGCTCTGCCCTTCCCTGCAGCTTGGCGTGCTTCTCCCCTTCTCACAGGGAACCCCTCTGCAGGCATCAGGCCTCCTGCCTCCCCCGTGCTGCCATGTGACACTGCTTCTTCCTCTGCTTCCCACACTCCTAAAATGTGCTAGCATCCTTCATCTGCTGCCATCTCCTATTCTCATATACCTTATGGATTTGCAACTCTTTTTATTCCTTTATCGTTGTTTTTGGCAGAGTTTTGGGAGGGAGCAGAGATTCATGAGAGGCTCTTCTGCCACATTTAACAAGAGCTTCTTTAGGGTCTGTTTTCACTCTGAAGCACTTGGGAACAATTTCCAGGCCCCATTCTCATGCTGTCAGTCAACACAGTCATTTTTGTTTGATTATGAAGTAGGTGTTTCTTTATGGGAAATAGAGCAAAGTCCAAACGCACACATTGTTTAATAGTATTAGTAAAACACCCTTGATCTTTTGAACAGAATTCAAATATGTTTCTCTGCTTTTGTCTAAGAATAGGGGACAAAAAAGCATGAGGGGCACTTTGAAATGTGGCCCAAGCCCCAGTGCTCACCAAACCTGCTCTGTCTTCTGGGTTTGAATAAAAGCAAGGAGAATGCCGAAATACCATCTCCTTTGAATTAATCATGAGCCCCACCTCTCCTGCTCTCCTGTGTTTACACATTGCTGCTATTGTGTTGTATCTACTGGCGGATCTCCTTTCATCTGCAGGCCACACAAAACCCTCTTCATTTAAAACTACACATGTGGCTCTTGAATTAAGAGGGGGCATTTCAACAATTTCTCATTCCTCTTTTTGAAGGGCTCAATGTCTTAAGGAAAGCTCCCTGCTCTTTCTATGTGCTCTGCTGTGCCCAGCCAACATTTAAAGTCTGGAAAAGCTAAGGAGAGGGAGCAGGGTCAGGAGGCTGTCACAGGAAAAGGTGGGTCTGTGGGTTGGGGCAAAGGGTTAGCAATGGACCAAGATGGAGAGGGCCTTGAATGTCACATTAAGGGCTTTATTTCATTTATTCTTTTATTGTTGTTGTTGTTGTTTTTAAATCCTCACCTGAGGATATTTTCCATTGATTTTTAGAGAATGGAAGAAATAGGGAAAGACAGAGAAATATCTATGTTAGAGAAACACATGGATTGGTTGCCTCCTGCGCGCACCCCGACCAGGGCCTGGACCAGGGAGGAGCCTGCAACCAAGGTATGTATGTGCCCTTGACCGGAATCGAACTGGGGACCCTTCAGTCTGCAGGCTGACACCACTGAGCTAAACCAGCTAAGGCCACACTAAGGGCTTTATACTTTTCTGCAGGCAGTGGGGAGCTACCCAAAGACCTTGAACAGGAGAGTGACACGAGATCAATTGTGCTTTAACAAAATTAAGCTGATAATTGTAGGTGGGAGGGCTTAGAACAGAGAGAGGCAGGCCAATTAAACAAAGTGGTTCTTAACCTTGGCTACCAAGATCACTGGAAAAGCTTTGTAAAAATCCATTCCTCAGATGCAGCACTGAGCAGCAAGGCTACTGTGACAAGCCAATAAAAGGGACCAGACCTGAAACACGGGGCTGTGCTCTGAGAGGGAGAGGAAGAAACAGATTGGAGAGAGGCTGCTCAGGGTGGTGGTGGACTCTCACCTGATCTCTGCCTGTTTCAGAGACTAGAGGAAGGAGGCAGGACGATCATTGAGCTGGGCCAAATGAAGGCTAGTTCTCTCCCTGTAGAAGAACTAGAGGATCAGATTTGAGAGAAGACGGTGACAGGGGAACATACAGGATGCCAAAGGGGCCTGGGACTTGGGGAAAGATGAATCTGTGAGCATCTGGCTCCTATATACAGTCATGGAGTGCATGGAGCTGGAGACTACAGTTCAAATCCCTTTGGTTGCACACACACGTGGACACATGCATGGATACACGTGGACACACACAGCCCTGTTCTGCAGGAGCTCACTGTTTGTGTGACACTGGAACCACAGCCTCCTCACTACAGAAAGCTGCTGATGCTAGCATTAACTCAATATGGCTGTTGTGATGACTTGATGAGATACAGCGTGCAAAGGCTGGGCACAGAGCCTGGCACGCAGGGAGCACTCCGTAAATGGTAGCTGTGAGTAATACTAAAAAATGCGATCTCATTTCTGAAGCCAGTGAGCCATAAAGTATTTCATTCAGTGTATCTCACTTCTGAAGCCAGAGAGCCATAAAGTATTTCATTCAGTGTTAGGAGACATGTCCACAGGAAGGCATGAAACCTTTCATTTGTTGCTACTCACTCTAGGTGACTTTCTCTGGGTGTGTGTTTGCTGAGCCCCTTGCCTTTTATTTCTAGGGCTTTTAGAGAAATGACAGTCCCTTGCTGCTGTGTTTAATTGGAAAGGAGCTCAGAGACCTGAGATTATAATTATGACGTCTTAAATGTTAAGCTCTTCAAAAGTCTGTCATTGCCCTCATTGTCACCCTGAACACATCTGGAAACCCAAACCCTGCAGCGCCCCAGAGCATGCACTGGGTCTCAGCCAGGCTTCACCTGGGAAATCTGAGTGAGTGCCGTGCAGGCAGCAGGAAGATACACAATAAAGCGAAGAGCCTATGATGAGCTCAGAGGAGGTGAGTTGATAATCTGCTATTTATAGCCCCACTAAGAGGCTCTGGCCGCCAGCTCCATGTGAGGCTGGGTAGAAACGATGCCTTCACAGAGCTGAGAGCACAAAATGAAATTGGTGATTCATGGGCAGCAGCCACTTGGAATACAAACACGTCTGCACCCCAGCCCCACTGGCCTTTCAGACGCCCACTTTGGAAGCATGTTGCACAGAGTTGCTAGCCTGCTGCCTCCTCTTCTGCATGCGTTTGGACAGGATGTGAGGATAGACAGGTTCAGCTCCAACAAGGGGCCTAAGAAGGGCAGGAGCACCCCTTGGAGAACCCCAAGAGCCTGAACCTGCCCCTCTCAGAGACTCAGCCAGAGCCCAGGTCAGGGCTGAGTAAAAGGCAGGGCCTGGACTCAGGAGCCCACCTTCAGGTGCTGTGGCCTCAGAGAGCCTGCAGTTCAGAGAGAAAGGACAGGTCACACTTGCCAGCTGCACAGCCTCCATCACATTCCTCTCGGAGACTCAGTTTCCTCACCAGTACAATGGGGATAATAACAGAATCGGCCTCACTGGGTGCAATGAGGATGAAAAGAAGGAACATACGTAAAGTGGTCAGCACGGTCCTTGGTCCATCGAAGGCTCAGTGAATGGGAGCTGCTGCCTCTGCAGCTGTTTTTGCTACGGTGTCCTGGTCCCCACACTGATACCACTCCTCTGCTCACAGCCTGTGGCCCTGAGGCTCCTCATGGAGGTGGTGCCCTGGGGCCTCCACAGAGACCCTCTGCCTACCATGAGCACACCCCACACCAGGTTACCCAGCATTATGGACTTCCCCCCACCCTGGGGAACTTGACTCTTTGCTTTGCCTGTCTCTGCCTTTGTCTAGAAATTAAGTGCTGTGCCTCTGGGTTGGATCTTGCCTGGGTTTGGCCACCCTATTCTTCTGTTCCTCTGATACCTGGGATGGTCCAAGGGGGCATTAACTATCACCATCCAGTGGTGGGCTTCACCTAAGAGTCCCTAGTGCTAACCTGAGGTCTATAGCAAGCACTCTGTCCACCAAGGGAGGGCTGGACGACTGGCATGGTGGCCCACCCCACCTACCAGCTGGACACAAAGCGCAAACTGCTGATTCATGGAGGCTCATGAGGTCTGGCTGTTTGTGTATTCTCTCAGCTCCAGCTGTCGGCCAAAACATAATTGTAGCTGTCACTTTGGCAGCGAGATGCTATGAAGTGTCCTAATAGAACTGCCTCTGCTCCATGGCAGTGAGCTTTGGGGAGGTGGGAGGAATCTGCAGCTGCTCCTGTGGAGAGAGCCATTCTGGAAAGTGGTCTGTGTGATGCTCAGCCAGGTGCAGCTGCTGGAATGGTGTGAGCAGCAGGGTAAGGCCTTGCATTTGAACAGGCACTGGCATGCCTGCGTTTGCATAGATAGTAATGCAATTTTGATGATACCAATTAATATAAGAGAGTCTGCCGCTGAAATGAGGCTTTTGGGGCAGCTATGAGGACTTGGAAAACAGCCTTTAAACCTATGCACAAATTGGACAAGCATGCATGGGGTGAATGAGTGGTTAGGCTGTAGGGTACATGGCATAGAGAGATGGTCTAGAGATATGGCTGGGGCCATATTGGGAGCAAGGGACTTGAAGGCCAACCATGGAGCTTGGCCTTGATTCTGGAGGCAATGGGGAACTAATGAAGCACTTTAGGGAGAGAGTGATAAGGTCAGACAACATTGGGATCTAGGCTCAAACATCCCCAAGAAGTGTCACTAAGGGTAATTCTCTCCTTCCTCACAATAGTCTATAAGAAGTGTTGTTCTGCCCTGGCCAGGTAACTCAGTTGTTTAGAGCATCGTTCCGATAGACCAATGTTACGGGTTCGATCCCAATCAGGGCACATAGAAGAATCAACCAATGAATGCATAAATAAGTAGAAAACAAGTTGATGTTTCTCTCTCTCTCCCCCCGCCTTCCTCTCTCTCTGTAACATAAATAAATAAATAAATAAATAAATAAATAAATTTTAAGATTAAAAAACTAAAAATAAGTAGTGTGATGCTTGGGAAGGTGTTCTGCAGCACCAGCTCTAGGATTCAGGAGTGGCTGTGGCTCTGTGCTTAGTGGGGAGGACTGGCCCTCGTCAGACAAGCTGAGCTTGTGTAGTGAGTGAAAGGAGACAGCAGGCTCATGCTTTCCTTCTTCCTGGATCCTCCTAGGCCAGGGTTCACTAATGGAGCATCTGCCTGCAGATGCGCCCAATGCAAGGGACTGCACACACTTGTGCTAAAGGTCAGGGGAGCTCCTGGAGCTGAGAGATGGTTGTACTGCCTGTTGGTGTTGCCTCCACCACCACATATACACATTAAGAAAACAGCAGAGCCCAGCTGGTGTGGCTCTGAGGTTGAGCGTCGTCTTATGAACCCAGTGAACCAGGAGGTCATGGTTTAATTCCGGGCATGGGCACATGCCCAGGTTGTGGGCTCGATCCCCAGCAGGGAGTGTGTAGGAGGCAGCCAATAAATGACTTTTCTCTCATCGTTGGTGTTTCTATCTCTCTCTCCTTCTCCCTTCCTCTCAGAAATAAATAATAACAATATTACCAGTATTTTTTTTAAAAGAAAAGAAAACAGTATCCAGGTTTGGTTGATGGAGGAATTCCTAGAGGGAAGGTTCTATCCTCATGTACTTAAATACTGGTTTATAGGTTGGCTAAGGAAGACGGAAGAATAGAAAGTGTTAAGAGGCATACTAGTAGGTGAGGCACCCAAGAGCTTGCAAGCAGAGCACACTGGGTCCATCATGTAAGTTAGGAGGAAGACAGGACTCAATTGACGAAAATTTTGTGTACCCTTCTCAGAAGTGCATTGTTGCACAACAGTGGTTTGGCAATGATTTTCCCTGTTCAGCTGCAAGCCAGAGGGCAGGATGCCTCTCAGGTTGTCTGTCAGGGGAGGTGGGCCAGGAGGAGGAAGATCATCCCATTCTGGCATGATCTTCCATCAGCGTTCCCTGAATTGGGCTGCCAGGGGTGCCGGAGGGTGGAGAGCCAGCAGGTGTTGAACAGTGAGGAAGGCTCCTCACCTGGCAGCTCCTGACACAAGGAGTGTACTAGGTGACTGGAACCATTTGGCCTATGGGTGGGGCCTGAACTTTATGCTAGTCCCTAAGGGCAAGTAGCATGTCCTAACTACCTCCTGGCTGCCCATGGCTGGCTTGGAGCACTAGCTCAAGATGTAGTTTATTTAGTTTGCTTTTTCCCTTAAAATTTACAAAATTTAATGACAAAGTATATCCAGTTTTTAAAAATTTATTTAAAAATATAACACAGGAAAGTCCAAGCAACTATAAGTATAGCTTAAAATGAATGCTTTTAAAAAATAAATATAGAAAAGTATAAAAAAGAAAATAAATGACCCTTAAATATTTGCCTGGACAACTTCCACTGAAATTATTTTAACATACAAAAATGAAAAGCGCCTCCTTCTTTATTTCCCCCCCACAAGTAACCACTAACAGTTTCTTGTGTATCCTTCTAAAGTTTTTTTCTCTGTACCACGAATGTTTCTAAAATGCATATGTGATCATACAGGCTTTGTCTATATTTAATGGTAAATTGTAAAAGAGGATGCAATCACACCCCTCCTAAGATATAAAATTAACATGTGTTAAAGATTTAACTCATTAATTAATGAGATAACTGCTAAAATGTTATAACCAACTCAAAGGAGAACTCAAAGTATGGCACACGATAGATAAGCAATGCTGAAATGGTTTTAGAAATGGATGGAAAACTAGTTAATTCCCACACGGCAGTAATAGTCAGTTGTATTCCACAATTTGCATTTCTGTGAACAGGAATTATTTTCATTGCTATCAAGTTTTTATGACTTACCTTCCATCTTTAGAGCTGAGAAATGTCTAGTCAAAGACAATGAAAGGCAGAGATAACCTCAGTGGGTAAATTATTCAGGACACCCACAAAATTTCAACATCTTTCACAGTTTTCCATACACTTATAATTGGGTCCCTCCCTCCCTCCCTCCTAGGATTTCCCTGTCACAGCCCCTGCTGCCCATTTTTTGTCACAGCTGACCCAACCCTCTACCCAGGTTCCAGGTGATGGGTTGGGGCTCAAAGCCTGACCTGGGAGAGCCAACCATCACCTAGGGTGAGCCAGACAGGTGCTCCCCAGGCTCTGACACCCCACTTCTATGGTGTTGGGCCCTGCAATTGTGAGTCAGGGGACTCAGGGCTGGTGATCATGTTGGGCCTTGTAAAAGAAGTATACAGTGGGCTGTCTAATGAGTTTCTAATTTCTGGGATGGCTTCATGAATTTGGATTCCATGAGAGTCCCCCTTTACTCATGAGTCAGTTTGGGTGGGTGTCTGTCCCAATAATTCCCCACCCAAGAGAATAGCTGGAACGTAAAATGTACAGTATTATGACCTAAGGGGTTGGGGTAGTGTCTCAATCCTCCTGGTCTGAGGCTCTCCCCACAGATCACAGGCTCTGTGTTGGCACCATGGGGCTTGATGTCAGCCCCAGAGGGCAGGGGCAGAATGGCCTATGATACTATGGAAAAGAACATATATCTGACTCACTCTGTGCCCTTTGTTTTTATTTTATTTTTTTCAAATATATTTTTATTGATTTCAGAGAGGAAGGGAGAGGGAGAGAGAAACATCAATGATGAGGGAAAATCACTATTTGGCCGCCTTCCGCACGCCCCCTCCCTGGAGATGGAGCCGGCAACCTGGGCATGTGCCCTTGACCAAAATCGAACCTGGGATCCTTCAGTCCACAGGCCGATGCTGTATCCACTGAGCCACACCAGCTAGGGCGCTCTGCACTCTTTGACAGTCATCTCCTATGAACAGGTTTTCTTATCTTAAAAATGAGGGACAATGCTACTTTCTGTCTTGCCTCCTAGGGCTGCTATGGGGGTCCAGTAGGAGGCATGGGTGTGAATCTACTGCCAAGACCAGTCACGCGGTGGGATCTGAGCCTACAGCTCTGGCAGGACAGGAGAGCTTGGCCTCTCTGTGCAAAGTGCTTTGGGAGAAGAGGTTTTATGCAAATGGCCAGTAATGACTAATTGATGGGGAGGCTCTCAGGCAAAGGATCAGATTTCACAGATAAATGTATATATAGTTTGGCTCTCCTGAGAAGGAAATGTTCATTTAGCATAAGGCAAGTCTATCTAAATAAAGATTTTTCTTATCTTCAATGGGTACCTTCTCACCATCTTCATTCATTCACTGAGCATATATTGAGCACCAACTGTATGCTAAGCACTGTCCCAGGCACTGGGATAGTGAGATAAAGGGAGCTAGCACCTGCCCTGGTGGTGCTGAGAGGCAGACATACAGAAAGAGCTTTATCAAGGAGTGTGATAAGCACAGACAGAGGATATTCTGGCAGCACCAAGGAGGGGCACCCACCTGTGACCCCAATGTGGCATCAAGGATCCACAGGTCATGTACAGAGGAATGTCTGGTATTGCTGGAGTGTCAGGGGAGCTGAGGGGCTGGCCAAAGCAGGCAGTGGGGGTCAAATTTGTACCATAAAACAGTCACTCTGGCTGCCTGTGGGGAACAGATTAGAGGGGAACAGACTAGAGGCACAAAGACCCATTAGGAGGTGGTTACAGGCATCCAAGCAAGAAATGATCTGAGCTAAGGAAAGGGGTGGAAGGAATTGATTCAAGAAATGTTTTGGCCAAGATTTAACCTGAGAAATGAGACAGTGATGACCCTCCGGGTTTCACTGTGGATGACCATGTGGTTAGGGTTCACCATCACAGGTTAAAGAAAGCACAGGAGTAGAAGCAGGCTTGAGGGAAGGGGCGGGGCTGGGCGATGTTGAGTTGCATCATAAACGTGGTGAGTATGGAAGACCTATGGGCATCCAGGTGGAAGTATACAGTGGGCAGGTGGATACACAGGTCTGAAAGCCAGGAAGTTGTGAGGCTGTGAAGCCAGGGAGAGGAAGCTGAAGTGAATCTGAGCATAGGCAAGTTTATATGAGTGTGGAGAGGAGGAGAGAGCAGGGGAAGAAGTGGAGGGACATCACGCCCTTTGGCCCTAAAATTCTCATTTGCTGAGAATGACGGTGAGGGAGCGGCTAAGGGCAAGGAGAAGATGCTTGGAACTCTTTATATAGGAAATAGGAGAGAATCTGACCCAGGCCAAGCAATACAGGGCCCTGGTGGGAGGTTATAAGTCTGCATTGCTACGAATCTGTCCACCTCAGCTTTTCTCCAGGACACAGAAGCCAGGAAGGCAGGTTGGCTTATAGTGCCGCACTGTGGTCTTGCTAGGAGGGTGTGGCAGAAGGAAGGGAAGAGTGTGTACTAGAGAGAGCTAACAGTTCACCAAAGAAATAGTCCCTACCCTCCCATAGAATAGCGGCTTCCCAGCAGAGACTACATTTCCCAGTACACTCCTCCCCTCACACCTATTACATCCGAGAGGAGGCAAGTGACTTGTTCTTGCCAATGGAATGTTAATCAGAGATGACCTGTGTCATTTCCAGCCCAAGATAGTTAAGACACAGTTGTACCTTCTGCACCCTTCCTTTCCCCTTCTTTTAGTTTGATGCCCCCTTGGGAACCATGTCAGATATGGAAGAGGCACAGGGTGGCAGTATCCTGGTCACTGAATCACTAGAGGGACACCACTGATCAGAAATGGCCATTTGGGGGTTTTATGAACAGGAAATTATGTTATCTGAGCTGATATACATTCTGGAATTTTTTTATTATTATTATTAGTTAAGGTATTACAAATGTGTCCTCATCCCCCCCATTAACCCCCAACCTCCCACCCCCCCACCCCCCCGCCCCGCACACTCACGATCCCATCCCCCTGTTGTCCATGTCCATTGGTTTGGCTTATATACATGTATACAAGTCCTTCGGTTACTCTCTTCCCCTTACCCCTGCCCTCCCCTGGAATTTTTTTGATATAGCATTTATCATTACCCTAAGTAATACAGGATTTAAGAAAATTGATGGGCCCTAACTGGTTTGGCTCAGTGGATAGAGCGTCGGCCTGCGGACTCAAGGATCCCAGGTTTGATTCCAGTCAAGGGCATGTACCTTGGCTGCGGGCACATCCCCAGTAGGGAGTGTGCAGGAGGCAGCTGATCGATGTTTCTCTCTCATCGATGTTTCTAACTCTCTATCCCTCTCCCTTCCTCTCTGTAAAAAAATCAATAAAAAATATATATATAAAAAAGAAAATTGATGGTTATTCAGATGACTCTGATGGGCCAGGCTGGGGAAACAATCGAGGCCTCTAAAAACAGAAGATCTCTGTTAAAGTCCAAGAACAGCAGTGGAGAGAGGACTAGAAAAATATAAGAAGCAGGAGGTCAAGGCCTTTGGTAGAATTTAGGAGGCAAAGAATTCTGAGAGAAACTATCTCATGATGTGGCAAGAGCCAAGTGGGAGAAGGTGAGGAACATTAAGCAGGTCCAGGTATCGTGATGCTGGGAGTCAGGAACTGTGTTAGCTGGTTAGTGCACCCAGATGTGATGGTCTGTGTTGAAGCAGGATGTGGGTGGAGAGGAAGCCTCAGAGGACTGGCCATTGTCCTGCAACCAGGGCACCAGAAAAGAGTGCTTTAGTATAAAGAATAAACCAACAGGACTGCCATCTCTCAGTCCAGTCAGTGGCCATGGCTGAATAGAACCAGGGCATCTCACCACTGTTAAGGACTTGCTCAGTAGGCCACATAAGATGCACACTAAAAGCTGGTCCATGAAAGGGATACCTGTAAATGCTGATGTAGGCTACCTCCATCCAGAAACAGCCAGACCCACAGCAAGAGAGCTCTCTTCAGTTGATAGTTCCACATGAACTCTCCAAAGCACTTATTTACAAACTAGAGGCCCAGTGCACAAAATTCATGCACGAGTAGGGTCCCTAGGCCTGGCCGGCAATCAGGGCTGATCAGGTCCCCCACCTCTCCGCCTTCCTGCCTTCTCCTCTCCTTGCTCCCTCAGCGCCCCGCTGCCACCACTGGTCTCCCACCATGTTTCTCACCGCCCCCTGGTGGTCAGTGCATGTCATAGTGAGCGATCAGTCTCCCAGTCAAACTCCCGAGGGGACAATTTGCATATTAGCCTTTTATTATATAGGATGTTTAAGCCTCATGGAAATTCCAGGGAGACCCATGAGAAGATGGTGTCTCTGCGCCTGGTAAAATCACCAGAGTGTTAAGTGAGATCTCACAGGAGGGGGTGGAGCCAGAGTCTCCTGATCCTTGGCCTGTGGTTCTCATTATAA
This sequence comes from Myotis nattereri, assembly GCF_964212035.1. NCBI lineage: Eukaryota > Metazoa > Chordata > Mammalia > Chiroptera > Vespertilionidae > Myotis > Myotis nattereri. The sequence goes on from NC_138080.1 coordinate 77,009,970, forward strand.
AATTCCTTTGATAGGCATTTTAAAATATTAACTTCTCATCATCTTAGAAAGATTTAGGCATCAACATGCCATTGGCAGCAGGAATGACTGAGATGGTCTCCAAACACACTTCCAGCTAGTAAGTCTTAGAAGAATTTCTGAGTGAATGGTGCCAAAACAGGGCTGGGAGTAGAAGTGACAGAAAACTCAAGATAATAGTTGTGAAAATAAGAGAAGTTTATTTCTCTTTTAAAATAAATAAATAAATAAGGTAGGTATCAAGAGTTGTGATGGCCCTCCACAATTTCAGAGGGAAAGGCCCCTTCTATTTTGCTGTTCTCCTCTGTTGTTGTGTAGTAAATTATTTCAAAACTCACTTGCTTAAAACAATGGTAAACATTTATCATTCTTTCTATATGTCAGGAACTCGAAGTGACTTAACTGGGTGGTTCTGGCTTGGTCTCCCTCATGGGGTTATAGTCAGGGTATCACATGGATCTGTGGTCATATGGAGGCTTGACTGGGACTACAATATTGCTGGCTGTTGGCAGAAAGCTGAAGTTCCTCACCACCTATAGTTCTCCGTAGAATTGCTTGAATGGCTTACAACACAACAGCTGGCTTCCACTAGCCTAGAGCGAGTGATCTGAGAGAGAGAGCAAGGCAGAAGCTACAATATCTTTTATGATATAGTCTCAGAAGTCACACTATCTTTTCTGCAATATCCTATTGATCTCACAGGTCAGCCCTACTTAATATGGGAGAAAACTAAACAAGGACCTGAGTATCAGAAGTTGAGAATAATTGGAGGCCCTCTCAGAAGTTGGCCTACCACATCTGCCAGCCTCAAAGTGTGACTTTATCCTCATGGTCCAAGGTGCTGCTCTAACTCCAGCTATCACATTCTAAAAGGTGCCTTCTAGCTAGCATGAAGAAGGAAGAAAGGAGGAAGGGCATGGATTTTTCTTTTAAGGATACTTTCCAGAAGTTGAATACATTATCCTACTTATATCTCATTGATCAGAACTTAGTCACATAGCTGGAAAGAAGGCTGGGAAATTTAATATGTATTTTGATGGTGATGTACTCAGCTAGACCAGATACTAGGGATAGTTGGCACTCTCTGCCACATCAACAATGTTCCTGTGTAGATTTCAAAAGTTGGGGGTGGGGGAAGGGAGCACAGAGAACATAACTACCTTGGGTTGCTGATCTGGCTAAAGACTTATGACCCATCTTGTTTAAGAAGTAATTGTGTGTATGTGTTGCAGGGATGGGGGAGGAGTGGAGATTAGTGCTTTTCCCTGTAATTAGTAAATCTCAGTGTAAAAATAGTCCTTAGAAGAGCTCAGGAGACAAATGAGCATTAAAACAGACCTAGTCCTAGAAGTCCAACCAAGGGTGGTCTCAAAAATTAAGATGATCCAGAAAATGAGAAGATCATCACAGGACTCATCGTGAGGGCAGCTTCATTCTGCACCCAGACCTGCAGGTTTAAACAAATTTTAAGTAGCCCGATTTCCTGATTCAAATGCAGAAGCACAGATGGGCAACTCTACCAGCTGTGTTTTTAAAGGATCTTATGATTCCTGATCAATGAACCGAAGAGACCAAATACAGAAGTGTTTAGAGCTGAGCTGCAGATTTGTGAGAGACCTCTTAGAGACCAGAGCAAGGGCTTGGGCAGCCAGCTGAGAGCTGACTCAAGCTGGGGTGAGGGGGCAGGGGTGGGTGATGTTGGGCATTGGGAACTGCCTAAGCAAATGAGCCATTAGCTAGCCAGAGAATTCTAAGTCTTGGGAAATCCACAGAAAAGCTGCCCTGACAGAAGGAGGGCAAGGCTCTGGCTTAGCTAAGTGGCCAGTGAGAAGAAGCACTGTCATCCTGGAGAAATGCAAGAAGCCTGGGGCTAGGGTGCCCAAGGGGACAGCAGGTACTGCCAAAGCCTTGTGGCAGGGCTGGCTTTCTCTTTGCTGCCACAGCCTGCTTGGACATGGATCCTTATCATGAGAGTGGAAGAGAGTCTACTGAGGACTCAGAGGTTCTTTTTTCATGGAGGATGTCTGGGGGTCTCCTACCTGCCTGGCTGGTCTCACATACCCTGCCTATGGTCCAAGCTGGAGGATGTCCTAGGACCTGAGTCCCTACCTGGCCATCTCCAGATGGGATTGTCAGGATAGCCTGGGCAGGCAATATGCTCCCTCATTCAGCCCACAGCCCATAGGGTTGTCAATCATCACCACATTGCTGCTGCACCAGGTCATTTTTCAGAGCAGTGAGGGGATCAGCAAAACTCCCAGCCTTCCTCACTCTGCCTTGGCTTCAGTCCCAAGTTCATCAAGAAACTGGGGAACCTCCACAGACTTAGAGGACCCGTTCAAAAGAGACATCTCCAGGGGTAGCTGAGATTGGTCTCCAAACTTGGGCAGAGGGTGAGGTCCCTGGGGACAAAGTTGGGCTGGTAGCGGGTAAGATGGGGCAAAGTATCCCAAAGTAGCCTGAAATTGGCTTGGGAAATCTGGGACTCAGTTGCACAAAAGCTTAGTGAGCACCTGCTCACTGGGACAGAATAGGCTACCCCCTTGGGGTAGAGAGCAGAGAAATGTTCATGTGACATCACCCCAGACAATTAAAACAAAAGAGCTGAGGGTGCAACATGCAGTGATGGGTTAAGTACAAGGTACAGAAATAATGGAGGGTGGTGAGTAGAGAATAGAGTGGTAAAGGAAAGCTTTACAGAAGAAGTGATACCTTCAAGAAGGAATGGGGTTCCTCAACCAGCAGTGGGACCAGGTGAGGAAGGGCATCCAGGCAAAGGGAACAGTAGGTCCCAGAGTTCTGAGCTGTGAGACCTCCTGGGTAGAGGAAGGGAGTTTGTTTGCCTGGTGCATTTACTGTATTCTGAAGTTTCTGGGCCTGTTCAGGGTGCAATGTGGCCTTGATCTCTTTCCACTAAGCAACTCAGAGGAGTCAGAGGGGGGAAAGATGCTCCTTTGCTGCGGAGGCATCTGGTCATGATAGTGGAAGTACCATAATTAGGAAGGGGAGAAGTGTCCTCTGGTTTTGAAGAACCTACCCAAGGCCCAGTCCTTCTCCATGTAGGTCCCTTAGGTGTGACTGTCTCCCACAGTTTCTGATGGAGCAGAAGGCAGGGTTGGGAGGTGCTCTGGGTGGGGCTCTCTGGCTTCCCCTCCCTGTTGTCAGATCCAACCTCTCCAAGTCGCTGGTACTTTCCAGAGCTCATGGGAACCCCCAGTATTGCCAAAATATCCATCCTGTCTCTTGCAACCAGCACTACAGTAAAAGAAACATCATCTGGCTCATATTGATAAGCCTCATCGCTCTTTTTTTTTGTGGTACACAAGCTTGTTTTTCCTCCAGGACCCAGGAAAATGTGATACGCAAATGAATCACCAGGTGACCCCAAAACAAACAGTAGCTCTGGAGTTGTTCTCTGAAGCAGAAGGAGCCAAAGACCCCAGAGGCCCAGTGGGCACCACCTCTGCTCTGGGTCAAAGTGGGCAAGTAAACTGAACCAGAGCCATGCTGGGAAGTCACCCTGTCTCCACCCACAAGTGGACCAGGAGCCTCTGGCACAGAGCTGCAAGTGCCACAGCAAGGCTATGGGAGAGTTTGTGGTGTAGGTAGAGGATAGGCCCTGCCCTCGTTATCAATGCCCTCACCAGCCCAGCTCATTCATCCAGGAACTCCTTTCCCCTGATTATTGCTCCTCTCACTGGGATATGCAAACAGCCTCCTGACAGCTCTGGCTTCTCTCTCATCTTTGCTAGCGCCAACCCCAAGGCCTAGCTCAGGTCACATCCTTCTGGCTCTATAATGAATTCCCTTAATTACAAACTCCTTGGCCTGGCATTCAAGGCTCTACTCACTACAGTACTAACTCACCTCTCACAAGTCTTCCTTACACTCCTCCATCTTTTTTATACTTCTGCCTGCAAAGCTCTCCCAACCTTGGGCCCTGGATCTTGCCTTTATCTGGTGTAAATGCCCCCTTGCCACTGCTGTAGACACCACCTTTCTGACCAGGCCTACCTCCAGTACTGTCTTACCTATTTAGTCTTCCTTGTCACCCTCTGCCCTCTGAACCTATGGCCTTAGGGATGGAGCTTTTTTCTAGATTTGCATCTTTAATTACAGGAGTCTCACATGCTAATAAAAACATTCCCACATTACAGAAGCATACACAATAAAATGAGCATGTCATCCCAACTCTCCTGTCCCTAGAACTTGCCCCAGTTAACAGTCAGGCGTGCACATAGGTACACATTTTACCCAGCACGAGAGGGACCAAAACCACCTGACATGGTAGGAGCAGGGTTGGGTTGGGAAAAGCAGAAACCTAGATTGACTTTGAAATAAAATTCTCAAAATCAGTCTGTGGGACCTTTGATTTCTTTCAAAGAACAGAACCCCAAGGAGGCATTTTTAATTTGGGAATATTTATTCTATTCAACCAAGTGTCAGAAACTCAAGTTCAAAAAGCAAAGAGGGCCTAGCTGGTGGCTCAGTGGTTGAGCATCATCCCATGTACAAAGAGACTGACAGTTCAATTCCCAGTCAGGACATATGTCTGGGTTTCAGGCTTGATCCCCAGTAGGGGGCATGCAGGAGGCAGCCAAATGATGTTTCTCTCTCATAGATGTTTCTTTCTCTCTCCCTCTCCCTTCTTCTCTCTCTAATATCAATAAAAACATTAGAAAACAAAAAACTAGGCCTCTGCAGAATGCTCTTGACCTAGCACAACCCCCAGGTTGTGCAAGCCCAGGCTGAGTTGAACAAGAAATCTGCCACCCTTGCCGTAGCCGGTTTGGCTCAGTGGATGGAGCGTCAGCCTGCGGACTGAAGGGTCCCGGGTTCGATTCCGGTTGAGGGCATGTGCCTTGGTTGCGGGCGCGTCTCCAATAGGGAGTGTGCAGAAGGCAGCTGATCGATGTTTCTCTCTCATCGATGTTTCTGTCTCTGTCTCTCTCCCTTCCTCTCTGTGAAAAATCAATAAAATATATTAGGAAAAAAAAAAAGAATAGGATCTCTTAAAAAAAAAAAAAAAAAGAAAGAAAAGAAATCTGCCAGCCTTGATGACATGGTCACTCAGTTTGATGGAGAGAGATGAGGTTTGAACCCTGGCCTTTCCTTCTCCAGCCTGGGCCTTTGCCTGGCCCAGTGTTCTGTCTCGGCAGCCTGGAGCCCCTCTACCCCCTGGGTGATTCTCTTTATAGCATGGCCAAGAGAAGAATGCACCCTAGGGACTAAATGGTTCCCATCCACCTTAGAATAGGATCTGTGCTGGCATTTCAAGGGGGAAGTGCTGGCATTTCCTTCTCCAGGGACTCCAGCTCATGTTGTGAGGCCGTTTGAGGGGCAGGGGGCAGATATCTTCCCCAGATAATCCAAAGAACCACATCTCTTGCCCACACTCCAATTTAAATAAATATTTAAGTAGGGAGAAAGGACTGGAGTGCACTAGTTGGGAACACCTAACCCCAACTTAAGTATGTCAGGGAAGGCTTCAAGGTATTGGCATCTAAACTGATACTTGAAAAATAAGCAGGAGTTGACAGGTGAAGGTGAGAACAGCATTCCTTGCAGAGGGAACACCACGGGCAAAGGCCTGAAAATGAAAGGGAGCCTGACTTTGAAGAAACTGAAATTCACTGTTGCTAAGCTTAGTGTGTGAGGGGATGTATAGGGGTGTGGTTGGAGAGGTAAACTGCACGTGCAAACCCCACGGCTTTGTCCAGATGGCCAAGGTGCTACATAGACTATGAACTGGAGGTGAAGTGAACGTCTTTGGGTGAACAATAATGGTGGCCTGGACGAGACAGACACAATGGAATATGAGAAGAGGTAGTATTCAACACAGCATGTCAAGGTGAGGGAGAGGAAGAGGACCCTGCCTTAAATGTTGAGGATATATATTCCTGATCAACAGTTGCATTTAAGAAACAACTTTTAAATGGTTTGGACTCAGCTCTAGCCAGTTTGTTTCAGTGGATAGAGCATTGGCCTGCAGACTGAAGGTACCCAGGTTCAATTCCGGTCAAGGGCACATGCCTGGGTTGAAGGCAACCCCCCCAGTATGGGGCATGCAGGAAGCAGCTGATCAATGATTCTCTCTTATCACTGATGTTTCTATCTCTCTCTCCCTTTCCCTTCCTCTCTGAAATCAATACAAATATATTTAAAATAAAATAAATGGTTTGGACTCAGGGTGTGGGGAGCTGAGGGATCCCACATCCTTTTATAATTTGTCAAGAACTGAAGGCCAGTACTAAATGATAAGCCCCAATCTGGCCATCTAGCCTGTTGACATCAGTGCAAACCTGATTGGACACGCAAATCTTGTTTTGAGCATGTTTATGGCTAGACAACATAATCCTGAAGCAGATACCCCAGGTACACAGCTGACTACCTCCAGCCAACAAAGCACTCACCTGACCTTTAAGCCTAATGTCCCAGTCACTCAGCAAAACTCAGAACCTTCGCTTTTTAAATACAGAACAGACATAGTTCCTGACCAACTCCATTTCTCTCCCTTCCCCAACCCTGAGCCTAGGCTCTCTGCTGGAATAGTCCCTGTATTTGGTAGTAAACTTTTTCTACTCAGCACTCAACTTTGATGTCTAGTCTTAACTCAAGGCAGAGGTTCCCACCAGGCACAGGGGCCTGAAGGGGCTTCAACAAAGTTGGACCCACCCTCTATGTTCTTTGCACAATTCTGATATGTTGCACTCTGTGGTTTGTCTTTGAGTTCTCCTGGATACCTGCGGGTACAGTGAAAGGCCCCAGTAGGGGCTTGAGGGGCTGTCTGAGGCATGAAGCTTGAGGGTGGTGGGCTGTGGGGTATGGTAGAAGAATATCGGTAGGAATCTCAAAGCCTCAGTGAGGTCGTCAGCTCCTCGGTGACCTCTCCTCTCTGGGCCTGTTGCCCCCACCCTGACCCCAGCTCCCAGGCCTTTGCACATGCTGTTCCTTCTGCCTGGAATACTCTTTCCCTTCTTTGTCTGTTTGGTTCATCCTTCAGATATCAGTTTTCTCAGGTAACACCTCACTGACTTCTTGGTCCAGGTCAGAGTCCTTAGTTAAATATTCTGATAGACCAGTGTTTCATTACTTTCCCCCCTTTTAGAGGTTTTTTTTTTTTTTTTTATTGGCTACCCTCTGCCTTAATCAGGATGAAAGGGACCCATCTGTGCCTTCCAGGAGAGAGAGGTTCTGCCTATCTTACTGCTGTATCCCCAGCCCCTGGCAAGAGAAGTGTCCAGGAGTAGGTAGTGAATGAATGGATGAATTAATGAATGAGCAGGTGGACAGCTGGATAGATTTCACTTGGTAAAACAAAAAAACTCAATTGGACAAGATCCTTCCCAGCATTAATATAATTCTCTGGCCTCTATTGTTTTATCTCTGAAATAAGAAGAATGTTCTCTGTTTGCTGCTTTACTTCTGTATCTAACATGGCTCAAGTCAGCCTGATAAAGTTTGGGGAGATTAAAAAAAACAAACAACTTGAATAAAGGATCCCATTTGGCTCAAGGACCTTATTTTCTGACACCTGGTTACATATTTGTGAACCTTGGGATAGAAATTCAGGCTGTGCCTGAAAGTACAGGTCTCTCTTTCAGAGCTGGATTTCAGTCTTCAGCTCCCCGGGCAGGGCAGGATGAGTTTCCAGAAGCCCCAGACATGCCTCCTAGAGTTAGGGCAATAATATTCTTCTGTATCTCCATGGCCAGGCAAGGAGAGTGGGTGAATGTCACAGCACAGAACTGGGGATTGTGCCCCATGAGGGGCCCAGATGTTCTGCTCCTTTGTCCATCTGTCTAAATCAGTGATGGGCTGAGTGCAGGAGTTTTTCTGAAGCAGAGCCAGAGGTGTGACTGAGGGCCTGGTGAGTCATCTCCCAAGAGTCTAGGCTGCATAAGAAGGCTGCCTTTGCTGTTACTGTGGCAGGTGGGCCTCACCTACTGAGGTCTGGGTCTCCTTTTAAGGTGCACAAGGATGAGACCATCTGTATAATCCTCACCAAGTACTCTTCCCCAACCATCCTCTTCCTGAGAGCCTGGAGCTGCCCTTTCCTATTCCCCCTAGTCCTGAGGAAACAGGGTCCTCCTAAAAGGAATAGCTGGCTGGATGGAGGGATGACCTGTCTAGGGGTAGGAGTGAGACAAAGTCCTAGCCACATCATAAATAGCACTCATGCTCCTAAGAGCCAGGATAGGGAGTACCAACAAGTCAACAAAGGACATAAAAGAACTGAAAAACCTACATGAAGGGAAGGAGGAGGCATTTTATTCTGGAGGAATCTTTTCAGTGCTTAAGAATTTAATGTCCACCCAGCCAATGTGCCTCAGTGGTTGAGCATTGGCCAATGAACCAGGAGGTGAGGGTTAAATTCCTGGTAAGGGCACATACCCGGGTTTCGGGCTTGGTCACCAGTGTGGGGCATGCAGGAGGCAGCCAATCAATGATTCTCTTTCATCATTGATGTTTCTCTCTCTCTCTTCCTCTCTCTCTCAGATCAATAAAAACATATCTTTGGGTGAGAAGAAAGAAAGAAAGAAAGAAGAAAGAAAGAAAGAAAGAAAGAAAGAAAGAAAGAAAGAAAGAAAGAAGAAAGAAAGGAGGGAGGGAGGGAGGGAGGGAGGGAGGGAGGGAGGGAAGGAAGGAAGGAAGGAAGGAAGGAAGGAAGGAAGGAAGGAAGGAAGGAAGGAAGGAAGGAAGGAGAGAAAGAGAGGGAGGGAGGGAGGGAGGGAGGGAAGGAGGGAGGGAGGGAGGGAGGGAGGGAGGGAGGGAGGAAGAAAGAAAGAAAGAGAGGCCAGGGAGACAGGAGAGTCATAAGGAAGCTAGGGGCACACAGAATGAGGTCACTGTGGCTGAGCTAAGGTCAAGGTAGCAGGAGATGGGCCTGGAGCCAGACTGGGCAGGACCTTTATCCAAAGGGATCATAGCCTCCTGGAGTGTTTGCAGCAGGACAGAGACCTATTTGACTTACATTTGGGGAAGCTCACTCTGACTGTAGGGTGGAGAATGGACAGCAGGGGGCATGGATAGGAGCAGGCAGGCAGTGAGAAGCTGCTGTAGGCATCTAGAAGAGAGATGGTGGGGACTCCACCCAGGTGGAGGTGGATGTGGAGGGCTACAGACAGGTTCTGGAAGTGTTTTGGAGGAAGAGATGCCAAGGCCTGTGGCTGGATTGGCCATGGAATTGGGAGGCTTTGTCACATAGGTGGACAGTAATGCTATTTTCTGGAACAACAGCTTAAAGGGACAAGGCTGGCACTTAGTTGCTGAGAGCTGAGTGATCAGTTCACCTTTTCCCACCTTTGTTGGTTAGACATCACAGTTTATTCAGAAAGTTCTTTGAGTTTAACCCTGACCTTCCAGCTGCAATTTGAGCTCAGGCCATTCCATACTTGCCCTTGGTGAGTGCGTTGGGTACTGAGGGGCAGGGGGACTGAGGCATGGGCTCAGGTCCAAGAGCTTGGGTGGCAGGCATGCTTCCTGCATGACCACTGTCAAACATACCAACCTCTGGTGCTCGTCAGACTCAGACCCAGGGAGCCTGTGCCAAGTGCGTGGGCCAGAGGACCCAGTACAGGATCTTACTGCCTCAAGCCCTTCAGGCCCGCACATGCCCCTCATCCTGCCTCTGGAGCCCTCCCTCAGATCTGAAGCATCCCCCAGGGCCCTCGAGAAGGGATCTTCTTCGTGATTCCTTCAGAGGTAGGAGGTGGAGAGCAAAACCTCTGATCTTGATGCCAGACTCCAAGAAATTACTCACCTGAGGGCAAAGCTTCAGAAACCCAGGCAAGGTGCCCTGTCCAGATCTGATCAGTGTGACTGTTTAGCAGGCGCTGTGGTATTGGGGGGCTTTCAGGGATGGGTCCAGGGCCTAGCACAGCACAGCTCCTTCCAGGCCTGGGCTGCCCTACACCTCATCTTACCAAACTGCAAGTGGGGACCAGGGAACCACGGCCTGAGCCCCCTTGGGACCAGTCCCTCTAGCTGACCAATTGGGACCCTCAAAGCCCCCAGATCTACTCAAGATTAACTTGCCACGTATTCTGGAGTCCCAGCAGTGGCTTTCTCATTTTGATCCCTATACTACCCTTCTGGAAAGTGTCAGTCAGTACCATAGTGGCCCCATCCTGGAAGCCTGCTCCCCGATACGCTCAGGAAAGTGCCCCAGGCTTAGCCTCTTGTGAGCTTCCCATCTCTAGGAGCTGGGATCAGATGACCAGCCTGCTCAGGTGTCCTTCTTCTGCCCCGCCCTGGGCCTGGCTCAAAGCCACAGGGTAAAGGGACTATCACTGGGAAGGGAGTCAGGTGACCTGGGGTCCAGCTGGCTGGGATAGAGCCAGAAGTTGTCCCAGCAGTGGTGGCATTTGGGAGTCATTAAATCTGGAGGGGCAGGATGAATTCACAAGGGTGGTCTCCCCACTCTCCCCTGAGCAGAAGCTTGTCTGAAGTCATCTTGAGAGGCAGGCCTCTAGGGGAATAGCCCTGTGATGGACACTCTCCCCACCACCTCCTGTCCTGTGCTTTTGCAGCTTGAGTGGTAAGGACGCCTTCCTTATAGGAGCGGGGTTGCCAAGACTTTCAGCCCCAGGCCTGGCTCTGCCCTGAAGTCACACAGAAACGCCTGCCCTTGGTCCTCCCGCACACAACCCTATGAACCCCCTCCCCCAAAACTACCCCTCCTGGCTGGACTTCTGAATTTGCTCCAGAGGGCTGGATGGGGCTAAAGGGACCTCAGAAAGTGTCCAGTGTCAACTTCAGGCAGAGGTTGGATCTGGCTATGTAAGAAATGGGGGCTGCCAAGGCTGGTCAAGGCAGGTTGTAGGGGTGAGGCCTGAAGGTGCTAAGAGAGGGGCTGATGGCTACCAGGTTAGGATCTGGCGGAGATTCAGCCACAGTGTGCTCCCCCAGCAGCCACCTCTGATTTAGCCATGGAGTTCTCTAAGATGGCTTCAAGGACTTTCCCAAATCCCATAGTCCCCTCCATCTCCATTCTCAGCCATTGTTAAGAGCAGTAGACTCTTCGAGGGTGAGCCAGCAGATGAGCTAGCAAAGTCAGGACTGCCCACTCCCTTCTACCATCCTTCTGCCCCATGTTCTAGGTATGAGACAGAAGTGCCCATCCCTGCTTGCCATCCTACTCTGTGTGATAAACAACGCAACCTGCATTCCAGGCTCCTCCTGCTCAGTATATCATGTCCTATGCCTCTCCTGGGGGTGTGTGCTCCACTTATTTCCTGTCCAGAAAAGGACTCTGACCAGGGTGAGTCCTCCACTGCCAGGGAGCCCCTTAGGGTTTCCCAGGGATAAGGCTATTTGCCTCTCTGTTCCTGATATTGTCCTATGATAAGAACAATATTCCCTGAGGATGAGGGTCAGGCAGTCAGGGTGAGATGGGGAAAGGCCCATTCAGGAGTAGTAGGGGGTGCAGACCCTTTCTCTCTTGTCCATTGTTCACCGCCCCCTTCTAGCCAGCTGATTCTTCCACTTGGCACCACAGAAAAGCTCTCTGAGAAAAAAGAGGCTGAAATCTCTAGGGGCTTTGCATATGAAGGCAGATCAGGGATGGGAGAATGCTAGAAGAAACCCCTAGAGAACAGCTGTGACCTAGGAAGGAGTCACCATGGGCTTGTCAACCCACTCTAAAACTGGATGGTGGGCAGCCTCCTTTGGGGCCTGAGGGACCCTCACTCTCCCAAAGGAGACTGATCTTTGTTGGGTCCTGCAAAAAAGAGAGCCTGGTACAGCTTCCCATGCTGCTGTTAGAAGAGCCCTTAGGGAGTCGAACGGTGTCACTATGGGTCTCTGTCACTTTGGCCATTTACCAAAAGCTTCATGAGCTTCTGCCATTTTCTGGGCCTCAGTTTCTACATCTGTGAAATAGGTAGCAGTCTAAGGATTCAAAAGGAGTCTATTTTATTCTCAAAATAACTCCCTTTTCTGCCTGTCATTCATTCCAACTGCCCGCTTTCCTTAGTAAGTTCTGGTTAGACATTGCCCTAGTCAGGTACTGCTCTTGAAAGGTGGTGAGGGCACAATGAGCTTCTCATCTTTGGATCATAACATTTTTCTGATACCATCATGCCTCCATTCCCTTTCCCCAGATCTGGCCATGATTTCCCCATAAATTGAAACCTCTGGGTAGCACCCTTGTCTGCTGCCCCCTGTGCCATATCCAGATGATCCCAATCTCATGGACTGGAGCCTGGGCAAAGATGTCAACACAACATTCCTTTGCTAAGGGGAGCCGAAGCTGTCATTGGCCCAAAGAGGACTCTGACACTTAACCAAGCCACCCTCTATTTCAACTGACACCTGTTGGCTGAACCCTTATTCTGTGTCAGGCACATAGAGAGGCTCGGAGGCAGGATGTGGGTAGAGAGAAAGGTTAGCCATTCCACTGCCACCATTGCATCCTCACAGATGTGACACTGAGGTTCTACTTTAGCAAAATCTTCAAAGAGGGGACTTGTCCCTAGGAGCCAGGTAAGGAGGGCGGAGGGGGTTCAGCCAGGTCTCCAGGCCCTCTAACACCCTTAATGAGATGGCAGTGCCATGCGATATCTGGTCCAGCAGGCTGACCAGAGGGCACAGTCCTCTCATGTTTAAAGGAAAGTAGGATGTTGGGTTTGCTATCAGGCTCAAAGCAGGGAGCTGGCAATAAATCAAGAACTGAAAAGCGATGTCACTGCTTCAAAGTAAATTTCCAAGCCTGGGAAACAATTGTGCATTAAAATCCATTGGAGGGAAAAAAATCTATTAAAACTTCAGGAGAAATGCTTTGCTATAAATTAGATTTTTCTGCCAACCAGGATAATTCAATAATTTCCCCTTGACATTCTCGAGATTGCTCTTTGGGGGGAATTATGATGCTTTGAAGTTGGGAGCAATTTGTTTCCAAGGAAAGATGAAGAGTCGACTGGGAGTGGAGGTGAGAGGACAAGTAGGGGCTCTTCCAGCTAAAGGGGGAGGGGGCCCCACTTGGGGGTTCAGTGTCACTCGACAGAGGTTTTCCATAATGGCCACAAGTACTGCAATGCAGGTTTTTGACCAGGGTCTGCCCCAGGCCAGACCATGACGCTGACAGGAAAATGGCAGGGGGCTTGGGGAAGGCTTTGGGGTCCTCCAGTATCACTTTACAGTTCGGGCAGCCTCAGTCTTACAGCTTCCCTGGATAACTATCTAAAACTCTCCTCAACCCTTATGGAACCAGATCTGGTCTCAAGTAACAAGGTGACTATAGTCACTTCTTCTTCTTCTTCCTTTTTACAATTGATCTCATAGGGTAGGGGAGAGGAAGAGAGAAATAGAAACATCAATGATGAGAGAGAATCATTGATCGGCTGCCTCCTACACGTACCCTATTAGTCTTCCTCTCTTCCTTTGCTGTGCAAGATTCAGCACCAGCCAAGACTCCTCCCGCCCATCCCATCCACCTCCTGTAATTTGGGGCTTTGATCCTAGCTCTTGTCAGCCCAAGTCCTGCATAAGGTCCAACCCAGCCATGCTGCCAGACTCTCTCTGGTTAGCCAAACCTTCTCTGGCTGGACAGGGCAGCTGGCAGAGGGAGGGTGCCAAGCAAGGGATGGGATCTTAGAGCACTGGGCACAATCTGCCTGGCCACTGGGTGCCAGCCTCCAAGACAACTGTGGGAGCAGAGAAAACACTGAAGTCAGGACTTGAGCAGGTCAGGGCTCCAGAGGCAGCCTGCCTGGCTGTGAATCCTGACTCCTCCACTGGCGGGCAAGTCACTTAACCTGTCTCTAAACCTTGATTTTGCTATCTATAAAATGGGGATAATAGTAGTACCCGCCTTATAGATAGAACTCAATGTAACAATGTGCATGAAGCACCTAGCACCAGCCTGGCACTCAGCAATGGTACTTAGTATCTTTCAGACACAGGACCCCTGACCATAGGCTTTCCCACCTCAGGAAACCCATCCCCTGTAGCCCCTACTCAGTCCCCTTTCTCTCTCCCACCCAAACTGGCCTGTCCTGGGGACTTGTCTCCTCACATAAAGCCACAAAGAGTGATGTCTGCCTGTAGAGCTGGGATGCCCACTGGGCACTGTCACATGATTGTGCTTGAGAACCTCATCCACTGTGGTCACTCATTGTTGCTACTACCAACAACCAGCACAGGAAGGTGGTTGATTAGTTCTCTCATTTCACTGAGGCTCTGGGAGGTGAAATGACATTGTCAAGGTCACATATCTAGAGGAAGAGTTTGGAACTGGGACTGGAACCCAAGTTAAACTAACTCAAACCACAGAGGCAGACTCTCATCTCAAGATCCCTTCCTCCCTCCCTCCCTTTCTTCTGCCTTCCTTTCTTCCTTCCCTCCCAGGAACCAGAGCCTCCCGGAGCCCAGAGGGTGGCCAGAGCGGCACATTGAGGCAGGGACATGTGAGAGTGATCTTCCCAATATTCTCTGCATCCTTGGGAGGAAGATCATAGGGCCCAGCAAAAAGAGGTTAAAGGGGAAGGAAGTGGGAGAGTCTGGGAATGTTTCCATTTAAACAGCTGTCAGAACACGCCATTCACTTGGACACTGCCTGACTCATAGAACAGAGGAATTTGGGGTTTAAAGGTCATCTCATCTCACCCTCCTTTTGAATAATTTCTTCCACAGGTGCTCCCCAACCTCAGATAACAGGGATCTCACTACTTTCCAGGGCAGCCCCAGGGTACAGGTTGCTCTTGCTTCTGGACCCCTTCTGGGGCTCAGGCTTGTCTTTCGGTGGCTCTGTCCTGGCCCCCCGCCTCCCCCCCGGCCCAATGGGCAGGAGACAGCAGCAGTTGGATGGTGTGTGCCCGCTGCTTCTCATGGCAAGACTCCAGGTTTTAGGAGCTAATCTGTGAGCAAGGCAGAGGCTTTCTGGAGGCTGCGTCTTTTCAAAGGGCAGGGCTGGGTGCAGGTGGGGAGTATTCCCTGTGGGCCTGGGCCTGTGCTCAGGAGTTTCCCTCAGAGTGAAGATCAAGGGGAAACTCAGGGCTGGAGAACTTTGCTACCACCTGAAACCAGGCTGGGAGTCCAGCAGACACCTAATCAATACCACTGGGTTTGCCTTAAAATGATAAATCTTTATATTGAATTAGCCCCCAGGCTAGGGGATGTCCAGATTCCTGGTTGTGCCTAGGAGGACACCTTCAAAAGACCTGCTAGCAACTGGAAGGGCAGGACATGAGGCTGGAAAGGGGCAGGAAGGATCCGGGGGTTTTGAAACTGTGGCTCCTGCTACTCAGTATCCGTGTGACCCTTTCTGAGCCTCAGTTTCCTCATCTCTGAATGGAGGTAACAGTGTTGTATGTTTCAGAGCCACGTGGGAGGTAACAAAAGACAGGATGCCTGCGAAGTGCCTAGCACTGAGTGGGTTCTCTGAAGGTGCTAGAGTTTGTTACTATTTGCAGCAGACGGGGAAACCCGTGGGAAATCCGGGCGCCTCTGGGAAGTTGGGGGTGGTGGGCTGGCCTTCCCGGACCCAGGGGGCGGGGCGGGGGCGGGGCGTCCCAGGTAGGGCCCCGCCTCTCCTGTCTGGCAGCCCTGAGGCCCACTGAGCTTTCCTGCAGCCGAGAGCAGCTGAGTCACTGTGGCCCAGCCGGCCTGCCGGCCGTTGGCCTAATCTCAGGACGTCGCTACCCCCGAAAGCCCCCGGCCTGCACGTCGGGTGACATCTAATGTGTGCCAAGTCCCTCCAGCAACTCTGAAGAAACATGCAGGGGCCCATGGGCATGGGGTGCCAAGGAAAGAGGGAGCCTTCTTCCCAGCTGCCGGGAGGTATCCAGTAAGCCCCGTTCCTAGAAAATCCCCCTGCCTGCTGGCACAGTGCCTATCTTTCCACCACTAGCCAAACTTTCCTTGGGAATAATAATCGTCTTCTGCAGACTTCTCTTTTAAGATGCTCTGAAGGGGAAACAAGAAGACTGGAAAACAGGGGCTGATGGACCCTCTGAGCCAAGAAGGGGAGGAGGACTGGGAGGCAGGCCTGGGATCAGACAGCCTCCTAGGCTCCCTCTGGCCCCGCCTGCCCCCTCCCATCCCCCAGAACTCCAGGGGAAGTGGTGGGTGGGGGAGGGGAACAGAGCTGACATTCTGTAAACAGAGCCGATTTGGGCCTCAGCCAAGGACGGGGTGTCCTGGCCCAGCCTGGGTGTGAGGCCTTTACTCGGCTCTCCAGGACTCCCCGCCCTGCCCGGCTGCCCCAGGGGTTCCCGGCCCACTGCCAGCTCAGGCCAGGATGTGTCTTGAGTTTTGGGAAGCAGCCAGTTCCCTTGTGGGTAACGTGTCCTGGCCTAGGGGGACAAGGTGGGGGCTTCTCTCTAAGAACTATCATTGTTTGCTCATTCACCAAGTGCCAGGCTCAGGCATGGAGACAGCCTCTGGTCCCTGTTCATGGGAGAAGCTGCTACTGGGCTGTTGCCACTCCCATCTTCACCTCCCATTCCCCCTGCTCTCCTGCCTGCTGCCTGAGGCAGTCCCTGTGAGGTAGAAAAGCTGGGGGGTGGGGGGAGGGGGGAGGAGGAGGGCAGGTTCTGAGAACACTTCAAGACCCAGTCCTGCTCCCTTGGCTTGTTGCCAAGTATGGTATCCCATGCCCATGGCCTCACAGGGGCTACTCAGAGCAGCAAGGAATGACCTGGAAAGGAGGAAGGGAAAGGGCAGGCATCCAGGGACACTCAACGGTACTCAGTGTCGGAAGCAATAGTCAGCTGTGGGTTTAAGGTGGGGAGAGTGGTCTTGGGTGTTCAGGGGAACAGGTGGCTCAGAGATACTGGCACCATAGCAGGTGGAGACAGCTGTAGGCTATGCCATGGATGAGAATGGGTTAGATACGGAGAGGATCCTGGTAGCAGGAGAGGAGAGAGGTTGGCAGTGAGACTGTAGGCTGGTTCCCAAGTACCAGTCAGATTTTAGACTTTATTGTTGAGGCAATGTGCTCCTAGATGATAGTGGGTGGGGTGGACAAAAAAAAGGATCCCATAGACAATTATGTTTGGAAAACACCGTTCAAAAAAGCTAAACACACCTGGCCAATGTGGCTGAGTGGTTGAGCATCAACCTATGAAGTTCCCATGCCTGGGTTCATGGTTCGATTCAGGTCAGGGCATGTGTTTCGGGCTTAATCCCCAGTAGGGGGGAGTTGCAGTAGGCAGCTGATCAATGATTTTCCCTCATCATTGATGTTTCTATCTCTCTCCCTCTCCCTTCCTCTCTCTGAAATTAATAAAAACATGTGTTTTGTTTTTTTAAAGCTAACCACCATTTATTGCAAGCTTTATCAGAGCCTTTATTTCACATGCTAATTAGTGAACATCTTTGTTCTCCAAGACAGGGACTGGGTATGCAAAAGTTTCCCTCCCATCTTAAGCCCAGCCTCATAGGACTTGTGCTCTTCTGAAAACATTGGTGCCCAAGGATTAATAAATATGTCTTACTTGCTGGTTCTGGCCCGGGAGGAATGGATGTGCACACATAGGCACCAAAGAAAACAGCTTTCCTAGAAACCCAGATTCAATTACCATCTCCTCAAAGGAGGCCAGTCTGCAGAAGCACAGGCTAGGAGTGATGGTCATAAGAGGATATCAAATGAATGAGTTTGGCAGACTCAAGGTTCCAGGTCCGAGGCTCCAGGCAATCTCCTACTTCTCAAACCAGGTCCCCAGCTCAGCATTAATGAATGTGGGATACCTGGTCATGGCTGGGGAATCCATGGCCTTCACAGAGAACATACTGAACAGAGGTTATAGATTGTGGCCGAGGTTGGTGCTTGAGGCTGTGGTCAGTGTGGTTCCTCAAAGTAGGACATATCTTGAGCTGAGCCTCCTATGGCCCCATATCTAACTCCACTGAAAGCTAGTCCTCAAAAATGGGGTTTTTCTCATTGTAGGGCGGCTATAGGGTTAAGCCTTGGACTGACCTGTTGGCAAAGCCACAAACAAGTCCCAGCTTAAAGGGCACAGTTCTCTTAGCATAATTAAGCTTGACCTTATGACGCTCCCTAGATCATATCTGGGTAGCTAATGGGCTGAGGAAGATACAGCAAGTGCTGCCAAAACAAGTGAAACTCACAAGAACATTGTAACTATGGTGACCACTACCTTGTTTACCTCTGGCTATAAAATAAAGGCTCAGCTTGCCTCTGGATCTCTCTCTGTGGCCTCAGCCGGGCACAGGAAGATCCACCTAGACCCAGTTTATTCTCTTTGTCATTTCTCCGTCCTTTCGCCACCCTCACTCAGGCTTGTGAACCCTTGGCTGAGCTGGCTCGGCACATCTCATTGCTTTGGTAAAGAGGTTGCATCCAAGCTGTGCTACTCAGGGACCGCTCTGACAAAGAAAGACCTGCATCCTCACTGGGAAGCAGAGGGTGACCAGAAGAGCAGCAGAGGAAAGAGACTGCAGACCCTGCATGGCATCTCCAGAGCATTCCCTGGGGCTCCCAGACATCCTGGGGGCACCAAGCAGGGAGCTGCAGAGGCCCTGCTTGAGCAGGTGGCTGTTAGATACAGAGGCTGGAATATACAGGCTGGAGCCATGCAGGTCCCCCTGTCCTCACAGGCTGGGGAAGCAGTGTGTGTGTGTGCCTACATCTTCCTCCTACTTGCAAGCTGCTCCCATAAACTGTAAGATAGATATGGTGATGACATCTTGTATGCAGTGTGAAAGCAAATTGAAAAGGGAGAGGTCATTGGGAGCTGGCATCTCCAGGGAAGGGCTCCAAAATGAGGTAGGGTGTGGTAAGCCTTTCTAGGTGGCTAAGTTTTAGTGGTATAGCGAAGAAAGGACTGGCCTGGCCGGTCTGGCCAGCATCAGGAGAGAAGGCTCGAGAGGCCCAGAGTCAGTTTCACCAGCTTCTTTGAGAAGCTGATTCTCAGGCTGAGCAATAGAATGTCTTATGGGGGCCTGCAGAATATACACCCACAAGCCTTCCTTCCACCAAGTCTCACTCCTGCCTTCATGGCCAGATGAGCCTCCAGAGTCTTCTTCATGTATTTTTCTTGCTTGTATAACTCCTGCAACTTTGCAATTCCTCACCATAGTGCTGAAGTGGCTTTGGGTGTGGATGACCCAGAGTCCTCTTGACTGCCATAGCCATTGAATTATAAAAAAATAAACAGCTTGATTGAAATATAATTCTGTTATTCACTTCTTTAAAGTATACAATTCAATGGTTTTTAGTATATTCACAGAATTGTGCAATGATTGCCACAATCAATTTTAGAACATTTCATCACCCTTCTCAATAAATCATACCCATTAGGAGTCATTGTCTTTTCCCACCATGCCCCATCTGCGGTCCTAGAAACCACTAATCTACTTTCTGTCTTTATGGATTTGTCTATTCTGGATATTTAATTTAAATGTAATCACACAAAATGTGGTCTTTTGTTACTAGCTTCTTTTCCTTATATTATGCTTCCAAGGTGCATCCATGTTGCAGCATATATTAGAACTTCATTTCTTTTTATGGCTGGATAATATTCCACTGTATGCGTATACTTCCATTCATCATTTCATGGTCATTTGGGCTGTTTCTACTTTTTGGATATTATGAGTACTGCTGCTGCGGACACTAATGTACAAGTTTGTGTATGTACATATGTTTTTATTTCTCTTGACTATCAATAGTAAAAGTGCTGGGTCATATGATAACTCAATATTTAGCATTTGGGGGAACTGTCAGATTGTTTTCCAAAGCAGCTGCACTACTTACTTTACTTTCCTACCAGGAGCATATGAGGGTTACAATTTCTCCATGTCCTTGCCAGCATCTGCTATAATCTGTTCTTTGGATTATAGCCATTCTAGTGGCATGATGTTGTATCTCACTATGGTTTGATTTGATATATATATATTTTGATTTTTTACAGAGAGGAAGGGAGAAGGATAGTTAAAAACATCGATGAGAAAGAAACATTGACCAGCTGCTTCCTGCACACTTCCTACTGGGGATGTGCCCACAACCAAGGTACATGCCCTTGACCGGAATCGAACCTGGGACCTTTCAGTCCGCAGGCCGATGCTCTATCCACTGAGCCAAACCAGTTTGGCTGATTTGCTTTTTTCCTGATGGCTAATGTTGAGTATTTTTTCATGTGCTTCTTGGTTATTTGTATATGATCTTTGGAGAAATGTATATTCAGATCCTTTGCCCATTTTTTAAAACTGGGTATTTGTCTTTCTATTATTGAGTTGTAAGAGTCCTTTACATATATGGTTTGTAAACATTTTCTATCGTCCTCTGGGTGTTTTTATACTTTCTTGACTGATATTCTCTGCGGCACACAATTTTTAATTTTAATGAAATCCAATTAATTAATCTATTTCTTCTTTGGCTGTTTGTGCTTTTGATTTCATAGCTAAGAAGCCACTGCCTATTCCAAGTAACAAATATTTACACCTAGGTTTTCTTTTTAGAGTTTTGCCTCTTATATTTAGGTCTTTGATGTGTTCTGAGTTATTTTTCTGATATGGTGTGAGATAAGAGTCCAACTTCATGCTTCTGCATGTGAATATTCACTTGTCTTAGCACTACTAGTATTTGTTGAAGCTACTCCTTCTCTCATTGAATTGCCTTGATACCCTTGTCAAAAATCAGTTGACCTTACATATAAAGGTTTATTTAAGACTTTTTAGCTCTCCTATTGATCCCATCCTTATGCCAGTATCACACAGTCTTAATTATGGAAGCTTTGTAGTAAGTTTTGAAAGTGGGACATGTGAGTTCTCCAACATTATCCCCCCTAAATTGTTTTGGTTGTTTGGTTCCCTTGTACTTCCACATGAATTTTAGAATCAGCTTGTCACTTTCTGCAAGAAACCCATTAGAATCTGATGGGGATTGCTTTGAATCTGTATATCTTCTGATCCATGAATATGGGATGTTTTTCCATTTATTTAGGTCTTCTTTAATTTCTTTCAAAAATGTTTTGCAGCCCTAGTTGGTTTGGCTCAGTGATTGGAACATCGGTCTGCTGACTAAAAGGTCCCAGGTTTGATTCTGGTCTAGGGCATGTACCTTGGTTACTGGCTCCATGCCCGGCTCCAGATGGGGCGTGTGCAGGAGGCAACCAATTGATATGTCTCTCTCAGGTCGATGTCTCCCTCTCTCTGTCTCTCCCCCTCCTTTCCACTCTATCTAAAAATCAATGGGAAAAATATCCTCGGGTGAGAATTAACAAAAAAGAAAAAAATGTTTTGCAGTTTTCACTGTGTAAATCTTAAAGTTCTTATTTAAATTATCCTGAAGTATTTTATTCTTCATGAATTGTTTTTTAAATTTGTTTTTGGGTTATATTGCTAGTATATAGAAATGTAATTGATTTTTGCATATTAATCTTATATCTTGCAAACTTATTAGTATGCTGGACTTATTAGTTCTAATAGTAGTTTAGTGGATTCCTCAGGATTTTTTATATACAAAATCATGCCATCTGTGAATAAACAATAGTTTTACTTCTTCTTTTCTGGCCTGTCTTTTATTTATTTTTCTTGTCTAATTGCTCTGACTAGAACTTCATTAGTGTTGAATAGAAGTGATGAGAGTGGATATTTTGCTTATTCCTGACATTAGGAGGAATTCAGCCTCTCATTAATAGGATGTTGAGGGGTTTTGTACATGTCCTTTATCATGCTGAGGAAGTTCCTTCCTATTCCTAGGTTGTTGAGTGTTTTTATCATGAAGAGCTGTTGAAGTTTATCAAAGGCTACTCAGATGATCATGTGGTTTTTGTCCTTTATTCTACTGATATGGTTTATTACATAAATTGATTTTAAGATGTTAAACAAACCGGTGTTCCTGGAATAAATCACACTTGGTCATGGCGTATAAACTTTTTTATATGTTGTTGGATTTGTTTTTCTAGTATTCTGTTGAGGATTATTATATCTATATTCCTAAGATATATCAGTCTGAAGTTTTCTTACTTATGATGCCTTTATCTGTTTTTGATACTGGGATAATACTGACCTCATAGAATAATCTGGGAAGTGTTCCCTCCTGTTTATCTTTTTTAATGACTTATTTTTCATATTGTAAAAATAAAAAGATATAGAAAAGTATAAGTAAAATTAAAATTACTAGTAATTCCACTATATAGAGGTAAGCACTATTATTATTTAGGTGAATTTTCTTCCCATTTTTCTATGCTTATACATGTTAAAATACAAAATAGGCATCATGCTCTCTATGGAGTATGGTATGCTGTTTTGCTTTTTTTTGATGTTAAAATTATATTTGTGAGCTACAATGAAATAATATTCAACCATAAAAAGGAATGAGGTGCTGATACATTCTATAACATGGATGAACCACAAAAACATCATGCTAAGTGAAAAAACCTAATTCAAAAGGTCATATATTGTCTGATTACATTTACATGAAATATTCATAATAGGTAAATCCATAGAGGCAGTGTGAAGATTGATGGTTGCCAAGGGCTGGAGAGTGTGAAATGCTTAATGGGTACAGAATTTCTTTTTGATGATAATGTTTGGAACTAGAGAGAGGTGGTGATTGCACAACATTGCGAATATACTCAATGCCACTGAATTGTTCATTTTTAAAATGCTTCTCTTTAGCCCTGGCTGGATGGCTCAGTTGGTTGGAGCACCATCCCATGCACCAAAAAGATTGTGGATATGATTCCCAGTCAGGACACATACCTAAGTTTCAGGTTCAATTCCCAGTCGGGTTGCATACGGAAGACAACTGCTTGATGTTTCTTTCTCACATACATGTTCCTCTTTTTCTCTCTCTCTTTCTCAAATCAATGAAACATATCCTCAGGTGAGGGTTAATAAATAAATTAAATAACCATCTTTATGTTAATCAAATTTTACCCCAGTAAAAAATTATATTTGTGAATGTTATTAGATGTGATTTAAAATAAAGCTCTTATTAAGTTTGATTTTAAAATATTTTATTAGATTTAAAAAATTATAATATGAACATATTTGCTTGTGATAAAGTGAAGTGATAGTTAAGGTTTATGTGCAAATTTCAGAATAGCATAATGATTTCTCAATAGCTACAAAATATTTCATTATTTTATTATATAGCTAATCTAATTTTTTATTATGTTTTATGCTATAATGAATATCTTTAGGATTGTTTCCTGGTAGTGAGTTATTATTTCTTGAGCTTTATAAGATACTCTAAGCTCAAAAACCATAAAATTAATGCATAAATTGAACTATATTCAAATAAAAATGTTCTGTTCATCAAAGTATCATTGTAAGAGTGAAATGGCAAGTTACAAAGTAAGAAAAAATATTTATAAAACATATACAGCTGATCCTTGAACAACGTGTTTGAACTGCACGGTTCTACTTACATGCCATTTTTTTCAATATGCATAGTACTGTCAATGTATTTCTCTCCCTTATTATTTTTTTAATAACATGTCCTATTCTCTAGCTTACTTTATTGTAAGAATACACTATATGATACATATAACATACAAAATAAGTGTTAATCGACTGTTTATGTTATTAGTAAGGCTTTGAGTCAACAGTAGGCTACTAGTAGTTAAGTTTTAGGGGGTCAAAAGTTATATATGGATTTTTTTTTTTTTTGCTCTGGCAGGATAGCTCAGTTGGTTAGAGTGTCATTGCAATACACCAAGATTGCAGGTTTGGTCCCAGGTCAGGACACATATAAGAAGCAACCAATGAATGCATCAAGAAGTGGAACAACAAATCAGTATTTCTCTCTCTCTCTTTCTCAAATTCAATAATTTTTTTAAAAAAGAACAAAACTGGGGACTCTTTCCCCCTTCCCACATGGGAGTCTGTGCTGTGAGTTTCTTTTCCCTTCCCCACATGGGAGTCTGTACTTGTTCTTTAATAAATTTCCACTGTTGCTATATATATTAAAAAAGAACAAAACTTATATGTGCTTTCTTGACTGTGCAGGGGTTGGTGCCCCTAACCCCCATGTTGTTCGAGGGTGATTAGTAAATGGCTTGGATCCAGCATATATAAAGAGCTTCTATAAATTCATAAGAAAAAGAACTAAATATAAAAATTTCTGAGTATAGCTAAGGTAGTATTTAGAGGAAATTTTATAGCATTAAATGTATGTATTTAAGAAGAAATTATGAGCCAAGGATGCATTTCAGGAAGTTATTTTCAAAGAAAGTAGAAAAATTAAAAAAATAAGAATTTTAATGAAATAAAAATCAAACATATAATAGAGAGAATTTTTTTTATTGATTTCAGAAAGGAAGAGAGAGCGAGAGAGAAGTAGAAACATCAATGATGAGAGAGAATCATTGATCAGCTGCCTCCTGCACACCCTCAACCAGAGATTGAGCCCAAAACTCAGGCATGTGCCCTGACCAGGAATCCAGCTGGTGACCTCTTGATGCATGGGTTGACTCTTAACCACTGAGCTGAGCTCATTATTCTTTTTGAAGAACAAAGTTTAGTATTTAAAATTCTCTCTATTAACCTGGCCAATGTTTCCATCTCCCTCTCCCTCTCCCCTTCTCTCTCTCTAAAATCAATTTAAAAAAATTTATTAAAAGGATAATGAAATTGATAAAACTCTGATGAGAGTAATAAAGAAAAAAATAGATGAACAAATAATGAATAGTAAGAATGAAGAAGGGGACATTACTAGATGTCCTAGAGACATCCAGAAGATACTAAGAAGATATGAACAACTCAATGCTAATAAATGTAAAAAGTTTAGATGAAATGGGAAAAATCTCTAGAAATAGTAATTGGGAAAAATCCCTAGGAACAATAACTTACCAAAAGTGATTAATGAAGAAATGGAAAACCTGAAATAATTCCATAACGATTACAGAAATTGAAAAGAAATCTCCAAGTCCAGATTGCTTTACCTATGAATTATATTGAACATTCGAGAAAAATAAAAATCCATTCATATAGAAACTATTCTAGAAATTTAGAAGCTTTGACTCCCAAAGAACCAAAGTTATCCTTCGTAACTCATTTCACAATATTAATATGACCCTGACCCTCAAATCTAACAGTCAATATAGGAGAATTAAAGGCCAATCTCACTTATGAACGTAGATATAAAAACTCTAAAGTACCATGGAACCTCATTTCTCAAAGTTAATTCATTCCGGAAGGCTGTTCCAGAAGCTATTTGTTCGAAAACCAAATAATTTTCCCCCATTAGAAATAATGTAAATTGAATCAATCAATTCCAGACCCCCAAATGATTCCCTGTTTTAAACTTTTTATATATAGTACATGTCTAATGTACTTTTATAAATAAACACTTCTTTTCTTAAAATTATTGAACCACCCCCTACTAGCCTTAAGTGAATTTTTCATGTATCACTGCCTCGGAAATGCTGTCACTGGCTAACTGCTTTTGGTTTATCCAATCAACAACAGTTTTTCTACCTACTCAATTGCCTGCGATTGTTGTTTTGTGAGCACCCTTAGGAACATTAGCACTCCTTTAAAAAATTTTAAATAAATTTTTTATTGTTTAAAGTATTTCATATGTCTCCTTTTTCCCCCATTGTCCTCTCCCTGGGCCATTCCTATCTCCCAGCACATGCCCTCACCCCACTACTGTCTATGTCCATTGGTATGCTTATATGCATGCATACAAGTCCTTTGGTTGATCTCTTACCCCACTCCCCACCCCCTTACCTACCCTCTGAGGTTGTAGGGTCTATTCGATGCTTCTATGTCTCTGGATCTAATTTTGTTCATCAGTTTATGTTGTTCATTATAACCTTAGCACTCTTGATGTCCTCTTTATGTTTTAAAATTGTGCTAATCTTTGATTTCACCAGCAACAAAAGCATTCTCTCCTTTGTTTGTTGTCTGAGACACTTTTGATCTTGCTGAGGTATCAGCATGGAAGGGTTGTCAGGTTGATAACTGGAGTTTTGGTCTACAACTGAGACTTTTTATTACTGTGAACAACTTGTTTGAGAATCAAATTGTTTGGAGATGGAAGATGTTCAACAAGCAAGGTTTGATTATATTAAACAAAATTTAACATCATATAAAAAGGATGGTGCAGTAGTGTGGGGGAGAACTGAGGAGGGACAGGAGTGTGGTGGAGGGGTTAAGTGGGGGTGGGGGGCTGTTGGAAAAAAGGGGACATCTGTAATACTTTCATCAATAAAGATAAAATTTTTTTAAAAGGATAGTGCATATGATCAAGTTATATATAATCCTAGGAATGTAAGATTTGTTTAATATTCAAAATCCAGTTAATGTTATTTATCACACTAACAGATTAAAGAAAGAAAAATCTTATGGTTATCTCAGTGGATGTAAAAAAAGCATTTGATAAAATTTAACTCCCATTGAACTAAATGGATAAATAATTTTTTAAAAAATAATTTTTGCCAAACTGGAACTTCCTTAATTTTATAAACACTATATTTTAAAAAATAGTTAATGCAAGTATCATACTTAGTGGTGAAACATTGTAAGTTTTCCCTTTGAAAATTGGAATAAAACAAAGATACCCATTACTAATACTTTTATTCAGTACTGAACTGAAGGTCCTGGCTAGCACAGTAAAGAAAGAAAAGAAATAAGGATTGGAAAAGAAAGAAACTAAACTGTCATTAGTTATAGATAATATAATAGTGGAAATAAAAAATAATCTACATATAATTAGATTATATTAGAATATATATTAGAATATATTAGAATAATTAAGAGAGTTCAGCAAGTTTCCTGGACTTAAAGAAAATCAATAAAGAAAAATCAATGTATTTAACAACAACAAAGAGAAAAATATATTTTAAAAGGGTATCATTTGTGCCGAAACCGGTTTGGCTCAGTGGATAGAGTGTCAGCCTGCGGACTGAGGGGTCCCAGGTTCGATTCCGGTCAAGGGCATGTACCTGGGTTGCGGGCACATCCCCGATGGGGGATGTGCAGGAGGCAGCTGGTCGATGTTTCTCTCTCATCGATTGTTTCTGACTCTATCTCTCTCCCTTCCTCTCTGTGAAAAATCAATAAAATATATTTAAAAAAAAAAGGGTATCATTTGTAATAATAGAAATTTAGTAAGACTCCAATGCAAAAAATATTGAAAGCATTATTGACAGAGATTAAAGAGCTTAATAAATTAAAGTGGTACTCATGGATGGGTAGACTCAATGTTACAGATATTGTTAGTTCTTCCCAAAGTGATCTATAGATTCAGTTTTATTCCTAATAAAAACTCCATGTTTTATGGAACTTGATAAGGTGATTCTTAAATTTATATGAGCATACAAAAGGCCACGAATAACTTAGTCACTCTAGAGAAAGAATGAGGTTAGAGGAATTGCTATACCCGGTTAATCTAAACCTATAGTAGTTAAGAGAGTGTGGCATTACTTGGGAATAGACAGTTCAATGAAAGAGCTGAGACTACAGAAACAGACCTACACACATCTGGACACTTGATTTCAGACAGAGATGACAGTGCATAGCAGTGGCAAAAAGACAGATTCTCAAAGAACCTTCACTAGAATCATTAGGTATCCACTAGGGAAAAGAATAAAATTGGAAACCTACCTCACAACAAATTCTTCCTTGAGGTGGCATCTGGGTGGCACATCTTTGCATCTGCCACAAGCCCAAACAGGCAATAACCCAAATATCAATCAGCTGAAGAAAGGTTAAACTCTGGCTGTGTTCATATGACATACCCATAATTCCCCAGTGTTTCCTCATGCACTTTTGTGATCTATCCATCTTAGGGCAACCACTGATCTTGCTAATACTTGATTTAAATTCTTGATTTAAATTCTAGTCCTTCTAGTAGATGTGCAGTTTTAATTTGTATTTCCCTAATGACAAAAGATGTTGAATATCTTCTCGTGTGTTTGTTATCTAAATGTCTTCTTTGGTGAAATCTTCAAGTCTTTTGCCCATTTTAAAATTGGATTGTATATAATTTTTATATGAAATTTGCATGTGTAAATATGTGTATGGCTCATACATAAAGGCCTATAATCCATATCAAGTTAATTTTTGTATGTGGTTAATGGTGTAAGAGTCACAGGTCACGATGTTGCATATGGCTATCCAATAGTCCCAGAACCATTTGTTGGAAAGATTCTTTGTTCCCCTTGAATTGCCTTGGTACTGTTTGTTGAAAATCAATTGATCGTGTACATGTGGGTCTATTTCTATTTTTACACTAAAATCACATTTTTTACACTGGCTTTTCAATTTGACCTGAATTCATTTTGTATAAGATCTGAGGTATAGTCTGGATTTATTTTTTCTCAAATAGTTAACCAATTGTCCTTGGGGGGAAAATCATACTTTTTATCTCTACTGTTTGAAGCCCAAGCTTATTATAGGTAGATTTATTATGCTATATATAAAGTCTACTTCTGGGCAATTCTGTTTCATTGACGTGTCTGTGGGTTTAGTATCAGTTGTGTGGAGAATGTGTTGATTAATATTCTTACCTGGAACTGAAGGGGAGCCCAGAGCTCCGTCTGCTCTGGGAAGACTGCCCCTCCTCAGATCTCCAGACCACCATCAGCAGGAGTGACAAGGGCTCCTGACAAATACTGTCTCCTTCCTCCCAACAAACCCAACCTGGCCGCCACCCTCTGGCTTGGGCCCCTCAGGACCTCATCAGACCTTTAGTCAGAACCCACAAGAGGCCTAGAACTCTCAGGACATCCCTCATCCCAGGACTCTAAGCCTCATATGGCTCTGTATTTCCCTCTTCTGACTTCATGGCCCACCCTACTCCATGTCCAGAAATCCTTTCACTGGACTCTCTGAAACTCGTGGTGTAGCATCATCAACAAACTCCCCTGCATCCTGGACATCATTTCGGAATGTCCCCTTTGCTTTCTTGCTCTAATGGAAAACTACCTCCTTGCAAGGACTCTGTTTTCCCAGCAGCCCCTCAAGTGCTTGTGGTCCCGTACTCCTGAGTCTAGGGATGAGAGGTGCCCATTTTGCCCCCAGTGCCATTTCTGTTTGCCCTCCTCCTTACAAACACCCATGTTTGAATGCCAGGTGATCAGTCATGACCACCCATTTCTCCCGCTTTTGCAGTCATTCACAGACCTCCTGTCATTTGCCCTCATTCCTTGAAATTTTAGATCCTGACCCACAGTAACCTTCTCCAAGCCCCCTCCTACCGTTTTGTTTGTTTGTTGCATCAGTCATGTGGATGAACAAGCCTCTCAGCCCCTTGCCCCCCTCTTCGAGATCTTGGCTTCTGCAATATTTCGGCCTCTCACTCCCATAGCCAGACTTTGATCTGTCAAGGCAATTCCTTCTTCATCTCGATATCATGTATCCCCCTCTGTGAAAAGCACTGCCTTTCTCTCCAGTTCACTCCCTCTAGTACCCCCACTCCAACAATTCTTCCTGGAACCTACTGATCCAAGAAAGATTCATTATCCCCCACCCCTCGAGTACCACTTCTCTCTTTAGTCAGCTCAGTATATAATCACCTGGCAAAACCACGACCCAGGTTAAACTCAACCCTCTACCCACTCTACACCTGCACCCACAAGCTGCCCGGAACTGACAAAAAACCTACAATGGGCTGACCAGTCTCACTCCACTGACAGCCTTGTCCTAGTTTGCTAAGAAAATAGAAGCCCTTGGAAGAGCAGTTCCATGGCTTCCCCCACCCACCTGCATCTGTGTTCATCAACTCTGCCTTCCGTGTCCCTAATACGGACGAAGCGTCCATGTCCCTATTCAAGGACAGCCCCTTCTTTCTGCACCAGATGCCGTCCCCATCTGCCTACTCAAGGACTTCACTCCAACACTTATCCCCTTTCTCACCCGCATCATCAAAACAGCCGTCTCTGCGGGAGTGTTCCTAACACATACAAATACTGTAATTTTTCCATCTTAAAGAGAAACCTTGCCCTGGCCAGTTTGGCTCAGTGGATAGAGTATCGGCCCTCGGACTGAAGGGCCCCGGGTTCAATTCCCGTCAAGGTCACGTACCTCAGTTGCAGGGTCCCAGGTTCAATTCCCGTCAAGGGCATCTACCTCAGTTGCAGGCTCAATCCCCAGCCCCGGTCAGGGCTCATGTGGGAGGCAACCAATGGATGTGTCTCTCTCATGTGGATGTTTCTCTCTGTCTCTTCCCCTCCCTTCTACTCTCTCTTTAAAAAAGAAAATCAATGGGAAAATATCCTCAGATGAGGATTAACAAAATAAAAAATCAATTAAAAATATATTTTTTTAAAAAGAGAAACCTCCTCTTGGCCTTACATTCCCCTCAAGCTCCCACCCAACTTCTCTCATCCTCTTTATGGCACAGCTCTCAGAAGGAATGGACTCTTCTTGCCGCCTTCAAGTCCTCTCCTTCCTTCCTTTCTCCCTTCCACTCCCATCAGGCTTTAGCCCCCATACCCCAGCAAAGCTGCCTTTGTCAGGGACTTTCCACATTGTTAAATCTCAGGCCTCACCTTCCTTGCCTCTCCGTAGCATGTAAGAGTTCATCTCTCCTTACCTGGTGCCCAGATCAGCGCCACCCTCTCCTGGTTCCCCTTCTACCTCTCTGGTTGCTCCTCCTCTGTCTCCTTTGCTGGCACTTCATCTCCAAGGCTCCACCCTTGGACCTCTTTTCTTTTCTTCCTCTTTTTTTAAAATATATTTTTATTGATCTCAGAGAGGAAGGAAGAGGGATAGAGAGACAGAAACATCAATGATGAGAGAGAATCACTGAGTGGCTGCCTCCTGCATGCCCCACAGTGGGTCTAGAGCCCACGACCTGGGTATGTGCCCTGACCAGAATCAAACGGTGACCTCCTGGTTCATAGGTTGATGCTCAACCACTGAGCCACGCCTGCTGGGCAGCCCGTGGACCTCTTTTCATCTCTTGTCTACACTAACTCCCTTGATAATCTTCTACAGCAGCGGTTTTCAACCTGTGGGTCACAACCCCTTTGGGTGTCCAACAAGCCATTCACAGGGGTCACCTAAGACCATCGGAAAACACATATATAATTACATATTGTTTTTGTGATTAATCACTATGCTTTAATTATGTTCAATTTGTAACAGTGAAATTGGGGGTCACCACAACATGAGGAACTGTATTAAAGGGTCGCGGCATTAGGAAGGTTGGGAACCACTGTTCTACAGTGTTATGGTTTTAAATACCATTCATTTGCTGATGACTTCTAAATTTATATATCTGGCCTAAGCCTTTTTCCGATTCCACCTCATATTGTCTCTAGGCAGTCTCCTGAATCTGAATTGTGGCCATACCACTTCAATTAGGCCCAAGTCGCCAGTTCTATGGAGTGAGGGCAGCTGGAATGGGGGCCAGTGACTCAGTGAATGCTGCCAGCTGGTAGATTCAGTCTGCACTCTGGGCTGGCTAAGCAGCTTGGTGTGAAGCACTCATAGCTGGGTCAAGGGTGGCTGCATCTCCTAGGCATACAGGTGCCTGCCTCGGGACACTCGGCCTGCTGGGCCTCCTTCCTGCCTGCCTTCAGGGCACCTTCAGTGACCTTTCAGGGGGATACTGCTAAAGGTCTAGCCCTGAGGTATTGCCCATTCATCTTGTGGCCTCCATACCAAGCTGAGATTGTCTCTCCCCTGGACTTCATTGCTCTCTGGGACCCCACAGGGACCAGGCCAAGTGAGAAATTCTGTAAAACCCCTCTAAGTTCCTCTCCCACCTTCTGGGCTCACTGCTCTGGAACCACACCATACCTGAGGAACCCAGGTAGGCTTTCAAGGTGGGTTATGTCACCTGGGCCCAGTACGCACAAATGGGAAGCCAAAAGCCTTATTCACTGCAGCAGGGGGGATTGAAGCCTCCTGCATGGGCTTCTCAGCAACAGATGGAACAGAGGGCAGTCTTCTCCCCACACCACTCAAGGCTGCAATTTTGCAAACCAAGAATTAAAGTCTGGAATACTCAATGCCCTGCGGTCTCGAAAAGTGGGAGGATCCTAAAGGAAGATCAACTTCCCTTAGAAGCCAGGCACATTGGCAGGACGTGCCCGGGTAAACAAGTGATCTTGAGGCAATGCTAATCTGCTTTTTCCTCTTCTTCAGAGTGTCTGGTCAGGTCTAAATTGAATTATTAATTTAGTCCTGTGTACCCGTGTCACTTTTCCAGACAACTCACCCACGATCAATTTCAACATGCAATTTGCAATGAAATTTGATCAGCAATACCATAATCAGTTGCAAATGTCTGTGCTTGTATTTGTTTGGCGTAGGGTCTTTTTCATTCAAGTGAGGGAGGCCAATAAATGTCATGACCTTGTTCTGGGACAATGACTAGCCAGAAGTTGTTTGTTGGGTCAGGGATGGGCTGGATGGTGAAGAAAATAGATTGTGGGGACTTGAAGCTGCAGCACGTGGAACTGTGTTTTCACCTTAACACATTTATGTTCACAAGAGTAATTTGAGTTGCATAGATGATAACACATGTAATCCATAAGGTAGAAGGGAGCTGGCGTTACCTTGCCTGGCCTCACCCTTTAATCCAGTGGTTCTCAACCTTCCTCATGTTGTGACCCAACCATAAAATTATTTTCGTTGCTACTTCATAACTGTAATGTTGCTACTCTTATGAATTGTAATGTAAATATCTGATATGCAGGATGGTCTTAGGCGATCCCAGTGAAAGGGTCGTTCGACCGCCCAAGGGGTCGCAACCCACAGGTTGAAAACCGCTGCAGACCTCCAGTAACAGGGGCTTCTGACCTGCTGAGGCAGCTCTATTTCTGAGAAACTTTTTTGCCTGGACTCCTATCTGCCGTTGTAGGTCTGTCCACCTAGTGCAGGGCTCTGGTCTCAACTCAGAAATTGTCTCATTGCCTGAGTTTGGGCCAGTCTCTAAGCCTCAATTTGCCCACCTGAAAATAAGGAACCCAGTTGTCCTATCTCAAGGATTGTAACAGAGTGTCTAGCTGTAAGCAACGGAAATTGACTCTTAACTTCAGCAGGTTGACTCCATTGACTTAAGCAGAAAAATAATAGGGATATTGAGCAGCTCAGAGAATCTCTGGGCAGAGCAAAGAAGCAGCCCAGAGGCCACACGGCCACAAGAAGGGCCCCAGATCATACTGCAGAACTGGCTCCGCCAAGACCTTGCTGCTATCACTGTCACTACCACCACCCTGCACTAGGCTCTGCTGTCTGGGCTGCAGCATCCTGTCCTTGCCCTCAAGCCACCAGCTCCACTGTCCCATGGAGGCTGGTCTATTGCACCCACATGACCACCAAGGACAACTCTCTGTGGTCCCTGCTTCTTTGGTCCACTAGCTCCCAGGTCACAGTTTGGAGCCATATGTCTGATTATCAGAGCCTAGGGCCGTGGTCGGCAAACTGCGGCCCGCGAGCCACATGCGGCTCTTTGGCCCCTTGAGTGTGGCTCTTCCTAAGCCTTAGGAGTACCCTAATTAAGTTAATAACAATGTACCTACCTATATAGTTTCAGTTTAAAAAATTTGGCTCTCAAAAGAAATTTCAATCGTACTGTTGATATTTGGCTCTGTTGACTAATGAGTTTGCCGACCACTGGCCTAGGTCATGGGCCCCTGCCCTGCCACAGGGAGGCTGGGAAAAGTGTGCACGTGGTGCTTTCAGTCTCTATGGTGGAAGTGGCTCTACCTCAAAAGAAGGGGAATTCCCCATCACAGGAAGAGGGTTCAGATCCTGGGTAGCCAAAAAGAAGAACAGAGAGTCAATTAAGATAATAGATGTTAAAGAGGTTTGAAAAGGTATCAAGTTCTACCCACCTGCCAAAGATTATTCATTTTGTAACTATTTCTGCAGATACAGAGGGGAGAATGTTGTGGTTCCTGTCCTCAGAGGCAGCACAGTACCCTCAGGGAGGAGGAGGCCTGGGCTGGATGACTCCTGTTCCTAGCAGGGGCTGGTGACCTTTGTGGATTTCAGGGTGCCCAGATTGTATGCTGATTAACTATGAAGTACTAAGTCCCAGGGCGGGGGGGGGGGGGGGGGGGGGGAGACAATATCTGAGGCTTCTCGGGCAACCCAAAGCTTGCTTGGAGGTGGGTGGTGTCTCATATTCTCACTGTATCTGGGGCTGTGTATCAGTCCACTGAAGTCTGATGCAGACTCAGAGCTGAGGAATCCTGTCCTTGCGTGCCTCCTTCCATTGAGAGAACTGTGACCATGAGGTAGCTTAGAGGGCCCATAGAGGAGGCCTCTAAAGGGCTCACCGCAGCCTGTGTGAGCAAACCAAGCAGACCACTGCAAGTGCAGAGCTAAGGCCCAGGAAGGTCCACACTGAGGTCATTTCCCCACAAGCCTCCGCCCCTCTAGCTCTCTGGGAGATGGAGGGTGTATCTTATTGTAGGGCTAGATAGGGCAGGGGAAGGGCAGAGGGGCCAAGTTAAAGCCCATTTTAGACTTGGCATTGGGTCTCAATTTTACTAGAGTCTTTCTGCATTGTTCAAGCTCTCCTAGATTGTTGGCTGCCTGTGGGCTCAGCTCAACAGCACGTAGAATATGGCCTGGCACCTGAGAGGTTTCTAGTCATGTTTACCTAAGGAGCAGGGGTCGTGGGGCTAATGGCCCCACTGCACCTTCTCTCAGGGAGGAGAGCTTCCCACCGCAGATGTCTGGATAAAAGGAAAAGAGGAGATCATTGGACCATTCCAGTGTTAGGAGGCCCTAAGGGTGCTCTGCACACAGTAGGTGCTTCTTGCCCCTGGATAGAATAGAGTTTCTAGTCCTTGGAGCAGGATCTGGGTCTGCCCTAAAGCCAGCCAGGTCCCCACTCTCTGGACTGGAGAAGACTCAGGGTTGGGCCCAGAGGGAGCAGGACCTGCCCCAGGTCACACAGAAGTCCCCTAGAGTGGGGGACTTGAGTTACTGGAGAGGATAGTGTCAGCTTGGAAGACTAGGCACTGAAGTCAAAGAAAAGCAGAGCCTGCCTACCTTCACCCCACTGTACAGATGGGCAAACTGAGTCTTTAAAAAAAATGGGTGACTTGTCCCTACCTCACAGCTCATCTGCTGTCCTGCCCACTCCTTTCCTCTCTCTCCTTCTCCAGCTCTGAAGAAGAAGTACTGAAAAGCATCATAGCCATACCTGGCCCAGGTCAGGCACCCCACCTTCTGCCCTGCTCTAGAACAGGGGCCAGCAAACCATGTGAAGAGTCATACAGTAAATATTTAGACTTGGAGGTCCATAGGTCCATATAGCTCTGTTGCAGCTACTCAACTCTGCCTTGGAATGTGAAAGCAGCCAGAGATAATATGTAAATGAATGGGCCTGGCTGTGCTCCTTTGTTTATGAACACTAAAATTTGAATTTCATATAATTTCCACATGGCATGAAATGTTATTCTTTAATTTTGTTTCAACCATTAGAAAATATAAAAAAACTATTCTTAGCTCAAGGGCTGTACAAAAATAGGCAGAGGGCCAGATCAGGCCTTCAGGCCATAGTTTGCCAATTCCCTGTTCTAGAATGTGCTGTCCTGGGGCCCAGATTTCCAGAGTCACCGAGGTGGTAAGTCATGTCATACTGAAATATGGGCAGTAATAGAGTGGCGAACCGTTCTGGTTTTCCCAGGACTGAGGGGTTTCCTGGGATATGGGATATTTGAT
The DNA here is from genome assembly GCF_964212035.1 of Myotis nattereri. Classification (NCBI taxonomy): domain Eukaryota; kingdom Metazoa; phylum Chordata; class Mammalia; order Chiroptera; family Vespertilionidae; genus Myotis; species Myotis nattereri. Next base: position 77,045,538 of record NC_138080.1, read on the forward strand.
GCTACTACCAGGACAGTCCCAGGCAAACCAGGACAGTTGGTCACCCTCGCTGGTAATCATTAACCCAGAGACAGGGTCCTGGTGTGGCCCCACGGGCCTTCCCCGTGCACTGCCTAGTGCTTGTGGTTTGTGGTAGGGCCTCTCCCGCTCTGCCTGGCCCTTAGCAAGGAGATGCCCCCTCCTCCAAGCAAGAAACCTCTGTGGTCTGGGCGCTCTTAAAAGGCAGGAAGTTGAATCATCAACTCCGGTAACGTCTCAGTCAGCCTGTGGGTCTGCCCTGGGAGCTCAGGGCTCCAGGCCCAGGGAGCTGGCTCTACACTTTGTTTGCTGCTCTTTCCGACCAGAAAAGCTCCGGAGAGAGGCCTCCAGGGAGGCTTCTGAAGAAATGAGAGCCGTGGAGTCAGGTGGGGAGGAGAGAGGATGGCAGGCTCTCACTGGCTCTGTCCTGAGCTTGCTGTGTGGCCTTCAGTGACTCCCTCGCCCTCTCTGTTTCTTGGCTTTGGCTTCTACCACAGAAATACTGATTCTTGAAATCCCCTTGAATGAAGAGTGTGGACCAAAGTGAGAGCATCCTGGATCTCTGAATGCTTTATGACCAGGGATGCAGGATGCTCAGACACACATCCCTGTCTCCTGCTCACCAGGGAGCAGAACCTGACCAGCCACCCCGGTTCAGACTGCAGAGGTTTTAGAAGGGCAACAAGTCTGGACTTAGAGAGCTGGAGGAGAGGGGCAGAAGAGAAGTAGGTTAAAGAGGAATCCTCACCAATAATAACAATGTTATTCATGCCATCTGTTGTTCATTAAGCACTCACTCTGTGCCAGCCCCTGGGTGATCTCAGTTGATCCTTACAATGACCCTTTAAGATAAAAACTATTATTATTATTATTATTATTATTATTATTATTATTTCTGTTGTATATGTGAGGCAAATGAAGCCCAGAGAGGTTAAGTACCTTGCCCATGGCCAAACAGCTACCAAGTGGTGGAGCAGGCATTAACCATTTGTTAGACTGTAGCTTTGGGGCTCGGGTGCTCAGGTGGCACAGGGAGGAATGAGCTCCCCCGAGAGGTCAAGGACAGGGCGGGGGAGAAAGTGTGCTTCCTTTCTGGTGCTGCATAAGGAGCTCCAGAACATACTTAGAAGTGTGGGGCTTGCTGGGTGGGTCGTGCCCTGATCAAGCAGATCACCCTCACGCATTGTTCAGGTTGCCTATGAGGGCCTAATGAGGAAAGTGGACACACAGCAGGATTTTGCTGCAGAGCAGGCCCTGGGCACTCACTTTTTTTGAGCAAAGGCAGCCACCCCTGCTCCAGAGGTGCCCTTGGGTGTCTCTGTCTGCTCCTTCCTGCCCCAGCATTGGTGCCACACTCAGGAGTCAGACTGTGGGCCACAAGACCCATGCCCTGCCCTGTGTGGCCTCCCTCTTCCCCTGTAAAGGAGGGGACAATGAGGGCAGAGGACTAGGCCCAGGAGGGGCCCGTAGAGTCACTAACAGGGTGTGCTTCTTGGAGTGGAGGCAGCCGCCAACTTAGCTGTCCTCAGAAACCAAGCAGAGAGGCCATTCTGGGGAAAGAAGCCAACCCAGCTGCCCAGGCCACTGACTGAACCCCCAACATAGGCTCGGGCTAGGCCTGGAGATGCCTTCTCTCCTGTGAGCAGCAAGTTCAAAGCCAGGCTCAGCCAAACCCCTAAGCATTCCTTACCTTCTCTGGGGCACCGTGAAATTTTGCATGAAGCCCTTCATCTAAAAAGGATTTTGTTCATGTCTGCTATGTGGGCATTGACTGGATTGGTAAGAGTGGGGGTTTTAGAGGGTTCGTTATCTAAAGACCTACTAGGGGCCTGGCCTGGACTGAAGCCTTGAGGAGGCGGTAGGGGGCCTGGAATCTGTGTGCAGTGGCTGAAGCCACCCTCCTGACCCCAACCTGGGCCTGCACTGGACCCCAGGCCTCAGGAGCCAAGCCATCTTTGCAGACACTTGGATTCTGTAACCTGACTATTTTGGGCAGCCCTGAGCTAGACTTGATTATGGCAAACTGAAATAGTTCCTTCCTCGATGTGGCTGGCTCTCCCCTCCAAATGAGCCTTTTGGAGACCCTTGGGGTTCTGTGGTGAGCACAACCCCCCATCATACTCTCCAGTTCTTCTGGCAGAAAAGGAAGAGCAGCCCAGGGAGCCTCCGTGCAGAGTGTGAGGTCCATGGGTCCTTGTGGACTGAGTGCCACGGGCAGCACAACGCCTCCCTCCAGGTATGGGCCCCGCCCCTTCCCTGTCCCCAGCTCCTTCCCCCTGGAGAAAGGCACAACAGGAATGGCCGGGTGAGGACACTTTGGGACTGTGCCCAGGGAATGACAATTCTGGGCTTCTCCCTACTCCCTGTGAGTGTCAGCCTGGGTGTGGGCCCCGGGAGGCCCCCGTCTTTCCCTAGTCCAAAGGCCACTAACAGCCCAGCAGCTGGGAGTATGTGGAGGGGGGTTCTTCTGCCAGGAGGTGCAGAACAAAGGAGGGCGGGTGGGAGAGAAGGAAGAGGCTGAGCTTAGTGCATATCCTGGCGCCTGAGTGCATCTCTGTCTGGGCAGGACTAGGCCACTGGGGCTGCCCTCAGCTTCCCCTACCGCGCAGCCTGCACCCTGGACGAGGCTCTGCAGAATAGCCTGTCTTCTTCGGCCCCTCCTGCTCCTGAGAGGCAAGTTTCCTATAGGACTTGAGTGAAATAGCACCAGGTTGCCAGGCTCCAGAGCAAGTCCCTATCAAGCTACTCCTGGCCGAGTCTCCCCTCAGGGCATTTGCCTTATCAGGGATGGGTGCTGTAAAACTTGCCAGTGGTGGGATTTCTGACCCAGAGTGCTGGGTGAGGGAGATGATTTGGGTCGGGGGCCCTTTGCAAGCCATTCAACTTGTCTCAGGTTGGCAGTGCTCCACTGCAGCGCTGGTCACTGGAGGGGCCGCGTGAGCTCAATGGGGCTCCAAGTGGTGGGAGCAGGGAGACAGGGAGCTCCTGGGGCATACAGTGTGGCCAAAGCAAGGGGGATCATCCAGCACTCAGAGCTGTTGGTGTGGGATGGTTCTGCCTTGGCGGTGATGAGTGCCTATCATGGGGACATCCAGGTGCAGTGAGAAGGCTGGGCAGGGATGGTGTGCACAAGGGGATTGTGGGAGCAAGGGTCTGGAGGTGGGAACATGCCAGGCAGGGGTAAGGACTAGTGAGCCACCCAGGGAAAATGTATACAAAGGTTGTGAACAATTAGGCGGGAGAGCTCTGGCCCTGAGCTCCATGCCTCCCCAAGCATTTGCTAACCGTTAGGGGTTGAATTGTGCCCCTACAAAAAGATATATGGAAGTGCTAATACCCCTCATTTGAATGTGACCTTATTTGGACATAGGGTATTTGCAGATTTAATTGAGTTAAGATGAGGCCATTGGGGTGGCCCTAATCCAGTTTGACTGAATTCTTGTAAGAAGAGGGGCACTTGGACACAGACACAGGTGCACATGAGGAACCCCGCATGAAGACACAGAGACAACAGACACAGAAGGAAGGTGGCCACGTGAAGATGGAGGCAGAGATTGGAGTTATGCTTCCACAGCCCAGAGTCACCAAACGCTGGAAGAGGCAAGAAAGGCTTCTCCCCTGGAGGCTTTGGAGGGAACATGGCCAACACCTTGATTTTGAACTTCCAGCCTCCAGAACTGCGAGAGAACACATTTCTGTTATTTTTAAGCCACCCAGTTTGCGATACATACTTTGTTATGGCAGCCGCAGGAGACTGCCACACCAGGCTGGCTCTGCTGCCTGGAACACCCTTCTGCCTGGTTCCTGCCAGTGAATCCTCTCACCACCTCCAGCCCCATCACCTGCTCCATGAGCCGGAGTTGAGTGCGATTTCTCTGTGTAACCTCATGCTGAGGCCTCGTCCAGTAGATCTGTAAGGTTTGCTGGCCAGCCTACATCCCTGCCTAGATTGTAAGCTCCTCGGGGCAGGGCCTGGCCTGCAGTAGGGCAACATAGACCTGGTCCACAGTGGGTGCTCAGTCAATGTGAGGTGGTAAATGGAGGAGTAGTCGAGAGTGCCAAGGCCCTCAGACTGGGATGAGCCATCTACTCCTCCACAGCCTGGCCTATCTGAGGTGGGCACAGAGCCAACCAAAGAGAGGTAACAGCACCATCCACACAGGCCATTTCCCAGCTCCTCCACTTTCTAGCCCCCTCCTGCCCTTATGTGAGTCTGAATGACTTGGGGAAATTCCTAACCTCCCCTTTCAATTGGGCCATTGGCCCTGTGAGTTTGCCACAACATAATTGCTCAGGTCCCTCCAACAAGGGGACTGTGTCTGTGGCTCGATGACTCATGCACACTGCTCCATCCCACAGCCTTGGGTGGGACCCAGGGCTGGGGTTAGTGCCAGCCAGAGCAGACTAGGAGCTTGGACATCCCGTTGCCCCAAGCCAGTCCCCAGGAACAGAGCGTACCCAAGGCTTTAGGACAAAAATCTGGAAGCAGGGAGGCAACTCTCACTTGAAGTGAGATCTGAGTGATAAAAAGGAAGAGACTGAGGAAACAGTGAGCTCAAAGGCCCTGAGGTAGGAATGAGCTTGGTATGATCAGGAACTGGAAAGAAGGCAGGGGAGGCTGGAACATGGTGAAAAGGGGGTCAGTGGGGCCCTAGCCAGTTTTGCTCAGTGAACAGAGTGTCCTGGGTTCGATTCCGGTCAAGGGCACATACCTCGGTTGCAGGCTGGCCCTGGTCGGGGTGTGTGCAGGAGGCAACCAATGGATATGTCTCTCTTACATCGATATTTCTCTCTGTGTGTCTCTCCCCCTTCCTTTCACTCTAAAAATCAAGGGAAACATAACCTCAGGTGGGAATTAACAAAAAACAAAAAAAGAGGCCAGTGGTAGGACCTGAGATTAGATTGAGTCCACCTGGATAACTGGGATAATCTCTCCATCTCAACATCCTTAAATCAATCCTCTCTGCAAAGCCTCTGTTGCTATATGTAAGTATAACATATTCCAGGTTCTGGGGAGCACAACATAGATATCCTGGGGGGACATTATTCTGTCTACCACAGTGTCTCTCTCATCCTTACCTTTCTCTCTCACGTTATTGCTACAATTCTGTTTTCCTATCTATCTACCTATATGATCTATTGACCTGTCATCTGGCCACAATTTATCTCTCTTCCTACCTCTTCATCAAGTCTCAACAAGTTATTTATCAATCTATTACTCCTCCATGGCTTTAATCTTTCAATTTGAAAATTGAATCCCCCCTCAGCCCTCTAGCTAATAAACTGACTTTTAAATTCAATTTCAATCCTGGCCGGTGTTGCTCAGTTGTTAGAGCATTTTCCTGTGCACTGAAATGTTTTGGGTTCCAATCCCGGTCAGGGCACATACCCAGGTTGTAGATTTAATCCCAAATTGGGGCACATGCAAGAAGCCAACTGGTCAATGTTTCTCTCTCTCTCCCTCTCCTTTCCTCTTTCTCTAGAACAAATGAAAAACATATCCTCAGGTGAGGATTCAAGAAAAGATACTTCAGTCTATCATTATGAATTATCAAGCTTCATATTTTCACATGTGTCATATATGTGAACATTCTTAATGTCTCCAAATAAATTAAGTAAATATTGAGTGCTTGCCATGTGTCCAATTCTATGTCATGTGGGTGAGATAAAAGACTGATGACACCCCCAGTAGCCATATTGGGTCCTTTTTCATCACCATCAATGCCATCTCTGCCAATCCATGCATACTTCCAATTTGTTATCCATATACGGACCATTTTTATATGGACTTTCCAGCCACATCTGGGCTGTTCTAGTCTGCCTTTTGCTTACTAGTCATCCTGTGTATGCCTAAATAATGTAGGCTCATATTAACTCAATCTTAGATCAAGTGTGGGTACAAAAGTATATCTGCTAGGCAAGCATCTTCTACATCAAGTAACAAATCCTAAAGTTAAATGGAAATTATTTTTAGGTTGACTGGGCAGGTAGCACAGAAGATGGGGCCTCCAGAGATGTGACATCTGGCATGAGTGGATACATGCAGACACACAACACACACACACACACACACACACACACACAACACACACACACACGTACACACACACACAAATGCACATGTGCACACACAAGCATATTTGTGCCCTCTCTTTTCCCTCTTCCCCCACATAGTGGCTCCTTCCTGACTCCCTCATTTCCTCCCCCACTCCCACCCCCAGGGCCAAAGCAGACACTTCAGCACTGACTCATGATCTCCCTCATCTTGTTTCCAGTCTAGGAATCTCACCTCCTCACCTTGGCTGTGAGGTCTTCTGAGGCAAGAATGATGCCTGTTCTTTCTTGGGCATGTCCTCCCAGCCTGGCCAGCCAGAGGCCTGGACACCTAAGAGCTGCTGGCCTTTCCTTGAACTCTGAGGGCTTCTGTGGAACAGAGAAGTAAGAGGTTAGATGCCCAATAATAGAGGCTCTCCAGAGAAGTCCCCCCTGCCCAACACAGTTCGCTCTGCCCCCCAAGGAATCTGCCTGTCTTGACCCAGCTGGTTGCCAGGGTAATGAGGGTTTTCTCCTTTGGTAGAACTCTCTTAGAGGAACTGCACTAGGTGGGTAATCTGCTTGGAGCTGGACTAGTGGGCATCAGCTCAACAAGAATGTCCTTGTTTCCAAGCATCTTCATTGCACAAGCATCCAGTGCCAATTCCTGTCCAAGCCTCTCCTTGGGGCTGGCTGGAAACCCAGCACATTTGGAAGCAGCTTGCCACCAGCCAGAGCTGCAGGTCCTGGATGTCCAGCAGTTACATACCCAAGGCCAGCCCAGGCTCACAAGTCACTTTGTCCACAGCCCTAAGGGAGGAACAGCTTGCTCCCCAGTGTCTGCAAAAGGCTCCCACACAACCACCTTGAACCCTGGAGCCCTTCCCAGTGGTGGGAGGCTGGACAAGGCCAGGACACCATTAAGGAATCCCTGACTGGGGTGAGGAATCTCGGGGCCAGCTGGCCTTGCTGCTTCTGGTTCCACACTGAGCCTGGATCCTATCCACTTACTATCCAAATCCAATGTATGCCCCTCTCCTGTCCTGTGGTATCCCAGGGCAGAGGCCTCATATAGCACATCTCTGTAGCCTGAAGCTAGCTCAGAACAACCATAGGAATTGTATGCAGAACAGATCTGCACCTATGCACAGCTCACACCAACATCCCTAGGCCCAGAGCCCAAGCCCAGGCCTATAGCAGTCTCCACCTCTCTTCCCCAGCTCAGAACCCTCACTTAGTAAGTTTCATTAACTGTTTAGAGCCCATCAGGTAATAAATTATCTCCTTATTTGCTCCCTAAAGGAGCCAGGCTGGGCCAGATATCCTCAAACTGAAGTGTTGGGAAGAAAAGGTGCTCCCCTGTCAGAGGAGGGAGCCCCCACAGGAGGCCATGCTACTCGGAAACTTCTCTCTTCCCACATGGTTCCCAGTCCCTGCCTGGCCCAAGCCTAAGTCCCAGCAGACCACAGGCCAAGTGGGGCTTTTCCATGCCTTGCTGGATCTCAGCCTCCATGAGAAGGCTCTGGAAGGACTAAGAATCTCAGGCTGGGCCAGCTAGACAAGCCCAGAGGGACATTGCCACTGGGGCCCAAAGAGGGGCAACAGGTGCCAGGCCACCCAGTCAGCACTTGGCTAAGCCAGAGGGCAGCCTTCTTGCCCCTGCCCTCCAGGATGGCACTCGAGCCCATCTTTGGGCTCAGGGAGCAAATCCTTCCACCCCAACAATGCTTCTATTCCAGGAGAAGTCTAAGCACCCGTGGGGCAACCAGCACTGCCCAAATGCAAAGGGCTTCTTGGGGCTCCAACAACCACAGTCAGCTCTTCCCTCCATCTCTATAGCCCCCACTCCAGCCCCTCACCCCTTCCCAGCCTCACTCCCCGACCTCCAACACAGGCAACCAACCAGTCATTAGTCTGATGGCTATCATTCCCAACACTTCGTTTTTTCTATGAAATTACATATCTCTGTGTGTCTGTGTTGAGATAAAAATGTAGACTTTTGTAGGTATTTTTTAAATGTGAATGAGATTATACTGTGCATATTAGCCAGAAACTTGCTTTATTATCAGGTGTACAATAAAATGATTCAATATTTGTGTATTCTGAAATGTGCTTTTTCACTTCACACTTTTATTAGGGCTCTTTGTACATCAGACACACAAAACAACACAACAATTCTTCTTTTTGTCTTCTTTTTACACGGGTTTATTTACCCCATTTTCTAGTGATGGACATTCAAACTGTTTCCAGTTTTTCACTGTTACAGTGATGTACTAACATTCTTAAACCTTCTTGTGCCATATCAGAGGGTCTCTCTACATAGATTCCTGGAAGTAGACTGAATGCTCTCATCTCCCCCTTCAACTTGGGGAACTTCAGGGCTCACTTTCACCCACGGGCAGCGTACTAGAATCTATTCTTGTACAAAGGGCAGTTCCCTCTTCAGGAAACACCGAGGACCAGCTCTTAGCACTGTTCTATACCCCACTGCACGGCTATGGACCTCACAGACATCACCATCTCCCTGGAACATCCTCACCCTCCATGTCACCTGAACTGCGTCTATGTGCAGGTCCATCGATGGCCTTCTCAAGAAACTCCCTAACTGTACCACCACAGCTCCCAAGATGGCTTGTTTTACCTTGACTACCTTCATATGCTTACGGAATTATCTTCCTAAATGGTCCTAAGTCCCTTGAAGACAAATCTGCCCTAAGATAGAGCCTTGTTTGTGTAGGGCTTGTTAAATGTGTGCTATTCTATATATAAAAGCCTAATATGCAAATTGTCCCCCTGGGCTGTTGTTCGACCAGGAGTTTGGGAGAATGGGGAGTTTGACCACTTGCTATGACGTGTGCTGACCATCAGGGGTGGCATGGAACATGGCGGGTGTCAGCGACAGTGGAGGTGCTGTAGGCCCCTATAGGCCCTGATGAGAACGAGACCACTGCGGGATGGTGGAGCAGGTGAGCAGGTGGGTGGCACCAGGCCAAGGCAGGTCTGAGCGGGGCCTGATCGCCCCCCCCCCCCCCAGACAGCGACCAATGGCAGTGGCAGGGGGTGGGACCACAACCCGGTATGGTGGAGCAGGTGAGGGGGCGGTGTCAGGCCAAGGCGGGGTGCCAGGCGGGGCTGCAGGGCTGTGAGGCACATATTCATGCACTGGGCCTCTAGTTTTTAATAAAACCAAGTTACCCTCAGTAAATGCATGGGAGCGGTCTCTGTAAGGTTGCTAGATTGGGGGGTGGGGTGAGGGGGAGGATTTGCTTTGATTTATCAGAAACCCTGGGAAAGGGTGAAAGGCTTTTGCTTGAACTGTTCAACTTGACTTGGAGCCAGTGCCTTTGGTTCTTGGTGGTTATTGGATTAGGCCAGGCCCCTCAGCTCCGAGTGGGGTGTCTCACACTTAGATTCTGGTCAAGGCTCTGACTTGGCTGGAGTTACTGTCTGCCGCCAGTTTCCGGGGAGGCATTTGGAGGCCCCAGGGATCTACATTGCCTTCTGCCATCTGTGGCCACTGGGCTGGGTCTGAGAGTCTGAGGAGAGACAGGTGGCCTGGCTGGCACATCATCCAGACATCTCCTGGTGCTGGTCCGTACCGTCCTAAACCAGTTGGCAAAGACTGCAGAGGGGTGCCTCTCCCAGGCATGCATTTATAGTGCACCACAGAAAGAGCCAAGGCTGGGTCCTGCCAGGGCAGTGTCTTCAGCCACAGATACTGTCTGGGCAGCTTTTCTCTCTATCCCAAACCCCTGCTGCAGCCCCTGCCTGGAGCCCAGGAGGCGGAAACTGCTGGATTAGTACTCTCTTGAATGCCAAAGTATGTGCTTTGCACAGAGCTTGCCATAGATAGGCAGCCAGCAAAAATTTACCAAATGACCAACAGAATGAATGTCTCTCTCCCTTAGAGGAGGCCACCTAATGCCATTGACCATATGTGAGAGGATAAGGACTGGATTCCAGAAACAGAGGAGACAGAAGAAAGTGTGAGCAAATCACACCTGCATCTGTGCAGTCTTCCCAGATTTCATGTTTTCCCTTCAGGATTCCCCCCCAGATGTCTACAGGCACTCCGATGCTAAGGGCAAGTGATCCAGTTTTCCTAACACTCTAAAACGGTGACATTTCAAGTGTGATTTGTGGCCAGCAGCATCAGCAGCACCTGAGAGCTTATTAGAAATGCAGATTCTCATGCCCGACTCTGGACCTAATGAATCAGAGTCTGTACTTGAATCAGATCCCAGGTAACTGTGTGCATGTTAACACTGGACAAGTACGACCTGAAGCAGCTAGTGATTAAACATAGGACTTCTCACTTGGCTGCTAAGATGTGGCAAACTACATTTGGGGCTTCTACCTACCTTGATGACTCAAATTATTGAGTCAGATATTTTCTGTATCCCCAGCCCTTGAATACTGTCTAGAACAAGCATGTCAAACTCAAAGGCTAACATGGGCCAAATAAACAAGGTTTAAATTTATGTGGGCTGCCAAAAAACAAAAGCTTCAATTTTCATAGAAACGTAGGTTTATTTTGATAGAGACATGCTGAATACAAAGGGCTGAAATAAATGTGTAATCGTTAACATAAAATAATAGAACATTTTAATAAAAATTAGTATTTTTTTTCTTGAACATTAACTTACCAGACATTGAATAACTGCACAAATTAATAAGCATACTGTAAGTAAACCTATTTTTCTTGTTCTCCGAAAGCGAAATATTTCCTATTGCGCACACCAAATAAGTCAGTACAAGACTAATGACATGGCAGGCAATCAGCTGCTAAAATATTTGCTGCTAAAATATCGGCTGCTAAAATATAGTATTAGTGGAGAGAAATGGTGCACCTGTGCGTAAGGCACGTAAGAATGAAAGAGGATTATAGTAATCAGTCATTAGCAAATATTGTAGTTCATTATTAATAATTATGTATAACAGGATATTGTAAAAATTAAGTTATGAAATTTTTTTGGAAATTTTTATTAAAACGTTTCTCACATACTGTTATATTGGCCAGGCTGCAAAAATATTCGTTGTGGGCCACATGCGGCCTGTGGGCCGCAAGTTTGACATGCCTGGTCTGGAACATAGTAGGGACTCAGTAAATATGCCATGAATAAATATTGAACAATTCTTGTGCTCTTTTTTCTATTTAACGTGTTCAGGGTATGCTGGACTTCTGTTTCTGGACATCAATTGCAAGTTATTAGAAGAATTTTTGTTTCTAGTGGAAGAACAGATATTGTTAAATGAGCAATTACTGAGTGCCAGGTCGATGCCATATCATGTGGATAAGTTCTCAGTCTTTTACGAAGTATGGTTCAAGGCCAAGGGCATCAAACATGATCAGATGCTTGTTTAAAAATGTAGATCCCTGGGCCCTGCTCCAGACCTGCCCATTGAGAACCTTTGGAGATGAGACCCAGAAGTCTGCATTTTTAAAAAATATATATCTTATTGATTTTTTTACAGAGAGGAAGGGAGAGAGATAGAGAGTTAGAAACATCAACGAGAGAGAAACATCCATCAGCTGCCTCCTGCACACCTCCTACTGGGGATGTGCCTGCAACCAAGGTACATGCCCTTGACCGGAATCGAACCTGGGACCTTTCAGTCCGCAGGCCGACGCTCTATCCACTGAGCAAAACTGGTTAGGGCAGAAGTCTGCATTTTTTTAAAAAGATATATTTTATTGAGTTTTTACAGAGAGGAAAGGAGAGAGATAGAGAGTTAGAAACATCGATGAGAGAGAAACATCGACGAGCTGCCTCCTGCACACTCCCCACTGGGGATGTGCCCGCAACCAAGGTACATGCCCTTGACCAGAATCGAACCTGGGACCTTTCAGTCCGCAGGCTGACGCTCTATCCACTGAGCCAAACCGGTTTCGGCCAGAAGTCTGCATTTTTAACAAACATCCCAGGCACACTAAAGTTTGGAAATTATTGCATCCCTAGTTTACAAAGGAAACTAAGGAACAGAGAGATTAACTGACTTGTGCAAAATCACAGAGTAGGTGAATGGTGAGATAGGCCTCAAACCCAAGACTGCCCAAATCCAGAATCCACAGTTTTAACCACATTGTCTATTATTATGCTGGAAAAACTGATGCCCAGGCTGACTGTGTATATTTAACCATGTATATCATTTTGTGTGTATCTCACATTTTCCCAATGTTTGCTATATCATTCTTGTGGAGTCTTGGAAGGCAGTGAATGTGTTTTATTTTTCTCAGCGTCTGCAGCATCCATTACCATGCATAGAACCTGGGAGATCCTCAACAAAAGTCGTTTGGATTGAATTTCTACAGATACATAGTTATCCATCCGTATAAACATAGATACTCAGAGGACATCTCATTTTCAGGTAGACTCTTAAAACAAGCTATAACAACTGTAAACTTTCCTGCCTTCTCTTGAACCCACTCCATCAAACTTTTGCTCATGTCATTCATTGATATAGCTATTGTCAAGATCACCAGGAACTTCAACCTGGATGAACCTAATGATCAATAATTGTTGGCCCTTATCTCACCTGACTCCTTGGCAGCTTTGGACATTGAACCTTTTCTTCCTCCTGAAACTCTTCATTTGGCTTCTAACCTCTCTGGATTCTCCTCCTCCTCCTCCTCTTCCTCCTCCTCCTTCTTTCATGCCCCCCCCCCCATTTTGTTATTGTGGTTAAATAGACAGCATAAATTGTATTACTGTAACTATTTTTAAGTGTGCAGTTGTGATATTAAATATATTCACATTATTGTGCAACCATGACTACCATTCATCTTCAGAACTCTTTCATCTTGCAAAACTGAAACTGGACTCATTAAACAATAATTCCCCATTTCCCCCTCTCTCCAGCCCCTGGCAACCACATTCTACTTTCTGTCTCTATGAATGTCACCACTCTAGATATCTCATACAAGGGGAATCACACAGTATTTATGTTTTCGTGACTGGCTTGTTTCATTTAGCGTAAGAACCTCAAGGTTCATTAATGCTGTAGCACATTGCAGAATTTCCTTCCTTTTTAAAGATGAATAATATTCCATTGGATGTACATACCACATTTTGCTCATCCATTCATCCATCAAATGGACACCAGGGTTGCTTCCACATTTTAGCTATTGTGAATAATGCTGTGAGTATGCGTGTACAGATATCTCTTCAAGATTCTGCTTTCAATTTTGGGGGGAATGTATCCAGAAATGGAGTTGCTGGAACATAGGTAATTCTATTTTTTAATTTTTTGAGGAATGGCTGTACTATTTTACATTCCCACCAATAATACACAAGGGTTCTAATTTCTCCACATTCTCATAAACTCTTGTTTTCTGTGTTTTTGTTTTGCTTTATTTGTTTGTTATTATCTTAGCCATCCTGAGTATGAGGTGGTATCACACTGTAGTTTTGATTTGCATTTACCTAGTGGTTAGTAATGTTGAGTATCTTTTTGTGTGCTTATTGGCCGTTTGTATCTCTTCCTTGGAGAAATGTCTGGATACTTCTTTTTTAACATCTTGCTGATTCCTCCTAACTTTGCAGTGCCCAAGGGTACTATCCGTGGACCACTTCTTTTTCTTCTTTTAAAATATATTTTTATTGATTTCAGAGAGGAAGGGAGAAAGAGAGAGAGATAGAAACATCATTGATGAGAATCATTCATTGGCTGCCTCCTGCATGCCCCCTACTGGGGATTGAGCCTGCAACCTGGGCATGTGCCCTTGACTAGAATCGAACCCAGGATCCTTCAGTCCGCAGGCTGACGCTCTATCCACTGAGCCAAACCAGCTAGGGAACCACTTCTTTTTCTACACTCACTTCCTTAGTGACTCAAACAGCCTTATATCTTTAAATATCATCTACCTACTGACCACTATCAAATGACATCTTCAGCCCAGACCTTGCCCTTGAGCTGAGGCTACCATTTCTAGCTGCCTACCGGATGGCTGCACTTAGATGTCTAATGGTATCTCAAGTTTATCATGTCCAACACTGAACTCCTTATCTTCCCCCAAAACCTACTTCTTCCACAGTTTCCCCCATCTCGGTTACTGACAGCTCCATCTTTCCACTGGCACAAGGCAAACCTCTTGTCCTCATCCTTGACTTCTGGTTTTCTCACACCCCATCAACAAATCCTATCAGAGCCATCCTCAAAATATACAGAATTTGACCACTTCCATTGCTACCAGCATAGTCCAAGTTAACATCAGCTTTTACCTGATTTACTTCCGTGACCTCCTCACTGGTCTTCCTGTTTCAGCTTTTCCTCCTTCCGTCTGTCTTCCATCCAGCAGCAGAGTAACCCTTAAAATCCGGTAGCACATCATGCCACTCTTCTGCTCAAAACTGTTCACATTACTCCCAGAAAAGCCGGGTTTCTAATGATGTCCTCTATAACTCTTCTTTGTACGGGTACATATTAAGTACATTCTCGCCTTGGGGCTTTTGCACCTGCTGGTCTCTCAGTAGACACAGTGGCTCTCAACCTTTTCTTTTGTGCCATGGACTCCTTCTGAGTATAACATCTTCAAAGCCATAAAATAAGTTCTGTAAATAATAAAGAAAACTATATTGACATACAAATCTCAAACTATTTTAAAATGTGTAATATAGTACTTTATGTTTCTTATTAACTCATTAAGTTATAAGAGCTAGCAGCATTTTGAAGTAGTGATGAGTATAGTGATATTTTAGATATTTTCGACAACTATAATGTGATATGAAAATATCTGATTTCTACTAGCAACAATGTCACAGGTGCTGCTACGATCACTGTGATTTGCTGTCTGCATTCATAATTGAAGAGCATGCTGAATTTTAATTAGTGAAAATAAAGATATATGTGTATTTTCCCTTCTAAGATCAAGACTCCCTGAATTTTATACACAGACCTCTGGAGGGGAGGGGTATGTGTGGACTCCAGTTAAGAACCCTGAGCTTAGGTAGCTCTTTCCCCATAAATCTCATAGCTCACGCCTTCACCTCCTTTTACTCAAAAGCCACCTTCTCAGTGAGTTCTTTCCTGAGGACTCTAAATTGCATCCCCACGTTCCCTTATCTCCCTTTCGCACTTAATTTTTCTCCACAGCACTACCTTCAAACATGACATATAGTTTTTTACTTTCTTTTTTTTTTATAGCAAGTTCTTATTTTTTTTTCTTTTAAATATATTTTTATTGATTTCAGAGAGGAAGGAAGAGGGAGAGAGAGAGATGGAAACATCAACAATGAGAGAGAATCATTGATCGGCTGCCTCCTGCACACCTCCTACTGGGGATCGAGCCAGCAACCCAGGCATGTGCCCTTGACTGGAATCAAACCCGGGACCCTTTGGTCCACAGGCCGATGCTCTATCCACTGAGCCAAACCAGCTAGGGCTATTTTTTTTTTTTACTTTCTAAGCAAGTTGTATAACCCTAACCAGTTTTGCTCAATGGATAGAGCTTCAGCCTGAGGACTGAAGGGTTCCAGGTTCAATTCCATTCAAGGGCACATGCCCAGGTTGTGGGCTCAATTCCCAGAAGGGCGCATGCAGAAGGCAGCCGATCAGTGATTCTCATCATTGATGTTTCTATCTCTCTCTCTCAGTACCCCTTCCTCTCTGAAATCAATAAAAAATATACATATATTTAAAAAATAAATAAATTGTGTATCTCCTTTTACTAGAAAGTTCCATGAGAGCAGGCTTTTTTGTCTGCCATTGTAGCGCTGTGTCCCCAGCACCTAGAATGGTACCTGGCATCCAGAAAGCACTCAATAAATATTTGTTGGGGGAAAAAGAGTGATTATATCTCTAAGAACTCTGTTTCTTCTTATTTTTTTTTTCTGTAAAAAGTTAATGATTTGTGAGACTTTTAGCAAACATTAAAAAGTTATAATTAGCTTTGTGGCTATCATTCTGTTAACATTTCCAAGGTTAACCTTAAACAGCAGAGCACTGTAGGAACCCAAGGATTCTGATGGAGCTTCCAGTCCTAAACAAGCAGTAGCTTCCAAGGACGTTTTAGGGGACATGGGTCATACCCAGACTCAGGGAATCACTTCAGAATCAAGGTGCTGCACATAAGATTCTTTCTTACCTGCTGTACAGCAATCAGGCCCCCATCCTCAATCAAACCATTAATGCTAATTCTGTTTATCTCTGGCAGTGTGGCAAATGGAAAGCACATAGGCTTCACGGTCAGCTGGACTAGGTGCCAATTCTGCTACCACTTGCTAGCCCGCCTGATTGTTGGTAAGTTACTAAACCTCTCAGAAAAGGTAAGATGGGTTTTTGTGAGGCTGAAATGGGATGGCATATACAGTATACAGCACAGATAGGGCACTGTATAAATGGTCATTCCCTCCCTCTTCCATATCTCTAGGTCATTTTTTAAAAATATGTTTTTATTGATTTCAGAGAGGAAAGGAGAGGGAGAGAACAACAGAAATATCAATGATGAGAGAGAATCAATGATTGGCTGCCGCCCGCACACCCCCAACTGGGGATCGGACCCATAACCCAGGCCTTGATCAGAATCAAACCCAGGACCCTTCAGTCCACAGGCCCACGCTCTACCCACTGAGCCAAACCAGCTAGGGCTCTCTAGGTCATTTTTTATTTTTTAAAAAATATATTTTATTGATTTTTTTACGGAGAGGAAGGGAAAGGGATAGAGAGTTAGAAACATCAATGGGAGAGAAACATCGATCAGCTGCCTCTTGCACACTCCCTACTGGGGATGTGCCCGCAACCAAGGTACATGCCCTTGACCAGAATCGAACCTGGGACCTTTCAGTCTGCAGGCTGACGCTCTATCCACTGAGCCAAACCAGCTAGGGCTCTAGGTCATTTTTTAAGTGCTTGCCAAGGTTTGTGGGATCCTGATGGCCAAGAGCATGTCCAGTCCTCTCCTGCATGTAAACCCTCTGCAACTAGACCTAACCAGAGCAGTCCCCTTGGACTGTGCCACTGTAAATCGGTGCCTTCCCTCCCACCTCAGATGTGTGGCTGAGACTGACATCTGGACCTTGGTCACAAAGCCCACCATCTGTCACAGCTTCTTCTGGCTTTCCCTTTTGCCGACACTGGGAGATCTTGTATATGTCCTCATAGAGGGTAAGACACAAATCACTGTCCCCAGTTTTTTAGCATTAAGAGCTTTTAGAGGGCTCATTCACCCTTCCAAAAGGTAGGCACCAGGGAAAGTGCTAATGTGCACTGTGCACTCTGAGCCAGGCCCTGCTTTACACACATAGCATGTATGTGTACATATATACATATATGTACACATATCCACATGTGTATATATGTACACATGGCCTTAGGAACCCTGCCACCACTCCATTCCACAGAAGAGGAAAAAGAGAACCAGAGAGATGAATTCACTTGCCCACATCAAGCAGCTTCTGAACTGAAGGGTCAGGATTAGAACCCAAGTATTTAACCATTTTTTTACACGCCCACAGCCTATCACTGTCGCTGACTCGGGCTTTGGCAAATCCTGCTAACTGACCACTGAGAGCTAAAGCTAAGTGGGAGGTGATACACAGACTGTCAATCTTGCCAGACCAGCCCTCCCAGACTTTGTGAATGAAGGAGAAATATTGAACTGACTCCCTTGAGCTCCTGTTTCTTTCTTGTTGCAAAAGTGCTTATTTCAGCATCCATCATCTCCCTCTTTGTTGTGTAGACAATCAGTCCCGTCAGAAGATTTGTGCTGTTATGAGTTTATTATTAGATTTATTTCTCCTATAAGAAATGTGCTCACAACATCCCATTGGGTAATCTTTTTAATTGTGACATAAATGTCACCTTATGTAAATTGAATATTTATCTTACCCTGGTCGGGGGCAGAGGGGGAAAAAAGAATAAACAACCTTCAGTCTTGGAGAGGGAAGGTGGTTGCTGGCCCACTACTCATCCATGTGCCTTCAGAGCCAAAGGTGAGCTGAAAAAATTATTGGATTATCTTTGAGGGGCCCCCAAACGGTAGGGTGAAGAAAAGTTGGCCATGATGCTTTGGGGATGTTGGGCCAGGCTCCCAGGTCTCCCTTCCCAAATCCCGCCCGAGACCTGACCACCTCCTCCCCAGCTGGGAGCATCGGGAGAAGGCTGCAGCTTGCCTCTCACTCCTCCCCATCCAGGAGGCAAGCCGGGCTCCTTCCTCGAGAGAAGGTGAGCGCGGCGGGCACTATGGGTTGAGTGGGTGTGGCCCGCGGCTCTGGGAACCGACCCAAGGCCCCGCCACCGCTCGCAAGCCGCCCCACAGTCCGCCTGCCTGGCGAGCACAAGCTCTTCTTCCAGAAACTGCGAGGATCCGAGCGCACTGTTTGTGCACCACAAGGTCAAGTCGGGAAGTGGAGCCGGAGGAGGAGGGGCGAGGAGGCGAAGGGTGGGGAGAGGGGCGCCCTGCTTCCTCGCCAAGTGCCAACCCTTGGAAGTTGCCCCTCGGTTTTTAACCCTTTATGGGGAATGGGAAGGACAAGCAAGGGGAAGGGGATACCCCGGGGCAAACTCCTCTAGGGCCAGGACCTGCAGCCACCCACCCACCCACCCATCACTACGTTCCCCACCCCCGGAAATGCGGGGCAGAGCTGGGTGCCAGGAGGCACCCGGGCGGGAGGAGGGGGCGATGAGCCCGAGAGGGACCCTCTATGGACTGCCCCTCCTTTCTAGAGGTCGCCCACAATTTCAAGTTTTCCCCTCCCGGGATGGTAGTTTCCATCTGCTGGGGGTGGGGGGGGAGGGCCGCACCCCCCTCCCCCAGACCCGCGCGCGCCCTCCCCTCCGCTCCTGCCAGCACTTTCTGCTCACTTCTGGCTGTAAAACGCCACGCGATTTATTCGATTCGCATTTTAAATCAGCGATCCAGGAGCAGGGCCTAGGGCGGGGGTCTTCCAGGGCTGGAGCCCCGGGAGGCGGGGTGCTCCATGCAAACCTCGTTCCCTCCGCGAGTGTCGCCTTCAGGCTATTTGCAAAGAAACGTCTTTTTGACGCAGGGAGAAATGGCAAATTTTAAGTACGTCATTAATATGGCGCCAAAAGATTTTTTTAAGTATAAGCTTGCCTTTTTTTTTTTTTAAAGGTTGCGGGGGGCACCGCCCGGGTCTGGGGCGAGAAGGGGGCGGGGTGTGAGCAGAAAGTGTGAGTGAGAGAGTGGAGGGGCGGGGTATGTGGGTGAGTGTGTGAAGTGTGAGCAGACCTGATGGGACTTGCTCGGGCGCAGCCGCCGCTCAGGCCCGGCCCTGGGGACAGGGCGGGCTGGGGGCGCCCCAGAGTCCGCGGGGAGTCCGGGCTCGAGGTGCAGGCAGGCTGGCAGCCCGGCAGGGCACCCTCCCTCCTGCGGCCTGCAACGCTACCTGGACCCGTTTCTTAAGCCAAACAACTGGGCGCAGGGGGGTGGGGGGTGGCGGGCTACGGAGGGGGGTTGTCAGGAGTGGAGCTCGGACTGAATAAGAAAAAAGTGGCTACTCCCCCTCCCTTGCTCCTCCCGCCCGCCCCCAACCACCCCACCCCCACCCCAACACATTTTTTTTTTTTCTAAAGAGATCACAAGGAAGTCTTGGTTTAAAAAGAAACAGAAACATACACAGGGGGGTTGGTGAATGGTCCCGACCGCGGCCATCGCAGTTGGAAGCTATTTTTTGGTGGGGGTGAGTAGTGTCCATGGAGTTACTTTGCGCCCACTGCTAGAAGGCAAGGGCTCGGGTCCCTCGGGCTGAACCGCCCCTGGCAGAGGCGCGGGGCCGGGGACGCCGCGGGCCCCGTCGCCTCCCTCGCCGCGACCCCGGATGGATGCGCGCCCCCCGCCCGCCCGCGCCGGCCCCTGGAGCTCCGGATTTCGGGAGCATCCTTCCCGCGCCGGTCCCCGCCGCGGCGCGTAGCCGAGGGCAGCGCCCCTCGGAAGGGCACCACGGAGCAAGGTAAGATCCAGCCCCCAGCGATGGGCCCTGCGCATCTCCACGGCGTTATTTTGTGTTTTTGCAACAGATCTGCCAGCGCTCCTCGCTCTGTCTCTAGCTCGCTCGCTCCCTCTCTCTCCTGCTGGCTGCCTGTTCTAGGAAGCCAGCGCGCGGGGGGAGGGGGGATGCACAGCACAGGGAAGAGAGATTGCGCATGTTGGTCAGTCGTGTTTTAAAGAGTACATTGCGGGGAGGCTGAGAGGGGCGCATGCTACAACAACTTTTGGAAGGGTGAGTTTGGCGACCTTCTTTATTAATGACTGCGGCAAAGAGCCCCCGGGCAGGCTAGGGGGCGCGGGCGGGCGGGGGCGCGCAGGGGCTGCAACTTGCCCCGCGGCTCGAGCTGGGCGGAGGGGCTGCAGCGGGAGACCTGTGCCAAGGGGAGATCGTGCGGCCGGGTACGAGGGTTCGGAGAACCCAGAGTTAACTGCCCTCCTGTCGCCCCGAGTTTCATTTTGTTGGTACGCAGCATGTCCGGGCGACGAACCGGGTTGAGCCGGTGCACATGACCCCGCGCTGGGCTCACGTGCAGCCAGCCGGGTCCCAGACACCTTCCGGGGGCCACTGCCTCCGCCCTGTCGCCCCCTCTCCGGGCTAGGTGCACGCGGGCGCTGCACGCGGGGGCAGCGTGCTCAGCTCCCGGGCGCTGAGGCTCTGCACAAATTAAACACAGTTATTTGGAGGGGTGGGGGACGTCCTTTCCAGGTGAGTGTAGAGGGTGCGCAGCCCCGGCACCCGGGGAGCGGGCTGGGTCGGGGGCAGCTGCCTCCTCCAGGGCTGCGCGGGAGTCCGGCGGGGGAGAAGCGCTGAGAGAGTGGAAATGTACCCGCGGCGGCCGGAGCCGCGGGTGCGCGCCCGCGGGGCGACGGCAGGGGGCGTGGCCCTTGTTTACCTTCTCCCAACTCAGCGGGTTCGCGTCCCGCTCTGGGGGTAGGTTCTGCAGTCCCCGGCTCTCCGCCTCCGCCCCTGCGCCCTGGGTGGTACCGGGAAGACGTAGGCTAGTGGCAGTCCCAGCCTGGACTCTCATACCCGACCCCCAAATGAGTGACACTGCAGCCCCCGCCCCCACCAAGCACCGCTGCAGTCGCTCTCCCTGTTCCCCGGCCCGGCCCCGCCCCCCAGGCAGTGGCATCTTCCCGGCCTCACCTCCTTCCTCTCTTCCTCTCTCCCTCCCTTCTTCCCACCCACTCGCCTGCGCCTGCGGAGCGGCTCCCTCCCGCCTCTTCCCCGCCTGTGTGCAGACTTGTGGCTCCCTCCGGTCCCTTCCCGCCTATCCCTGGGCCCTGAGACACCCTCTTCTCCAGGCCAAGGGATGAGACAGGGGTCAGCTACGCGATTAGTCAGAAGATGGGGATGTCAGCAAGACAGACAGGATGGCTTCACTGTACCATCCAGAGGCCTAAGACCCCCTCTCCCGCCACACACACACACACACACACACACACACACACACACACACACACACACTTCCCCACAACTGCTCACTCCACAAGGGGCGCGGGGCCCATAACCGCTTTACCCAATCCCTACCCCCAGCCCCGGGCGTCCAGTCCACCTCCCGTCGCCACCCCCGGCCTGAACCGCCTCTTGCCCTTCCTTTGCCTGGGCCAGAGCCCCCCGCAGCCACCTCCGGCTCCTCCTCCCGGCTCCCGCGGTCGGAATCACGCCGGCGCGCCTCCAGCCTGCGGTCCCGTGGACTGCCTCCAGGGGCGGACTGGAGGCGCGTGCCATCCCTACCCCCACCCCCAACCTCCTAAGACTGCCACCCGCCAGGGCACTTGACTTTTTATATTTTTCTTACTATCTTCGCCGCAAGTTTCATGCCCAGGGCTGGTGGGAGCGGGAAGAGCCATGTTTCCCTTTGCCCAGTGCCAAGGGCACACTGCAGCCCTCTGGTCTCTGCAGATTTCCAAACCTTGCCCCTGCACTTAGCACCGCCGCCCCCCTCCCCCTGCTCATCTGCAGGATTCAGAGACAAAGTTTCACCCGCAGGTTGAGTTTGCAGGGGATCATCAGGGGGCATCATGTTTGCACTCAGCATTGCCAAAGGGATGGGGAGGGGCTGAGTGGCAAGCCTGACCTGCCATCTCACCTTTGCTGGTAGGGGAGGAGCCCTGCGCTTTGAGCCCAGGCAAGCTGTCAGGAGGTCCCCTTAAGGGTTCTGTTTGCAAACTGATTCCTGGGCCCTGGTGGTGGTAGGGCCACCTGCGCCCTCCTCCCAGAGTAGCATTAACTCCCTTCACTGGTAGAATTCCCAGTAGGACATTTGGCAAATGGAGCGGCCTGGGAACTGCCAACCAGGCCTGGCCCTGTTTCCTGGGTTCCCAGGGTGCTGGCTTCTCCCCTACCCTTACTTCCTTGCTCACCTTAGGGCCCCAAGTGAAGTGCCATCCCTTCTGTCCCATCTTCCTGGGACAGGTTGGGACTGGCGGAGCCATCTAACAAGCAGAGGAGGAAAATAACAACAGAATAACTGTAAGGGGAAGGAATGAGTAATAAAGCCGACCCAGGCAGGGAGGAGGGCTTTCATGTTTAAGAGTTGCTATTTGCTTTTTAGGTCACAGGCTGCAAAAACAGGCTTTGATCCGAAGTGGGCGAATAATTTATTGAGAAAGTTTGCATGGTAGAAAAAAAGAATGTTTGTTTGATCTGGAGCCCTCTCAGTTGTCCCAAGTGCTGTTGGCTGTTGTTTAGAGTGGAAAAGCATTTGGTTCCACAGCAAATGCCTCACAGAGGGAAGTCTTTGCCCCAGGCAGCAGGACTTGCAGTGAATGTTGGATTTGAAGCTCTTTGGCCAAGGGTCTCCCCAGCACTTTTGGAGATGAAGTGTTTAAGGATAAAGTTGTTTGGGCTTGACATGCAGCAAATATTTCCCATCCAACATGCTTTTCCTTTCCCTAAGTTGCCTGGCTAAATAGCCAGTAATACTAATCTAAAACGCTCTCATAAATCTCCACTTAGCTTTCATTGGCAGGTGAAGTGGGACTGCTGGTCCCCAGCCCCAGGTGCCCCCCAGAGTCAAGGTTAGGCATTTGACATTGACTTCCATGTCCTTGAAGTTGGGGGCAGGGTGTCCTGGTTAACTGGTGTACCTGTTAACAGGGAGGTAGTTGTCTTATACCCAAGACTCAGGTCAGAGGCTTCCCGTCCAAATTCTTCATAGTTCATCCGGCAGGCTCTTTGTGGGCCTCAAAATTCTCTAAGGGAAGACCAGGTCAGAGTTGTGAGGAGGGGAGTACTTCTGGCTTTCTCTGCCCTCCTAGGACCCTTACCATGTGGCTCAAAGCTTAGGAACCCAGGAAGGTGCCCATAGGAATCTGGAGGACCCCAGCCACACTCAGGAGTTGTAGGCCTGTGTACTGTAGCCCAGTGGGATGGGGTATACCATCTGGAATCAGAAAGTTTCTGTGACTGAGTTCCTTTATGTACCAATAGGGTTAATAATAGTACCTATCTCATGGTGGGTACGTGGATTAAGCAATGTTGCATAGAGAAGACTAAACCCAAAGCCAGGCATGTGGTAAACACTTGATTAGTATTAGTCACTCTTACTATTATTATTAATGACCTGGACAGGGTCCAAATGCAGCTTTGACCTTTGATCTCTCCCCTTTAGGGTAGGCTGAAGAGCCAACTCCCTTCTCTGAAGAAGGGATCAGAAGGACCCTGCAGTTGCCAATGGGCAACCATCTGTGGGAGCAAGTGGACTGAGCTTTGCCCTCTCTGAGGTGGAGAGTAGGGTGAGAGGTGCTGAAGGACAAATAGACAAAGCCCCTTTCATTCTCCCAGGATCCCCTTGGTATGTGCCCAGAACTGGGTCTGGAGGGTGGGTGTGGGCAGCATGTTCTAGGGGAGCTGGGTGCACTCTGGGACACTTGGAATTGCAGGTGGGCACTGATGGGTGTCGAAGGAGAGTCCAGGCTTCCCTGTGCTTGGAGAAGCAAGTTTGAGGATCTGTGTGCACAAAATCATTTTTGTAACGGCAATTACTGTCCCTGAGAAGGCATTAAAGTTAATGAGAGATAGGAAAGAGTGGGGCTCTGACCCCCGTTTAAAGCCATTTAAGAGTATGCAGTTCTTGTTTTCTGAATGTCTGGCCTTCCCAACACAAGGAGGCTCTGAGGACAGGTTTTCCAGCCGAAATATCATTAAATTGTATTAGCATCTTATTACACACACGCCTTAGTGGTCTGCCTCAGACAGGGAGAGTTTTTGTTTCTCTTTGAGAGATTGTGTCTGGAATGGTAAATTGCCTGCTTGAAAGCCTCCCCCGCTCCCCTTTTTTTAAGGAGGAAGACCAAATCCTGCTGTGTGTGGTGGCTGTCAGGGCAGGCCTGGTGGCCCCCGAGAGGAGAGGCTGGAGGCCAGGTTGGGGTGTTTTAACTGCCCAGGGAGCGGCTGCAGTAGCCGGCCTGAAAGGCCCACTGTTCCAGGGTCAGCTGGAAGGGCGTTAATGGAAGCCCAGGGTGTTTATTTGAGTTTATTTGCAGAGAAGTCTTTAAAGGGGGCTGGCACTGGGCATTGATGTTTCAAGTCCAGACCCAAGGCCCCCACTAAGACCAGTGACTAGTGCTGCCAAGAAAACATCTGCCACCAAATTGCTGCCCTATTACTAAGTTGACATTGATCATTAGCCAGGAGCCCAGCCAAATAAAGAGTCCTGGAAAACGTGTGAGGCTAAGATGGGGAAGAGGGCTGTGAAAACAGGACGAATCTTGGGCTGGGGTGTTTGCTCCTGTAAGCGACAGGCAGGCCCGCTGGGCCCGACGGTCCCCACACTTCCAGAGGGAGGGGACATGAACACACTCAGCACTCTGCACGTATCGAGCCCCTATTCTGTGCTGAATGCTATGCACGGAGGGCATGGGGGCCCAGCAGCGATCCGGACAGGCTTACTTTCATGGAACATATATTCTGGAGGAGAAGGATGCTGGACAAGTAGATTGGCAAACACAAATTATGATGGATGCTCTGAAGACGCTAAATAACAGGATGGTAAGCTTTCTTTAGATAAGGCACCCTGCATATGTGACATTTAAGCTGAAACTTGAAAAATGAAAAGTCAGACATGCATAGGCTGCATAGACCATTACACGGCAGAGGGTACAGGCTGTGTACAGGTCTCAAAGCATGGGCTGTCAGGCTTGCTTCAGGGAATGAAAGGAGGCCGGTGTGGCTGGAAAATGGTGGAGCAGGGCTAGTGGTCGATAGGAACTTGTTGAGTTAGGCAGATCATGTGGGGTCTTGTGGTGAGGAGCTTGAGTTGTATCCTTTGGTCAGTCGGAAGCCTTGGAAAGGTTTTAAATAGGAACGTTTAAAATGTATACGTTATAATTTCTTTTATTTTAAAATTTTATTGATTTTAGAGGAATGGAGAGGGAGAGAGAGCGAGAGCGAGAAACATTGATCAGGTTGCCTGCTGTATGCACCCTAACTGGTAATCAGACCAGCAACCTGGGTATGTGCCCTGACTGGCATTCGAACTGGCAGCCTGTCGGTGCACAGGATGATGCCCACCAACCAACTGAGCCACACTGCCAGAGCCCGGTTTATACTTTTTAAAGATCATTTTGGCTACTGTGTGGATCCCGGATTATGAGGTTAGCAATAGTAGAAGCTGGGAGACACATGAGGAGTCCAGGCAAGAGATGAGATGGCTTGGACCCGTTTGGTAGCAGTAGACATGGGGGAAAGGTGGGGGGATTCATGGTGTGTTCTGGAGGGAGAGCCCACCTGCCGCGGGTTGCTGAGAGGCTGTGGGCTGCTGCTTCACTGAGGCGACCCTGTGACACCCACACTCCCAAAGGCGAGCTTCCTATCTGTGTCTCCATGCTGGGGGCAGTGTGGGAGGTGCAAATGGAAGGAAAAATGACCCTTTCATTCCTACAGTCTCCTTTGTAGGTGGGGTTTCAGGGGTACTTCTGTCTCCAAAAGAAAGCGCCTTGTGACCCTGAGGTATTCTCCCAGAGCAGACCTTGCTTTGGGGGACACTGGAGGGGCCAGTGGAGAGGGAAAACCCAGAGGCCAAGATCAAGTCTCAGCACCCCCAAACCCCACCTGCATTTGCAGTCTTAGACTTCAACTTTGGTGAAGGAGTCTTCCCTGTACCCCTTGCTGGGGTAGAGAGGGGGGCCCAGGGGGCAAGGGGCTGTCCCACAGGGGAGCCCAGGCCCCACTGGGGCTTCATTAGCCACGGGCAGTGGAGGCTCACCTGAGGCAGGGAGGCCTTTGCAACAGACATGGTTCAAAGGGAGGAAGCTTCACTTACAAACTGACTATCCTCTGAAGCCTAGTTATTATTTCAATTAAACCACCACAAAATCTGCACCCTTAATAACACCCTGCCCAGGAGGACTCCGGGATGTTCCACAGAGGGCAGGTTGGACAGGGACCTGGGTGAGGGCGGGGTGCCAGCCCGCATCCTGGCAGGTCCTGGGCAGCAGGGAACGGCATTCGGAGAAGGGTGCCGGCAGTTGGGTCCTGTCACAGAGGACCTTCCTTGTTGTACAGGGTCACCGCTCCCTCTGAGGACCCCGTCAGGTGGGCACTGGTAGGAGGGTTCTCCACCTGGCCCAAGGCTGCATGGTATTAATAACTAGCATCTATGTGGAGAGCCAAGGGCTTTATGCTGCTCTCATTTCTTCTCACCAGCTGATTCTGGCCCACAGATGTATTTAGTTTGGCCTCCTGAAAGTGTTTTTAAAATCCTGAATCAGCTGCCAACGTTTTCAGTTTAGGAGATTTATGTAAAAACGCGGACCCAGTTGTCTTTCCCCTGGTCCCTGGTCTAGTAGGGGCTGTGGCTTTTAGGCTATGGGAGAGCCTGGCTTGGAAGTGACCTCTTTGCTAGAAATGAAGAGAAATGCAATTCCTGGACAGCCCATTGCAGGGGGAAACAGGTGAATGCAATTCTAGTACCTCCCTTTGACTTCTACCCGCCTGTGATAGGGCTGGGTTAGCAAGATGTAGGTTAGAGGGCTTCGTTTAAAGTCACCCTCAGACCCCAGAGGACAGCGAGGATGGGTGGCTGCAGGTGGTAGAGCGTTATTGCACTAGGCTGCACGGAGGCAGAGATATCTAAAGATTGTTCATGGTCTCCTGAATCAGACAGACTTCTTAAAGCACTGCAATCCAGGGCAAACCACTGAACCTCTTGGCTTTGTCTTCTTCATCTGCAAAAGGGAAGCAGCTGTCTTGCCCACCTGTACCAAAGGTCTGTTCTGAGGGCTCAGGAAGGCCCCTGTGTACCATGGTGTCCCCCTTCCCTACCGCAATGAGTTGTTCCCACCTTCCTGCCAGCCATGCACCTCATACCACCAGACATCCCTCCATCCCTCCACACCCTCTGCAGAGCACTTGTCCACGCCTTCAGAGCTGGGCAATAAGCAGCCCCAGTGAACCTTCCTGTCATCCTGATCTTGCTGTTGGGGGTCAGGGAGTAGAGAGAAGCTCCTGGTTCTGGTCAAGCTCCAGGCAGGCGGGTCCTCCTGGTCAGCTCAGAGGTCTGGGTAATCACCCCTGCCTGATGCTCCCTGGTCCCTGCAGGCCACAGGAGGAGGGGAGGGACCCCAGGCCTGGCAAAGGCGGATTTGGGTGGTGGCAGATAGTAGATAGGATCATAGGCGGGGTTGGGAGCCTGGCTGGCCTGCAGCTGGGCTGGGCAGTGGGGCTCTTCCCTGCTGACACTGGCTCCTTGCTGTTTGCTGTGGGCAGTGAGGCAGCCCAGGTTCCAGACTCACAGGAACAGGAACATGGTGGAAATTGCTCTGGGCCCTGAGCCCCAGATCTTTTCTCACATTAGCACTCGGCCACTAACTAGCTGAAACCCAGAGCAGGTTAACAAGCCCTGGGTGTGCTCCCCTCCAAGGGCACAGGAGCAGGCTCTGCCACCCAGAACTCTGTAGGATTAGAGGAACTAGTGGGTGGGAAAGCACTTCCAACAGGCAGGCGCTGAGGAGGGCACAAAGGCGGCTCAGTGTGGGCTCAGGGATCAGCCCACAGGCATTCAAATCCCAGTTCAGACAGTTACTAGCAGGACAAGGCACTGAGCCTCCCCAGTAACTGAAGCAAATAGCTCAGAGCTCACCGGGTTGTTAGGAACTGGAGATGGCTGAGATAGTGTGGGTAGAGGAATGAGTGCAGCATGGGAGAGCTGCCCTTCTCACCTTGAAGTTAGGTGCTGTAGTCAAGATAAAGTTGGTTTGTACTTTTATCAGGAGAAGGACAGTGGGGGAGGGAGGGAGCCCAGCCCAGGACCAGTCACCCTGGGCCTGGTGTGTCTCAGGGACCCAGCTTGGAGCCTCCCTTACTCACCCCCTTTTCCACACTCCTGGCCACCCCTCTCAGGATGTGTCCTCAGTGCAGGCAGGACTGGCTTGTCCTTAAATTCAGATAGGATGGGCCTACTGCCTTCCCTTCTCCGCACCTGTTGAGGCACCAGTTGCAACTTTTACTTGGGAGTGGATTGATTTTCTGGTGACCCTGAGTTTCCTGGGCAGGTCCTCTCAACTTAGACTCCTGCTCCTCTGAGACTCTGGGCTCAGGAGATGGAGATGCAGCCTCCTCTCCCCTCCCTCATCCCACCCAGGGTGGGTGGGGTGGAGTGGGGCTGGCTGGGAGGGAGGCTACTGGTGATTTTCTGGGGAATTGAGGGTTTCCTGGGCTGCTTGTGTGTATAATGGGGCCTGCCTTTTGTTGCAGATGGAAGAGAAGAGGCGAAAATACTCCATCAGCAGCGACAACTCTGACACCACTGACAGTAAGGCCTTCCTTTTGGGGCTCCTCCAGGGAAAGCATGTGAATAATTTCCAGGCCCACAGATGGGGAGCGGCTGCCCGTGGTCTCAGTGCTGGGGAAGGCATAAATGAGAGCAGGTCCCTCTGCTCCTAAGAAAGTCCCCACACGAAGGCCTTACTGTCCTCCTCACTCCCCACCCCCCCCCCCCCCCCCGCCTTTACCCTCTAGGTCTCAGCCCCACCTGCTTTGCTCTGTTTGGAACAGATCTGCTCCCCTCTGGGCCTTTGGATATGTAACTCCTGGCTACTAGGAGTACATCCCTCTCCCTGTGGCACTCCTGTTGAGTCAGGGCACTATAGGAGGTCTCTACACAACCCATAGAAAATCTGTCACTGCAATAATTACCTGATAAGTATTACTACCTAACCACTGGCAAGCTCCCTGATAAGAGAGATCACTGTCTTATCCCCAGCTAGATAGGTGCTCAGTAAATGTTTGCTGAAGAAATGAATGAAGCAGTCTGACCTTCATGGGATCTGAGAGGTAGACTAGTGTATGGCCTGGGGGTGTCATTGGATGTCTGGGGATGGAGGGATGTTGTCAAGGAGAAGGTAGGGCTTAGGGAGCCTCTTCTGAAATTTGGGGGAGGTGTGTGTAAGGTGAGAGCTTTTCTCTAGTAGTAGAAGGCAGCTCTTCCTAGCTGCCCAGGAGCCTGGGCCTGCATGAGCTGGTTGAAGTAAGGAGTTGCATTCTGCCCTGTAGGAAAGACACACTGCCAGGGGCTCCCACGCAGTGGTGTTACTGGTGGAAGCCCAGGCTGAGAAAGAGGCTGCCCTGCCAGGGAGGCTGGGCCTGGAGCCCTGCAACTCTAGACCTCAGCTTGTTCACATAGGTGGTGAGCCCCTGAGATTAAGGAGATCTCCAAGGCCCCGTTGAGCTCCCGGAGTTTCATATCTTCCTCCAAGAGCCTGTGGCAGATGCAATCCCATGGTGGGTCTGGTCCCAGTCCCATCCCCCCCTCCAGGTCCCATTCATCACTGTCTTTGGGGGTCTGTTGGTTCACCTGGGCTCTGGTGTCTAACTTGGCCAGCCCTTCCTCCCTGTGGCAGGAGATCACAGTGACTGGCCCTCTGTGGCTGCAACCACACTGCCTGTGGCCTGGCTCAGTAGAGCCAAGAAGGACCACATCCTCTCCTTCTAACTTTATTGCATGCAAAGGAGCCTGTGAGGGCGGAGCACCTGCAAGGGGTGGGCTTCTGGGCAGCTAAGCCCTGTAGCTTCCTGGGAGTTGGGCCAGGCTGGTGCATATTCCTTTGCCAGCAGCTCCTTTGACCCGTAGGGATAGAGGCCACAGCCCTGTAGTCCAGCAAGGGCCTTCGACCCTCATAATAGTGGCTAATGTTTATTAAGAAGACTACAGGCATGATATCATCTCATCCTCACAACAGTCCTTTGAAGACGGTTAGTTAGCCTCTTGCCCCCGTTTTATAGAAGAGCAAACTAAGGCTCAGAGAAACTTAGTTATTTGCCCAGCGGGACAAGCTAGTCAGTGGCTGAGCCAGGGCTCAAGCCTGTCTGCGGGTCTACTTTAGAGCAGGACTCTTCCCACTGCGCTGCCCAGGCTCTGTCCTCCCAGTGAGCATCACACCAAGGAGGACGCAGAGGACAAGCGAGTGCAAGGGACCTGTCGTGGGTCACGTAGTAAGCTAATACTGAGTCCTGGTCCCTGCCTTTATTTCCCAAGCCCCTTCGGGTTGGTGGGTAGAAGGGGTTTCATGTCATCGTTCATCATTGGAGAGGCCCAGAGCAGGGACAATCTATCAGGTACTTACTGAAGTGTCCACCTCCTGAAGCTGGAGCTTCCCTTCTATCCTTGGGTGTGGGGGGCGGTGTTCCTGGCCTCCCAGGGCCCCTCATGGGCTGTGTTCTCTCTGCAGGCCACACTACATCTGCCTCAAGATGCTCCAAACTGCCCAGCAGCACCAAGTCGGGCTGGCCCCGGCAGAACGAGAAGAAGCCCTCAGAGGTGAGTAGTGGCCAGTGTCCTAACGAAAGGCAAAGTGAAGATGGGAGGTCACAGGAGCAGAGGCCTGGGGCAGTGAGCCCTGCAGGTGTGTGGAAGAAGAGCACTCCTGGCGGAGAGCGTTCCTGGCAGAGGCCACAGGCACGACCACACGAGGCCGTGCGGCTGAGTGAAATGAAGGCAGGGGGTGTAGGTTGTTGTAAAGATGTTGCTGTTGATCTGAGGATCTGAGTGAGAGAAGCCTTTCCAGGACCATAAGGAAGGTAATGGCAGTCTGATGTTATAATGAAAGGTCCCACTGGCTGCCGTGAGGAGAAGGGTCACCGGGACACAGGTGGGACCAGGAAGGATTCTGATTCTTTGCAGTTGACCAGGAGATAAACAACGGCAGCTTAGAGCCTGGGGTTGGCAGTGGAGTAAGAAGCAGTGGTATTCAGGACACTTTGGAGGCTGAGCAAGGGTGACAGGATTGCTGGTGTAGGGGTGGAGATGGGTCCCCAGTCATCCAGTTAAGTCATCTGCTCCTTATTATGCCCAGTTCACAGTGCCTGCATTTTAAGCCTTCCTTTGTTTGACCTGGGATGATTCTTGTGACAGGTAGAGGTATTTGGCTACCGGAGCTGTGGAGAAAGGGGAGGGGGGCGGCAGTATTCAAAGCAGAAGAGGCCCAAGGCACAGATGAGGCTGCCAGAGCACTGATTCTCGGAGAAGGTGGCCGGTCTGTGGAAGGATTGAGTAAGGCCCTGAAGAGAGGCACTGCTCTGCAGCCTTCAGAGTAGCTGGGCACTTTAGAGTGCTGGACACTTCATTTTTTTAATCCTTAAAAGTAGCCCAGAGCCCAGCCGGTGTGGCTCAGTGTTAAGTGTTGAGCCATGAACCAGGAGGTCATGATTTGATTCCTGGTCAGGGGTTCAATTTCTGGTCAGGGCACATGCCTATGTTGCAGGCTTGATCCCCAGTGGGGGGAATGCAGGAGGCAATTGATCAATGATGCCTTTCATCATTGATGTTTCTGTCTTTCTCTCTCCCTCTCCCTTCCCCTGAAATCAATAAAAATATATATTTTTTTAAGTTAAAAAGGTTTTTTTTAAGTAGTCCAGAGTTCTCAGTCCTGTGATAAGGAAACTGAAGTTTCCAAAGTTATATGGCCAAGACCTGAGGTTTGGGGGCCTAACAGTGCCCAGGGTGGGAAGGCCCTGAGTGCTGGGTCTGAGCCCTTGACTTGGGGCTGGGGGAAGTGTCTGTTCGGAGCCTGTGGCCTCCTCTCCCCTTTCATCCCTGGAGCGATCTATCCCTGGAGCGATCTGGGCTCAGCTGTCATTAGCCAGCCCCTAGGGGGGTCTTCCGCAGAGCCTTGCATTTGAAAAAGGACTCCCCGCCTCCTCCTGGAGCTGGCTGACCCTAACACTCTCCCTTTGTGGGGAGTGGGGAGCCTTTGAGACCTGATGCCTCCCACCCCCACCCCCAACCGGTTGTCCTTCCTTGGCCCCATGGAGGAGGGGTGGAGCTGGAAGGAGATGCCTTCAGGAACGCGGTTAGGGCTGCACCGAGCCCGCTTGGGAAGATTCTCTTCTTGAGGCTGGTAGTGCCCGCCTGGACTAGCCCTGCTCAGTGGGTGCCCTGGGAAGTGGGAGGCAGAGTGCGAGAGCCCTGGAACCCCTGGGACCACTCCTCAACTCCACTGTCCCCCTCTCCCTTCTCGCCCCCATCTTGATACCTGCAAGGGCTCCCCAATTGTTGTGATTGAATTAGTAAGACAATAGCCACCTTCACACATCTTGTGGGTCCTGGGAGGCAGCAATTGTCAAGCCCCCCTTGGAGCAGAGGAGCCTGCCGCTTCGGAGAAAGGTGGAGAAGTTCAGGGGAGCTCCTAGGGCTGACTGCTCCCTCCTCCCCACAAGCATTTGTAGGAGGAGGGGCCGGCTCTCAGGGCAGAGATCCCAGGGCCTTGGCTGCCATGACACCCAGGATAGGCTGGTGGCTGGGAGGAAACAGGTGTCCGCGAAGGCCGAGGAGAAAATGATTTGCATGGGGCTGAAAATTCCCCTGCTTCTTGGGTTTTCCAGCTCAGAGCCTTTGAACCTCTCCCCACCCCCTGCAAAAAAAAAAAAAAAAAAATAGAGGCAAGTCATTGTAAGGGTGTTAGTGCCCGGCCCTGATGGGGACTGGCTACACCCTGATGGGGACTGGCTACATGTGGCTCTGGGATAGAGCACAGGAGCCTCCCAGGGGGCTGTGCAGCCTGAAGGAGACACCCAACCTCAAGTTCTGGGCTCCAGGAGAGCTGAGGAAGTCTTCCCCGCCTTGAACTATGGCCAAGGACAGCTCTTCCTCCCACAGCAGGCTGGAGAGCAGCCTGTGAGGTTTCCCTCGTCCCCTAAGTGAGGAGGCTGAGCCATAGCCACCATAAATTCCAAGCTATCTCGGGGCAGAAAGGAAACCGTCAATGAAAGCTTCCAAATTATTTGGCTCATGAGAAGGCGGAGATGAAAGCGAGGATTTGGCGGTACAGAACATTTGCACTAAATCTCGCTGGGTGTTGCCTTCTCTTTCTGTGAATGGAGTGGAGAGGAGGGCCCTTCTCATCTGCTGGGCCTGGGGGCCCAGGGCTTTGGACCCCCTGATGAGAGGGGATCTGGGAGCCCCATCTGCCCTGTCCCCCAGAGTAAGAAGCCTGTGGGGTGGTTGTCAGGCTGGTCACAGGGTCTGCTCCCAGTCTGGCCCAAGTTCCCAGCCAGAATGTTTGCAAGTTGATGTGTGTGGTGCAGGAGCCCCCTTGCTGGGGGCTCAGTGGTTCACTTCCTCGCCTTATCTCTCAACATGGACAGTGATGGGGTGGGGTTTGGAGGACCATGAGTCCTTATCCGAAGCAGCACCACTAGCCCGTAGTGAAGCCAACAGCTGTGGGAAGGGCTGGGGTTGGGTTTAGAGAACCGAGGGGCTGCTGCTCTGATGACCTGCCAAGGCCAGCCCTTCCTAAGTGCACCCTGAGGGTGCAAATCAAGGGATGCCCTCTACACCAGAGTGAGGTGCCCCAGGGCAGAAAAAGTACTCAAATCAGGACCCTGGACAGAGCCAAGGCCTTGAGGCCCAGGTTCTCATCCACCCTTAACCAGTGGGTGGTCTTTCTCAGCCAAAGTGAAAGGGGAGTGCAGGCCTCGTCCTGGGGTGGCCCCAGAATTCCCTTTGGCAGTAGAGTGAAAAGTAGGCCGACCCCAAGGACACCGGGTGCTGCCTTCCTCTGCTCTGCCTGCCCGCAGTATCCCAACAAAGCTGAGGTCGGCCGACCCCAAGGACACCGGGTGCTGCCTTCCTCTGCTCTGCCTGCCCGCAGTATCCCAACAAAGCTGAGGTCGGCCGACCCCAAGGACACCGGGTGCTGCCTTCCTCTGCTCTGCCTGCCCGCAGTATCCCAACAAAGCTGAGGTCTAGCACTTGGGGCTTCAGTCAGCCAGGCCGGTCCTGAGGGAGGAGGAGGGGTTAGCCTGTCCTGGAAAGGTGGCATTAGTGCATAAATCTTGCTCAGGCCTTGACTTTCTGGCTGACCTGTCTTAGCAAAAGGCGTCATCATTATTGGTGCTTAACACTTTGTGGGTCATATCTCTGTGAGTCTGATGGAGGTCACAGACCACCGCCTATCCTACCTCACCCCTAGGAACTGTGACTTAAATGGTCTGGAGTGGGGCACCAGGTGCCTGTACTTTCTCAAAGCCTGCCCCGCCCCCTGGAAGCCAGGGTTAAACACTACTGTCATAGCCCTTTCTCCCTAATATGCTAAGACAGGAGTTCCTGGCTTGGGCCTCCCTGGAAGATCCTGAGGTTGCAGAGGGGATGGGAGCCTGATTCAGTGACCTAAGAAAAGGCAGCAGGCGTGGGTGAGACTGTCACCCAGCTCAACCCCATCGCCCCAGCGGCAGCTAGGGGACTGGCAGGTTTTTGCTAAGCCTTCCACCCTGGCAGGCAGTGTCTTCCTCAGGCTGGGCAGAGGGGCAGATGGGAGGGCAGGCCACCTGGTGGGGATTCCCCCAGTCAGACTGTCTTGAAGTAGAAAGCTGTGTTTTTAGGAAGTCAGAGTCCCCAGAACTCAGCCAGTGGGCAGGGACACTGATTAAACTCAGTCAGCCCTGACCAGTTTGGCTCAGTGGATAGAACATCGGCCTGTGGACTGAAGGGTCCCGGGTTCGATTCCAGGCAAGGGCATATACCTTGGTTGCAGGCACATGCCCAGTAGGAGGTGTGCAGGACGCAGCTGATCAATATTTCTCTCTCATCGATGTTTCTAACTCTCTATCCCTCTCCCTTTCTCTCTGTAAAAAATCAATAAAATATATTTTAAAATAAATAAAAATAAAAAAAATAAATAAACTCAGCCAGCACCTAATAGACCCTGCCCGGTGCTAGGGGGACAAAAGTTGCAGGCTCTGTCCCCAGGGAGCTTGTCCTCTGGCTGTCAGCAGGATGCAGGTGCTACACAGGAAAGTGTCTGTTACAAGAGGTGCAGCCAGCTTTGCCACTGAGGAACTCTGTGACCATGGGCAAATGACTGCTTCTCTCTGAGCCTCAGAGTCGTCATCAGTCGAGCCCTACCCTGCACCCTGCCATGGAGATGTGACTTCCTTTCCTGAGGCCTGTGGAGCCTGGAAGTGGAAGTGATCCCAGAGTGAGTGGAAGTGACCCTGGCCTCCCTGGGACAGAAGCCTGGATGGTCCCAGAACAGGGTGGGTGGGAGTTGGGATTCAACCGTCAGTTCCTTGGTTGGCCCTGGCGACAAACTAGTATATCTCTACATGAGGGGATGGGGCCTGTTTACAGTTCCACAGAGGCCCTTTGTCAGTGCTCAGCCTCTTGCCCCTGGGGACAGGACCTAGGAGAAAGAGGTGATCTTTATGGACAGCTTCTGCCCCCATTGGGGTGTCCCCAAGACCCAGTGTTGGTGAGAATTCAACAAGTGAAGAGAAAATATGAAACCCTTCTACCTTGGGTGAAGGCAGGGGTGGCCAGATTGTGTTGAGGTGCAAAACCACAGGATCAGTACAATGCCTTCCTAGAGGAGCAGAGGTATTACCCAGATGTTTGACATAACCTATTTTTAAATACCTTTAAAAATTGATTTTAGTGCCCTAACCGGTTTGGCTCAGTGGATAGAGCATCAGCCTGCGGACTGAAGGGTCCCGGGTTCGATTCTGGTCAAGGGCATGTACCTTCTGGTTGATGATTCTAGCTCTCTATCCCTCTCTCTTCCTCTCTGTAAAAAATCAATAAAATATATTTTTTTAAAAAAATTGATTTTAGAGTGAGAGATAGAAACTTCGATAAGAGAGGGAGACATTGATTCGCTGTCTTTTGCACACCCCCTATTGGGGATTGAGCCCACAACCTGGGCATGTGCCTGACCAGGAATCAAACCGTGACCTCCTTGTTCATGGGTTGATGCTCAACCACTGAGCCACACTGGCCAGGCAACACAATCTATTTTATATTAAAACAATGATGACATGTATTGTAGTAACATACCCACAAACGTGAGAGGCAAAGCAGGAGAATCCTAAAGAGGGTTTTTGTGTTTGCCCCAGTGGTTTCAAGCCCTGTTCCTAGCCAGCAGCTCCTCTGCTATCCTGGAGCAGGCGGAGTGAGAGGGGAGCCTTCCACTGGGCTAAGCGCCTGCTTGCTGGGCCTCCCTCTGCCTTCCTCTGGGTCTCGTAGAGTCAGAAACAGTACTGCTCCCGCCAGCTGGAAAGGCCTCCTGGCCTCTGGGACTTGTCTTGCAAAAGAAATGTGTGTAATAAATTCTCTTTAAGAGCAGGAAGTGCTGTTATCCTTGTGAAAGAGAAAGAGATGTTGAGAGAGAGGGAGTGTGTGTCTGTGTGTTTTAAGTGTGTGACCAATGTGGTAGCTTGAATGGGACTGGGCAGAGCCTTTCTCTGGTGTTTTATGCCTAATTTTAAGTATTTAACTCTGTGTGATACTTTTTATCAGCTCCCAGCTCAGGAAAGAGACTTCTTTTGAATTTTTATTTATTGATTGGAGAGAGAGGGGGAAGGGGGAAAGAGGAAGAGAGGGAAATATCAACTTGTTGTTCCACTTTTTTAAAAAAATATATGTTTTTGTTGATTTGAGAGAGAGAGGAAGTGAGAGGGAGAGAGAGAGAAAAACACTGATTGGCTGCCTCCTGCACAGCCCCTACTGGGGATCGAGCCCACAACCCGGGCATATACCATGACTGGGAATCCAACTGGCGACCTCTTGGTGTACAGGACGACGCTCAACCAACTGAGCCATGCCAGCCAGGGCGGTTGTTCCACTTATTTATACATTCATCCGTTGCTGCTTTTATGTGCCCTGACCGGGGATTCATTCCATAACCTTGCTGTATCGGGACGATGCTCCAGTCATCTGAGCTACTGGCCAGGGCGAAAAGAGATTTTTTTAAAAGAAGAAATATCTGACTGGTTTGCTGATAGTATCGCAGTGCTTAAGAGACAATGCAGACCTCAAACAAGTGGTTTAACCTCTCTGAGTCTCAGTCTGCACATCTGTAGGATGGGGGTACTATGAATTAAGTGAAATTGTATATGCAAGGCATTTAGCAGAGCACGTGCCATGTCACAACAGGACAATTACTTTTCACTACTAGCAATTGTTTCTAACAAGATGAAGTGCTCAGAAAAAAAATGCATTAAAATGAAGTATCTGGGCCAGGCCGGTGTGGCTCATTGGTTGAGCATCGACCCATGAACCAGGAGATCACGGTTCAGTTCCCAGTCAGGGCACATGCCTGGGTTGTGAACTTGATCCTCGGGGGGTCGGAGAGGGGTGGGCATGAAGGAGGCAGCAAATCAAGATTCTCTCTCATCATTGATGTTTCTATCTCTCTCTCCCTCTCCCTTCCTCTCTCGAAAATCAATAAAAACATATTAAAAAATTAAAACAAAAAAATTAAGTATCTTTCACTTGGCTCTTTCAGGACATACCCTCAAATATCCTTAGGAGGGCGGTGGGGAGGGTGCCACTCCCAGCTTTGCATTGGGACTCCTCATGTGGACAGAGGTCATGGAGAGGCAGTCCTGGCCAGAGCCATTTCACTGACTGAGAGAGTGACCAAGGCCAGTTACTGAAGTCCACTGAAGAATCTTTTGACCAACCCCTGCTAAGCAGGACAGGAAATTTCAGGGTTTAGCCATACCTCAGGTAAATCCTGAGGTCCCTTCATTCATTCACTCACTGGTACCACACACATTTCTCGAACACCTGCTGTGTGCCCAGCACTGTGCCGTAAGCAGGCATAATGATAAACAGGGTACACTGTGGCCTCCGCCTCCTCCGCTTGATTATTAGAGGAGCTGGACATTAAACAAATCATTACCCAAATAATCATAGTTTGTAATTGTGGTAAGTGCTGGAGCCTTTCCTTAAGTAACTAAACTTCCTCTTGGTGCCTCTTGGTCTGAAATATACTGTGAGACAACAGTTCACCTCGAGAAGAGGAAGTACCGAGTCGCAGGTCCTGGGATGAAATATTCAAATAACATCCACAAGTCTGTGGCCATACATGAGAACCCACTGGATGGCACTGTGAAAGCTGCCCGTCGTCACTGTTTTTATTTGCTTTTGGAGACCACATCAGACGCCACTGATGCTTTCCGGCAGAGCCTGTTTTGGGTTTTCCCTGGAGAAACAGGTGTAGAAAGCTAGATGGCTGTGAAAGGCCAGGTCATGAACCATCCCTACTTCTAGGCAGAGCAGTCTTCAGCTCCCTCCAGGGTTGCATCGGTACCTCTGGCACTCAGATTGGTTATTAAATTAAAATTTTAGACCTTTAAGCTTTCTTCATCCTGTTTGAAGAAGCTACAATTCACATCTCCTAAGCAGCTCAGCAGAACTTGGTTGCTAGGCAGCAGACCTTTAACAATTTGTCAATTTCTGCCAAAATAGAGAAAAATAGTAAACATTCACATTCTTAGAAAATTGCTTGTTTTCCAGCTTCTAACTTTCTTGCCACAGCAAGGCTTCCAGTTTATCAGTGGCCATTTTATTCTTTATTTAGTTTTCATAAATAATTCAGAAGCAGTTTAAGAGAATAATTGAGCCTTTTTTCAAGCCTAACCTCTGGCAACTCAAAACAAAGATACTTGGTTTACAACTGGGTTGCCGTATTTGTGGATGGGTTTTTTTGTTGTTGTTGTTTTAAATATTTTTTATTGATTTCAGAGAGGAAGGAAGAGAGAGAGAGAGAGAGAGAGAGAGAGAGAGAGAGAGGTAGAAATATCAATCATCAATGATGAGAGAATCATTGATCAGCCACTTCCTACATGCCCCATACTGGGGATAGAGCCTGTAACCTGGGCATGTGCTCTGACCGGCAATCGAACCATAACCTCCTTGTTCATAGGTCGACGCTCAATCACTGAGCCACACAGGCCGTGCTGGACAGGTTTTATATGAATGTACAGAGGCTTCTCTGAAAGGTAGAGTGCTCAGCTGTCTGTAGCCTTGGGCAGCACCCCAGCAAGGTGGTGGCAGGTCCATGGGAGGAGGTTCTTGAGTCCTTCAGCTTTCGTTAGCACCTAGCATGAGCCAGGCCCTGTGCACTGCTGGGCTCCAACCTGCTGCCCGGCCAAACCTCACTGAGATCACCTTCTCATGGGGAGACATGGAAAGAAGCCAGGAGATTCCCATATTGGGGCTATGGGAGTTCAGAGGAAGCCCAGAACCCAGCCTGGGATCGGGGAAGGCTTCCCAGGGCAGATGTGGGCTGAACTGAGACCTTAAGGATGAAGCAGGCCAGCCCCACCTTGGCAAGGGAGAAGAGTATCCCCGCAGAGCCCTCCCGTGTGCCCAGGGAGGAGAGTGAAAAGGGCTCTGGAGACTGCGTCCGTACAGCACGGGGCCTGGCATGCCTTGCAGCTCAGTCTGAGGGCAGTTGCAACTTGCAAAAGTCCCCACCTGATTTGCATAGTGGAGTCCTAGCAGAAGCCACTTGATTTGACCTCAGGTTCACTCAAGGGAATTGACAGCCCTGTGGCCAAAAGGGGCTGTGGGGGAGTGTGGATGATGTCAGAATGGCCTTGGCGTGGGGTACTTTTGCCACTTCCAACACGCGGGACCTTGT
This sequence comes from Myotis nattereri, assembly GCF_964212035.1. NCBI lineage: Eukaryota > Metazoa > Chordata > Mammalia > Chiroptera > Vespertilionidae > Myotis > Myotis nattereri. The sequence continues at coordinate 77,085,406 of NC_138080.1, forward strand.
CAAGGTTCTTTAACTAGACTGAGTCCCAGGTTTCTCAGCTGTAAAATAGGAATGATGGTAGCTCCTACCTCAGAGTTGGTATAGGGTCTGATAATAAATTAACTCAAGAACAGCTGGTACTGGGCACACAGCACTCTTTAGCATTGTGACAGTGCTGCCTTACTGTGCTTACGTGAGTCCTCTGCCCAGAAGGGCCACTGGTGTCCAGCCTGCCACCTGCTCCCTGAGTGACCCAGGACGAAACAGAACTCTGTTGAGATCAGACTCTTCTCTCTCCTGAATCTCCCTGGCTGAGTTGAGCCCAGGACCCCTTCCTGCTCGGAATTCTCAATCCTGGGCCTGTTCCTAGGTCAGGGTCACTTCCCCCCCAGCTGGTGTGGCTTGGCACCCTGGCCTCCAACTCCAGCTCGGGCAGCACCCTGGTCTTTTGGCTTTGAACCCTCTAGACTAGAGGCTGTGTGTTGCTTTGTTCAGGTTCAACTTTGGGTATATCTATGAGATGTTTCACCCTGTTAATGTGGGTTCAAAAAGCACTGCCAGGAGCCAGCTGGGAGCCTCAGATTCATCTGATAATTCCTCAGAGAAGCCCTTTCATTGATTTGCTCAGTCACCTGTTATGTGCCAGTCACCATGCACTGAGAATGCAGCAGAGAACAGGACAGGTGTGTCAGGGGAGAGGATGTGAAACAAGCAGCATGAGTGCGCCAGTTCAGATGAAGTACTGGGAAGTGAGGCAGGATGCTGGGGTAGAAGGTGGCTCTGTCAGGCAGTTGGCGCTCCCTGAGTCAGGATGATCAAGGAAGGAATCCCGGGGGAGGTGGCATTTAAACTATACCACAGGATGAAGGAACAGCAAGAGATTTTAAACACATCCATGCCTCTTTGGAGGGGCTTACAGGGACACTAGGTTCTTGAAGGGTTGCTATCGGGGCAGGAAGATGGACGGTCCAGGTGGGCAGCTCCCCTTGGCACCAGAGCAGCAGGGCTTTGGCTGTCATGCCCCTTGGCTTGCCTGGGTTGGGAGAGCTTTGAGGCAGTGATGAATCTACTGTGGGTTCAGTTCACCCACCAGGTCTTGTACTGGCGCCCAGAGGGAAGTACCCAGCCCCAGCCCTGATGGGCTTGGCTGAGGCCACAGCTAAGAAAGGCCCCCACGAAAGCACTGAGTACCTGAGTTTGTGTTCTTGTATCAGCTGGTTCACTGCTTGCTAATAAGATATGCAAATCATCAGGGCTGTAAAATCTTCACCACATTCCATCTTCTGTTTAATTAGCATTTAATTGTAATCTCATTTTAATTTTTTCACACTGGCACCCTAATTAAACGTTAGGGTATCCTTCTTAACAATTAAATTATATTGGCAAATAGAATCTTCAAGAAATTTGACCTTTTTCAAGCCAGGGCCCTCTCTGGCTAGATGCAGATGTTAATTAGCTTTCTGCAAGATGCTGCCTCAAACCGCCTTGGTGCACCCATTTCAGCTGTTTTCTTGCTGTTCTGGCCCTAGATTCAAATGAGACACTCACAGCCAGTGACTTGGGCCCCAGTAGGCAGAGGTTACCATGAATGAGTTTGTCATGAGCCTCCGAAAGGCCAGCAGATGCTGACTTTTCCAGGGAGGGGTGGTTTTGAAGTTTGGTCTGAGGCCTTGAGCACTCCTTGAAGTGGTTTCTCTTGTCTCGTTGACACAATCACTTCTTTAACTTGTGATTCTCATGTGGTGATCGCTGGGAAAGTTGGTACCTACGTAAGTCACATCGTTTGGAGCTGCCACCAAGTCCCTCAGCAGCCCTTCCTGGGAGGCCACCTGAGGTCAGGTAACCAGGGCACAAGAGTCACTGCCAGTGCCACTGGGGCTGGGCTTACAGATTATTTGGGGAGATGGGGGCACAACAGGCAGAAGGTTGGGAAGAACTATTTCCTCAGTGACCAGAGAAAACCAAAGCATGAGGATGTGTCCACTCAATGGCCTGGCTCTGAGGGGACTTGGATGGGCTTGACTGAGAAGGAATCCAACCCCATCCTCCTGCCCCATCACACACAGAGGATGGAACTGGGGAGCCCCTGCTGAACAGGAACCTGGTGTCCTTGTTCTTGAGAGGCCGTCGGGACCCTGACCATTGGAAGTGTGTCTTTGGGGTTGCCCCAAACCCTACCTCCCCTCCGCTGTTTGCATAAGGTCCTGGCGTTTCGTTTGCCCTGGTTGGTGCCCTGCAGTCTTGACATCTCCACTGTGCCTGTAGCACTATGTTTACAACTACAAACATAATTTTAAGCATTTGACAGAAATTCCCCAAACAGTCACTTAATGGCAGTATGCATTCACCGAGGCCTTCTTTTTCTTTTCTTTTTTTTTTTTTTTTTTTTTTTTTGCCTTTCCCAGCCTTTCCTGTTCCCTCTGAGATCCACTCCCATTCATCACTGTCCTTTAACAGGTCAGGACACATATGAATTCAATTTAACACATTTATTGAATATCTGCTGTGTGCAAAGCACTGTGCTGGGTTTAGAGAAGATGCATTATTGCACTTAGTGCCTTTGTGTTGGCTTCTGACTTTAAGTGAGTGGGTAGAAAGCCCACTTGAGTTGTATTTGCCTCTTCCTCCCCTGGCCTGGGGAGCGGACCCCCGGAGGCAGTCTGAAGCCATTCTCACCATCCTTGCTCCCGACAGGTTTTCCGGACAGACTTGATCACAGCGATGAAGATCCCAGACTCATACCAGCTCAGCCCGGATGACTACTACATCCTAGCGGATCCGTGGCGACAGGAATGGGAGAAAGGTGTGCAGGTGCCCGCCGGGGCAGAGGCCATTCCAGAACCCGTGGTGAGGTGAGCCGGGCAGCCCAGGCTAGGGGCTCAGGTAGAGGAAGAAGAGGGGGCTAGGACCCCATATGGGACCCACCAGTCCTGGGCTTCCTTGCTAGCCTAGCTTTATTTTGTCTTAGATTATTTTGGCCCATAAACCATTGAAATATTCCAGAAATACTAGCAGTTTACCTTTGAGACTAACATCTTGGGCTTGGGCTCAGCTGTGGAGCCAGACAGCCTAGGTTCAAATGGCCATTCATAGTCAGTATGATGTTGGGCCAGAAATACAATCTCTCTGGGCCTCAAGTTTCCTTGTCTGTGAAATGGGAATGATGACAATAATATTTACCTCCTACTTAGTGTTGGAGTTGATGTAGGGAAATGATGCCTGAAAGGCATTTGGCACAGGGTCTGGCACACAAGTATTCAGTAACAACTGGCCCGGATGAGCTTGATGTTGATCCAAACTAGGTCCCACAAGCACGTCTTAATCAGGGAAATCTTCAGACTTCTAATGACTCCTTAAGACAGGGATAAGCCATGCTCTTGACTTCTTAAACCTCTGTAAGGAGTTCTTAGTGGGAGGGATGCTCAGGAAGCAGCTGCTGTGGCCAGCCTCTGAGGAGGCCCCCTGCCAGGGCTGAGTCCCCTGGGCTTGTGGGGCAGCGAGACCCCTGGTGCTCTGGTCAGGAGGTGGCCTCGTGGCCATGGGCCATGCCTCCAGCAACAGAGGTCAGCCAAGTGCTTCTTTCTGTTGCCTGGGAAACCCTCCAAGTCATGCCTTGGGGCAGAGGGACCTGCTGTCCTGCCCTCCCCCACCCACCAGCTCGCCAGGGTTGGACAGCTTGTGTTATTAGCAGTCCACTCCTGGCCTTGGCAGCCCCAGAGCTCTTGCTCAGGCCCATTTGACCGGGCCTGGGGCAAAGATCACAGCTGTCACCTCCCATGACATTGGCACTGCTGCTTTCTGGCAGCCACACCCATGACTGGCTCACAGACACCCAGTGCCCTCTTGGTGCCAGGCCTGTGCTGGGCATGGATTATAGAGGCAACACTAATCCCTGCACAGGTGCTCTCAGTCAGGATTGGGTACTGGGCAGGGCTCATCCTCCTGTGGCTCCTGAGGGCTGAGTGCCTACCGGCACTGGTCTGGGGCCTTTGAGAATCAGGGAGCCCACACATGAGACTTGGGAGGAAAGGACTTATTCTCCACGTCCCCTGCCCAGGCCCAAAAATGTGGGGCAGGCTCCCGGCCGGTTTCACACCCTCACCTCTGTAGACAAGAACTGCCACTGCCCTTTTGAGCCTGTTTCTCCTCTGTCAAATGGAGCTAAGAACTGTACCTGCCTGGTGGTGTGCTGGGGAGGCCTGAATGAGAAAACATGGGCCAGGAGCCCAGGGTAATGAGGGGGGCACCAGCTGGGTGGAAAGAGGTGAGTCCTGATGAGGCTCAGCCCAGCAGTCTGCCCCTCTCCTTGATGTCAGTGTCAGGTGGTTCGGGAAGCATCTCTGGCCTGGGTAATTAACTGCAGATGCTTCCACACCAGTAGCTTGGCTTCAGCCTGCCTTATCTGTTGACATCAAGAGGAGAGCACGTGTTCAGGCAATTCTGGCTGTGCTGGGTGCATTCCCCACATATGCATGTGCTGTAAGCTGACAGGAGCCAGGCAGCCTGGCTTGGCCATGCTCTTTGAAGAGGATAGACTGCAGGCAGGAAAGGGTGTGCTTCTTGGAGAGATCTCCATGCCTCTTCTTCCCGTGTCTCCCTCTACCACCTTCAGCACCTCCTCCTGCACGGCCCTTGTCTGGAAGCCAGCGTGGCAGCCACTATAGTCAAAATTCTTATAGGAACTCTCTTCCTGAGAACTTGCTGTGCTGAGCCTGTTATGTTCATCCTCTCACTTAATTATCATATTCGCCCTATAAAGTACATATTATTGTCCCCATTTTATAGATGAGGAAGTTGGGAAATTCTGGGGAATTCCCTGCATGACTGTCAGGGCCTAGTGGGCTGGGCCAAGAAATCACAGGCCCTGGGAACAAGCCCTGGGTCACCCCCGTGAGGCCCAGAGAGAGCCTGTGCCCTGATCACCCTGCATGTTGGTTCTGACTGCCCTCCCTGGCTGCTCCCTGAGGCCCCTCTGTCTCTGCCTCCTTCCCCCATCTTCCCTGGCCCTTGGGCAGGTCTGCCCACCGCATGGTCTGAAGTGTGTCTGAGTAATGAGAGTCTCTCTGAGGCCCCCAGATCAGGACCTGAGTGAGGGCTTACGCTGCTCCCTCAGTGTGTCCAAAAGGCCCAGCCCCAGGCCGAACCACCCTCTGGTGTCTGTTTGGTCTTTTGGAGTAGAGACCCCTCCCCTCTCCCGGATCCCAGCGCAGCCGCCCACCTCCTCCCAGCTGACCTCAGTACAGCTGGCTGCGGCTGAGACTGAGGCCTGGCCTAGGGTCAGGCTGGTCCATGCCTGGTGCGAGAGCTTCCTCCTCAGCCAGAGCCAGAAGGGGCCGAACGGATGAAGGTGAGGCCCAGGAAGCACAGGAAATGCCTTTCTGATGAGCCTCTTAACCCCAGCTTCCCAGAGAAAGGAATGTGATACTGGCCCCAAGAGCTCTGGCCAGGTGGCAACTGCCTGAGTATAAGGTGTGGGCAGTTTATGCTGGTAGGTGGTGGGCCTTTGGGCAAAAGTTAACCAAAACCCCGACTAAGCATATGCTGGGGGCACAAACAAAGCACGGGCATGACAGAAATCAGCCTGTGTTTTTAAAAGAATGTATTATTTTGTAGGACTAAGGGTGTTCATCTTGCTTCTATTTTGGGGGTCCGGCCCGCATGGCTCAGTGGTTGAGCATTGATCTATGAACCCAGACGTCACGGGCTTGATTCCTGGTCAGGGCACATGCCCAGGTTATGGGCTCGATCCCCCTGGGCGGCGTGCGGGAGGGAGCCAGTCAATGATTCTCTCTTATCAGTGATGTTTCTGTCTCTCCCTTACTTCCTCACTGAAATCAATAAAAATATATTTAAAAAAAAAAGAAATGACCTTTTGGGGGAACTAGGGGAGTTGTGCCAGCATCAGCATCATCACCCAAAGCCATCCTTAATCTGGGCCTCTGTGTGGAAGGGTGGCACCAAGCCCTTTCACTTTCCCTTTGCCCACATCAACTGCCTCTGGGCTTGCCCCCTGGTCTGGAGGCCATTCTGCCTCCTGTCTCCTTCATCCTTCCTGCCTCTTGCTGACACCGGGGCATTTCTTGGAGTCCAGGGCCCTGCCCTCTCCTGTCTGCTCTGAGTCACAGCCCCTGGCAGCCCTATCTCCAACCCCAGGAGGCCTCCTGGGCAAGTGAGAGGCCTCTCAGCCCCACAGGCAGGGCTGGCCAGACAGAGGCCAGGCTCCACAGCAATAACCATGGCAACCAGTGGGGGGTGGGAAAAGCTGGCATTTTGAACTGGTACCAGGAACTGAGGGGCAGCACATGCTGAACCAAGAGTGGGCCTGTGCCCTCCCAAGGCAAATAGCACTCTATTCCATTTCAGAAGGGGCAAAGTGATGTCCAGAGGTCTTAAAACACACACTCACACGGGAAGGGCTTACTGTGTGCCAGGCACTGTTCTAGGAGCTTTACAGGTTTTCATGCATTTCCTCTTCACACCAACCATAGAAGGTAAATACTATTCTTATTAGCCCATTGTTCGGATGAGGTCACTGGGGCACAGAGAAGTTAAGTGGCTTGCCCAGAAGTACCCACTATGTGGGGCAGCAGGGCTCTGAGTCCCCACTGTGCAGCCAGGGCCCTTCCAAGCTGCCTCAGCAGGAGGGTTCACCGGAGTGTGATCTGGGACTGTAGTAGGTGCATCTTAGTATCCAGGGGAGGCCGTGTCCTCTTGGGGTGAGGGGAGCACCGTAGACAGAGACTCGCTGCTCAGGGAACATTCTTTTGAGGGCGAAGGGCAAGGTGTGTGGGCAGCACTGCTCTCTGTGGCAGCAGACCTTTTTTATGTGGGAAGGGCCACCCTGGGTGGCAGTAATGTAGCCAGAGAGGACTCCTCTTCACCCAGAGGAAAGCTGGCCTCAGTTCTTCTCAGGTTGCTGGTGAAGGAGGAACCAGGGCTGTGAGGGCCTGGGGACAGTCCTGGCCTCTCCTCAGCCTCGAGGGCTGTGCTGAAGGACCTGGAGCCCGCCTGGCTCGGTTCCACGTGTCCCACGGGAAGTTGCCAAGGACAGCACTTGGAATGCCTCCTACGGACTGGGGCAGGGCAGATCCAGATCCTGGGGCTTTAGCTAAGGCCCAGGTGCCCGCTCTGAGCAGAATGGATGTGTATGGATGGGTGTGCAAGGGCTGTGGGTCAGCCCCGGCTCTCATCCTCCACTCTGCCCACAGCCCGTTGTTTTCCTCCCTGCTTGCTCATAGTCATCTGAGGCTGCAGGGTGGGCAGGCGGGAGAAGGAAGCATAAGAAGGGAGTGAAGTGTGGGCACTGCTTGGATCCAAGTCTCACTAGGTCCTCAGCTGGGCTGGCCAACTCCCCAGATGCCTCCAGACCCAGCAAGGGTGGCAGGCTGAGGGTCCTTCCCCTCATGACACCACCCCCTCTTGATTTCCTAGGATCCTCCCGCCGCTGGAAGGCCCCCCTTCCCAGGTGTCCCCTAGCAGCTCCGAACTTGGCGAGGGCTCCCAGCCTGATTGGCCAGGGGGCAGCCGCTATGACCTGGACGAGATTGACGCCTACTGGCTGGAGCTCATCAACTTGGAGCTCAAGGAGATGGGTAGGTGACCTGCCAGGCTAAGAATGGGATCGGGGGAAGGCCAGGCAGGGCTTTCTTCTGAATCCCAGCATCCTCACCCTCAGAAGGACAGTAGCCACGACTGGGCTTTTGCACTGAATGGATCTGGGGTGACAGTCCCTGCAGCATTACTGATTGGAGAATTTATTGATGTCTCTGTGCCTGTCTCTGTAGCTGTCAGGTGAGGGTGATACTAGCATGTAATTGACAGTTCTTGGGAATAGGGTTAGTCAGCGTGACTGTTACATGAGAGTGAGTATGGACTTCCCGGCTGGAGTTCACCAACATGTATCAGGGCCAGCTCTGTCATATTCAGCCACCTTCAGAGGTCCCCCATTCACACAGCTCAAGCAGTGGACTCCCCATGGAGCCAGCCGCATCCCAGAGATGCTGTCTGTGTGTACACTTCATGTGTGTGGTTGCAGGCAGGCTGTCCAGAGTCAGAACACCACGACAGGCCCCAGGGCCTTTGAGGTCGGATGGTCCAGCCCATTCAGTTTTCAGACAGTGGAGCTGGGGCCCACGACAGCCCACCTGTTTTCCCAGGTCACACCAGATGAATGGAAGCCCTCCCATCCATCTGCCCTGAAAAGCCGCACTTCTCACTCCCTCCCCTGTTGTCCTCACAGAGAGGCCAGCGCTGGACGAGCTGACCCTGGAGCGTGTGCTGGAGGAGCTGGAGACACTGTGCCACCAGAACATGGCGCGGGCCATTGAGACGCAGGAGGGGCTGGGCATCGAGTATGATGAGGACGTCGTCTGTGACGTGTGCCGCTCTCCCGAGGGCGAAGACGGCAACGAGATGGTCTTCTGTGACAAATGCAACGTCTGCGTGCACCAGGTGGCCAGCCCCGCAAAGGTCCCTATCCGCACAGTGTCCTCACACGCAGCCCGGCAGGCCCCCGCCTGGAGCTGGTCATCCTGACTGGGCGTGTAGCAGCACTGTGGGCACAGGCTTCTGGGAAGAAGGGCAAGGTGGGAGGAAGGGACTGGCATGATTGTCCTGTGGCACCGGGCCAGCTCCGTCAGCCAGACCTGAGTAAAGGCCCGTTGGGTGATCTTTCTGTCCTGCCTGGCAGACTGCCCCCCCGCTCCCCCCCGAGCACACTGCCCCTGCCTTCCTCCTCTGCTCCTCACCATCCTGGACTACAAAGGGGCCGCTCAGTGTAGTGGTTGAGAGCAGAGCCTGGAGCCAGGCTGCCTAGTTTCAAATTGTGGCTCTGCCCTTTACAAGCTCTGTGGTTTAGAGCGAGTTTCTTAACTTCTTTGGACCTCTCTTTCCTCAACTGTACATAAGATTAAGTTGTAGTAAGGTCTGAGTTATTGGCTTCGAACATTATCCTAAGGGCTCTAAGTGTTTGTTACCATTGTTGATATAAACTGGGTCTGGCCTGACCAGGCCCACCCCTTGGACCTTGGGCATCCCTGGGCTGTGTTTGCAGACCTGACTGGAACACAGTGGACCCACTCGGGCTCTGACTTTGATGCCCGCCTGCCCTCCCCCACACACACTGCTGCTGGACTGTCTCCTGGGAGCTCAGAGAGGCCTCCCCTGGCGGGCGGGTAGGAGGCAGTACACCCCATTCACCCACACCCCTTATACTCAGCAGCTCTTAGGTTCATGAACCCTCGGCATGACTAGGAGGACCCCCTTCACAGATGCCTGTGAAAAAAGACGGAAGGTCTGCTCCTTGTCCTCAGGCAGCATACACACCAAAACACAGTCAGCCGAAGGCAGCGTGGACACTTCTGAGGCCCCTCACAGGTTAGGACCCTCTGGCTAAAGGGACAGTCCTCCCAGCAGAGGGCAGACCTGAGCCCTTTCACAGAGGACTGAAGTGGTGACTTCTCGCACACAACACCGACAAGTCCTCAGGAGGTCTCCTTGCCAGAGCCTGGTAGCAGGGTAGCTTTGTAGCTCCCAGCCCGGGTGGGGGCTGGGACATTCACAGCTGACTCCTGACCAGGTGCAGATTGACCAAGGCCCTGACCTGCGATCACCCTGCTCTCTTCCCAGGCCTGCTATGGGATCCTCAAGGTGCCCACAGGCAGCTGGCTGTGCCGGACGTGTGCCCTGGGTGTCCAGCCAAAGTGCCTGCTCTGCCCCAAGCGAGGAGGAGCCTTGAAGCCGACCCGAAGTGGGACCAAGTGGGTGCACGTCAGCTGCGCTCTGTGGATTCCTGAGGTGGGCCGGTGGGGCGGCCCCGGGGAAGTGGGTCTGCATGGAACTCAGAACTCAGGTGGCAGAGCACTGGGAAAGGAGGGTGATGAGCCACAGAACATGGGATCTCAGGTGTTGAGCCTGGAGAACACCGGGGCCCCCAGGGAACTTTGCTATGGACTAGGTCAGAACTCAGGTGGTGGTTTCCAGGGGAAATGGACCCTGGGAATCCAGTGGTAGGTCTGAGAGCTGGACAAAAGTCAGGCAGCTGACTGGGGAAAGCAGACTGTGGGTCCACCCCCATTGAGGCGGTGGTTCCAACCAAAGCCAAGCTGTCTTAGAAGGAAGCCAGGTGACCTGAAAGGAAATTGGGTGGCAAGCCTAATTGGAAGTCTGGTAGTGGGCCTGCTACTGGGGCTGTGGCTAGAGGGGTGCCCTGGGTCTGAGTCTGGGTGGGGAGGGACCGTGGATTTACAGCCTGGGTCCACAGTGAGATGGCAGAGGCCCTGGGCTCCCAGAGGGCATCCCATTTTATTTGAAATAGGAAATGCTGAAATCCCCTGGAGTTTCAGCCCCGGCCCTGTTATGTGCCATGACCCAGAATGGGACCTCACTCCAATGCTGCCATGCCCAGAAGCAAGCCAGGTGGCCCTCACCTTCCTGGGCTCCAAGTCTGAAGAACTTGCTGAGACCCACCTTGCAGGGTTCTGTGATAATGGTGGTTGTGTCAGCAGTGGTCTCTTGCTTCCACTGAGTATGCCCTGGGACAGAGAACCAGCAAGGACCCCACCTTGGGAGCCCTTTGGTTTAGGACTTCTGGGCAGGGGCTCTTCCATCCTTAGGCATGGGCGGGGAGCAGGGGGGTGGGTGGGGAGAATGTGCCCAGGAGATGTGGACATGGGTATAGTCCCCATAGGAGAGACAGGAGGGCCTAAACAAGGGCCCTGGAAGGCCTCCAAGAAGAGATGCCACCCTGACCCTGACACCATTACTTGTTGCCCAGAAAAATAAATAAAATAAAGACAAATTATGATAAGAACTCAGAAGATGCTCTTGACAAAGGGCTGAGGTACAGAAGAGAGGGGACCTTGCATGTACTCATTTAGACACACACACTCTGAAGCATCTCTGTCTCAAGGGCCACACAGTTGTAGGCACACACACTCAGTTACACTACTGATGTGCACCGTCTCACACAGTCACAAATAATGTGAGACTTGTTGCAGGTGAGCCCACACTCACCCAGTGGTCAGCTTGGGACAGTCAGCAAGGACTTGGGATTCTGGGGCTCTCCCATTGTCCTGTCTGCCCCCCACCTGTGTCAGCAGACAGCCCCCCATTTGGGGATCCTTGGGGCAGGCTGAGGACAAGAGGCCTGATGTAGCTCCCTGTGTCCTGCCCAGGTCAGCATCGGCTGCCCCGAGAAGATGGAGCCCATCACCAAGATCTCCCATATCCCAGCCAGCCGCTGGGCTCTGTCCTGCAGCCTGTGCAAGGAGTGCACGGGCACCTGCATCCAGGTACATGGCCACTTCACCTCGCTGCTGCCCGGGGGCCCATGCAGGAGCCAGGTGCCACCCCCTCCACCTGTCTGTAGTGGTGCTACAGACAGAGCCACTAATGGGCCAAGGAAGCCTGAGACGGGGCTTTCCACGTGGGGGGCATTCCTCTAGGCATAGGGGGCAGGCCTGGGAGCCCAGGCTTACCATCCCATTGGAGTGCTGAGGACTTTGACTTATTAAGCTCAAGACCAGGTTTCTTTGTGCTTAATAAATACATTGGCCTGGCTTTTGGCATCAAGCATGACATGCAGCAGGTGTGGGAATCAGTTAGGCTCTTGCCGCACCAGTCCATTGACAGCAGTGGTTCCCAAATCCTAGTGTGATCCTTGTTACCCGAGGGCTTGTTAAAACACAGATGGCTGTGGTGGGGCTGAGAATTTGCATTTCTAGCAAGTTCTGCTACTGCTACTGGCCTAGAGGCTGGGAGGTAGGGATGTCCTGTCTCTCCAGGAACAGTTGTCATTGCAAACACTAGCTGTGCCTCTGCCCATTTGTATGGCTTGTGAGTGCAGCGGAAATGGCCACTCATAGTGGGATGGGTTATCGCTGAGACAGTTATCAGCTGCCCACGACCATCATCCCAGGCTGGGAGGGAGGGGCAGGTGCTGCCTGGGCAAGAGAAGGAAAGGGTCCAAGTGCAGTCCCTCTTCCCAGAGGACAAAGGAGGTACGGCTCCCCTGACATTGCAGGAGCAGAGGCGGCAGGGCCTCCTCACCAGTCTCTTTCAATGCCTCTGATTCCAAAGTCATTTTGCCCACACAGGCATGCAGCTTGCCCCCAGAGGGTTGTCCAGTCATAGGCTTGTTGTCTTCCCCATATCTAAGGTGCTGAACCCCATTTCCTTCCCAGGACCCCCCTCCATACCCTGTAGAGTGTTAGGAGCCCATGCCATTTTATTTAGGGTCTCACCGCATTCTTCGTTCTCAGGACCCGGGGGGATCCCCACATCCTTCTTACCTCCCATCAGGGTTCCCCCCATGTCTGACACTGCGCTTGCTGTCCCTCCAGTGTTCCATGCCTTCCTGCATCACGGCATTCCACGTCACATGCGCCTTTGACCATGGCCTAGAAATGCGGACTATATTAGCAGATAACGACGAGGTCAAGTTCAAGTCATTCTGCCAGGAGCACAGTGACGGGGGCCCAAGGGTTGAGGCCACATCGGAGCCGGTGGAGCCCAGCCCGGCTGGTGAGGACCTGGAGAAGGTGACCCTGCGCAAGCAGCGGCTGCAGCAGCTGGAGGAGGACTTCTATGAGCTGGTGGAGCCGGCCGAGGTGGCTGAGCGCCTGGACCTGGCCGAGGCGCTGGTCGATTTCATCTACCAGTACTGGAAGCTGAAAAGGAAAGCCAATGCCAACCAACCGCTGCTGACCCCCAAGACCGACGAGGTGGACAACCTGGCCCAGCAGGAGCAGGACGTCCTGTACCGCCGCCTGAAGCTCTTCACACACCTGCGGCAGGACTTGGAGAGGGTGAGTGCTCCTGCCGCCCCCTGCCCGCAGGCCACTGCTCACTGCCCTCGAGCAGCTGTGGCTCACCAGGGCTCACACTGTGACCTCTGGCCCAGGGGTTGAGGGCCTCCAGGTCTCATACAGGGAGGAGGTTACTGACTTTGTAGTACAGGGAAGGATCCAGCTCTCGGGTCTGAGTCCCTCTGGTCCCAACCCTTTGGAAGGCCTGGTGAAGGGTCATGAGGCTGGAGACACTGGAGCTGGGGCAAGGACCCAGGTTTCCAGCTCCCCTGGCTTCCGGCCCCTGTGTGGCCGCTGTGAGCCCTGCCCGGGTGCAGCACACAAGCTCCTGCTTAGAGTCCGAGGCCAGGGAGGAACTGGGAATGTCGAGTGAGCTGAACCAGCCCAACAAGTATGTGCTAGGCCAGGGCAAGGAAGACAGGTGTGACTATGGCTCCCCGGGGTGCCGGACAGAGGAAATGGAGTGAGCAGAGGGGGAGGGTGGGCTCACCTCTGTGGAGTGAAAGGATGTTGGGTGGGCCAGAGTGGTCTAGAAGTTACAGAAGGCTTTTAAGCAGGGACTTCCCTGCTGTGACTTCCACTTCCAAACACTCACCCCGAGGGGGAATCTAAGGGCCTGGAGGGAGTGGGCGGGTTGGCTAAACACCCCCGCCCCCCCAGCTGTGAGCTGAGAGACCGGTGATCTTGGCTTGGTCCAGGGTGGTAGCTTTGGGGGCTGAGCGAGATGACAAAGGGGTACAGACGCTGTGGTTTAGGGCTGAGCTATAGAGGTATAGAGGTTGGGGAGCAGCAAGAGCGTGGAAGACCCTACAACCTCTAATCCCCCCTACTCGCCCCAGAGGAAGTGAGGGGGTCCTTGAACATGGACACAGGATGTTCTGGTCCTTGGGTCAGTCCTCTGAATCCCAGGTGCTGGTCTGGCGCCCTGTGTGGGACATTCAGTTCAGGGTCCCAGACCATGTGGGATGATGACCAGTGTCCTGCACAGCAGGCACACTTGCCCGCCCTTCCCCAGGTCGTGTCAGGAAACGCACACAGCATCTAGAGGGCCTGTGTGGCCTGAAGCAGTGGCTCCGTCGGCAAGTCTATAAAATGGGTAGAGCAACTCCACAGGTGTTGTGCTGTGGGGGAGGCAGGAATGGCCATAAGGTGGAGGCTCTGAAACTGGACTGGACTTCTCCACCTTCGGCCCACTCATCTGCCCTTTCGCACAGTCAAAGGGAAATGACCCTGTTCGCCATGGAGGGAGGGAGCTTACTGCCTGACAACCAGTCTGCCACCAGGTCAGAAGGGAGAGGTGTGCAGGGGGTGGCACCAGATGTCCCTGGCTCCAGCAGGGCAGAGGGCAAGGCCACCCACATTGCAGTCACCACTGCCTGGGCAGCCTCGCCTCCTGCCTCTTGTGGCAGGGCCGTCAGGTACAAACCCTTCAGAGCTACTGCCAGAGTTGTCCTAGGCCACCCGCAGGTCTCCAGTGCAAACACGCTGCTTTCCCTCCTGCGGTTCCATCAGATCGAGCTCTCTGGTCTGTGCTGGTCAGCCCTGTGTCTGGCCCTGGCTAGGCTGTGTGGGGAGGCCAGCGGGTAGGCTCACTGATTTCATCCTAGAATAAGGTGGGTACTCTCAGCCCCAGTGAGCAGGTGAGGAACCTGGGGCTCAGAGAGGTGAGGTGACAGGAAGCCTCAGAGGACCGTGTGTGTTCCGAGAGTTGGATTTAGACCTGAATAGGAGACAAGTTTGTCAGAAAGAGGGTTGTTGGCTCATTTTCTCTTCTGTACATGTCCTGGGCAAAAGCATCCTCTTATCAGTCCCAGAACTCCCTATCCACCCCCCACCCCCCACCCCACCCACCCTGTTAGCTGGTACAGGTGCTCCGAGGGTCAACCTTGCCAAGGGTTAGGGTGCCAGCTCTGGAGCAACAAGAGCTGCCACACAGATCCCCCTAGTCGAGGAACAGAGTCCTTCAGAGTCAGCCCACTCTTCCTCCAGGAAAGGGAGGCAGGCCCGGCTTTCATCTCTGTAGCTTCTTAGGGCTCAGGAGCCCTGTCAAAATGCTGCTTCTCCAGCTGGGAGCAAAGTGAGGGTGTGCAAGCCATGCGCCAGGTCGACCCCCTCCAGTTCCAGCCTTTCACAGCCACGCGTGGGTGACTGAAGTAAGTGAATAAAGCCGAGAACTGTGCCACAGGGGAGGTTTTCTGGAAAGGCCCATGCATGCTGGTGGCATGGCCAGCGGGTCCAGCCTCTGCCCATGGCCCAGTGCTGACAGCCGAGCGTATCCAGCCTGTGACTGCGCACAGGCCAGCTTGGGCTGGAGCCATCGAGAGGTCGAGACCTTGGGCAGCCAGGGTTGGCATCCAGTCCAGCACTTCTCAGCTCGGTGCCTTCTGAGTTTCCGTTTCACTTCTCTGAGTTTTACTTTCCTTGTCTATGGAATGGGATAAGGATCACACTAACCTTAGGGGTCCCCCGTGAAGACGGGGGACAGAGCTTAGCACAGTGCCCTCCTTGTGAGTGGTGGTGATCACTGCTGCTCGGGCTTGTAGAGGGGCTGCCAGACTGCAGGGTGGGGGCTCCACGGAGAATTGAAAGGTAGGCCCAGTGCCTGGGACCACAGGGCATCCTCCCTGGTGGATTTGCCCCCAAGGCCAGGAAGGAGTTTTGCTGAGAGAAGCAAGAGCTGGGCCATGCTGCCACCACCATGGAAGATGTGCTTTTCTAACATTTTAGCCACAGGCCTCAGCCCTGGTAGGCAGCTCGGGAAGGCGTGGCCACTGCAGCCTCCCAGAGCTATTCACAGCTGACAGAAACATTGCAGCACCGGCAACGAGCTAGTGCGCTGGTGTCCCCTAGCAACCGAGGAGGCAGTTCCGGCTGTGCAGGGCTCTGCTGCCTGTGGGCCTGGATCTGGTTACCAGGGGTTTACTCAAGAGCCTGGCCTGGCCTGAGTGGGGCTCGGCAGGCAGGGGCGGCTCTCAGACACACACACCCCCCCCCCCACCCGCCCAGCGGAGGATAATAGTGAAGGAACCCCTCCCCCAGGCCTCGTTTCCCATGGCTCTCCCCAGAGAGGAAGACCCTACACCTGCTTCCTTTTCACTGGTCACTCCCCACTCCCTGTCCTCAGTGCCTGGACTGTGGTCTGCTTTGCCGCCCCCGAAGCAGCCTTGGGCTCCAGCACTCTGGCTCCTCAATCCCTGCATCTCCCATCTCTGGGACCTTCTGACCCGTTAGTGCCCCCACCCCACTCAAACCCTGTCACCACCTCCAAATCCCCACATTCCCCTCCTTAACCACAGCCTCCTGTTCTCCCTGCTCAGTTGCCTCCCAGGCCGTCTACCCTTCACTGTCCCTTATTTTCTTCATTGGCATTAGCTCGCTGCCTGTCCTCTTGCCCCTATATGGAGGCCACACCCCTGCCAGAGCCTCCTCCAGTAGGAGCCACACTCTGCCCACCGGGATCGATCCCCTAGCAGTGAGAAGGTGGGTCCCCCAAGATGCCTGTCCCCCAGCCTGGGCAAGCAACGCTCTAGGCTCCCCAATCCACCAATCACTACCCCTATCCACCTCGCTCAGGGCCCCCCCATCTGATAGCAGACAACCTCACTTCCTGTTCCTCAGACCAGAACCCTCCAGCTTCATGCCAGGAGACCCTCTGTGCCCCTTCGCCGGCCCTCCCCCCATCCCCAGTGTCCCTTTCCAGCCCCCGCCCCGCAGCACAGAAGCCTCTCTTCTCTTCCCCGTCTTCGTCTCCAGGACCCACCAGCACTGGAATCTATTTTACCTTCTCCCAAGTTTGAAAGCAAATCCTCCCTTCCCATCTCCCTCTAGTCGTGGGTTTCTCCATCGCATCCTTCTCTCCTTTCCCATCATCCCTCACTGCTCTTACTTCCTTGCTTCCCACTCTGGCCATGCTCCTGCCGCCACCACATTGCAGAACCTACCACCCGGGCCAACAGCCTCCTCCGTCTCCCTAGGTCCCATAGTCACTTCTCCATCCTGTCCCCTGGCCCTCTCAGCAGTGGCTGCCACAGTCAATCACGCCCTTGTTCTGGAATAACTTCTTGTTGATGCTCTGACCAGATCCCCCCTTAATACCCCAGTTCGCTCTCCCCCTCTGAGTTCTCCTTGGTCTAGTGAGCATCCGCCACACTCGGCCTAAACCCTCAGTGCTGCCTCGGCTCCACAGCTGTGCTCCCCATCGGAAGGACTCCAGCCACACTCTCTCCTGAGCGCCAGCATCTCATGCCCAGCATGCCCACAGGTCCAAGCCTGCTCCTCCCGCTGCCTCCATCTCCATGAATCCCTCCAGCCCTGGTCCATTCTAGTCAGATAACCGGCTGTGTCCTCTCTGCTCTCCTGTCTCCTCAGCCCACATCCAGGTTCTCTCTGAAAAATTGCTGATATCAAAACAATTTCATCAAAATGTAAAACCTGCCTTTATTACCAATCTCTGCCCTAGTTTTGGAGGACTTTGTTCCTTGATTATTTTTTAAGAGAGTGTTTTATCTTTATAATCAGAAAAAACAATAAGGACAGTGTGAGGAGCCTGACAGCCTGGCTGAGCTTCTAAGGTGGCCTCAATACTCTGTCCCCCAAAGCCACCCGGGAGAGGAATTCTTCAGCATTCCGTCACAGCTGGCTGTGGCACCGAGCGTCTCGGGAGAAATTAGAGAAGTAGTTGTTGATTCCAGGGTGAAGTGAGCATAGGGTTAGGGTTGGGGTTAGGGCACCAACCAAAGAATGTTGGCAGAGTTGGGATTCTCAGAAAGAAGCATTCCTGTTTTCTATAGTCCAGACATTATTGATTGTGTGCTGTGCCCAGATCAGGGGGGAAATTGAGCATTTATCTGTAATATCCTGTATTTTTAATATCTTTTCATATCTACCACTGTTTATTATAAAACAAACATATTCAGAATTTCTAATAGGATAAAAAAAATATGCCAGTAGAAGTTCTAGTATCCTCTTCCTGTCCTACAATGAACCGTCTACGCAATAGCCTGGGGGCCCCTGGCGAGGGCTGTCCTTCTGACTTCACAGTAGCACGTGAGGTGCAGCTTTGAGGTCCCCACCCCCAGAGAGTATGTCAGGCTCCCAGGCCTGGGCGTCTGTGTTTTTAATCAGCTGCCCTAGGGGTCTTGATGCCAGTTATTCTTTGGACTTGCCTTAGAAATCCTTCCTCTAGAGCAGTGGTTCTCAACCTTCCTAATGCCGCGACCCTTTAATACAGTTCCTCATGTTGTGGTGACCCCCAACCATAAAATTATTTTCGTGGCTACTTCATAACTGTAATTTTGCTACCGTTATGAATCGTAATGTAAATATCTGATATGCAGGATGTATTTTCATTGTTACAAATTGAACATAATTAAAGCATAGTGATTCATCACAAAAACAATATGTAATTATATATGTGTTTCCCGATGGTCTTTGGCGACCCCTAAAAGGGTCGCGACCCACAGGTTGAGAACCGCTGCTCTAGAGTTTCAAGTGAAAGAGAAGAAACAGAACACTACCGCCAGACTGTAACAGGAAGTATTTAAGTATTCTTTGGGGAGAAATCTATAACTCTGAGCCTCACCTCATCTGGCTTCTCACCTTAAGAGGTTGGGTTTAAGTGTGAGAAAACTCCAGAAGGGAATGTTTTTGAAAATTTCCAAAAGCTGGACCTTGACGGATCCGTTTTTAAGATAGATGTATTGACTGGTTTGTTTTAAGGCCTCCAACGTAGCCATGAATCCATCCCCTCCTTTTTATCCCCACTGACCCCACGCACATTAGGTCCTGTGACCGCCAGGAAGAAAACAGACTGGGATACAAGGAGGTAATGTTGGACTGCGCGTGTGCCGGCCAGGGAAGGCTGCTGGAGGTGGTGTGAGTCCGGCCTTGGGGGAAGAGTAGAGTGTGCACCAAGGTCCAAGGCAGACGTGGGCTGGACAGACAGAAGCGCCTGGAGGTGGGGCAGTCCAGGAGGCCTGTTGGGACCGGGCCCCGAGGTGACTGGATCAGACCGAACCGGCTCTGGGCTATGCTTTTCACTGTGACAAGAAGGAAGCTATAGTTGTTTCCCGGGGCGACTGTAACAAAGTACTACAAACTAGAGGCCAGAAGTCGCCGAGCCGAGCTGAGTCCTGCACTGGCTCCGGGGGTCTGTTCCGGGTCTCTCTCCTAGCTGCTGGGCTCTCCTGACATGGAGACCCATGACCCCAGCCTCCGCCGTGCCCTGTGGCATTCTCCCTGTGCGTGCGGGCCATCACATGGCCTTGCCAAGGACTTAGTGGCGTTAGGGCTCACTCATCTCCAGGATGACCTCATCTTAACTAATTACATCTGAGGGTCCGCACAGACGCCGTCGGAGGATTTGCACTTTCAGAAGATTGCTCTGGATGGCAGAGGGGTTCAGCTGAAGATGATGGGGGTGACTAAGCGCGAGGGGGCTGAGGCAAGGGGTCGCGCCCCCAGGAAGGACCGATGGGCATGCTGACAGATCGGCGATGGGGCAGATGAGGAGGAGCCGGGTCATTAAGGGCCCCAGCACTTACACACCATCATCAAAATCTCTGCACAGCTCTGCTTGGCCTGGCTCAGCGAGGCCTCAAAGCCTCACTCTCTAGCCACAAGGCCTGGCTCTGCCCCTCCCCTGGCTGGCCTTTCCCTGGATTCCTGTCCCCAGCCTGTCTCCCTCTCTGTGATCAAACCCCTCCCTGCCTAACTGCCCCTTTCTCCAGGAAGCCTTCCTCATCCCCTCCAAATCTGGTTCAGGGCCGCCTGGTCCTGTCAGTACTTGGTCAGCATCTGTCTGCCCAACTGGCTACAAATCCTGAGAAGAAAGGGACCCAGATGGCATTGCTCACTGCTGAGCCCAGGACCCAACACCACGGGAGTTTCCAGAGCCACAGCCTGTGCTCAGAGCCGTGTGGGAGGAGGTGGGTGGGCGGGAGGTCCTGAGGAGGTCAGGCTGGGCCCCTGCTGCCCTCTTGGGAGGTGCTGGCCACTAGGATGGCCTGGTGCTCCCTGTCTATCCTGGGTGCACTCACCAGTGCGAGTGCCACTGAGAGTCTTCCTGCAAGGCCAGGACGGAAGCAGGCGTGCTGGGACCTCCTTCACAACTAGGCCCAGGAGGGAGATGAGGATGCTCGTGCATACAGCGAGGACTGATCACGGCCACCCCAGGCCAGGAGAATGGTGCCCATGACAACAGGCCGGGGCCTCTAAAACCCAGAGGTCATCCCAGGCAGCTTAAGGACATGCAGCCTGACCTGGAAGATGGAACCCAACTGGAGACAGAGTACTAGTTTTAGCTGGAAAGACCCTGGTGGGACCCAGAATTTCAGCTCAGCAGCCCCTGGCCAGTCCCTGCCACTGGAAGTTCTGACCTAAACTGAAGATGACACCAGAACAAGGAAGTGTTTCGGGGAGGGGGGCCTGGTCTTGGCCCAGGGAGCAGCCGGTGAGGATGGGCACACTGGAGCAAGTCGTCACGTGAACAGAGAGCAAAAATGGCCCGTCCTTCAGGTGCTCCCAGGCCAGTGCAAGAGGCTCTTCCTCGCTGGCCCTCGGAGGCCAGGGGCCCCGCCCCGCCCTGTGAGGAGTTCTGTCTCTGGCTGAGCACATGCATGTGGACGTGGGGGCCTCGGCCAGTGCAGGCGTGGGCCTGGCTCAGGTCCCAGAGCAGCAAGGAGACCCAGGTGGGTTGGAGACGGCCTGTCTGCGCGAAGCTGTTGTGCTGGGTTCTCTCACTCCATGCGCCATGGCCTTTCGTGTCTCGGGATAGGAGGTGGCTTTTCCATGGCTGAAGAGTTCCTTTGGTGGGAAAGAGGCCTTGGACAGGAGGCAGAGGGATGGCTTGGTGCCCTCACGAGGCCCAGGGAGCCTCGGTGCACTGAACATAGGGGCGAGGGCTGTGTTAGAAGGGCCTCGGGCAGCAGCGTCGCTGACTCAGCCAGGAAGGCGGAGTCACCGGCCTGCGCTACCCAGATGCTCTCTGTCACTGGCTCAGCCAGGGCCCCAGGGTCAAGGCTGTGCTCGGCCCATGCTTTGTATCAGGGAATTGTGGCTTAGGGCTAAGGACACCCGGGGTCCGGGAATCGATTCCCAGATGTCCCGGGCAGGTTAGGCAGTGGTGGCCCCCAGAGCCGGAAGGTCAGGGGTGGTCGCCCTTGAGTAAGGTGGGAAATGTCTCTTGTGTTTCCTCAGGTTAGAAATCTGTGCTACATGGTGACAAGGCGGGAGAGAACGAAACACGCCATCTGCAAACTCCAGGAGCAGATATTCCACCTGCAGATGAAACTTATTGAACAGGATCTGTGTCGAGGTAGGCGCCTTCCCTGCCCAACACCAGCCACCTCAGTGTGCACACACTCAAGGGGTTGGGTCCCAAAAAGGGTGTGTCTATGGAGCCTGGTTTGGGGCATGTGCATGGGGCCCGGGGCCACTGGCCCCCACCCCTACCCTCCGTCATTCAGTAGCGGCCGAGAAGGGGACCTCCCCAGGGTCCCAGGTATGTATTGTTAGGCAAGGAGCCAGAGGTTGGAGTGTGGGCATCAGGCCTGGCCTGCCCTCTGAGAGCGTTCTTATCCACTAGGGACACCAGGTAGTGCCAGGGCCACAGTGGTTCAGTAGTAAATTGCATGTGAACAGGTGTGGACCAGAGGTCCTAGTGGCTGTGTGCTGGTGCTGGGGCAGGAAGGGCCAGAAGCCGGCGAGATTCCCTGACCCATGTGCCTGAGTGTTGAACCTGAAGAAAGCAGCTGCCCAGTGATGGAAGAGGTCCTTTTACTCTGGCCTCAGAGGATTCAGGCCCTGTGCCAGAAGCTGTCCCCTCTTATTTCTTACTCTCCTGCATCACATGCATTTAATAGATTTGGAAATCAAAGGCCAAAGAAGCTCTGGCTTTGCTTTTATCTGTTAGTTGTGTGGATATTGCCAGACACAGGGCTCTTCCTGGAGTCTTCACATGTTAAGGAGGGCAGTGCTTGACCCCCAAATGGTGCTCTCGTGTTGGATTTCCTGCAGCAGGAATAGCTGGATGGAGAGGGATTTCGAGCCAGGGGCGGCCACTGCCAGCTCAGCCTCTGGGTCAGGCTGAGCCTGGAGTGGACAGAGAAGAGAGCTGCCAGGCCACCACCAGAGCCAATGACTGAGGGCTGGTCACCCCTGCCTGAGAGCCAAGCTGCCTCATCTGCACTTTGGGATCGCCACCCACTCTGGCCCAAAAACCCAGGAGTGCCAAGTAAAGACGGTGGGTCACAGCCATGCAGAGCTCAGAGCTCGCCGTGCACCCTCAAGACTGTGGCAGCTCCCTGGCGCCCGGAGTGGTCCCCGGCTCCCTCTCCTCTGTGATTGGTTCCGTGAGCACTAACTGAGCGTGGACGGAGCCAGGCCCTGTGCTGGGCATTGCGGGCACACTGCTGCGGGCTGAACGGACAGGGTCCCGCCCTTGTGGAGCTCACCACCTGGAAAGACAAAGGGAAGTGGTGGCCAGGGCGGCAGCGGTGCTGGTGCAGGGACAGCTGTGAGGGAGGCTTCCCGGCGGCAGCGGTTCTGCGGCAGCCTCGGGCTTCCTGGGACCGCACTGTGGGCACATCCAGCCGCAGGAGCGACACAGCCCAGGCAGCAGCGTGGCACGGCCTGCAGTGCCCGAGGCACGGGATTCCAGAAGCATGTTCAAGAGTCGCAACATTTGCAGCTCCCAGGTCTGAGTGGCCACAACAGGCAGCCCTTGTTCCGGGCAGAGGACTGGTTTGCCTCTGCCCGAAGCTGACGCCCTCCGTGTTGTGCGCTTGACCCCTGGCGTGGGATGTGGGCTACAGGCATATTGCCAAGGCCTGTCTGGCCAGAGGGCTTGAGAAGGCTTCCCGGTGGCAGTGGTATTTATTGAGGCTGGAGCTGAACCAGGTGAAGGCCAGGACAAGGAAGGAGTATTTTTGGAGGCCCAGAGACCAGAGCTTATCTTGTTAGAGAAACTGGAAGAAAGCTGCTGGTATCGGTGCGATTAGAGCAGAAGGAAGATGTCCAAAGTGAGGCTGAGGGTTTGCCAAGGTTGACCAGGCAAGGTCCTGTGACCCTCAGGAGCTCAGACTAGCTGAGGACAGTGGGGGCCTCAGAAGCCTGCCCCACAGTATATGGGCACTGGTCCCATGTTCTAGATGTGGAGACAGGCCCAGCAGGAGCTGCACAGGGAATCAGCAGCCGAGCTGGGAAGATTACAGAGCTGGGACCACACCCCCCAACATTTTCTTAAATCCTTATTTAGGAAGCCCTCCGACCTGCAGCTGAGAAGCTGGGAGAATATTCCTGGCAGCTGGGCCTCCCCCTCCATAGATCCCTCCCTGCTTGGGTGTTTTCTCTGGCTCCCTAGACCCCTATGGTCATGGACTAAAGGGGTATGAAGGTTAGGTGTGCAGCCAGGTCTCCCATCTCCTGTCTGACCTCAAAAGCAGACCAGGAGACCAAGGCAGGAGACCAGCTCAAGGGACTAACCAAAACCTCTTGACTCCTCAGATAGTGTTCTGTCCACCTTCATGTCCAGCTCCTTGGCCTAGCATTCAAGACCCTGCCCTGTCCACTCACCTCCAGCCAGCCTTCCGCCACCAGGACTCTCCCAGGACCTATAGGCCATGCAGATCAGGCTGCAGTCCAGATCCTGCAAGGTGGCCCTCCACCCACTTCAAGGCCCTGTGCCCTCCCCAAACCCTGCCAGAGCAGCAGTGGGCAGTTACACACTCTCCCACACCGCCTGCCCCTGGACTCACAGGAGCCGCAGTTATCCAAGCCCCTAAGGCTCTGAGCCTGGGGTACAGAGCAGGGCAAGGCGACCGGGTGGTGAGGCACCCGGTGAGGAGGGCCTCCTGGGTGGCACGCAGGGACCTTGGTTCTGGCCGAGGCCGTCTGGGATAACCACCTGCTCTCTCTCTCCCTGGTGCAGAGCGGTCTGGGAGGAGACCAAAGGGCAAGAAGAGCGACTCGAAAAGGAAAAGCCGTGAGGGCCCAAGGGGCAGCCCCGAGAAGAAAGAGAAAATGAAGGCGGGGCCCGACTCAGTCCTGGGGCAGTTGGGTAAGTGGCCATGCTGGCCTGGCAGACCGGCAGGGCTCACACCATCCCTCCACTTGCAGCCCCCATATGAGGCCGGCTGGGACCATCAGCACCCACTGCACAGAGCGGGAGGCCTTCTTTGCCCAGGCACTCCACCTCCTGGCCATAAAAGAGACTAGGGTTTCAGAGCCCGGGTGCCATCCGAGAAATTCCCCTTTTGTAGACCTGGAGGCTGTGTCCAGGAGCTCAGGAACTGACTGCTCATTCCACTGACCAGGGTCCTGGAGGCCCTGAAGGGACCTAGGCCACCTGGCCCTTCTAGGAGCCACCGCCACGCTGGGAGGTGTGGGCCCCAGGGTTCTCCATCCTTGTCCAGAACCTTTCAATGGGCCCTCTCTCCAGTACCATGACAGAGAGACCCAAAGGAGTGGCCAAAGGCACTGGCCCAACCCGTCCTCACTGTCACAGACTGTACTGCTACCCCGTAAGCCAAGCAGCCCTTGAGGGGACCCCAGCAGTGGGCTTTGTCTCCCAGGATGTCACATGCTTCCCCCAGAGCACTTCGCAGGGATGGCAGTAGAGTCCCCTTCTAGGCCTCACTTCTAGCACAGAAGCCCCAGGCCGTCTCTTATCTCCCTCCGTCTCAGGAAGGGGACAAGTTGGGTGTCTAATGGGATGCTAGTCTCACAAGCTGTCCCAAGACCTGAGGAAGGGGGAGCGGGGGTGGCCTATAGCTAGAGCAGGCACTGACATCCAAGAGGGGCCTTATACCCCGATACATTGCCACCTTATTCATGCCTGACACCCTTACCCAACTTCCTTGTTTTGGAAGCTCTGGGAGGCAATGTGCATAGAAACCCAGCGCCCCCTGGTGGCCTGAGGGCACATTCCTCCATTCCTCCGCTCCCTGCACCTCATTGGGTGTGCAGGGCCAAAGGCCCTTGCTTGTTTTAACATTCTCCTGTGGCCACCTGAAAATTCTCAATAATAATTTTTGAACACAGAGCCTGCAAAGCCTGCTGGGGAGGGTCAGAAAGGGCTTCCAGAGAGGGTGGGACGACACCTGCTGGCATCTCACCTTCCTCCTCTCTCCCTCCTCCAGGCCTGGCCACCTCGTTCCCCATCGACGGCACCTTCTTCAACAGCTGGCTGGCGCAGTCGGTGCAGATCACAGCGGAGAACATGGCCATGAGCGAATGGTCACTGAATAATGGGCACCGCGAGGACCCTGCGCCCGGGCTGCTGTCGGAGGAGCTGCTGCAAGACGAGGAGACGCTGCTAAGCTTCATGCGGGACCCCTCCCTGCGACCCGGCGACCCTGCCAGGAAGGCCCGTGGCCGCGCCAGCCGCCTGCCTGCCAAGAAGAAGCCACCACAGGATGGGCCTGGTTCACGGACGACTCCGGACAAACCCCCCAAGAAGCCCTGGGGCCAGGATGCAGGTGGCGGCAAGGGGGGTCCAGGTCAAGGACCACCTGCCAGGAAACCTCCACGGCGAACACCTTCTCACCTGCCGTCCAGTCCTACAGCTGGGGACTGTCCCATCCCCGCAGCTCCCAAGAGCCCCCCACCGCTGGCCCCTGACACCCCCGACGAGGCAGCCCCCATGGCTGCCGACTCGAATGTCCAAGTGCCTGGCCCAATGGCAAGCCCCAAGCCCTCAGGCCGGCTGCGGCAGTCCCGCGAGAGCAAGGGAACCCGGAGGTCATCGGGTGCCAGGCCTGATGCCGGGACAGGACCTCCTGCTGCTGTGGCCGAGAGGCCAAAGGTCAGCTTACACTTTGACCCTGAGACTGATGGCTTCTTCTCTGATAGGGAGATGAGCGACTCAGACGTGGAGGCTAAGGACAGCGGGGTACAGCGGGGTCCCCGGGAAGCAGGGGCTGAGGAGGTGGTCCGCATGGGGGTTTTGGCCTCCTAAGTCACCCCTACCCCTGTCTCAGGCCCTGCCCTAGTCCCCCATGAGGCCTCAGCCCAGTCACAACTGCCATTTCCAATCTGCTGAGTGTCCCAGACTCTCAAGGCTGCCACTCCGTTGTGGTTTTATTTTTAATACAGAGAGAGTTCCGAATTCTACACTGTTGTCTTTCCTCTGTGCTGGCCTAGGACATTAGGATTCCTCCCACAGCTCTGGCTGCAAGGACCGGGCCAAGTCCTGTGCAGGACCCATGTGGCGGCGGCAGCCCCGCCGGCGTCGCTGGGCTCCTGGCTAGATGCAGACAAGGTGAAGGAGAGCTCAGGACGCCAGCCCGCTGCCACTGGGTGACACAGAATGTCGTTTGGGCATTATTTCATGGCAGATGGGCCAGCCCAGGGCCTGCCCACCTTGCCCTCAAATTCCACTGGAGTCCATTTGGGGGGTCCTGCTGCACTCCACTGATCCCCAAGGAAGTCTATAACAAGTGATACCCAGCCAGAGTCTACTCACTGTCACAAGCACAACGAGCTTACATGAGAAAGCACTGAGGGGGCGCAGAGGGCCCTGCTGGTTCCAGGGGAACCCCAACCGCCCCTGTCAACCCACATCGAAGGCCTGCCCAGCCACCCCGCCACCCTCCACTCCCTTGCTGCTTGGCCCTGCCAGCGCCCAGCCCTGCAGCCCCGGGAAGGGGTTTCCAGAATCCTTCCTGAGCTGCGCCACTTACTCAGGGGACTCCCAGGCAGCCAGCCACCAGTGCCAGTGGAGGGCTGCCAGGGAGGGCCAGTGCCCAGACGGGGGCGTGGGCTCAGACTTGCCCGCTGCAGAGAATCGCTCCGGGCTCCAACTTCCTTCCTTCCGTAGGAGCCAGTCTCGGCCAAAGTCTGGTCACTCCCAGACAGCTGACCAGGCCCTTCGCCTTTTCAGGTTTCCCAGTCCTGCTAAGAGATGAGCTGCTTCCTCGGTTTCCTTCTGGAAACTCCTTCCAACGAGCAGTGGGATCCCGGGGCCCAGGCGGCCGCCTTGGCTGCTGGGGCTGTTTTAAGTCTTGCTGGAGGCTCCTGGTTCCTCTCCCTGTGAGCCTTAACCCCCTTTCCCAACTGTGCCCTCCCTCCCCGCCACCCACCCGCCTTCCCTCCCCTCCCCTCCAGGTCCAGGTAGTTGCTCTGAAGAGTTTTAGTGGAGTGGCCCCAGGGTGATAGCTCAGGGAACAAACGAAAAAGGAATTCAGTGAAAACGTGTGTTTTTTTCATTTGTGAATTACTCCTGGGTCACTTCCGCCACTGGTAAAGCCAGAACTTCTCCAACAAGAACCTTGCAAAAGCCCAGTGACAGTCGAATCATTCTGTGGATGCCAAAGAATATTTTGACCATAATACAGCACAGCCTGGACCGAGCACCTTGTCACTTGGGCTTTTTTTAATGGAGGTCTTTAGCAACCGCTTACAGGAACATGTTCCTTGCACACACCCAAGGAGACCAGCCCGGGCTCTTGGAAGAGGATGCTGTTCCGCCGCCCGACTGTGGAAACCGGAACCAGGTGTTGGATTTCAAATCCTGGACTGGGCCCACCGTGAGCCTTCAGGAGCAGCCGCACAGTGGGGAGGAACACGCGGGAAACCGGCCCGGCCCAAGTCCTGACCGAGAGGTTCCCCCACGCGAATGAACACACAGCGCAATTCGGGGATCGGAGCAGCTTGACCACTCGCCCCCGACTCCAAAACTACCGAGGTACGACAGTGGCGTTGTCATTGACACTCAGCTTTATGTGAATTTTAGCAAAACAGGAAACAAAGATGATGACTCAGTTCAGGGGATCGGACAAATGTGTCCAGTTGGAATGGACTCAGCAGGCTTCAAGGACTCTGGGCGTTGGGATGGCATGAGCTACCACGTAGTTTAGTCTGCCTGCCACCTGGGTAGCAGTGGCCAGTGCAGTGTCAGCAGCAGCGTCCCAACCCCGTTCTCTGTTTACTGCCTTTGAACAGACCTCCTTCCTCCCCCGTGCTTCACGTCACAGCCTTGTCTGTGCTGGATTGCTCAGTCTGACCTCGCAGGAAGCAAGGGATGAGCTTAAAGAACAACCAAACTTTCCCTGGGGTGAGGGGACTAGGGTGGCAGGAAGGCTTAGGTCCAGGAAACTCAGCACTTGCCCCCTGACCCCTTCATCCATCCTGAGGCAGGGTCTGGGCCCCTGGAGGCAGGAGAGAACCTGGGAGGAAGTACGGAGCAGCTGGCGCTCTTCAGGGGCCTCTGCTCAGGTTGGCTCTGGGTTCTGGCCCTCTTCTCTCCTGGCTCTTGCTTTGTTTGGGCAGATTATCCCTGGGGCATGGTGTCTGGTTAGGCTGGTGGGGGCCCCTCCCAGGCCAGGCCAGGCCCTAACCTCCCTTCACCAGGCAGCTGCCCACTTCAGGATGTCCACCTGCTGCAAGGAGGACGAGGATGCCGGTGTCCACTTCTTCCCTCCATTAGCCACGGCCCCTTCACTCTTTGCCCAGCCTCTGTCCATCGTGTTGAAGGCCTTGCCACCCCTGAGGTTAACGTGGGGAGAAGGCAGACGAGAAGAGGCCTTTCCAGGCCAGAGACTGGGGCAGATCTTGCCCTCGCCCACACTGCCCACACTCACTGGCCCTCAGGTAGGGAGAAGCTGCTGTCACTCATCCTGACCGTCATCCTCATTTCCCAGGCCCAGCTGCCCACCGTCCCCTCCCCCCTCATCACAGTGAGAAAGGATAATGTGCAAGGGAAGTATTTTTATGGATCATAAATGTATTTTACAGCAAATGAGGAGAAAGGTAGAAGGGTTTATTTTATTAAATGAGCACTGACTTGGTGACAGTGCGTGAGAGGCCACCCAGGTTTCCACATGGGGGCTGGACTGTGGCTGTGTCCACGTGCATGCGTGTCCCTGCGCGTGGATGGGCACACGATGGGACGTGCTAGGGCAATTCCTAGAGAATCAGCTGCCCAGCTCCAACCGACATGGGCAACAGCTGGACTTGGCCTTCCCTTGCGCCCTGCTGGATGTGGCCAACCTCTGCCCATGTCCAAAGCTCTGCAGAATGGTCTGGATGCCTGTAGCAAGGCCCTTGGGGAGGCCACTTCCCATGCCCCTGGCCCAGCTGGCCACATTGGCCAAAGAGCCAGGGCTGGAGTCTGGGACTTTTGGTTGTTCTTTAGGGCACTTCCTGCCACCTTGTCCCTCAGATGCACAACCCTCTGTGCTCCACGTCGGCTCGGGGTGGGGGGATGATATGAATGTCACAGGAGGAGACACCTTCTGTCTTTGTTTCAAAGAAAGTGATGTGCCATTTGTTAATATACAAGAGAAATACTGAAAATATATTGAAAAGAGCAATTTTAAATTATTTTTGGCTTATGTTGCAATATTTATTTTCTTGTATTAGAAAAGATTCCTTTGTAGAGAAAAAATGTATTTTTCATTAACGCAAAGACCTATCTCTCCTTTTTGTACATTGTCCGTGTTCGCTACCCTTGATGAGCAATAGGATGTATGGCCGCCCTGGTGTGGCCAGCGCCCACCGTGCCCTGCATGACATGTGTTGCCACTGCTACGTAGCTTTCAGTCCCATCCTGTCCTGCTCACTCCTGGGCTTCCAGACCTGGCCACCCCCAGGGCCTGTGTCTCAAGGAGCCCTTTGCACTCCTCATGTGTTGGCAAACGCAGTTAATAAAGCGATGTTTTCTGTGCTGGTCAGTGTGAGGCTTCGTTGCATTGAGGGGGGCAGGGGCCCGAGAGTCCTGTGCGCAGTGGAACAGCAGTCCAGTGGAACAGCAGTGCTCCCTGGATGTCCCAAGGGGCCTGCTGCTACCCCCTCAGGAGTCGTCATAGTGATGGCCACCGTGACCGCTCTACGGGCCAGCGGCTGTGCTTAAGAGCTGAGTTTCTTTTGCCCCTCACTGTCGTCGTCCCCTAGGATTCAGAGCGGATGAGGGGTATACCCAAAGCCACGCCTCTGGTAAGAGGGGAAGTCCTACATCACAGGCAGGACTGTTGGAGTCTTGCCACCCCCGTGAGCCACCAGCCTGGGACAGTGGGAAGGTTTGGGAGGGAGCTTAGCAATGTCCCTACACCAGGAAAGAATTTTGCTCAAGTGTGTGTTTCATTATTTTCTGATTCCGCTCCAAGCTCTGGAAAGCGTGGGAAGTGTCACTGTCCCTCCCGGGGCAGCTCACAGTCCAGCAGGAACCCAGACATGAGGGAATGGGAGTCATGGAGGCCTGGGCTGATTGGAAGGGAGTAACGCCATTAATTCATTCAACAATGAATCCATTTGATCACACACCTGGTTCAGCCAGTGCTCTGGGTTGTATACTGTGCATGTCACCAGGGCCTGCCCTCAGAGCTTCCGGGCAATGGGGCCTGGAGAATAAACAGTTGCTTGCCCAAAGGGAGCTGCACAGAAAGAGACAAGAAACATTCCTGGTGGAGGACTCGGTCGACACAGGTAAAGACCGGTCAAAGGTGCGTGGAGTGGGTCTCACACCTGAGCCCAAGGCTGTGTGGAAAGGGATTGAATTGGGACTCTAGCTTCTGGAGCCGCTGACTTAGTCATTTAAGACAGCAAACTGCCCCATTTCCTAACCAGTGCAATAGGAGGCAGGTCCCCACAGGCACCTCCAGACTCACAAAGTTCTGTGACTCCACAGCATAGGAAATAAACTGGGGGCTCCTGGGAGGCCCCGGGAGCTGTGATTTGGAGCTGCCCTGGGCTCAGCACCACAGCCTCTCCCTTCGCCCAGGGCCAGCCCGATGCCACAGTGATCCAGAGTCGCGCGAGGTCCCCCTACCCCTGCAAGACCTGCACCTGACAGCACACCAGCTGACAGATGTGGGCACCTGTGGGTCGGAAGCAGCCATGCTCAATGGAAATAACGGTACAAGTAAGTGCAGTAGCTACACATTTTTAAAAGTACAGGAAAAATTAATTTTAATAATTTTTTTAACCCATTATGTCCCACATATGATCACATAAACATGTAATTAATATAAAAAAGTTATTAATACAATATTTTGCATTCTGTTTGCGCTGTGGGTGTGCTGCACTCACACCTCATTTGGATGAGCCACGTTTCAAGCTCAGTAGCCACGTGGCTGACAGCGACTCCATGGCAGCGCAGCCCTGGAGCCGTCAGCTGTGCCTGGTGGCCTTGGGCTCATATCTGATCGGGGCTCCTAGGCCTTCACTCCTGTCACTGCCTCTGCCGTCCCTGCCCCCTGAGAGCCCCCGAGGACAGGACAAGTGTAGGCCGAGCTGGTGGCAGCTTCCCGTGGAGGCCAGTTCTCTGCCGGCAGCTCCCAGGGGGGTGTCCACTCACCCGCACTTGAGTTGTGCCTGCCTGATTCAGCACTCACTGAGCACCTGCTGCTGGGCCCTGCGGCCCAGGATGACCACAAGCCCCTGTGGAGAGACCAGGCCGGCGTGGGAGACTGTCTTTAATCAGATAATCCCGAAGCAATGGGCAGTCACTCACTGAGACTGTGTGGCAAGTGAATGTGCGGCCTGCAGGGGGGAAGGTCTGCCCTCCCTGAACTCCCTTTACTCTGGCTACTCCTGCAAGTAAGATCTGGGGCGCCATCTACCGCCCGCTGGGCCCCATCCCAGATATCTCCAGTCCTGAAACCCACAGGGCCAGAGCCAGCCCTGCATTCCCCGGGCTCAGACTCCAGCCTCTCGGCCCCTGCACTCCAACGCCTCCCGGTGCAGAGAATCTTCTCCATCAGCCACAGGCACAGAGGCAGCTCACGGACCCGAGGCCTCCTGGGAGAATAAAGCATCGGCTGAGGCCTGCTGGGTCCCCAACCTGGATTGAGTGGGGAGGCCAAGGAGACCCAGGCCCTGCCTTCCTGCAACTGCCAAAGAAAGGCAGGAAGTCAGCAGTGGGCTGGAGAGGGAGCATGTCTTACTCCCAGGGCTGGCCTCAGTCCTTATTGCACCTGTGTCTGTGCCCAGAGCTGCCAGAGGAGGCAGCCAAGGCCCCTTTCCTTGGAGACTAGCTCAGGGCTCGGAGGCCAGGAAATGCCCGGCTGGTCACAGTGGTCTCACAGCTGCCCTCCCCTCACAGGAGGCCTCCCATGCTTCACCTGCCAGGCTCTTATGGGCATCCACGAGGGCCAACTCCTTTGCACTGCGAGGGCTGAGCCAGCCCCCCGACCTGTGTAGTCTGCCCAGCCACCCACTCTTCATGCCCCTGATGAGAGACTCAGGCAGAGGCGCATAAGGTTTCATGATCACCATGTTGCCCAATAAAAAATGAGTTAATAAAATGTGAATTTTAGGGCAGTCTTTGGGGTTCAGGCAGACTCAGAGGGAGGCAGGAATGGATGAGGGATTGGTCAAGCAGGTGATTTAAGGGGCCAGCTGAACGGAGCAGGGCGACGCTCCATACCCAGTGCGCTGAGCCAGACCTGGAGCTCAGAAGCATGCACACCATCCGTCCCGAGGGACCTGGATCGGGATGCAGAGGCCCTGGTGCTGGCTTGTCAGGGAGACCTTCAGTGGGTTCGGCAGCAGGGCTGCCCGATTTAGCAAATAGAAATACACGACGCACAGTGAAATTAGAATTTCGACAGACAATGAATAATGCTTTGGTATATAAATCTGTTCCAAATACCACATCCTGTATTTTTCCTGGCAATCCCAGTGGGAGGCCTCACATCCTCTGCTACACGGTGTCTAGGCAGAGGGTTGGTGCTGGCGTGGGATTTACCGTTGTAGACAAACTGGGGCAGACCCAAGACTGTCCGCACAACCCAAAGCGCTCACCCCCGCAATGCAAGAGCCATGGAAAGGGGCTACAGCCAGTGGCCAGGACAGACAGAACCCAGCCTGCACCTGTCTCACTGTGCCTCAGCCCCGAGGCCTCCCAACCCAAGCTGAACAGGACTCGGAAGTGTCCCAGAAGGGACCTCGCTCCCTACAGCTCCTTGAGGCCCACGGCCCATTTATTTGCTGACTCAGGTCAGCATCTGAAAGAGTTCACGTTGGTTGCAGCACCCTTCACTACAGCCAAGAGGTAGCAGCAACCCAAGTATCCATCCAACGGTTCTCACCCTTC
The DNA here is from genome assembly GCF_964212035.1 of Myotis nattereri. Taxonomy (NCBI): domain Eukaryota; kingdom Metazoa; phylum Chordata; class Mammalia; order Chiroptera; family Vespertilionidae; genus Myotis; species Myotis nattereri. Next base: position 77,118,223 of record NC_138080.1, read on the forward strand.
CTAATGCGCGGCCCTTTAATACAAATACAGTTCCTCGTGCTGTGGTGACCCCCAACCATAACATTATTTTCGTTGCTGCTTCATAGCTGTAATTTTGCTACTGTTATGAATCGTAATGTCAATATCTGATATGCAGGATGTATTTTCATTGTTCACGACCCACAGGTTGAGAACCGCTGCAATGGATAAAGACAATGCGGTAGATACATGCAGTGGGACAGTATTCGTTCTTGAAAAGGAAAGAGCCTCTGACACGTGCTGACATGGATGGCCACGGAACGCACTATGCTAAGTGAAATCAGCCAGTCACAAGAACACACTGCACAATTCCCCTTACCTGAAGTATCTAAACTTTCTATGCTCACAGAAACAGGAAGTAGAGTGGTGATTGGCAGGGGCTAGGGGCGAAGCAGGTGTGAGTTGCTTGGCGGGTGCAGAGGCAGGACGGGGGGCCTGGGCTCTGGCGCACAGCGGTGTGCTTGTTGGTGACGGTACTGTGCTGTACGCTTGGAAATTGCTGGGAGGGTAAATTTTGTTTTGTGTTTTTCTGCCACCATTTTTTTAAAAAAAGAATACTATACAGGAAAAAATATCCTGCCCTAGCTGGTTTGGCTCAGTGGATAGAGAGTCGACCTGGGGACTGAAGGGTCCCAGGTTCGATTCCGGCCAAGGGCACATGCCTGGGTTGCAGGCTCGATCCCCAGTGGGGGGGCGTGCAGGAGGCAGCCGATCAATGATTCTCTCTCATCATTGATGTTTCTATCTCTCTATCCCTCTTCCTTCCTCTCTAAAATCAATAAAAATATATTTTAAAAAATATATCCTGCTACATTCAATAATGTACAACTGCTTTGTTGCAACAAAAGACATAATATTAAGCAAAAAGAAGCCATTCTAAAATATTAAAAGGAAAAAAGAGTTCAAGTTGGGTCTCTGCCTTTTGTGGAGCATCAGTGATCCTCCTACATCCCCCAACTCAAACTCAGGCCTCTTTTTATTATTGTTATTTCCCTCCCAAGGCTTTTTGCACAGCGCTGTAGGGAAATACAGTATGGCTAATGCAGGAGTGAGGAGACCAGGGTTCGAGTCTTCTCTCTGCCACTGATGTACCTCAATTTTCCTGTCTGTACAATGGGAAAAGAGGTGTGGTTCCTGGGATTTCTAAAGTCCAGGTCCTGGGGGGAGAGTCCATGGTCAGAGGATGTGGTCAGTGAGGACCCAGGGAGAGCCTGCTGGGCCCTGGAATGTAAGACCCTGGGTGAGGTGGGCTGGCTGGCAGGTGAGGTAGGCGAGCTCCCAGACTGGCCTTGGGCAGCGGGAGAGAAGGAAGCAGCTCTGGCCACTCATTCTGTGACCTTCCCCTAATCAGGTGCCTGTCGCACGGTGAAGGGGCAGCGGGTGCATAGCGGTGGTCTTGGGTGTGACCATGGCACGAGATACGAGGTCTGGTTGGGACAGTGACAGGGCCTCAGGCCCCGGGAGGAAGGTGAGGCATCTGTCCTGCAGGCTTGGGGACGGGCCTCGGCCTCCTGCCTCTGTTCCGGGTGACAGCTGTTCTAAGACAGGCCACCCTGGGTCTAGAAGTTTGTGTTCAGTGGGTGATCCCCTCACTCCGCTTCCATCCTCAGCTAACATTAGCTACCTGTGGCCATTCCGGTCTAGAGAATTCATCCATGAATGCACCATGAAGAAGGAAGCGACCAGATATAGGATCTAGACGGCTGTGGGGTAATAATGGAGAATTAGTGACCTGTGTTCGGGCCCTTTCTGGGCCTCAGTTTCCTCATTTATTACGTGAGGATGAGAGTTCCTGCTGGCCCACCAGGCAGGGTGGCTGAGAGGCACAAGGAGGCATGGGTGTGAAGTGGGTAAAATGAGGAGCCACTGGAGGCGCAGAGGACAGGAGAAGCGGGGCTTGAGGCAGGGAGGCCAGAGGAATCTGTACTCTCCCTTCCTGGAAACTGAGCCGGGGCAGCCCTGTTGTTTGCAAGTTCTCATGTGCCTTCCTACCCCTTCCTACCCGAGCCAGGACAACCAGGGTCTGGGGTCAGGGCAAGGCACTGGCCACCTGCAGCTCCCTGGGCAGGGCTGGGGAAGGGGCTGGGTGTAAACAGCTGGTGCTCATCCTGGAAGCAGCTCATGTGATGCCTGTAACAGTCAGCTGCCTGGGCCTGGGAAACACCCACCTCCCCAGCACTCTGGGCTCCCTGCTGCCATCCTGTTCACCTGAAACCTTGTATCCCAGGAGTCTGGAGGCAGCTGAAGAGGACGTCCCTCCTGTCCCCACCTCCTAGCTCCCTTTGCAAAGAAGGAATGTTCCATTGCTGGGCATCAAATGCTGTGATCAACAGGAAACTCAGAAGAGCAGCCAGGATTTGCAGGAGAAGCAGAGGGGGAAAGTGACTCAGCAGAAGAAACCTTGCTGGTGGATGTTCTGGACTGCTATTTTGGGGCTCTGGGTGATGGCCAGGTTCTGGTGACAGTTGCAAAGCCTTGCTTCCAGGTGCCAGCTGTAGTATTCATGCCCATTGGCTGGCCGAGGGAGGCCGAAGGGGCTTGGCAAGGAGCTCCAGTGGGTGGGTCTGACCCTGCCTCACCCAATGTAAGACACACAAATGGGCGCATGTCCAACAGGGAGCCATGTGCCAGGTGGAGGCATCAGGAATCAGAGGAGATGCTCAAATCTTAGGGGCCCCTCTCCCCTCCAGGAGCACTGCCTTCTAGTCAAGAAAGGGAGTGGGACTGGCCCCAGCCTGCACCATCAACCCTGGGTGCTCAGGGTTGGGGAGGGGGGGCATGAAAGCTTGTGTTCAACTAACCACCTTCTCTAGGCTGAATTCTAGTGACAGACAGCCTGTCATTTTGAAAGCCACCCAGTGCTAAGCCATCTCTGTTAAAAAAAAACAGCTTCCTCCAACTCAACTGCAGTTGTCTCCTTAAAACTTGGCCTTTTTATTCACATCGTCCTGAGCCTTGGAGCCACAGAGATCAAGTCCAATCCGCTGTTCCCGGTGCTAGTCAATGAGTTAGGGTACCTGCCCGCACGGCGTTCCAACTCCAGTCCTTCCCTCAGGGTTAGAACGCAGGGCATCGCCGTTTCCACCCCAGGGCCCCACACTGTTCAGGCAGAGCAGTCCCAGCTCAGAGGCTGCAGAGGGAATGGCCACAGAGGGACAGAAGCTGTCAGCTCCCGCCTGCCAGCCGGGTCCCCAGAGAGCGCCCCCTGGCCTCAGCCAGGTCATCTGTAGGTTGGTAAGAGCTGCTGTTTGATAGCTTCAGCACGTGTTTTAGTTTTAACCCAAACCAGAATCTTTCCTATTAAACAACAAAGAAAAGGCCTTCACAGCTGAACGCGTTCCTAAAAGAAGGGGCTCGTTAAGCCATAGGCCAGCCAGAAAGAACCAGATCCCGCGGCACGCAGCCCAGAACCAGCAGCAGCGCCGGGCGAACGGAGGAGACACCGCGGCCGCCGTCCTGGGCTCCTTGGTGCTTCGGGTTCAAGGGAGAAAGATGTAAGTTGTTTGAAAGAACCGGCTACAGATGAAGGGTGTGCAGAGGAGTGCTCTGGGAGAGGGGCAGAGGCCCTAGGGAAGCAGTGGTAGCTGGTGAGGGTTGGTTGTGGGCAACAGTCTGGAAGGCCACGCGCAGCAAGGCTGGAGGCGCCTGGTGGTCTGTGGGTCCTCGTGGTTGGCTCCTCGGCTCTTCTCCTTTAGAGAATCCAGAAAGCCGCCTGGGCGGTAATGCCAAGTGTCCACCTACACTCAGGCACGGGGGCCGTCCCTCCTGCAGCTGTGGCTCATCAGCCTCTCTTGTCTCTTCCTTCCGACCTGTGGCTTACTGTCGATCAGGACATCTCTGTTGTTTGTTTGTTTCATCATTGCTGTCATTTAACTCAGGACATCTCAGTTGGGGGGTCTGGGTCATTTGCCTCGTCAGTGCCACACATGCAGGTGGCCCTGCTCAGTGGTCAGTGTGGCACTTGGAGAACACATGCCTGCCCAGGTGGCCCCAACCTCAAAGCAGCACGTCCTCGTCCCGACCATGGCCCCGCGGGCGGGCTGTTCTGGATCACTGGCCCCTACCTTGGCTTGGAAAACATGGCCATGCGTCATAAAACGCTGGTTTGGACATTGGTGTGAGAAATAATGTACTTAATTACAAGTAAGAAGCAGGTTGAGATGTGGGAAAAGAGCAGCCCTTTCCTGCCTCCTGCTCTGCAGGCTTTCCTCTCACGCTTGCCTCCTCCTCACAGCTTCTCCACACGGCACATCCCCAGGCACGGGCTCTCCCAGCCCGCAAACCAGTGTCCTTTCCTGCCCTGCCTTTGTCTTTGCTGTTCTATCCTCTCTTGCCCCTTCTGCACTTAACCAATTCGTACTCCTTTAAGATTCACTTCTGGTGCCCCCTTTCTAGAAACCTCGATAGTCTGGGGGCTTCTTATTGCTGTCCACAGTGCCTTCAGCAGATCTCTGCCCATGTTTCATTATGCAATGCGGGCCCAGCAGGCAGGTGTTCAGGGCATGTCTGCTGACTGAAGGAAAGGCAGGCAGGAAGTGAGGCCAAGCGCCCGACCTGAATCCAACCCCAGCACCATCCTCGGTAAATGCCTGGTGCTAACTAATGGTTTCCTGTAGGGGTAAGGCTGTGTGTGAGAGAGAAAAAGACAGAACCTGGCGAGTAGGGACCCTGCCCCTGTTTTGCACAGCCCGGGACTGGCACTTGGAGTGGTGGGCAAAGTCACCAGGTAATCAGACGGCAGGGCACTGCTTCTCCGAGGAGGAAGGCAGGCTGAGGCCCCAGAGAATCCAAAAGGGGCCCCGCTGCCACCCGACTGCCGGAGGACTGGTGATGCTGAGCTGGCCCCAAATAGAAGCTGGGTGCAACCTCAGACTATTCCCTAAATAGCTTTGTGCCCCTGCCATCTGCTGCCAGGCAGTTAGGAACGAAAGCAGCTTCCTTCAGGAAGAGCTGTCTCCCCAGCCATGGAGCCCCTCGTTACAACAAGCTGCCACCTACTTGGCCTCCCTGGCGTCCAGAACAGGCTAGACCTCTCCTGTCTGTCCCTTCCTCAGAGGGGCTCTCGGCCATTCAGGCCTCAAGGTGAAGTCCCCAGGATGGAGAAAGTCAACTTGCTTTTCTTTCCTTTTTTTAAATATTTTATTGATATTTTACAGAGAGGAAGGGAGAGGGATAGAGTTAGAAACATCAATGAGAGAGAAACATCCATCAGCTGCCTCCTGCACACTCCCTACTGGGGATGTGCCCGCAACCAAGGTACATGCCCTTGACCGGAATTGAACCCGGGACCCTTCAGTCCGCAGGCCGACACTCTATCCACTGAGCCAAACCGGTCAGGGCTTTTCTTTTCTTTTTGACAGTATTACAGATGCCCCCATTCCTCCCTCCCGTTGCCCCCTCCATCCAGCCCCTGCCCCACCCCAGGCCTTCCCCACACTACTGTCTGTGTCCATGGGCAATGCATATATGCATAGACTAGTAAATTCTTTGGTTAATCTCTCCCCTCCTCGCACCCCTGCCCTTTGAGATTTGTCAGTCTGTTCTACAACTTGCTTTACTCCAGACTGCAATCAATGTGGTGTGACTTCCCAACTACAAGGTGGGTCTAAAGAGATTTCAGCCCTAGCCAGTTTGGGTCAGTGGATAGAGCATCGGCCTGTGGGCTGAAGGGTCATGGGTTCAATTCTTGTCAAGGGCACATGCTCAGGTTTCGGGCTCAATCCCCAGAAGGAGGGCGTGCAGGAGAAGCCGATCAGATTCTCTCTCATCATTAATGTTTCTCTCTCCCTTCTATGAAACAAACATATATTTATTAAAAATAATTTCAACCCAAACCCTAGCCCTTGCTAGAAGAGAATGGTACTTGGTAATATTTGGTTTCTGAGAGTTTGCTAATCCCGAATGAAATAGGATTACCATTCCACTGTTGAATTTCACTCCGTTTTAGCTCAAGAAAGCAGTAAACAAAAATTTCTGGTTTATGTAGACTTGTACTCCTGAAACCAATATAATTTTATTAACCAATGTCACCTAATAAATTCAATTTTTTAAAAAGTACTTTAAAAATTTCCATTTTGACCCCCACCCCCACCCCTGTGTTTCTCTCCCTGTCCACCTAAACCTCACCTTCAATTATTTCTTCCCCTCCTTTACTTTTAATAGCCATGAAACATGCCACGTGCAAAGCTCTTTGACTGGAGGAATGTGTTACCCATTAACCCAAGCCCTTTCAATTCTATCAAAGAAGAAAACACTTCAGATCTTTTTGCAACATTATCAGCTTGTCTGCAGTGGTATACTGCCATCACCGAGGTCAGTGACTTTAATAAACATCTTAAAATTGTTCACCACAATGTCCCACCCAAATCAAATTTCCATTCCAAAGCAAGGCTTACTTTACTAAGTAATAGCCAGAAATTACTGAGACTTGGTGTCTAATTTTAGATAAATTAATAAACAAGAGGCTTTGTAGGCATAGGCCCTGACCTTTGTCAATTAACTGAATCTCCAGCTGAACCCTGTGGAAGAGAGGTGGCAGAAACAGAGGCTTGTTTTAGGGCATTTTTTAAAATGATTTTTTGAGAAAGAGAAAGAGAACTTCTATTTGTGGTTCCACCCATTTAGGCATTCATTGGTTGGTTGTTGTATGTCCCCAATCCCGGTCACCAGGCATCCAGGGCTCAAACCTAAACCTAGGCTTAACAGGAAGCTGCTCTAACCAACTGAGCTACCCGGCCAGGGCTTTATTTTTTTTTTTTTTTAAATATATTTTATTGATTTTTTACAGAGAGGAAGGGAGAGAGATAGAGAGCCAGAAACATCGGTCAGCTGCCTCCTGCACATCCCCCACTGGGGATGTGCCCGCAACCCAGGTACATGCCCTTGACCGGAATCGAACCTGGGACCTTTCAGTCCGCAAGCCGACGCTCTATCCACTGAGCCAAACCGGTTTCGGCTCGGCCAGGGCTTTAATCATCAGGTTTCTAAGCTGTTGTTCTTACCTTTCAAAGAGGAGGATGGTGGCCACTTTACATTGTTTCCTAGGAAGTTCCCCTATTCCCAACAAGGGCTTTGCATACTCTACTGGGGGCTGTTACTTGCATTACTTGTACCTTACAAGTATCAGATAGTCTAGTTCAGTGGTTGGCAAACTCATTAGTCAACAGAGCCAAATATCAACAGTACGATGATTGAAATTTCTTTTGAGAGCCAAATTTTTTAAACTTAAACTATATAGGTAGGTACATTTTTATTAACTTAATTAGGGTACTCCTAAGGCTTAGGAAGAGCCACACTCAATGGGCCAAAGAGCCGCATGTGGCTCGCGAGCCGCAGTTTGACGACCACGTGTCTAGTTGATATAATGTTGTAGCTAAATTCAAGAAAATGAGCTAAATAAACTGGACTTTATTTTCTTAGCATTTGTCCCTTCAATGCAATTACTATCTACTTAGTTTCAATTCACAAATAACTTGAATCCATAGGTAAATCTCTATTTGATGGGCCCAATTTTAATAGAACCAATAGAATGATTGCTTATATTAAAAGAGCTAGCACAGCCCTGGCCGTGTAGCCAAGTTGGTTAGAGCATTGTCCCAATAAACCAAGGTTGTGGGTTCGCTCCTCAATCAAGGCACATACAAGAGCCAACCAATGAATTCATAAATAAGTAGAACAACAAATCAATGTTTCTCTCAAATTAATAAAAATAAAAGAGCTAGCACAATGCTTGTTGCCATTCTGCACATGGTTAGTGGGAAGGCTAAAGTGATGGCTGTAGAAAGGTTTTATATTTGCATTTAAGTCTCAAAAGTAGCTTTTTAATCATTACCAAAATGATTTTTTCTTCACTGATTGGCCAATGATTAGTGTTATTAGTACTCAGTATTGTTATAGCTCTGTTTTTCCTAAACGAAAAATACATACTGGCATCAGAAAACCTAAAAAGCTTGTTACAGATTCAGATTACTGCCCTCCATCCCCCTTCCCTATCTGAATCACAATATTTGGTGGAATTTTTTTTGCACGTGTGTGTGTGTGTGATGAAAGCTCCCCAGGAGGTTCTGATGCATAAAGCATAGAACCTTGGTATAGATAAAACCAACTGGTTGCCTCATTTTTCACATTTCAACAGTCAATTTTGTGTAAGTCCTACTTTAGTTTGCCCACAGCTGTTTCCAGTCTCGTAAGGCAAATTAAGTCTTGGTACTTAGCAAAGTTTCTTTGAATCCTTGTACAAAGGGAAAGTTCTATTATTGTCATAATGTCACAGTCTAACGAGTAAAATGAAAATTACAACTGAATGATAAAAATGGAACTTGATACTAGGGTTTTTCAATGACAAGATTAGCATTTTATTTTTCTACTCCTGACAATCAAATTCATAGGAGGTGAAGAGATAATAGAACATAAAAATAACATACAAACACAATTCAAGAACATTTAACCATCTATTGTAGTGTTCTTTTTAAAATACATAAAGGTAAACAGAAATATCTTTATATAAATTATGCTGAACAATCTGTATACACTGTAAAACAACTGTTAAAATTCACACTAAGATACTAGTGCAAGCAGTGTACAAAAGTGCAAACAAGGTTAGTGATGAAAACGTATCACCACCTTACCGCTTCAACATACTCTGCATTCAGCCAAATACTGAAGGCCTCACCATGGAAGGCGCTTTCATCACTAAAAAACCACCGACTACACTCACCCTACTGCTCTCGCCTCAGTATGGCAGCTGATTGCACTCAGGTTGGGAGCAGCACCTGGGAATACAGAAACCTGTGTAGAGCAGGCCATTCTGATGTGAATCCTTACACTTGACAATGAAAAAAAATTCCAAAGACAACTTGTATGTCAAAACTGTAGAACTGTCACCTTTTTACACTCCCCCCATTTTTGATATGTATTTTTGCCCTCCAAATGTTTTAAACTAAAATTAAACCTAATCCTCCTCCCCTATTTAAAATGCATGCTGAAGAATTCATCCACTCCAATGCAGCTTTTCCAAAAATTAATTCTGCGTAAAATCACACAAAACCCTTTCCCATTTCTGCCCTAAAATCTATTTTGGGTGGGGACACTTATAAAACAAAGTTGACTTTGGATAAGTTTGTTTACTTGACTTTGGAGTCTACTTAAAAGTGTGTTCAAAGACCTGAATAATCAACCAGTGGTATTACATATATTAGCTACTCAATGTTCTAAATTCTGGGAACAAAAATTAGTTGGTTCCGAATTGCATCTTCAATGGATTGTGGATTTCCCTTCATCCTCGGGAGTCTTTGTATCCAGGTGTGGAGTAGAGGTATGTGAGGGGGGATGGTTCAGGAGTAGCAACTTGGTTTTAACAAAATCCCGATCACTTTACACAGAGGCACAGTCCTCTATTACAAGAGCTTGCTCGTTTTCATTTTATTTATTTTTTTTTATTACAAAGCACTGATCTACTTTTCAACAGGACAATGATGGAAATAACCAGAAGCATCAATGTGTAGCTTTGAGAACTTAGTCCTTCACTGAAAATAAATTGTTTTCTGAATCCTCTTGTTTATAGCAAAATATTAAGGTTTATAGAAAGCCTTTAATTTCCTATTAATTTTAAATTAAGGAATTTGTACTTGCTAGTCTCTATTTTCATGCTTTCTTGGAGATTTTTCTGAGGCTTCACTAACTTTTATATATGTTTAAAATAATCCAAACATTACCCTCTAAAGAAAATGAAAACAAGATACTTTGAAAGACTTTCCTTTAAATTAGCTATTCTCGGTGTACTGTGGTACACTTAGTTGGCAATAAGTCCTTGCAAACTTCAGACACGTGACTAACAAGACTGAAATGCTACCCTGGCTGGGTAGCACAGTTGCTTAGAGCATCATCCCAATACACCAAGGTTGTGGGTTCAATCCCAGGTCAGGGCACATACAAGAATCAACCTATGAATGCATAAATGAGTTGAACAACAAATTGATGTTTCTCTCTCTCCCTTCCTCTCTAAAATAATAAAGACTGAAATGCCACATTGAATCACATACCAAATACAGTTTTAGGAAATGTGAACCTTTCCCCGGAATCTTTCAAATCATGTCAACTAAGAAGTATACTGTTTTTGATGGTGGAACTTGTGAAAATGCTGGTTGGTTTGTTTGTTTTGAGATATTTTTTAGAAGGAGAGGAAATGAAAGGGGGAGAGAGATATATCAGCTGCCTCCTGCACACCCCCCATCGGGGATCGAACCTGAACCCGGGCATGTGCCCTGATCGGGATTTGATGCATGGGGTGATGCCCAACCGAGTCACACAGGCCAGGATGAAAATGCTGGGTTTTGAATGTGGTTGATCAAATCATTTTGCAGGAGGCAAGAATAACTGTGTATTATCACAGCTATTACCCTATTTAATGATTTATAAGTAGTTTCTGTACTGGAAAACACTATAGAGAAGGGTAAGCCAGTTGAAAACAGGAAAAGAAACAATGTTCTGCTTATATGTTGTAAACCACCGTGAATCTGTCTATGTACACAGGCACACAAAACTAAAATTTAGATCTATGCAGGCAACATCTGAATTCATACATCTTTGGCACTCAAAGATACTCAGTCAACTAAGCAATGGTAAAGAATATTTTTTCATATCCAGTAGTCTCCCCTCTTATCCTTGGTTTTACTTTCTGAGGCTTCAGTTACCTGTGGTCAACCATGGTCTAAAAGTATTATATAGAAAATTCCAGGAAAAAAAATCATAAATTTCAAATTTTGTGCCATTCTGAGTAAAGTAGTGTGATGAAATCTCATGTCATCCCGCTCTGTTCCACCCAAGACATGAATCATTCTTTGTCCAGTGTATCACTCTGCATACACTACCTGCCTGTTAGTCATTAGTCTCTTAGTAGCTGGCTTGACTATGTATCACAGTGCTTATGTTCAAGGAACCCTTATTTTACTTAATAATGAGCCCAAAGCACAAGAGTAACGATGCTGGCATTTCAGATATGCCAAAGAGAAGCCATAAAGTGCTTCCTTAAAGTGAAAATGTATGTATATATAGGACAAAACATAGTATCTATGGCTCAGGACTACCTGGGATTTCAGGCATCCACTGGGGGTCTTGGAACTTCTCTCCCCATGGATAAGGTGGTACTACTGTACTTTAGGAAATGTCTATGCCCCAATTTAAAAAATGCTGTACTCTCCATTCAAAAAATTCACTGAGATAAAAATAACAGAAATAAAAATTCACTAATATAAAGATAAGCTGAAATCTATCAATTTAACCAGTCACCCAAAAGTATAACTAACAACAGTCATTGAAGTAGGTATGGGGTTAAAGAATCTCTTTAGAAATATAAAAGTGGGCTAACACTTTGTATTTTTAGAGTTTTGGAATTAAGATTTTAAAACACCTTTTGGACATCCTGATTTATATGGAACCGAATCTTAACTTGTATATAACAGTGTTAACAATTACATTTTCATACCTTACAGTGAGAGGTACAAAGTTAATCTATATTCTTAATAGGACCATTTACACTCAACATACTCCCCAGGTGCACACACTCACGCAGGCACATACAGGGTATATGTTTTCTGCAAGTGCTTCTACTGCTTCTTGCCATCTCTTGAAGGGAGCAGGGACTCAGTGTGTGTGCTCCAAGGAGCTCTCAGAGCTGGAGTATGCCCAGTGGCTGGGGAACTCTGCAGCCCACGTCCCTGGCACTGGGAAGGCAGCCGGTTGCTGCTAAGTGCAGCTTCTTTCTAGAGGTTCAGGCCACAGGAATCTTACGTCATTGGGAAAATATCCACAGTTTAGACGTGGTCCACAAAGTGACTTTGTTTCTTTGATCCCAGCGTCAGAACTAGAATAAGAATTCTGGAACGAGATATTGTGTACCAAAAAAAACATTTTTCCCCTTTAGAGAAACCAATAAGCTTTTTTCTTTATACCAACTTATGAGACAAATAATTAACTTCCCAAGTATCACACTAGATATTAGGGAATACTTGAACTGAAGAAAGATACCATCAACAAGAGGCAGTTACTTTTAATAAGGCTTCGTTCTGTTAGTCATGCCGTCAGAAGTGAGGACTTTAAACAGCTGGCAAAATAAACCAACAGGCAGAAATGTTATTTTCTACTTTTCCCATGGTACTACTGATGTTTCTAAGCAGGGAAGAAGCTTTTATTTTCATTTGGAAGGACGCTGAAAGTGAAATAGAACAGCCAAATCACTAAAACCCAATGTTATGTTAAGAAATGGCCTTGTTGGTTTAGGTCACTGGTAGTTCCTTCCAGTCATACTCCTCATCCTTACCTGCCTCATGTGTTAACATTACCGATGAAAGGCTGTGGTGACTGATTTGGACAACAGCTAGAGAAAACACTAATTTTAATATTTAAATTATTCTCTTTTTTTAATGTAAATTATTCTTGATGGAGCCAGAGCAATCTATTTTCAATGGAATTGGTTAAATATACTATAAAATCTCGGTTTATAACCAAGAGAGAAATCTTAAGCTTGAGAGTCTTTAAATATATATATTTGGCACTTATCTTTTATCTTATTTTACTAATTAGGGGAACCTCAAATGGAAAAAAAATCACTCAATGTCTTAGGAAATTAAAATGTTTTTAAAAACTAACCAAAATTTTGTTAGTGAGTTCAACAGTGAGGTTTGCGGACACTATCACATGGCAAGTATTGCATCTAAAAGTAAAAGCCTTTATGCTGTAATGTAACAGCTGGCTGAGAGCAACTAAGGAAAAGAAAAAGCACATACACTTTCTTTCCAAGAAATAAAATATGACAAAGAATGCTAAAGAGCTATGGGACAGGAGCAACATCTCCACAATTTCAATGACAACTGGAGCAGAACAGGCTTTCTTTTCCCGCAGATTCACAGGTCCCTGCAATGAACTGCACAAGACCCTATTTGTCACTTGCTCTGGGAAGTGCCATTACATATCAAGAGCCTGAGCCTGGGGAGTACCTCTAAATGTGGGGAGGCTGGGGCCTGTCACTACGTTTGGTGACCAGGCAGAGATTACCAAACCAGGCATCAGTAAGATTGGAGCACTTGAGAATTAGACAACTGGAATGGACCTATAGGGGCCTAGCAAACCAAAATCCAGCCTGTGGTGTACCAGAAGATGTGCTTTTCTTTAGAAGGCCAATCCCACAGGGACTAGGACACGGACCCTATCAGCACTGGGAATGGTAGTGTTCCTGATTAAAATGCACAGGATTCAGAGATAAAGTGGTATAAAATACAATCAAACACAACTTGTCTCCTGGTAAATGCGAAAGTCTCTAGGAACTGAAACATTATTCTAAATATTCTGAAGCAATCTCCTTTTCCAACAACCACCTCATGTGTATAATATAAATATTCCATTTCAGAGCATACTAGCTAGATAAGACACATTAAAATGAAACATTTGTCCAACAAAGATGCCAAACATAAGGGTCTATTTTATTGCATGACGTTTGCATAAGAAAAAATATTATTGAAACCTGTAAGGCATCATGCAATCATCAATAAGCTAATTATTAACTGTATACTTAAGATAGGTGGAGATATAATCTAAAATTTAAAAACTAGTTCCAAAAGTACATAAAAAAATTTAACATGATGAGCTTTTAATTATAGTTTATATTTGTAGTTTCGTATTGTTAAAAAGTGCTTCAAATGTACTGCTGAAAAGTCGCTGTTTATAAATGGCGCTGGGGGTCATGTCAGATTACAAACAGTAAAAACTAATTATCTTCATGGAATTAGAAAGCTAACATTGTGATATTCAAACTTACTTGAATCATTTTTCAATTGTCACTCAAATTAAGTCGATACAGTATTAATAATCTAAAAAATATCTGTTTTCTAACCAACAAAAGTCTATTGAATTCAAGTTATGCATGTTCAACAATCAATCTCTGAGTAGGCCTGAATGGCAAGACCTGGACCTGAGGCAGGTTGGTGGTGTTAGTCAATGTACTGAGCCATCCAGCGGAAGCCTTCTCCATAACCTTGCCTTTTGAGCACACTGCACATAAAAACTTCTAGTGGCCGGGCATTCAGTTCTTTCAGAGATACATTGCCCTAGAAGAGAAGACAAACATTATGCTGGATGGAACCTTTGCGGAATAAAAGCCCCACTCCCCCGCGGAATTACAGCTTATGTATCGTAGAACAAAAGGTGACTGGATAAAGCCACTTTAGGACCAAATGGGAAAAGGTGGGCTTGTGAGGCATACAAGAATGAAAATCATCTTTGACTGAGAAAAATTTCAAGTTACCTCAACTGACTTTACAAACATTAAGGATGAATATTCTTTATGTAGGTTTATGACTAAACAAGGCATTTCCTAAAATTAATATGTAATTGAGTTATTAAAAAGATACAGAAACAAACCAAAGTCTACCTTGTGTAACATAAGAGTTTCCTTCCATAGCCTGTAGTATTTCTAAAGTCAGATTATATGTAAACCAAGGAAATTTTGTTTGTAAACTCTGGAAATTTTTTTTTTTTTCATTTGAAGATCTAATTGACTTTATTAAGTAGTCCATGAATCTAGCAGCATCCAATCTGGCAACTAGAAGAGTGGCCCCAACTCTGGGATTTTTTAATACTAAGGCCCCTCTCCTGAACAAATCCTAGTGGAAATGAATGCAAAAATAATGCATCTTAAAGTTTATTAAGTATGTGCTCAGAAAACCCAAAACACTCCTATGCCCAAGTTTACATTTTATTTTTATCTTTGGTGAACTCAGGGCCTACACACGAAACTGGGGGCCTAAATACACTTCTGGTATGCTTAAACATTCAAGTATATTATTTGGTAGTTAATTTTGAAAATTTATTTAGCTCAGCTGGTGTGGCTCAGTGGTTGAGCATCAACCTCTAAACCAGGTCATGGTTCGATTCCCGGTCAGGGCACATGCCTGGGTTGCAGGCTCAATTCCTAGTGTGAGGCATAAAGGAGGCAGCCAATCAATGATTCTTTCTCATCACTGATGTTTCTATCTCTCTCTCCCTCTCCCCTCCTCTCTGAAATCAATAAAAATCTATTTAAATTTTTAAAAAAACTTTAAAAGCTTTGATTTAGTCTCCCATAAGCATGAGCTTTGACATTTTTGTTATCACCAAGAAAAGGTCACATTCAGTGGCATAAAGAAAACAGTGAGGGCATTTAAAAAAAAAATCCCAAAATGTATAAATGACAGGTATTTTTATTTAAGTATAGGTGGTATACAATATTATATTAGTTATATTAGTTTCAGGTGTATAATATAGTGATTCAACATTTTTATACCCTACAATGTGATCACTCCACTAATTCTATTTTTTTTTTAAATATAATGATTTCAGAGAGGAAGGGAGAGGGAGAGAGAAATAGAAACATCAATGATGAGAGAGAATCATTGATTGGCTGCCTCCTGCAAACCCGCTACTGGGGATCGAGCCTGCAACCCTGGCATGTGCTCTTGACCAGAATCGAACCTGGAACCCTTCAGTCCGCAGGCCATTGCTCTGTCCACTGAGCCAAACCAGCAAGGGCACACCACTAATTCTAGTAATCATCTGTCACCATGCAAACTTATCACAATATTATTGACTATATTCCCCTTCATCTTTTTCATTCATCCCTTCACCCTCCACCCCTCTGGCAACCATCCCTTTGGTGTTGTTTCTATAAGTCTGTTTTTGCATTATTCTGTTTGTTTTAAATTCTACATGTAAGTGAAACCATACAGTATTTGTCTTTCTCGGTCTGACTTATTTCATTTAGCATAATGTCCTCTAGGATCATCTATGTTGTCGCAAATGGCAAAATTTCTTTTTTAGTGTCTCACACACACACCTCCTTTATCTACTCACCTATGGACAAACACCTACGTTGCTTCTATATCTTGGCTATTGTAAACAATGCTGCACTGAAAATAGGGGTGCGTATATCTTTTCAAATTAATATTTTCAATTTCTTCAGATAAATACCCAGGGGTGGAATTGCTGGGTCATATTGTAGTTCTATTTTTAATATTTTGAGGAAACTCTATACTGTTTTCAACAGCAACTACACCAATTTAAAACCCAACCAACAGTGCCAAGGGTTCCCTTTTCTCCACATCCTTGCCAACACATTTGATAACTTTTTTATAACAGCCATTCTGACTTGTGTTCAATGTGTTTTGTTTTTTTATAATTCTTTTTTGTTGCAAGTATTACATATGTCCCCCTTTTTTCCCCCATTGATCCCCCCAAGCCTGCTTCAATGTGGTTTTGATTTGTATTTCCCTGATGATTAGTGATGTTGAGTAAATGCTAGTTTTTAAGGAAAAAAAAATGAAGGGCTTGAGTAGTTGGATGATAGTAATGTAAAAAGACATTTCGTTGTACACAGGAAAGTAGTATAATGTTATATGTCAATTATACCTTAATTTTTTTTTTTTTTAAAAAAGGATCCAGATTGTACCAATTAGGCTGGTAACATGATTACTGTTAGGGGTAGTGTTGAAATAAACTATTTCAGAACATAAAAATATACTATTGAATGAAGTATTCATACTTGTCAAACATTTTTTTTTTACCTTTCCTGTTGTCTGACCATATAAACCAAACATCTCTCGTAATCTCTCTTCACTGATGGCTTCAGGTCTGTCGATCTTATTCCCAAAAATCAGTATAGGCACATTAGCAATGGTTTCATCTGTCATTAGTGACTGAAAAAAATATGAAAGCAAAATGAAACACAGATGTTGATATAAAAACCATCCGAAGGACTTATTTTGACAAGATACCAAATGGGTATCAAGGACTTATTCCCTGTCATAACACGTCAGTTTTGCTAACTTTCTTTGGCAAACTTTTCCTCAATTTTAAGTGAGCTCAATGAACCCTTCACCTGAATCCTGTCTTCCTAAGGCTCCTTCTGTGACGCTCACACTGCTCACTCTCTGAATCAGTGAGGTACAGCAACCAGAGCCAACGCCTTGGAAATGGGCAGACTGATTTCATTTCCAGTTCTGCTGCTTCCAAGCTGTGAGATCTCGGACTAATAGGTCTCGCTGAAGTTCACAGAAAATGGAGTAGTAGCACCTATGTTATGGAGTGGATTTGAGAATTTAATGAGGTGATATGTATAGTGTGGCATAAGGTAGGAACTCAGTAATTCCCTAACCCTGTTGCATGACCACAGTACCTAACTGGACTTTTTCACATGAACAAGTATTTCCTTGCCTGTTCTGGGCAGAGGCGTAGGCATCCAACCTTCAAATCATGGACCTGCTCTCTCTGGGGCCTCAGATCTAGCACTGGCCTTGCTTGCTACTCCTGAGCCCCTTTAAGAAGCATCTGATCTAGGGGAGGTGAGGGGAAGTAGCTACCCATGGCCCTGCTCATTCCTGGGAGTGGTGACAAAGATGGTATGTTATACCATTTCCAGGTTCTGGCCAACTCCATCAGAAACTGGCAGCCGAGGATGATGGGGGATTCAAGACCAAGCCACTCCAGGAATGTAGCAAACATGAGATATACTACAAGGACACACTGCCCAGAGTGAGCTCAAGTCTTCAGGAAGGAAGTCTGCGTTAGTACTTTCTCAATAGCTACGCCCTCTGCATTCTAAATAATCGCCGAGCTCCACAAATTGCCTGGAGTTACATCAGAGACTACAGAAAAGCTGCATTCTAATACCTAGATCTCCAACCTATTTCCTCAGGCTTACTAGTAATTCAACTGTTTAGTTTTAATTATTTAACTTACATCAAGTTCTTCTTTTGATTCTAACAGCCTTTCATGGTCTGCACAATCCACCAGAAATACAATGCCATTGATAGCAGGAAGGTAGTTTTTCCACACTCTTCGAGCTAACAAAAACAATCAGAAGTTAGATTTTATTTGCTGGTCAAACCTAGAAGATTGTTTGATGATAGTCCAATAAGATATCAAGTGTAATTATCCCTTAGCTGCTGCTACTCCATATATACTCAAGTTAATCTTTTACCTAGTGTTGCCAAATCTTTCCAGAAGAAATTTCAGGCTTTCCTTGATTGTGGGCAAGTCAATACTTTGCCCCAATTTTCCCATGTTTTATAAGTAGTATTCATATCTGCTACCAATGATAGATAATGATGCTTGTTAAGTTCATTGGAGAACTGCTATTATTTTCATATGCAGTATTCATTTTTTTACATTTCTAGTTTACCAGTTTTTTTGTTTTATTTTTTTGCTGGGGATAAATTTGGAATCAGTGGCAGAAGAAATTAGTACTAGGTACAGACTTAAGTTAAAATAATAAAAGCATACTTACTTTTCTACTCATAACAGAAATAAACTAAAGTCTATAAAAACATATGGTAATTTTTTTCCATGACATTCTTTTCTAAATAAAAGAGTTTTTGGAATGCCCCAGAGAAAAATACCTTTTTTCTCTGACTTCAGTTTTATGACATATCTTAAAAACAATATAGAAATAAAATCTCAGATGAGCTCCATTAGGTTTTAACTCCCTCTAATCATTATATTCCAGAAATTACTTTATGTGTATTTCAAACAATTATGTCTCAAATGTGATTTCTTTCTTTTTTAATCCTCACCTGAGGATATTTTTCCATTGATTATTTTTAGAGAGAGTGGAAGAGAGAGGGAAAGACAGAGAGAAATATCGATGTCAGAGAAACACATAGATTGGTTACCTCCTGCACGCACCCTGGCCAGGGCTGGGGCCAGGGAGGAGCCTGCAACCAAGGTATATGCCCTAGACGGGAATCGAATCTGGGAGCCTTTGGTCTGCAGGCCGATGCTCTATCCACTGAGTCAAACCAGCAAGGGCTCAAATGTGCTTTCACTAGTCACAGCCACTTAAAATCTTTTCAACTGTCATATGAGCTTTTTAGAATGCTCACCAACTTTGTACTATTCTTTATTTACAAATTACTATGTGCTGGGTACTGCCAAGTCCTTCTGGGAATATAAAAAATGGACAGGATAAAAAAAAAAGTGAACAGATTTAAGTCCCAGAAAGTTTAGAAGAAGAGATAAGGCAGTCTTTTCAAACTTGCAGACATGTACACAAATGCCCTCCGTGCTGTGGAAGTACAGCTGAGAGTACTTCCAGCTGCAAGCAGCTCCTCGGGGACGGTAGCAGCACTCACCCTGGGCCCTGAATGTGGGCCACTCACGTGCAGATGGGATGGCGTGAGCAAAAGCACAGAGTGGGAGAAAACCAAGAGGGTGTGGTTTGGTTAGGGTAAAGAGAATGGGAAGGGGAACACTGGGAAATAAAGACTTGAAAAGTAAACAGGAACCAGACCATAGAAATCCCAAATGCCAGATCAACAAGTTTGGCCTTTAATGTATAAGTAATGAGTTAGCCACTGAAGGCTTTTCATACAAAGCAGTAACATATTCATAACATGATTATGACAATCAGTGAGAGATGGATTAGGGCAGAGAGAAAATGGAGGCTCAATTTTACTCATTTGCTTTACCACCAAAAGCAATTCAAACTTCAATTGATCAGGAGTATCATAAAAATCACCCTTTGCTTTTAAAGCATTTATCTAGGCGTAATAATTCCTAAGTTTTAAGTCTACTCTGGCTTTCCTTGAGTAGAATGAGCTTTCATGCACTGGAACATAATGGTCATGTTTTTCTTAAGTTAAAATAAAGCTTCCACAGGAGTAATAGAATCGTACCTTGAACATGTCCTCCCAGATCAAACGTTGTAAAGGTCATGCCAGCAATGGTTAGTTCTTCTGAAGCTAAACAATAATAAAAAGTATTTTTACAACATGAAAATCAGAAATCCATTCATGGTATATATTGCTAATTTTGATTTGCTTTAACTGAAAAAAAGTCAAACATTTAGGAACTGATAAAATAATTCTTTATTGTAATTAGATATATTACAGTGCATACTAACGGTAGTATTCAATTCTACCCACCACAAATCCATCACTTATTTATTTTTCCTTCTCTATTTCTCCTGCTAAAATGTTAACCTATCCAAGCAATTATTTTTTGTGAATTCTTCCAACCTAATAATTTCCTGCAAGTCAGCTTAAATGATACAGGTGAAACAAACAATTTTCTCTATGGCTGTCAAATTTTATATGAGACAGTCTTTAATGACAAACACAAATATAATAAAAAAAAATTTGTCCATTATTTCTTCAAATATGTTTTCTGCTCCCTACCTTCCCCTTCTGGGACTTCAATTATAGGTCTCCTAAACAGCTTAATATTGTCCCAGAAGTCACTGAGGCTCTGTTCCTTGTTTTTCAGTCATTTTTTCCTCTGTGCTTCATTTTATAGTTTATACTGCATTGAGTTAGGTTCACTGGTCTTTCTTTCTGCACTACTGGCACTGTCTAATTTGCTATTAAGCCTATCCAGTGAAAATTTCATTTCAGATACTCTATTTTTATTTCTAGAAGTTCCATTTGGTTCTTTTAAAATATATATATATATATATATATATATATATATATATATATATATATTTTTTTTTTTTTTTTTATTGATTTCAGAGAGGAAGAGAAAGGGAGATAGAAACATCAATGATGAGAGAGAATCATTGATCAGCTGCCTCCTGCACACCCCCTACTGGGGATCGAGCCTGCAACCTGGGCATGTGCCCTTTGACTGGAATCGAACCCTGGACCCTTAGTCCGCAGGCCGACACTCTATCCACTGAGCCAAACCAGCCATGACCATTTGATTCTTTTATATCTTCCATTTCTCGCATTATGTTCATGTTTTCCTTAAATCCTTGAGCATATTCATAACAGCTGTTTTAACTTTCTTATCTGCTAATTCTATCATCTTTGTCAACTCTGGGCCTGTTTCTACTGATTGATTTTTCTCCTGGTTATGGATTATATTTTCCTGCTTCTTTGCATGTCTAGTCGTTTTTTACTTTTATCCTCACCCAAGGATACCTTCACTGATTTTTTAGAAAGAGGTTAAGGGGGAGAAATATTGACATGAGAGAAACATCGATGGGCTGCAATACCCACACACACACACCCAGATGGGCATTAAACACAAAACCCAGGTATATGCCCTGATGGGGAATCCAACCCACAACCCTTTGGTGTAAGGGACAATGCTCCAACCAACTGAGCCACACCAGCCAGGGCTCTAGTAATCTTTTTATTAGATGGTGGATTTTGTTGTATTCTTTTGAAGAAAGTGGACTTTGCTCTGGCAGGCAGTTGACTGCAGATCAGTTTTTATGCTTTGTTAGGGAAGATTTAAAGTAGCCTTTACTTTGAGGCCACTTTAATCCATTATTAAGGTAGGACCCTTTTGGAGTTTCTATCAAATGCCCTGTGTATTCAACCAAATCTCCCCATTCTGGCTGATGGGAACATGAATGATTCCCGGTGCCATGTAAGCACTTGGAACTATTTGGCTAACAGATCTGCTACAGTCCCTCCTCCAGAAACTGTTCTCTGACTGGCTTGGTGGAGTTTTACGCTATGCGCGCACAGACTGGTATTCAGCCACAAAAATGCCTGGAGTTGTTTCTCTGCAAAGCTCATTCCTCTCTGGTACTCTTGCCCAGCAAATTCTAGTCACCTGTGCCTCTCCGAATTCTGGTCTCTGTCTCCTCAACCCACCGAGACTACTGGGTTATGTCTGGGTTTCATCTCCCTGCCCCATGGTCTGAAAATTATCTCCTGTGAAAAAGCTTAAATAAAGAAGGGTTTCTTTTCCTTCTCTCAGGAATCATAGTCATGTGCTAGCTATTGCCCAATATCTGAAAAACAGTTGTAGTATATATTTTTGTCCAGTTGTTTACAATGGGAATGTAATTCCAGACTCTGTTACTCCTCGTGGACAAAAGCAGAAGTCACCTACAATTACAATGAAAGGTTCAGCGCGATTGTTTACTATTCAGTATAACTGCTAAGGCTCCGGAGTAGTTTATCTTGTTAAAAATTCTGTACGTCCAGTGCCAAGCGAATAAATAATTACTGCAATGTGTGATCAAAGTGTGTTCCTTTCCATAAGGAAAAGATAATGGTTGGATGTAGTTGGAAAACTACTCTATGGTTATATTCCCTGCTTTTTTAAAGAAGTCCCAGTTTGATTTAAGACACAGAACACTGTTGATATCCCAGGAAATTTCCTCTAGCCCCCTCCCAATCAGTCCCCACCTCCACCTCCACAGAAAAAAACTGATCTGAATTCTGTCACCACAGGTCAGTTTTGCCTGTTCTAGAATTTCACATAAATAGTGTCATATGGTATGTAATTTTTTTATGACCAGCTTCTCCCATGCAGTATAATATGCATCTGTATATATCAGTTTATTCCCTTTCTTGTTCAGTAGAATGCCGGGAGCCGGTCCATGCTTGCTGTTTCAAGGGACCTGGCATATATGGCATACTGTTCTTAATATGTTTGCTCACCTTCTTGGCACTATGTGTTTTAACCAAGGTCTCTGAGAAAGGTTGTTTCCCCAGGTAGGGATTTTCCCCTGAAGTTAGGGAGGGAATAAAACCTCTTAACTAAATGCCAGGTGGGTAATTAATCACTTTAACTACGAACAATCATGCTTAAGCTACATAATCTTTACTCCCTGGAATGGAGATAAGAAACGCCCTAACCTTTGTAATAGAGATTGATAGGATTGGACTCAACTGGTATAAATACAGATGTAAGAAGACAGAACCAGGAGAGACAGAAATTGGCACAGAACCTACACAGAACGTTCTCTAGAGACAGAAGAACTTCGCTGGAGAGAACATGGCAAAAGATCCTGGACAGAAACTGGCCTCAGAACCTAGAGACAGAACCTAGCGAGAGAACATGGCAAAAGATCCTGGACTGAACCTGACTACAGAAATTGGCAAGAGAACCTGACTAGAACCTGGTGACTGAACCTGGCTGGAGAACCTGGACAGAACCTGGCTGGAGAACCTAGCGAGGGAACATGGCTACAGAACCTGGCTGGAGAACCTGGAGAACCTGGCTGGAGAACCTAGCAAGAGACCATGGACACAGAACCTGGCTGGAGATCCTAAACAGAACTTCGCTAGAGATCCAGACCAGAACTTGGCTGGAGATCCTGGCTAGGCTGCTGATCAACTGAATGCTGTCTCCGTGTCCTTCCTTCTTCGCCGACTCCGTCTACGCCTTTGGGAACCCCTGGACCCGCTGGAGTTGGACCCCGGCAGTAGAAGTCCATTGTTTACCCATTATATTTTTAAAATATTTTTTTATTGATTTCAGAGAGAAGGGAGAAGGAGAGAAAGACAGAAACACTAGTGATGAGAATCATTGATTGTCTGCCTCCTGCACACCCCACACTGGAGATCGAGCCCACAACCTGGGCATGTGCCCTGACCAGGAATCCAAACATGATCTCCTCGTTCATAAGTCGACACTCAACCACTGAGCCATGCCAGCTGGGCCCATTCTTTTTTGATGAATATCTGAGCTGTTTCCAATTTTTGGTTATTACAAATAAAGCTAGTATAAGCATTCTTGTACAATGATTTTGGTGAACATATGTTCTTATTTCTCTTAAATAAATACCTAATAGTGGGACTGCCAGATCATAGGGTAGAATATATGTTACTTTTTTCACATCTGCTTTTGATTAACTGAAAAATATAAATTGACTTGGTGACTTGAGCTGCAGAAAGGCTGAGACAGCAATTGTTTGTGCCACTACTTATCCTCCTACTACTCAGAATAATGTCTGGCATAAAGTAGGTGCTCAATAAATACTTGTTGAATAGGTAAAAGAGAGCAACATCAAAAAATTAAAACATGACTTATACACAATATAAGGCCACTTTGTAGTCTCTTCTGATTCTGTTGTTTTTGCAGACAGTTTTATAAACTCAATTGCACAGTATTGTTCTTGTATCAGAATCTTATTTGCCAAGTCCCACTCTCTTCTCATAATATAAAAGATTTGTCCATTTTATAAAATCTTCCTTTTTCAACACCACTAATAGTTTTATAGATAAAATCTTTACTTTGTTCTGTTCTCCTTCCAGGTACTTTATTTACTGAACTAAATAACTATCATATTACCTACTTTTTGGTGCAGTTCTCAATTTTATACTCATTATTTAAGGCCACACTCATTATTTCATAATCAATCTGTGGATTAACTTGTCTTTAAATTCTGTGTCTACTTAACTCAGTCTTTTCAATAGTAAAAGTGAGATTCCAATTACTTATATGTTAGGCTTCTTTGTAATAACTGTTACTTTAACTTTAGTTTTTCAAAAGGTACCTATTACATAACCATATATATATATATGATGGTATGTATTAAGTTATTATTAATGTCTTTCAGGAAGTCTTTCTTAAAGAAAGCACGGTAAATTATTTTAAAACTGTCCATAAGTGTATCAGTACATGGCTTCTTTTTTGGAATAATTCTATGATCTTTATATTAGGTATTGTTGAAGTTGTTAGGACTAGAAAAATAACTGGTTAATAAATGGAGTCACCAGTAAAGTATAAGAGTGTAATCTGGAAAGAAAAGAAAACAACTACAATCTGTCCACTGAATAATGATTAAAATAGCACAGCTTTAAAATCTGAAAGAAATTTATGTATGTAAACAATGTTATGGTGACTTATATAGCCTAAGTAATATCTGATTGGATAGACCTTAATCATGTCATAATCACTGAAACAGTAACTTTTTAATTGTTTTAGGTGGAGAAGAGTGTACTAATTGATAAGAAGATCTGAGTATTATTTCAAGACCTAAATATAGTCCTGGTAGTTGGGTCACCTATTATTTACTATTTAAGAACAGGTCAAATCACCTGATTATAATTTATCCATACAAAAAAATCACCAAACAAAGAAAACCTTTCAGTTAGCGCCTATGAATCAGTATCACTAGATAAAGTAATAACAGTAACAATGTATGGGGGAATATACTTACTGGGATGTAACGTTGGGACATGTTGTCCAAGTCTGTCATCTTTTAGCATGTGTAGCAATGTTGTTTTTCCTGCATTATCCAATCCAAGAAATACCAATTTACCAGTTTTCTTATATAATCCTACAGAGAAAGTTTTGATTAATCAAAGTAATATCTGACACAGATTATCCAAATAAAATGACCTTCAACAAAATATATTAACAGTTTATTTAGATACTTTTCTTAATTACTCTGATTTTTTAATAAAGAAACACCTATTAACCTTTTGAACTTTTAGACTTTATAAACTGGCCTGAATAAGCTTGGGACTCTAACTTATTTTTAGTTTTGAAGAGCTATTTTAAATATATTATAATTTGGGAAATCAAATCATTACTAAACTACACTTCACCCCTATCAAAGAATGTGTGTGTTATCTAAACTTATCTGTAATGCCAAAATCCGTCCCCTTGACAATTTGGGGGTAAATATATGTGTCTTCTCACTCACAAAATTATTGAAATCATGTATTTATGAAGATAGACCAAAAGAAAAAAATAAAGAAAATTTAATGGATGAAAATAAATTAAGTATTTTTGACAATAAAAATTACAGCAAGGCCCTGGCCAATTGCTCAGGTTAGAGCAGTCAGCCTGAACACTGAAGAGTTGCAGGTTTGATTCCTGATCAAGGGCACGTATCTGGGTTGCAGATTCCATCCTGGGTCCTGCTCAGGCACATGTGGGAGGCAACCAATTGATGTCTTTCTCACATCCATGTTTCCTCTCTCTCTCTTCCTCTGCCTCTCACTCTCTCTAAAAATCAATGGAAAAAATATCCTTAGGTGAGGTTTAACAAACAAACAAAAATTTACAGTAAGTTTTTCAGTAAAAGTTTTTCTCACTGTCGAATTTCCCTGAGAATAAAATTAAGCTTTACAGGATTGCATAAAACTAAGCAATAAAAACGAAATAAAACACGTAATTTTAGATGTATAACCAAGCATTGATAAAATCATAAATAAACAGAAAAAAAGACAGCATTGACCAAATTATAGACTGGCATTTACTGCAAAATTCCATATTGAGCCTTATTATTTTTCTTTAAAGATTTTTTTTAACAGCTGCTTTAGATTTACAACAAAACTGACAGAAAGGCAGAGATTTCCCATGTGTCCCCTGTTTCCACACACATATAATCTCCCCCATTATCGACATCACCCACCAAAAAGATATCCTCTTTTTCTTTGTTAAAATATATTTTTATTTATTTTTATTCAGAGAGAGAAAGGGAGAAGGAGGGAGAAATAGAAACATCAATGATGAGAATCATTGATTGGCTGCCTCTTGCATGCCCCACGCTAGGGATGGAGCCCACAACCTGGGCATCTGCTCCAACCAGGAATTGAACCGTGACCTCCTGATTCACAGGTCAACTAACAATTCGGATCCTTAGGGGAAGATTATCTTCCATATTTACTTGAGCTGGGATAAGACATTTGATCTTTATGAATTCTGACAAGTAACTTCTTTAAACATTTTTATTTCTTAAAAGGTTTCTACAGCCTGACCAGTGTGATTCAGTTGGCTGAACATTGTCCCATGCACCAAGAGGTCACCAGTTCCATAACCAATGAGGGCACATGCCCAGGTTGCTGGTTTGATCCCCAGTAGGGGGTGTGCAAGAGAGAGCCAATTGATGTTTCTCTCTCATAGATATTTCTATCTCTCTCCCTCTCTCTCTCTAAAAGCAATAAAAACATTTTTTATTGTTAATCCTCACTGGAGGATATTTTCCCATTGATTGTTAGGGAGAGCGGAAGAAAGAGAGAAAGGGAAAGACAGAGAGAAACACATTGACTGGTTGCCTCCTGCACAAGTCCTGACCAGAGCCCGGGCCAGGGAGAAGCCTACAATCAAGGTATGAGCCCTTGACTGGAATTGAACCCAGGATCCTTTGGTCTGCAGGCCAACGTTCTATCCACTGAGCCAAACCGGCCAGGGTAAAAACATATTATTTTTTTAAAAAGGTTTCTACATAGATTGTTTCTAACCAATGCAATCAATCTTACCATCCTTAAATAGCAAAAGTATATAGGATAAGATTCCAAAATGGAACACCAAGAACATTTAAACTTTAATCTGTACAGTGGGTTGGACTAAATTATTTTTAATAAACATTGATTTATTGCATTCATTGGTTGATTCTTGAACAGAGGTCGAACCTGCAACCTCGGTGTATTGGGATGACACTCTAACCAACTGAGCATTTTTTTATTAAATTTTTTATTGATTGATTTGAGAGAGAGAGAGAGAGAGAGAGAGAAAGAGAGAGAGAGAAAAGGAAACATCAATTCTTATTGTCCCATTTATGTATGCATTCATTGGTTGATTCTTGTATACGCCCTAACCAGGGATTGAACCAGCGCAACCTTGATGTATCGGCATGACACTCTAACCAACTGAACTACCCGGTCAGGTCTATTATTTATTAATTGCTGTATTATTTTCTATATGCACAATTATAAACCTACTTTTGCCCCATCCTATAATATTCCTATTAACCACTTTAAGGAGTAGAAATTATTATTTTACAGATAAGGAAACTAAGGCTAAATTGGGTAAAGTAATTTGCCTAAGATTACATAATTTATAAGAGCTACAGTCAGTCATTAAACTATTTTTTACAACTTCTTTTTTTAAATATATTTTTATTGATTTCAGAGAGGAAGGGAGAGGGAAAGAGAGATAGAAAGATCAATGATGAGAGAGAGAATCACTGATCAGCCACTTCCTGCACGCCCCCCACTGGGGATCAAGCCCGCAACCCCAGGCATGTGCCCTTGGCCGGAATCGAACCTGAGACCCTTCAGTCCACAGGCCGACCCTCTATTCACTGAGCCAAACCAGCTAGGGCTGTTTTTTACAATTTCAAAGATCACATTCTTAACTACTGGGTATATATATAAAGAGGCTCTAGACAAATAAGCACTTTTATATAAGTAGACTTAAATGGATAACAATAGAGAATAAAGAGCCAACATTACCTAAAAACTGTAGCACACTGCTGAAACCACTATAAATCCAGTCAAATATGAAGGACATATCCAAATCTTACAGGGTCTGGAAAAAAACATGTTTGAATTTAGTAGACAACATTAAATGCCAATATACATTAAACAACAACATTAACCAACTCTGAGTAAATAACCCTACAACAATCTTACCACAAAGAATTAAACACTCTTATCCAAGCTGATCTAACCTGATCTACACTGATGCATAAAAATGCTATTAAAATACTAAGTAGAGACTATTTTTTGCCCATCAAAGGAACCAACACAAAGAAGAAGAAAAAAGTTATCAACATAAAAATAGAAATATAACAGCCAGGACTAGAAAAAGTGTGGTAAAAGAGGCATTGTTAGTGGCAGTACAAATTTCTACAAATCTTTCCCAAAACCAATTTGGCAATAATAAATCTGTTGATACCACTTGACCTAAGAATTCTACTTTCAGAAATTGTCCTAGCTCTGGACAATGTGGCTCAGTTGGTTGAGCATCTTCCCATGCATGGAGAGGTTGCCAGCTGGATTACCAGTCAGGGCACATGCCCAGGGTACAAGCGTGATCTGCAGTAGGGGGTGTGCAATGGACAACCCATCAATTTTTTTTCCTCTCTCTCTCAAACATAAAATCAATAAAAACATTATTAAAAAAAGAAATAGTTCTAAATATGGAAAAGTTTATATATAAAGATGTGCATCAAAATGTTATATAAGAAAAATTTAGAAATAATCTATGTTCAAATTAAATTAATTATAGTACACATGACCTATGGAATAGTATTTACCAAAAATGATGGAGTGGGGGCTGGAAGAGCAGGAAGAAGAGAAAGAAGAGAAGAAAATTTATGATAAAATAAGTTTCAAAGTCAGATTATACCTAATGGAATAAAAAACCCTTTTCTATTTCTTTTGGTCTTTTGAAGTGGTACCAGATGGTAAATTTCTGTGTTTATCTTTTACTTACACTTTTCAAATTTTAATCATATTACTGAATGTTTAAAAAAAATTCTTATCTTCTCAAGCTAGGCCTTCTTGATCATCAATAAAACTTTCCTTACCCTCCTTACCTTACTAGCATGAGCAGAATTTTGTTCCTGCAATCAGCTGATTCCTGATTAAGACAGTGACTGGCAAATTATGAAGCTTCATGTGTCAGTATCACAAGAATGAGATCTACAACAGCAATATATTCAGGGTATCCCAAAAAACGTATACACGCTTTAACAGCTGAAAGCTCAATTTTGTAAATGAAATGTATTTTAATAAATATTGCCTTTATAATTATTCAATGTGTGTATATGCATTTTGGGGGACACCCTATATACTAATATACAACAATCTAATATCTTAGTTCTTGTTTTACTCAAGTTGAAAATTACACCTCATTCTACTATTATCATTTTAGGTCATTTAGAAATTTAAACTTGTAGTCAGAGAAAATATATACAAGTGGCTTATCTTTTTTTTAGGTATTTCATATATGTTTTTCAAAGAGAATCATAGATTTATCGGGATGATCACTTCATAAGTTATATAAATGTGTGAAACTGAAAGGGGAGAGCAAAAAGTCAGATATTGTCAGATGATATGATTGGGTTAGGGACCTGCAAGCAGAGTAAAAATCAATGGGTGCTAATCAGTGAGGCAGGAGCCAGAGTGATAAACAAGTCTCAGACAAATTTAGGTATTTGGTCATGCTTGCTACCTATGTATATGGACATAAGAAAGAACACTGACTCAACCTTTCAACTTAATAAAAACAGCAAAACAAACAAAAACAGCTACCATTTATTGAGCATATGATCTAGCAGTTAAGAGCAAGAGCTCTGGAGCCAGGACTTGACCACTTACTACCTACCTGTAAAATGGAGATAACAGTAGCTACCTGAGATGGTGGTTGTGAAAATTAAATAAATTACTACACACAAAGCAAACAAATTTCTACAATACATCTTGCATGGAGTAAGCATTCAGTATTAGCTGCTATTATTATTTCTTCTTCTATATGGCCCACAGTACTAGGTCACCACTAACCACCCTAACAACCTTTCAAAGTAGATATATTACTGTTCCCATTTTACAGAAGAAGAAACTGATGCTAAAATAACTATAACTCAACTATTAGTGATTGGTACCTCTAAGTTTCAAACCTGGGTCTTTCTGACCTCCACTTCCAGGCCCTTTCTCTAAAGAAAAAAAACAACATATTTTTCTGACTTTTTGTTGTTGTTAAATCCTCACCCGAGGATATTTTTCCATTGATTTTTAGAGTAGAAGGGAGGTGGAGAGACAGAAACATCAAGGTGGAGAGACACATTGATAGGTTGCCTCCTGCATGTGCCCTGACCAGGGCCTACGATCAGCTTGCAACCGAGGTACGTGCCCTTGACCTGAACTGAACCCACAACCTTTCAGTCCTTGAGCCAAGGCTCTATCCACTGAGCAAAACCAGCTATGGCAACATATAGTTTTAACGGTTAAAATTTGCTTAAAGTATTATATCCCATTTTTCAGTTACTTCAGCTCATGACTCTGATGTATAATCCTTCTTCCTCATATCCACATCCAATTATTCCCCAATTCTATCAATTTCTATGGAGAAGACTCAAACTTTCTTTGATTCCCACAGGAGAATCACCTAGTCAAGAACCTTATGTCACATTCCTAAACTGCTATCTTAATCTCAAAATTTGTTTCTCCCATTTGTACACACCCTCCAGAATGGTTTCATCAATATGTCATCTTGGACTTGACTTGCATAGTCAGGGTGATTATAATTCCCAGTTTCACTCGCAAAAGGTCCTGAGTTAGGTGTTAAATTATGTGGCCACCCCATACATGTGGGTGGAGAGTCACTGGAAGTTTGTAAGCTGAAAGACCATCACTTGAGATGGTCTTTAAGGGACAGATAGGGGTGGAAGAACCAGCAGACTCCAGAAGGGTAGAAGGTAGAACTAGAAGAGACAGTGAAAAAACTAGAAAGCAAAGAAGTTAGCCCCATCATAGACAGCTTCAGAAATGTCACACCTGGCTTTGGCGACAAGAAGACAATTGTTGAGAGCATGAGCAGCCTGCAGTGGCGCAGTAATACAGGACAGACTAAGGCCAGTACTTAAAGTACAGCAGACCCTATCTACACGATTCATTAACTGTGTGATCTTGAATGAGTTACAAGTTTCTTCTGCAAAATCTTTCAGGGCGCTATAAAGATCAAATGAGCCTGGCCAGCGTGGCTCAGTGGTTGAGCATCCACCAATAAACCAGGTCACAGTTTGATTCCCAGTCAGGGCACATGCCCAGGTTGTGGGCTCGATCCCCTGTGTGGAGCATGCAGGAGACAGCCGATCAATGATTCTCTCTAATTACTGATGTTTCTCTCTCTCTCTCTCCCACTCCCTTCCTCTCTGAAATCAATACAAAATATATATATATATTTTTTAAAAAAAGATCAACTGAGATACAATGCACAAAATAAGTATTTAATACCTAGTTGCTGTATTAACAAGTGAATGGACCTTAACCGGTTTGGCTAAGTGTATAGAGCACCAGCCTGCAGACTGAAGGGTCCCGGGTTCAATTTCAGTCAAGGGCACATGCCCAGGTTGCAGGCTCATCAATGATGTTTCTATCTCCCTCTCCCTCTCTCTCTCCCTTCCTCTCTGAAATCAATAAAAAAAATTTTTTTAAGTGAATGGGGCAGGAGAATAGGTGGAGGCAGTGAGGAGAAATTCCTCTTTCAAAAAGTTTGAGATGAGCCCGGTTGGTGTGACTCACTGGTTGAGTGTCAACCTATGAACCAGAGGTCACAGTTCGATTCCTGGTCAAGGTACATGCCCGAGTTGCAGGCACATTCTTCAGTAGGAGTTGGCAGGAGGCAGCTGATGAATGATTCTCTCATCATTGATGTTTCTATCTCTCCCCCACTCCCTTCCTCTCTGAAATCAATAAAAATGTTTTTTAAAAAGTGTGAGATGGAATGAGGGAAATGAGATTTTCTTTTTAAGGAAAGGTGAAGTTAGAGTATGTTGATAAACTGAAGGGAAGGAGCTAATGGAAAGGGAGAGGTTAAAGATGAGAGAGAAAGAGAAGGAAGGAGTTAACCAAAAGGGGCAAAGTTTCCAGAGGAGACTGGGCTGAGAGCACCGCGGGGCCTCTAAGATGACAAGAAAGGCGGGCCAAGTACGTATGGTGGAGGTGGCAGGAATCTGACTCCAAAAGTGAAGAAGGGGTGTAGAGAAAT
The DNA here is from genome assembly GCF_964212035.1 of Myotis nattereri. Classification (NCBI taxonomy): domain Eukaryota; kingdom Metazoa; phylum Chordata; class Mammalia; order Chiroptera; family Vespertilionidae; genus Myotis; species Myotis nattereri. Next base: position 77,150,455 of record NC_138080.1, read on the forward strand.
TCTGAGGAGCAGAGTGAGGATTAAAATAGCCACTGTGCAGGAAAAGATCAAGTTAAAAGAAGAGTCAAGTGCTTGGCCGGAGTTGAAAAACATTTAGCAGTACCAATCTGCACTGATTTCCAACCTCCCCTACTCCTCCCCGCCCTCACTCTCCAACAGTGCTTAACTTTAGAGAACATTGAGAGAAGGAGGATTATGGACTTCCAGAACAGGACCTAAGAAAAGACAAGGGAACAGGAAATTGAGAGTACTAGTAAGAGAGACTAAGGTGAGGTAAGGTGATCAGAAGTTCAGGCTGAGTGGAAAAAGGTACAAAGGCAGCGGTGCATAGGGATGGGAATCAATGGCAGGGTTCTCAAAATATAGAACTGGGAGAAAAGGAGGAAAGCCTTTCGTAGAAAAGCAGGCAGTGATGTAGTAAAAGGGTGAGGTGGGCCATAACTGTGTCAGAAAAACAGAGGCGAGTGTGGAGTTCAAGAATTCAAGAGAGACCCTGGCTAGGTGGCTCAGTTAGTTGGAGCATCCTCCCATGTACCGGAGGATCTCAAGTTCGATGCTGGGTCAGGTCTGCCACGTGCGGGAGGCAACTGATGGATGTGTCTCTCTCATCCTCACATCAATGTTTCTCTCTCCCTTCTCACTACCTCTCTTAAAAAAAAAGGGGGGGGTGGGTGTTGTAGATTAATCTGAGAGAGAGAGAGAGAGAGAGAGAGAGAGAGAGAGAGAGAATGGCACCTATTTACTGCTATAAAATTTGTCCCAAAAGAAATAATTTATCCCTGACCAGTTTGGCTCAGTGGATAGAGCGTCAGCTTGAAGACTGAGTGGTCCCAGGTTCAATTCTGGTCAAGGGCATGTACCTTGGATGCGGGCACATCCCCAGTAGGGAGTATGCAGGAGGAAGCTCATCGATGTTTCTCTCTCATCGGTGTTTCTAACTCTCTATCCCTTTCCCTTCCTCTCTGTAAAAAATCAATAAAATATATTTAAAAAAAGAAATAATTTAATAACATATGGGAAAACTCTGCTTTAGAAGATAATGAGATATTTATATTTCTAAAAACTCGTGGTTTCTAAGAACCTTAAAACAAGCTGGGAGTCATTAGTCATTTTAAAGTACAGATAAAAATGCCTAACTAAGAATAAAAGTTACTTAGCCACAAACAGATACCTGAGCCCTGAGAACAGGTTACACAACACCATGACACCCTATTAAGACATGTGAAGAGCAAAGGTCAAGAACAAGGAAACATATACACATCAGCAGATTTATTTATTGCATGAACACCAAACAGGAAAAGCCCTATACAGATTGGAAACGTGATCTAACTCATGTAACATGAAAATCAGTGCAAAGGGTTTAGTGGAATAGAACCTCTCAGATTAAAAATAACTTCTTACACACAAAAAAACAATCTTCTTAAATAGGCAAATCCTTAGAATAAGTAGATTAGTGTTTTTCAGATAGGAAGGGAAGAGAAAACTGGGAGGAGTGGTTGCTAATGGGTACTGGGTTTCTTTTTGGGGGTGACAAAATGTTCTGGAATTAGACAGTGGTGATGGTTGCATAACATTGTGAATATGCTAAAAACACTGAACTGTATTTATAAGGGTAAATTTTATGATACATGAACTATTCAATAAAGGTAATATTAAAAATTAGTCAAATTTACATGGTCTTTTAATATTTACAACAAATTTATATAAGTAATTAGGCAGAACCATTTAGGTGTAAACTTTAGGGGGGAAAAATAAACTACAACAGGATACAAATACTCCAAAAAGTACTACTCAAAGAAAATAAAAGCTATGATAGTCTAAAGAGGCAAATACGATATCAGAGTAGGATTATACAATCAATACATTAATAACTTTTGGAAATAAAGTATGGTAGAGCTATGGTAAAATGGATAGAGTACCTGTCTAGAATTTTAAAAATATGAATTTAACATGCATATTTTGAAATACTATTATTTCATTCTGGAAAAATCAATCTTTCTGAGCCCCCGTTTCCTCCTACTATAATGGGAATAACCACCTGCCTCAGTGTTGTAAGAATGGTTAAATATGATAATGTACCCCAAAACACCTTGAATACTATACAATATAAGATGGTGTTAACTCATCCAGACTAAATTACTTAAAGTTCAGTGCACAAAATTTTAAATGCCAATTTTCAAATTAACTTCAATATTAACAATTTTTAGGCCTGGTCTGGTATAGCTCAGTTGGTTAGAGCACTGTCCTGATATGCCAAGATTGCCGGGACATGTAAGAATCAACCAATGAATGCATAAATAAGTAGAAAAACAAAAATTGATGTTTCTCTTTCTCTCTCAAATCAATTAAATTTTTTAAAACATATTAACAACTTTTAATATGAGCAAGTTTTAAATGGTATTCTGATTCTATTTTAAATATTAACAGCACTGTTGCCAGAAAGGGCACTAGACTAGTTTCCTTCAACTTGAGGTAAAAGGAAATTTCACTAGAAGAGATAAATCAAAATTTTTTACCTAATTGTGTCAGGTTTATGATTAAATCATGGACAGGTTTCGGGTGGTGGAAAGTGGAGGAAGGGGAAGGGGTGACGGGAAAAAGAATAAACAAACAAATAAAAAAAGGTACAAAATCCATAAGGTGAGTATACTATCTGTAAGCCAATTTAGAATTATATAAATCTCTCTCTCTAATTGAAATACTAGAAATATAAAGAAGGCCAAAACCTCTTCTTGACCATGTTTTGCAGAATTTCAGCAAGGCCCTGTGCATTACTAAGGATCAAGAGTAACCATGTTCGGTGTTTCAAGACAATACTGCTTTATAAATATTCTCCCCTAAAACTGTTAGATTTTCTTTCTATAGCCTTTAAAGTTTTAAAGCAGTGATGCAAATAAAAATCTCAAGAAAATATTTTAGGAATGAATACATAGCAAGTACAATAATGGAACATGACCTTTTGGTTAATGTAATCAACAAAAAGTACACACTAAGTTTCCTCTAGGGAAAAGTGATACTCGGTTAAAAGACAGTTAAATCTGTGACAAATATCAATAGTAGGATTCTTTTAAGAATGAAAAAAAGGGGGGAAACCTCTATATTATGAAAAAAGTTGTGTGTGAGTACTGAACTTGCCTGTACTGAATTAAGAAAATGAAAACTGCCCTGCCTGGTTTGGCTCAGTGGATAGAACATCGGCCTGCAGACTGAAGGGCCCCAGGTTCGATTCTCATCAAGGGCACATGCCTGGGTTGTGGGCATGGTTCCCAGTAGGGGGCAGGAGGCAGCCGATCAATGATTCTCATCATGTTTCTATCTCTCTCTCTCCCTTCCTTTCTGAAATCAATAAAAAAATTTTTAAATGAAAATTGAAATAAGCAATGACAAATTCAATCCTTAAAATATTTTTAACTGAAATTGTTCTAAAACGTATACAAAAGGAAGAGAAACTTTTCAACACTGTGATTTTAAAATTATTTGCTTAATGTTTTGCAGAGAAATAATTTAAATGAGTTTCAGATAAGTGTATGTAAGGAAGAGGGTGGAAAAATAATCATTACTATAGAACTCTGATTGGTAAGCTTCAAATGATGTGGCAGTGATTTTTATTTTTTTTATTTTTATTTATTGCTTAAAGTATTACAAAGGGTATGTGTCCTTTTTTTTTTTCTCTTTTTCCCCCGCCTGATTTTTATTTTTAATAGACCAATCTTTTGTCTCAATTCTTGCTTGAAATGCAAGGAAAGGGAAGTTAAAATGTACCCCATTTAAACTGCTAATCTTCGTAATTATTGAAAACACTTCTCTAACATTTCTAAAATAAAGGCAACACCTTCCTTTTCCGCAAACTCAGAAAATACCAATGAACTATAAACCTGAAAGTTTTTAAAGTTCAAAATAGTTTGGTAATGAATGCAAATCCACTAAACAATATTACTTATACAACTGCTTTGATACATCAGCACCACTAATCACTGACAAACTGTAAAGCGTCCTTTATTCCTCCTCTGTAAAACAGAAATGATACCACTACCTTCCTTAGTGGATGGCTGTGAGCATAGCTAGCGCCTTCAAACACTAGTCAATACATGTTCCTTTCCTTTTCTTTCATTCGCTTCCCTGTGACTTACTCTTAACTGGTACTTAACACTGGACAGACGACATTCTTCAGAGTTGTACAGACCCTGATTTAACAACACGCAAATAATACTAGATTTAATTTTTCTAGGTAAAAAGATCTCTTAACCTCATTTTGCCCACGTACCAAATACCTTAAATTTCTGACGAGTTTGGTGAGGGTTTTTTGGCCTCCCATGTCAGAGTTTTCACTGCTGTCAAAACAAATTTCTATCTTGTTGTAAAATCCTGGAACAATTTATAAGTCATTACAGTTTCCCCCAGAAGTGGATTTTTTCCCACTCGAATGGGACTTGAGCTGTGGGACCTGCGCTGTGGCAAGATGTCAACTCCCAGTAGTAAAGCGCAGTGAGCCCCTAATTGCGAGGCTGAAAACAACACGCAGTGTCACAGCCTCTTGAGCTGTCAGATTCCGGCCGCCCTCGCCTAACCCGGTGAGGAAACTGAGGCCGAGGGCAAGGGAGGGCTTGCCTGCAGTTTAGAGTCATCTCGTTCTTTCCTCAAATAACCCACCGTTTGACAGCAGCGGTGTCCTGCCCAGAGGACCATCACAGCGGCCCCGCACAACAGAAAAGGAACCCACCCTGCCTCGCGCCGCCAGATTCCGGGGCGAAAAACAGGCGCCCCTTCCTAGCCCCGCCACAGGCGGGGACTCTGGAGGAGCCCAGACCCAGAAAGTGCGCCTTCCTCGGGATCCACAGCTGCCGCCCGCCGGTTCTCCCCAGAGGAGAGGCCGTCACTCACCTGCGATTGGAGAGAACGCGATTCCTTAATTGGCGTCAGCCCTACACCCTCCGAAACCCAACAGCAAAGCGCGATGGCTGCCGCTGCCCCAGCTCCCGTCAACTCCTTCCGGGCCCGCGGGTGCTGCACTCCTGATGGTCCGCAGGATTGTAGCACCGGGCAGCCCAAGTTCCGCCTCCTAGGGTTCCGCCGCCAGTCCACCAGCTGAGCACGTCTCCCCGCAGCCCCGTCTCCCCACACCGGCCCAAAGGGGCTTCCGGGGCCCATGGGACTAAACAGAGAGGGAAATACCGGTCCCTACCTTGGGGAAATTATCCGTGACATCATTTTTTAAAATGCTTTTATTGATTTCAGAGAGAGGAAGGAAGAGGCACAGACAAACATCGGTGTGAAAGAAACATCAAGGGCTGCCTCCTTCACGTCCCCTGCTGGGCATGTGCCCCGATGGGGAATGGAACTGGGGACCTCCTGGTGCATGGTCTACGCTCAACCACTGGGCAACACTGGCTTTCTCGAATTCACAAATGATTTACAAAAGGTAGCTCAGTGCCAGATAATATGTTAGCTGCTGGGTATTGAGCTTTAACAAGACTGTCTTGACTCTGCAGTTCATTGTTAATAGCGTTACTTTCTTTAAATGTGTTTAAATGAGAATATTTTGGTGCCTGGAATGGAAGTGTGATGACAGTGCTTCCAAGACTGCTCTTGTAAGAAGGTTAAAACCTGTATTTTTATAAAAATGTATTTGAGCCTTGGCCAGTGTGGTTCAGTTGGTTGGGTGTCCTCCCGTGCCCGGAAAGCTTTCAGGTCAGATTCTCAGTGAGGGCACATGTCCGGGTTGCTGGCTGATCTCCAGTGGGGTGTCTGCAGGAGGCATTCCCATGAATCTTTCTCTCTCGCACGGATGTTTCTCTCTCTCCCTCTCCCTTCCCCTCTCTCTAAAAATCAATTTAAAAATTTTTAAACATTTATTTGAGTCAAACAGAGGACAACTGGAAGCAAGATCTCAACAGATTGAGTAAAAAACACTTCCTAGAATGACAGTTTGCAGTTTCTTTTATGAATTTGAAATTAAGGTGGGAACATAAGGAAAATTAAATGAAGATGGGAGTAAACAAGGTGAGACTGGATTACAGTATGGTTAACAAGAGTATGTGCTCCGTTGGGATGCTTATGCCTCCTAGGAGTCTGAAAAAGAGAATTACTCTGGCATTCCAAAAGTGAGTTAACCTAGTGTACAAGAACAATGGACAGGGCTTGCTCAGGCAAAGATAACCCTTTTACTAAAGAAGTTATATATTTGGGGCATGACTACCCACCATGATCTTCCCAGTTAGGAATTCATGATGAGATCAGCCTGTGAGGTTGCTTTCAGTAGAACCCATTTTTTAAATATCTTTGTATTGATTTCAGAGAAGAAGGGAGAGGGAAAGAGAGAGAGAAATATCAATGATGAGAAAGAACCATTGATTGGCTACCTCCTGCATGCCCCCTACTGGGGGTTGGACCCAAAACCTAGGCATGTGCCCTTAACCAGCATAGAACCTGGGACCTTTCAGTCCACAGACCATTGCTCTATCCACTGAGCCGAACCAACTAGGGTTCTGCAGCAGTTCTTTTTTTTATATTAATTAAATCTTTATTGTTCAGATTATTACATTTGTTCCTCTTTTTCCCCCCAATAACTCCCCTCCACCCAGTTCCCACCCCACCCTCCTCCCTCACTCCCCACCCACTGTCCTCATCCATAGGTGCACGATTTTTGTCCAGTCTCTTCCCACATCCCCCTTACCCCTTTCCCCCCCAAGAATAGTCAATCCACTCCCTTTCTATGCCCCTGATTCTATTATAATCACCAGTTCATTCTGTTCATCAGATTATTCACTTGTTTTTCAGATTCACTTGTTCATAGATGTGTATTTGTTGTTCATAATTTGTATCTTTAACTTTTTCTCCTTCTTCCTCTTCTTAAAGGATACCTTTCAGCATTTCATATAATACTGGTTTGGTGGTGATGATCTCCTTTAGCTTTTTCTTATCTGTGAAGCTCTTTAGCTGACCTTCAATTCTGAATGATAGCTTTGCTGGATAAAGTAATATTGGTTGTAGGTTCTTGGTATTCATCACTTTGAATATTTCTTGCCACTCCCTTCTGGCCTGCAAAGTTTCTGTTGAGAAATCAGCTGACAGTTGTATGGGTGCTCCCTTGTAGGTAACTGAGTTTCTTTCTCTTGGTGCTCTTAAGAGTCTCTCTTTGTCTTTTGCTCTTGGCATTTTAATTATGATGTGTCTTGGTGTGGTCCTCTTTGGATTCCTTTTGTTTGGGGTTCTCTGCACTTCCTGGATTTGTAAGTCTATTTCTTTCACCAGGTAGGGGAAGTTTTCTGTCATTATTTCTTCAAATAGGTTTTCAATATCTTGCTCTTTCTCTTCTTTTGGCACCCCTATAATTCGGATGTTGGTACGCTTGAAGCTGTCCCAGAGGCTCCTTACACTATCTTCGTATTTTTGGATTCTTTTTTCATTTTGTGTTTCCAGTTGGGTGATTTTTGCTTCTTCGTATTTCAAATCGTTGACATGATTTTTGTGATCCTCTAGTCTGCTGTTGGGAGTCTGTATAATATTCTTTATTTCAGTCAGTGTATGCTTAATTTCTAGTTGGTCCTTTATCACAACCTCAAGGGTCTCATTAGATTTCTTGTAGGTCTCATTAAGTTTATCGGCAGTTTCTAGAAAATTCTTGAAAAACCTTTAAAGTGTGGTTTTGAACTCTATATCCAATCATTTGCTTTCCTCCATTTCTGTCATTTGTGTCCTTTTTCTTTGTCTCTGCATTTTTTATGCTTCCTTGTGTTGACAAAGTGGTTTTCTGTGCTAAGTGTCCTCTAGGGCCCAGTGGTTCAGCCTCCCCAGTTACCTGAGGAGGACACTCTTGGTGCACCCCCTTGTGGTCTTTGTCCACAGTCTTGTTGTAGTTAAGCCTTGATTGTTGTTGGTATCACTGGGAGGAATTGACCTCCAGGCCAATTGGCTGTGAGAATCAGCTGTGTCTGCAGTGGGAGAACTTCTGTCCTGGAGACACCCCTCTGGGGCAAGACTTGCTTCAATGGGTCTTTGGTGCTCACTGAGTCTGCCCCCTGAGTGTCTCCTTTATGGTTCCACAGAGCTGCAAACTGGATGGTCCCACTCTGACCTCTGGGTACCCTGGCTCCTGGATCTCTAGGGAGGTGCTAATCTAGCCTCTGCCTGAGGCTATCCAGCAAAGGCCTCCCTACAGGGCTTGGGTGGGGCAGGGCGGGTCCCACGGGATCAACAGGGCGGGGCTAGCAATTATGGCTGCTCTCAGAGGCCTGGCATCTCAGTGTCTTGGCAATCGCTGAAAGCCCCTCCAAGAGAAAGCTGCCCTCGAGTTCCAACTGATGCCAGACAGTCCCACTTCTCCCCTATGAGTCTGGGTCCCCAGAGACTCGCCGGGAACTGGAGCTCAGGGCCTGAGACTCCCTCCCAATTGAAAACGACTACCGTGCCCTCAGCCGCCAGCCCGCTCTGTGTGCGCCTCTGTACCTTAGTATTTTACTTCCGCACTGTGCCTCCTCTGAGTCTCGGTATGCTTTTCTCTTTCCTTCTAGTTGTAGAATTTCCACTCAGCCAGCCTTCCTGTGGTTCTGGATGATGTCCGTTCTGTCTTTTAGTTGTATTTTTGAAGTGGTTGTTCGAGGCAGCAAACTCCAGTGTTTACCTATGCCACCATCTTGGTTTCTCTCTCTGCAGCAGTTTTAATGTTTGCCCTGATGTTCCCATGTGTGCTAAGCCACTCCCCAGCTGTGTGCATTTGTTTACTTGTAATGACTGATGAATGTGATCATTTACTAGACCTATTCAGTATAAATTTAAAATTACTGTAATACATACAGAAAGCTTTTCTGTGAAATTAAACTTTTCTTTTTTATACATACTTAATTTTAATTACATAAACGTGTCTACTTAAGTAAAAATAGGTAAACTAATTTGTCAATTTTTTAATATGCGCAGCATTTGGAAGACCTACTTTATTATATAATAGACTTTCAGCTTTAAGGGACACCCCCTCGCCCAAGTTCGTCCATTATATCGAGGTTTTACTATATTTATTGAATAAATTAATTAATCAATGAAAGAACTGCTGAGGACATTCAGCAGAAAGTATAATAAAAAATAGATTTAACCCTGGCCAGATGGTTCAGTTGGTTGGAGTGTCGTCCCATACACCGAAAGGTTGCAAGTCTGATTTCCAGTTAGGGTACAAACTTAGGTTGTGGGTTCAATCCCCAGTCGGAGTGTGTATGAGAGACAACCAATTGATGCTTCTCTCTGGAATCAATGTCTCTGTCTCTCTCTCTCTTTCTCTCTCTCTCTCCCCCACTTCCATTCTCTCTAAAAAATCAATAAACACATATTTTTAAAAAATATATATCTCAATATTAAAAAATCTAAAAAGCCCTAACCGGTTTGGCTCAGTGAATAGAGCGTTGGCCTGCAGACTGAAGGGTCCCAGGTTCAGTTCTGGTCAGGGGCATGTACCTTGGTTGCGGGCACATCTCCGGTGGGTGGTGTGCAGGAGGTGGCTGATCGATGTTTCTCTCTCATCGATGTTTCAAACTCTCTATCCCTCTCCCTCTCTGTAAAAAATCAATTAAAAAAATATATATATATGGTTAAAAAAATCTAAAAATAAATAAAAGTAAATCTGATACATATACACATGGAGGGTGCAGATGCAGCAGAAGGGTCATGTTGTTCTGAAAAATAAGAGTAAAAAATTGAATGACATCAGTTTATTTTTTTATTATTTTTATAGCAAAGGTGGAAATTTTATTGAAGAACAAGTATAGACTCCTATGTGGGGAGGAGGAAAGAGTCCCACAGAATGGACTCCCACGTGGGGAGGGGGAAAGAGTCCTTGTGACATCAGTTTAGAAATGCGTATTGTAGTGTAGGGTAAGTATAGGTAGTTGAGCAAAGAAATATCAATACCCTTAACAACTAGTAATAATTCTAATAATTTTTTCTTGATATTTGTGTGACCACATTTTAAGAAGTCAGAGAAGGATTTGACAATGTGTAGACAATACTAAACTATTTTTCATATGCTGTCTTACCAGTTAACTTCCTATTGTTAAGTTAGGGTAGGCAGATGGCAAATGCTGCTTTCCTTCTCAATAGTTTAAAACTGACTACATTAAAAATGTACAAAAAAATTTAAGAGACTTAACTATAGTTTTGGGAGGAGTAATAGTAACATGGATTTTTAGGGCTGGAACAAATTTTAGGAAAAAAATTTGCTTATGTATTAGCAAATTATTTGTATATTTAACCTGATTTAACCAGTGAGGTTATTTACTTTTTGAAATGGCTAATCCTCTCCGTCAGTTTTTTTCTTTGGACACAGATATTGCTTAAACAGAACAAAGTTCAAAGACGCGTGATTTAACCAAATCAAACTCCTGTGCCAGCGTCAACAAATCAAGATCATTAAGGAATTGCATAAAAAAGAGAAAGAAACTAATGCAATTTTGAGACCAGGTGTGAGCATTTGCCCATTTGAAGAGTCACCCTGATTTTCTGTCTGACCTCAGGAGGATTCAGTTTCTCTCTCAGGTCTATTTTCTCTTTACAAGATTGAGAAACTTGAGCCTGGCCCATGTGATTCAGTGGGCGTGCATGAGGCAGCGGATCAATGTTTCTATTGCTCTCCCTCTCCCTTCCTCTCTCTCTAAAGTCAATAAAAACATTTAAAAAAAGATTGAGAAGCTTGAGCTTGTCATATTTTTAACTGTTCTTGGGATATATGATTTGGGACTTTTATAAAACAGTTGGGCCAAAAGTGTCATCTTCATCCTAGAGAAGTCTTAATACTTGTAACTTGTACAAAGAGTTGTGGAATTCCACACACAGCAAACATATTTTAGTAAGGTTCTCAGGAAAATGATTATATAGAATTAGGATAAAATTTAATACTTTTGAATTCTTACTGTTTGTTTTTCAGACCTGAGATAGCAGTTTAGGTCTTGCTCATTTTGTATATAATTTCACCTTTTATAGCAGGCATTTGGTATTAAATAAGTTGTACTTCATCCTTCAGAGATTGTGAAACCTTTGGCATGACATTTTAGTCAATAGTATAAACCTGTAGTTTAAAAAAGGGGTTTATCATTAGCTCAGAGCAGGAAAAACCTACCTAGAATGGAGGCAGCTAAATTGATATTGATTAATCACTCCAGTTTCTATCTCTCTTTGGCCTCAAAAGTAAAAAAAAAAAAGAAAAAGTCTACTTGCCAAAGAAAAAAGTCTACTCTCCCAGAAGGGAAGTTTTTTTTTAAGTTATGTCCTGGTCTTTTGGGTTCCATAGGGTGTGTGTGTGGCGGGGGAGGTTGGCGAAGACTTTGGTTTCAGGTGCAACTGGATGTCAAAGTTCGCTTCTCTACACAAGCTTCAGCTGCATGACTTGCATTTTTGGTCTGTTGTCTCTGAGGACTTGTATTATTTGCATCTTCTTCCTTCCCTTTAGTTTATTGATTTTAGAGCAGGGCGGGGGGGCAGGGAGGAGAAAGAGAGAAAAAACCACACTGACTTGTTGTTCCACTTACTTATGCATTTATTTATGATCTCGTATGTGCTCTAGGGCTTGAACCCACAAACCTGGCATATCGGATGGACACTCTAACCAACTGAGCTACACGGCCAGGGCCTCCTTCCCCTGCTTTGACAGCAATTGTGGGCAATGAGTTTGACCTAAAAAGCTTTAAGCAAATATCAATACTCTCATGACTAGATGTCAAGGGCAAATAAGATATCATAGTTGGAGCCAAATTACAAATATTGATTTAATTTAAGAGGTAGGATAGAATAGAGAAATCAGAAAGGGGGGAGGGAGTAGATTGCCAAAGCATTTCTTGCTTCCATTCTCTGTTTGACACCTCTTTTCTCTGATTTCACACCTTTCTGGGATATTTTTTTAAAATATGTTTTTATTGATTTCAGAGGGGGGGGGGAGAGAGAGAGAGAGAGAGAGAGAGAGAGAGAGAGAGAGAGATCAATGATGAGAGAGAATGATCGATTGGCTGACCCCTGTACTCTCCCGACCAGGGACCAAGCCCACAACCCAGGCATGTACCCTTGACAGGAATCGAACCCCGGACCCTTCAGTCCCCAGCCATCACTCTATCCACTGAGCCAAACCAGTCAGAGCCCTTTCTTGGATCTTCATCATATCCCGCCTTGATTTGTGTATTTGCTTCACCATCCCACGGTAAACTGCTTAATACGAAGAGCTACATATTCATTTGTAATACCCTGCCTATATTCCAGCCCTTCTCCATCAGCACAGAATTTTACTTCATGCCACACTGTTGTTCAAAGCCAGCAGTGACTCCCTATTGGTCACAAATTAAAGTCCAAATATCAAATACCTTAGATTATATCTTTTTTTTTTTTAATATATTTCACTGATCCTTCACAGAGAGGAAGGGAGAGAGACAGAGAGCCAGAAACATCGATGAGAGAGAAACATCCACCAGCCGCCTCCTGCACATCCCCCACTGGGGATGTGCCCGCAACCCAGGCACACGCCCCTTACCGGAATCGAACCCGGGACCCTCCAGTCCACAGGGCGACGCTCTATCCACTGAGGCAAACCGGCTTCGGCCCTTAGATTATATCTTGAAGCACTCCAATTTTAATTTCCATCACATCCCAACAATTCCTTTCTCACCTTCCCCTGGTTTCTGCAGGGTTTCCTCTCTGGGCCTCTGGTTATTTTACAAGCTCAAGAGACCTAAAATAACTGTATAATCACAATGCTCTTCCCCCAACCCCCACTTCCTGCACACCTCTCTCCTTATCTCATTCAAATATTACTCATTCCTCGGGTTAGGGATCCAACATGAGGATCCTACCAGTTGCTGAGCATGTCTATTCTTTTTTAAAATTTATCTTTCTATTCTTTTATTCTTTTTTGAGCATGTCTATTCTAATTATGCACTCCAGAACTATTCTAATTATGCATTCCTGTGGGATATAACCACAGGATAGATTCAGGGACTCACTGGGCCCACTGTTAGATGGGACCTGAGGGAAAACTCTATTGTTTACTATAAGCTCCTATTTTCACGGATAGAGCAGAGTGTCATTTTGGGTCTCTAGGAGTTTGTGTCAATTTAGGAACTGTGTCCAGTATCCCCTGAAAAGTCTGATCATTTCCCTTTATTCAAAGTACAGTCATGCTGGTAAATGGTCATTCGTCCTGTGGACTAAAAAGGAACCACATACTAAACCAGACAGGTTCAGGGGAGGCTTTCATGGCAAGCCTTACAAACGCAAGAGACCTAAAATAACTGTATAGGATTATTGGCAGCGAAACCGGCTCCAGATGTTAGACTAGTGGAGTCAGACTGGACCTTGGCTGGGCAACCTCACTGCTTGAGTTCTGGTTAAGAAAGAATTCAGAGGCAAGACTCAAACTATAAGAGAGTTTATTTAGGAAGGCATAGAGGTAGAAGAAGTGAGTCATAGAAGAAATAGGCTCAGAAAACAAGTAAGGCAAAAGAAAGTGTTATAATGTACCCCGTGAATCACACAAGGACGCCTCAAGAAGTCGAATTAAAGAGTCACATTTATTGCAAATTCGGGACCGAGGGGGCATTTCGCTCTCCCAGATCTCATAGTGCCCGTCCCAGCCCCAACACCAGATTTATATAGGCAAAGATCACAAAGGTATTGATTACATCCCAAGGTTTGGAATGAGAAACCCGGTTTGCAAAAAAGCAGTTTACAGAAGCAGTTTGGTTTCTGTACTCATTTTGAGTACTAAGCTGGGCTGCCTTAGCTCACGGGGAAGTCAGTAAAAAGGGGGTCTGGGAGGAGCTGCTGCTGCCCATGGCTTCCCTGGTTGCAAGTCTCATGGGGTTCCTTAGAGATTAGGGCCGTGGTGGGCAAACTGCGGCTCGCAAGCCATATGCGGTTCTTTGGCCCCTTGAGTGTGGTTCTTCCTAAGCCTTAGGAGTACCCTAATTAAGTTAATAACAATGTACCTACCTATATAGTTTAAGTTTAAAAAACTTGGCTCTCAAAAGAAATTTCAATCATCGTACTGTTGATATTTGGCTCTGTTGACTAATGAGTTTGCCGACCACTGGGTTAGGGGATAGGTGTGGGGGAGGGTAAGGGGGAACGAAGGGTGAGGGGAATGGCATAGGCACACTGGGACCTTCATTTTCGGGGGTTTTAAAGGCTGGGCGTTCAGGAGGGGATCAATATGATATTCATCAGCTTTACCAAAATGAGATTTATTCTCTTAATTTGTCTGTCTTTGGGTGGGGTTGGCAAATGGCACTTAATTGGATTTCTGTTGTCTGTCTCCCTGAGTTGGGTGATTTTACCCTCTGTTTGGGGAGGAGAATTGCAAACCATTTACTCTTAAATGTCCTCAGTTTAGGGAAGATAACATTGACTAGGTGGCTGCAAACTGCTGTTTAAGCATCCGTGTTCGTTTCCCTATTCCACTTGTCCTGCAGTTTTCCTAGCTTCTTACTACTCTATAACACTTGGAACTTAGGAGAAAGAGAGAAAAGGAAAACATGCCTGGGGGAAAGGGATAGGGAAAGGCGCCTGTGTGCTCCATAGAGAGAGCTGCCCAGAAAGCAAGTCTGAATGGTTTAGCTTACTGTAAACTCTTAGAGGAGGAAATAAAACTGCCATTGACACGTGCTTTCAATGTGCCCTTAGTGAACTTTAGCGTGACTATGCTATGAATCAGCGAGTTTCAAAATTAAAATTACTTCTAAATCCTCAGGTCAAAAAGCAAGGCCTTCGCCGCGGTGATTACACTTTCAACACACGTACATAATTAACCACCTCTTTTTTAAAATGTTCTTACAATTTACACCTGCAATACGATGAAATACTGCAATGAACATTATTCCAGCTACCAGACATATAGTCTCAATAGAGGATGATGACGTCTGTAGTCTCAGGTAACCTTCACACACAAACCGGGGACAGGAACTGTCAGTCCCATTTCCCGAAAGCGGCCAGTGAAACCCTGATTGCGCTAAGATCCCGGCCCTGCCGGCGAGGTGACGTTTACGACGGCGGGGATTTCCGTACCGGTGACACACGCCACTTCCGGCCGGTGGTGAGAGTCAGTGACGTGGCAGGCCAGCCCGAACACGGTCCTTAGGGCCGGGACACCCGGGGCTGTCAGCTGGCCTCTGGGCAGCCCCGCCGGGAGAGCACCGACTGTGGCGGCAGTCGCCAGCCCGGAGCCGGAAGTGCCACGTGTCCCCACTGCGCCTGCGCGGCCGGCGGCTGACACTTCCGGCAAGGGCCTCTCTTCTCTCCGGGCTTGGCTGCCTCCTTCCAGCACCCCGTTCCCGGCCTCACCGACGTGACTACCTACCCTCAGCTCCCAGGCCAAGTCGTGGCCGCCGGTGGGCTGGGGAGAATGTGGCGCCGGGCCTAGGGCTGGATGCGCCTCCCTCTCTCCTCCCCGCCCTCTGTCCACAGTCGTTCTTTCCCTTCGCTTCCAGGAGTCGCCTTTCATCTCTTCGCTCGGCGCTGTCGCATATCGCGACCAGCCCCTTCCAACCCGGATAACCACCGTCGTCATGTCCCAGCCAGGGATACCGGCCTCCGGCGGCTCCCTAACCGGCCCCCAGGCCCAGAATGGGGCCGCCTCGGCCTCGGGGTCTTCCTATACCAACGGTAGGTGCCACTCGGGGCGCAGGGAGGGCGCAGCCTGGGCCCGGGCTCCCGCTGAACTTTGGTTGCTGCCGCCGCCTGAGGCGAGAAGAGGGGAGGTGACATCCCGCCCTGGGTCTGAAGCCGGTGGCGGTGGGCGGCTGGGCCGCCACGGAGACAGCGGCGAATATGCACCCGTTACTCCTGGCTCGTCGTAGTGTTTTGTTTGTTTATTCATTTGTCCAGCAAACAGTTCATGAGCACGTGTAAACCTGGGTGAAAACTAGATTCTGTCCAGACCTCAAAACTCGCATATAAAGCTCATAGTTGTTTGTGTGCCACCGCACCCGTCTTATAGAGAGCAGATTCGGTCCTGCAGGGCTTGCGGTGGGATGGGGGCCATACTCAGTCGGAATTTGTGGAGATTAATGAATGATCGTACTTCCCGGAGATCCCTGTAGAGCCGGTTCATCTTTCCCAGAACCTTCCTCGAATTGTGCTTAGGCCACCTGTTCGGTTTTGAGGCTTTGGAAGAACCCGAGGGGAGGGTTTCCTGTTTGATCTCCAGAGGTCTTTACATCCCACGGAAAGTGGTCAGGCACAGCTCTGAACCTCTGATGAGAGTGTGCATGTGGCACTATAATTTGTCATTTGGTGTGAGAGTATCTTACGATTTTTTTAACCACTTATAGGATTTTAAAAATTGTACTGCGTTGTGATTTTATTATAATTGTTATAATAAAGATAGATTGCCAAGTTACCAATTTACCTACAAATCTTTGGTTCATGGAAACAAAACCAGAATAATACTAAAATACTGAGATTTCCGTTGGAATCTAAAATTTCTGTGAAGTTCGAGAATATAGGCAATGACTAAAATAGCTAATTCACATTATTTTTAGAGAAGACTACTGTCTTTTTTGTTTTTTACAAAGAAAGCTCTAAAAGACTTTTAAAAATGTCTGTGAGTGGGCAGAAGCAAGAGTAAGTGGGGGTAAGCACTGAAATGGTGTTCAATCGAATCAATTGTTCTTTCTCAAATTTATGGTAACATTGTGTAAATTACATTTATTTTAGACTATTTACTGACGTTTACGCTGTGGATGAAATCATTTAAAGAAATTCACTTTAAGCTATAAACACTTAAACAAGATGTCATATGGCTATGGCTTTATCTTATAATCTATAAATTTCAATTTTACATGCGCTTTAAATTTTTTTAATTTTTTGATTTTAGAGAGAGGAAGGGAGAGAGAAACATCGATTTATTTTCCCCCTATTCATGCATTCATTAGTTGCTTCGTGTATGTGCCCTGAGGATTGAACCCACGACCTTGGCTTATGGGGACCACTCTTTAGCCAACTGAGCTACCCAGCCAGGGCTGAATTTACCATTTAAAACTCATATAAAATTGCCCTGCCCTGGTAGCTCAGTTGGTTAGAGTGTGGTTCTGATATTCCAGGGTTTTGGGTTCAATCCTCGCTCAGGGCACATACAAGAATCAATAATGAATGCATGAATAAGTGGAACAACAAATCGATGTTCCTCTATCTCAGTGGCGGCTTGCGAGTCACATGCGTGGGCCACAAAGTTTCAATCGCACTGTACTTGCGCACCTGCACGTGGTATTTTGTGGAAGAGCCACACTCAAGGGGCCAAAGAGCCACATGTGGTTCGCAAGCTGCAGTTTGCCGACCACTGCTCTATCTCTCCCTTCTCTTTTTTTTTCCTAATATATTTTTATTGATTTCAGAGAGGAAGAGAGAGGGATAGAGAGATAGAAACATCGATGATGAGAGAGAATCATTGATCGGCTGCCTCCTGCATGCCCCCTACTGGGGATCAAGCCTGCAACCCAGGTATGTGCCCTTGGCCAGAACTGAACCTGTGACCCTTCAGTCCACAGGCAGACGCTCCATCCACTCAGCCAAACCGGCTAGGGCTCTCCCTTCTCTTTTTAAAAATCAAAAACTAAAATTTTTTTAAATAAAATAAATATCCTTCTGTATAATAAAAGCCTAATATAGTAAGTGTCAGGTCATCCTGTCCATTCAACCAATCAAAGCATAATATGTTAATGATATGCCAAAGCCACTCAACCGCTTGCTATGACCTGCACTGACCACTAGGGGGCAGACAGTTGACCGGTTGACCAGTCGCTATGATGTGCACTGACCACCAGGGGACAGACATACCAACTGATAGGTTAGCTTGCTGCTGGGGTCCGGCCGATCAAGACTGAGGGAGATGGGCCAGACATGCCCTGGAGTCCTCCCGCGTCCCTCCCCGGCCCCGATCATGCACTGGTGGGGTCCCTTGGCCTGGCCTATGCTCTCTTGCAATCAGGATTGAGGACCCCCCCACCCACCCACCCAGTGCACAAATTTTGTGCACCAGGCCTCTAGTATTAAATAAATACATAAATGGCAAATCCTGCCAATGTGCTTGTAAGCTTATATGACAGTATAGTTTTGTTAATTTTGAAATGTCAAAGGAATTTAGCCACTGTGATATGCTGTTTTGGAGATGTTGTCATTACGTTGATTTGATCCAGTCCAACAGACGTTTGTTGCATACCTTCTAAGTTCTGTCCAAGGTACAGTCCCCTCCTTGTACACAGGTTCCCTAGAGCCAAGTGGGGATTCACATATGGAATGAAATCATAGAACTGCATAAATACATACCTTTTAAAATATATAATTGACAGTCTTTTTTTTTTTAATATATTTTATTGATTTCTTACAGAGAGGAAGGGAGAGAGATAGAGAGTTAGAAACATCGATGAGAGAGAAACATCGATCAGCTGCCTCCTGCACATCTCCTACTGGGGATATGCCCGCAACCCAGGTACATGCCCTTGACCGGAATCGAACCTGGGACCCTTCAGTCCGCAGGCCGACGCTCTATCCACTGAGCCAAACTGGTTTCGGCGACAGTCTTTTTATAAGCCCCATTTCTAAAGTTCTTTTTGTAGAGGTAGTCCCAGTAAAATGGCTAATGTCCTATATTGGATTCATTTTTGTGTGCATCCCACTAATAATAAAGAGAGTATAGCCGAAACCGGTTTGGCTCAGTGGATAGAGCGTCAGCCTGCGGACTGCGGGTTCGATTCCGGTCAAGGGCATGTACCTGGGTTGCGGGCACATCCCCCAGGCAGCTGATTGATGTTTCTCTCTCATCGATGTTTCTAACTCTCTCTGTCTCTCTCCCTTCCTCTCTGTGAAAAATCAATAAAATATATTTAAAAAAATAAAATAAAATAAAAAAATAAAGAGAGTATGGGTATGGTGGAGAATTGGAGAGGAGGTTATTTCTCTAGGAAGTGAACACATAGTTCAGTGCTGGAATGTAATTTTATTTTGGTTAACTCTTACAAGGCAGTTATTGCTGCTTAAATATTCATAGAGCCCTGATCAGGTGGCTCAATTGGTTGGAACATTGTCTCCATACACCAAAAGGTTGTGGGTTTGATTCCCTGTTAGGCCACATACCTAGGTTGCAGGTTCCATCCCTGGTCGGGGCGAGTATGGAAGACAACTGATTAGTTTCTCTTTCATGTCCATGTTTCTCTCTCTCTCTCTCCCCCACCCTCCCGCCCCGCCCCCCCACTCTAAAAATCAGAACAACAAAAATGCTATTGAATGCTCTTAAGCTTTAGATTTAATGTAGCTTGCTTATATTACATATCATAGTTCAGTTGGATCTTCAGATATTTTTAAACTATAATAAAAAAACCCCAAATAAAGTAGTCCCCCTTATCCATGGGAGATACGTTCCAGTGGATGCCTGAAGCTGGATAGTACTGAAACCTGTATAGGCCATGTTTTTTCTTATATATATGTACCTATGATAAAGTTTAATTTATAAATTAGGCACAGTAAGAGGTTAACTAGTAATAAAGTAAAACAATTAAACAACATACTGTAATAAGTTACATAAATATGGTCTCAAACCCTTTCTATGATGATGCAAGATGATACAATGTTTACATAAAATAAAATGAGTTACTCAGAATAGTACACAATATAAAACTTATGAATTGTTTATTTCTGGAATTTTCCATTTAATATTTTCGGATCGCGGTTGACCGAAGGTACCTGAAACTACAGAAATCGAAACTGAATAAGGGGGACCAGTATAATCACCTTTTTCATTTTTCTATAATTTCTTTCGTATTGTATGGTATCATTATATTATAGAATTCCTCACAAATGGAGACCTTTCTGTGGTCAGTTGTTGCATTACAATTTAAAATTGTTGAGATATGTTTTTCTAAGTTTCAGTGTAGATTTGTGTATACGTATTTCCTTTGCAAAAATTGATAGTGAAACTGTAAGACTACTTAAACTGGCAGATCTTTATCTGATTAGCATGTAATAAGGCTAAAGGCAGATAATGATTCCCACTGTTAATTAACTGCTTTATTTTGACTTTGAATCCCTTTGCAAAAGCAGTTAGAAATTGCAGCTTTATTAAATTTATTTTGGTAATATTTATGTAATATTCACTTTTCCCCATATAGATTAAGGGTGAGAAGAATATTCTCACACCTCTCTCCCACCCAGCTTTCCATTTTATTGTAATTTTATTAAATAATACTGATTTGCCTCTAGACCAGGGGTGGGCAAACTTTTTGACTCGAGGGCCACAATGGGTTCTTAAACTGGACCGGAGGGCCGGAACAAAAGTATGGATGGAGTGTTTGTGTGAACTAATATAAATTCAAAGTAAACATCATTACATAAAAGGGTACGGCCTTTTTTTTTTTTTTAGTTTTATTCATTTCAAACCGGCCGGATCCGGCCCGCGGGCAGTAGTTTGCCCACGGCTGCTCTAGACTGTAAAACCTATAAGGGCAAGCATATCTGTTTTACATATATCCTCTCTCCAGCTCCCCACATGGTGTCTAGCACATTTTAAGAGTTACTAGTTTTATTGTTTGAAAGTTTTAGATTTAGGTATTTTGTAATTTAGGTCACTAAACATATACTGACTTATGCATTGTAAGATTAGAGCTCACTTCCAACCTTTTTCTGGTAAAATTTTCTGTGGATTTTTGCACAATATTATCAGCTAAAACTCAATAGAATGTGTGTGTGGAGGGTTGGTTACCAGTTTAAATTCTAGATTTGTACTCATCTCTATTTTAGGCATGACAAAAATATAGATCTCTTTTAGTTTCACTATGAAGTAAACCATGGTTATGATTGTATATTTAATATAAGAAGGCTCTAGTCATGATCAAAGCATGCTGTGAATAAAATTGGCATGTGGTCACCCTGGCCAGTGTGGCTTAGTTGGTTGAGCGTTGTCCTGTTCATCAAAAGGTTGATGGTTCCATTCTCCATCAGGGTGCATGCCTGGGTTGTAGACTTGATTCCTGGTAGGCTCCTGTAGCCAGTGGATGTTAAGCTCTCACATCAATGTTTTTCTCTCTCCCTCTCCCTTCTTGTCTTTCTCTCTCTAAAAAAAAAAAAAAAAAATAGAGAGAGAGAGAGAGAGAGAAAACAACAACAACAACAACACCCATTGGCATGTGGTTTATAAGACTGATTCTTGGCTGAGTTCCCTTTAATGTTTTCAGTGGGGCAAGTAACTTTGGACTCTCATAAGACTCTTTACATACCTCTATTAGAATATGTGACATTGAGCTTTTTTGTCTCTGCTGATACATTGGAAGCTACTGAAAGATAAATGGTAGCAATAAGATCTAACATTTATTGTTTAATTTATGCCCAGTTACTGTGCTAGGCTGCATTATATGCATCATCTTCTTTAATCCTCAAAACAGTCCTATGAGCTTAGAACTGTTAGGTTTAGTGACAAGCATACTGAGATAAGGGGTCAAGCAACTAGCTCAAGATCATGCAGCTAACCACCCAAATTTGTGGAACCTAGATTTAAAGCTAAGCAGTCTTGCCCTG
Source organism: Myotis nattereri (assembly GCF_964212035.1). Taxonomy (NCBI): domain Eukaryota; kingdom Metazoa; phylum Chordata; class Mammalia; order Chiroptera; family Vespertilionidae; genus Myotis; species Myotis nattereri. The sequence goes on from NC_138080.1 coordinate 77,171,977, forward strand.
ACCAGGTAGCTCAGTTGGTTAGAGCATTGTCCCCATATGCCAAAGTTGTAGGTCTGGTCAGGGCACATTCAAAAATCAACCAAAGAATGCATAGATGGGTGGAACAACATCTCCTTCCCCCTCCTCCTTCTCCTCCTCCTCTCCCTCCCCTTCCACTCTCCTCCCCCTCCCCTCTTGCAGCACACTGATTGAAAATCACTAGTATAGAGTGACCTTGTGCGATTAGGAAGTTGATTGTATAGGACTTATGACATTCCTTTAGTTAGTTTTCTATAGTAACTCCCAGAAATTGAATATGCACCACACTGTAGTGTTTGACTATACAGGAAATGACTGAGTTCAGTGAACTACCTTGACTTGTGTGATTTGGGACAAATTGGCTTAGCTGCTCTAAGTTTGGAGTTTCTCAGGGTACCAGAATCTTTAGAGTTTTTTTTTGGAATATGCCGATTCTTTATTTAATCTATTAGTGTTTGATAAATTACAAATATATAAGCAAAGTATTCTTGGAAAACATAATTAATTTCCCAGAGCATATCTCTCTGATTTGATGTTTTTCAGATCAGCCAGAGATATAACTTATTTATGTTCCTCTCTCCTTTCCTACCCTATGTGTTCAAAGGATTCAAGATGACTATATAAATGGGTTATATAAACATTGAGGGGGTAAAATTTAGGGAAAGTGAAACTTTTTAAAACCTGTGTATATGGTAAGAAAGTCACATTGTTTAGCTGCTTTCTGATTATATTCAAAGAAGGTCAGTCTAATGGGACTCAGAACACGCCCTTGTTTCTAAAGTACAGATTTAGCATTCCCATTGGTGGCTTCTTATTGGCGTTGCCATTGAATAGTGGCCTTTTCTCCCTGGCCAATCTGTTAGTCTGCTTATCTTAAAACTAGAGGCCTGATGCACGAAGATTCGTGCAGGAATGGGCCTTCCTTTCTTTGGCTGCCGGCACCACCTTCGCTCTGGCTGGAGCTGCCTTTCTGCCTTGGCTCCAGCCTGGGGCCGCCTTTCCGCCTTCCCACACTGCCCAGAGGCCCCGGAGCGGCTGGGACAGTGCGGAATGCCTGTGTCGTTGCCGACAACACAAGCATCTGCCCTGCCCCCAGCCACTTGGCACCTGCATATGCAAATTAACCTGCTATCTTTGTTGGGTTAATTTGCATACTTGCTCCTGATTGGCTGGTGGGCATCGTGAAGGTACAGTCAATTTGCATCTTTCTCTTTTATTAGTGTAGTCTAGAAGCCTGTTGCACGAAGATTCGCACAATAGGCCTTCCTTCCCCTGGCTGCTGGCACCAGTTTTCCTCTGGCACCTGGGACCCAGGCCTTTGGTCCAGCCGCAGCGGAGAAGCCAAGCCTCTTCAGTCTTCAGTCTTCAGTGTGGCCAGAGCCTTCAGTCTTCGCTCCGTGCCTGCAAATGCAAATTAACCACCATCTTTGTTGGGTTAATTTGCATATTCATCCAATTTGCTGGTGGGCATAGCGGAGTGACACCAATTTGCATGTTTCTCTTTTATTAGTGTAGATGATTCCAGACCAAGGCTCACTATTTAAATACTTTAAACACTTTTCCATTGGAATCCTATGTCACATTTCACATTTTAAAAATGTGTTTCTTACTTCAGAGTCCTTAGACAGGGATCAGTAAAAAAAAAAAAAAAAAGCAGCTCTTAATTATAGATAGGAAGATTAAGAAATTAACCTGAGCCTTGGTGGTGTGGCTCAGTTGGCCTTTGAACAATGCCAGGGTTAGGAGCATTGACCCTCTGCACAGTCGAAAATCTGCATATGACTATTGAGTTCCCCAGAACTAAATGACTAATAATCTATTGACCGGAAGCCTTACCAATAACATAGTCAATTAACACATATTTTGTATGCTGTATGTATTATATACTGTATTCTTACAATAAAGTAAGCTACAGAAAAGAAAATTATAAGAGCCTGGTTGGCATGGCTATGGACCAAGAGGTCAGGGTTTGGTTCCTGGTCAGGGCACAAACCCGAGTTGCGGGCTTGATCCACAGTGGGGGTGTGCAGGAGGCAGCCAATCAATGATTCTCTCTCATCATTGATGTTTCTATCTCTCCCTCTCCTAATATTCTTTTTGTAATTTATCCCTGTTGCTTATTCATTTCATTGACAAACAGTCTATTGTGTGACTAATCTACAATTTCTTTATCTCCTGTTGATGGATATTTCATTTCTTTCCAATTTTTTATTATTATCAACAATGCTGCAGCTAACACGTTTGGATCTATTTCTTTTGTCCTTGAAGGATAACAATGTTTTTTTATTTTGGAGAGCAATGTATATAGACTAACTTCCTCCTTCCAACTCATCTATATGTTTCTGTAGGCCTCCCAATTTACCTCTCTGTATATATACACAGAATTATGTCTGTTTGTATAAGCATTGCATAATTATGAAATGATTCAAATTAATCTGATGACATTTGTACATTGGTTGCATGGACTAAGGAGGTATGAATAGAAGATAAATATTTTATTTTTATATCTTTTTTTAAAAAAATATATTTTATTGATATTTTACAGAGAGGAAGGGAGAGAGATAGCTAGAAACATCGATGGGAGAGAAACATCGATCAGCTGCCTTCTGCACATCTCCCGCTGGGGATGTGCTCGCAACCCAGGTACATGCCCTTGACCGGAATCAAACCTGGGACCTTTCAGTCCGCAGGCCGACGCTCTATCCACTGAGCCAAACCGGTTTCGGCAATATATCTTTTAAGCATAAATAGTTCAAAGACTTTTTTTTTAAGTTTATGTGAGTACCATATTTTAAAAAATATGAATCTTATTTCCTAATTTTATTTTATTTAAAAAAATATTTATTTATTGACTAGAGGCCTGGTGCATAAAATTCATGCATGGGTACGGTCCCTAGGCCTGGCCCGTGATCAAGGCCATCTTCCCCAGCTGTCTACAGCCAGCCCCACCCCCCCACCACTACCCATCCCTAGTTACCCATTCCCCATCGGGTGATTGGTGCCTGATGGCCGGGGGAAGGGACTGAGAGGGTGACTGTTCCTGCCCAGGTGCTGGCCCCGCCCCTGCTGCGGGTGGCCATCATGCAGTCGGAGCCTGCCAGCCAGGGAAAGGGACTGAGAGGTGGTCAGTGCACCTCACAGTGACTGTTCCAGTGGTTGTTCCACTGTTAGGGTCAATTTGCATATTACCCTTTTATTATGTAGGATATGCCTCTTGGCCTTCTGTATGTCTGCTTTTGAGAAGTGTTTAAGTCCTTTGCCCATTTTTTGATTGGATTGTTTATCTTCCTTTTGTTAAGTTGTATGAGTTCCCTATAAATTTTGGAGATTAAACCCTTATCATATGTCACATTGACAAATATGTTCTCCCATGCAGTGGGCTTTCTTGTTTTTATGGTTTCCCGTCTTATGTTTAAGTCTTTATCCATTTTGAGCTTATTTTTGTGTATGGTGTAAGTTGGTGGTCAAGTTTCATTTTTTTTGCATGTATCCAATTTTTCCAGCACCATTTGTTGAAGAGACTGTCTTGACTCCATTGTGTGCTCTTGCCTTCTTTGTCAAATATTAGTTGAGCATAATGGCTTGGGTTGATTTCTGGGTTCTCTGTTCTGTTTCATTGGTCTGTTTGTATGTTCCTGCGCCAGTACCAGGCTGTTTTGAGAACAGTGGCTTTGTAATACAACTTGATGTCTAGTATTGTCATCCCTCCAACTTTATTCTTTTTTCTCAGGATTGCTGTGACTATTCGGGGTCTTTTTTTGTTCCATATAAATTTTTGGAGAGTTTGTTATAGGTCTGTGAAAAATTAACAAATCTACAAATGACAAGTGCTGGCAAGGATGTGGAGGAAAGGGAGCCCTCATGCAAATTGGCACAGCCTCTGTGAGAAACAGAGGAGTTTCCTCAAAAAACTTAAAAATGGAGCTCCCATTTGACTCAGTAAGCCCACTCCTAGGAATATATCCCAATAAATCAGAAACACCAATCAGGAAGAACATATGCACCCCTATGTTCATAGCAGCACAATTTATAATAGCTAAGATTTGGAAACAGCCTAAGCGTCCATCAGCAGATGAGTGGATTAAAAAACTGTGTCACATCTATACAGAGGAATACTATGTGCTGTAAAAAAAGAAAGAACTCTTACCATTTACAACAGCATGGATGGACCTGGGGAGCATTATGCTAAGCGAAATAAGCCAGTCAGAGAAGGATAAGTATCACATGATCTCACTCATTTGTGGAATATAATGAACAACATAAACTGATGGAAAAAAAATAGATCCAGAACAGAACCGAAGAACTTGTATGCTTATAAGCATAATCAATGGACACAGACAATGGGGGTGGTGGTAAAGGCCAGGGCTGGGAAGCAGGGCACGCTGGGAGAGAACAACGGTGGGAAAGGGGACATATGTAATACTTTCAACAATAAAGAATTTTTTAAAAATTATTTATTTAGCTGAAACCGGTTTGGCTCAGTGGATAGAGCGTCGGCCTGCAGACTGAAAGGTCCCAGGTTCGATTCCGGTCAAGGGCATGTACCTGGGTTGCGGGCACCTCCCCAGTGGGAGATGTGCAGGAGGCAGCTTATCGATGTTTCTCTCTCATCGATGTTTCTAACTATCTCTCTCTCTTCCTCTCTGTAAAAAATCAATAAAATATATTTAAAAAAAATAAACATTATAAAAAAAAATATTTATTTAATTGTTTTTTAAAAAATCTTTATTGTTGAAAGTATTACATAGATCCTCCTTTTTTCCCCCATTAACTTTTTCCAGCCAGCTCCCATCCCTGTCCCCCATCCCCCAGGCCCTCACCACCCATTGTCTGTTTCCACAGGTTATGCATATATGCATAAAAGTTCATTGATTTTTCTTTTTATTATTGCCTAATTTTATGGGCAGAAATAATAGTATAGTCCTCAATAGAAATGCTGATTTTAAGGGTTATTTTTTAAATTTATTTATTTATTTATTTATTTCATTTAGAGAGGAAGGGAGAGGGATAGAGAGATAGAAACATGGAGAGAGAAATATCATGATAGGCTGCCTCCTGCTCGCACCCTACTGGGGATTGAGCCTGCAACTGGGACATGTGCCCTGACCAGGAATTGAACCGGAGCCTCTTGGTTCCTGGGTTGATGCTCAATCACTGAACCACACCGGTTGAGTCTGATTAATTTTTTATAGCAGTTTTAAAATGTACAATTCAATGTTTTTTAATATATTGACAGAGTTTTGCAACCATAACTACAGTCAGGTTTTTTTAAAAAAAAATTATTGATTTCAGGGAGTAAGGGAGAGGGAGAGAGAGAGAGAAACATCATTAATGAGAGAGAATCATTGGTCAGCTGCCTCCTGCACACCCCTCACTGGGGATCGAGCCTGCAACCCGGGCATGTGCTCTGACTAAGAATCAAACCGTGACCTCCTGATTCACAGGTTGACGCTCAACCACTGAACCACACCAGCTGGGCTCTACAATTTTTAGAATATTTTTATCACCCCAAAAAGAAACCCTATACCCATTAGTAGTCACTCCCCATCCCCTCCTCCTAGCCACTGCAACCATAAATCTACATCTGTGTTTGTGGATTTTCCTACTCTGGACATTTTATGTAAATGGATCATATGTATGGCCCTTTGTGACTAGTATCTTTCACTTAGCATGATGTTTTCAAGATTTATTTATGTTGTAGTGTGTTGTCAATACTTCATTCCTGTTATGACCAAATTAGAGGCCTGGTGCACGAAATTTGAGCACGGGTGGGTGTATCCCTTAGCCTGGCCTGTGCCCTCTCACAATCCAGGACCCCTTGTGTAGGGTCCCTAGGCCTGGCAGGCGATCAGGGCCTAACGGGGCTTTCTTTCCCCTGGCTGACAGCAGCTGGCCCCACCCCCACCGCTGCTACTGCTTCCCATCTGTGCGGCACTGCCCCCTTCCCTCCCCCGCCACCAGTCACCTTCCTCTGTTGGTCGACAAGCATGGGTGCGATCACTTGGCTGGCCTGGGCCTGCCTCTGCAGGGCCATCACTGGCTGGCCCCACACACCTGCCACAGTGTCGCTGGCCGGTGGCCTGGCCCTCCCTCTGTGAGGCAATTCATCGTAGGGCGATAGTGCCACCCCCCCACCCCCCAACCAATCGCATCACACCTGCCTTGGCTGACCTGGCGCTAGTGCGTGTTATAGCATGGTCATCCGGAAAGTTGTCCGGACGGTTGTTCTGCTGTTTGCTCGATTTGCATATTATGCTTTTATTATTATAGATAATATTCCATTGGTTCCCTTTTGTACCCCTACTTAGCAGTTTATGGACATTTGGGTTGTTTCCACTTTTTGACTATTAGTAATAATGATGTTATGATATTCGTGTGTATAAATTTTTATGCAGACGAGAAGTGGAATTGCTGGATTGTATGATAACTGTGTTTAACATTTTGAAGAACTACCAAACTGTTTTCCAATGTAGGTGCACCATTTTACATTTTCACTAGCATTGAATGAGGGTTCCATTTTCTGCACATCCTAGTCAGCACTTGCTATTTTCTTTTTTAACAATCCTATTTGGTGTGAGTGGTATCTCATTGTGATTTTGATTTGCATTTCTCTAGTGACTAATGTTGACTGTTTTTGTATGTGTTTACTGGCCATTTATTTACATATCTCTTTGGAAATGTATTTGAATGTTTATTTAACTCCTTTGTTTATTTTTAAATTAGGTTATTTGTCTTTTTATCGTTGAGTTGTAAGAATACCGTGTATTTTATTGTATTTTTTAAAGTATTGCTTTATTTGTTTGCAAGACTGATTTTTTTCCTCCTCTTATTGGAAGGTCCTATCCAAAATGCACTGCTGTCTGCACAAGGATATAATTCTCAGCTTCCAGGATCCTACTCTCATCTATTACCAGCAAAGACTTTGAATCCAGTCTCTGGACAGTCGAACTATGGTGGATCTCAGACTGTTTCTCCATTAAATAATTATCAGGGACCTGGGCAGACTCTTCATAGACCACCTGTGGCTTCTAATGCAGTGACACCTTCACTCCATAGTGGTCCTGTTCCCCGAATGCCACAACATGCTTCTCAGAACCCAGCTGCTACACCAATGTCTTCTGGTAGCTTTCATCCTGGAGCCAATGTACCGCCACCTCTGAATTGGCAATATAACTATCCATCCACAGGATCACAGACAAACCATTATCCTCGTGTATCAACTGGACCAACTATGTCTGGGAATACAAATTTGACAAGTCATCAGTATGTTTCTTCTGGAGATCCTTCACTTCAAAACAACTTCATAAAATCAGGTAGAGTTCTTTAAAATATAGAAATGGGAAACTTTTGCTTAATTAGACATTTGAATTAATGTTTCAAGTCTTAAAACCATTGTAAGACTATTGATTTTTTAAATCATTGTTAATGTTTAAATAAACTATTTCTCTAACCTTTAAGTTAACTTAAAATTGTGGATTGTTCCTGCTTTGCATCTTATCCTCTATGTTTACTTGAGTCACTCATGATATTTCAGGGATTCTGGAATGCACGCAGAACCACTTCCTTAAGGACTGATCATTACTTTTATTAAATTGGTTCTGTTTTGTATTCTAGGGAAGATCAATCCCTGTGGTTTCTCTTTGGTCTTTTTCTTTTTTCTTTCTTTTTTTTTTTTAATTAAATCTTTATTGTTCGGATTATTACATTTGTTCCTCTTTTTTCCCCCCGTAACTCCCCTCCTCCCAGTTCCCGCCCCACCATCCACCCTCACTCCTCACCCACTGTCCTCATCCATAGATGCACGATTTTTGTCCAGTCTCTTCCCGCATCTCCCACACCCCTTTCCCCCCCAAGAATAGTCAGTCCATTCCCTTTCTATGTCCCTGATTCTATTATGATCACCAGATTATTTATTCACTTGATTCTTAGCTTCACTTGTTGATAGATGCATGTTTGTTGTTCATAATTTGTGTCTTTACCTTTTTCTTCTTCTTCCTCTTCTTAAAGGATACCTTTCAGCATTTCATATAATACTGGTTTGGTGGTGATGAACTCCTTTAGCTTTTCCTTATCTGTGAAGCTCTTTATCTGACCTTCAGTTCTGAATGATAGCTTTGCTGGATAAAGTAATCTTGGTTGTAGGTTCTTGGTATTCATCACTTTGAATATTTCTTGCCATTCCCTTCTGGCCTGCAAAGTTTCTGTTGAGAAATCAGCTGACAGTCGTATGGGTATTCCCTTGTAGGTAACTGAGTTTCTTTCTCTTGCTGCTCTTAAGAGTCTCTCTTTGTCTTTTGCTCTTGGCATTTTAATTATGACGTGTCTTGGTGTGGTCCTCTTTGGATTCCTTTTGTTTGGGGTTCTCCGTGCTTCCTGGACTTGTAAGTCTATTTCTTTCACCAGGTAGGGGAAGTTTTCTGTCATGATTTCTTCAAATAGGTTTTCAATATCTTGCTCTCTCTCATCTTCTGGCACCCCTATAATTCGGATGTTGGTACATCCAGAGGCTCCTTACACTATCTTCGTATTTTTGGATTCTTTTTTCATTTTGTGTTTCCGGTTGGGTGTTTTTTGCTTCTTCGCATTTCAAATCTTTGCCTTGATTCTTGCGCTCCTCTGGTCTGCTGTTGGGAGTCTGTATAATATTCGTTATTTCAGTCCGTGTATGTTTAATTTCTAGTTGGTTCTTTATCATAACATCGAGGGTCTCATTAGATTTGTTGAGGATCTCATTAAGTTTATTGGCAGCTTCTAGACAGTTCTTGAGAGACCTTAAAAGTGTGGTTCTGAACTGAATATCCTCCATTGACAGTTTTTCCTGTTTCTTTGTCTCCGCATTTTTTATGCTTTCTTGGTGCACCCCCTAGTGGTCTTTGTGTGCAGTCTTCCTGTAGTTAAGCCTTGATTGTTGTAGTTAATACTAGGGGGATTTGACCTCCAGGCCAACTGGCTGTGAGAATCAACTGTCTGCAGTGGGAAAACTTCTGTCCTCTAGAGAGGTGCTAATTTAGCCTTTGCCTGAGGCTATCTGGTAAATGGCTCTGTGCAGGGCTTGGGCGGGGCGGGAGGGTCGCTCGGGATCAACAGGGTGGGCCGGAGCGAGCAGTTATGGCGGCTCTCAGTTCTGTCCCTAGGGGCTCTGCCTCTTTGAGTCCCAGCACCCGCTGCAAACCTCGGAGAGAAAGCTGCACTCACTCTGACCGAAGCCAGACAGTCCCGCTTCTCCCGTTTGAGTCTGGGTCCCTAGAGACTCGCCCGGATCTGGAGCTCAGAATCTGAGACTCCCTCCCGATTGAAAACAACAACCGCGCCCTCTGCTGCCAGCCCTCTCCACGCGCACTCCGTACCTGAGTATTTCACTTCAGCACTGCGCCTCCTCTGAGTCTGGGTATGATATTCTCTTTCCTCCTAGTTGTAGAATTTCCACTCAGCCAGCCTTCCTGTGGTTCTGGATGATGTCCGTTCCGTCTTTTAGGTGTACTTTGATTTGGTTGTTCAAGGCAGCAATCTCCGGCGTTAACCTATGCCACCATCTTGTTTTTTCCTGGTCTTTTTCTTTTCTTTTCTTGTATTTTCATTGATTTCAAAGAGGAAAGGAGAGAGAGAGGTAGAAATAACAATGATGAGAGAGAATCATTGATTGGCTGCCTCCTGTATTCCCACACTGGGGATCGAGCTTGAAACTCAGGCATGTCCCCTGACTGGGAATCGGAACTATGACCTCCTGGTTCATAGGTTGATGCTCAATCATTGAGCCACACCGTGTGGCTCTCTTTGGTCTTGATTTGAGACTTGGGTTATTTTTTTGTTATGGCATAGACAGTTTTTGGCCCCAGAAACTGTAGGATCTCAGATGTCAAAACAGATCATATTTTCGGAGTGAGGAATGTCATTGAGCATAACTGCAGTCAGAAAGCAGTAGACATGAAGAACCAATATCAGCCCTTGTCAGTTTGGCTCAGTGGATAGAACATTGGCCTATGGACAGAAGGGTCCCGGGTTTGATTCCGGTCAAGGTCATGTACGTTGGTTGCAGTTTCCTCCACTGGCCCGGGTCCTGGTCAGGGCCCGTGCAGGAGGGAATCAATTGATGTTTCTCTCATGTTTCTCTCTGTCTTTCCCTCTCTCTTCCATTCTCTCTGAAGATCAATGGAAAAATATCCTCGGGTGAGGATTAAAAATAATAATAAAATAAAAAAGGAATAAAGTGGCAAAAAAAAAAAAAAAGAATCCAATGCATTCAATAAGCAAAATACAAGAAGAAGAAGAAGAAAAAAAGCAGTGGACAGATTTTTATATTTATGTTTTCTTCTAAGAGTTTTAGCTCCAATATTTATATCTTTGATCAATTTTGAGTTAACTTTTTTTTATATGGTGTTAGGTAGGGATTCAACTTCATTCTTGTGCATGTGGAGATACAGTTGTCCCAGGACTATTTGCTAAACTATTCTTTCTCCCATTGAATTATCTTGGCACCCTTGTTGAAAATCAATTGCTCATAAATGTAAGGGTTTATTTCTGGACTCTAAATTCTGTTTCATTGATCTATATGTCTATATCTTTATACCAGCACCGAACATCTTGATTACTGTAGCTTTATAGTGAACTTTGGATTTGGGAAGTCTGGCCCTACCAACTTTGTTTTTTGTTTTCAAGGTTGTTTTGGCTGTACATCACTTTGGGAAGAAATCTATATATTCTTGGACTTTTATCTTTTTATTTTTAACCTCAATGTTTGATCATATCCGCTTCATTTAACTATTAAAAGTTGTCTTATACACTTATAAACATTAGTAGTGTTACTTTGAGAAGCATTTAAAACCCTGTATCGCAGTGGTTCTCAACCTTCTGGCCCTTTAAATACAGTTCCTCATGTTGTGACCCAACCATAAAATTATTTTTGTTGCTACTTCATAACTGTAATGTTGCTACTGTTATGAATCATAATGTAAATATCTGATATGCAGGATGGTCTTAGGCGACACCTGTGAAAGGGTCGTTCGACCGCCAAAGGGGTCGCGACCCAAAGGTTGAGAACCGCTGCTGTATCGGGATATGCAGGTTGAGTCTGCTCAGCAGACATCCTCAAGGAAATGAACTATGAAAGCATCCAAGTGAAATAGTAAACAATAATTACCTTTTTATGCTCATGTGTATTACTGCGTATACTATATACACTTCATCAGGCTTATAGTTTAACTGCTAAAACTACTTATTTTTCTTACCTCCTTGATTAGCCATTGACCCTGATGAATGCATTTTGGCCTCGTAAAGAGTAAGGCTATTCCTAGAAACTTAATTTCTTTGTCAGAATCTTTTGACCCACAATTGTTAGAACCAGAATTCTCCCGGTTGCTTTTATTTTTTAATTTTTAAAAATTTTTATTTATTGATTCTAGAGAGAGAGGAAACTCATATATGCATTCATTGATTGACTCTTGTATGTGTCCTAACTGGGGATTGAACCACAACCTTGGCGTATTGCTCTAACCAACTGAGCCACTCAGCCAGGGCTCTCCTGGTTACTTTTATTCTTATTCTTATTGACACCATGAGTGAGCATTAGTCAGTTGAAATTAATGACTATTCACTTCATAATTAATAATTATATGTAACAATTATTTAATATTTATTATTTTCCAGCACTTTGCCAGATTTTTATATGTGTTATCTTAATTTTTATAACAGTCTCTTTTACAAGAAATAAATCTGAGGCCACAAGAAAATAATTTGGGAACAGGTACTATACAAAAAGTGTTTAAGAATAGGTGTAGCCCTAGCTGGTTTGGCTCAGTGAATAAAGCGTCGGCCTGTGAACTGAAAGGTCCTAGGTTCAATTCTGGTCAAGGGCGCATGCCCGGATTGTGGGCTCCATCCCCAGTGGGGGACTTGCAGGAGGCAGCCAATCCATGATTCTCTCTCATCATGGATGTTTCTATCTCTCTCTACCTCTTCCTTCCTCTCTGAAATCAATAAAAATATATTTAAAAAATAAAAAAAGAATAGGTGTAGCTTCTTGTTTAAAAACATGATGAATAATCTGAAATATTTTTGGCGCTAACAGAAACATTCAAGTAGAGCACCTTGACTGCAGCACAAATATGGTGAAAGAGGCATAGCAAGTGTCATTACTTATGAAGATTTCCATGTAAAAGTAGGAGAAAGATAAATAAACTAATGAAATGAACCTAAAATAAATGTATGACTACCCTTCTTTTTTCTTATGAGAAAAAAAATTCTTCATATTTGACCTCTGTTTTTTTCAACCCATCATTAATATAGGTGCCTGGTTGTTCAATTTCAAAACTCTATATAAGTTATACTAAGTTTCTAGTCCACATATTAAAATTCTTCCCCCTAATAGTCCATCTGTTAGCATCCTTGCATTAGTTTTAGGGATCTTAGGAGACAGGTTCTAAAACACTACTTATACTGTTATAAATAAGAATTATGCAGTTTGAAAAATTATCCTATAAAATGTAGCATATTTTTGGATTCAAAAGCATTCTGTTGAAAGCTGTGAAAAATCTCTGTAAGTTCACTTGAATGCTGTTAAACATTAGGTTGTTACATTTTTTGAACAGATGTGTCATACATTCTTGTTCATGCTGAGTTGGTACTGTACCTTGCCCTTTTGTTCTTTGACTTGTCTGTATTGCCAAAGATATGAATGATATGTGTGGGTGCTTCTTTGATAAGGGTGTTACATGGTAGTAATCTTTGTCTTCACTTTTGTCAACAAGGCACTGATTAGTCTTATTGGGAGCCATAAAGTTTAGTAATACAATAATTTTTCAATTTGGCCCTGGAAAATTGAATACTGTTGAAGAAGCATATTGAAAATTTTTGTTATTTGCCTATCTTTATTCCTTTAGTTGTACAAAATTACAGGGTTAACTATAGAATATATTATAAAGTAAGATTTATTATCTATTACATTTACAAATTCAGAGGATAAAAAAAGCCTTGGGCTGAAAAATTAAATCACATACTTATCAGTATTATTTTATCTACTTTGCAGACTTTGTTCCTCCTCTTTGGCAAATGAGAAGGTGGAAGTAATACTGTTGACTTGAGTGTATAGATGGTTGTGGGTTTCGGAACTTTTGATATCACATAGAAAAATTTCCTCAAGAGTAACTGATAATGTTTTTTACACTAGCCAGAACTTTATTGTCTTAATGGAAAATTGGTGTAGTTGAGGCAGTGAAAATACTGGTAGATACCAGAACAAATATCATGTAATTCTTGGTTTAGTTTGATGAGTATTTTTATACCTTTCAGATAGTGACCTATAAGGCATATGCATAAACTTTGGATCATTTCCTGTTTTTTAGGCTTAGGGAATGTTTTTAATATAGTATTTAAACCATTATTGAAAGTAAACTACTTTTTAAAAAATGTATTTTTATTGATTTCAGAGAGGAAGGGAGAGGGAGAGAGAGATAGAAACATCAATGATGGGAGAGAATCATAGGTGGGAGAGAATCATAGATTAGCTGCCTCCTGAACACCCCCCACTGGTAATCCAGCCTGCAACCCAGGCATGTGCCCTGATGGGAATCAAACCATGACCTCCTGGTTCATAGGTCGATGCTCAACCACTGAGCTGTGCCAGCTGGACAAAAGTAAACTTTTGATTATCATTAGGTTATTAAAAGGTACAAATTTACAATCTCATTTTTAATAGGTTATACACCGCCAATAAAAATGAAGCAGAATGAAATAAAACTTAGAGAATTTAGAGTATCACAATGCTAACAAATTACAAAGTATTTACAATGCTAACTCTAAACCTAATCAGTGTTAATTGAATGGACTATATTAATAGGTCATTAATAAAATTTTATTCGTGTTAATTTCTACTGGAATATTTGATGTGGCCTATTGAAACTGCGACCAGTCAATGAAAAATTAATCAATAAAGAGGGCACTGTCTCTATCTTATAAGTGATTTGATGTTGAGTTTATACTGCTTTAATAGTTTACTATAGGAGAGACTTGGCAAGATGTAAAGTATGCATATAAATTAAGTTATAAACCTGGGAAGTTAACATATTTCTGGTAATTTGTTGGTGTTTGTAATTAAAATTTCAAAGTTACTCAGATTTAGTGAAAGGCTATTTGGCCTTTGTCTTAAATTCTTAAGTAACGTGAAAAACCAATGTTTTCATAGGTTCTGCACCCCCCTTAGTGAATCCACCTCTGCCTACCACTTTCCAACCAGGAGTTCCTCTTGGGCCTCCTCCAGTTGGAGGACCACCTCCAGTGAGGGCCCTAAGTCCTCAGAAATCATCACATAGGGATGTGCCTCAGCCCTCATTTAATTCACCTATCAACCAAGAAGGTAAGCATGGCAAAACCAAGTCAAGTCCTAAAGGTTTGACTTAGGGTAGAAGAATGAGTATTGTCTGAAATCTGTGTATTCATATCATATTTTTTCCAGAAAATCTAGTTGTTTTGGTTAGGGTTGGCCTTCAGAAATTTAGAGTTTAATATATTTTATTGATTTTTTTACAGAGAGGAAGAGAGAGGGATAGAGAGTTAGAAACATCAATGAGAGAGAAACATCGATCAGTTGCCTCCTGCACACTCCCTACTGGGGATGTGCCCGCAACCAAGGTACATGCCCTTGACCAGAATCGAACCTGGGACCCTTGAGTCTGCAGGCTGATGCTCTCTCCACTGAGCCAAACCGGTTAGGGCAGAAATTTAGAGTTTAAAGAACTTCCTCAAAATTCCACAGTCCTAGTCCTGACCGATTTGGCTCAGTGGATAGAGCGTCGGCCTGCAGACTCAAGGGTCCCAGGTTCGATTCCGGTCAAGGGCATGTGCTTTGGTTGCGGGCACATACCCAGTGGGGAGTGTGCAGGAGGCAACTGATCGATGTTTCTCTCTCATCGATGTTTCCAACTCTCTATCCCTCTCCCTTCCTCTCTGTAAAAAATCAATAAAATATATTAAAAAAAAAATTCCACAGTCCTGTGTATACTGGGCTGTGAACTAGCATTCAGGAACCACTGCTGTTAACTTTTTTTATTGCTGTGGGTATAAAGTTAGGTGCCTTTTAGGAGAGGGAGGTGAGAGAAGAGTTCCTGCTTTTTTGTTAGAACTATTCTTTTAATATACTGGCTTTTTTCCATGGAAGTGGTATTTTGATTGTCACTGTTACTGTAAATATTAGCAAATATTTATGAATCTAAATACAAAGTTAAATATACAAGCATTTTGAAGTTGTATATAAATAAAATGTCTTAAAGCATTGTCTTCGGATATAATTTTAAAATGTTTATTAATTTAAATAATATTTTGTAAAATAAGAAATTTGATTTTAGCAGTAATATAACCATTGCAGCAAGATATGGAAATAGGAAAACAGAAGAGGAGGGGGGAAACCATTACCTATATCCTACTACTAAATACAATAAATATAATTTTTCTTGTAGCAGTTCCTTTGTTTTTCGAATTGTAAGTGTGTGGGGGGGAGACTTGTAAGTAGTTTGAAAAGAATGGTATTAACAATGAATAACAAAATGATAAAGCAATGTCCCACAGGTTGCCACATTATTTAAAATTTTAACCAATTAAAAATATACACACTGTTTTTGTTTGTTTCTGCAAAGTGTTTGTTTGTTTTAATCCTTACCCAAGGATATGTTTTTATTGATTTTTAGAGAGAGAGGAAAAGAGAGAGAGAGAGAAACATCCATATGAGAGAGAAATATCAATCAGGGACTTTCTGCAGACAATTTTTTTTTTGTTAATCCTCACCAGAGGATATGTTTCCATTGATTTTTAGAGAGACTGGAAGGGAGGGGGAGAGACAGAGAGAGAGAAACATTGATGTGAGAGAGACACATCGATTGGTTGCCTCCAGCACATTCCCATGATGGAGATAGAGATCAAGCCTGGAACAGAGGAGGTACGTGCCCTTTTTCTGAATCAAACCTATAACCCTTCAGTCCACCGGCTGACGCTCTAACCATTGAGCAACCAGCTAGGGCTGCAAACAGTTTTTAAAAGTTTTTCTGTATCAACTCATGGCTAAAATCTGGTGGTCTCGAGAATTGCATAGAACTTGTCAACTGTATTGAAACCTTTTAACTTACCTATTTGGTGTCAAAATAACTAGTAACGTTAGCACCTATGTACTTAGGTGCTAGAGGTTGATGCTAGTCACTGATTTTAGTTTCTTCTGTACCTGAATTTGAGCTCTTAAATAGCATACATACCTAGAAGTAAATTTTTACTCTTCACAAGCAGATGCCTCTGGTATTTAACTCTGCAAATTGGGGTAAACAAGATTTTTAAAAAATTTTAGTGGTGGTTCTCTAGACTGATGCAGTTGTTCTAATTAATTTATATCACCTTCAGATTAATTCTAAATTCTACCTTTTCCATATTTTGAAAAAAGTTATTTTCTCATTATTTTATTTTTAATTAGTATTGATTTGTTTTTCAGTGTATATTGCTCTTAAGAGGCTTTTAAAGCTACTCTTGCAAATGCTGAAATCTTTCAGATAGTATATAATTTTGTACACTCCACAAAGGACCATCCTTTTTAGAAGCTTATAAAATTATTTGCTACTTTGGTATATTTTGTACATTTAAAAACTGGCATTGTTTAAAATTTTATTTCAACATTTGACATTTTTCTTGGGCTGTGGTTTAAACTATATTTGTCATTTGAAAAGTTATCTTAAATTAGCTCCAGTCTTATTGAAATTGTAACAATTGTTCTAATGTAAATATTAATAAACTTTTCTTAGGTATAACATCAAGTACCAATAATGGATCTATGGGGGTTCACAATCGTTATGATGAAATTGAAGGCGGTGGCTTCTTGGGTGAGATGCTACGAAAGTTTTTTCTTGTTGTTCATTTTAGGGAACAAAGAAGAAATCTTTATAATCATGTCCCACAACAATGATTACTGTTACCATTTTTTATCTCCATGCATATAGATTTCTTTTGTTAGTTTTTTTCCCTTGGAGTTGGGATTGTGGGCTTTATTATTATGATGCTATGACTATAAAGTATTTTTATCAATTAGATTTATTTAAATTGATTTAACCAATTGAACATTTAGTATGTTTTCATTAAAGTTATTTTAAATTAGAATTTTCATCTGAATACAAAGTTTCATACATATAAAAGTAATGAACTATATAAATCTTATTTTTGTGTTTATAGTTGTAGTCTACATTAAGTAGATTTTAATCATTGCTATTACTTTGTTGCTAGTATTTGTCTTATTTTACAAAAGTGATAGATGAAAGTATTAACTTATCAAAAGGATTTTAGAATTATAATTCTTATGATTTAATGGATCTATGTGTTGATTTAAAGTATTCTGGAGTGTAAAATAGAACTTAAAAGTTACCTTGTTTCTAGCAACACCACAGCTTACTGATAAGAATCCTACAATGAGCCGAAGTGTTGGATATTCATATCCCTCTTTACCACCTGGTTATCAGAACACACAACCACCTAGTACAACCGGAATGCCAACCTCTTCCTTGAGCTACCCAAGTGGGCCACAGGCCTTTACCCAGGTAAACTTTTTGTTTCTGTTTTTTTACTCATTATCCACCTTTCTGTTTAAACTGTAAGTACATGAAAAAGTTTCAGGACGTGTATAATGAACATTTTTAAACCATTAGAATAATAATGGATATTTCATAAGACTTTGTCCTGTTACATATCTCCAGAACCAAAAAATTGATCAGAAAGTCTAGATTACAGTTTTATTTAGAGAGGAATTAAGTAACTACGTCCTTATACACTTCTGTTTTCAACTGAAGACATTATAAAGACTACTTACTTTGAAATTATACATCTTTAGAATTCCTTAGGTGCTAATCATTTAACTGCAAGCATGAGTGGATTGAGTCTACATCCAGATGGGCTAAGAGTTATTAACCTTCTTCATGAGAGAAACATGCTTCCGTCAACACCTTTGCAGCCTCCGGTTCCAAATTTGCATGAAGATATCCAGAGACTCAACTGTAACCCAGAGTAAGGCTTCAGTGTTTCTTACATTTTACTCGTTCTAAAAACTTTCAGATTTCTTTGGAGTCATATATTATGAACAAGTTGTGCAGATATATTAATTTATGAAAGTAGTTCTGCGGGTAGAAAACAACTCTTAGTTGCTTACTTAATTGATATTTGAAATGTTCTAAGCTCAGAAATAGGGTTGCAACTTCTGAGATGATTGCTGCCTTTATCAGCTATAAGGTGGTGTGGCCCTAACCGGTTTGGCTCAGTGGATAGAGCGTCGGCCTGTGGACTTAAGGGTCCCAGGTTCAATCCCGGTCAAGGGCATGTACCTTGGTTGCGGGCACACCCCCAGTGGGGAGTGTGCAGGAGGCAGCTGATGGATGTTTCTCTCTCATTGATGTTTCTAACTCTCTATCCCTCTCCCTTCCTCTCTGTAAAAAATCAATAAAATATATATTTTTTTAAAAAAGGTGGTGTGATATTCATTATCATTATGGTAGCTATATTATTTCTTCAGTCCAAAGTACGGAGATTTAATTCTATATAATCCTTTATGTGCTCTCATTTCAAATTTTTTTTTATAAAAAACATAATTATAACACTCTTTTCTTAAAATTGACCATATAGGCTTAAATATATATAGCAAAGGTGTTCTGAGAAATTGAATTTTGTTATAAATAGTATTTTAGAACCTTTAGCAAATTTGGATCATCACCGTTTGGCTCAGTGGATAGAGCATCGGCGTGCAGACCAAAGGGTCCTGGGTTTGATTCCAGTCAAGGGCACATACCTTGGTTGCAGGCTCCTCCCCGCCCTGGGCCCTGGTCAGGGCAAGTACAGGAGTCAACTGATCGATGTGTTTATCTCACATTGATGTTTCGCTCTGTCTTTCCTTCTCTTCCTCGGGTGAGGATTAACACACAAACAAAGAAATGGGTCATTTGATAGTCTAGATTTACACACAAGCAGAGAAGAGACTTTTCTTTAATTATATACTAGAGATTGTAACCATCTACCCTCTCTTTCTGAGTAGGATTTAAATGGGATAAAATTTGAGAGCGCCTGTTGAAATATTTTATGTATTCATAATCTGATCCAGTGTTAAAATTGTATCCTTTTTTTGGTTGTTAATTCTCACTTGAGAGTATTTTTTTCTTTTGACTTTTAGAGGGAGTGGAAGGGAGGGAGGAAGGGGAGAGAGAAAGAGACACATTGATTGGTTACCTCCCCAATGCACACTGACAGGGCCTGGGGATCAGCCAGGGCACCAGGTACGTTCCCTCGACTGGGAACCAAACCCTTAACCCTTCGCTCTGAGCCCAACCCTAGCCACTGAACTAAACCAGCCAGGGCAAAATGTGTACCTTTTAAATCTTTTTGTTGTTGTTCAAAAATAATCATAGCAACAACTGATACATCATTTTTACTTTAATATAGGTTATTTCGATGTACATTGACTAGCATTCCTCAGACTCAGGCCTTACTGAATAAAGCCAAACTTCCGTTAGGACTGCTGCTTCATCCTTTCAAAGACCTAATGGTAAGTTATAAATTATTTACCTATTAAAATACTTTCCCCAGTCTCCTCGTTCTGCCATTCTTGGAATAAAATTTGTTCTTTAGGAAGCTGTTTTAAAAAAAAAGAAGAAAAGGGGCCCAAATCCTTCTGATCGAACCTACCCCCACTCCCTCAAAAAAGCCTTTTCACTTTTGTCCTAAGGCTCTGGGACCTTGACATATGGCCACCTACTGTTGAGAGGATCAGTGCATAAGTGAATTGATTTTCCCAAAACAAACCTTCAATTGATGATAGGATTTTATTGCCTTTTTATATTAAGACTTTACAATTTTTTTTTAATGTAGGATAAACTTTAAATAGGAACATAATTGCATAGTTTAATTGAATATTTAAATATGACAGTTCTTTCATGAGAACTTAGTAAGCCTCTTACTATAACATGAAGAAACTTTGAAATAATTTGTTTTAGAATAGGGGTGGGAACGTATAAGGCCTGTGAAATGATTTTGTCTGGCTCTGCCAAGGCATTAGTGGTGCGTTAATTGAATGTTTGATCAAATATAACAGGCTAATTTTGTATGGTCCAAAAATGATGTTATATATGTCGAAATGGCCCTTGGCAGAAAAAGGCTCCCCACCCGTTTTAGAATGTTGATCATTCCTTTGCCACCCATCTCAAAAATACATTATAAGTTTACTATGTTGGTTTTGTGTATAAATGTTAATGAGGAAATAAGTACTTTTTAAAAGGTAAAATTTAAGAGACCAATCCTGGAGAAAGCAACAGGGTTTCAAATCAATACATCTCTGCTACATAATTTTTTGTGTCGCATTTTGGACACTTTTTACCCTGGGGTTTTTTCCTCCAAAGTTACAATAATATCCCAGCAATTATTTGGAAGGTATGCTTAGTGCTTCGCCTTAGTTACGATGATCACTGCCTTAAAAAAATTAGTTGTTTTTTCAGCAATTGCCTGTGGTTACCTCCAGTACAATTGTGAGATGCCGTTCATGCAGGACATACATCAACCCTTTTGTCAGCTTTCTTGATCAAAGGAGATGGAAGTGTAACTTATGTTACCAAGTCAATGATGGTATGTTTTTTTTGAAACATTTTAAAATTTTTACTTCCATTGTAGGGAAATCAGATAATACAAATGTGAAGTTAAAAGAATCAACAGCCCTGTCTTACTTACCTGTAAACATTCCACTCAGAAATAGCTTCTGTTAACTTTTTTCTATGCACTTATTTCTACATATAAATAATTATATTCTTCTTAAGCCAAAAAAAAAAAAAAAAGATGATATTACTTTGATACCACTATTTTACATTTATTATGTTGGGTATAATAATAAGTGGCATATTTTATGGTGTTATTTAAGTCTGTAATTTATGAAATATTTTTATTTAGAAATTGTCCAATGCCTTTAATCTAGGGCAGCGATTTTCAACCGGTGCACCTAGACAGAGAGAGGGAAAGAATTTTTAAAACGCGATAGATACCTGACTAGTCAGGGGCACTGACCTCTTTTCCCTTAGATTGTCAAATAAAAAATGACAACAGCCAACACAACAATAGCCGTCAGGTGTGAATGAATCAAAATTATACCTTTTTTTTTTTGGTCAGATCAACAAAATATGTAATATATTTTCTGGTGTGCCACATAATTTTAGTAATTAGTTCATGTTTGCCGTGAGATGAAAAAGGTTGAAAATCACTGCTCTAGGGGTAAAAGAAAGTAAGTCCACAGATTAGCTGCCATTAGCTTTATTCACTGCTGTATGAAGGGAGGTGAGCAGTGCTAGAAGGTTAGTTGAATGTAGTTTTCTCAGTAATTGAGAAGGAGGAGATCTCTTTCAACTGTTTCACAATTTACTTTTGAGGAATATCATCTAACCAACTACACTTTAGTAGGATTCTAGGAGAAAAAGTGTATGCTGATATCTACATTGAAAATTAAGTCTCTGCTTGGAAGGAAATTTCATTGAGCATTGGGAAATAAAGGAATTTAAGATATCTCTCAAAATTATTTTAAAAGTGTTTTTATTTATTGATTAGAGAGAGACATTGATTTGTTCTACTTATTTTATGCATTCAAGAGTAGAGGAAAGTGAGGATAGAGTAAGAGCATTCTTTTTATTCTGTAATAATTCAGAAAATATATGTATAGTGTTTAGTACACCTTAAAATCTTACGTATATGTGCTTCAGTATATGAAATGAAATGGTAATAAAGGTTGAAGTCACTTTCATATGCAGCACAGACTATTTCATGAACTATGGCTTATCCTTTAGCTACATAAGAATTTGAATTTCTAAACAGTTAGAAGACAGCTGCAATGATAATTCATTTAGAAAATACTCTTTGAGCTCCATTATATCATAAGTGGTAGGCAACTGATGTTCCATAGAGGTCTTATTAATTAATGAAATTCACCATACCTTTAGACTTTAAACTTTTAAGTGTTTTTACCATACCTTTCACGGAGTATCCAGAGTCTTTACATATTATGTGTCAAATGTTAATATCCTTGTTAAAAAAATTATTGGCATTTAATAAGTTTTTATCATTTTTTCAAGCTATTTTAGAAAAGCTTTAGCAAGAATTAAGATGAAGAGGATATTAGAAGACAGGGAAAGAAAAAAAATAACAGTGATTTAGTATATAAAAGTAAGACATATGCAGGACCATTTAGTATATGAGGAACTTGAATGTACCTCAAAAACAAAGTGCACATAATTATCCCTTAACATTTAGTCTATATTGAAGTATTTATAAATTACTAAATAAGAAAACAGCCAAACACAAGGTTTATTAAACTTAATCTTAGTTTTATCATTTTATGTTGTCAACTTATATAGTTCCTGAAGAATTCATGTACAACCCTTTGACCAGAGCCTATGGAGAACCTCACAGAAGACCTGAAGTTCAAAATGCTACAATTGAGTTTATGGCTCCTTCAGAATACATGGTAAGTTTTCATTTTTTTATATAACGTATTTATCTCATAATAGTGGGTTTTAAATAAAACAACATAGCATCCTTTAACAAAATTTTATGGTTTTAAATTTAGAAAAGTTATACATGTTCATTATAAAAATAGTTAATTAGTATATAAGGATAAGTCTGAAAAGTGTACTAGTATGTAAAGTTCCACTTATGATTCTTGTGTGTTCATCTAGAAATTGCAATACCATGTTGAGATCATATTTACTTTTAAGTCACTTCCAATTTTTTAAATTACAAATAATGGTGTGATGAGCATCCTCTTCCAAGTACTTTTGTTGTTGTTGTTTATTAGTCCTCACTTGAGGAGTGGGATATTTTTTCCATTGATTTTGAAAGGGAGTGGAAGGGAGGGAGGAGGGAGATGGAGAGAGAGAGAGAGACAGAAAGAGACATCGATAGACATAGATTGGTTGCCTCCCAAATGCAGTCGGAGTTGGGTATGGAACGTGCAACCCAGAAACGTGTCCTTGGCCAGGAATCAAACCTGCAACCCTTTGGTGAGTGGGCAGGTTTGCAGGTTCGATTCTGGTCAAGGGCAAGTACTTGGGTTGCAGGCTCGATCCCCGGCCCTGATCAGGGCTCCTGTGGTAGGCAATCAATGTGTCTCTCACATAGATGCTTCCTTCTCTCTCTCTCTCTCTCTCTCTCTCTCTCTCTCTCTCTCTCTCTCTCTCTCCTTCCCCCTCCCCCCCCCACCTCTTCCTCCTTCCCACCCTTCCACTCTCTGTAAAAAATCAGTGGAAAAAACATCCTCCAGTGCGGATTAAAGAATGAATGAATGAATGGTTGGTTGGTAGTAGCTGTCCCTTTGTTGAGTTAAAAGAAAAAAGTGCAGAAGCATTTGTTCTTTTGAATTGGCCTTCCTGGATTTCTTTTCTTTTATCTCCCAGGTTTTACGAAAATGGCTTTCTTTAAATTTAGAACTTGCCTATAGCAAGAGGTTTTGCTTCTTCCCAACTTACCTCTTGGGGCAACAGATTCTGTGATTCAGCAAGTAATATTTACCAAAAAACCCCACAACCACACACAAAAGTTAGTACACTATATGCGCCAGTTCTGATTGTGGTTACTTGCTGCTTTTTATTGAATTGAAAACAGATCTTTGAATTGGGAAGTTTAAAAACATAATCGTACATTTTTGTGAAACTTGGCTGAAATGTGTTTGTTAAATAAATAACGAGCTCAGGCAACTTAATTTGTCACTTTCAGAACTGTAATTCCCCCTAAGTTGTGAAATATAATGCACATATGGAAAAATCTATAAAACAAAAATATATAGTATGCCAAATAATTATAAATGCTGTGTTAGCACCACCCAGGTCGAGAAATTGAACGTTGCTAATATTCCCAGAAGCCCTTCTGATCACATTTCCTCCCCTTCCCATGCTGGAGAAAAGTCTTCTGACTAATAGCATTCACATCCTCATTTTTTCCCTATCCATCTGAAAACAATATGGTATAGTTTTGCCTGTTTTTTAAACTTCTCTTCTTTCTACATTATTTTTTTACTCTGTTGTTTATTATAGTCTCCATTTAATTTATAATAATGCTTATTTTATTGTTTTGCTGTATGTGGACAGGACAAATGATAAATTTAAATTTAATCCTATTAAATGTATTTAATGATATATATATTTTTTTTTTTTTCAGTTACGACCACCTCAACCTCCAGTGTACCTCTTTGTGTTTGATGTGTCTCACAATGCAATTGAAACTGGGTACTTGAATTCAGTTTGCCAGAGTTTGTTAGACAATCTGGATTTGTAAGTATCTTGATTCAGCTTCAGTTGGAAACTGTTTACAAAATGGATAAATAGTTTTAAAATACAAAAAAAAAGCTATGTAATTATATTCTAAATATTCTAAAAGCCTACTTAAGTCAGTTGTGAACTTTAGGCCTTGCTTTCTCCAAAATTCTATTTTAACTTTTTTTTTTGGAAAAATTTTAAACATAGAGTAAATAGAAAGAATGTAATGAACTTCCAAATATCCATCCCTTCTCCCTCAACTTTAACATTTTTAGCATTCAGCTATTCTCCCCCCCGCCCCCACCCCTTTAATCTTATAGAGGAAGGGAGAAAAGGAGAGGGGAGGGGGAGAAAGAAACATCAATTGGTTGCTTCCTTCACTTGCTCTGACCATGGATTGAACCCAAAATCTGGGTATGTGCCTTGATTGGGAATTGAACCCACCACCTTTTGGTGTACAGATGACGTTACCACTAACTGAGCCACCGCGGCCAGGGTAGCATTCAGCTGTTTTTGCTTTATGTAATCATACAAACATACCCCCCCTTGAGTACTTTAGCGTAAATCTCAATCAGCATATCATCTTACCTATAAATACTTGGAATTATTTTTAGCTCTAATTAAATAGGAGTGTCACACTAAACAAAATTAACAATAATTTCATAATATCAACTAATACCCAGTTCAGTTTTTGTTCTGATTGTTTCAAAAATGCTTCTTTGCTGTAGGTTTGTTGGAATAAGAACCTAAACTATTTTTACACATTGCATTTGGCTGTTATGTCTCATAAGTCTCTTAAAATATCTGTGCTTTACTTTTTATTTATTTAAAAATAGCTGTACATTCCCCCCCCCCCCCTCTCTCTCTCTCTCTCTCTCTCTTTTTTAAACATCTGTACTTTAAATGGTGCTTAGTTACTTAGGGTAACCTATAAAAGTTTGTGTGACCTTTTAGTGTAATGCATTATAGTGTACTTGTGTTCTGTGGAAGAATATGGAAAACAATCTCATCAGAAACAAACTAACTCCCTTACCTTGATGATAAGGGGCATCCTTGTTCTTGCCAGCATTTGTACTTTTAGTGTTACAGGTTGCGTATGGGGATTGTCTGTTGAGGAAGAGTCCACTGACTCACCCAAACATGGGTAAAATTTTAACAGCTATGCAGTATCTAAATTTATATTAAATTTTAGAGTAGGTATATAGTAATTTTGTAATGTATTTTATAAATTAAAATCTTCTACAAAGTTTTGTTTATGCTTTCCAATATTTTTATATGCCATTTTCCAAGTGATTATATAATTTTATGTAGGTGTAATGAGTTTTGAATTGCTGTATTATTACTGGGTTTTCTTGATTGTTTGGTTTATGTGTAGTGTTTTCACTGTGAGTAGGGTATGCTTTCATGGTGATTAAACATTGGAGGGGTTAAACGTTTATGTTAGGACAAATTCTATAATATGAAAGTAGATATTTTCATGTAACTCTTATTGGATATTTAATATATATGTATATGAATATGAGAAAACTTGATAAAATACTCTTCTAAATTTACTTTTAGGCTTCCTGGCAACACTAGGACAAAAATTGGCTTCATAACATTTGATAGTACAATCCACTTCTACAGTCTTCAAGAAGGTCTCTCTCAACCTCAGATGCTAATAGTTTCAGATATTGAAGGTACATATTATACACTTGAAATTACTGAACTATCTTAGTCATTTGTAGCTTTAGAAATATTTCATGACTATTTGATAAATTAAGAGTGTATGGTATAATTCTATATTGAGGAAAACCTTGAGTGTAATATCATAAGATTGTTGGAATTGTAAGAGTCCTTAAGTTCAATCCCTCATTTAATAGGAGGAGGAAGCAGTTATGGAGGTAAAGTGAATTATAAACAAGGCAACACATTTATTCAAAAAATATTTGAGGAGAGACATATAGACCAATAGAGAACCCAGAAATTATATAATATAGAAATTATATAATAGAATAGAGAACCCAGAAATAAACCATCACCTATGTATGGGCTTTGATTTTTTACAAGGATGCTAAAAACATTCAATGGGGAAAGACAGTCTTCTTTTTTTTTTTTTTTTAATATGTTTTTAGAGAGAGGAAGGGAAAGGGAGAGAGGGAAACATCAGTTGGCTGCATCCTGAACACCTCCCCCACTGGGGATCGGGCCCCAAGCTGGTCATGTACCCTGACTGGGAATTGAACCGGCAACCTTTTGGAGCATGGGATGATACTCAATGAACTGAGCCGCACCAGCCAGGGCAGAAAATACAGTCTTTTCAAAAATAGTTCTGGGAATACTGAACATGCAAATTAATGAAGTTGGACCCTTACCTTAAGCCAGATAAAAAAAATTAACTCAATGGATGAAAGAGCCAAACTTAAGAACTAAAACTACAAAAACTCTTAGAAGAAAACATAGGTGAAAATCTTCATGACATTGGAGTTGACAGTGATTTCCTGGATCTAACACTGAAAGCAAAGACACCAAGAAAGAAAAAATAATAAAATGGACTTTTTCAATATTAAAACTATTGTATATCAAAGAACACTACCAAGAGAGTAAAAAGACAACTCACAATAAAAAAGGCAACTCACAGAATGGGAGAAAATATATGCAAATCATACTAGTTTATCTAAGGAAGGATTAATATTCAGTACATCTAAAGAACTACTCAACAACAAAATGACATCAAAAATAAGGAAAGAGCTTGAATAGATATTTCTCTAAAGAATATATACAAATGACCAATAATGAAATAATGACAAAATACCTAATGTTATTAGTCATTAGAGAAATGCAAATCAAAAACCACAATGAAATACCACATTTCATGTTCACTGGTATGGCTATTACCCCAAAAAAGGAAAGCAACAAATATTGGCAGGGATGTGGAAACATTGGAACTGTTGTGCATTGTTGGTGGCACTGCTGGTGCAGCCACTATGGAAAACAGTATGGAGAGTCCTCAAAAAATTAAAAACAGAGCTGCCATTTGACCCAGCAATTCTACTTCTGGATACTTACCTGAAGAAAACAAAAACACTAATTCAAAAAGACATATGTTCCCCTATGTTCATTGAATCAGTACTTACAAAAGTAGGATATGGGAAACAACCTAGGTGTCCATCAATAGATGAATGGATAAAGAAGATGTCGTGTGTGTGTGTGTGAGTGTGTGTGGTATACACACAATGGAATATTACTAATCAGTAAAAAAGAATGAAATCTTGCTATCTGCAACAACATGGATGAACCGAGAGGGTATTATGCTAAGTGAAAAAAGTCAGATAGAAATGGATGCATAGATGTAGAGAACAAGCTGATGGTTGCCAAATGGGAGGGGGTGGAGAATGGGTGAAATAAAATAAATATATATAATAAGTAAAAATTTAAAATAAAAATGGTACAGTGCTATTAAAAATAGTTTAGCAGTTCCTGTAAAAGTTTTAACACATTGTGATCTAATCTACTTTCCTGTATATACCTAAAGGAATTGAAAGCAGGTACACCTAACAAACACTTGTATGCCATTGTTCATAGTACCATTATTTTTTAAAATATATTTTTATTGATTTCAGAGAGGAAGGGAGAGGAAAAGAGAGATAGAAACACCAATGAGAGAGAATCATCGATTGGCTGCCTCTTGCACTGGCTCCACTGGGGATCGAGCCCACAACTGGGGCATGTGCCCTGACCAGGAATCGAACCTCCTTAACATTCTGGTTCATAGATTGACGTTCAACCACTGAGCCATGCCAGCTGGGCACAGCAACATTATTTACCAAGGCCAAAAGGTGGAAACCACCCATCAACAGATGAAAGGGTAAACAATATATATATATAATGGAATGTTATTTATTCATCCTCAAGAATGAAATTCTTTTTTTATGATCACTTAAAAAATTGATCATAGAGAGAGGAAGGGAGAGAGAGAGGGAAAGAAACATCAATTGGTTGCCTCCTGCACTTGCCCTGACTAGGGATTGAACCCACAGCCTTTTGGTGTATGGGACAATGCTCTAACCAACTGAGTCACACTAGCCAGGGCAAGCATGAAATTCTGACTTATGCTACATACATGGATAACCTTGAAAACACTATACAAAGTGAAATAAGCCAGACATAAGAACAAATATTGTATAATTCCACTTATATGAGGTACCAAGAACAGAAAATTCATAGAAATTGAAAGTAGAATACAGATTACCAAGGGCTGGGTAGGAAAGAAGAATAGGGAATTATTATTTAAATAGAGGCCTAGTGCACGGATTCATGCATGGATGGGGTCCCTCAGCCTGGCCTGTGCCCTCTCATAATCCGTGACCCCTTGGGGGATGTCGGACTGCTGGGTTTCAGCCCGATCC
The DNA here is from genome assembly GCF_964212035.1 of Myotis nattereri. Taxonomy (NCBI): domain Eukaryota; kingdom Metazoa; phylum Chordata; class Mammalia; order Chiroptera; family Vespertilionidae; genus Myotis; species Myotis nattereri. The sequence continues at coordinate 77,200,664 of NC_138080.1, forward strand.
CTGCAGTCCAATATTCCCCCCGCCCCGCCCAGGGATATAGCAGTGCTGAAGCAGCAGGCAGCTAGGTAGGAGCCCCAGCCAGGGCTAGGCACAGCTGTGCTGCTGCTCACTCCAACCCCGCTGTGCCTGCTGCTGCCACCACTGCTCAGTAGCACTGCCGCAAAGGCAGGAAAGGCTCCCGCCGCCACAGCTGCACTCGCCAGCTGTGAGCCTAGTTGAGTGGTGCTCCTCCTGTGGGAACGCACTGACCACCAGGGGACAGCTCCTGCATTGAGTGTCTGCCCCCTGGTGGTCAAAGCACATCACAGCAACTGGTCGTTCAGTCATAATGGTCGCTTAGGCTTTTATATATATAGATGGGTATAGGATTTCTGTTTGGGGTGTTGAAAACTTTTGAAAATATAACAGTGATGGTTACAAACACTGTGAATGTCTTTAATACCACTGAATTGTACACTTAAAATGGCAAGATGATACATTTGTTATATTATGTATGTTTTACCACAATTTAAAAAATTAACTTAAGTGTGAGACTAAAAATATAAAACTGTTAGATGAAAATATAGAAATAAGTCTTTGTGACCTTGGATTAGGCAGTGATTTCTTAAGATATAGCACCAAAAACACAAACAAGAAAAACATAGATAAATTAGACTTCTTCAAAATTAAAAACTTTTGTGTTAAATTCAAAGGACACCATCAAGAAAGTGAACTGAGCCCTAGCTGGTTGGGCTCAGTGGATAGAGTGTCGGCCTGTGGGCCAAAAGGTCCTGGGTTTGATTGCAGGAGGCAACCAATCGATGTGTTTCTCTCACATCAGTGTTTCTCTCTGTCTTTTCCTCTCACTACCACTCTCTCTAAAAGATCAATGGAAAAATATCCTCGGGTGAGCATTAACAACAAAAAAAAGTGAACTGAGAATCCATAGAATGAAAGAAAATATTAGAATGAAAGAAAATATTTGTAAATCATATATCTGATCAGAGAATTACATCTAAATTATGTTCAGAACTACAACTTAATAAAAAGACAAATAACATAATTAAAAATTGGGCGAAGGAATTGAATAAACATTTCTATTCACACAACAGTCAGTATTCTTTATATACAGTTGGCCATTAAGTACTTGAGTTATCAGGGAAATACAAATGAAAACTGCCAGATGCCACCTCACATCAGTTAACAAATTTTCAGAATGAGTTTTCATCTCTGAAAATGTCTGTAAATGCACTATGAGTATTGGTTTTGGGGTTACACGTAAATTTTAGTGAGTAGGCAAATTCACAAGTAAGGAATCCATGAACAATGTAGATTGAATGTACCTCTTTAAAGGGCAGTAATTGAGGAGAGCTTGCTTCTGTTTTGGTTCTAAATATTCACAACAGATCACCCCCTTTTACCCAGATACTTTTTTAGCATAAAGTAAAATCTAAACAGGTAATTCTCATGGTGGGCCAAGTTGTGAATTTACTGTTGTGTTCCAGCCTCTCTCAATTTTATACATGACCTGATAGATGGAATATCCCTTGCTGGATGTCACATAGAAGAAGAAGAAAAAAAGGACTTCTGGGCAAGATGGCAGCATAGGTAAACTCAGTACTCCACTCCTCTTATAACCACATCAAAATTACAACTAAACAACAACCATCATTCAGAACTACCTGAACCCGGGCTAAATGGAAGTCTTACAAATAGGGAATTAAAGAAGAAGGCATATTGAGGCCCATTAGAAGGGGCTGGTCCTAAACTCACAGTTGGTGGGAAAAAATGGGAGGGATAGCTCGGCTGCAGAGGTCCCCCCTGAGGATCAAGGGGTCGCCAGCCCAGGGTTGCAGTGCCAGGAAGAGAAGTCTTCATAACTCCTGGTTGTAAAAAACAGTGGGGATTGAGGATGAGGGAGAAGGAGGGCTATTGGAGTCTTGGGCAGTTCCTTTTAAAGGGCCTGCACACTGACTTGCTCAGACTCACTCCCTCTGAGCTCCAGGACTGGAGCTGCAGCTTTAAAGGCACCAGAGAACATATGGGGAGGAACTGAATTGTCCAGCCTCAGGGCAAGAACTTGGGGGCAGAGGCAACTTTCTCCCAGACAGAAGTGCTAGCAGAGGCCATTGGTCTTTTGATGAGCCCTCCCCCCCACAGAGCCAGCAGGCAGGCTTCATATCTAAAACTCCATCAATCTGGCTCACACTGTTTACCCTGCCCTGGTGATTCCCTGAGGTCCTACCCCACTCATCTTTTAGCCTTTTCAGTAGGAATGGCCTATCTTGGATCATGCTTCAGATTTTCCTAAAATTAAGCATACACTAACTGAAATGAAGAATAATTTACAGGGAATCAACAGTAGAGTAGACGAAGCTGAGAATCAAATCAGTGATTTGGAATATAGAAAGAACAGAAAGAAAAAGAAATTTTAAAAAATGAGATAGTGTAAGGAGCTTCTGAGACAACTTCAAGTACATTAATGTTTTCACATCATGGGGGTGGCAGAAGAAGAGAACAAGAAATTGAAAACCTATTTGAAAAATTTATGACAGAAAACTTCCCTAACCCGGAGAAGGAAATAGACATGCAAGTCCAGGGGAAGTACAGAGTCCCAAACAAGATGAACCCAAAGAGGCCCACACCAAGACACATCATAATTAAAATGCAGAAGGTTAAAGACAGAATCTTAAAAGCAGCAAGAGAAAGACAATTAGTTACCTACAAAGAAGCTCCCATAAGATTGTCAGCTAATTTCAACAGAAACTGCAAACCAGAAGGGATTGGCACAAAGTATTTAAAGTGATGAAAAACGAGGACCTACAACCAAGATTATTCTCCCCAGCAAAACTGTAATTTAGAATCGAAGGACAGATAGAGCTTCACAGACAAAAAAAGGTTAAGGAGTTCATCACCACCAAACCAGTATTAGATGAAATATTAAAGGGTCTTGTTTAAAAAGAAGAAAAAAAGATAAATATCGAAAGAAAATGGCAACAAATATATATCTGGCAACAATTAAATCTTAACAAAATAACAAGCAGAACAGAAATACACTGATAGATACAGAGGACATTTTGACAATTCAAAATGGGAGAGGGGTTAGGGGGAAGGAGGGTGAAAAAGGTGAAGGTATTAAGAAGTCCAAATTGGTTTTTATGGAATAGTCATGGAGATACAAAGTACAGTTTAGGGAATATAGACAATAATATTCTAATAACTTGTCATGGTTGTGAGATTTATTGGATGATCACTTATTAAGTTATGTAATGTCTAATCACTGGGCTGTATACCTGAAACTAATACAATTATGTCAACTGTAATTGAAAAATAAAAATAACTTTGAAATAGAGGGGGGGGAAAAGAAAGGACAGTAACAAATATTTTCAAGGATGTGGAGAAATTGGAACTCTCTTACACTACTTGTGGGAATGGCAAATGGTTCAGCCACTGTGCAAAACAGTCTGTCATTTCTTCAGAAGTAAACATAGAGTTCCATATGTCTCAGCAGTTCCACTTAATATTCAAGAAAATTAAACCCAGTCTACACAAAAATGTGTACATGAATGTCCATAGCAACATAGCCAAAAAGTAGTAACAACCCAAATGCTCATCTTTTGCTGAATGAATAAACAAAATGTGGTATATCCATACAATAAAAAGAATAAAATACTGATGCTAGAACATGGATGAACCTTGAAAACAATATGCTAAGTTTAAAAAAATCAGTCAAAAAGGACCTTGTAGTGTAACTCCATTAATATGAAATGTCTAGAATAGGCAAATCTAGAGACACAGACTGGAAACTACTTAGAGCTGTGGTAATTGGCAGAGAACTGAGGAGTGACTGGTAATCAATGAAGGTTTTCTTTTGGAGATGAGGAAAGTGTCTGGAATTAGTTAGCGGTGACAGTTGTGCAACTCTGAATATATTAAAAATCACTAATGCCCTAACCGGTTTGGCTCAGTGGATAGAGCGTCAGCCTGCCGACTCAAGGGTCCCAAGTTCGATTCCGGTCAAGGGTATGTACCTTGGTTGTGGGCACATCCCCAGTGGGGGGTGTGCAGGAGGCAGCTGATCGATGTTTCTCTCTCATTGATGTTTCTAACTCTCTATCCCTCTCCCTTCCTCTCTGTAAAACATCAATAAAATATACTTTTTTGAGACCCCAGAAATCGACCCAAACCACTATGCCCAATTAATATTCGACAAAGGAGGCAAGAGCATACAATGGAGTCAAGACAGTCTCTTCAATAAATGGTGCTGGGGAAAATTGTACAGATACATGCAAAAAGATGAAACTAGACCACCAACTCACACTATACACAAAAATAAACTCAAAATGGATAAAAGACTTAAACGTAAGACTGGAAACCATAAAAATACTAGAGGAATCCACAGGCAGCGAAATCGCAAACATATGCTGAAGGAATTTCTTCTCTGATAATGCTCCTAGGGCAATGGAAACTAAAGAGAAAATAAACAAATGGGACTACATCAAAATAAAAAGCTTTTGCACAGCAAAGGAAACCATCAACAAAACAACAAGAAGACCCACTACATGGGAGAACATATTTGCCAATGATACCACCAATAAGGGTTTAATTTCCAACATTTACAGGGATCTCATGAAACTTAACAAAAGGAAGATAAACAATCCAATCAAAAAATGGGCAACAGACCTAGATAGACACTTTTTGAAAGAGGACATACAGAAGGCCGAAAGACATATGAAAACCTGCTCAAAGTCACTAATTATACGAGAGATGCAAATCAAAACGACAATGCATTATCATCTCACACCTGTCAGAATGGCTATCATCAACAAATCAACAAACAACAAGTGCTGGAGAGGATGTGGAGAAAAAGGAACCCTTCTGCACTGCTGGTGGGAATGCAGACTGGTGCAGCCACTGTGGAGAACAGTATGGAGCTACCTCAAAAAACTAAAAATGGAACTCCCATTTGACCCAGTGATCCCACTTCTAGGAATATATCCCAAGAAACCAGAAACGCCAATCAGAAAGGATATATGCACCCCTATGTTCATAGCAGCACAATTCATCATAGCTAAGATATGGAAACAGCCTAAGTGCCCATCAGCAGATGAGTGGATTAGAAAACTGTGGTACATATACACAATGGAATACTATGCTGCGGTAAAAAAAATGGAACTCTTGCCTTTTGCAACAGCATGGATGGAACTGGAGAGCATTATGCTAAGTGAAATAAGCCAGTCAGAGAAAGATAAATACCACATGATCTCACTCATTTGTGGATTATAGAGAACAACACAGACTGATGAAAAGGGACATACCCAAAGACTGAGAAACAGCGATCAGGCTATCAATCCCCAGAAGGAAAGTAGGGGAGGGCGGGGGTAAGGGGAAGAGATCAACCGAGGGACTTATATACATGTATATAAGCCAAACCATGGACATGGACAACAGGGGGATGGGAGCATGAGTGTGCGGGGCTGGGGTGGGGGGGAAGGTTGGGGGTTAATTGGGGGGGATGAGGACACATTTGTAATACCTTAACTAATAATAATAAAAAATATATATTTTTTTTTAAAAAAAAATCACTAATTATATCTTCTACAAGGGTGAATTATATCTCAATATAACTTATTTGAAAATTTTTTTTGCTAATCCTCACCTGAGGATATTTTTTTCCATTACTTTTCAGAGAGAGTGGGAGGGAAAAATGGAGGGGGGAGAGAAAGAAAGAGAAACATTGATGTGAGAGAGATACATTGACTGGTTGCCTCCTGCACGCATTGTGACCAGGGCAGGGAGAGAACCTGCAACCCAGGTACGTGCTCTTGACCAGGAATCAAACCCAAGATCCTTCAATGTGCAGGCCAATGCTCTAATCACTGAGCAACACTGGCCAGGGCAAAACTGATTAAAGTTTAAATTTTTTTTTAGAGAGAATTCAGGGAACTGACGGAGGGGAGAGAGAGAGAGAGGAAGAAAGAGAAAGAGAAACATTGCTGTGAGAGAGACACTATTGGTTTCCTCTCGCATGCACCCCAACAGGGCCAGGAACTGAAACTTCAATCCAGATGTGCCCTTGATCAGCAATCGAACCCATGACCCTTGGGTGCATGGGCTGATGCTCTAACCACTAAGCACACCACCAGGGCTAAAGTTTGTGTTTTTTTTAAGGACAATTTTTTAAAACATTTTTTATTGATTTGAAAGAGAAAGGGGGGAGAGAGAGAGAGAGAGAGAGAAACATCAATGATGAGAGAGAATCATTGATTGGCTGCCTCCTGCACACCCCCTACTGGGTTGGGGGTGGAGATCGAGCCCAGGCATGTGCCCTTGGCCCTAATCGAACCTGGGGACCCTTTAGTCCACAGGCTGATGCTTTATCCACTGAGCCAAACCAGCTAGGGCTAAAATTTTAATTTTAAAAAAGACAGGAAAGAAATTGAAACAGTATATTTTTTATATGACAGCTAAAGTAAGTACTTAATGTTTCAAGTTAATTGTTGGTATTATTTTTTACAAGCATTAAAATAAAGCTTATTTTTTTGTAATAAAAAACGTTACACTAATATAGATATAAGACCCCTCATAATCATCCACCACTACCCACATTTCCTTCCGTTTGTTCCAGTTTGCTTCCTTTTCAGGAAGATAATTTAATTTGTTAGCAAGAATAAATTTGAATACTGAGAAGCTCATCTGATGTGGTCAGTTAGCATATTTTCTGATTTACTTGATTTTGTTGTCCCATAAGTAGTGGTACTGGTGGACACCTTCTTTATGAGAAAATAGCTGCTTTTTGAGTGACGGTCTGTCAGTGGGCTGTGTTATGCTTATATTAAAGACATGGTATTCTTTCTTGTATGTCAACCTGTTTTTAATTATTATTATTGAATTGAGAGAGAGAGAGAGAGAGAGACATTGATATGAGAGAAACATCAATCTGTTGTCTCTTATACAAACCCTGACTGGGGATTGAACCCAAAACCTGAGCATGTGCCTTGACCAGGAATCGAATCCTCGACCTTTTGGTGCAGGGGACGACACTCCACCAACTGAGCCACACTGGCCACGGCTTTTTTTTTTTTTTTTAATAAGTGGTTTTTTGGCTGGCTTTCAGGGCTAAGCAAGAACTTTATAAAGTAGGGTTCTGAATTGTTGCCTTCAACCTAAGAAGCAGCACTTGTGCAAACCCTTACTGAGTGCTTGTGAATCAATAGTTTCTAATAGTTTCTATTTATCTTTTACACGGGAACAATTAAGTTCCAGCCCTAGCCAGTTTGGCTCAGTAGATAGAGCGTTGACCGGCGGACTGAAGGGTCCCGGGTTCAACTCTGGTCAAGGGCATGTACCTTGGTTGCAGACTCCTCCCTGGCCTGGCCCTGGTCAGGGTGTGCGCAGGAGGCACCCAGTCGGTGTGTTTCTCTCACATCGATATTTCTCTGTCTTTCCCTCTCTTCCACTCTCTCTAAAAATCAGTGGAAAAATATCCTCGGGTGAGGATTTAAAAAAAAAAAAGAACAGTTAAATTCCAATAAATACCTAAATCATACACACACAGACATGTGCTATAGTGGAGGAGGAGGTGGTTTTGGGACACCTTTAACAATTTTTTAAAAAAATATTTATTTATTTCAGATATTTTTATACCTATGCCGGAGAACTTATTAGTAAATTTAAATGAAAGTAAAGAGGTAAGACACATTTTCCTATCCAACATGTTTAATTGCAATATTGAAGGAATATATTTTTTAAATAAATATTAAGTAAAATTTTGCTTCTTTCTGTGACATTTCTAATATGTGTAGCATTTTATATTTTGATATTAGTTAAAATTTATCAAAAGAACTACTCTTGACTTTGCCTTTGAACTGATTGCTTTTAAGTCTAATGTAGCAAGTTATTTGTAGTTGGGTAGAAGATGAGCCTATTCCATTAAGGACGAAAACCTGAAGGAAACCTGCCTTGCCAGCCACTTGGGAAATCGGGAGGGTTGCTGAGATAAGCTTCTGGTCACTACACAGAAGCACTTTAGTTAGGCTGCTTTCAGTGCCCTGTGCTTTTCTGATTCACAGAGTGTCATTGGGGTCAGTGCAGAAGAAACACTTATTACCTGCCTGGAAATTGCCATGACATAATACAGTGAGAGGTGAACAGAATGTGTCTGAAGGGGGGATGTTGTCTACCCTGTATATGCATATATGCCGTAGGGGTAACATTTTAACTAGCAAGTCTATGGTCTCAGCTGTTGGCAATGGTGACTTCGCCATAGTGCGATATATTTTTTCCTATTAACTCTCCCTATTTGTACATCCTAACCTAAATAGGTAGTTGTTTTTCATTTTGTTTTTCTTTTTTTGTGATTATTACTAGTTGGCAAATTTACTAAATATCGTAGATTTTGCAGTAGGGAAAAGTTAAACTCATTTTGGAACTAAAAAGAATACAGTGTGTAGAGGTGATTGAGAAGGCCATATTTCATGGCATTAAAAGAAATCAAATCTCTAAACTGTGATGGCTCTTTTGGATATATTTTGGACTTATAGTCTTGCTGGACTACTTGCATGTGCAAGAACTGTAAGGCCGCAATTTTTATTTGTCTTGCTTGCCAATTTATAATGTTTATTTAAAATGACTTTCTTGTTATTTGACCTACTTCATTGTTTACTGTACTGTCTGTAGATTCTCTGACCATCATCATGACTCAGTGTTTTGTCTATTGTATTAGTTACTGGCTTTTGTAAAAAAATATTTTTCAATTGTAACACTCTTGAGTTTTCTTGCTTTATTTCACAAGCTTGTCCAAGATTTACTGAAAAGTTTGCCACAAATGTTCGCCAAGACTCTGGAGACCCAGAGTGCCTTGGGTCCTGCACTTCAGGCTGCCTTTAAGCTGATGTCCCCAACTGGTGGTCGAATGTCTGTCTTTCAAACACAACTCCCAAATCTTGGAGTAGGAGCCCTGAAACCACGAGAGGAACCCAACCAAAGGTCATCTGCTAAGGTTAGAAGGTCATCAAATCTATGATAAGATTTATATTGGTGTTCTGTCTCTGATCATAGAGCTTGTTTTTGTTTTTTTTAATTTATATTTCAGTTGTGGAGAGTAGGGAATATGAGAAAATAGGTAAAGTGTTTCTTTCTTATATAGACTTTTCTGTTTTATTACATTACTAGAGGCCCGGTGCACAAATTCGTGCAGCAGTGGGTCCCTCGGCCTGGCCTGTGGGATCAGGCCAAAACCGGCTCTCCGACACCCCCTAAGGGGTCCCAGATTGCGAGAGAGCACAGGCCAGGCCAAGGTACCCCACCGGTGCATGATCAGGACCGGGGAGAGACATGGGAGGTTGGCCAGCCGGGGAGGGACCACGGGAGGGCTCCAGGGTGTGTCCAGCCCATCTCACTCAGTCCCAACCCGCTGGACCCCAGCAGCAAGCTAACCTATTGGTCAGAGTGCCTGCCTCCTGGTGATCAGTGCACATCATAGCGAGCGGTAGAGCAACCTTAGCATATCATTAGCATATTAGGCTTTTACTATATAGGATTTTCTACCTGATTCACTCTTACCTTATTTTTAGATCTTTAGCATGCCATTAGCAATGCAGCCTGCCTTTAATGAGAAAGGCAGACTAAGAGAATAAACTTGCTAGGGACAAAGTAGAACCTGAGTGATCAGTAAAAAATGCTCATAGTTTGGTATGTTGACTGCTATGCATTACTTTTGAGCATCTTATGTTTATAAACGTAGTTTGAGATATATGTTTCTCAAAAAGATTATGAGAAGTCATATGCTATAATGATAATGGTGTTGGTCCTGGAGTCAGTCTAAGTTCCACTGCTTTATAGATGCATGAGCTTGAATAGTTATTTAATTTCTTTGCCCCTTGTTGCCTTTATATTTATAAAAAGAAAATAATGATAGTACCCATCTCTTATGGTAGTTAAAAGGGCTAAATAGGTATTACATATGAATTTTTAGAAGCATTTCCAGTATACTATTTAATAGATTATTGAAATTAGTATAATAGTTTTCTTTTAAAGTCAAACAAAAGAAAAAATTCTTAAGTAGAAGATGTTTCTTATTGAAAAATTACAAATATCCTCAAGCCAATGGGTTTTGTTAATATCTTGGTATGTATAGATAGAAATTTAATTATAAAATAAAGAAATTTAAATTCCAATAAATTATTATTATTATTGATTTCAGAGAGAGGAAGAGAAAGGGAGAGAGAGAGAGAAACATCAGTGATGAGAGAGAATCATCGATAGGCTGTCTCCTACATGCCCCCACTGGGTATCAAACCTGAAACCCGGTATGTTCCTTGATCAGAATCGAACTGTGATCTCCTGGTTCATTGGTAGATGCTCAACCGCTGAGCCACAGTAGCCAGGCTAGAAATTTAAATTTTATGACAATTTTTTTTGGTAAGAGAACATTTATTTGGTAAATCACAGGAATAGAAGAGTTAATTCCTAGAAGAAATGGGTTTAGGAAACAAGTTATGCAGGTAAAGGAAGGGCCCTTGGAGCTTGGGAGTGAAGAAGCTAATGGTGCCTGGGGCAAGGAGGGAAAGGAAAAGGGAAAGGCATGGCATGCTCCCCGGAGGGAAAGTGCCTACATTTTATAACAATTTAATGATTTAAAATTTTTTCTCCTTTTAATTTATTATTAATAGGAAATTCACTTGACACCATCCACTGACTTCTATAAGAAATTAGCTTTGGACTGTTCTGGTCAGCAGGTCGCTGTTGACTTATTCCTTCTCAGTGGACAGTATTCTGATTTGGCTTCTTTGGGTAAGTTTTCCCTAATGATTATTTTTCTCAAATGAGTGTCAAAATGATATTTATATAATGATATTCTAAATAGGAGACAAAGTGAAAGGAATTTTTTTTTTAATATATTTTATTGATTTTTTACAGAGAGGAAGGGAGAGAGATAGTTAGAAACATCAATGAAAGAGAAACATCGATCAGCTGCCTCCTGCACATCTCCTACTGAGGATGTGCCCACAACCCAGGTACATGCCCTTGACCGGAATCGAACCCGGGACCTTTCAGTCCGCAGGCCAACGCTCTATCCACTGAGCCAAACCGGTTTCAGCAAAGTGAAAGGAATTTAATGTCCTTGGGAGAGTTAGTCAGGTTAGTCCAGTGGTCGGCAAACCATGGCTTGCGAGCCACATGCGGCTCTTTGGCCCCTTGAGTGTGGCTCTTCCACAAAATACCACATGTGGGCACACGTACAGTGCAACTGAAACTTCGTGGCCCATGCGCAGAAGTCGGTTTTCGGCCTGGGCGAGTCTATTTTGAAGAAGTGGCGTTAGAAGAATTGGGGATACGTTCTCTGAGGTTGACCCCTCAGATTGAGGACATTTTTAGCAAAGGCCAGCTTAGGAGTACCCTAATTAAGTTAGTAACAATGTACCTACCTATATAGTTTAAGTTTAAAAAATTTGGCTCTCAAAAGAAATTTCAATCGTTGATATTTGGCTCTGTTGACTAATGAGTTTGCCAACCACTGGGTTAGTCTATTATAAACCCTACTAGAGGCCCAGTGCACAAAATTTGTGCACTTGGGGGGAGGGCCTCAGCCCAGATTGCGAGAGGGCACAGGTCAGGCCAAGGGACCCCACCAGTGCACAGTTGGGGCTGGGGAGGGACGTGGGAGGTTGGCCAGCTGGTGAAGGACCACGGAGGGCTCCAAGGCGTGTCCAGCCCATCTTGCTCAGTCCCAATCAGCCGGACCCCAGCAGCAAGCTAACCTACCGGTCAGAGCGTCTGCCCCCTGGTGGTCAGTGCACATCATAGCGTGTGGTTGAATGGTATTAGCATATTACACTTTGATTGGTTGAATGGCCAACCAGACGACTGGACACTTAACATATTAGGCTTTTACTATATAGGATAGTCTTCTACTTTAAAAATTTATAATAGAGAAATTTATATGCTACTATTTAAAAGAATGAAATATTCCTTTTTAAAAAAATATTTTTTTATTGATTTCAGAGAGGAAGGGAGAAAGAGATAGAAACATCAATGATGAGACAGAATCAATGATCGGCTGCCTCCTGCACACCCTCTACTAGGGATTAAGCCCACAACCAGGGCATATGTGCCCTTGACCAGAAGCAAACCTGGGGACCTTTAGTCCACAGACCAATGCTCTATCCACTGAGCCAAACCACTTAGGGCAAAATATTCTTTTTTGACGGTACCTGGAGAGGTTAAAGGAAAATTAATTCAAATGCCTGTAGTTACTTTGGTGTGGTAATAGTAGTCAACAGCAGAATTTAAAAGGAGTGTGTGTTTTCTTTCAGGTTGTATTTCTCGGTATTCAGCAGGTAGTGTCTATTATTATCCCTCTTACCACCATCAGCACAACCCAGTACAAGTACAGAAATTACAGAAGGAGCTACACAGATACCTCACTCGGAAGATTGGTTTTGAGGCAGTCATGAGGATTCGGTGCACCAAAGGTGGGGGCACTATTTTTTTGTATTTACGTAGGAGTAAATGTTTCTTATGATACTATATATATATATATATATAGTCTTATCTCAAAATTTGCTCTTCTAAGATATTTTACTTAATCTGATGGAATATGCAATTAAGAGTAAGAAGGAACATATGTTTTTTTAAAGGGACTATTTTGAATATACTAAAAATCACTGGATAGTACACTTGAAAAGGGTGATTTTTACTGTATATGAGTTATATCTCAATGGAAAAAGATTATAATTCCAAAGAACATAAAATATATTATTTATGGATTTTTTAAAATATATATTTTTATTGAGTTCAGAGAGGAAGGGAAAGAGATAGAAACATCAATGATGAGAGAGAATCATCAACTGGCTACCTCCTGCACACCCCCTACTGGGGATTGAGCCCAAAACCCAGGCATGTGCCCTTGAATGGAATCAAACCCGGGACCCTTCAGTCCACAGGCTGATGCTCTATCCACTGAGCCAAACCAGCTGGGCCTAATGTTTATGTTCTATCCCATTCATTCAAGATGGATGGACCTACAAAATGGTTTCTGCAGATTTTGCCTATAAGTTACTAGAAATGTGTATCCCAAAGGTGCTTTTAAAACTTTTTCTATTTGTCAGGACAGAAGCTATTTTATGTGTACCTAATTTTACGTAAGAGTAAAAAAGCTTGCCAACAAACCAGCAGTTGGCCTTCTTTTCTTTTCTTTTCTTTTTTTTAAAATATATTTTATTGATTTTTCACAGAGAGGAAGGGAGAGGGATAGAGTTAGAAACATCGATGAGAGAGAAACATCGATCAGCTGCCTCCTGCACACTCCCTACTGGGGATGTGCCCGCAACCAAGGTACATGCCCTTGGCCGGAATCAAACCTGGGACCCTTCAGTCCGCAGGCCAATGCTCTATCCACTAAGCCAAACCGGCTAGGGCATTTTTTTTTGTTTTGTTTTGTTTTGTTTTGTTAATCACCTGAGAATATATTTTCCATTGATTTATTTTTTATATTTTTATGTTAATCCTCAACCGAGGATATTTTTTCATTGATTTTTCAGAGAGAGTGGAAGGGAGGGGGAGAGACAGAGAAAGAGAAACATTGATGTGAGAGAGTCACATTGGTTGCCTCCTGCATGGCCCAGAGCAGGGCCAGGGATTGAGCCTGCAACTGAGGTACATGCCCTTGACCAGAATCAAAGCCAGGACCCTTCAATCCACAGGCCAAAATGCTCTGTCCACTGAGCCAAACCAGCTAGGGTTCCATTGATTTTTAAAGAAAGTGTTGGGGGAGAAAGGAGAAAAACATGGATGTGTCACATTGATTGGTTGCCTCCCATACATAAACCTGCACCCTAAATGGGAATTGAACCCGATACTTTGGCATATCGGGAAGATGCTCTAACTGAGCTAATCTGCTAGGGCTGATTTATCTCATTCTTTTAAACTTGTAATAGTATTTAGTACAAATACTGAATGTACAAATCATAGTTTGGTTATTTTACTACAGATTGGCATTGAGGATATTTCTAATTTTTTAGTTATTACAGACAAAAACAGTACTGCTTAATTTTTTTGGCACATATCATTTGGTATTTGAATGAGTGTATCTGTAGGATAAATTCTTAGATATGGGATTACTAGGGTCAAAGGACATATTCATTTAGAATTTTTGGTGGATATTGCAAATATATCCTTCAACAAAGTTTTTTGAAAATTTGAGTCTTCACCTTCATTTAAGAAGATATCTCACCCTCACTAAATACTGTGTATTATCTAATACTAGAGGCCCGGTGCATGACATTAGTGCACTGGGAGTGGGGGATCCCTCAGCTTGGCTTGCACCCTCTTGCAGTTTGGGATCCCTCTTGCAGTCCGGGACCCCTCACTCGCTCTTGCATTGTGCGTCTGCCCCTCCCGCCCCCATGGTCAGTGTGCATCATAGCGACTGGTCGTTCCGCCATTCAGTCTATTTGCATATTAGCCTTTTATTATATAGGATAGGATCATTCTGTTCCAAATTCCAGGGTATAGGTTGCTTTTCTCCACACTTCCAAGTAATTAACTCAATCCTGACACTATCTACCTGGAGATAGAATCAGATTTCACAGGTTAAACCCCCCAGGCCCCCAATCCCCTCATCGTAATACACACATACACTTTAGAAACTAATTTCAAGTTCAGGGTGTTGCCTGTGCTTCTGCCTGACTGGCTATAGATTGGAAGTTTCAACAACCCCCTCCATGGGTTCCGTTAATTTGCTAGAACGGTTTAAAGAACTCAGACATATTTTACTCGTTAGATTACTGATTTATTATAAAAGGATATAACTCAGAAACAGCAAGATGGAAGATCTGCACAGGCAAGGTATAGGGAAAGGGAAAGGGTATGAAGCTTTTGAAGCTCCAATAAGTACTCCACCTTCCGTAAATCTCCAAATGTTCACCAACCTAGAAACTCTCCGAACCCCCCATTCTTTTGGGTTTTTATGGAAGCTTCATTACATAGTCATGATTAATTAAATTATTGGCTATTGGTGATTGATTCGACCTCCAGCCTTTCTACCCTCCCTGGATGTGTCTTGAGGGAGGGGATTGGACTGAAAGTTCCAACCCTCTAATCACATCATTGGTTCCTCTGGCAACCAACCCCCCTCCTTAGATTACCTAGGTACTTTCTAAAAATCACCTCATTAACATAGCAATAGATATCTTTTATACTCTCATTACTTGGGAAATTTTGAGGGTTTTAGGAGCTCTGTGCCAGAAATCTTTGAAGACCAAATATATATTTCTTTTATAAATCTTTTATAAATCTAAACTTTAATTTACTCTCTGCTAATCTGATAAGTGACTAGGGTAAGATGTAAATATCCATATGTAGGTGTATATAAATAATACTTTATAAATTTTTTTTCTAGGTCTTTCCATTCATACTTTCCATGGGAACTTCTTTGTTCGGTCAACAGACTTACTGTCTTTGCCCAATGTAAATCCAGATGCTGGATATGCAGTACAGATGTCAGTGGAAGAGAGTCTTACTGACACTCAGTTGGTTTCCTTTCAGTCAGCACTTTTGTATACGTCCAGCAAAGGTGAGTATTGTGGCCAAAAGCACATAACATGAGATCTACCCTCTTAACAAATTTTTACGTGTACAACCCAGTATTGTTAACTGTAAGAACAATGTAACAAAGGTAAGTTTTTTTATTTGGTCATGTATTCTCTGCTTTTGATAACTCCCTCTTTGGAAGTAATTACTCATTTCTATTAAGCCAAAACAATATCCCTTATCTTAAGAGTTTTGTTGCTGTTTCTGGTAAAGTGAAAATGTTTGGTATTTATTTTTCTTAACCATTTTATTTAATAGGCATTTATTTAGAGTCTACTTAATGTCAGGCACTGAAATATGTTCTGATGACAAAACAGTCAATAAAACTCAGTCAGGGCATATTCCCAGGTTTCCCGCTCAATCCCTGGTAGGGAGCGTGTAAGAGGCAGCCAGTCAATGAATCTCTCTCATCATTGATGTTTCTATCTCTCCCCTTCTCCCTTCCTCTCTGAAATTAATAAAAATATATATTTTTAAAAAAGACCAGAAGAAAAAAATAAATAAATAAAATAAAACTTTAGAGTTTTCACATTAACATTAAAATTTTTGATACTGTCCTCTACTTACTATTTAACCCTATTTGGTTTTAAATTGAAAAGAAGTGATTTTAGTATAAACTTTTAAAAATATTTTTAATTGATTTTTCGAGAGAGAGGAAGGGGGAGGGAAAGAGAAACATTGATATGAGAGTGAAACATCAATCAGCCTCCTCCCCCACATCCCACACCGGGAATCTAGCCTGCAACCCATGCATGTGCCCCAATTCCTGGCCAGGGCAATAGAACCTTTTTTAATGTAGTTGTCTCTTACTATCACTTTTGTGTTTTCTCCAAAGGTGAAAGAAGAATTCGTGTTCATACTTTGTGTTTGCCAGTAGTTTCAAATCTGAATGAAGTCTTTCTCGGAGCTGATGTTCAAGCAATTTCAGGGCTATTGGCCAATATGGGTAAGAATTATTATCACCTATTGTAAATATTTTGCAGGTATAATAACATTGGAAAAACCCACATTCAGTGATGAGAGAGAATCATTGATCGGCTGCTTTCTGCATGTCCCCTACTGGGGACCAAGTCCACAACCCGGGCATGTTCCCTTGACCAGAATCGAACTTGGGATCCTTCCGTTCACAGGCTGATGTTCTATCCACTGAGCAAAACTGGCTAGGGCTAGTTTTATCCTTTTGTTGTTGTTGTTACTCCTCACCTGAGGATATTTTTTCTGTGATTTTTAGAGAGAGTGGAATGGAGGTGAGGAGGGGGAGAGAGAGGAGAGAGGAAGAGAGAGAGAGAGAAAGAAACATCTATGTGAGAGAGAGATATCTATTGGTTGCCTCCCACATGCTGGGACTCAAACCTGCAAACCAAGCATGTGTCGTTTACTGGGAATCAAACCTGGCACCCTCCTGTGCACAGGCCGACACTCTAACCATTGAGCCATTCAGACCAGGTCTCTAACCATTGAGCATTCAGTTTTGTCTTCATTTAAATAATTAGCTTTAAGGGTTTCAGTATTTTGGATTCTATGTATACCTGCTAAATGACTATTTGAATAAAGGATCTGCTCAGATAGCCTTATCTTTTAAATTTAAAAAGCTTTATTGAGATACTAGAGGCCCAGTGCACAGATTCATGCACCGGTGGAGTTCCTTGGCCTGGCCTGTGCCCTCTCGCAATCCAGGACCTCTCAGGGAATGTCGGGTAGCCTATCAGCCCGAACCCTGCAGACCCAATCCAGACAGGAGGGAGCCCTATCCTGTGTGTTGAGTGTCCCCTGGTGGTCAGTGCACGTCATAGTGACTGGTTGACTGGTCGTCTGGTGGTTCGGTCGTTCGGTCACTTAGACTTTTAGATAGATAGATGATAGATAGATAGATAGATAGATAGATAGATAGATAGATAATTTATATACCCTATCACTCAACCCATTTTAAGTGTACAATTCCTTTGTTTTTAGTATATTTACAGAGTTGTGTGACTATCACCTCAATCTAATTTTAAAATATTTCTATTACCCCCAAACGAATGTCATGCCCATTAACAGTTTTTTGCCCACTTTTTCCTCCTTACCTCATTGGCCTTAGGCAACACTAAATTGCTTTCTGTCTCATAATCAGCCTACTATGGACTTAAGTAACCATTTTTTTACTTAATGCTTAATATTAGTAGTTAATAGCTTTATTATGAGCCTGTAACTTGGATTACAGTAAGATCATTAGACTTGGAGTCATAGAATTTGGGATTGCAAACCAGTTAACTATCAGATATAAGTTTGCAGCCATGGCCAGATTCCATGGGCTAACAGAAAATTTATTAATATCTTCACATCAGTTGCCTCCTTGATGTTTTTTTTGTTGTTGTTTTGTTTGTTTGTTTTGTTTTTGGTCTCTTTCTCAAACACATAGAGCTAAACAGCATTTTAGTTCCTGTTCTTGTTCTCCTTCAGGGAAGACTGCTAGTGGGGGTTCATTTGCTTCAAACTCAAATTTGCCTATAGTTGGGATATTTACCCATTTTCTTTAATGTCTGACTGGGAATATTTTTCTTTAATGGAGTCTGGTGTAGGTTCGAACCACGCATTAGTCTTCCCATAGGTTGTTAAAAGTTAAAGATTATGATGAAAGAAATTTGAAGGTTGCTGCCTTTATTTTTTGTTGAAGCAGTACTTTTTTTTCTTTTATATAAACTGTCAATACTTTTTTTTTTAATTGAAGATCTAATTGGCTTTATTTGTTTATTTATGTGTTTAGTTGTTTTTTAATCCTTACCCGAGGACATGCTTCATTGATTTTCTTTTCTTTTTCATGTTTTATGTTTTGTTAATCTTTATTGTTGAAAGTATTACATATGTACCCTTTTTTTCCCCATTGACCCCTTCTAGCCTGCCCCCGCCCCCTGCCCCAGGCCTTCACCACATGATTGTCTGTGTCCCTGGGTTATGCATATATGAGTACACATTGATTTTCTTAGAGAGGGGAGGGAGAGAGAGAGAGAGAGAGAGAGAGAGAGAGAGAGAGAAGAGAGAAACATTGATGTGGGAGAGAAATGTCTATCGGTTGCCTCCCATATGCAGCCTGATTGGGAATTGACCCCACAACCTTCTTTTCATGGTACATAGAATGACGCTCCCACCTATCGAGCCCCCAAACCAGGGTGAACTAATGCTTTTGGGTAACAGTATGATTATTATCTTTATTATTATTATCATCAACAACTAACTATATGTCAGGCAGTACTGTGGATTATTTTTAAAAGTCTTCACAACAGCCCTAGCCAGTTTGGCTCAGTGGATAGAGTGTGGGCCTGGGGACTAAAGGGTCCCGGGTTCGATTCCAGTCAAGGGCACATGCCCAGGTTGTAGGCTCGATCCCAAGTAGGGGGTGTGCAGAAGGCAGCCAATCAGTGATTCACTCTCATCATTGATGTTTCTATCTCTCTCTCCCTCTTCCTTCCTCTCTGAAATCAATAAAAATATTAAAAATTAAAAATAAAAGTCTTCACAACAATTTTCTTCACTGCTACTAAATTTGGTTGATTCCAGTATGCACATTTTTTCACATTTTATCAAAATCTTTATATTAGAATGTCTTAAATTGATAAAGTCTTAGAGTTACTGTTGAGCAGATAGCAATAGTCTTCATTTTTTTCTTGTGTACAAATTTGGTCATAGATGTTAATAACATTACTTAATTGGGTATATTTTTGGTACTACATGCATTGAGTTTAGTTGTAGTTTGAGAGGCTTTCTTCTATTCATTAAAGAGCTCTTAGAGAATTATTTTCATTATCTGTCATGCTACTCTGTTTATATGTATAGTGCTTTCAGCATTGAAAAAAGTGTTTTGAGTATACAGGATGCATACTATACATATTTCTCTCTCTTAACTCTATCAATCAGTCGAAACTTACTTTTTTTATTCTATGAGGTAGTTAAACTTCTGCTTTATTTTTCTCTTGTCCCTACCCCCATCTCTATAAGCTGTTGACAGGTCTGTGACTGCCAGTCTGAGTGATGCTCGGGATGCCCTAGTGAATGCCGTCATAGACTCTCTCTCAGCTTACCGTTCTTCAGTCCTAAGTAACCACCAGCCCGGACTCATGGTTCCTTTTTCGTTGCGGCTTTTTCCACTCTTTGTGTTGGCTCTCCTTAAACAGGTAAGAGAATCAAAACCAGAAACTACCGCAGTGAAAATGTCACAGGCAAAATTTTTATCCTGTGATCCCCTAAACAGTGTATATATAACTTTATGCCAGCTAAATTTTCTGACAGCAAGGACCATAGCTCTTAACACTGACAGACCACATTTTGTTTATTATTTACTTCTCTCTTACTATGATTTTTGTCCATGAGGACACAATTTTTATATATTTTTTAAAATATATTTTATTGATTTTTTACAGAGAGGAAGGGAGAGAGAGAGTTAGAAACATCGATGAGAGAGAAACATCAATTAGCTGCCTCCTGCACACTCCCTACTGGGTATGTGCTCGCAACCAAGGTACATGCCCTTGACCGGAATCGAACCTGGGACCCTTGAGTCTGCAGGCCGATGCTCTATCCACTGAGCCAAACTGGTCAGGGGCAATTTTTATATTTTTTGTTCACCACTTTGTCCCAGCACCTACAACAGTTCCTAGTACACAGTAGGCATTCAGTAAGTATTTTTTTGAGTGAATAAATGGAACTTTCCTTCTTCCATTCCCCATAGTACTCTTTCTTCTTTCCTAGTGACTATTCACTTACCAATTTAAAATATCTTAACATTTAAAAGTCTTCGTTTATTTATTTATTATAGTCAATGCACTTGTTTTGAGGCATAATTTAATTACTGTTGCCTCTCTGCCTCTTTCTACTCCTTTCCATCACTAGGAAAGCTTAAAATGTTACCTCAAAACTTCATTATTCTCCATGAAGCTAATATGCCAGTTAAAAACTCACAATTACTCATTAACTCTATTCTGCTAAGTAGTTGCTCTCATTTGTGTTATTCTTCTTCCTGGTTGATACGTAAGCTTTGTACATTGTTTAATTTCTCTTAACTGTGGGAGAAACAAAGATGGTTAGATACCATTAATCATCACCCTGCATTTATAGAACACTTAGATCTTTGCTTCTTCAAATGTACATTTAGTTTGTCATCTGTAGTATAACTTTATCCTTCTATGGTGACATTTGTTTCTATCTCATTATCACTATGTGGTAGATAGAGTGTTTAGGTCTATTTCACTGATTAGGAAACAGACACCAGAGAGATCAAATTACTTTGCCAAGGTTAGGTAATTAATTTCTGAAGACTTACAGGTGGTGATATAGCCATAATTTAGCCATAGTCACAATATGCGTGACTTGTTAAAAGATATTTTTCAGAAAATAATTAATAGCAAACTTTCTAATTTTCTCTGAAGATATTCTTTTAACAACTGATATTTACAAAGTTTTATATGTATTTTTAAATACTTTGTTTTGGTGGCGGTGGTTTTTTGTTAACAGAAGTCATTCCAGACTGGGACAAATGCACGTCTAGATGAACGCATTTTTGCTATGTGTCAAGTGAAAAACCAGCCCTTGGTTTACCTTATGCTCACAACTCATCCCAATTTGTATAGAGTTGACAATCTTTCAGATGAGGTAAGGTTACTTCATTTTTTAAGTGGCTTTTATTTGCAGGTTTATAAACCTAATTATATTCAGTACATTGCAGAAATGAGGAAAGGTTTTTTTTATTTTTTAAGCTTTTTATTTTATTCCTTTGGTAGGTCTGTGAAAATAAATTTTGGTTTTGGAGACTTCCTGAAAATAGTGCCTTTATTTAAGTTGCCTAAGACAAATCTCCAGAGCAGATCTAAATAAATGAAGAGATCGTCAGATTGACCAGAGAAACCTATGAGTTATTTATTTAAACAAATTGATCTGAAAGGAGTATTCTAAGAATCAAAATAACATCTAAATACTCAGGTCAATGTTTATGTAACAGTGTTCTTAAATTAAAGAAAATATATTTATCTTAAGTTGTAACATTTTTGTCCTTGATAGGAAATTTACCTGAGTTAAAGTTCCAAGTATCTAAGTGTTAAATCGTAATCTTTCTTTTGAAAATTGTGATCAAGTTAGGATATATATGTTGGAAGTAATATTTTGGTTAAAACCTTTCAAAGTTTAAAGAAGTTAAGATATCTTGCATATAGAAAGGAGAAATTGCCTATGAAATTTGAGTTAATTTTAGCAAATGAAAACTATTGAGCCAGCCACCAGAGGCTCAGTAGTTGAGTGTATGCTGGTTTGTTTGTTTATCCTCACCCAGGATACTTTTTCCTTTGATTTTCTTTAAAGAGAAAATGGAAGGGAGGGAGGAGTGAGGGAAAGAAAGGGAAATATCAGTGTGAGAGAGACACATCGATTGGTTGCCTCGATCAGGACTGGGCATCCAGCCTGCAACTGAGGCATGTGCCTCCCAACTGGGAATCGAACCCACGACCCTTTGGTCTATAGGCCAACACTCTAACCACTGAGAAAAATCAGCCAGGGCTGTTGTAACAAGTGGTAAATATTTTGTTATTTTTTTAAATATGAATAATTATATTTAAAAATTTTTGGTCAATTGTGACTCCATATTACCTGTATCTAACAGCTTTATTTTTGTGTTTAATTCCTCAGGGAGCACTCAACATCAATGATCGAACTATACCTCAGCCGCCTATTCTTCAGCTTTCAGTGGAGAAGCTGAGCAGGGATGGAGCTTTTCTCATGGATGCAGGCTCTGTGAGTAGCTGACTGATTCAGATCCTTCTGTCTGCATATTACCATACCTTCATTCCCCTTAATATCTTTCTTCTTGAACAGATTATATGCTATTTAATTTATATATTTTTTTATTAGCCACCTTCTCCCTCCATAGCATCCTTTTATACAAAGCATAAAATGTCTCATCTTGGTAAATATTAATTATTATTAGTTCAGTTGAGGGCTATACAGTATCATTAAACTTACTAATCATTTTGACCTTTTAAAATATACTCAAAGGTAAAGGTAAGTCAACAACTCACTCCTTTTTTTTTTTTTTTAATATATTTTTATTGATTTCAGAGTGGAAGGAAGAAGGAGAGATAGAAACATCAATGATGAGAGAGAATCATTGATCAGCTGCCTCCTGCACACCCCCCACTGGGGATCGAGCCCACAACCCAGGCATGTGCCCTTGACCGGAATCAAACCTGAGACCCTTTAGTCCGCAGGCTGACACTCTATCCACCGAGCCAAACAGGCTCAGGCTCACTCCTTTTTTTAATTGTATTTATTGGTGTGACATTGGTTAAAAAAATTATGTTTTCAGATATACAATTCTACAATATATCATCTGTACAGAGTGGAGCAAAAATAGGCTTACAGTTCATATAGAAAATAATACAATATTCAATAAAATACAAGAATAAACTGTGGAGAAAAAAAAAGAATAAACTGTGTTTTGCGTATTCACAACTGTAAACCTACTTTTACACCACCCTGTATATTGTATCGTGTGTTTACCACCCCAAGTCAAGTCTCCTTCCATCAGCATTTATCCCTCCTTTACCCTCTTCTGCCTCCCCCCACTCCTTAACAGCTTACTCTTAGGCTACATCTCAAAATGATTTTCTTCCTATCCCCAGGTACTGATGCTTTGGATTGGAAAGAATTGTGGACAGAATTTTCTCAGCCAAGTTCTAGGAGTTCAAAGCTATGCATCAATTCCACAGACTATGGTAAGACTGTCTTATAGTGATTGGAATAGTCTTTAAAGGGCATTTCAAATGTGGCAAAACATGAATAGCCCATTTTAAAATCATGGCATACTAAATTTTTTTTCCAAAAAAGAAAATGTCCCCACAGATTCTCTTCCAATTGAAAATACTCAATTTATGTTTTAAAGGTATTTTTAAAAATGTTTTTATTGATTTCAGAGAGGGAGAGGGACAGAGAGATAGAAACATCAATGATGAGAGAGAATCATCAACCAGCAGCCTCCTGTGCGCCCCCTTCTGGAGATCGAGCTCGAAACCCGGGCTTGTGCCCTGACCGGGAATTAAACTTTGACCTCCCGGTCATGGGTTGACGCTCAACCATTGAGCCACACTGGATGGGCTCAAAGGCATTTTTTAGGTTATTTTGTATCATTGACTTATCTTTTTTAAAAATATTTTTATTGATTTCAGAGAGGAAGGGAGAGGGAGAGATAGAAACATCAATTATAAGAGAGAGAATCATTGATCCGCTGCTTCCTGCACGCCCCCCACTGGAGATTGAGCCCACAACCTGGCATGTGCCCTTGACTGGAATCAAACCCGGGACCCCGCAGTCCGCAGGCTGATGCTCTATCCACTGAGCCAAACCGGCTAGGGCTGACTTATCTTTTTTAAAGAATTTTTCTATTTCTCAATTACAGCTGACATACAATATTACATTAATTTCAGGTGTACAGCATAGTGATTAGACGCTTACATAACTTACAAATTGATCACCCTGATGGCTTATCTATTCTTGTCTGTCTGAGAGTATACTATTTTTTCAGAAAGTAATGAACTTAGTTGATGGCACAGAAACAACAAAAAAGTGTTATGGGCACATAATTTCATTGTTCTTTGGCAGGATTCTTTTAATTGCTGCTTTGGAGTAAGAACTAAGCTAATTGCCATGTAAGCAAATGACTTGTGATCAGTGTCTGTTGGATTACTATTGGTTATTAAAGAGAGTAATAATGGACTGTCTCTAGCTCTGTGACCTTGGACAAGTAACTAACAGCCTCATTTGTTGCTCATGGAAGTGTAATTGAGATGATTCATGAGAAAGCATTTGTTAAACTGTATTGCATTTGGATAGTTTTATATTGAAAAGAGATAATTAGCCCTGGCCGGTTTTGCTCAGTGGATAGAGCAGCCTGTGGACTAAAGGGTCCCAGGTTCGATTCCAGTCAAGGGCATGTACTTTGGTTGCGGGCACATTCCCAATAGGGGTGTGCAGGAGGCAGCTGATGGATGTTTCTCTCTCATCGATGTTTCTAACTCTCTATCCCTCTCCCTTCCTCTCTGTAAAAAATCAATAAAATATATTTTTTTAAAAAGAAAAGAAAGAATTATAACATGGTCTTATTTAATGTCATATTTTTTGGTCCCTATCATTTTGTCAGCAACTTTGGAAGATGTGCTTTATGTCAGCATTTTTTCATATGTATGGTTTAACTCCATTCACAGAAGTTAGTAGGAGATTCTTGTATTTAAAAACATGTGAGGATTATAGCTAGGATTAGCACTAGCTTTCAGACTTTGAGTAAAACTACTGGTCTGAATGATTAGATATTTTAATGAGGAGATAAGAAATTGTTGCATCTGTGACAAATGCCTAATGAATCAATTCATTCTAAATGTCATAATAAAATGAAGAGAAGAGTTAGGGTGTTCTTCTACATAAGGGCTAAGCAAAGTATGCCTAAGGGGGTCTGCCACCAATAAAGTATTATTGGAACATAGCTATGTCCATTCACTATGTATTGTCTATGGCAACTTTAATGGAACAATGGCAGAGTTGAATAGTTGCAATAGAGACTAAATGACCTGCAAACCTAAAGTATGTACTGTCTGGCTCTTCAAGAAGTTTGCCCACCCCTTACAAGGAAATTGTGGTATGCAGAATCTCAGGCCCCTCCCCAGACCTCCTAAATCAATATCTGCAGTTCAGCAAGACCACCAGGTGATTCATATACAGCCGTCCCCCATTTACCTATGGTTTTGCTCTCTGCAATTTCAGTTAGCCACTGTCAAAAACGGTCTGAAAATATTAAATAGAAAGTTCCAGAAATACACAATTTACAAGTTTTAAATTGTGTGTTGTTCTGAGTTGCGTGATGAAATCCCACACCATCCCTCTCTGTTGCCAGGGATGTGAATCATCCTTTTTCCAGTGTAACCACACTATACACCACCTGCCCATTAGTAATTTGGCAACTGTATCAATTATCAGATTAACTGTCCAGGTTTCAGAGTGCTTGTGTTCAAGTAGCTCATTATTTTACTTAGTAATGACCCCAAAATGCAAGGGCAGTGATGCTGGAAATTGGATATGCCAAAGATAGCCGTAAAGTGCTTACTTTAAGTGAAAAGGTATGTATGTATGTATGTATGTATAGGAAAAACATAGGGTTCAGTACTATCCATGATTTCAGGCATCAACTAGAGGTCTTGGAATGTATCTTCCATGGGTGAGGGGGGCACTACTGTACATGATAAAGTTTGAGAATCACTTTAGATGATACATTAGATATGATTAGAGTATGTGGGATAATGTTGGCCTTTGTTTAACAGACAGACCTTCCGGACCTTGATACCCCAGAATCTGCCAGAACAATAGCTTTCATATCTTGGCTTAGAGAACAAAGACCATTTTTCCCAATACTTTATATAATAAGGTAAGTTGAATCTTTCATTTGCTAATATGAACCAGTTTATTTGGCCTTGCAAAGTACTTGTTTTGACATATATATATCCTATTCCTTAAGCAAACCATTTAGAAGAATCTATCTATCCTATATAATAAAACCCTAATATGCAAATCGACTGAATGGCGGAACGACCAGCCAGAAGCCAGGCTCATGGCTGGCGAATGCAGTGGCTGTACGGGGAGCCTCTCCTGCCTCCACGGTAGCACTAAGGACCCGTTGAGGGATGTCCGCCTGCTGGCTTAGGCCCACTCCGCGGGGATCAGGCTCCCTCCTGTCTGGATCGGGCCTGCGGGGACCAGGCTCCCTCCTGTCTGGATTGGGCCTGCAAGGATTGGGGCGAAACTGGCTATCCAACATCCCCTGAGGGGGTCCCGGATTGTGAGAGGGCCCAGGCCAGGCTGACGGACTCCACTAGTGCATGAATCCATGGGCTGGGCCTCTAGAATAAAAAAAAAGAGTTTCAAACATTACTAAATGATGCTTTGTTAGTTATTAATAAAATGTATGTCAAAAGCTTTGTGACAAATCCAGTGTTTATTTTACTATTACATTTTATCTAATGTATATAAATATTTTTCTTTTATTCCTAAGGGATGAGAGTCCAATGAAAGCAAATTTCCTTCAAAACATGGTAGAAGACAGAACAGAATCTGCATTTTCATATTATGAATTCCTCTTGCATATACAACAGCAAGTGAATAAATGAACCAATGAAGATATTTGACTCAGTTATTTCTAAGGAAAGTCACAATAATGCAGAACACCTGAGAATGTGTAATACCTTCCTTTCTATTAGGTTTGTGGACTGATGTGATGATTATATGTTCTCACTGTGATTTCAACAAACTATAGCAAATAAAGGACCACAGCAGAGAATCAAACATGCAACTCTGAAATACTGTATTTTTCAAATCAAAATATATCTGCATATGATTAGACACCTTTTTTCTTTGCTGCCAATTATGTTTGAGTTGTTATGGATTGAAATAAGATGAGACAATATTGCAGAGGCAAAGTAAATTTTGTAAAATAAAGACTTCTGTGTTCCAAATATATATTTCTCTTTTTTTTTTTTTTCCTGAATTTTTGGCTGCTACATTTAAAACCTCACAAGACTAAGTGTTGCAGGGAAATTATAAATCCGTTGATAATGATCTTCCTTAAATTAAAAAAAAATTTTTCATAAGTAAATAGTATATAGAAAGACTAGAATCCATTCCCCCATACCTATTTTTTAACTAAACTAAAACTAGAGTAAACTAACTCTGGTCTAGTTTAAGAAGAAGAAATAACTGTCACGCTTTAAAATCTGTCAGTATTCTCTATACTTGAACAAAATCACCTTGATTTTAAATGAAAACTAAGTCATTTTCTGATTGACTGCAAAAGACTTGGACACACTATCTTCTGCAGTGAAAAGAATCTGAGCTGTCGTCATTAAATACGTGGGGACTGGCAATGATAGTAGGGAGATGATCCTTTGAGTGGGTTTTGTTTGTCTGCTCTGTGAAATGTAATAAAGGTGTTATAATTGGTGAAATGAATATGAATGAAATCAAAGTATTCTTAAATGCTGTCTCAAATGCATCAGGATCATTTTTCTAAGGAGTTTAATAATTAAATTGAAAGCCGCTCATAAGATGTTTATTCTTGGATAGTAAACCTTATTAAAGCATGAATGCTGCTGTTTGATTTGATGGATATTAAGATTACACATATCCAGTATATTGAAGTTTAAGAGAAACTTGATTTCTGAACATGCTCAAGAGACTGTTTTTTTGATTCAGCCAGATAAATACTATAGTCAAAACCATTAAGTGAATTTTGTTTACAAATAGGTAAATTATACATTTGTATATTTAAAGTGCTGTGATAGAATATCTTAAAAGAGTTTGGCCCAGTTTTCCCAATTCATCTTGTCTTGTATGAACTTCTTAAAGACGTTCATGTGTAATACTTGATGAAAAGATTTTTGTTTCTTTGTTTTAATGGGTTAGAAAAATGTGTTTACAATCTTGGTCTCATATGATCACCAATACAATAATAACTATCAGGTTTACAGCAATATGAGCTGACTTTAACTGAGTTGTTTTGTGATAGGGAAGAAGCAAGTCCCACTAGAGTATACACTACTGTTTATCAGCCGGACAAGAATAATTGTTTGTGTTCTATAAAGATATCATCTCCCTTAAGCAGTGTTATAGTTTATTTTCAGTATGCAAGTGGTACATTGAACTGGAAATATTCTTGAAAGCTGCTTCATTTATTAGGAAGCAATTTTCAAAGTGTAGCAAATTAAAATAAATTTATATTTTCCCTCTTTTAAAGAAACTGAGTCATTATTATGCACTGATGTTTCTTAACTAAAATTCTCTTCTTAATGTGAATTTTAAATGTTGATATTTGTAAGTCCTTTCTTAATTATTGTAAAGAATCTTACAGAGGGAAAAGTTTGTGCTCCTAGGGACAATAATCTTTCTTGTGCCTCACTTTATCCCTAAGTGGGTATGGCTGTTGTTACTACTACATGCTTTGTTAGTATATTTCACAAATTTGCTTTTCAAAATTTACTTTAAAAACTTATTTTAGATATTGTGTAACATGTGCAATCTAGAATAATTTTATAATAGTCAAGTCATAAAAAACGTAACTTTAGTTAGGATTCACATTATTTGTTCTCTGGAAAATGAGGCAATGATTGAACCTTTTGGAGATATTGATAATTAAGAATTATTTTTTGCAATATTGAACATGGTGGGGGTGTTTTTTTGTTTTTTTTTTTGTTTTGCAGTAGGGCACTTATCTCATCTTGTATTTTTTATGTAAAGCAACTAATATTTACACTATGCCATATTTTTTTTATCGTAGTTGTAAATTATGAAAGATCCTTGAATTTTCTACAGATCTACAACTACTAAAGTGACAAAGGGCAATCTTGGTATTTAAATCTGAGCATGGCAATTATACCATAAAAAAGTACTCTATTTTTCTAATTTCTAGGATTTTTAAAATAACATTTCTGTAAGTCTGACATTAATATTCACTCAAGCTGTACCATTTATTTTAGTTTGCATATATTTCATTGTTTTAATTTAATGTATTGTCTAATAGACTGTTTTATAATAATTAGAATAAAAGATTTATTCTAATCAAAGATGCAAAACAGCTATTATCTAGGGGACCACCAAATGTGATTTCAAGATTTTGTTAACTATTACAAATATAATCCTTATATAGAAATTTTAATTTTGTAAAGTAGTGTATAATATTGTAACATTAAATTCTTGTTCTCAAATTCAAATATGTGTTATCTTCAACGTGCTGTGTTAAATCTTGTTTCTCTAAAATGTTAGAGACAAGATTTGTCTTCCTTTTTACAGTTTGTAATTTTCACTGTTTTATTCCTGTAAAAAAAAAAGTCATTTGTAACCCATGCAATTGTTTGAACTGTGCTAATTTAATCAATTTGGCTATTCAATAAAGTTAATTGAAAGAGCTTACATATAGTGACTAGTTATTTAAAGTAATTTGAATAATTTGTCTGTCACTGAGTAGTGCTATGTTGTGCATCAAAGTTAGTGGAAAACTATTGCTGAAGATGTTTTAAATCTAAGTCACTGTCTGGGAGGTTATAAACCAAATTCTTGATGCTCCTCAAGGTAGCTAATTGAAAGGTTTTTTTTCCTATTCTAAATACTACTCCATTTGACTTCTGGATCATGTTGTTACTAATAAGCTGCTTACTGCCAAATGTTGTTTGAGGATAATGTTAGCTTTTAATACTTTTCTTTTATTCTTTTTTTTTTTTTTTTAACAAGAGACATATACAGCTTTATTTAATAATCTGTAAAAAGACGTCCTCCAGCAGAGTGGCGCATTCCCTATCTTGGCAGAAAGCGAATACTGCGACAAGAAAGCCTCTTCCTAAGATTTGGAATTGTGTCGCCCTGTGTTTTCATCTCGATGCTCTCAATAGCTGGGCCCTGACTGTGTGGCAGCTGGTTTCACCCTCCACCCAGCGACACTCATACAGTAGTAGACTGAACACAGTGTTACCTGGACAGGCTGCCCTTACAGACTGACCCCTTCCCTCCTACAAAAGAGAGTTCACAGAATTAAGAATCTTCCTGAGAAAGGAGTCCTATCTCAACTTCACTTAGCTTCCATTAAATTTGCTGCAAAAAAAGGCTATACTTATTAAATAGGATATTATGTTAATGCCAGTTCCTCTTCCCACTGCCATTTCCTCACCACCTACATAATTTTCAGGCCATACCTCTCCCTTTTGGGAGGATGGAGAGTGTTTCGCCATCTCTCCATCACAGGCTGGAGGCATTGCTTGCAGATGTCTGGTAGTAGTATCAGACAGTTTTGCTCCAGCAGAATGAATGCCTGGCATTTTGTTTCCAACCTTCCTGTTTAATAGAGTCCAATAATTTAGCCATGCCCACTCCTTGGGAACTACTCCATGTTGCACCAGAACCTCATTATTCATGGGCTTCTAACAGTACATATCCCCCCCTTTATTTATAGAATAGTGTATGAAAATTCACGTGGACAGGAGAAGGTCGCTGGGCACCCTGCCTGCTTCTCTGTGTAATAGGCTCCCTTCTACTGGTCATAATCAGTCAAGAGTCCAAACAGTGATTATGATCTTCCACATTCCTCAGAGCTGCTCTCTTCAGAAGTCACCTTGCAAATCTTGTTGACCAATTTGGAACCAAAAGAGAATGTAGTAACCTACCCCATCTAGAAAGCTGTTCTGTATATTTCCCCTAAAAACACCACTGAAAATGCAAAAAAAAAAAAACTGTAATAATCTGAACAATAAAGATTTAATTTAAAAAAAGATTATAAGAACAATATATTCCGAAAAGAAAATGCAAAAAAAAGGTCCCTTTTTTGTTTGTTTTCTTGTTTTGCAGAAGCTCTACAAGAAAGCATGTCTAAAACCACAAATCGCCGAAACCGGTTTGGCTCAGTGGATAGAGCGTCAGCCTGCGGACTGAAGGGTCCCAGGTTCGATTCTGGTCAAGGGCATGTACCTGGGTTGCGGGCACATCCCCAGTGGGAGATGTTCAGGAGGCAGCTGATCGATGTTTCTCTCCCATCGATGTTTCCAACTCTCTATCTCTCTCCCTTCCTCTCTGTAAAAAATCAATAAAATATATTTTAAAAAAAATAAAAAAAATAAATCCACAATCTATGCACACACAAACACAGACACATGTGCTCACACACATATGTCAGGATACAAGTATCTTATCAGATATGTAGTTGAGAAAGCATGGAGAAAAGCTGGCAAGAGAAGATATGGAGATTTGATCAGTTAAAGATGTTGGAATGTTACAGTAATGGCATGGAAGTGGTTTCTGGTACATACAAAAAGGGGCGTGGGCAGGCAGAGAATGATAAATCCAGGATACCAGAGAGAAAGAGTCAATGGCCATGCAGGAGTAAAGATAGATGCCGGTTTGCTGGAAATGTTATATTGTGGAGTGGTCATTTGAGGAGGATGGACTTGCATGGTCCAGGGAAGGAGCATCTGCTTAGCAGGACACCTCCATGGTCTGGTTTCTGTCCAGAACAGAGGTCCTCAAACTTTTTAAACAGGGGGCCAGTTCACTGTCCCTCAGACATTCCACACATGCGCACTGCGGGCCCGGGAGGAGTCGGCTGCTAAGCAGGACAGGCAGCGGCGGCCAAAACACCCGGCCGGATAAATGTTTTCGGCGGGCCGCATGTGGCCCACGGGCCGTAGTTTGAGGACCCCTGGTCCAGAACATCAGGGGACTCAGAGGATTCTTGAGTTCCATCTGACTGATTGCTGGTGACAGACTAGCTTAAGGCACTTTCTCCAGAGCCGATACTACTTGAGGTTGAGTGGGTTCGTGATCAGACGAGCCAGGTCATGCTGGCAGATGGTATGCAAAAAGTACTTGAAGGCCTCAGTGAGCTTCCCGGGCTGAACTACTTGGGGCAGTCCACCACAGTCTGCCATCTTTAGCAAAGTTGTATTTATAGGATTCAGGCGAGAATTGCATTCAACCACAGCCTCAAGTGCGGGTGAACTGTCCCCTACCACCAATAAAGTGGAACACTTTAAAGTCTTTGATTTGTTATCATTTTGGCCCAGCATGGGTCTTTCAATCTCCAGGTCTCTGCATCCGTTATAAGAACACAGGAAGATGCCCGGCCGGTGTGTCTCAGTGGTTGAGCATCGACCTATGAACCAGGAGGTCACAGGTTCGATTCCTGGTCAGGGCACATGCCCGGGTTGCAGGCTCAATCCCCAGTAACGGGGCATGCAGGAGGCAACCAATCCATGGTTCTCTCTTATCATGGATATTTCTATCTCTCCCTCTCCCTTCCTCTCTGAAATCAATAAAAAGATATTAAAAAAAAAAAAAGAAAGAACGAACACAGGAAGAGCTGTAGGTTTTCTTGGTTGATATCTTGGGCAATATGGAGTCTGTAGGTTTGAATCAGGTCCAGGTTGGCCTGCAACTCTTCCTGCCCAAAGTGATGAGCCAAAATAATGTCCACAACATTGGTTGTCAAGCCTGAGATTTTGGAAGCTGCCCAGTCAATCCAGCCTTTAGCACAAGGGTCAACGTTAATGAGCACAAGGCCTTCCACAAACTCTGGATAATTGAGTGTAAATTTGCTGAGGATGTAAGCTCCAGCTCCAACTCCAATCCCAATGATGCTCTTCACACTTGAGTAAGAACAGGAGGAAGCATTTCAGCGAGCTCATCCACTGTGGGGTACTGGTACCCTGTTGGGAAAGAGGGTGCACCTTCCTGTTGGCCTGGGGCATCCACATGACAGACAGCAAAGTGCTGAGTGATCTCTTGCATATCTTCAAAGTTAAAGAACGCATTGAAGCAGGATTTATGATTGAGGCCAATGTCATGATATGTCAGGATAACTGGTCTGTTTCCCTTCGGTAGGCCACTTACAGTGACGTGGACCATGCCATGAGGAGTTTCTATATCATGTTCCTGACAGTCAAAGTCCTGGAAGTTTCGTGTACCATTCTTATCATTTAGAAGTGGTTTGATGTCTGTGAGTTGAACATCCTGAAGTTCATCCATGAGGAAGATGAAAGTAGAGGATTCTCAGAAATAAACCAGTAACTCTTTCGACACAAAGGTTTACAAGATGGGACATCTTCAAGTAAACAGGATAGTACCAGAGTTAAAAGACTCGACAGCCTCAAAAATTGTAGCCCTGGCTGGTGTTGCTCAGTTGGTTGAGCATCGTCCCATGCATCAAAAGGTTGCTGGTTCGATTCCTGGTCAGGGCACAGAGTTTCTGGCTTGATCCTTGGTTGGGGGCGTACAGGAGGCAGTCTATAGATGGTCAGCTCTCACATTGATGTTTCTCTTCCTCCCTCTTCCTCTCTCTCTTTCTGAGGCGCGGGTCCCCACCATCAGTGCAGCAGTGGCAGTAGCAAGGAGCGGGGGATTATTCTGAATCTATAGTTTCACCACTCTGAGTTTCCTCAGCTACATTTTTTAAATTGAGTATAATTGACAGATAAAGTACTTAAAATTATCCTCACTTTTGTTAGAATTTGGGTTTGTAGGCTCATTTGAATGGAGGGTTTTTATTTTTGCTTTAGCTCATCTCACTCTTCCCATGCTTTTCCTCTTCCTGTTTTTTTCATTTTACTTACATTTCATGGCTCCTTTCCCCAAACCAGGGCTCATGTTGGTGTTTTAGAGCTCCTGTTCACAGTAATTTGGGAATATCAGCATTCCAGTCACCAACAGTGTGAAGTCTAATTGTTTAACCCCCTTTTTAAAAATATATTTTATTGATTTTTTACAGAGTGGAAGGGAGAGGGATAGAGTTAGAAACATCGATGAGAGAGAAACATCGATCAGCTGCCTCCTGCACACTCCCTACGGGGTATGTGCCCGCAACCAAGGTACATGCCCTTGACCGGGATTGAACCTGGGACCCTTGAGTCCGCAGGCCGATACTCTATCCACTGAGCCAAACCGGTTAGGCCATTAACCCCTTTTAAAAAATACATATTTTTTATTTATTTCAGAGAGGAAAGGAGAGAGATAGAAACATCAATGATGAGAGAGAATCATTGATTGGCTGCCTCCTGCATGCCCCTTACTGCACACCCCTTACTGGTGAGGGGGGGGGTCGAGCCCGCAACCCAGGCGTGTACCCCCCCCCCCCCCCGCCAGAATTGAACCTGGGACCCTTCAGTTCGCAGGCTGATGCTCTATCCACTGAGTCAAACCGGCCAGGGCTGTTTGCCCTTTCTTTGACCTCCCTACTTACAAAGTTAAATCCAAGGCTACGTGAGTTAATAGCAGATGATTTTTGAGCATTTTCAGAGGAGGGCAGACTTTAAGCAGTGAGTTTGACCTCTTCGCCCTGTGTTTTATGTGGAGCACTTTCAGTGCCTCCTGCCCATAGAGCGTGCTACCAGTGCCTGCTTCTGGACTTGCAGCCCAACAGGCACTTTACTTCAGCTCTGCAATGCTTTGTTTCCTTTACTTTGATCTGCTGAGATATTTCTCTTGTTTTTGAGTATAGCTATTTATTTTTCTTCTTTATATTTTTAACTTTTATTGTTATTGCTGTGTGGAGTAGAGAGGAGTCCAAACATAAATTTACTGCCTAAATTTAATCCCAGAAAATGAATTCTGGTTTTACCATTTGTGACTCAATCTGTTGAGCTTTGTATCTACAGTTTATATTATAATGCCTACCTAAACAATATTAGGATCAAATGAAAAATCATTGAAAATGTCAAGTTTTGACACTGAATCTAAAAGAAAAATTTCTGCAACTATTGAGGGAAGTTTAGTGCTCTCAGATTTGGGGCAAAGTGGCAAATTTTAAAAAAGGATGGGCTTGCCCTTGTAAAGTCTATAATGAGGGAGATACAAATTAGTACAAGAATTGTAAATATTCATATCTTTTATGAAAAAAATCATACATACCACTGAGAAGAACTAGTAATACTAGTAATTTAATAATCTATGGAAACCTCACAGGGAAATGGATTCCCAGAAATAAGTAATCACGTAATATGAAACCCTGACACTTTTAATGTTTACTTGACTAAATAAGCCATTATACACCAACACAGCTATTTAAAGAACCAAATTTTTCATTTGGCTTCTATGGGCTCTCTAAAATGGAAAAAAAAAATTTTTTTTTCAAATGAAAATATTTTGGTTATCCTGGAACTGTTATTTGGTCTTGACTCATCAGGATTGTACTTCAAGTTTTGCACACTTGTTACTACTTAATTATTTCAATTTTAGAATTTTAAAAAAATATTTATTTATTTCAGAAAGGAAGGGGGAAGGAGAGAGAGATAGAAACATGAATGATAAGAGAGAATCATTGACAGGCTGCCTCCCGCACGTCCCCCACCGGGTATCGAGCCCGCAACCCAGGCATGTATCCTTGGCTGGAATCGAACCTGGGACCCCTCAGTCCACAGACCGACGCTCTATCCACTGAGCCAAGCCGGCTTGGGCTAGAATTTTTTGAAAGACACAGTCTATGCCTCAGAGATGTAGGCCTGTACAGATATTCATGGGAACCTCTGACAATGCTTTAAAATTATTTTTAAAAGTCTTTTCTATTGATTTTAGAGAGTGGAAGGGAGAGGAAGAGAGAAAAACCAATCCTACACACATCCCAATCAGGGATCGAGCCCACAACCCAGGCATGGACCTGATGACTGGAATCAAACTGGTGACCTTTTGGTGCATGGGAGGATGCTCAACCAACTGAGCCACACAGGCCAGTGATAATACTTTAGAATTATTAAGTAGGACAGGTTAATAGCTTTCATGCAATCAAGGCAGAAAGTTATGTTTATACTTGAGCTCCGACATGGTTGACTCCAAAAGTTTTGTTTTTTTACACTTTTTTCTCAAACTCCTTTTTTTTTTTATCTGGGACAGTGTCAGATGACTACAGTTAAATATAGTATTTTATTACCTCTTAATGTTAGGGGCAGAAATACAATTTTGAGGACCAGCTATAATTATCCTATATAATAAAACCCTAATATGCAAATTGACCAAATGGTGGAATGACCAGTCACTATGATGCACACTGACCACCAGGGGGTAGACGCTCAATGCAGGAACTGCCCCTTGGTGGTCAGTGCACTCCACTCAGACAGAAGCCAGGTTCACATCTGGCGAGTACAGCAGCGATGGCGGGAGCCTCTGCTGCCTCCGCTGCAAGTGAGCAGTAAGGAGCAATGGGTCCTGGACTGCAAGGGGATGTCTGACTCTGAGGGGTCCCAGACTGTGAGAGGGTGCAGGCCGGGCTCAGGGACCCCCCCTGAGTGCACAAATTTCGTGCACTAGGCCTCTAGTCCAGTGGTCGGCAAACTCATTAGTCAACAGAGCCAAATATCAACAGTACAACGATTGAAATTTCTTTTGAGAGCCAAATTTTTTAAACTGAAACTATATAGGTAGGTACATTGTTATTAACTTAATTAGGGTACTCCTAAGGCTTAGGAAGAGCCACACTCAAGGGGCCAAAGAGCCACATGTGGCTCATGAGCCACAGTTTGCCAACCATGGCTCTAGTCCTATATAATAAAAGGCTAATATGCAAATTGACCAAACAGCTGAACGACCAGTTGCTAGGATGTGTACTGACCACTAGGGGGCAGATCTCAACGCAAGAGCTGCCCCCTGGTGGTCAGTTCGCTCCCACATGGGGAGCTCCGCTCAGTCAGAAGCCCTGAGCTGGGCTCACAGCTGGTGAGTGCAATGGTGGTGGCGGGAACCTCTCCGGCCTCCACATTAGCACTAAGGAGGTCCGACTGACGGCTCCCGGACTGCAAGAGGGCACAGGCCGGGCTGAGGGACCCTCCCACCCCACTGAGTGCACAAATTTTGTGCACCGGGTCTCTAGTAAGAAATATTAATCATGCTCTGTTAACTGTGATTGTTTTGTTCTGATTAAAGGAAGTACATCAGCCGAAACCGGTTTGGCTCAATGGATAGAGCATCGGCCTGCGGACTGAGAGGTCCCAGGTTCGATTCCGGCCAAGGGCATGTACCTGGGTTGCGGGCACATCCCCGGTGGGGGATGTGCAGGAGGCGGCTGGTCGATGTTTCTCTCTCATCGATGTTTCTAACTCTCTATCTCTCTCCCTTCCTCTCTGTAAAAAATCAATAAAATATATTTAAAAAAATAAATAAAATATATATATATTTTTTAAAAAAAAAAGGAAGTACATTCCAACTTGGCTGTGAGTTGCACGTGACCTGGGAGCTCACCTGGAAATTCGGCCCATCCTCTACATCCAGGAGCTGCCTATTATCATGGAAAGATTAACAACCTTGTAGCAGAAACCAGAGATGTCAGGCCTTTCCAAATCCCTAGCCTTTTGCATACCCCCAGCCTTTTATATACCCCCAGCCTGCATTGCCTGTAAACTGCCCATTTTGCTTTCCCATTCTTATCTCTTTGCCTGCTTCCCTATGTAATTTTTGTCTTCCCATCCAATATAAGCAGCTGGCTTATGGTGGGGGGCAGAGCAGATTTTGTAGATGACCTCATGCTCTCCCATACTGCCAGCATTATTGGAATACACGCTCATATATGATTCAACCCTGTCTCTGCTTAATTGGCTCAAGTAGTGACAGGCGAGTCCAGACTCATTGATTGTGCAGTTTCACTAAGAGGGATGGATTTTTTGGTGATTGTGCAGCTGGCTTCATTGCAGGGGGGCCCACTAGGCTGCTTCAACCTCTGAGGCCTCTTTATTCATTTACTCATCCACATGGTCATTGCTGAGGTCCAGGGCTCTATTTGTAGGCCTTACGCACTTTGTTTTCGTGGCCTCCTTCCTCCATAAAAGTGTATTCAAAATTATATATTATGACTGTTGGAATAAGGACTATAATCCAGACTGGATCCATTATTACATATTAACTACTATTACATATTTTTCCTGACTTTTAAAGAAATTCCAATGTTCTTGCCCTGGCCGGTTTGCCTCAGTGGATGGAGCGTAGGTCTGCAGACTGAAAGGCCCAGGGTTGGATTGGGGTCGCAGGCTCGATACCCAGTGAGGGGCGTGCAGGAGGCAGCCAGTTAGTGATGCTCTCTCATCATTGATGTTTCTGTCTCTCCCTCTTCCTTCCTCTCTGAAATCAATAAAAATATTAAGAAAAAACCCCACACTTTCTTGGGCCCCTAAAACTATTGTGGCCCCTCAACACTGCATAAATTCGCCCTGCTGAGCGCTCACACTGTTCTAGGAGTTTGCAGTGGTTCTCAACCTTGGCTGCACATTAGAATCACCTGGGAATCTTTTTAAAATCCTGATTTCTGGGCCTCATCCTCCAGAAATTCTGTTTCTTTGTTATGTGATGGGGCCACAACATTCGTAACAAAGAAACAGAATTTCCGGAGGATGAGGCCCAGAAATCAGGATTTTAAAAAGATTCCCAGGTGCCCTGACTGGTTTGGCTCAGTGGATAGAGCGACGGCCTGTGGGCTGAAAGGTCCCAGTTTCGACTCCAGCCAAGGGCATGTGCCTTGGTTGCGGGCACATCCCCAGTAGGGGGTGTGCAGGAGGCAGCTGATTGATGTTTCTCATCGATGTTTCTAGCTCTCTATCCCTCTCCCTTTCTCTCTGTAAAAAACCAATAAAATATGTTTTTTTTTAAAAAGATTCCCAGGTGATTCTAATGTGCAGCCAAGGTTGAGAACCACTGAGTTAGAGCCTTGAACAAAACACAGGACTTGTCTTCACGGAGAAAAAGACAATAAAATAAGTACATAAATTTAGTTTGCAAGTCGGTCCTAAGTGTTAAGGAGAAAAAGGCAGATAAGGAGAATAGTACTAGATTTATGGGATGATCATTTCACATATTATATAAATGCCTAATAACTATGTACACCTGAAGCATATATAATATTGTTTTTTCCATTGTAATTAAAAAGTTTTTTGTGTGTGTGTGTTTTTTTTTGTTTTTTTTTTTATATAGGCCATTCATTTATTTAATCCTCACCAGAGGATATGTTTTTCTTGATTTTAGAGAGAGAGGAAGAAAGAGAAACATTGATTGGTTGCCTCCTCTACTCATCAAACTGGGATCAAACTGGGAACCTAGGTATGTATCCTGACTGGGATTGATCCTGCAGCCTTCTGGAATATTGAACAATGCTCCAATCAACTGAGCCAGTTGGCCAGTTGGCCAATATTCTTATCTTTTTGTTGCTACTGTAAGTAAGGTTTTCCTTCCATTATATTTTCTAATGGGTAATTATTTTTGTATAAAAGCTGTTTATTTTTGCATGTTGATTTTATATCCTGCTACCTTGATGGATACTTTTGAGTTAGCTTTATCATTGACTAGAGGCCTGATGCATGAAATTCGTGCAAGGGGCTTGGCCCTTGGGCCTTGGCTGCTGCCTCGGCTCTCACAGCCTCTGCTTCATCCAGAAGGTCATCAGGACAGTCATTCTACTGTTCGGCTGTCCAGTCTAATTAGCATATTATGCTTTTATTATTATACATTACCTGGGACTTTCCAGGTACTATCAGATCACCTGAAAATAGAACAGTTCTATTTTTTCTTTTACTTTTACAATTCCAATATGACTGTTTTCTATTGTCCAATAGCATTGGTTAATACTTCTAGAACAATGTAATAGTGGACAAGATAGTGGACATTCTTGCCCAAGTTGTTGACCTTAGTGAGACCTTATTTTTAGTGTTTTCCACAAAGTGAAAGGCTAGCTTTTGGAATATTGTACACATATACACTCAGGTTGAGAATACTATTGAGAGATTTCTTAAGATATTTATCTTCCATGTGAGTGCACTAAATAGACTTCCTAATATTGAACTATTCTTGCATCTCTGATAGCTCCATGTAGGCATGGGCATTATTTCTTCATGTGGTATTTGAGTCTAATTACTAATAGTATATTAGGATATTTGCATGTATATTTTTCTTTTTGTTGTTTTTTAAAAATCAAGTTTTAGGGTAAAAAAGTTATACTTACAACATAAAAAGAATTTAGTTCTCATTTTCTATGTTCTAAACCACCCTATGTAACTTTGGGAGACCATCTGGTCTCAAAGGTTTGGTAAAATTCTCATGAAAATTTCTGGGCCTGGTTTTGTTTTGGATTTTTTTGTTGGATAGTTTTTGATAACTTTTTTTATTCATGTTGTTTTGTTTAAGCTTTATATTTCTATTTCCACAGAGGTTGATTCTAATAATCATATATCTTCCTAAGAAATTTTATCACCTAGGTTTGCACAGAACTTCTTATTTTATATTTTTTTCCTCTGCATTATTAGTCATTCTTTCTTGTCATTTTCTCGTTTGTTTTCTTCTTTTATTTACCTTAAATAAATTAGCTAGTGGTTAATTTTTCAAAGAACCAGATTTTTAAAATTTGCTATTTTTCTATTTACCTCACTTCCTGCTTTTTATCTTTGTATCTTTCCTTATACTCTTCTTTGGTTTATTTTGCTATTATTTTTTTAGTTGTCTGGTCTAGTAATTTAATTCACTTATGTTCTTTCATTTTTATCGATATAGATGTAAGACTATGAATTTCCCTCTCTATTGCTTAACATAGATTTTTATATACTTTCATTATTATTTTTCATGAATTCTTTCATTTCTGATTGTAGTTCTCTTTTCATTCTAGAATTATGTAATAGGTTTTTACATTTTCAGGTAGATAAGTCTTTTGGGTTTTCAATTTCACTTAGGATTGGGATTATAGTGCTAATATTCCTTCTTTATAGAAACAACTGTGTTTGTTTTTTTTGTTTTTTTTTTTTGCGTATGCCCTAAATATCTTTTTTAAAAAATATATATTTTATTGATTTTTTAGAGAGGAAGAGAGAGGGATAGTGTTAGAAACATCGATGCGAAACATCGATCCGCTGCCTCCCGCATACCCCCCACCGGGGATGTGCCCGCAACCAAGGTACAGTCCCTTGACCGGAATTGATCCTGGGACCCTTCAGTCTGCAGGCCAATACTCTATCCACTCAGCCAAACCGGTCAGGGCCCTAAATATCTTTTTTTCTGATATTTCCATTTGATATATATATATATTAGAGGCCCAGTGCACAAAAATTTGTGCACTCAGGGGTAGGGGGTCCCTCAGCCCAGCCTGTGCCCTTTTGCATTCTGGAACCCCTCAGGGGTGACCACTTGCTGGCTTAGGTCTGCTCCCCAGGCGATTGGGCCTAAGATAGCAATCATACATCCGTCTACATACATCCGTCTGGCAGCCCGGCAGCCCTCAGGATATGTCCACTTG
This sequence comes from Myotis nattereri, assembly GCF_964212035.1. Classification (NCBI taxonomy): domain Eukaryota; kingdom Metazoa; phylum Chordata; class Mammalia; order Chiroptera; family Vespertilionidae; genus Myotis; species Myotis nattereri. The sequence continues at coordinate 77,242,020 of NC_138080.1, forward strand.
CCAGCGGGGAGCAGACCTAAGCTGCAGTCCCACGTCCTTAGTGCTGCTGAGGAGGCAGAAGAGGCTCCCACCACCACCGCTGTACTGGCAGCCATCAGCCTGGCTTGTGGCTGAGCAGAGCTCCCCCCTGTGAGAGCGCCCTGCCATCAGAGGGCAGCTCCTGCATTGAGCGTCTGCCCCCTGGTGGTCAGTGTGTGTCATAGTGACCAGTCATTCCCAATCTTTCTGCTGTTAGGGTCAGTTTGCATATTACCCTTTTACTATATAGTACAGTGTCCTGGTGCACGGGTGGGGGTTGTTGTTTTTTTTTTAACAATAGAAAGTGTTGAGAGGCGGTGGCAAGGTTTGGACTGGGCAGGTTCTCCCGAGAAAGCCTTGAACAAAGACGGGCGGGAGACCGGGACAAACCAGGCGCACTGGGGACAGGAGGTGTCTGAGGAGAGGAATCAGCGCTAAAGAGAAATCCCTGACGTCACACTTCCTACAGTGTCGCTCTCAGAGTTACGTGTTCCCGCGGCCTATAAGCGAGCGACAGGAGGTCAGCGGAAACAAGTGTCTCCATTTTGCTTCCTGGCACCGAATCTGCGATCGATGCGCGTCGTTCTCACTCCCATTCCTTTCTCGCGGGCCAGGCTGGGTGCCGATTTTCTTCACCTCCGCGCGGGCAGCAGAGAGACACCGCGAAGGCCAGCCGAGGAGGTTGGCTGCCCTCATTCAAGATGGCGGCGCAAGCCTCCGCCGGGAAAGGGCCGTGCGCATGCTCAGTCCGCCGTCTCCAGCCGGGCGCTGGGGGGCGGGTCTGCGCTGAGCCGGGCACGCGCGCCCGCGGCCGGGCCTGAAGTCATCGGCCCCGTCGCTGCCGCCTCCAGCGCCACCGTCGCCTCTCCCAGATTGTGGAAGGGAAGATGGAGCCCGTGACCGTCGCTACGGACAGCGGCGAGCGGCCCGGGGCCCCGGTTGGCTCTGGCATGTCGGCTTCCCAGCGTCGGGCCGAGCTGCGGCGGAGAAAGCTGCTCATGAACTCGGAACAGCGCATCAACCGGATCATGGGCTTTCACAGGCCCGGGAGCGGCGCGGGTGAGAAGCTCCGTCTCCCCCTCGGGGTCCCGCCCGCCCTTTCCAAATTCTATGTGATCACTGTGGGACGCCAGGATCAGCCTGGAGGACCCGTCCCTCCCTGCCCTCCCCGCTGACCGTCTGACCACGCCCTGCTCTGCCCCTGATCTTCGGGTGATGTCCCAAGTTCTCACTTCTTGACCCCCTTCCAGTTGCTCTTCTCAGTTTTCCGGGGGTTGTCCCGCCTCTGCCGCGGGCCGCGAAGCTTCGCTCCCGAGTCCGGCTGCCTGGGTGCTCCCTGCCCCGTGTACCGAGGCCACCCCTCCGCCTCCCCACCCCTGGCCTCTTGCGGGCGCACGTTGCATCCCAGGCTCCTGCTCTGCCATTGTGCCCGGTGCGCGCCCTTCCGGCGCCTTCCCTGGCATCTGCCTTCTTTTGCCTTTTGCTGTAACTGTCGGCCCACGTGAGCTGTCTTTACGGAGCTGCCCGCTAGTCCTCCCTGCGTGGGTCAGGCACTCGTACAGTTGGTGTTCCGTGCCCTCAGCATTGTCACCCACAGGCCTCCTCGTAAAAAATTGGGGCGACCGTTCTTTATAGACCCAGCAAGTGGGAGTGCCCGCCGCCAGAGGTCTTCTCCCCCAGAGTGCGAGCTCCATGAGATGCCAGGCACCGCCTTTCGCCCGAGGGAGAGTGGGTGCCTCATTTCTCCCCCAGGGACACGGGCAGGGAGTTTCTTTAAAACATTTTTATGTGACTGTTTATTTTATGTGAATATTTATGGAACACCTAGTATGTGCTAGTGTTCTCTAACTTTCCATGGAGTGTTGCCTTTAGCAACCGGCTTTGGTTGCCAGCCCTTTGGATCTTCGTGACTTGGGTTCGGTAGGGCTTTGGGTGTAGGTGTAGTTCTGAGCTTCAGGTCTGCCGCTGACAACTACCCAGAGGAGGTAAGAGAACGATTTCAACTTCTCCCGCAGCAGTAGTTACACAACTATCCCTTCCTTTAATGATTAATAGCATGTTTATTCTTTCCCAAAGCACTTACTGTCTTCCTTGAGGCGTATGTTCCGTATTTTGTTCTTTTGCTTTGAAAATGTTACCTGCCATTAAGGTTTCGTGTTGTTTTAAACCAGAACAGCATCTTCAAATGGCTAAAGTCCCTACGAATGGCTCCCTGACTGCAGGAGAAGGATTACGTAAGCAGTAGCTGTAGGACATGCCACACCCTATGCTGACAGGGCTCTGGATTCAGAAATATAATATTAAAATACAGATTTTTAAAAGCTTTAATAATTTTCTATTTTTAACCAAAGAAGCTAGAGCAGGCAGTGCAACTATACTTTAGGGATGTTTTATCCATGAAAACTTGGTCTTTATAGCGTGTTCTCTCCCTGCCTATCTTTTCCAATTTTTTTACTAGCCTTTTACCCCCAAAGTTTGGATTATATTTTCTACAGGAATACTCTTTTTGAGTGATACATTTTGAGGATGTAGAGGGAAACTAGTTTATGTTTTATGCAAAATCAGTATTAATTTAGATTCAGAGTTCTAGCTCAGTGCATTTTTTAATATTACTACGAACGGTGTTTGCCTATATGTAATACATAAGGTTTCTAAATTTCTTTTCTCAGAAGAAGAAAGTCAAACAAAATCAAAGCAACAGGACAGTGATAAACTGAACTCCCTCACCATTCCTTCAGTTTCAAAGCGAGTAGTGCTGGGTGATTCCGTCAGTACAGGAACAGCTGACCAGCAGAGTGGTGTGGCAGAGGTAAAGGGGACTGAGCTGGGAGACAAACTGGACTCTTTCATTAAACCACCTGAGGGCAGTAATGATGTAAGCCTTGAGCTCCGGCAGCGGAACAGAGGGGACCTGACAGCGGACACTGCCCAGAGGGGCTCTCGCCATGGCCTAGAACAGTACCTCTCCAGATTTGAAGAAGCAATGAAACTAAGGAAACAACTAATTAGTGAAAAACCCAGTCAAGAGGATGGAAATACAACAGAAGAATTTGACTCTTTCCGAATATTTAGATTGGTGGGATGTGCTCTTCTTGCCTTTGGAGTCAGAGCTTTTGTTTGCAAATATTTGGTAAGAAATATAATGGAAAATTAGTTATAGTAATGAGTGTTTTTAATCCACAGATTTCATTGCCAATATTAACTTAATATTTGCCTGATTCACAGGGCTATTTGGAGAGCCATTATAAACTGCTATTCACCTTAGTTATAGAATGAGGTATTCTGGTTAAATACAGAGCCTAATAATAATTATTAAATGCCCCCTATATGTAGGTACCATTCTAAGTGATTTACATATATTGATTCATTTAACCTCATCCTTATAAATCTTTGTTTTATAGATGAGGGAATGGAGACTCATAGTGGTTAAATCATTTGCCCAGTATCACCAGCTCTTAAGTCACAGCTGGGATTAACCCCAGGCAGTTTCATTCTAAATAGGGTAAAGTACCCTTGACCGGGAATTGAACCCAAGACCCTTTGGTGCATAGGCTGATGCTCTATCTACTGAGCAATACCAGCCAGGGTGAATACTTTTAAGTTTTTTATTTTTTAAAATATTTTTATTGATTTCTCAGAGGAAGGGAGAGGAAGAGAGAGATAGAAACATCAATGATGAGAGAGAATCATCAATTGACTGCCTCCTACACGCCCCACAGAGGATCAAGCCTATAAACCCGGCATGTGCCCTGACTGGAAATCAAACCCTGAACTCCTGGTTCATAGGTCAAGACTCAACCACTGAGCGACATTGGCCAGGTGCCTTCAGTTTTTTAAAAGGTAAGTTTTTATGAGGGAAGACATTTTTGGGGATATTAAAGAGAGTGACTTGAGCCTGGCTGGTGTGACTCAGTGGTTGAGCGTCGAGCCAAGAACCAAGAGGCCACTGGTTCGATTCCAGATCAGGGCACATGCCCAGGTTCCGGGCTCAATCTCCTGGGTGAGGGTGGGGGGGCGTGCAGGAGGCAGCTGATCAATGATCAGTGATGTTTCTATTTCTCTATCCATCTTCCTTTCTCTCTAAAAAAATCAATAAAATATATTAAAAAATAAAACTAGAGAGTGACTTGACTTGAGAAACATGTTTATAATAAATCAATTCCTTTTATTTTCTTCACTGTTCTGCAGAAACAAGACTGCTTTCAACTACTAAAATTAAATATTTTATTAGTTTTGTTACTTAAAATTTATAGCTGCTATTAGTTTGATTTGTGATTTGAATGATTATGTTGGAAATATATAATTGTATCTTCTATCTTCACAGTCCATATTTGCTCCATTTCTTACTTTACAACTTGCATACATGGGACTATACAAATATTTTCCCAAGGTAAATTACATTTTTTTTCTAAATTATGTTGTTGTGTTTAGATTGATTAATGATTAGATAATCTGAAAAACTTTAAAAAAATTTGTTATACTTATGGTCTGAATCAGTGCTACTCAAAGTGTGATTGGCTTCCAATCAAACTCTTTGTTCTGTTTGTAATGAGTGAAGTTCAGAAAGTGAGTAATTAGACACTCTGTAGCAATTGGACATTGCCATAACATTTTTATCATATTTTACAAAAATGTTGGTCTACCATGGATTGGGAGAAAAAAAACCTCAAGACAGACTTTGAATAGTGCACATATACAAGTGTTTAATTTCATTACTTAGTAAAGATTTAGTAATACATTTGTTTATGATAAAGGACATTAATTTTAAAATGGGTTCAGTTATGGTACTGTGTGCCTAGTGGACAATTAATAACAGTGCACTTGGACTTTAATGCCAAAGGCCTGATATTTGCAAGAAATATTTGGCCAAAATTGCAGAACAGAATTATGGGGGATATCATTGTTTACCTGGTTTGCTTGACTACAAATGTATATACACAGTTTTATGGGACTTGACTTGGCTGGCATAGAAGATAATCCTACTTGTGTGATTGAGTTTTCTGTGAGTTTTTTGCTGAGAAATGGCTACTTAGCTATTTGATTAATGGCTTGTAATGCACTGATAGACCTCATATTTTTTTATGGATTTGAAGCATTTATATATTTAATAGGCCAAATAGGTCAAATACACAAAGTAAAGGAGTAAGAGATATGTTATTTTTAATTAAAATTATTTTTGATGATACCGATTATGTTTTCCTAGTATTGACCTTTTCCCCCAAAGGTGTAATATATATTTTTTTAAATTTTTATAAGAGTTTGTGTCAAATTGACAACATATGCCAGGGAGTGAGATCTCAAATATTCTAAAAGTGTAATTTTATTAAAAGGATTTGTTTAGAAACTTAACCTTGAAACATTGATTGTAGTTTTGCAATAGCAGAAGTCTGGAAACAATCTCAATGTTTACTAATAAGTGACTAGTTAAAAAAGTTACGGCCTGCTCATTCAGTTCTTCATGTACTGATAATGATAAGCTTGCCAAGAAATATTAAGAGAAAAAAATCAAGCCTGGCTGGTGTTGCTCAGTGGTTGAGCATTGGACCATGCACCAAGAGGTTGCTGGTTTAATTCCCGCTCAGGGCACATGCCCAGGTTGCGAGCTTTATCCCCAGCAGGTTGTGTGCAGGAGGCAGCCAATACAGAATAGGATCTACAGTAGACTTTTTTATAGAAGGGAAGAAAACATAGATATATGATACTTGGTTTTGCTTATATATGTGTAGAGAAGCTCTGGAAGAGCCCTGGCCAGTAGCTCAGTTAGAACATCGTCACAATACGCCAAGGTTGCAGGTTCGATCCCTAGTCAGGGCACATACAAGAGTCAACCAATGGCCCTAGCTGGTTTTGCTCAGTGGATAGAGCGTCGGCCTGTGGACTGAAAGGTCCCTGGTTCGATTCTGGTCACGGGCACATGCCTGGATTGTGGGCTCAACCCCCAGTGTGGGGCGTGAAGGAGGCAGCCGATCAGTGATTCTTTCTCATCCTTGATGCTTCTCTCTCTCTCTCTCCCTCTCCCTTCCTCTCTGAAATCAATAAAAATATATTTTTTTAAAAAAGAACCAAAAAAAAAAAGAACCAACCAACAAGTGCATTAATGAGTGGAACAACACATTGATGTTTCTCTCTCTCTCCCCCTCTTCCATCCTTTCTATCTAAAATTAATAAATAAAAAAACAACCCTGGTTGCTGTAGCTCAGTTGGTTTGAGTGTCATTCTGTACTTCAGAAGGTGGCAGATTTGATTCCCGGTCAGGGCACTTATCTAGATTGTGGATTTGATCCTCTGTTGGGGCGCATGCTAGAGGCAACCAGTCAATGTTTCTCTGTCTCTTTTCTCTTTCTCCCCCACCCCCCCAAAAAAATTAAGATTTTCTACATCATTAAATAAATAAATAAACATTTTGTTATATCAGTGTTTTTTTTTTCATTTTTATATATATTTTATTGATTTTTTTACAGAGAAGAGGGGAGAGGGATAGAGAGTTAGAAACATCAATGAGAGAGAAACATCGATCAGCTGCCTCCTGCACGCCCCCTACTGGGGATGTGCCCGCAACCAAGGTACATGCACTTGACCGGAATCGAACCTGGGACCCTTTAGTCCGCAGGCCAATGCTCTATCCACTGAGCGAAACCGGTTCGGCATGTTATATCAGTTTTTAAACACACAGAAAGGTTGAAAGAATTGTGCAGGTAACGCCCATTTATACTTACAACCTAGATTCTATAATTAACATTTCATTATATTTATCTTGTATCTCCAATTTTTTATCCATTTTAATTAATTTTTATTATTGACATTATTACAGATGTTCCTCATTCCTCCCCCGCTTTGCTCACCGCCATCCAGCCCTCACCTCCCCTTCCCTCTGGCCATCACCACACCGTTGTCTGCGTCCATGGGTTATGCACATGTGTTTGGCTAATCTCTTCACCTTCTTTCATCTTGTCAACCCCACTCACCTCCCCTCTCACATCTGTCAGTCTGTACCATGTATCCATGACTCTGGTTCTATTTTGTTTGTCAGTTTATTTTGTTCATTAGATTTCACATATAAGTGAGATCATATGGCATTTGTCTTTCTCTGACGGGCTTATTTCACTTATTATAATCTCCAGATCCATCCATGCTATCACAACATCAACATACTTTACCCCTGCACATTTCAGCTTACATATCATTTCAATTCAGTGTTTGTTTATTGTTCTTGTCTTTTTTTCAACCCTCATCATCAGAGGACATGCTTAGAGAGGGAGGAAGGGAGAGAGAGAGAGAGAGAGACAGGGGAGAGGGAGAGAGAGAGAGAGAGAGAGAGAGAGAGAGAGAGAGAGAGAGAGACATTGATTGGTTGCCTTCCATATGTGCCCCAACCGGGGATTGAACCAGCAACCTTTCAGTGCACAGGGCTCTTTTTTTTTTAATTTATGGTAAAATTTTCATACAGTGAATTGCTCAAGTCTTTGTATACCATTTATGAGTTTTGACAGCCTATGAAACCCAAATTCTTTCAAGGTTTAGAACATCACTATCAGGAAATTTCATCATGCCCCTTTCCAGGCAGCTGTAGTCATAGACCCTAGACTCAGATTTTCTTTTTCCCACCATCGATTACTTTTTTCTGTTTTAGTACTTCATATAAATGGAATTATTCCTATACATGAATTTTTGTACAAGGCTTCTTCTGTATAGTATTTTTGATAATAATCCATGTTTTTAACTATATTAATAATTTATTCCTCTCCTTTTTTGGCTGAATAATATTCCATTGTATGAATATATTAATTTATTTAATCTGTTGATAGACTTCTTTGGTTGTTTCTAATTTTTGGTTACTATGACTAAAGCAGCTAAGGATTTCCTTGTATTGATCTTTTTGTGGACATAGACTTCTTTTGGGTAACTATAGGTTTTTATATTATTAAAATTTTTGACTCGTGACTGGATTTGGTGACACCAAATCAGTAAATTAAATGAAAATTCAGCCTTGAATCTCTTAAAAAATGAAGCTAGAAAATTATATTAGGAAGTAAAAATTCAGTAATATCTTATTGCATGTATAATCAAGTGTGAGTTGCTTTGCATGGTAATTAGGGCTCTACAAATTATTCCTATGATTCTGGTACAAAATTACTCACTGTCCTCCAGTACACCTGTCACTCGGACTTTTGGTGTCATGAGACTTACCTTTCTTTTTTTTAATGTATATTTATTTATTTTTAATAATTCTTTGTTGTTGAAAGTATTACATATGTTCCCCCTTTTCCCCATGAGACTTACCTTTCAATAAGATTTCTCCTCACTTCTATATAAATCTTGCTTATTCTTGAAGGCCTGTTTTTAATTCCATTTTCTCCTGAAATCTTTCCCTGTGCTTTATTTATATGTAAAACCCTGGAATAATTTCTATCTTCTTTGAGCCACTATGCTACACATTATCCATGGCATTCATTTAGCACTTATTTATGTCCTATCTTTATTTATTTTTTAAATATATTTTTATTGATTTCAGAAAGGAAGGAAGAGGGAGAGAGATAGAAAGACCCATGATGAGAGAGAAGCATGGATTGTCTGCCTCCTGCAAGTCCCCCACTGGGGATCGAGCCCACAACCTGAGCATGTGCCCTTGACCGGAATCGAACCTGGGACCTTCCAGTTTGCAAGCCGACGTTCTATCCACTGAGCCAAACCTGCTAGGGCTATTTATTCTTTGTTAATCTTCACCTGAGGATTTTTTCCATTGCTTTTCAGAGAGAGTGGAAGGTAGGGAGGGAGGTGGGGAAGAGAGAGAGAGAAAGAGAAACACCAAAGTTAGAGACACACATAGACTGGTGTCTCCCTCACCCGCAGCCCAGGTGCCTTTGACCAGGAAAGGAACCCGAGACTTTTGGGTGCGCAGGCCAACACTCTAACCACTGAGCAAAACCAAGTAGGCCTGTCCTGTCTTTTTTTAACTGTTGATAGCAAGAACGGTATCTTTCTCCCTACTGCTTAGCATTTTACTGCTTTACATATTATGTGCTCAGTAAATGCTTGTAATGCTTGTTGATATATTAATGATTGATATTTTGAAACTTCATTACCAGTTTTGAAATCAGTTAGGCAAAAATAGCACTGATAATATTTTTGTAGAGTTTAAGTTGTCTTCTGAAAGCTGTAGGATTTATTTGTCTTTCTGTGTACAGGGTGAAAAGAAGATAAAGACAACAGTACTAACAGCAGCACTTCTATTATCTGGAATTCCTGCTGAAGTGATAAATCGATCAATGGATACGTACAGCAAAATGGGCGAAGTTTTCACAGATCTCTGTGTCTACTTTTTCACCTTTATCTTTTGTCATGAACTGCTTGAGTATTGGGCCTCTGAAGTACCATGAAGCCTGCAGAACTCAGGAGAAGCTTACAGAAAACCACTTTCTCTCATATTGCAGTGTTTTTAAAGGAGGCAAATCGGGTTACATCTTTATGTAATACTTTTACTTTGTAGGGGTTGTAAAACTACTTGATTTGGAATGAAATGGCAGATCCTCTGACTTAAAAGCATTGAGTTTGTATTAATACTGATGTGAAGGATAGAGTACCAATGTCATTAACTGATTTTTCTTGTTTAATTAGAATCCCTTGTCTACACCTTTCCCTAACTTTTAAGATTTGTATTTCGGCAGAGAAACAAGGTCTCAGCCAGCCCTTTGTAATTGGGGACTGTGTCATGTATTTGGTTCTTATTTCCTGAGAAATGATGCCATCTTAAAAATAAAATGAAAGAAACTGAATTTTCTAATGTTAAGTGTGCACATTTTAATTTATAAGAGCCGAATAAGGTAGCCAATTGTATCTTGTTGAGTCAGTATCTCTTTTTTAAAATAATTTTATCTTTGTTGTTGAAGGTGTTGAGAATCAGTATCTTAATCCTTACTCCAGTGCAAGCATTGTAATGGGAGAAAGGATTAAGATCCATACATATGAAATTAAAAGGTATTTATGAAATCTTTTTTATTTATGAAAATTTTTTATTGTCCTGGCCGGTGAGGAGATGGCTGAAGGATCTTTTACTGTCACACTCACATCAATGTTTTTCTCTCTCTCTAAAAATCTTAGAATTGGAAATTTTCACTTTTGAGTTTTCAATTTTCAGGAGTATTTTTAAGCAAACTAGACTAGAATGGTTAGATATAAAAGTGGGATTTGAAGAATTGACTGAGGTATGAAACTCAATAGCATAAATGTTCTATAAACTAACTTGGTAACACTCATATTTGTAAGGTTTGTCTTAAATGAGTATAAAACGTGTGTTATATTGCTCGTTACTACTTTTCCTTACAGATTTTTGTATGGTCTATTTAGTTAATCCTTGTGATATTAAAAACATATGTCCTTTTTCATTATTACTCACAGTCTTGATTTGTGTCACTTTATTTTTAATCAGAATAATGTAGAATAAGTATAATTTAAGTCTAGTCTTCTGACTTAGGATAAGATTACAAGCACACATTTTTTTCCTGATTCCACAATGAATCTAGTATCCAGAGGTTTTTTTTAAAAAAGATTTTTTTATTGATTTCAGAGAGGAAGGGAGAGGGAGAGAGAGATAGAAACATCAATGATGAGAGAGAACCATTGATTGGCTGCCTCCTGCATGCCCCCTACTGGGGACCAAGCCCCAAACCCTTGCATATGCACTTGTCCAGAGGCCAAAGCTCTATCCACTGAGCTAAACCAGCCAGGGCTAGTATCCAGAGGTTTGGAAAGCATCCCCTGATTTGTCACATCCCCCTCAATCTCTGAGAAGACACTAGGGGCCTTCAATTGCATATGTTTACTTCTGTTTCTTTTTTAAAAGGCCCCATTTAAAGCATCTGCCTCCTTAGCGCAGTAGGCAGCGCGTCCATAATCTGAAAGTCCTGAGTTAAAAAGGCCGCATTTAGCAACTTGACACATGATAAATTTTAGTAATTAGAGATCATTATCAAATTTCTTTAAAAGGAAGAGCTGTAAGACACCTGTGTCTGTTGTTGCCACTTTAAGCGTGTTGAGTAGTATCGAAAGAAAATAAAAATGTATTAGTATCTGGAATAATTTTAAAAAAATTTCTTTGGAAATTTCGGGGACTTGATATGTATATGGCTTAAAACTGGATTGATTAAGATGGTTGACATCTTCGATCAGTAGCTTCGATCAGACTAGTTGTGTAAATGGAGGTGCGCATCAGTCGGTACTAAAAAGAGCAAGAGGCTTATGAGAGATTCAGAATTAGGTTAATTAGAATCAACATCAGCTTTGGACGCCAGGGCAGTTTGCTAAAAGGGTTGTATTGGAGACGTAGTGGACTATAGTTGCAAGCCTACCTTGGAGATATTGCGTGTTTGGTTCCAGACTACCACAATAAAGTGAATATTTATCAAGTGCATCAGAAGAATTTTTGGTTTCCCAGTGCACAGAGAATTTATGATTACACTGTAGTCTATTACGTGTGTAGTAGCATTATGTCTAAAAAACACTGTCCATACCTTAATTTAAAAATACTTTAGCCCTGACTAGTTTTTCTCAGTGTTTAGAGCATCTGCCCACTGACTGAACGGTCGCAGGTGCAATTCTGGTTGCAGGTTCCCCAGCCCCGGTCGGGTGCGTGTGGGAGGCAACCAATCAATGTTTCTTTCACATCGATGTTTCTCTCTCAGTCTCTATCCCTCCCACTCTCTAAAAATCAATGGAAAAAAGATCCTTGGTGAGGATTAACAACAACAAAAACTTTATAGGAGTGCACTTTCCCCCAAAGACTGAAGACTGTGTTTCCCCAGCTGGAGCTGAAACACTGAAGATATTTGCCAGAGCAGACTGGCGCAGACTGGCGCAGACTGGCGCAGACTGGCGCAGAGCCAGGCAGCGTGGAATGGACCAAGGAGGAGTGGAGCGGCCTAGCGGAAGAGGGCCCTGGCCCCAGGGCAGCCTCACATCGGCGCAGCACAGCAGCACGGTAGCAGTATTGAGGTGTTCCCAGCAGTGCCCTCACAGCCGTGCTGTATTACCTTTGAGCTGTTGGCACTAAATATAGCTTCCTTCTTCACCCCAAATTGGGGATTCCTGTTGGTGTTGAATTGGCGCCAATAACCATTGGTTGATACTATTGACATATAAAAACAAACATTTGTTTTAGATAGATGATAGATAGATATTTATTAAGGAATTGGCTCCTGAAATTTTGGAACTGAGACATTTCAAGATCCGCAGTTAGGTATAAGTTCTAATCTGAAAGCCAGCAGGTGGGAGATCCAAAATGAGTTGATGTTTCAGTTGGACTCTAAAGGCAGGAGAAGACCAAAAAAGGAAATAAAATATGCAAACCATCATCTGGGCCTATTGGAAAATGGCACCAATAGAATATGAAGTGCTGCCACACTTCAATTTGTAAAAAAACAATGTGAAGTGCAGTAAAGCAAAGCTCAGTAAAAATAGGTCTACTGCCCTAACCGGTTTGGCTCAGTGGATAGAGCGTCGGCCTGCGGACTGAAAGGTCCCAGGTTCGATTCTGGTCCAGGGCATGTACCTGGGTTGCGGGCACATCCCCAGTGGGAGATGTGCAGGAGGCAGCTGATCGATGTTTCTCTCTCATCGATGTTTCTAACTATCTCTCTCCCTTCCTCTCTGTAAAAAATCAATAAAAAATATATATATTTTAAATATTTTTATTGATTTCAGAGAGGAAGGGAGAGGGAAAGAGAGATAGAAACATCAATAATGAGAGAGAATCATTGACTGGCTGCCTCCTGCATGCCCCCCCCCCCCCCCGGGGATCAAGCCGGCAACCCAGGCATGTGCCCTTGACGGGAATTGAACCTGGGACCCTTCAGTCCGCAGGCTGATGCTCTATCCACTGAGTCAAACCAGCCAGGGCAATAAAATATATTTTTTTAAGAAAAAAGGTCTACCTATACTTCTTTCACTTGTGCTAACAGATAAAAGCTGCTGCTTCTGGGACATGGAAGGGCTGTGAACTTAGCATAAATATATTGCGGGCATAAAAAGCCAGTCAGTATTTTCACTTCAAAGTGTTGTCTTAAGGAGGAGTTAGAACTTTAGTCAGGGTATCAGATGCCTGGGTTCTGGTTCCAGCTTAGATTCCAAAACGATTAGTGATCTAGGATTAAATTTGTTCCCAAAATCTCAGTTGTTTTCCCCACAAGTCTCAGTTTTTTTCACATAAAATCAAGATATGTAATTTAAAAAATCTGTTTAAGTTGTAACTTCTGCATGGCTGCATCCAGTTTCATTGCTTTAAATACCATGTATTATCCTATATAATAAAGAAGTAATATGCAAATTGATCATCACACCCTTGTACAAGACGGTCGCCCGCATGTCATCACAAGATGGCTGACAGGGAGGGCAGTTGTGGGTGATCAGGCCAGCAGGGTAGGGCAGTTAGGGGGCAACCGAGCCTGCAGGAGAGGGGGGGCAGTTGGGGGGACCAGGCCTACAGGGAGGGCAGTTGGGGGCAATCAGGCAGGCAGGCGAGTGGCTGGGAGCCAGCAGTCCCGGATTGTGAGAGGGATGTCTGACTGCTGGTTTAGGCCCGATCCCACCGGCAGTCGGACATCCCCAAGGGGTCCCAGATTGGAGAGTGTGCAGGCTGGGCTGAGGGACACCCCCCCCCCAGTGCACAAATTTCATGCACCGGGCCTCTAGTACATTCTATAAAATTCTTATGACCCTTACCTCTCCAATGTCTATTTCTCCCTTGAATTCCAGGTTCATATACCCTTTTATGAAGACATATCTCCTCTGGATATCCAGTAAGCACCTCAAACATTACATCACTGAAACAAACCACTGATTTTCTCTTTTCCCATCAAATTTGCTGCTCTCGCCCTAACCAGTTTGGCTCAGTGGATAAAGCATAAAGCATCGGCCTGCAGACTGAAGGGTCCTGGTTCGATTCCAGTCAAGGGCATGTACCTTGGTTGTAGGCACATCCCCAGTAGGGGGTGTGCAGGAGGCAGCTGATTAATGTTTTTCTCTCATCGATGTTTCTAACTCTCTCTATCCCTTTCCCTTCCTCTGTAAAAATCAATAAAATATATATTTTTAAAAATTTGCTGCTCTCCCACATTTCTCTCCACAAATTAACCACAATCCACAGTTCTGTTAAAAACCAGGGCATACCGTTATTTCTCCCTTTACCTCACAGTTTACATCTAATATAACACTTAGTGTCTGGAGAGATGCCCCTGGGATATGTCTAGAACTTGACCATTCCTCAGTACCTCCACTATTTATCACAAGTGTTTTCCTATTTCTTTCAGACTGAAACCCACACACCTTACCTTCAGCCCAGAAATAATTTACAGTGTCTCTGACACCTGACTCATCCTTGTGTTCATTCTGTCACATATTAACACAGGCCTTCCTTACCCTTGGCATCAACTACACTGCAGCTACAGGTAGGTAGTAAAGCCACAGAGGAAGAGCAAAACTCATCTAGGAGCCTTACTCGGTTGCATTTTTCTAAAAGTCAAATGTATGGAGGTAAACTTTACACACAGTAAAATGCATCAATTTTTGACAAATGTGTACATTCACTCAATGACCGCCACAATCAAAACACACCTTTTCTATCATGTAAGAAAATAAAAACAGTAGAGAGGTATGTAAATACGAGAGCCTCTCCCCAACTCCACTACAGCTTTCTGCTAGAACAACTCAACGTATCCGTGTGCCTCCCACTGGGCAAGTTTTCTCTCAACCTTGACTGCAATTCAGAATCATCTGGGAAACTTGAAAATTCCCAATGCACAGGAAGCACTCTAGACCAATGAAATCGGAACACACACATATGTATTATTATTTAAGCTTTCAAGCACAGGCAATGTTGAGAACCATTATAATCTTGTGAATGGTGTGTGTGTGTGTGTGTGTGTGTGTGTGTTTGGCTCTTCTTCCTCTTCTCCATCAAGTTAACTTTTTGCTCTTCAATCTCCCTTCAAAGATCATTTCCTCAGGGAACTCTTTTTTCTGAACCCCTCTCTTATGGTGGGATCTCTTTCTTGTTGTATTACATCTCCTTGTGTTTCTAATAATGTCTATGTCCCCCCACGAGATTGTAAACTCCCTAGGATTTAGCACATGCCCGATACAGAACAACATATACTATAAGCGAATGAATATATAAATGAATGAGAGTGAACGGAGGTGTTTGTAGCATCACTCAGCACAGGGTAAGGCGGACGTCAGCACAAGTCCTAGGACAGCTCCAGGACGCTCTTGGCACCTCGGTGGTCCTTTCAGGAAAGACCTTCTCTGAGTCCGCAAGGGGTCCTCCGCGGCAGTGCCGGCAAAACCCAGCCACCGCATCTTCTTTCGGCGCGGCCGGCGCTGTGCGGCCTCCAGCCGACAGGAGGCGCTGTGGAGAGGAAGCCGCTGGCGACGCACCTTTCCCTTCCTGCTGCCGCCGGCGCCAGGACGTCCCGTTTTCGTTGGCGGCGCTCGGATGGCTTCCACCGCTGTGGCTGCTGCCGCCGCTTAGTGCTGCTTCTCGCCCGGCGAACGGGGTGTAGCGCGGCCTCTTCCTTTGTCCGGTTCTCCTGCGCGTCGTCCGCAGGGCGCCGCTTTCCCGCGCCGGCAGCATGGGCCGGGAGTCACGGTGAGGCAGCGCTGCGGGCGGGCGGGCGGGCGGCTTCCTTGGCGGGGGAGCAGGCGGGAGTGGATGTGGCCGCGGGGTCAGGCCTGGCCCTGCGCAGACCCACGTGTGGCCAGCTCTGCCGCGGCCGCTGGAGGGGCTGGGGACCTCGGCTGAGCCAGTGGCTGTCCGGGGGCCGGCGACGGGCAGCGGGTTCCCCTGCGCTATCGGCCGAACCCCCTGGACGGGTTCATGATTGTGTGATTGCATGATCTTTTTCATATGTCGTTGAATTCGGTGTGCTAATCTTTATGTTTAGGTTGAGTATAGATTATCATTTTCTTTTCTCGTACCGCCCTCGTATAAAATAGCAAAATCTATTTCCCATTCCCTCCCTTTTCCCTTTACTTTGATCTGTTTTTCTCCGTAGCACTACATAGCATTTTGTGTATTTATATTTGTCTGTCATGCCTTCCTTTTCAGAATGCAGTCTGCTTGGGGCTTGGTCTGTTTTGTTTGCTCTCTTTTCTTCCCTTTCAAGATAGTTTTCCCACCCACTGCTTGTGCTATAGCTGAAGGGCTATAGCATTTCCCCCCTAATTAAAAACAACAAGAACCGTGTATAAAAAGTTTTCAGTGTTTAATTTGTCTGCTGAGATTTTTTTTTTGGAAAAAAATATAATAAATAAGATATAGAAGTTACCTGTGTCTGCTAAACTGAATCTTTAACCTAACCCAGCCACTATCGGAAGCGATCAGCATCACGGGGACGTTCTGGAAGTCGCTCTAGAAGTCGCTCACCCTCAGACAAAAGAAGTAAACGTGGAGATGACCGACGGTCTAGAAGCAGAGATAGAGACAGAAGGAGAGAGAGGTCTCGCAGCAGGGATAAACGAAGATCTCGGTCAAGGGACCGGAAGCGTCTGAGGTAAGGATGTTAATCTCCAAGGACCGATTATAGGTTGAGATTTATCTAAATCGGGCTTATTCAAAAGTGTGTTTTGGACTAGAATTTAGTGGCCTGTTTGCTGCCCTCTGCTTTGACTTCAGCTTGTTTGATTAGGTTCAGAACTGGTTTTCCTAGAACTGTGATTTTCAATTTTTTTCATCTCATGACACACATAAACCAATTACTAAAATTATGTGGCACACCAAAAATATTTTTTGTTGATCTAACAAAAAAAGGTATCGTTTTGATTGATTAACAAAATAAAAGTGACTTTGTAAAAAATCAGGTGCCTAGCCCTAGTCAATTTGGCTCAGTGGATAGAGTGTTGGTCTGCGTTGGCCCAGGTTTGATTCTGGTCAAGGGCACATGCCTGGGTTGTGGGTTCTATTCCCAGTAGGGGGCATGCAGGAGGCAGCCAATCAATGATTCTCTCTCATTGATGTTTCTATCTCTCCCTCTCCCTTCCTCTGAAATCAATAAAAATATATTTAAAAAAAAATCAGATGCCTATCCTATATAATAATCCTATCTAATAAAAGAGAAACATGGTAATTAGCCGTATCTCTGCTACCCTTCCCATTGGCTAATCAGGGCAATATGCAAATTAACTGCCAGCCAAGATGGCGGCCTGCAGCCAGGCAGCTTGAAGCGAACATGAGGCTTGCTTGCTTCAGTGACGGAGCAAGCCAAGGTTCCCCGCCTGCTGCTGCTGGCCTTTGAAACATTGTTACAAATATAGAATCTAAACAAACTCCAGAAACCTGCTTTCAGCAGCCGAGGCCTCAGAGCTGGAGCCAAGCCTCAGAGCTAAAGCTGGCTCAGAATAAAAATAAAAAAAAAAGGAGCGGTTGGGAGCTTCAGTCACCCGCCAGCCTGAAAACAGCCCTCAGCCCCTTACCCAGACTGGCCAGGCACCCCAGTGGGGACCCCCACCCTGAAGGGGGTGTGACCAGCTGCAAACAGCCATCAGCCCCTCACCCAGGCTGGCCAGGCACCTAAGCGGGACCCCCACCCTGATCCATGGACACCCTTCAGGGCAAACCAGCCGGCCCCCACCCGTGCACCAGGCCTCTATCCTATATAGTAAAAGGGTAATATGCCTCCCAGCACCGGGATCAGCGTGACAGGGGGCAGCGCCCAAACCCCCTGATCGCCCTGTGGCTCTGTGTGTCACAGGCCGGGGCCACAACCTCCCTGTCCACCCTGCTCTGTTCCTGACAGGGGAAGGCGCCCCAACCCCCTGATCAGCCCGGCTCTGTGCCTGATAGGGGGAGCTCCCCAACCTCCTGATCACCATGTGGCTCTGTGTGTGACAGGGTGTGGCGCCCCAACCCCCTGATTGGCCCTGCTCTGTGTGTGACAGGGTGCGACTCCCCAACCCCCCTCCCCCACGGGCCCTGCTCTGTGTGTGATGCGGGGGAGCTCCTCAACCCCCTGATCGGCCCTGCTCTGTGTGTGACAAGGGGGAGCTCCCCAACCCCCTGATGGGCCCTGCTCTGTGAGTGACAGGGGGTGGCGCCGCAACCTCCCCATTGACCCTGCCTTGAGTGTGACAGGGGGCGGTGCCCCAACCCCCCAATCGGCCCTACCCTGAGTGTGACTGAGGGTTGCATCGCAACCTCCCGATCCGCCCTGCTCTGCATGACGGGGTGGCGCCCCAACTCCCCAATCGGCCCTGCTCTGAGCCCGACCAGGGGCTGCACATAGGGATTGGGCCTGCCCTCTGCCACCCGGGAGCAAGCCTAAGCCAGCAGGTCGTTATCTCCCAAGGGGTCCCAGACTGCGAGAGGGCACAGGCCGTGCTGAGGGACCCCCCCCCTCCCGAGTGCACAAATTTTTGTGCACCGGGCCTCTAGTCCTACATAATAAAAGGCTAATATGCAAATTGACTGAATGGCAGAACGACTGGTCGCTATGATGCGCCCTGACCACCAGGGGGCAGACTCTCAATGCAGGAGCTGCCCCCTGGTGGTCAGTGCACTCCCACAGGGGGAGTGCCGCCTGGCTCATGGCTGGCGAGCTCAGTGGTGGTGGTGGGAGCCTCTCTGACCTCTGCTGCAGTGCTCAGGAGCAGCAAGCTGAGCAGTAAGGAGCGAGAGGGAGCAGAACTAAAGAACACCCTCCCCCGCCCCCGTGCCACCCCCCCCCCCCCCCCCGCATGAATTTTGTGCACCGGGCCTCTAGTTCTTCCATATAAGGATTTCTGGTACCAAGAATTAACCAATTAGATACAACCTTATAATGTGACATGACCAATCAGATGCAGCTCTGTTATATGACCTGTATATTTATGGTTCAAAACAGAGCATTCACACTGGATGGCTATTGTTGTGTTGTCCATTGTCATTTTTTTAAAAAAATATATTTTATTGATTTTTTTCAGAGAGGAAGAGAGAGGGATAGAGAGTTAGAAACATCGATGGGAGAGAAACATCGATCAGCTGCCTCCCGCACACCCCCCACTGGGGATGTGCCCACAACCAAAGTACATTTCCTTGGCCGGAATCGAACCCGGGACCCTTCAGTCCGCAGGCAGACACTCTATCCACTGAGTCAAACCGGCTAGGGCCATTGTCATTTTTTAATTTAACAATTTAAGGGGAAAGAGGCCAGTGCCCTTGACTAAATAATCTGTTATTGTTTTATTTATTTATTTTTTAAAAAATATTTTTATTGACATCAGAGTAAGGGAGAGGGAGATAGAGATAGGGAGATAGAGATAGAAACATCAATGATGAGAGAGAATCATCTATCAGCTGCCTCCTGCACGATCCAGCCCGCAACCCAGGCATGTCCCTTGACCGGAATTGAACTTGGGACCCTTCAGTCCACAGGTGGATGCTCTATCCTCTGAGCCAAACTGCTAGGGCAGTTATTGTATGTTTTAAAAATTCTTGCCTGGCTGAGTAGCTCAGTTGGTTAGAATTTTGTCTCTACACTCCAAGGTTGTGGGTTTGATCCTCAGTCAGGGCACATACATGAATGCATAAGCACATCAGTGCTTTTTTCTTTCTCTCAAAAATTCAATTAAATCCTAGCCAGTTTGGCTCAGTAGATAGAGTGTTGGCCTGCTGACCGAAGAGTCCTGGTTTGATTCCGGTCAAGGGCTCATACCTTGGTTATAGGCCCAGGCTCTGGTCAGGGCGCATGCAGGAGGCAATGTGTGTTTCTCTCACATGGATATTTTTCTCTGTCTTTCCCTCTCTCTTCCACTCTCTCTACAAATCAATGGAAAAATGTTCCTGGGTGAGCATTACAAAAATAAAATCAATTAAAAATATTAAAAGAAATTCTTGCGGCACTTCAATTGAAAATTGTTGGCTAGAACAAAGACTCTCAAATAGTATTTTAAGTTTGGAAACTTCAGTTGTATTTTCTGTAATCCAAAGTAATTCCTTAAAGCCCTTCTGAGATAGGTTAGAAAAGAAGCTAAAGGTTAGGTTATATGCCATCAAAGGTGTTCTGTTCTAATTATATCCCAAGAGAGCTTACCCCCAAGTTCAGAGAATCCATAAAGCGGACAGACGGAAGCAGGATAGAGCCATCTCCGGGTCTTGCTTACTGTTTGAGACTGTTTTAAAGAACTTATTCAGATTTGAATGAAAGAACATCTAAAATTTTAATTTTGTTTTTACTTGATTACATATTATAGTCAAGCAGCCATTCCTTGCACTTTTCACCCTTTCTGGGGGTGAAAAACAGTTTTAAAATAAAAATAATCTCCCCATACCAAAAAAAATTTTTTTTTTCTAATACAGTTTCTCATTAAAATAGGAAAGAATACAGGTGGTACAGTTTCTGTGAACTGATCACAGAAAGAACTTTGGCTTTATCTTTTTCAAACATTAGAAGGAGAGATTGTAAAGGTAGTGAATAATACCTTTGACAGTGTGGATAGTGCTATCTTACTCAATTTTATATTATGTGGTCCCAGGAAGAGTTTCATACAGTTCAGTCAAGAACTTAAGTGAAAGTGTTCATTTAGGATCTGGTCTTTCACTTTTTGGTGTGAGAGGTAGAATCAGAAGATTTTAGAGCAAGAAGGATTTTGAGATTATATTGTGACATCTCCATATTTTATAGTTGAGGAAACTTAGACCCAGAGAGTTGATCTGCTGTTTGCCCTCCACTAGTTAGTTGCAGCACCAGGATAGGTTCTCTGGTCTTCTCATTGTCATATCTGCAATCTTCCCACAATCCTATTTTGTCCATCCTTAGGTTAAGGCTGTCTTTGAAATTTAGATTTTCTATATCATGGGCTATAGATTTCAGCTTGCTATTATTACAGATTTGCTGTGTTTTTCAGTAAACTTGATTTTGAAATTAGGATCCTCATTTTTTTCAGTGACCACTTTTAAGAATTGGCATTACCTCTTCCCTATTTTACTGGTTTGATAGTTAATTGAATCTCAATCTCTGCCTTTAATAATGGTGAAAATTAAGAAGCTTTTTTCAATGTGGGATAGAACCATAAACTGAAATAGTTCCACTTGATAATAGAATATATGAAAAGTATCTCCTTTTCAGGCGTTCCAGAAGTAGAGAGAGAGACAGAAGTCGAGAGCGAAGAAGATCTCGAAGTCGAGACAGGAGACGCTCAAGGAGTAGAAGCCGGGGCCGCCGATCCCGATCCTCCAGTCCTGGCAATAAAAGCAAGAAAGCTGAGAATAGGTAATGTTATCATTGGGCTGTATATGTCATGCAAGTTGGGAACTGACTGTCTTCCCTGTTACTTATATTTAAAAGAAATCTTTAGGTCCTGGCCAGGTAGCTCAGTTGGTTAGATTGTCATCCTGATATACCAAGGTTGTGGGTTCGATCCCCAGTCAGGTAACATCCAAGAGTCAGTGAATGCATAAATAAGGGGAACAATAAGTCAGTGTCTCTCCCTCTCCCTCTTTCTCCCTCCTCCTCCCCCTGCTTCTCTCTAAAATAAATTAATTAAAGAAAACTTTAAAAATAATTACTGAATTTGACTCCTACCATGAACTCTTGGTAGAATTTTGTTTTAACAGGTTTTAAAGCTTATAATTCAATTGGAAAATACCAGACTGTTTTAAAACATAATGCATTGTTTTATTTAATAACTATTAATCGTCAGAAATATATTTTATAAACATCTCGAACTATGTTTTTTCTTTGAAATTATTTTGTTAGAATTTTTGACATTGACAAATAACGTGAAATGGTATGCATTGCTGCATTGCTGTTCAGATGAGTGAACTTTGTGTAATTTAAATGTATATGTTTCAGTTTGAGGTAGTATGTTTGTTAAACATAGTATGTTTAACTCTTTATATTTATCTTGTTAGTGGTTTATTCTTTGCCTATTATTGTTTCTAATGTGGTTCATAGGATAGTTGATATATGGTCTTGTGTCTGTTTTCTGTGTAGTCTTTATATTAATCATGACATTTCCCATGTCATTTATTTTACTTAGAAAATTTTATTTTACCGAAGTCCGTGTAATAAAACTGGAAAAAAGTGTATATGGGGTGCATTCTCCCTGGTAGTACACCCACGCCTTTCTTCCCTCTTAGGCTTGCATCTCCTAAACTTTAACGGCTCCATGAGAGTTGTAACCAGGGAGCAGTGGGCAGTGACAGCTCGTCCCGGGCTAACTTCCTGAATCTGTCTCCAAGGCCACTTTCCTCTGACTTTGCAGGGAGCTAAAGCAGCCTGCCTAGGCTTGTTTCTTCCCTGTGGCATTTCTAGAGAGCTAAAGCAGCTGCTTAGGCTCTCTCCTATTGCTTCTTCTGTCAAGCCCTTGTCTCACATCCCTAGCTTTAATAAACTTACTCTCTGGTTAATCATAAAACCAAAACTAAAACAAAAGTGTGTGTGAAGATTTCAACATAGGAACTTGGGGGGGATGCAGGCATTCAGACCAAAGCAACCAGTCGGAAAGGATAGCTAGGTTTTCAAAGTATTCACCCACAGAAATGCCAATGATCAGGAAAGTCATTTTCCTAAAACCCCCAGGATTACATCTGTTCTAGCCCCAGGTCGCCTCATGACTACAGAGCTAGAGAAATGGAATCATTGCCCTAAAAAGAAACCTTGTTTGTGCTGCATGTAACATGTGTAACACATTGGTGACAGGACAGTTACCAGGATGGATAGTGACGGTGGCTGCCTAGTGGTGTGGATGTATTTGACGCTACTGAACTGTGTACTTACAGGTGGTTAAGATGGTAAACGTTATGTGCATTTTCACACAATAAAAAAAAAAATTAACGTAAAATGTCAAAAAAAATGTGTGTGTGTGTGTGTGTGTAAATTCATAAAAGTGAATAAAATCTGAACATGCAGTTTGTTAAATAATTATAAAGCAACATCCATGTAACCATCGCCAAGGTCAGGAAGTAGAACATTGTCAGAAGCCCTCCACATCCCTTCTGTAACTGAGGTCTCTATTTCCTTGGATAAAAACCAGTTCTGACATTTGTGCTAGTAATTTCTTGGTATTTCTTTATAGTTTTACCACCTGAATTTTTATCTGGAAAAAGAGTAGTTTAGACGTATATGTTTTACGTGAATGAGTCATGTATTCTTTTGTGTCTTTGCTCAATGTTATTTGAGACTTATCTTTGTTGCTTATAACAGTAGTACATTTTCATTGCTGAATGCAATCTGTGGTATAAATATACCACAGTTTATCCATTCTACTTAGATCGATGTTTGGGTTGATTTAACTTTTTGGTTATTATGAACATTTTTGTATATATAATACTGGTATACATTTGCATGAGTTTCCTAGGACGTATATCTAGGAGTGAAATTACATGATCATAGAATAAGCGTAGCTTTATTTTTACTAGGTAATCCTGAATGCTTTCCAAAGAGTATTATTAATTATACTCCCACCAGAAGTATATGAGAATTATGTTGCTTTATGCTCTGACAATGTTTGGTATTGTCAGTCTTTTAAATTAAAAAAATATTTTAAAGTAACTTATTGATTTTAGAGAGAGAGGAAGGGAGAGGGAGAGAGAGAGAAAAACATTCATGTGGTAGCTCAACACTGATGAGCTGCCTTCTGCATGTCCCCTACTGGGGATTGAGCCTGAAACCTGGGCATGTGCCCTGATGCTGAATCCAACTGGCCACCTCCTGGTTCAAGGGGCGAAGCCCAACTAACTGAGCCACACTGGCCAGGGCAGTCCTTTAAATTTTTTGTTAATTGAGTAGGCATGTAATACCAATATCATTGTGATTACTAATTTGCATTTCTGTGATTACTAATGAGATTGAACTTTCATATGTTTATTGGTTATTCAGATCTCTTTTCTGAAGTACTTGTTTACATCTTTGCTCATTTTTCTATTGGGTAGTTTCTTTAAACAGATTTATAGGAGGTTTTTGTTTTTGTTTTTAGATATCCTGTGTAGTCGTTTTTTGTCAATTATATGAGTGGCAAATATATTTTCTTACTCTGGTTTGTTGTTTCACTCTGTAATGATTTTTTAAAAAATGTGTTTTCACCGATTTTTTAGAGAGAGAGGAAGGGAGAGAAGAAGAGAAACATTGATGGGAGAGCGGAACATTGATGGGTTGCCATCTGCATGTCCCTCACTGAGGTTCAAGCTGCCAGTTCTCTTCCCAGGCAGTACCTGGGTTGCAGGTTTGATCCCGGCTCTCTTTGGGACTCCTGCAGGAGGAACCATCAGTGTGTCTTTCTCACATCGATTTCTTTCTTTTTCTTTTCCCCTCTCTCTCCCCCTCCTTATCTTCCACTCTATCTGAAATTCAATGGAAAAATATCCTTGGGTAAGGATTAACAAAAAAATAAAATAGAAGTTTATACTAGAGAAAACCTTGTTTATCTCTGAATATTTTCATCAAGTCTGGAAGCATTTCTAGGTATTTTAAAAAGCACTGATCATAAAGGGGCAAAAAAGACCAACCAATTTGATTACATTAAAATTATTATTACTATTTTTAATCTTATAGAATGTTAATGTCTTGGTATGTTTCTCCATTTGTTAAGTTTTACCCCTCCAATTTAAATTTTGTAGTTTTTCTATGATATGTTCTGTTTTCCTTATTTACAGTTAGTGTTATAGCATTAATTTTTTATTATATTTCCAAGGTATTTATTAATGGAATATAAAAATGCATGTGACTCTTGGAAGTTTATTTCTTACCTAAAAAGTAAAATACAAATCTATAAGAGTATTTTAAAATGAATGTTTCCAAGCACACATAGATGATATGTTTTTCTCTCTCTTTTTAGAAGGTCTAGGTCCAAAGAGAAAACAGATAGTGGAGAAAGTTCTAAAGAGAAGAAAAAAGACAAAGATGATAAGGAAGATGAAAAAGAAAAAGATGCTGGCGTATGTTTATTAGCATAAATAACTATATAATATAAACTTGTTTCTACAATGACAAATTCTTATTTTTTTAATGCTCTGTTTTATTTTGAAATAACATATAAGATAAAATAGTACTTGTTTCCTTGAGAAAATTTTTTTCTGAAAAAGTTGCATATCTATACATATCTGTTTTTGCTTACAAACTATTATCATACCATATGCAGCATTTTGTATACTTTAAAATTATAAATTTATCAATATATAAGGTCTCAAGAATAATAAGCTGCCCTACCAGTTCGGCACAGTGCATAGAGTGTGGATTGAAAGGTCCCAGATTCAATTCTGGTCAAGGGCATGTACCTTGGTTGTGGACGTGATCCCCAGTAGGGGGCATGCAGGAGGCACTTGATTGGTATTTCTCATTGATGTTTCTAACTATCCCTCTCTCTTCCTCTCTGTAAAAAGTCAATAAAAATGTATTAAAAAACATAATAAGCCCTAACCGGTTTGGCTCAGTGGATAGAGTGTCGGCCTGGGGACTCAAGGGTCCCAGGTTCGATTCTAGTCAAGGGCATGTACCTTGGTTGCGGGGCGGGCAGGTCCCCAGGCGGGAGTGTGCAGGAGGCAGCTGATCGATGTTTCTCTCCCATTAATGTTTCTAACTCTCTATCCCACTCCCTTCCTCTCTGTAAAAAATCAATAAAATATATTTAAAAACAACAACATAATAAGCAGCAGTATACCCACCATCTTAGAAATAGAATACCTTGCTGTTTTCATTTGTTATATATTGGAGATCTTGCTGTAGCTGCATACGTAGATAAAGCTTATTATTTTTAGTGCCTTCATAGTACTCTGTTGAAACAATGTAGAAAGATCACCTTTGATGGGTATTTAATTTGTTTCCAGTCTGTGATTTTAAACAATGGTGCATTAATTACTGTATCTATGTTCTTTGTGAATATAGCATAAGGTAAATTGGTATCAAATTGCCATAAAATAAGTTGTATAAATTGACTTAAGACATATGAAAATGTCTGTTTCCTTACTTCCTTGCCAACATAAGAATTTGAAAAATTAATTTTTACCAATGTAATTGGAGGTAATTGGTATTATTTTGAGTTGCATGTCTTTAAATATAAGTGAATATTTTCTTTTCTTTATTTTTTTGTTAAGCCTCACCCTTTCCGTTGATTTTTTTTAGGGAGAGTGGGAGAGAGGGAAAGACAGAGAAACATCGATGTGAGAGAAACACATTGATTGATTGCCTCCTGCACGAGCCCCCAACGAGGGCCCAAGCCTGGGAGAAGCTGGCAGCAGGGGTACATGCCCTTGATTGGAATCGAACCCAGGACCCTTTAAGTTTTTTACTATTTGCACTTTCTTTGAATTGCCTACTCATATCTTTTCCCATTTCAGAATGCATTATAGCGTCATTTCTTTGTTTTGTTCTCTTTTTGAGTTTGTTCTATTTTTTAGTGGTTGTATTTTAAATAATTTTTTTAAAAGGACCTCCTTGCTGAGCCAGGTAGCTGAGAGAATGCAACATAAGTCTGGGAGGTCTGGTTTCTGATCCAGTTTCTTCTATTGAATGACTAGGTGACCTTGAGAAAAGCACATAAGCTTTCTGGGGCTCATCTTTTAGAGAGGATGAAATTATTATAAAGACTGTAAATTCAGGGGGAAAAACTTTTTGTTTCTTTAAGAAATAAATTTATTTTTGAAATACAAACATTATATAATCATATTATAAGATATTTGGAAAGTTCAGAAATAATTCTCTGTAATCCCAAAACACCATTACATTATAATTATGTAATATTTTCTTTGACTGTTTTCTTCATGTGCTGCGTTTCCATACCTATCTATGGTGGCAACATATGTAACATTTTGATATATATAATGTTTAATCTTTAAGTCCCTGATTATGTGGTGATTTGCTGTCTTCTCTTAAGAGTATTATTAATAATCTCAATAATGGCTTTAGAATGGCTGTTTCTAGGAAACGTAGACCTAAAGGCTAAAAGACCAAAACTTCTTAATCATGTTGATAAATAGCTTCTTTTTTTTTTTAAATATATTTTATTGATTTTTTATAGAGAGGAAGGGAGAGGGATAGAGAATTAGAAACATTGATGGGAGAGAAACATTGATCAGCTGCCTCCTGCACACCTCCTACTGGGGATGTGCCCGCAATCAAGGTACATGCCCTTGACCTGAATCGAACCAGGGACCCTTCATTCCGCAGGCCGAAGCTCTATCCACTGAGCCAAACCGGTTAGGGTGATAAATAGCTTTTATTTACTTAATAATTTATAATAGAAAATTGCTTTTCATGGAGGCAATCTTGGAGGAGTTTAGATGATTTAAAGTTGAGAATAACTAATAACTAGGGAACTTTGCTAAGTCATGTAGTTTTTACTTTAAGGAAGAAGTTGAATTCATGTGTGCATATTGCTTATATCTAAAATGAGATTAATTTATGGTGTTTGAAATCTGTCTATTTTATTAGTTGAAAATGCTTAAAAAATTGATAAACACAGGTATTTATTGATTTTTTTTAGAGAGAGAGGAAGGGAAAGGGATAGAGAAAAAGAAACGTGGACAAGAGAGAAATAATGACCTTCTCCCTCCTGTACACCCCTGCTGGGTATTGAGCCCGCAACCTGAGCATTGCCCTGACCAGGAATACAACTGCGGCCTCCCAGTTCATGGGTTGATGTTCAATCACTGAGCCACACTAGCCAGGCGAAGATGGTTTTGTTTACTATTTCATTGTGTGGGTATATTCTTGGAGATATTTAAAAGATGTGTGACCTTAATCTGGTCTAAATATAGGAGGTTGTATATACATCTGTTTTTTTCCTTTTTATATACTTTGGGAAAATACTTGGAATATCACCTAGAGTAAAATCATTTATCCTTGCTTTCCTCTATCTCCTGTTTTCCTCCCAAGAACTTTGACCAAAATAAGCTGGAAGAAGAAATGAGAAAGCGGAAAGAAAGAGTAGAAAAATGGCGAGAAGAACAACG
Source organism: Myotis nattereri (assembly GCF_964212035.1). Taxonomy (NCBI): domain Eukaryota; kingdom Metazoa; phylum Chordata; class Mammalia; order Chiroptera; family Vespertilionidae; genus Myotis; species Myotis nattereri. The sequence continues at coordinate 77,269,948 of NC_138080.1, forward strand.
CAAAAAGGCCATGGAAAACATAGGGGAACTGAAAAAGGAAATTGAAGAGATGAAACAAGGAAAAAAATGGAGTTTAGAGGATGATGATGGTATATTCATTTGTTACAATAATAACCTATATAACAATTCATGTATAGTATTCTATAATTATGAATAATGTTGGTATTTTAAGACCATTTATTATGGAAAAAATAGAATGTTTATATATTATAACATAATGTTTATCATTTCAACCATTTTTTAAGTGTACAATTCATGGCATTAAGTACATTCACAGTCTTGTGCAATCAACACCACTGTCCATTCCCAGAACTTTTTCTTCATCCCAAACAGAAACTCTGTGCCCATTAAACAGTAATTCCCCATCCTGTCCCCATCCCCATCTGTTCCCATTAAACAGTAATTCCCCATCCTGTCCCCATCCCCATCCCTCTGTTCCCATTAAACAGTAATTCCCCATCCTGTCCCATCCCATCCCCGGTAACTTCTATTCTGCTTTCTGCTGCTATGAATTTGCCTATTCTAGGTACCTCATAAAAGTGGAATCATACAATATTTGTCCTTTTGTAACTGGCTTATTTCACTTAGCATAATACCTTCAAGGTTCATCTATATTGTAGCATATATCAGAATTTCATTCCTTTTTATGGCTTAATAGTACTCTATGTTATATAAATATATGTGTATATGCCACATTTTGTTTACCTATTTATCTGTTAGATATATGGGTTGTTTACACCTATTGGCTATTGTGAATAAAGCTCCTGTTATTATTGTTATGCAAGTAACTGTTTGAGTCCCTGCTCTCAGTTCTATATACCCAGAACTGGAATTGCTGATTTCATATGGAGGTTTTAAATGTCCCTTTTAATATTTATGTTAAATTTAGAATTGTAAAGTAGTGTTTATTAAGGATTACTGATTTTACTTTAGAGTGGAGAGTTGGGTACTTAAGGGCAAGTAAATAGCTTTTTATTTTTATTACAAATAATGTTAGTAATAAGGGTAAATTAAGGACATGGTTTCAGATTTCTCCTTTGACTTTTTAATGACTTAAAACAGAAACATTTCCCCTCCATATCTGATTTTGACTTTTTTTTTAAAATATATTTTATTGATTTTTTACAGAGAGGAAGGGAGAGAGATAGAGAGTTAGAAACATCGATGGGAGAGAAACATCGATCAGCTGCCTCCTGCACATCTCCCACTGGGGATGTGCCCGCAACCGAGGTACATGCCCTTGACCGGAATCGAACCTGGGACCCCTCAGTCCGCAGGCCGATGCTCTATCCACTGAGCCAAACCGGTTTCGGCTGATTTTGACTTTTTAATAAAGAATGTGAAATTTTATAGGAAATGGAATTTTGTTCCTTTTTTTTTTTTTTAAACATTCCTTTAAAATTCTCATTTTCTCTGGAAGTTCCACAGAGTGGTTTAAAAAGATAAATGGGCCCGGCCAGTTTTGCTCAGTGTTTGAGCATTGACCTATGAACTAGGAGGTCACCATTCAATTCCCCGTCAGGGCACATGCCTGGTGTGGGCTTGATCCCCAGTGGGGGCTGTGTAGGAGGCAGCTGATCAGTAATTCTCTATCATCATTGATGTTTTAGTCTCTCTCTCTCTTTCTCTTCCTCTCTGAAATCCATAAAAGTATATTTTAAAGAAAGGATAAATGGATTGTATCTTTAAGTGATGATGTTTTAGTTATGTAAAAAAGATTAGATTTGTCTTGAATTAAGGATGTTATTTTTTCTGTGCTTTAAAGAAAGGTAATTGAAAGGAAAATAAGTAAACTTATTTAGCAGATAAAGTTTTTAGTTTGGCTTTTAGTGTAATTGTAAGACTTATTATTGGAGATTTATTTTTAGGCATAATTTTTTGCCTCCTCGACTTAATTTGTTACAATTTTTTTCTATTATTATTCAGAACTAATACATGCTCGGTTTAAAGCTGTGAAGTATATTTGAACTGCAGTGTGCCTGCAGTTCATAACCTGCTTTCCATGTCTTTCCATACGAACAACTGTAATCCTACTTTTGCCCACCCCATGTTATTGTATTATAAAATACATTGTGATATATTGAATTGTAAGATTTAAATGAGAAAGCAGACCACTTTTTTGTCTTTTCATTAAGTTGCTGCTAATAACTAAGTTAATTTGATTTATAAATTATGGCAGTTATTGTGTTTCAGTTGGCATATAATTTTTATTTTCCCTTTCAACTGGAAGGGAGAGTGTTTAGGTAGTGAGAGAACAGGTCAGAATGGTTGGATGTGGTCTGATTGTGAAGAATTTCCCTTTGAAGCACATGTACAAAGAGTGTGTATTCTAATATTTTAGATGATGAAGATGACCCTGCAGAAGCTGAGAAGGAAGGAAATGAAATGGAGGGTGAGGAGTTAGATCCATTAGATGCTTACATGGAAGAAGTGAAAGAGGAAGTAAAAAAGTTTAATATGAGAAGTGTAAAAGGTGGTGGGGGAAATGAAAAGGTATGGAATTTTATTTTTAAAGATTTATATTCCTAGTTGGATAACTTGGTTTCATTGTTGATTGACATACTATTGACTTCAATGACTTTATAATGTTTTTGTTTTCTCTCCCATCTGGTACTTTTCCTAAGTACCAGAGATATTAGTGAATTTTTAACTATAAATGTTCTTGTTTCAAAGGTATTGTTGCCATCATCTTTGTTTAGTTTCTATGCTTGCTTATTGCATTCTTAATAGGTCCTCTTCAGACTTCTCCAGCATTTTCATCTTTCATACTCCCATCTCCCATACCCAGTCTAATTTTCTTTTTTAAAATAGCATTTATTACCTTTTCTCAGGTTAATATAATTTGATTTTTTATCATGTCTATTACTTGTCCCCTTTGTCTTCTAAAGTAAAGCTCCTCAGGAGCGCTGACTTTTACCTGTTTTACTGACTTCTCCTAAGCTCCCAGGACAACGTCTTGCTTGTTGAATGAGTGAAAAGTACCATTTAATAGTATTTTAAAAATAAATTATATTGCATAGTAACTGTATATAAAGTTATATATTATACAAGAAACTACATATGTATGGGGTGGACAGATACAGGTTTACAGTTGTGAGTATGTGAAAGAGTTAATAAAGCTGTTGTAATAATTATAACCTGCTTTCCATGTCTTTCCATACGAACAACTGTAATCCTACTTTTGCCCAACCCATGTTAATGTACCATAAAATACATTGTGATATATTGAATTGTAAGATTTCAATGAGAAAGCAGACCACTTTTTTGTCTTTTCATTAAGTTGCTGCTAATAACTAAGTTAATTTGATTTATAAATTATGGCAGTTATTGTGTTTCAGTTGGCATATAATTTTTATTTTCATATATGTATAGCCCATGGACACAAACAATAGTGTGGTGAAGGCCTGGGGAGGCAAGGACTGGTTGGGGGAGGAGGGTAAATGGGGGAAAAAGGAGGACATCTGTAATACTTTCAACAGTAAAGGGATTTTAAAATTTTTCAGCTTTTCAAAATATTTTATATTCCTTTTTTATTTTAGAAGTCTGGGCCAACAGTCACAAAAGTTGTCACTGTTGTGACAACCAAAAAAGCAGTAGTGGATTCTGATAAGAAGAAAGGGGAGCTGATGGAGAATGACCAGGATGCCATGGAGGTAATTCTTCATTAATTTTGAATTTTTCATGATGCTACCTTAGGCCCTGGTTGGGGAGCTCAGTTGTTTAGAGCATTGTCATGATATGCCAGTCAGGGCACATTCAGAAATCAACTAATGAATGTATAAATAAGTGGAATAACAAATTGATATTTCTCTCTCTCCCTCTCTTTCAAATCAGTTAAAAAAATAAAGTGCCCAAAGTGATGCTACCCTAGAAGTATTTACTAGGAATCAGTGATGAAGATGTACTTTTCAATTATGCAAACTATTATTAAGAAGCCTTGCAATTCTTAACAGTATTATAGCTGAATATCCAGTTGGTAGAACAATCTAACATCTTTGCCCTCTTGCTCTTTGCCCATTTGTTGTTAATCCTCACTCGAGGATATTTTCCCATTGATTTTTTAGATTAAGAGGGGAAGAGAGAGAGAGAGAGAAAAAGAGACATCGATGTGAGAGAGACACATTGATTGGTTGCCTCCTGCACATGCCAGGACCAGGGCCAGGAATTGAGCCTGCAACCAAGGTATGTGCCCTTGATAGGAATTGAACCTGGGACCCTTCAGTCTGCAGGCTGACATTCTATCCACTTAGCCAAACTGGCCAGGGCTGTATGCCCAATTTTGATTGTCTTATATTTCATCAGCTCCTCTCAGACATATAGTAGGGAGAGAAGAAATGAATTGACAGAATGAAATTTCTTCCTATTAATACGCATTGTTAAGATTTGCTATAGGGAACTATAGCAAAACATCATTAAAGCCGTATTAGAATTATTTTATTTATTTTTATTGGTTAATGATTGTAGAGAAAGAGGAAGCGGGGGGAGAGAAACATTGATTTGTTGTTCTCCTTATTTATGCACTCATTGGTTGTTTCTTTTGTGTCCTGACTGAGGATCAAAACCACAACCTTGGCATATTGGGATGATGCTTGAACTGACCTACTTGGCCAGGGCTAGAATTATTTTATTATTTTAGCTTTATGTTGTTAATGCAACTTTCTATAAGGAAAAAGAAACGAAAAACGAAATTGAAAAATTCAGAAATTAAAAAGTAAAAGCCAAAGATTATTTTCTAGGAGAGGATGATTTTATTTTTAATTTAATTTTTCCCCATCATCATTTATCTCCCCCGCCCGCCCCCCACCCCCACCCCCCCATAACTCTTCCACCACAAACCTCCTCTCACCCTCCCACCTTACCCCCATACTAGGAGAAGAGGATTTTAAAAGCTAGGAATATTGATTGCCATAAATAGAAAATAGAAATGGATTTAGCTTTTAACTTTTTTTTTTAAATTATAGTATTCTTCAGAGGAGGAAGAAGTTGATCTTCAGACGGCCCTCACAGGCTATCAGACAAAACAGAGAAAGCTTCTAGAGCCAGTAGATCATGGGAAAATTGAATATGAACCATTCAGAAAAAACTTTTATGTTGAAGTTCCAGAACTAGCAAAAATGTCTCAAGAAGGTAAAATTCTTTTATTTATATGTTGCTTATTGTGGGAACAGAAGAGGATACACTTCTCTTTGTCCGGGAGAAATGTGGGTAGCCCTGTGACTTGATGTATGAGTAGGGGAATTGCCTGATTTACCTGGGGAAGTGAAAGAGGGAACTAGAAGGTGAGAAGTCATTCTAGAGCAGTGGTCGCCAGCCGGTGGTCTGCGGACCACTGGTGATCCGTCAGGTCCGAAAGGTTGGCGACTGCTGTTCTAGACAGTGGGTAAGTCATCTGCAGAAATTCAGAGTTGTGAAGAGTCAGTGTGTTTTTGGAAGTATTTAAAAAAATGAGCATCCATGTTGTCGTGGCTCAATTGGTTGGACATCTTCTCATGGACTGAAAAGTTGCTGGTTAGATTTGCAGTCAGGGCACATGTCTGAATTTCGGGCTCCATCATCCCCGGTACTGGGTGTGCAGGAGGCGGCTGATCGGTGTTTCACTCTCACATTGATGTTTTTCTCTCTCTGCCTCTTCATTTCTCTCTAAAAATCAATGAAAAATCTATTTTTTAAAATGAGCAAAAATTAGTTTGGCTCGTGTAGTTGAGAATTTTAGAATTGAAATGCTAACTTCATATGTGAAATTAGCAAATAATATATTGTTAGCTTTTGAGAGAGGGGAGTTAGGAACCAATGTGCATCTGTAATATTGGTAGAATAAGAATAATCTGGGCAACTCTTGCTTGGAGAAGATGATTGTATTACTTGTCAATCATTGTTCTTTTAATACTTTGCAATTTAAGATAAAATAAAAGCCAAATTGTAGAAATTGGGATATTTTGTTTCATCCTTTGTTGGTTGCAAACAGTAATTGCTTGAACTGTCTCTGTCTCTCTGAGCTATTCGGTGCTTTGTCCAATAGCTTTTCTATGGCGTAATCTGTGTTAACACTAACAAAGGAATTGGAGATTCTTCTTTTTTTTTTTTAATATATTTTATTGATTTTTTACAGAGAAGAAGGGAGAGAGATAGAGAGTTAGAAGCATCGATGAGAGAAAAACATCGATCAGCTGCCTCCAGCACATCTCCCACTGGGGATGTGCCCGCAACCCAGGTACATGCTCTTGACCGGAATCGAACCTGGGACCTTTCAGTCCGTAGGCCGACGCTCTATCCACTGAGCCAAACCGGTTTCGGCAGGAATTGGAGATTCTTAATCTTACCATAGCTAATTGAGAAATATAAGGCACTAATAGTAGAACAACAATTAAGAGTTTTTAATCTGGATTTTGTTTTGTAGAGGTGAATGTCTTTCGGTTGGAAATGGAGGGCATTATTGTCAAGGGAAAAGGTTGCCCCAAGCCAATTAAATCTTGGGTTCAGTGTGGAATTTCCATGAAGATCCTAAATTCTCTCAAAAAGTAAGTGGTTAGTGGTTGTCCACATTTTCAAAGTTTTCTACTCAAAAGTAGCCTTTTCACACAAGTACCTCCTTTGGTTGTATTTTTACTCTAATAGAAAAACATATTTTTTCTTAAACAACTTTATTGAAATAATTTGCATAATAACAAAATAACTCTTTAGTATATTATTGGGGTTATGCAGTCATCACCATAAGCTAATTTTAAACATTTTCATCATCCCCAAAAGAGATCTGTATCCATTAGTCAGTCTTCCTGTTCCTTCACCCTAGGTAACCACTAATCCAGTGATGGCGAACCTTTTGAGCTCGGCGTGTTAGCATTTTGAAAAACCCTAACTTAACTCTGGTGCCGTGTCACATATAAAATTTTTTGATATTTGCAACCATAGTAAAACAAAGACATATATATATATATATATATATATTTTTTAATATATTTTATTGATTTTTTACAGAGAGGAAGGGAGAGAGATAGAGAGTTAGAAACACCGATGAGAGAGAAACATTGATCAGCTGCCTCCTGCACATCTCCCACTGGGGATGTGCCTGCAACCCAGGTACATGCCCTTGACCGGAACCGAACCTGGGACCTTTCAGTCCGCAGGCCTATGCTCTATCCACTGAGCCAAACCGGTTTCGGCAAGACTTATATTTTTGATATTTATTTTATATATTTAAATGCCATTTAACAAAGAAAAATCAACCAAAATAAAAGAGTTCGCGTGTCACCTCTGACACGCGTGTCATAGGTTTGCCATCACTGCACTAATCTATTGTCTCTGTAGGTTTCTCTATTCTGGACTTTATATATTAATGGGAACATATCAGTATAGTCTTTTGTGACTGGCTACTTCCACTTAGCCTATTTTCAAAGTTCAACCATGATGTACAGTGTCTCAGGACTTTATTCCTTTCTGCCAAATAATATTTTATTGTAGGAATATACCACATTTTAGAAAACCTTTTCCTCCTGGAATTTTTAGAGCCCAAGAGATCTCAACTTTTACCTTGTCTTCATTTGGTTTTCTTTTTAAGGCACGGCTATGAAAAGCCCACACCAATCCAAGCTCAGGCGATTCCTGCTATAATGTCTGGACGGGACTTGATTGGCATTGCCAAGACTGGAAGCGGAAAGACGATTGCTTTTCTGTTGCCCATGTTTAGACACATCATGGATCAGAGGTCATTAGAAGAAGGAGAGGGGCCAATAGGTACAATTTTTTTCCATTGAACTATTTATTCAGATAACTAATTTGTTGTCAGTTAATCAGAAAGACCTGATACTTTATATTCTTAATTATAACAATAAAGATATCTTTATGTACATTTTCTTTATAAATTTGGCACTTTGGGGCTGATTTCCCCTTACCAGCAGGTGGAGTGAGAATCTTCAGAGCTCTGGAGTGACATCTCAGAAGTACAAAAACAGCCTCTCCTGGCACAGCTCAATTTTTAAACTCTGACTCGGCAGGTAGACTCCTCATGCATCTATCTGTTTATTTATGTTGAGGTTTGTTCTCAGCCCCGTATCAGTGGATTTATAAACTCAACATAGAGGATTATAAAGAAACATGTTTTCCCTTTTTTGGCCTTACAAGGCTATAGTGCCAGCATTCATTTAGGATTTGGTCTTCATATGCAGATTTCTTGATTCATTTGGCAGACGTCTCTTCTGCAGATTTGAATAGGGTTTTGGAAGGTTGTTATGAGCTCCTCTCGGAAATTTAGGGCGCAGTATATTTTTCTTCTATCTGTGCCCCTCAGACCAAGGTTGTTTCTGGAAACCGGGGAATGGCTCTGCAGCACAGTGAGTCACTTGATCATCTTTGCTCTGTGATTTGCAGTTGAGAATGATTTGCATTCTTTTCAACCCAGTATTTTCTTAGTGGTTAAGTAGGCAATTAACTGATTTATTTTCCTATAGCATGTTCTTAAGTCTACTTAAAGTAATTCTTCGTCACAATCTTTATTATTATAAAGCTTCTAAGATAGGGTTTTTGGAGGCGCATAAAACAAATTAAAACAAAAATTAGACCAAGAGATCTAAACTTCATTACAGAGGCTAACTATAGCACTTTAAAGCATAGCCTCTTAAAGAGAATTTTGGTGGTTAGGCTTTTGACGTATTTATCTTTTCAGCTGTCATCATGACTCCAACTCGAGAACTGGCTTTACAAATTACTAAAGAATGTAAGAAGTTTTCGAAGACCTTGGGACTTAGAGTGGTCTGTGTTTATGGAGGAACCGGAATCAGTGAGCAGGTAGTTATAAAAGGAACATTCAGTTTTTTCATTCTTAAATTGAATGATTTAATAACATAAAAGTGTTTTTTTTTGTTTTTGTGTTTTGTATAGTGATTGCTTCTAAAATCTTAAAGAATGAGGTGTGAAAATAATACAGTGAGTTGTTATATTTTGGAATTTTGAAATCCTTCTTATACTTTTTAGCCTTCCCATTTCTCCCCTTCTTTCTTTGCTCAAGAAAGGCAGATATTTTTTCTGTTTTACAGATAAGGAAATGATTGGAAAGGTTAAATAAGGTGACCAAAGTCTTTAGGTTAACAAGATGTGGTTTGACCAAAAACCTAGGTCTTCTGATTCCTGGACATTATTCATTTTCTCTGATTTATGTGACATCTTTGAAAGGTGGGATGCATTAATATCAGAGTTTTAGCTAAATTCTTAAATGATTTCAGAAGATTTATTTAAAAATACCTTCATTCACTCTTTTTAGTTTGGCATTTCTCCAGGTGTCTTCTAAAGAGTGATAGTCATTGGATATCTACACTAATAAAAGACAAAGATGCTAATTGACCATACATTCGCTACGCTCATCAGCCAATCAGAAGAGTTTGCAAATTAACCCAACAAAGATGGCCGTTAAATTTGCATACTGCAGGCAGATCCTGCTGCGCTGCCCTGCGCAAGCGGCACGATCTCCAGCCGCCACCGCCCCAGCGTGGGATCCAAGCCTGCTCTATGCGGCCCAGGGTGGGCGGCTGCATGATCCCGAGCCCCCGCTCACCCCAGCTGGGATCCAGGCTTGCTGTGTGCAGCCCAGGGCGGGGGGTGGGGTGGGTGTGGGGGGCGGGAGGCAGCGAGATCCCCAGCTGCCGTCCGTCCCAGCGTGGGATCCGGGCCTGCTGTGTGTGACCGGGGGAGACGGGGCAGGCACCGCAGGATCAGGCATGCCATCTGCCACCAGGGGAGCGGGTCTAAGCCAGCAGGTGGTTATCTCCCGAGGGGTTCCAGACTGTGAGAGGGCACAGGTTGGGCTGAGAAACCACGTGCGGCCCCCCCCCCCCCCGCCAGTGTACAAATTTTTGTGCACCGGGCTTCTAGTTTTCAATAAAAGAAGGAAAAAACTGGGTTTGTTTTATGATCAAATAAGTTTTGTAAATGTTGGATTGTACAGAGTTAAAACAGGTTTTTTTCCTGCAAGACTCCTTTGTCTTTAATATGCTAATGTATATTGTGATACCAGAAGAATGGGTTAAATGGCATTTTTTAAACTTATTTAAACCCTTTCTGAAGACTCGTGTTCTCAGATTCTAGAACATACTTTGGGAATATTTGCTTCTGTTATCCCAATGCTGTTTTAAACACTTGATTTTAGTTTTCTAAGTTTATCTTTTTGTGTGTTTTTTTTTACCACAGTGTATAGTAAGATACATTTACAGAATAACCTTGTACATGCACACACAGTATATTTATAAAGAAGTCAAACAAAAGTTTTATAATGTCTAACACATTCTGATATTTTTCATTCTATTTCATTTTTAAAATACTGTTTGTGTGTATTGATTTCGTGATTCACTAATGGAAACGACTTTCATCTTAAAAACGTTGATCTTATATGTAATTGCTTTATTGGCTGCTAGCTCATGTTCCTTTTGGTTTTGAGGGACTGTGTCAAATTATAATTGGTAAAAAAAATCTCTGATTTTCATCGACTTTGAAGTTATATAATCCCAAATGGAGAAAACATGAATTCTCCTTTTTGAATTATATACATATTAGCAGTGCTCCAGTATTTCAGTATATTAAGTAGGAAGCTTTAGATTCTTCTAATCAGACCTGTTTCTTACACTACAGAGCTGTGCCAAGGACCCTGGAAGTAGTCTCAAATCTCTTTAAATAAGCACATAATTATACATAGACTATAAAAGTTCTTTTTTTTTTTTTTATTAGATTGCTGAACTGAAAAGAGGTGCTGAAATTATTGTTTGTACACCTGGTCGAATGATTGACATGTTAGCAGCTAACAGTGGTAAGTCGGGTATTTTTTTCTCTTTTCTCCTTTTTGGATTATATACATTTTTGTTAAATCACAGCAGAAACAAGAAACCCTCAAAGGGTTTCTACATTTCTTCTTAAAGCTGTAATATCTTAAAATATGTATTGTAACAATCTTATTATTGTAAGTGTTCATAATATTTTTGCAATTTAAATGAAAATTTCTTTTCAAAAGTAACTCCATCCGATCTTTTCAGCACTTAACATGGATTCTTAATACAAGTTTAGCCTAACTTTCCTTTAAAAGGATGAGGGTCTATCTCTTTTTTCATTATAAAATTTAGATATTTTTTCTCCACAGGTGCTAGTATTTTCTTACAATACTGGATCAATTAAGATATTGCAGCTTCAAGAAACTTTATCTTTTGTAAATATTGCATGTTTTTAGCTCAAATGTTGTGCTTTGTTCAATTATTCCCTGTCAAAACTGTTACTAAACTGTTGACATTATTTAACTTCTGTGGAGAAAGGCCCTTCAAGATTTATAGAACTGGGCTTCCGAGACTTAAACCATCAAAGGTAGGTAATTTAATGCTGTTCCCAACCTTACAAAATTACTTGGAGCTGCAAATGTTGGTATGGAATACTTAAACATTAGAAAGCATTTATTTGGGCTCATTTCTATTTTTTTGAAGAAAATACTTTCAAAGGTTTTTGTTGCAGTAGTTAGTATATAAATAATAGAATATTAAAACCCAAATAGTGCATGTTTCTAATAGCATTCTGCTTGAGTTTCTGTATCTATTTAATTCTAATGCTATATGAAGTTGACAAAGTGACATTGAAATTGTATAGCATATGAAAGTTTTTGGTTGGATGTTGAAATAATCCCTTGTTTTTTCTCAATGCTGCATTAAGTCTCCTCCTGAAATTCATCTTGATTAATTTTACCTTTTTCCCTTATCTATCCTTTCAGTTTATATTTAATAACTGTTTGCCAGGTGATTGATTCAACAATTGATGGAAGTGCTTGTGTTAATTGTTTAGAAAGGGTTTCCTGTGTATGTATGTAATTTTTACTAGCTAAGAAGCCTGTCACATTTCTTTAAACCTGTGGGAGCATGTAATAAAATTGGATTTTTTATCTATATATTAAAAAATGTATCCATGTAATACGTTTGGTATTTAGTTTTCATGTAATGTGATAGCTACCTAATGGTGTTGCATAGCTTCTCATTAGCGTTTTGACATTCCCATTAGAAGTTTCTGACTAGATGGAAGTAGGTTATAAGGTCATATAAAGAGAGGTTTTCTGCATCTGAAATAGTTAGCACTGGCATTTGCTTTCCACACATACGCTGTAATCTCTAATATGTTTTTTCCTAGGTGATGCTGTCAGATAATGGCTGATGTGGCTCGATGCTTCATCTCAGTCTTAGTTTTATGATGTGTTTTGGAGAGGGCTGTTTTCTGAATTTTACAGGTTCTTCAGGCCCTATGATGGTATGCAAGAGAAGAGTTTGACAAATAAAGGGCCTCATATACCCATTGTCAGAAAGTATTTGCCATTAGTTAAGACATTGTAGACCAAAATTTCTTTTCACTGTTTAAAGATAACTAACTTACCCCTCTCGTTAAGTCAGGCATTTTAGTTCCCTTTACAGTTTTGTAATGTTCTTGGTAGCCATAAAATGAATTGTGACTGATTTTTAGTTTTCTTTTTGTCTTTTTTCAACCCCCCCTTATCTTAGGTCGGGTCACAAATCTTCGAAGAGTGACATATGTTGTTTTAGATGAAGCAGACAGAATGTTCGATATGGGTTTTGAACCACAGGTAATCATTAAATTCCGTAGTGTTTTGAACTATAAATCATGTAACAACTATGAGAATGTAATTTCTGTAAGGTTTTAAAATTTTCACATTTCTGCTATGTGGGTTGGGGGCATATGAAATTGAAATAGGCATTTATGTTTTTAATTCTCTATAAAACTCATTCAGGAGGTATTCATGCAGGCTTTACTTAGCCATCTAAAACCATAATTGGTAAAATTAGAATTGAAATGTTAATAAAAGAAACTTAAGCTTTCATAGTTCATATTTTATAGTTTTAATGTACTTCCAAATACATTGCTTTAATTCATGCTTTTAATTACCTAATGATCTAGATAGCACATATTTAAATTCTCCAGTTGTAAAAACTGATGCCCAAAGCATTTGCCTAGCTTAGATTTTACCTGACACATGCTATTTGCTCAAATATAAATTTCAGTGCTATAAATTTAGAAAAATACATGTTAAAAGATGCTATAAAATTTTCTTAACAAGGAGAGTAATGTTTGCCCTAGCCAGTTTGGCTCAGTGAATAGAGGGTTGGCCTGCGGACTGAAAGGTCACAGATTTGATTACAGTCAAGGGCACATACCTGGTTGGGGTGCATGCAGGAGGCAACCAATTGATGTGTCTCTCTCACATGGATGTTTCTCTCTCTGTCTCTTCTTCTCTCTTCCACTCTCTAAAAGTCAATGGAAAAATATCCTTGGGGAAGAATTAACAAAACAAAAAAAGCGGGGGGCGGGGGGGGGGGCGACAAAAAGAGCAACGTGAGTTGCCAACATTTTTTTATGAGAGAGAGAAACATCAATTTATTGTTTCCCTTATTTATTAATTCATTGATTGATTCTTGTATATGTGCCTAGGGTGGATCAAGCCCATAACTTCGGCGTATATGGAATGCTCTAACCAACCGGGCTGCCTGCCCAGCCAGGGCCAAAAAAAGTTTTTTTAATCACAAACTGCAGTAATAGAAACGGGATTTAGGAAGGGATACGATTAAAATTATATTCAGTCTTTTCAATTATTCATGTATTCTCCAAAAATGTATTGCCTGTTATTTGATATATATGTAGTGTGTTTAGAATTACGGACCACATTCTAAATGAGATATAGGGGTGTGCAAAAGTGAGTAAACAGGATATGGTAACACTTGAGCCATGTGAAAAATAGTTAAAGGGGTGAAGAAATTTAGCTTGGAGTAGAGGACCTTATAGCATTCTTTACAGGGTTTTTTGTTGTTTGTTTGTTTGTTTGTTTTTGCAAGGGAAGGACAGTAAATGCTTCTGGACAACCAGTAGTCTTTAACTCAGTGGTTCTCAACCTTCTGGCCCTTTAAATACAGTTCCTCATGTTGTGACCCAACCATAAAATTATTTTCGTTGCTACTTCATAACAGTAATGTTGCTACTGTTATGAATCGTAATGTAAATATCTGATATGCAGGATGGTCTTAGGCGACCCCTGTGAAAGGGTGTTTGACCGCCAAAGGGGTCGCGACCCACAGGTTGAGAACCGCTGCTTTAACTGAAAGCACTGGCATGTGGGTGCCGAATATTCAAATTGGGCAGGAGTGAAGCCAGGGAGACCTGTTAAGAGACAGTTGAAGTAATCCAGATGAGAGGTGGTTGAGGTTTGGGCCAGGAATTTAGGATTTATGTTGTAAATGCAAGTGCCTTGTCTAGGACTGTCCCTTTCTCAGATTTTCTTTGATTAGAAGGAAAATGTGATCCTAAAATTTTTTATATTCTTGTCATGACCTTCACCCTTCCTAATTTCTAACCACTCACCACTACCTACCTTGAAACTATCATGTGTTTTGTTTTTTTTAATTAAAATAAATGGTTTTGTTTGTTTTTTGTTAATCCTCACCCAGTGATATTTTTTTCCATTAGTTTTTAGAGAGACTGGAAGGGAAGGGGAGGTGGGGAGACACATTGATTGATTGCCTTGTGCATTCTGACTGAGGTCCAGGAATGAACCTGCAACCGAGGTACATGCCCTTGACTGGGAATCGAACCTGAGACCCTTCTGTGTCTGGGCCAGTGCTCTAACCACTGAGAACACTGACCAGGCAAAATTTTTTTAATCCTCACCCAAAGATATATTTATTGATTTTTAGAGAGGAAGGTAGAGGGGGGAGCAAGAGAAACACTGATAGGAGAGAGAAACATCCATTGGTTGCTTCCTGTACATACCCCGACCAGGGATCAAACTTGCAACCTGGTTATGTGTCCTAACTGGGAATTGAAGCCGAGACCCTTTGGTGCACAAGATGATGCTTCAACCTAATGAACCACATTGGCCAGGGCTTTTTTTTCTTAAATTATTTTTTTAAAATTGAAAAAAATACCTTTTTTTTTATTTCAGAGAGAAAGGGGGAGAGAGATAGAGATAGAAATATCAATGGTGCAAGAGAATCTTTCTTTGATCAGCTGCCTCCTTCACGGCCCCTACTGGGGATTGAGCCCGCAACCCAGATATGTGCCCTTGACCTGAATCAAACCCAGGACCCTTAAGTCCACAGTCCAGTGCTCTATCTGATGAGCCAAACCGGCTAGGGCCATTTCTGTTTTTTCTTTCTTGTTTATACTAGTCATTACCAGAATCCTAGGACTTCTTGATTCCTCCAGTGCTCTATAGACACTGAGGCAAGTGTTGCTTGGATCCCATCCACTCAACAATGTGTTCATTTTCATTGTTCTATTTCATTCTGTAGTTTTTATCACCATTTGACACATAATATATTTATCTGTCTACCTTATTAGAATATAAGCTAATTAAAATATAAGCTAATATGAAGACAAGTTTTTGTCTCTTTTCATTGCCTATTCAAACACTTAGAAAATGCCTGGCACATAATGGTTGCTCAGTAAAAATGTGTTGAATAAATGAAGGTAAATAGTAATATTAAGTAGAGAATGGTTACATCCTAGATACAGTTTGAAAATTGAGACTCTTGAATTTGTTGATGGATTGGTTGTGTGATGAGAAAAAAGAGGGTAGTCAAAGATGGCTCCTAGGTTTTTGGCCTAAACATGTGGATGACTAGAATTGCCATTTCTTGAAAGCAGGAAATTATGAGAGGAACAAATTATGGGGTAAAATCAATTGTAGAGCTCTAGCCGGTTTGGCTCAGTGGATAGAGCATCGGCCTGCGGACTGAAGGGTCCCAGGTTCGATTCCGGTCAAGAGCATGTACCTTGGTTGCTGCCGGGGTCCAACCCCAGCAGGTCCAGGGGTTCCCAAAGGCGTAGACGGAGTCGGCGAAGAAGGAATGACACGGAGACAGCGTTCAGTTGATCAGCAGCCTAGCCAGGATCTCCAGCCAAGTTCTGGTCTCGATCTCCAGAGAGGTTCTGCCGTTTATTGTCTTGTTACATCCGTATTTATCCCAGTTGATTTTAATCCTGTCAATTTCTATTACAAAGGTTAGGGTGTTTCTTATCTCCATTCCAGGGAGTAAAGATTATGTAGCTTAAGCATGATTGTTTGTAGTGATTAACTACCCGCCTGGCACTTAGTTAAGGAGTTTCATCCCCTCCCTGACTTCAGGGAAAAATTCCTACCTGGGGAAACAACCTTTCTCGGAGAGGTGACCTTGGTTAAAACACACAGCGCTAAGGGGAGCAAACATATTAAGAACAGTATGCTATATACACCAGGTCCCTTGAAACATATGCTGTGCAGATGTTTCTTTCCTGCAGCGACTGTGTCAAGCAGCAAGGATGGACTGGCTTCCGGCAGGTTGCGGGCACATACCCAGTAGGGAGTGTGCAGGAGGCAGCTGATCGATGTTTCTCTCTCATCGATGTTTCTAGCTCTCTATCCCTCTTCCTTCCTCTCTGTAAGAAGTCAATAAAATATATTTTTTAAAAAATCAATTGTAGAATTCTAAGGTAACAAGTTTAGAATCACTGACTAGATGTTCTCAAAAATTCCTTCTAGCTGGTTTTTACATCATGATTTTTAGTGACTACCATATTGATTTATGTTTTCTCAGGTCATGCGTATTGTGGATAATGTCCGTCCTGACCGACAAACAGTTATGTTTTCAGCTACTTTCCCCAGAGCTATGGAGGCTTTGGCTCGCAGAATCCTGAGTAAACCCATTGAAGTGCAGGTTGGAGGCAGGAGTGTGGTTTGCTCGGATGTGGAGCAGCAAGTGGTGGGTATAATCCTTACAAAACCCCCAGTTCCCTGGATGCTTAGGCAGTGTGTGATCCTTTTGGGATCAATGTTTGTGATGTAGTTAGATTATTCCTAAACCATGGAACTGACTGTCTTTACGATGCTCTTGTAGTTTCTTCCACCAGAAGTGGACTGGTAGGTGGGAATGTCACATAGCTATCTTATTCTTTGGTTAATAGGATGTGAAGTTAAGAGGAAGAACAGATGATCATTTGTCCACATTTGCAAGCCTCTTATTCTTTGAAAATTAATAATTTTTTTGGTCTTACTGGTTTACTAATTCAAATAAAAATTTTTCTAATCCTTCCTAATGATTTAGGTGTTGTCATTTATCCTTTGCCACAAAACAAGTATTTTTGTTTACGAGATGTATTTGTGTTTTTATTCCATTACTTTGGTACAATTTGGTGTTTTCAGATTGTGATTGAAGAAGAAAAGAAATTCTTGAAGTTACTTGAGCTTCTGGGCCATTATCAGGAATCTGGATCTGTCATTATATTTGTGGATAAGCAGGAACATGCTGATGGTCTTCTGAAAGATTTGATGAGGGCATCTTATCCTTGCATGTCTCTTCATGGAGGTAATGTTTAAGGAAATCTGTTAAGTACTTGGCCAAGTACTGTGCTGTGTTCTGAATGAAATTTTTACTTTGTACTCTTAATTTAAAACTAAATTTTATATCATCTGTCTCAGTTTAATCACAATAGCACTGTCATTAATATTAATCCATTATCAAGATAAAATAATACGACAGACACTCCAGAAAACTGGGATCTTAAGCCAGCCAAAGGAATGACATTTCAATTTTTTATTTTTATTTATTTATTATTATTTTATTAGCTCTTTTTTTTTTGCTTTTTTCTTTGTTTCCCTTTTTTTGTTTGTTGCTCTTGTTTTGCTTTTTTCTTCTCCCTTTTTGTTTGTTGCTTTATTTTTTATTTATTTTCACATTATTTTTTCATCATTCAATTTTATTTTATTTTTACTTGTTATTTTCTATTTTTATACCATTTTTTTAAATCAATTTTTTTGTTACTATATTGTTTTGTTCCCTTTCTGTCTCTTCTTATCCACCTATCCCTTTTCTACCTCCGCTATACTGAAGTGAGGTCCTCCCCATATTTATCCAATTCTTAACCTTATTTCCTATATCAGCTCAGCCTCTACAGATTCTGCCCCGACCCTCTTTACTGGGTGTTTGTTGTTTGTATTTGTTTGGTTTATCTATTGGTTCTGTGGTGTTTTCTCCATATATATATATATATATATATATATATATATATATACATACATACATACATACATACACACACATATATATATATATATATTTATTCATTCATTCTCCTTTTTTTTTTCTCTCCTATCTTTTTTCTTTTTCCTTTCTCTCTCTCTCTCTCTTGGATATCATTTGTACTCTCTTTTCTCTCCCCTAATTCTCTTTTCTCAGGTGGTCACTTATATTGGGGTTATCAGTGTCTTGAGTACATTCATGCTTTGTTCCCCTTGAGTCATGTCTTGTTAAGGTGAATTTTATCCTGTCTGGCTAAAGTGCTAGAGAGCAAGCCACATAACCAGACACCTGGAGAGGAGGAGCAGCGACATGTGCAGCTCACTCCCATCCAAAGAACAGCAGCCGTGCAAGCAGCCCATCCCCATCCGAGGAGCAGCAGACTTGCAATCAACCTGTCCAAGTCCTAGGAGCAGTAGCCCCACAAGCAGCCCATCACATCAGAGGAACAACAGCAGCGTGCAGCCAGCCCCCATCCAAGGAACAGCAGCCTCGTGATCAGCACATCCTCTGCCTGAGGAACAGCAGCTGTGTGAGACGCCTCCCCTCACCAGCCAGAGGAGCCACCACAGCTGTGAACAGCACCCACCAGAGGAGCTGTTGCCAACTGTGGAGCAACTGCTACCACAATCGCCTGAGGAGCAACTGCAGCCCAAGGAGCCACAGCCACCCAAGGAACAGCCCCTGAACGATTCAACATCTAGATCTGTCGGTGAGATCAAACATGGGTAGACAAAGAAACCCCCAAAGGAAAGAAGAGGAGGACTCACCAGAAAAACAGCTAAGTGAAATAGAGGCATGCAACATGACAGAATAGAATTCAGATTAAGGGTCCTAGAGTGCATAAACCGGATGGAGGAAAAAATCAACAACTTATGCAAGAATCAAGAAGAAACGGATGAAAAAATCAACAACTTATGTAAGAACCAAGAAGAAATGAAGAGTGATATAGCTGCAATAAAAAACACCATTGAAAGTTTCAACAGTAGACTAGGAGAAGCAGACGACCGAATTAGCGTATTAGAAGACAGGGAAACAAAACACACCCAAACTGAACTGTAATTGGAGAAAAAAATGAAAAGACAGGAGGATAGCCTAAGGGAGCTATGGGATAACATATAACGAAACAACATACGAATAAAATGGGTGCCAGAACAACAGAAAGAGGAACAAGGGTTAGAAAACCTATTGGAAGAAATAATATCAGAAAACTTCCTTGAGGTGGGGAAGAAAAAAGTCACACAACCACAGAGAGTCCCAAACAAGATGAACCCAAAAAGACCCACGCCAAGACACATCATAATTACTATGGCAGCTGTTCAGGACAAAGAATCTTAAAGGCTGCAAGAGAGAGACGGAAAGTTACATACAAGGGATCTCCCATTAGATTATCAAATGACTTCTCAACAGAAACACATCAGGCCAGAAAAGAATGGATGGAAATTTACAAAGTGATGCAAAGCAAAGGACTGAATCCAAGAATACTCTATCCAGCAAGGCTTTCATTCAAAATTGAAGGGGAAATAAGAAGGTTCACAGACAAAAAAACGTTAAGGGAGTTTATCACCACCAAGCCAGCAATGCAAGAAATGCTAAAGGGACTGGTGTAAAAAGAAGAAATAAAAAGCTAAGAAAGAAAACAGGCACAAAAAATAGAAATGGCTACAAACAAGTACCTTTCAATAGTAACTTTAAACGTAAATGGACTAAATACTCCAATCAAAAGACATTGAGTGGCTGAATGGATAAAACAACATGACCCATATATTTGCTGTCTACAAGAGACCCACCTCAGAATAAGGGACTCACACAGACTGAAAGTGAAGGGATAGAAAAATATCTTTCAGGCAAATGGAAATGAAAAAAAAGCTGGAGTAGCAATACTTATATCAGACAAAATAGACCTCAAAGTGAAGGCCGTAACAAGAGATAAGGAAGGCCACTTCATAATACTAAAGGGATCAATACAACAAGAAGATATAACCCTGATAAACATATATGCACTCAATGCAGGAGCACTCATACATAAAAAAACTCCTGGAAGATATCAAGGGAGAGATCGACAACAATACAATCATAGTAGGGGGCTTTAATACACCACTGACATCACTGGATAAATCCTCTAGACAAAAAATTAGCAAAGAAACAGCAATCCTAAATGACTCACTAGATCAGATGGACTTAATTGACTTTTTCAGGACATTTCACCCCAAAGCCATGGAATATATGTTTTTCTCAAGTGCACATGGGATGTTTTCAAAAATAGACAACATATTGGGTCATAAGCAAAGTCTTCCCAAATTCAAGAAGTTTGAAATCATACCAAGCATCTTCTCAGATCACAATGGCATAATATTATAAATAAACTACAATAAAAACAACCCAAAATACTCAAACACTTGGAAGCTGAATAGCATGTTATTAAATATTGATTGAGTTACCAATGAGATCAAAGAAGAAATTAAAAACATCCTGGAAACTAATGACATTGAAAACACAACAATCCAAAACCTATGGGACACAATGAAAGCTGTCCTGAGAGGGAAGTTTATAGCCCTACAGGCCTACCTCAAAAAACAAGAAAAAATGGTAGTAAATCATCTAACTACATCTCAAAGAATTAGAAATAGAGCAACAAGAAAAGCCCAGAGTGAGCAGAAGGAAGGAAATAAAAAAGATCAGAGCAGAAATAAATGTCATAGAGACCAAAAAACAATACATAAAATAACGAAACCAGAAGCTGGTTCTTTGAAAGGATAAACAAGATTGATGAACCTCTAGCCACGCTCACCAAGAAGCAAAGAGAGAGGACCCAAATAAACAAAATCAGAAATGATAGAGGCAAAATAACAACAGACCCCACAGAAATAAAAATGATTGTTAAAAAATACTATGGACAACTCTACTCCAACAAACTAGACAACCTGGAGGAAATGGACATATTCCTAGAAAAATACAACATTCCAAAACTCAATCAGGAAGAATCTAAAAATCTCAATAGGCCAATAACTATGGAAGAAATTGAAGCAGTCATTAAAAAGCTTCCAGCAAACAAAAGCCCAGGGCCAGACGGCTTCACAGGGGAGTTTTACCAAACATTCAAGGAAGAACTAAACCTATCCTCCTCAGACTACTACAAAAAATTCAAGAGGAAGGAACACTTCCAAGCTCATTCTATGAAGCCAGCATCACCCTAATACCAAAACCAGGTAAAGACAACACAATGAAAGAGAATTACAGGCCAGTATCCCTCATGAACATAGATGCCAAAATCCTCAACAAAATCTTAACAAATCTGATCCAGCAGTACATCAGAAAGATCATACACTATGGCCAAGTAAAATTTATCCCAGGGATGCAAGGATGGTACAATATCCACAAATCAATAAACGTGATACATCACATAAACAAATTGAAAGAAAAAAACCACATGGTCATATCAGTTGATGCAGAGAAAGCATTTGACAAAATCCAACACGCATTAGAAGGATCATACCTCAACATAATAAAAGCCATATATGACAAACCCACAGCCAACATCATACTCAATGGACAAAAACTAACACCATTTCCCCTAAGAACAGGAACAAGACAGGGATGCCCACTCTCACCACTCCTGTTCGACATAGTACTGGAAGTATTAGCCATTGCAATTAGACAAGAAGAAGAAATAAAAGGCATCCTAATTGGAAAAGAAGAAGTAAAACTGCCCTTATTTGCAGGTGACATGATATTATACATGAAAAACCCTAAAGACTCCATCAAAAAAATATTAGACTTAATAAATGAATTCGGCAATGTGGCAGGATACATAACTAATGCCAAGAAATCTGTGGCATTTCTATACACCAATAGCGAACTTACAGAAAGAGAGACTAAAAAAGCAATCCCATTTACCATCACACCAAAAAAATTAAGATACCTAAGAATAAACTAAAGAGGTAAAAGACCTCTACTCAGAAAACTACAGAATGTTGAGAAAAGAGATAGAGGAAGACATAAACAGATGGAAGAACATACCATGTTCTTGGATTGGTAGAATCAACATCATTAAACTGTCCATACTACCCAAAGCAATCTATAAATTCAACGCACTTCCCATTAAAATACCAACAGCATATTTCACAGGTCTAGAACAAACTCTCCAAAAATTCATCTGGAATAAAAAAAGACCCTGAATAGCTGCAGCAATCCTGAGAAAGAAGAACAAAGTAGGTGGGATTGCAGTACCAGATATCAAGCTGTATTACACAACCACTGTTCTCAAAACCGCCTGGTACTGGCACAAGAACAGACATATAGATCAATGGAATAGAATAGAGAGCCCAGAAATTGACCCGAACCAATATGCTCAATTAATATTTGACAAAGGATGCAAGAACATACAATGGAGTCAAGACAGTCTCTTCAATAAATGGTGTTGGGAAAATTGGACAGATACATGCAAAAAAATGAAACTAGACTACCAACTTACACCATACACAAAAATAAACTCAAAATGGATAAAGGACTTAAATGTAAGACGAGAAGCCATAAAAA
The DNA here is from genome assembly GCF_964212035.1 of Myotis nattereri. Classification (NCBI taxonomy): domain Eukaryota; kingdom Metazoa; phylum Chordata; class Mammalia; order Chiroptera; family Vespertilionidae; genus Myotis; species Myotis nattereri. The sequence continues at coordinate 77,292,555 of NC_138080.1, forward strand.
TACTAGAGGAATCCAAAGGCAACAAAATCTCAAGACATATGCCGAAGCAATTTCTTCACTGATACAGCTCCTAGGGCATTGGAAACTAAAGAGAAAATAAACAAATGGGACTACATCAAAATAAAAAAAATTCACTGGAACCGGTTTGGCTCAGTGGATAGAGCGTCGGCCTGCGGACTGAAGGGTCCCGGGTTCGATTCCGGTCAAGGGCATGTACCTTGGTTGCAGGCACATCTCCAGGAGATGTGCGGAAGGCAGCTGATCGATGTTTCTCTCATCGATGTTTCTAACTCTCTATCCCTCTCCCTTCCTCTCTGTGAAAAATCAATAAAATATATTAAAAAAAAAATAAAATAAAAAATAAAAAAATTCTGCCCAGGAAAAGAAACCATCAACAAAACAACAAGAAAACCCCCTGCGTGGGAAAACATATTTGCCAATGTTATCACCGATAAGGGTTTAATCTCCAACATGTATAGGGAACTCATACAACTTAACAAAAGGAAGATAAACAATCCAATCAAAAAATGGGCAAAGGAACTAAATAGACACTTTTCAAAAGAGTACATTCAGAAAGCCAAGAGACATATGAAAACATGCTCAAAGTCACTAATCATCCGAGAAATGCAAATCAAAACAACAATGAGGTACCATCTCACACCTGTCAGAATGGCTATCATCAACAAATCAACAAACGACAAGTGCTGGAGAGGATGTGGAGAAAAAGGAACACTTGTGCACTGCTGGTGGGAATGCAGACTGGTGCAGTCACTATGGAAAGACAGTATGGAGTTTGCTCAGAAAGTTAAAAATCGAACTCCCATTTGACCCAGTGATCCTACTGCTAGGAATATATCCCAAGAAATCAGAAACACCAATCAGAAAGGATATATGCATCCCTATGTTCATAGTAGCGCAATTCACCATAGCTAAGATCTGGAAACAGCCTAAGTGCCCATCAGCAGATGAATGGATTAGGAAACAGTGGTACATCTACACGATGGAATACTATGCTGCTGTAAAAAAGAAGGAATTCTTACCATTTGCGACAGCATGGATGGAACTGGAGAGCATTATGCTAAGTGAAATAAGCCAGTCAATGAAAGAAAAATACCACATGATCTCACTCATTTATGGATAACTAAGACCATTATAAACTGATGAGCAAAAATAGATACAAAGGCAGAGCTACATCGAACAGACTGTCAAACTACAGCGGGAAGGCTGGGGAGAGTTAGGGAGTGGGAGGTGGGGTAAGAGATCAACCGAAGGACTTGTATGCATACATATAAGCCTAACCAGTGGACACAAGACACTGGGGGGCATGGGAGGCTAGGGGAGGGTCAAGGGGAGAAAAAAAAGGAGACATATATAATACTCTTTGTAATACTTTAAGCAGTAAAACAATTAAAAAATAATAATACATTGGTTTGACCAAATTCTCTAAGCCATTAATAATCTAAGGAGGAATTGATATTAAGAATTTCTGATTCATGTATTTTTTTTTCATTGTATCATATTACCTAGAGGTTTTCATGATTCAAATTAGAGCTTTAATTGAAATTATAAAGTAACATTTTATTTGTACTGTCACCATTGTTAAATATATTGGGACTTACATTGTGGGAATCTTGTTTTTTAAATAGGGTATCAACTTGATTGGATCCATATTTCAAACTCAGTCTTTTTTGTAATGGGCAGCATTTTTATGCATAATTCAGTATAGCGCTCTTTTCTGGTCCTGAGTTTGTCTTGAATTTTTTATTCTCTTTCTTGTCAGTAAAACTATATTTCTTTGCTTTTTTTAAATTTCTCACCGGAGGATATTTTTCCCATTGATTCCTAGAGAGAGTGGAAGGGAGACACGTTGATTGTCCTCCCACATGAGCCCCTACCAGGGCTGGGGGACATGCAACTGTGGTGTATGCCCTTGATCAGGAATCAAATTCGCTAGCAGCCTGCCAAGGCAGTAACACTGCTTCTACTCAGGTTTTGACTTCCCTACCTGGCTGCCAAGGCTCCTCCTACTCCAAAGTTTAAAAAAAAAAAAAAAAGAATCCTCTATAATCCTCAACCCAGTATCATTATATTCTTCCACATCTTAACTCCTTTCCAGTTTGTGTCCGCTTTTAGTCACTCTAGTGCCTTCAGGTAATTGTTTATATTTTGCCCGGAATTTATAGTTGTTATCTGCAGTAGAGTTGATCCTAAAAGAGCTCCTATTTTAGTGAAAATGTGTGTTTTACATAAATGAGGAAATGTTTCCCATAAATCCCCTATATGTACTTTTTTCTCTTGGGTCAAAATTGTATCACATGCTTATTCTGAAATCATTCACAGGCAAGGGGAGTGAATAATTATGGTTCTTAACTATTGTCCTGGGACACTTTCAGGGGGTTCATGAAGTCAAGAGTATTTCCATAATAACCCCATCGTATTATTTGCCTTTTTCATTCTCTCATGGGTGTGTAGTGTAGTTTTCTAGTGGCTGCATGGCATATTACATTGAAGCAGATTGAATACAGAAGATACTGGTATAATAACTTCAGCTATCTTCTATTAAGCCAAACATTAAAGAAATTTGTGCCCTGGCCAGTGTGGCTCACTTGGTTGGTCAATGTAATGTGCATCGAAAGGTTGCTGATTCGATTCCCAGTCAGAGCTCCATCCCCGGTATAGGGTGTGCAGGAGGCAGCTGATTTACATCAACATTTGTCTCTCTCTCCCTCTCCCTTCCTTTTTCTCTTAAAAAAAAAAATATTTTGTAAGTAAATATTAATAAAGATGACCTACAATAAACTAAAGCGCTCTGGGTTTGGTCCTTATTAATTAATTACTTTAAAAATCCTCATGTGAGGACATTTTCATTATTTAAAAAAAAAATGTACTTTCTATTTATGTTTCCATCTCTTTCCCTCTCCCTACCTCTCTGAAATCAATAAAGATATAGTAAAAAATAATAAAATAAAATAAATATTTTTATTGATTTCAGAGAGGAAGGGAGAGATAGAAACATCAGTGATGAGAGAGAGTTACCGATTGGATGCTTCCTGCATGCCCCACACTGGGGATCGAACTCGCAACCCAGGTCTGTGCCCTGACCGGGAATCAAACCATGACCTCCTCCTGGTCCATAGGTTGATGCTCAACCACTAAGCAATGCTGGCTGGGCTTCATTGATTTTTTTTTTAATATATTTTCTTGATTTTTTTTACAGAGAGAAAGGGAGAGGGATAGAGAGTTAGAAACATTGATGAGAGAGAAACATCAATCAGCTGCCTCCTGCACACCCCCTACTGGGGATGTGCTTGCAATCAAGGTACATGCCCTTGACCAGAATCAAACCTGGGACTTTTCAGTCCGCAGGCTGACGCTCTATCCACTGAACCAAACCAGTTATGGCGGTTATTTATTTGTTTATTTTTTTATATTATTTTTTTAATTTTAGAGAGGAAAAGAGAAGGAGAGAGAGATTGAAATATCAATGATGAGAAGAATCATCCATTGGCTGCCTTCCGCACATCTCCTACTGGAGATTGAACCAGCAACCCAGGCATGTGCCCTGACCGGGAATTGAACCTTGACCTTCTGATTCATAGGTTGATGCTCAACTACTGAGCAACACCAGCTGGCCTCACTGATTTTTGAGAGAGAAACATTGAGGTGAGAGGGAAACATTGATCGGTTGTCTCCTGCACGAGCCCGGACTGGAGACTGAACCTGCAACCTAGGTATGTGCCTTGGCGTTGCTCTAACCAATTGAATCACACTAGCCAGGGCTGGTTCTTATTAACACAGATATTTAAGAAGGGTTGGTTTTACACTAATCATAATTCACCTCCTAAGACTGAGAATTAGGCTCATCCCTCGTTTGATATAAATGACTGTATTGGATGGATGGATATGTGAATCAAATTGGGATTATGTTAAAAAAGAAGAGGCTTAATGGTTGCTGGGCAGGCATCCCATATACTGTAATTAGCATATTATATTCACTTGCATGAAATTCACACAGTTAGGTTAGTAGTCAGAATACCTCAGGCTAAAGGAAAAGTTTTGGTATCTTTTACTTATAAAGTTAAATTTATATTGATATTAATTCCATTATTTTTCTGATAAGATTTTTGGGTACAGTGTTGGATCCTAGTTTCTTTGACATAAGGTCCAAATACTTTATTTAATTCAGTCTTTGAAGAGTAGATTTTAAATTTTAGCCCTGGCTGGGTTGCTCATTTGGTTAGAGCATTGTCCCAGTACACCAAGGTTGCAGGTTCATTCCCTGGTCAGGGTACATACAGGAGTCAACCAATGAATGCATAGATGGGTGGAACAACAAACTGACATTTCTTTTTCTGTCTCTTTCCCTTGTTCTCTCTCTAAAATAAATCAATAAATTTAAAAAATTACCTCCTGCTGCAAAAATTAATTTCAAGGTTTCAGAATTTTTTCCATTCCCCTCTCTAACTACTAGAGATGCCAGGGATCTGTCATCAAATAAATATGTGGGCTGAGCATATTGTAATAGAACAATTTGGCATTTTATGCTGTGCTTTGTCTCTCAGTCTGAGGCTCTTTGGATAACATTTAAGAGAGATCCTATTAGGTAGGTTCTACTAGTGTACCTCAAACTTTAATGTGCATGTGCAATCACCCAAATATTTTGTTAAAATGCAAAATCTGATTCAGTAATTTGGGGTAGTGTCTGAGATTCCTAATTTCTAACAAGCTTTCATGTGATGCTGCTTCTGGTCCTTGGATAAAACTGAGTAGCAGGACTATAAACCCAACAGGAGAAAGATCTGAATCCTGTCAATCTAGGCTGAATGTGCATGCCTTCTGTTGCTCCCTAACAAAGTTTAGGCTAGTGATTCTGAGATTAGGCTGCTGCAGTTATAAGCCTTCTAGATAAGAAAGGGGGCAGGCAAGGGTAGATTTGGAGGATTCATAAATGAGTTAATAGCAGTAGCCTTTGATCTTGCAATGAAATTTTCTTAGTGTTTTATTTTGTATATTGTAGTTGTTGGAACTGTGGTCAATATAAGTTGTATTTGTTCTTTACTCTGTGTTTAACTTCTTTCTCTGAGTGTCAGAGGAAGTGGAAAGTTTAATTTGAACATGAGATTTTACAATTCTTGTGTGTCATTTACTTGCAGGTATTGATCAGTATGACAGAGATAGCATCATAAATGACTTTAAGAATGGGACCTGCAAACTTCTTGTGGCCACCTCTGTTGCTGCCCGAGGTTTGGATGTGAAACATCTGATTCTTGTAGTAAATTACAGCTGCCCCAACCATTATGAAGATTATGTACACAGAGCAGGACGAACTGGAAGAGCAGGCAACAAAGTAAAAAAAAATTTTAAGTTGGCTTTTGTTATATTAGAATCTAAGTGTTTCTTTACTGTTTTAAGGAGTAAGTAATCGGAGTTATGGGAACATTTAAAAATCCTCAATCAGCCTGGCCAGTGTGGCTGGGTTGGGCATGTCTGTTTCCAGTTCAGTTCCATCAGGGCACATGCTTGGGTTTCAGGCTTGATCCCTGGTGGTCGATATTCCACTCTAACGTTGATGTTTCTCCCTCTCTCTCCTTCTCCCTTCCTCTCTGTCTAAAAATCAACTGAAACTTTTTTTTAATTAAAAAAAAGGGGGGGAAAATCCTTAATCATCAAAGTGTGAGGAATAGTTGAGGTGTTCATCACATATGCATATGTATGTCTAAATATTGTTAAAATTACACATGTCTACATATTTTGAAAATTACCAGATACCAAGCTATTCTCTAGTTAGATGGTGTTAACCATTTGTGTCCCCTTTTAGGATTTTTTACCTGCCTAAAGTTTCTATGTACAACCATGTATATAGTTTAGAATCTTTCATTGGTTTTTAAAAAATATATGGGATCATAAAATATACTCAAACCCATTCCTATCACCCCTGTTACCCCCTCCACCAATGCACATACATATCACTTGCTTTTTTGACTCAGGTATTCCAGTAAGTATATAGGTCTACTTCATTCTTTTTGCTTGTTAGTTTTTCTTTCTTTTTTGTTTGTTTGCTTGTTTGTTGTTTAATTCATTCTTTTTGAAGGAGCAGAATATTTTGCTGTTGGAAACATTGATGATGATATGGTTGATATTCCAACCCTAGTCATGTCTGCATACTAAAGCAATAATAACATTAATAGTAATAGGTTATATATAAGGAGTACTGATTAAGTGCCAGGCACAGAAGTGCTTTACATTTGTGATTTTGTCATCACAACTTGCCTTTGAGGTGGATAATACTATCCTATTTAATAGATGAGAAAAGTTGAGGCACATAGAAATTAAGTTACTTGTCCAAGGTACACAGATAATTGATGGCATTTATTCTTTGAACCTGAGTTATTCTGTGGATTTGGGAAACCATTTATATAAAGGGCCAGGTAGTAAATATTGTAGCCTTTTGTGTCTTTTGACATTCTTTTTCTTTTTTTAATATATTTTATTGATTTTTTACAGAGAGGAAGGGAGAGGGATAGAGAGTTAGAAACATTGATGAGAAGAAACATCTATCAGCTGCCTCCTGCACACCTCCTACCAGGGATGTGCCCGCAACCAAGGTACATGCCCTTGACCGAAATCGAATCTGGGACTCTCTATCCACTGAGCCAAACCGGTTAGGGCTCTTTTGATATTCTTGAGGGCAGTATGTGGGGGATGGGGTAATTCAGGGTGCTGGCCATGCACTCTCCCATGCTTCGTAGTCATGCCCTATAAAATTAAAGAAGGACTTTGTGCTTACAGCCAGGTAAAAGGATGCCGAGTCTGTCAAGATCAAGAAAAATGAGGATAATGTGAAGTTTAAAGTTTGATGCAGCAGATATCTTTATACCTTGGTCATCACAGATAAAGAGAAGTCAGAGAAATTGATGCAGTCCCTGTACCCTAGTTTGGCAGTGAAGGAACTAAAATGAACCAGACATACTTATTTGAATTGTATTAAAATGTTTAAAACTTGAAAAAATAAAATTGTAGCCTAGCTGGTGTGGCTCAGTGGTTGAGCGCTGACCTGTGAACTAGGGAGTTCATGGTTTGATTCTTGGTCAGGACACATGCCTACGTTGCAGGCTTGATACCCAGTAGGGTATATGTAGGAAGCAGCTGATCAGTGATTATCTCTCATCATTGATGTTTATTTATTTTGTCCTCACCCAAGAATATTTTTCCATTGATTTTTAGAGAGTGGAAGGGCAGGGGAGAAATAGTGAAACATCCATGTAAGAGATACATTGATTGGTTGCCTCCTGTGACTGCAGCCGAGCCAGGGATTGAGCCTGTAGCCAAGGAAGGGGGTACATGCTCTGTGCCCTTCATCGGAATCAAACCTGGGACCCTTCAGTCTGCAGGCTGACACCCTAACCATTGAGCCAAACCGCCTAGGGCTCATCATTGATGTTTCTATCTCCCTCTCTGAAATCTAAAAATATATTTTAAAAAATAAAATAAAATTGTAACCTTTTGAGGCCACGTGTGGTCTCTGTCACGTATGTGTGTGTATACATTTGTACACAATCTTAAAAACATGTAATACCATTCTTAGCTCCTAGGCAGTATAGAAACAGACCATGGGTCAAATCTGGTGATTAGATATTCCTGAAATAAAATATTAAACCATGTTTTAAATTTTATAACGTTTCAATGGGAGGGGCAAAGTATTTTGTGAAGATGGCAATCTGGGTTTGCTATTTCTTTATTTTAACTCCAGTCTTTCTCTTGCCTGAACCAAAAAGCTGCTGGGACATATGGTGCTTTAGCCTTTAGAGCAGTGGTTCTCAACCTTCTGGCCCTTTAAATACAGTTCCTCATGTTGTGGTGACCCCCAACCATAAAATTATTTTCGTGGCTACTTCATAACTGTAATGTTGCTACTGTTATGAGTCGTAATGTAAATATCTGATATGCAGGATGGTCTTAGGTGAGCCCTGTGAAAGGGTCGTTTGACCGCCAAAGGGTCGCGACCCACAGGTTGAGAACCGCTGCTTTAGAGTATCCCAGGGAGATAATGTAGTTGACTTTATTTTTGCAAGATGGTTACAAAAATAAATTTAAAAAACAAGTTGCTTTTGTATATAAAACCATACCATGATTATACACACATATGGTTTTATATCTTTTATGACTCTTAAATATATGGGAAGCTACATTTTAGGAAGTTGATATAGAGTGGTACACTAGTAGAGAAAGGGAACATAAGCCCAAAAGGGAAGGAAAATACTATTAAATATGTAGGACAATGCAATTGTGCATTTACGTAAAATCACATGTGCTTGGACTGCATGGCTCAGTGGTTGAGTGTGGACGTATGAACCAGGAGGTCGAGGTTCCATTCTGGTCAGGACACATCCCTGGGTTGCAGACTAGATCCCCAGTGTGGGCCCTGCAGGAGGCAGCCAATCAATGATTCTCTCTTATCATTGATGTTTCTATCTCTCTCCCTCTTCCTTCCTCTCTAAAATCAATAAAATATATTTTAAAAATATTTCTAAAAAAATAAATTCACATGTATTACTACTTACGCATAAGAAATTAGACATTTTCTGGTTTTGCTCTTCATTTTTGAATATTAAACTTAGATATTTCACTTTCAACCATTAGATAATTTAGTAGTACTTTTTTAATGGTCTTAAAACTTTAGTGATGGAGTCTTAAGTGGATTTATTGGGTGATTTAAATTTTATCTTGTGATCTAGATAGGATTCGTCTTGTTAGTATCTAATAGTTTTACTTTTCACTATGCATTAGGGTTACGCATATACTTTTATCACAGAAGATCAAGCTCGCTATGCTGGTGATATCATTAAAGCTCTTGAATTGTCTGGGACTGCAGTACCTCCTGATCTAGAGAAACTGTGGAGTGATTTCAAAGATCAACAGAAAGCTGTGAGTTTTTTTAACTCCCATTTTTATGTAAATCATTATTGTGTCCTAAAATTTGAATATTTAATATAGGACTTTTAAATATTGAAAGAATTATTTTCTTTTGTCTTCATTGTTAAAAGTAAGACAGAGATACCCTTTTTCCTCCCATTGACCACCCTTTCTGAACAGTCCCTCCCCCCACTCTAGGCCTTCACCACACTATTGTCTATGTCCATGGGTTATGCATATATGCATATGAATTCTTTGGTTAACCCCCAGGATTACTTTTATTTATCTCTAGGAAGGGGGGGAAAAGAGTGAAAGTAAAATCCTTTTGATTAAATTTAGTATTTTCAGTCATTTACCTACAGATCTAATTTTTTTCTCACATGCTAGATGAAGTGTTTTTGTTCAATTGTCATACTACACCTTAAACGATATTAAATTGCTGTAAATTTCTTAACATTAAAATTTTTAACTATGAAATTAACTTTTTTTTTTTTTCCTTGAAAGGAAGGGAAAATAATTAAAAAGAGTAGTGGGTTCTCTGGTAAGGGATTCAAGTTTGATGAAACAGAACAAGCTTTGGCTAATGAGAGAAAGAAGTTACAAAAAGCAGCTCTTGGTCTCCAAGATTCAGATGATGAGGATGCTGCAGTCGATGTAAGTGTTGTTCTAAGTCCCTTTCGTGCCCATTGAAACAGTTTTTCTTTTCATACTTGTTGAGATAGCTAATTACTGGAAACCTTGGTTTGTATCCTTCCCAATCTTATCTTATGTATGTACATATATTCACATGCGCTCGTATTTATGTATTTTCATAACAATGACATCATACTGCTTTAAGACCTTTTGTTGCAGTAACAGTCTTAATCGAAATCTTCCCATTTTAGTACATTCACTGTTACATCATTATTTTTTTTTAAATGCTCACCTGAGGATATATTTTTATTGATTTTTTAAAATATGTTTTTATTGATTTCAGAGAGAGGAAGGGAGAGAGAGATAGAAACATCAATGATGAGAGAGAACTATCGATTGGCTACCTCCTGCACACCCTGTATCGGGGATCGAACTCACAACCCAGGCATGTGCCCTGACTGGGAATCAAATCCACAACCTTTTTGGTGTACGGGTTGATGCTCCAACCAACTGAGCCACCTCTTTTACATTATTTTTGATGGCTACATCATACTCTATTGTATGGATGTTTTCCCGTTCAATGAATCAAACATTTATTTTAAATATATGGGTTGTTTCTATATATTTATTATTTGGAATATACTGTACTTTACTATTATATACTACTAGAGGCCTGGTGCACGAATTCGTGTACGGGTGGGATCCCTCAGGGTGGCCTGCGGAGATTGGGCCCCAGCTCACACCCTTAGGCTCACAACCCCAGCTTGCGCCCCCAGCCTCGCAGCCTCACCTGGCACCCTGCCTTGGCTTGGTGCTGCCCCCTCACCTGCTCCACCATCCTGCCTGTGGGCAATCATTCGGGACCAGGGCCCCGCCTCCCTCACCCCCCCAGCTCCCTCAGCACCTGGGAGCCAGGCAGCGGCCCCGCCCCCTGCCACTGCAGCTGCTGGTCGCCGTCTGCCCATCTCACTCAGTCCCAATTGGCCAGACCCCAGCATAAAGCTAACCTACCGGTCAGAGAGTCTGGCCCCTGGTGGTCAGCACACATCATACCAAGCGATTGAACTCCCAGGCTAACAGCTATCCAAGAGGACAATTTGCACATTAGGCTTTTATTATATAGGATACTTCAGTGCTTATCCTTGCATATTTAACTTGCACAGTCATGAGATTCGGTCTGGAGGATGAGTGTATAAAAGGAATTGCTAGTCTTAAAGTATTGGTCAGATTGTCATTACAGCAAAGTAAATGTATAGTTTTCACTCACTCTAGTGGTTTGTCAGAGTTCCTAGCTCCCCATATCTTTAGCAATATTGGTATTAATGTTGATCTTTTAAAATTTGTTATAGAACATCCTTATCCTATATAATAAAAGCCTAATATGCTAAATGCCCAGTTGTCTGGCCATCTGTTCAACCAATCAAAGTGTAATATGCTAATGATATGCTAAGGCTGCTCAACCGCTCACTATGATGTGCACTGACCACCAGGGGCCAGACTCTCTGACGGGTAGGTTAGCTTTATGCTGGGGTCTGGCCAATTGGGACTGAGTGAGATGGGCCGGACACACCCTGGAGCCCTCCTGTGGTTCCTCCCCTGCTGGCCAACCTCTCGCATCCCTCCCTGGCCCTGATCGTGCACTGGTGGGGTCTCTTTGCCTGGCCTACGCCCTCTCGCAACCCAGGACCCTTCAGGGGATGTTAGAGAGCCGGTTTCGGCCCGATCCTGCTCAATGCAGAAGCTGCCCCCTGGTGGTCAGTGTACTCCCACAGTGGAGAGCCGCTCAGCCAGAAGCCAGGCTCCCAGCTGGTGAGCACAGTGGCGGTGGCAGGAGCCTCTCCCGCCTCCGTGGCAGCGCTAAGGATGTCCAAGGGGGAGTGTGCCTAAGCCATCATTCTGACATCCCCCGAGGGCTCCTGGACTATGAGAGGGTGCAGGCTGGGCTGAGGGGAACCCCCCCTCCAGTGCATGAATTTTGTGCACTAGGCCTCTAGTTAATAATAACAGTCAACATTTGAGTGCTACTAAGTGCCATGCACTGTGCCAAGTGCTTTACAGGGATTATTTTGTTTACTTCTTTATAGTAATCACATGAAGTAGTACTCAAAAGTATTCTCATTTTACAATTGAGGAGACAGGCTTAAACAAATAATCTTTTCAGATTTATATTGCTATTATGGGAATGAATGAGTTGGGCCCTGTATCTATTTCATTCTACTTTAAAGTCCATGTCCTTAATGTATGGAATTATTTGTGATCCAGTGAAGGGGGATCCTGAGGACTTAACAAGATGCAGGTTTCACGAAGTATTTCTTGGAACCCTAACCCCTCAGGAGCTTGAGCTTTAGAAGAATATTTATTTAAAAAAACTGGTTTTTCAGACTGTTATGTTTCACTCATAAAAGTAATGAAGGGGTTATCTGAGAAGATGTTTTCATTATAAAAGAATTTTGGGATATATGCCTAGTATATACCACTAGTAATTACATTAATATATCAAAGGATGTGATAAGTTCTTAATTAAAGAAGCCTTGTTTAACTTTGCTTAACCCAGAAATTCTCCAACATTTCCAATCTCTGATCATATAACATTTTTTCACACACCCTATTAAACCTTAGCTTAGAACACAATTTTGGAAATCAGGAATTCAATCTGTTATTGTCATTTAAGGACTTGTGTCCCAGAAAAGTATTTAGTCCATGACCACAGTGGCTGTTAACCACAGCCAGGACCAGAACCCAGGTTTCCGATTAACCCCAGGCCATTTATTTCTAGTATACCAGGTTGGCTTACAAGGCAATTAAGTCAGTGTTTAGTTACCCGTAATGCTGTAACAAATCAATCCAAGGCTTAGTAGGGCAAAAGAATAAACATTTATTATCTCATAGTTCCCGAGGGTCAGGAAATGAGGAGCAGTTTAGCCAGGTAGTTGTGGCTAGGGATAATACGCGACTGCAGTCAAGTTGTTGTCCCCAGTTGTAGTGACGCAGGGCCATCTTCTTCCAAGATGGCTCACGTACTTTGCTGTTGGCAGAATGCTTCCGTTCTTTACTGCTCTGCTGGCATGCCCTCACAGCATGGCAGGGCCTTTTCCCAGAGCAAGTGATCCTAGAGAGAGCAAAGGGGAAGACTTAGTGCCTTTTATGACTAGTCTCTGAGTCACACACTAGCACTTCTACAAAGCAAGTCACAGTCCAGCCCATACTCATGGACAGGTTCTACTTCTTGAAGGGACGAGTATTAAAGAATTTGTGGCCTTGTTTTTACACCTCAGTGTTGTTTTTATTGTCACTTTGAACATTTAAAAAAATCTCTTATTGTTTCTCTAATTGTTGAAATAAAATATACTTTTGGTAAAAAATGAGAACAATACTGAAGTGAATAAAGTCAAAAGTAAAGTTACCCCTACCAGCTAGCACCATACACATTCTCCATTTCTGATTTTATGCATTTGTTTTGGATTTTAATGCTATATGTGCTGTTTAATATAAAACTGTTAAATGAAGGTTTTTCTAAATTAACCTAATTAAATTTAAACCCTCAACAAAATTTCCTCTTCATTTAATATTTAAAAGATAAGACCCTGTTGGCCTAATCTGAATATATGAAGGGGTTTATATCTCTTTAGTTGGCAGTGTTAATCATAATTTTGGGGCAAAAAGCATCTTTAAAAGGAACTGCAAATAGTTTATAAGGTAGATGAGACAAATCTGAGAATTGCACAGTCATCGTAGGAATTGTGTGATTCCTGGAGAGCAAGGGCTTTCGGCATTGCTTTTGCTTTCGTGGGGAAACCTACCTTCATTTCTTTTCTTTCTTAGCTCAAAGGAATATAGTAGTGCATTGTTCTTTTCTGATTCTGTTACCTGGTTTTTAAAGCAAATCCAGTTGAATTTTAAGAGTCTGGAAGAATTTTGGAACTTTATCTTAGGAACATGGTTGTATCATTCTCCCTGAGAATCACTGACTCTTCCCCCGTCCCCCAGTATTTTATTTTATTTTTTAATATATTTTTATTGACTTCAGAGAGGAAGGGAGAGGGAGAGAGAGATAGAAACATCAGTGATGAGAGAGTCATTGACTGGCTGCCTCCTACACGTCCCTTACTGGGGATCGAGCCCACAACCCGGGCATGTGCCCTTGACTGGAATCGAACCTGGGACCCTTCAGTCCGCAGGCCGATGCTTTATCCACTGAGCCAAACCGGCTAGGGCTCATTATCTCTTTTTTAAATTGTCCGTTGGCCCTAAGTTATTGCCCTTCTTCCAGCCTCTTTCAATACAGTATATTTGGCCTCTAGGCCTGAGTGCTAGGGCATTTTAGATGCATCATGTTGGCTGCTCTGTCTTGACAACACACATTCCTTATTTGCTGAACTGTGAAGTATTTTCTGGATCACTCAAGAGTCTGCATAATGGTTCGTGTAGCATTATATCTCTGTTTTCTATTTTTTTCACCAAACTGATTTTTTAAAATGAAATGTGTCGCTCTTAACCAATAGCTGGTATATTTTCCTGTTCATCTGTGTGGTTGAATTAACATAAATGTAACTGATTCTAGACTTCTGGTAGAAATATTTTTATTAGTTTCTATAGATACACCTGCATTGGTATTTTTAATTCAACTTTTGCTGACCTTTTTTTCATTTTGTTTAGATTGATGAGCAAATTGAAAGCATGTTTAATTCAAAGAAGAGAGTGAAGGATATGGCTGCTCCTGGAACATCTAGTGTTCCTGTTCCAACTGCTGGAAATGCTGAGAAATTAGAAATTGCTAAAAGATTGGCTCTTAGAATCAATGCTCAGAAGAATTTGGGCATTGAGTCTCAGGTATTAAGTAATTTGTTCCAAGTTTTAGTCAAAACTTTCTATAAGTTCTTTGATTTAAGTGCTTTTTAGGAATTATGATGAGAGAGAATCATTGATTGGCTGCCTTTTGCATACCCCACACTGGAGCTGAGCCTGCAACCCAGGCATGTGCCCTGATGGGGAATTGAACTGTGACCTCCTGGTTCATAGGTCAGTGCTGGGCTAACTGAGGTTTTAATGCCTATTTTGGAAGGCTGAACTGTTAAGCATGTTAGCCATGGAGCATGTTATAAAGTACTTTACTAATTGCTCTTATCAGAATATTAAAGAAATAACTCTCTTTTTCTCTACTGATTTGCTTTTACTGGGTGTGTTTTAAAGATTTTTAGAGTTTGGGGATCTGCAGGGCAGGCCCTCTGTCCAATAGGCTATATAGGTTCAGGTTTATAGCACCTAAGCTGGGATGACCAAGCCATAGGTTAGTGATGGAACCAGGCTCGGAACCTCTGGTCTTTGTTTAGCCAGTGAGGTATCATGAAGTATCTGTGCCACCTCAGAGCTGGGATGGCAGTACCTAAATTTTCTGGGATTATTACTGCTAATAACTCTTTATTAGAGAAATCAAATAGCTGTAACTTTTCACTGTTCGAAAATTTTGAGGTATGAGTCAGGTGTTACCCATGGAAGGGGTCTGTTCAGATTAAGCATATAGTAAAATTAAGTTCAAGTTAAAAAAGCTAAAAGGTGTTGAGTAAGTAATTTACTATCATTTATTGAATATTGGGTTGGACCATGGGAGAAGAAGAACTCAGTGGTGATAGGGCACAAAGATTCTAATTCAGAGGAAATTCCTGGGAGTTCCAAAGCATGTAAATTATTTTAGGAATATACTATGTTTAATATCAAGAGTTACCTAATTATCTATAATCCAGTAGAACTTTTTTATTTTTTATTATTTTTATTAATGCAATTTTTTGTAGCTTTAAAATTATTTTTTATGATTTTTAGAGGAAGAGAGAGAGAGAGAGAAGAGAGAGAAACATCAGTCGTTTGCCTCCTACACGCACCCCAGCTGGGGATTGAACCGTAACTTGGGTATATGTCCTGACTGGGAATCGAACCCGCCACCTTTCTGGTATGTGGAATGACTCTCCAACCGAGCCACACTGGCCGGGGCTATGAGCCAGTAGAACTTTTAATATAGAGTTGAGTGTTCTTTAATTTTCTCATCAAAGTAAAGGCTATATTTCTAACTACCAGTTAAAAATATATACTGTTAAATTGCACATATGGTAGGAATCTACATTAGAAAGATGCTTTTATTTTTTTTTATTTTTTTTTTTAATATATATTTTATTGATTTTTTACAGAGAGGAAGGGAGAGAGATAGTTAGAAACATCGATGAGAGAGAAACATCGATCAGCTGCCTCCTGCACATCTCCCACTGGGGATGTGCCCGCAACCCAGGTACATGCCCTTGATCGGAATCGAACCCGGGACCTTTCAGTCCACAGGCCGATGCTCTATCCACTGAGCCAAACCGGTTTCGGCGAAAGATGCTTTTAATTAGTGACTTTACAGAGAATAATTGGTGGGGTCCCTGATCTTGTCTCTGCCCTCAATTGAGATTTGACTGTAGTTCTTCTTTAACTGCAGGATGTGATGCAGCAGGCCACCAATGCAATTCTCAGAGGTGGTACCATCCTGGCTCCCACTGTGTCTGCAAAAACCATTGCAGAGCAACTTGCTGAAAAGATCAATGCCAAGCTCAATTATGTGCCTTTGGAGAAACAAGAAGAAGAGAGACAGGATGGTGGACAGAATGAATCTTTTAAGAGATATGAGGAAGAATTAGAGATCAATGACTTTCCACAGGCAAGTAACAGATTTAAACATTTTATTATGGAGTAGGAGCTTTTCTACATATTTTTTCATTGACTTCAGAGAGGAGAGGAAGAGAGAGATAGAAACATCAGTGATGAGAGAGAATTACTGATCAGCTGCCTCCTGCACGCCCCACAAGGGGAATTGAGCTTGCAACCTGGGCATGTGTCTTCTTCAGGAATTGAACTGTGACCTCCTGGTTCATAGGTCAACACTCAACTGAGCCATGCCAACTGAACGTGGAATAGGAACTTTTGCTTCTTGGGATTGAAAACCTCTTCTTTAAAACCCATGAACATTTAATTTTGCTTATCTTTACATTAAAAATGTTTTTAAAATTACAGTTTTCATTCAATATTATTTTGTATTAGTTTCAGGTGTACAGCATAGTAGTTAGAAAATCGTATACTTTACAAAGTGCCGTGAACATTTTAATAGCTACTTTTTATCTAGATAGGGGAGACAACAATAGAAATTCCATTTTTATGAATATGTTCTAGGCATGTTAGGATTTAGATGAATTTATGATGATGTTAATTACAGTCTTAATATTGACCATAATATGATTGAGACAACCTATTCTTTGTCAGTGCACTCAGCTTTTAAATCCTGTTGTGAAGTGATTTCCCCCCACCCTTTCTTTTATAGACTGCTAGGTGGAAAGTTACCTCTAAGGAAGCTCTGCAGAGAATCAGTGAATATTCTGAAGCTGCAATTACAATCAGAGGAACATACTTCCCACCTGGCAAGGAGCCCAAGGAAGGAGAGCGGAAAATTTACTTGGCAATTGAAAGTATGTACTGTTGGTTCTGTTTTAAGGTTGATGTAAATGTAATAGAGAGAATGTGAATTCAGTTCTAGAAAATAAGGAATACCTATAAAAAATTAATTTTATATGTTATTTGAGTTCTTTATTTAGAAGGTTAGTACACATACAAAGTTGAAATGATCTGTGTTTGGACAATTCATTCAAATCTGAAAATCACTCTGAAAGCAAAGGACTTTTAAGGATTAATCTGTTTACTTCTATTAAGTCGAACATTCTGGCCAAAGTTTAGTTTAGAAAGTAAGTCAACTATATTAATAATCTACTTAATGAATTTTTAAGCAAATATTGCCGCAGAAATTATGTCCATAAAAGTTCATGCAGACCTTTAAAAAATAACGAAAGGACAATACCATAACTTGAAGAGTATAAATAATGCATTAACTAAGAGTGATCTGGTTTGCATTTTTTTGTTGTTGTTATTACTCCTCACCCTAGGATATTTTGTCCATTGATTTTTAGAGAGAATGGAAGGGAGAGGGAGAGACAGAGACACATCGATGGTTGACTCCCGCGCACATCCCCATTGGGGTGGGGATTGAGCCTGCAACTGAGGCATGTGCTACTGACCAGAATTGAACTTGGGACTCCTCTAGTCCAAGAGCCGACGTTCAAATCACTGAGCAAAACCGGCTAGAGCTGGTTTGCTTTTTAACCTGTTGTCATACATTCATGTGTGAATTCAGAAAGTAGTTTTCATTTTTATTTGTTTTCCTAACACGCTATTCTGTGTGTGTGGTAGGACTCTGCCTCCCTTTTATTCTTATTTAATTTGAACATTTTTGTCTAGACTTTTAAGTTGGAGCAGCCAGGTCCATTTCATCTCTTTAATGAACAAGATAATTGTTGAAAACTGTTGTTGGAGCTGTGGGGAAGTTGACTCCATGTGTTGTGTAAGCCCAGAGTTTGAATACTTAGTGCTTAAATGGCTGCAAAGGAGCTGCTCCCACACCTTGTATAATCTCAGACTGCAGTGTACTGTTTTGTTATACACATCAGTTCTAACAAGGAGGCCTTACCTGATCCCACTTCACACTGTGTGCATAGCTCTTAACCTGCTTTGTTTTTCCTCACAGTACTCATCACATGGAAATTATAGTATATTTTTCCTTGTGTCTCTTTTCTTAGAGTGCAGTGACTTTGAATGTAATGACTCTTATCTTCTGTATTTCTAGTGCCTGGCACATGGTGACACTTGATAAGTTTTTTGAATAATGCATCTGACTAAGCCCTATCGTCACTTGTCTTCAGGACACAAAATATTTGACAGGCATATATCCATTTGATCTCTCTAAAGCAGCACAATAGAATTCACTGTGATGGCTATGGAGTGCTTGAAATATGGCCATTGTGACTGAGAAATTTTAAATGTTATTTGATTTTTTAAAAATGTATTGATTTTTTTGAGAGGGAGGAAAAGAGAGAAATGTTGATTTGAGAGAGAAACATTGATCTGCTGCCTCCCGCCTGCACCCCATCTGGGGATTGAATCAGAAACCTGGGCATGTGCCCTGCGGGGGGAATCAAACCGGAGACCTTTTGGTACGGGGGGCAACGCTTAACCAACTGAGCCACACTGGCCAGGGCATAAATGTTACTTAATTTTTATTAAATTAAGTTTAAGTAGCCACCTGGCTGATGGCTACTGTACTGGATAGCTCAGCTCTAAAGTTTGCTGTTAGGAAGATCAATGGAAGGTTATTTAGATCTCTTGAAAGTATATTGTTAAAAGGTTTAGTGAAATAAACATTAACTAAAATGACTTAATTATATGTTAGGAATTATTTTTAGGGTTTATTTCTTTCCTGGCCAAAACAAAGAGAATTTCACAGAAAGTAGATTAGTATTTTGCCTTGTCCCTTTGCTTTTCATTGGTGACCTCCAATTGTTTTTATGTGGCTTCTTACTATAAAGACTTCACCAAGAGAAATACATGGGCAGTGTGCATCCCATTTACTTCTAAATAGAAACTATTTCCTGACCGAAATGCCTGATGGTGTCAGAGTAAGTAAGTAGATTAAGAAAGGCATGCTGGAAAGTTCTGTTACCAAAATTCAGCTGTTGTTGTTTTTTAATAAGTCCTTGCCTGGTTGCTGTAAACTTTTGATTAGTTTCCAGAGTTCTGATAAAGTTTATTTTAATTGTTTTTGCAAGTTTATTTGCTGCTTTTGTGGAGGAACAGGCTTTTGGAGTTCCCTGCTCTGCCATTTTCACCAGTGTTACTCTTACTATTCGACTTTTTAAAATTATTGATGAATTAGGTAAAACTCAAAGGTAAAATCAAATGCAGCCTTTATATTTTCCTGTTATTGCCATTCTACCATTACTGTATAATAAGATTCATACATACTTCTAAGTGGTGTACAAAGGAAGTGGATTGAGAACTAGTTAAATTTTATTTTTTTATTTGTTTGTTATTGTGACTTTGATAAGCTGACTCTCATCTATTTCAAGTCAGGTTTTTAAATGGCACCCTTTTATGTATCCTGAAAGACTTTTGGTCTGCCAGTGACTCAGTGTGTTTCTAAATCACGTGAAACTTTTTTATTGTATAGTAATATGGGAGTGCTGGCACCCAGATCTGCAAGGAGAGAAAATTACACTGATGTTTTTCTGCATTTGGGACTGGACGGGTCGCCCTTAATTGCTCTGTTCATTAGGCCACCATGCAGGATGGAGACACAATGTCATCCAGTGGAATCTGATGATAAAACCTTTGTGTACATGGAGTCAGCCTTTAGCCTCAGCTTAAATATCATGGGTAGTATTTAAGCAAAACCAGTATGTAAATGCTTGCCTTATTAAGAGGCAAATCAGAGACATGCCTGCTCTGAAAAAGGATCTATGTAATTTATTCATTTAAAGGTAATTATGCTTGTTTATTATAGTACTAGAAGCCTGGTGCACAAAATTTGAACACTGGAGGCGGGGGCGGGGTGGTCCCCCAGTCTGGCCTGTGCCCTCTCACAGTGCGGGAGCCCTGTGATCGATTGCCCCAAAGAGGTCAAGCCCCTACCCACCCGCGCGCACCCGCTGCACACACAGCCTCTTGGTGATCGCTCATCATGGCGTGAGGGCGTCACAACCACATAGCCTTTATTAATAGGATAATTGTTTCAAATTTCAATTTATGTATAACTTTATCAGAACACACCTCCTATACTACCAAGTGAAGTGAAGAAAAACCCATAGCTTCTGCTGACTTTTCCTTCCACCTAGATTGGTTCTGGTCACTTCTCTTCACTGTCCACTTGTGCTCAGGAAATAATGTGTAATGTTTATAATTGAAGAACCCCTCCCCCCCCCCCCCCCCCAGTAAAAAGATAACCTTGCCAAAAATGAAGCTTGAAAATCTAGAGACATAAGATGCTGAATAAAAGCTGGAAATGGGTAATTAAAATGATAGAAATCTTTGAAATTTTTCATAGACGATTCGATTTGAAAGGGTCTTTCAAACCAAATCAGCTGAACACTAATAGGGTGAAAACAGGTGTTGGAAGGAGCCTAGTGTCATCTGTTTCTAGTTCTGTAATTGGAGGGACCCCACTGCTTGGCTCCTTGGAGGCTCTTGGGCTCAGCAGCTCCAGGCCTCCCACCAGGCAGCGGGAAGGAGAACAGGAAGGACTTACATGCCTAGCCACCCTGTATAATTTATAGCCTGTTTTGTGACCCTCTTTTTACTGGTGGAGAATCCCTTAAAAGCAGCCAGAGTTGTTTTAGGACCAATGAAAGGAAATGCCTCTTTTTCATGGCAGCTTATAAACATATGTAACCAATTACCTAAAGAAGCTATGTAAGTCACAAATTTAAATGGTTCAAATGGTCAGACTTTTACTAAAGCAGAAAAGTTACTCTTCCATTTGAGTCTAGGTGAGAGTCATTTTCCTTTTTAAAATAGCACAGAATGTCAACAAGCTTCACACCATCTCATGCCAAGTACCATATTTTGCTCCTGAATTTCAGTTTGGTTGTAATTTTCAGTCTGCCTTGGCTCTTGATTCTGCCCTTGTTCATTCTCCTCTATCTCTCTTCCCTTCGAGAACCCACAGCTTTAAAATCTTGTGGTTGGTAGCTGGTGGAGCTATAAGATTTAGATTTATTTCTGTGACTTCATAGCCCTACTCATGGCCCTTTCCTTCCTGTTGTTAAACTGTTTCTTCTCCCTCTGCCTTCTCTTCCTCCTTCTTTTCCTCTCCATTCTTCCCTCGACTCTTCCTTTCTTCTCTCTGGTGTCGAAAAGGTTATTCACATGTAATACGTGGTGGAGGGGGATTTTTCCCACATCTTGTGAATTATTTTCTTCATTTGGTTTTCCTGTATACAATGATTAAAATGTAGTTCTCTAACATTGCAACCTAAGTTTTCCTATTATTCCTTGACATGTCACTCCTACTCCTTAATCTCTAGTTTACTTCTTTGGTCCAGCTCTTTTCCTCTTAGTGTATACTGTGCTATCTGTCTAGACATACTTACTCCCTGTTCTTGTTGCCTGACTTCAGATCTCTCCACATGTCCCCTGATGGCTCTCTAATCTCTGTCTCTCCTGAACCACTGGTTCATATTCCATTGGCATTGCTGTCCCATGAGCACCTTAATTACAGTGATCTCAATTGAATTTCACCCACCATCACTGCTGATAACACCTGTTCTTCTTGGATTCAGTATCTTCTTTATTCTTATTTTACTTGCTGCTCAACTGTTTTTAGCATCTTACTTTGTACCTCTTTTTTACTGTTCACTTCTGGTCAGAAAAAACACATTTTGTCCAGTCTACCTAAAAATGTGCTTTCATGGTGGTGTGAACACAGTCCTGTTGAGAATACTGAGGAAAAAAACAACTGCCTGGAAGTTGGGGAAAACTGCTTGGAGATACATTTTATTTAATTAATTAATTTATGTATTTATTTAATTTTTAGAGAGACAGAGACATTGATGTGAGAGAGAAACATTGATTGGTTGCCTCCTGCACAAACCTCAAGGGGTATGTGCCCTGACCAGGAATCTAACCCACCACCTTTTTGTATATGGGACGATGCTGCAATGAACTGAGCCACATGGGCCAGGGCGTAGAAGTGATATTTGAAAGTTATTCTGGTAGACTACTTCCTAGCTACTTATCCTGTTGTGATATCTTTACAAGTTTGTTTTTCTAGTAGCCTACAAGAGTATAAAGAGCATGGTGTTCTTCGTATAATGAATCTCTCACAATATACATGATGGGTACATAATGTTTCTCGAATTAATAACTGAGTGGATGTCTCCAGCCTGCCTTAGCCCCTTGGCTACCTTGTTATGTTCTTTCCACTCTTTTTTCCGGCCACGATATACTGCTTTTACTCTTCAGTATGTAATCCTTCCTCCCTCCCTCCCTCCCTCCCTCCCTCCCTTCCTTCCTTCCTTCTTTTAAAAATGTTTTTATTGATTTTAGAGAGAGAGGAAGAAAGAGAGAGAAACATTGATGTGAAAAAGAAATATCGACTGGTTGTCTCCCATATGCACCCTGACTGGGGACTAAACCCGCAACCTGGGCATGTGCCCTGACTGGGAATTGAACCGGTGACCTTTCTGTGCACTGGACGACCCTCAGCCAACTGAGCCATACCAGCCAGGCAGCATGCCTTTCTTAATCTATACCATTGCACATGTGATTCCCTTTGCAAAATATTCTCCATGTCATCTCTTCTACTTTAACTTATTTAATCCTCCATTCACCTTTGACCTTTCTGAAACATTTGTTGACTAAAGAAATAATAAATATCCAATAAATATTTGTTAAATAAACGAACCAAGGAAGTTCTATTTCCCTTCAACTTTTTCTTATTCTCTTTTGGATAAATCATCTTTTCTTCATTCTTTAATCAACATACCAAGAGTTCTTAACACTACACGCATTGTAACCTCATTGCTTACATTTGAAACTCTGAAAGTATTGAGAACAATAAGCAGCCATTATATAATGTGGATGGTGTTTCACCAATATTGAAAGGCTATCTTGGCAGGTAGCACAATGTTTCTGAAAGTCACCTACAGCCCTAACCGGTTTGGCTCAGTGGATAGAGCGTCAGCCTGCGGACTCAAGGGTCCCAGGTTCGATTCCGGTCAAGGGCATGTACCTTGGTTGTGGGCACATACCCAGTAGGGAGTGTGCAGGAGGCAGCTGATTGATGTTTCTCTCCCATCGATGTTTCTAACTCTCTATCCCTCTCCCTTCCTCTCTGTAAAAAAATCAATAAAATATATTTAAAAAAAAAAAAAGAAGAAAGTCACCTACAGTATTCCTGGTGGCTCTCCACGACATGGGTAAATTTTCAGTGTAATTCTAATAATTGTTTTCCACTTCTCACCAGGTGCCAATGAACTGGCCGTGCAGAAAGCAAAGGCAGAAATTACCAGGCTCATAAAAGAAGAACTGATCCGGCTGGTAAGTTAAAAAAACCTCAAGGACTTATTTACTTTTTTAATAAATGTTTTGTTAAACTTAATATAAATACAGAAAAGTGCACAAATCACAAACCTATAGCTCAATGAATTTTTACAAAGTAATAAGCACACTGATGTGATCACTATCCAGATCAAGAAATATAGAACATTTATCAGCATCCCAGAATCCCTCCCATGCCCCTCTTCACCATTCATTTCCCTCAAATGTAACAGTATTCTGACTTTTAACATCATAGATTAGTTTCGCCTATTTTTGAATTCTATGTAAAGTAGAATCAAAAGTTCTGTACTTTTGTATCTAATTTCTTTCACTCCTCCACATTACTTTGAGAAAATCAGTCCTTGTTGCATGAAGCAATAATAATCCATTCTTTTTCATGGCAAATATAGCATTTAATTGTGTGAATATACCACAGTTAATTTATATATTGAACTTTGGGGTTATTTTAATTTTTGGTGTTTATGAATAATGCTTGTATAAACATTTTATTCCATGTCTCTTTGATACAATTAGTGTGCTTTTCTCTTGGGTATAAACCTTGAAGTTAAAATTGTTCATTAGGATTGCTAATCATAAGGTAAATGTGTAGTTTAGCTTTAAGTTGGTATTACTGAATAACTTTCTAAAGTGGTTATACCAATTTACATCCCTTTTAGCACTGGATGAAAATTCTAATTTCTCGGCATTTTTGCCAGTACAGGTGTTGTCAGTGTTTTTAAACTTAGGTAAAGACTTAATTTGACTTTGGAAATGTGCCTTTTATAGACCACCTTTCCAAAGGAGGCAGATACGTCCCTGTGTCTTTAGTATCAGTTGAAGCTTGTAAACTCTCCTTACAATTTGTATGTTGGGATAAGAGCCCTTTGATAGGAAACTTTATCCTTTCTCTAAGAATGTGTTTTTGAGGGCTTTTCTAAAATTCTACTTGCAGAACATTCTTTTGGGGGAGGATAAAAAGTGTAAAGACTAGAGGGTACACAAAACAAGAAGGAAGAAAAAGACAACCTTTAAATCTAGTGCTTAAGACTGTTTCATCAAGGGGTGATAGAAAAAGGACCTTGAGGTCACACCATTAAGTTGGTTCAAAATAGCTGTCAAGGAGTAGTCGAGAGAACAGAGAATGATTAGTTATTGAACAGTTCTTTCTTCCTCCATATAATATGAACATTTTTTATTTTAAATATGATAGTGTTATATGTTTGTAAAGGAAATGTCCTTGCTTTTTCTTACCACATATCTCTTATTTTCTATTATAGCAAAATTCATACCAACCAACAAATAAAGGAAGATACAAAGTCTTATAAGACATCTGGAAAAAACTTTTTACCTGTGCTGGTCGTGATACATGTGGCAATTGTTGTGTGCAGTTTACAATGTATTGTAAATTAAGATTTTTTAAATTCTGCCTTGCTGATTTTTTAAATATAAGAAACCAGTATTTGCTAAAGAAATCTTCTTGCAGTAAGTACCCCTAGAATTATCAAACTATATTTGAAGCAGGCCTGTGCCTGTTTTCAGAGTATGATGTCCTTTAAGCTTAAATATCAACATTTTAAATATCTGGATAGAATTCCAGAAGTTTAAAAAAAAAGAAAATATTTGGACTTTCTATTGAAGGTAGTAATAAAGTACACAATTTGCTAAGGGGCTATTCACCTTATCCTCTTGCAATGAAATTGTGATAATCTCTTTAGAAAAGGTAAAATTCTGTCTAATTTTGTGTCTCCCTTGACTCTGGAACAATATGAACTGGATTTAAGAATGTTATAATAGAATTTTTACGAAATGGGTTCAGTTTTTGTTTCAATTTTTATCATTGTAAATGGACAATAGTTGGATTGCTTTTTGTTTTTTTAATTAAAGATTTATAGTACGAGTCTTTTGCATTTCTTTACACTGCAAAGAATTTTAGTGTTTACCACTTTTAGGTTCACCTCACAACCTCCGGCTCTACACCTAGTTACTGACTCTTTTCTAATCTTCATTAAAAAAAGTTTTTTGTAACCTGTAAATATTAATATGATTCCTCCCCCCCCCCCCGAAAGTACTTGTGTATGCATCTGTACATATAAATACCCTACTAATTTTAATCTGTTTTTCTTCAGGATTATTGTGTAGGTTGTGACTTTTCTTTAAAATTTTCAAACATAATGATAACCATGTTTTAAACTTAGTCATAAGCATCTCTCAGTGAAACTTAGTTCACAAAATTACATTTTTGAGCCCTCAGATATATTTCTTGGATATTCTAATTTAAATTGTTATAATTAGATTGCGTAATATTCTTTTCCATGCTCCTGGTATATTAGAACTTCATATTATTGTCACTTCTTGAAAAAAGAAAAATTTCAGGAATTAAATAGACATATTTCTTAAATTAAGAAAGTTCTTTTGAATATTCTTGACAAGAGTTTTTAGGAAAGAAAAAATGTAAGGGATATTATTGGTGTTCAAACAAATAATTTAAATAGCATATTAAGTGGTTAAGGTGACAGGGCGTATTGATCATTGTTTCTGCAATACTTACCGTTCCTGAATAACTACAGCATAACTGGGAAATATTCTTAGATGACTCACATGTCCACTCTCTTTCTTAGAGGAAGAAAACAGACAAAACATATGTAAAAACAGAACCAAATAAGCCATTTACTCTAAAGCTCCAGGCATCGTGGGCTCCTTTTCCCCAACAACTTATGTATTTGCTTATTTTTATTATATAGTTTGTTTTCTTTGATAGAATATGTGGCAGTCCCACATTGGTGACAATTGGTGCTCCTTCAGCTTGCTGGATCATTTTGAGATTCAGCATCTTACACCATTTTAGCATTACTGCCTTTACGTTTGTGTACCTAGTTGTAAGAAACCACTGATAGTATTTTGTTTTAAAATGAAACACATTTCTGTTACTCCATTTTTTAATGTCACGTTGACTCTTTGGTTTTTAAAATTTGAATGATGTATAGACTAATTTGTTTCTTAATGCAATATCAATATTTGCTCATGTTTTCTAAATTCCTTCTAAATAAAAAGTTGATTCAGTCTGCATTTTCTAAAATTATCTTTGCTGAAATGTTTTCTGCTGTTCATCTGAATTTGTTTACATTGGTGGTCATGTGAACAAAGTATTGCACTCTTTGTTTATTTTAAAATTCTGGCAACTTGCTACTCAAAATATACAGTTCTACTAAAAAATATGTTCCTGAAGAAGCGTCTTAGTCTTTGATGGTATTTGTATTTGGCATAAGACAAGCTAGGGGAAATAGGTTCGTGTCCCCGTTGGTATTATACCACAGTGACACTCTTAGAATGGACATGGAAGTGTAGAATTAAATGATAATGGCTAAGTTCTCTCCAGCTCCATTAAAACACTTTATTATTATTTGATATATTTCATATCTTACTAGCCTTGTACATTGGTGGTCAGCTGGTATTTACAGTGTACCCGTGGCTTTCTTTGATCCTTTGAGACAGGCAGCCCTACATGTAAAGAGGTGTTTGTTTCTTTGAACAGAATCAGCTCTTGAATACCTGGAATTTATAAATTCCATGAAGCCAGCACTGGGGTCCTCTTTTAAGTAATAATATATTAGAATCGTAAGAATCACAAGCTAGAAAGCCAAGCCTCCAGATTTGTAATTTGGCTATTTGTGAGCTCTTTTCCCTATGATGCCTTGCTTTCTTTTACGAAACCATCAGCTAAAGTCCTTTAGTGACAGGTAACATAGTGTTTAAGATAGGAGCTGGGGATGGTAGTTGACATGAGGCCTAAGCTAAAAAGCTACACTTTGGTGCTTTATAGAGAATGGATGGATGAGTTCTCAGAGCAGGCAAGAGTTACGAGTGGCTAGCCCAGTGTGGTGCATGAGAATCGTCTTCCTCTTAGAGAGCTGAGTCTGGAGCTACGAGGTCTTCACATTTTGGTACATAATTTTAAATAAGAATTGGAGTTTGTGATACCTTGTGCTTCTGGCACGAAAAGCTGAAGTTAATGTTTAAAAAAGGTGTGTGTGTTACAAAAATATTTTAAAAAAGATGTGTGCCGTAAATATGAAGATAAATAAAAATAATAAATGAATAAGTCTGGAGGGGTAGAGAGGCTGCCTTAACTTTTTTTCTGTTTAGGTATTGTAACCATCAGAACACCTTAATAAATTCTCAGTTGAGCGGGGCCTTTAACTTGGAGTCAAACATCTTTGTACACACTGCTTAATAAAACACACATTTTTCTCTTCGGCTAGCTCTCGGGGGTTAATGGTGGCTACATTCCCTTCATAGGTAAAGATTCCCTGACATGTTAGCAATTGCAGATATTTGGTATAAGATTGTAAGTTCTATATCAACTTAAAATTTTCCTTAGGCAAGAATCCAAGTAGGAATGTGAAGAAAAATGTAAACAAATGTATTATTTGCAAAATTCCTACAATTAATGGTCTCACCTTTTTAGTGTCTTATGGCTTAGCTGGTGGATATGTGTCTGTTAAGTACATACTGTCAGATCACATGACTGGTAAGGAATTTACTTTTGATTCTTTTCCTTGACCTTGTTCTCTTCTCCAAATATGCATCAGCTTATAAGGGTTCATGATTTTGAAGCTTGAGCCTTTAAAAAGAAATTTTAATATGCCCTGGCAGGGTAGCTCAGTTGGTTAGAGTATCATCCTTATACGCCAAAGTTGCAGGTTCGATCCCTGGTCAGGGCACATATAAGAGTCAACCAATTACACTTACCTGGCAGGGGAGATACCATGATCACGAAGAGTCAACCAATGAATGCATAAATGGAACAACAAACTGATGTTTCTCTCTCTCTAAAATCAATAAAAATAAAAAAACACTTTAACTTTGCATTAACCTTGTTCTGTTGCAGAGGGAAAAACTATGAAATGAAAAAGAAAGTTTGAACCCTTTTGGAGAACTGTGACTCAGAGTTACTCTCAGACATTGTTAGCATTTTTTATAAAAGTTTCAGAATTAAAAAAAACTAGTCATTTTTAGTATTTTCAAAAGTCTGGTAGTACATGTTTTGAATATTAGTCCCTTTTTACAGTTTTGCCTATTATAAAGAACATGTGAGGATTCAGTTTGTGAAATGTGCTCTTGGTCCACAGAAAAAGCATATCATTTGAACTTGGCACTTCGTAGTAGATGGATTTTTAGCAGCCTATTAACTCTAGGCACTTCTAGCAGTCTTGGATGTTAAAGTGCCCTTGGCCATTATTTCTGAATTCCTAGGAGGCTCTTGGGTGCTTGGGTCCAGCCAGTGCAATGATCTTTGATGGCAGTATTTCCTCTCCATGCCTTTGCCTAAGGGAGCCTTCTGGGAGCTGAGATTCCCAGAACTATACTGTGGACTAAGCCATCCCCCAAGCCATCCTAGGGCCCCATGTCAGATTTGGAAAGCTTGGAGGAAAGAACAGAGGAGTGAATGCCTGGGAACTTCAAAGAGAGCACAAGTTCCTCTGTAACTTTTTATTGGTCTGGTGTGCTATTACAGGTATGTCTGGGGTGGTAATGCTTCTGTGATACACATTCAAGTTTGAAAACCACTGGTAATCTTCACTTTCTTTGTTGAATTTTGACTTGCTGTGATACAAAACAGTGGTCTCCAAAGTGGGGCACATATATAGTAAGACACTGAAAAGCAGGATGAATATTACAAAATGTGCATAATATTTTGTCACAGTATTGGTATATCTGTTCATATACATAATTAAAAATAAATTCACATATATGGGAGATACTTGGACAACCTTAGGCAAGTTGCTTAAATGCTTTAAAAGCCTCAGTTTTTTCATATATAAAATGGGGATATAATACCTATTTCTCAGGGTTGTGAAGATGAGATGAAATAATCTATACATATACTAGTAAAAGCCTAAGTGATCGTCAGGCCGTTTGACTGTTCGCCTGGTAGCTATGACACACAATGACCGCCAGGGGGCAGACTCTCCGACCAGTAGAGGAGGGAGCCCGATTCCTTGCAGAATCAGCCATGGGTTAGGTTGCTGCTGGGGCTCTGTCAGCCCCGAATCTTCACCTGCATCCCGGACCCAGAGAGTGGTTTTGGCCAGATCCCTGCAGGCCAGTCCGAGGGTCTGTGCACCGGGCCTCTAGTTACAGTGCCTGGTTATGATAAGCATTCAGTAAATATTGGCCCTGGCTGGTGTGCCTGGTTGGGCATTGTCCCATGCACCAAAAGATCACTAGTTCGATTCCTGGTCAGGGCACATGCCTACACTTCGAGTTCAGTCCCCATTTGGGAGGCAACCAATCAATGTTTCTCACACTGATGTTTCTCTTTCTCCCTTTTTTTTTCTTAAAAAAAAAACAACAATTAAAAATAAATATTGGCCGAAACCGGTTTGGCTCAGTGGATAGAGCGTCGGCCTGCAGACTGAAGGGTCCCGGGTTCGATTCCGGTCAAGGGCATGTACCTGGGTTGCGGGCACATCCCCAGTGGGAGATGTGCAGGAGGCAGCTGATCGATGTTTCTCTCTCATCGATGTTTCTGACTATCTCTCTCCCTTCCTCTCTGTAAAAAATCAATAAAATATATTTTTAAAAAAATTAAAAATAAATAAATATTGGCACTATTATCATTGCACTGGGTAAATGGGAATGGGTTTTCTTATGCTTTCTTTCAATATTGCTATATCTTTCAATATTGTTATAAGTTGTATACCTAGTAAGGACAATCAGTGGCTACTGATAAAATCTAGAAACAGATTATTTTTTTCTATTTATATCTTTCTGTTCAAATGAAAGTATTTAAGCATACTTGTTACCTCGTTTGAAAAGTCTTTAGAGGCAGCCAGCTCTCAGCTCTAGACAAATTCCTTTTATGGCCTACCTTTTGCATATATACACTTAACTATTTATTACTCAAAAATTTTATTAACTGATGACTTGTCTATATGATCTGGCCTACCCTGGGCCAGGCTGAAGTTGTTGGAGAAGGAATGAAAAATGTTGGGTTGGGTCTAAATTGTATTACCAGGGTGTACACTTTTGAGAAGAAATGGGAGGTAAATAAAATAGTTTGGCATTTGAAAGTGTGCTCTTGTTGCAATTGAAGTGGTGATAAATGGCTATGCTCTTGAAAAACCTCTACCTTCAGAACTAATTGTACATTGTACCAATATTGCACCTCATTGTACTATAGCACCTCATTAAAACCAAACTGAGATAATTATCAGAAAACACCAGATCATTGCATTTAACATTATTCTGATTATCTGAGTTTTTGTTTACCTCACCAAATGTAAACTTACTGAGATCAGGGACCATGTCCTGCATCCCTAGTACATGGCAGTCAATAAATACCTGTTGAATTGACTAGTCACTTGTCCACTGTCATAAAGCTAGTAAGTGGTAGACCTGGAATTTAAATTCACATCTGTCTTCACCTATTTCACAGTCCCACAAGAAAGACATTGTCTTCATTTCACACATATAAAAACTTTTCAAAAGAGCAGTGATTTGCCCAAGGTACCACAGGAGGTAAATGGCAAAAAGGTGTTCAAACCCAGGAATATCTGATTTCTGTTACACTCTGGCTACTCCATTGGACTTGCAAATCATTTGACTTTGTTAATACAAAAGTTTCTGTTTCTTACGTGGTTTTATGTACAAATACCACTTCAGGTAAAAGTTCAGAATTACGGATCTGGAGTAGTCATAACGGTATGGGAGATTACAAAGCATTTTCAAATTCCACTTCAAAAATAAAGCAACTGTGCTTAGAGAAAATATTTTAAAAAGTGTTTTGGAAGGATACTTAACATGCTCTAAAATGTGTACACATTTTAGCTATTTCATATATTGATAATATTCCTTTTCTATATAAACAATACTAGTATGACCAGTCTTGTTTTCTAGTATTTTTATAATAGTTAAAATGATATTTAGAATCAAGTTATGAAACTCTGCCTGCCAGAAAATGAATGGGCTTGCCCGTTTCTTTGTTTTAGTTGATTTTTAGAGAAGAAGGAAGAAACATCGATTATGATATCCAAACATCAATTGGCTGCCTCCTGCATAGCCCTCAAATATTCTTGATTGCTTAGGCAAAAAGGACAGGCACCCGCCTCTAGCCTCTTTGCACTTCCTAACGAAGTGTCTTCCTCTCAGCAGCCTTCCTTTCTGACATCTTCGCGTTCCTGGAAGGAAGAACTGGGGAAACTAATCCCTTCTGCTAAGTGATTTGTATGGGGTGACTGATTCACCAGAAATCTCACAACTACATTAAAAGGATGGGCGCGTTTGTAAGCGAATTCCTTGTCCCGTCCTTCTTGTGATGTGGAATGAAGAATGGCGATTCTGAGGAGGTCATGGATATAAAAACTTTAAATTATAGGGTGTTCCACAAAATGACGCATTTCGTTATCGCATAATCCTGGACCTGAGGGTCCAAGCACCACTTTTTACTTGAATACTTCCATTTTGTTTGGAGGCGGAGGTCTCACTCTACCTATCCATAAGCAACGGAGTGGGCAGAGGCTGAGCCCTTTTAATATGCTTGTAGCAGCACCTAGCACAGTAAGACTCATTTTTGTGCGAACAGCACTTAAAAGCACAGTTCCTCGAACATGACTGCTGGGTTCAAATCCTAACTCCATTAATCCTATAACCCGAGAAATGAGGTCAGTAGTATAGTTCCAGCATCACAGAATTTGGGTGAAAATCAACCCACGTAAGGAAGTTACTTCCTTTGTGGCGGGTTCCTCCAGCCCAGCTGCAGCCCACGGTCTGCGCTGGATCCAGAGAAGCTCGAGTCTAAGCCCCGGCCCCCTGCCGGTCCCCACGATGCACATGCGCATTCCGGCTTCCCCGTTACCTTCCCCGAGCTTGCGTGCTGGTCGTCGGCGGGAGATTGGATCTCGCGATGTGCGTGCGCGTGCGCGGTCCTTGCGAGCTCTCTTGCGCTCCACCCCCACCCCCTCGCAGTCCGGGGCTGTATCGGCCTCTTCCTCCTGCGGGAGTCCCGGGCAGGACCCTCAGCTGTGGCCACGGCTGGAGCCGGGAGTCGCCACCTCGCCGTCGCCGCTCCAGCTGCCTGCCCCTCTGTCTTGGGCTCTGCGTGCAGTGCAGAGGCGGCGGGCTGGGAAGGGAGCGTCGCCAGCGTGAGGTTCCCAGCCGATGGGCAGCCCCTGGGCGCACTGAGGGGCTGGGCTACTAGCGGCTGAGGTAGGTGGACCCGGGGGGAGTAGTCAACTCGGCTGGGAGTAGAGTCGGGCCGGAGGACGATCGTGGAGGAGGCAGGGAGGCGGCGAGAACGGGGGCCTGCAGCCTGGGGAGGAGAGGTCTGGGACCCGCGCCCAAGGAGGGGCTCTGGCCTAGCCCGGAGCGAAAGGAGGGCCCTGGACGTAGCCTCGGCTTGGAGCCATTATTGGGGGGAACTTCCTCTTGCGGCGGGCGGGAGGGGTCATCCTTTCTTCTCTCTGAGAGGTCAAAGCCAGCAGCCCTCCCGCCCCCTTCATTAAAGCCTGCTGGCTTCCACAGGGACATCTGAATGGAGTGGCCTGTGGACTTGCACAGCTCGCAGAACCCCGGGTGCACGGACAGTGGGCGAGGGGTTCTGATTGTGGAGGGTACACCTCTCTTTCTCTAGTGTGGGCGTGTATGGGCTGCAAAGTTGTTGCTAGTACATTAATGATGGCGTTCGGGCACAACAGGTGCTACATCTCGGAACGCCGCATGTCGACCGAGGATTCTGGCCGCGGGACACTGCGCTTTGGGGCGCAGTTAGGGAGTAGGAAGAAGACAAAGGAGGTCGTTATTTATGTTCTGTCCTGGGGTCAGGACTTTCCTTGCTGGGCTGCATGCGGAGCTCCTGGCATTTGTTTGGTCTTTGCTGAATAGACTTTCTGGGTGATTGAGGTGGGTGAGTCACAAGTTGATTTCCATTTAGAATTATAAAACCGTATATGATTCTGTATAATTGTTTGAAGCCAAATGACCTGAAATAAGTCTCTGATAATTATGTTATGTTGGATCTTTGGAAGAGAGCGGAACTTGGAATTCCTGAAAGGAAGATTTTCTCCGAGTGTAGAAAGCTTCATGAATGTTTTGAAAATTACTGAAAACATCATTCTTTATGTTGGCAGTAATGACCACATTCAAGAGACGGGAAAGGAATTATTTTCTACTAGAGGCCCAGTGCACGAAATTCATGCATGGGTGTGGTCCCTAGGCCTGGCCGGTGATCGAAGCAGGAGCGTCTGGCATGGAAGGGCAGGTCCCAGCTGACCTCGGGGCCCTGGGCAGCACCTGGGCCCCTGGGCCTCCACGCATCCTCCTCCACCAGAGTTATCTGCCAGGTTCCCGCAGTGCCTGGGAGCTGGGCGGCAGCCCCCCCTACCCCCCCAACCCCCGTCGCTGCCGCTGGTTGCCATCTGGGGCCCGCTCACACCTGCCTTGGCCTGGTGCCACCCGCTCACCTGCTCCACCATCCCGCTGTGGTCCTGCTCTGGTTGGGGCCCATTAGGGCCAGCAGCACCTCCACTGCCACCTGCTGCCTGCCGCCAGCGCATCACGGACACCCACCATGTTCTGTGCCCTCCCGGTGGTCAGCACATGTCATAGCGAGCAGTCAAACACCCATTGAGAGACAATTTGCATATTAGGCTTTTATTATATAGGATAAGATAGAACAGTTCACCAAAAGACTTTTGGGGTTAAGCACACAGTAAAACAACTTCAGGATGGCTAATTTATGCTTTAAAAATTATAATTTAGTTATAGTTAAATATATTCAGTGAACCTTTTTACTGTTCTTATATTTTAATCCTCACGAGGATATTTTTCCATTGACTTTTAGAGAGAGTGGAAGGGAGGGGGAGAGAGAGCAAGAGAGGCAGCCAGTCAAACATCGATTTGTAGCTTCCTGCACCGCTCCTGATTGCGCAGAGCCTGCAACCGAGGTAATCAACCTGGGGACTCTACAGTCCAAGGGCCAATGCTCTATCCACTGAGCCAAACCGGCTAAGGCAGTGAGCCATTTTAAAAAACATCCTTTGGTAGTCCACACAGCCTGTTCTGTAACGCTTGACTTTCAAGTCCAAATTTTCCAGAAACAGAATTCATTCTGACTTAAGAAATGTGTTCTGGCCCTAGCCAGTTTGCTCAGTGGGTAGAGTGTCAGCCTGCGGACTGAAGGATCCCAGGTGCGATTCCAGTCAAGGGCACATGCCCAGGTTGTGGGCTCCATCCCCAGTAGGGGGTGTGCAGGGGGCAGCCGATCAATGATTCTCTCTCATTGTTGATGTTTCTGTCTCTCTCTTCCTCTCTGAAATCAATAAAAATATATATTTTTTAAAAAGTAATGTGTTCTGTCTACTTTCTATGAACTCTGAATTATTAGTGTATGGTAAGAGTCTTTTGAGAAGGAACAGTTAGCTGGCAAGCCCTGAATTGACAGTAGGGAAGGATTATTAAGTATAAGATTGATGCTTGTATATACAAATACTGCATACAAATATATATATATGTGTAAATATATATATACACACACACATACACACATATATATATACACACGTATGTGTGTATATATGTGCATAACTATATATATATAGTTATGCACACAAAGATCTAATGGTGCTGATTCCTATCTTAACAGGTTGAATCTGAAAGTAGAAAATGATTGGTTTTAGCTGTTTCCTATTTTAGTTAACTATTTATATGGGTAACTGTAATAAATTTCTTTCCCAGCTTATTACTCAGTTATGGAGTAAGCAGAATACTGTACTGATTTCTTGGAAGTAGCAGGGAAGGAAAATATAGAACCATATAGAAAGACTGCCATTTAGAAATGTTTTTTAAGCCAGTGTGTCATTGTCTTTTCATTGGAATAAACAGCTTTACTCCTGTCTATTGTGTTTTAGTGCTGAGAATAGTGTTTTGCATGGAGTTGGCCCTCAATAAATGTGAGCTTTGTCAGAATTAATATTATATAAACCAAATGCATACATTCCTGGAAAAGATAAAAGGAGTTGAATAAAGGTGCTTTTTAATTTTTTTAATTGAAGAACTACTTCTTTAATGTTTTTTCCCTCCACTGTTGGTTGTTATCTGAGTAAAGGATGTCTAATAGCATCTTGCCTCTAAAAGCGTAAGGTAATATGGGAGCATTTCAGATCTTGCTTCCCAGCATATGTCATCAGTTTGGCTCAAATAGACTCAAATATTTGCAGCCCTGGCCGGTGTGGCTCCGTTGGTTAGGTGTCATCCCATCCGGGTTCAGGTTCTGATTCCCGGTCAGGGCACATGCCCAGGTTTCGGGCTTGTCCTAGGTAGGGGGTGTGCAGGAGGCAGCCCACTATTGTGAGCTCACGGAGTTTCTCGCTCCCTTTCCCTTTCTCTCTCTCTTAAAAAATTTTTTTATTTCCAAAATGAAATAAAAGCCTAACATAATGTAAGCTGAGATTCTATATATCCTGAGTGCTAATAGATGGCAGATGTTCTGATATATTAAGAGTAAATGAAGTTAAAGGAAGTAAGGTCCAGAGGGAAGGTATTGGTAAGTTAGTGGTAGTAACTTGAGGCAATGAAACAGACTGTGGGGAAAAAGTTTTCTTTTACTGACTGTGCTTTCCCCCCGGTGGAAGAGAATTTGGACCTTTCTGCCTCTTTTTACTTCAGCTTTCTGGAAAGGTGATTTCTGAATCACAAAATTGTAAAAGGGGTCACTTTTTATCTTACAATCTTCTGCTTAAAAGTCTGAGTATGTTTCTCTTTGTATTTGCAATTCGTCTCTACTCTAACTTTATTGGAAATAAACTAGCGTTTTGATTCCTATCTAATGCCTGTGTATATTTCTTAATTAGTTTATAACTTGATGGGAAGAGGAATGTGGTTTGTCCCTTCACAAATCCCAACATTGGCTTTTCTTCAATTTGGAAAACAAATCTATTTTACTTTATAGATGTTATCAACAGAAAGGTTTTGTGAATGTTTGAAGAGGTAGGGTTTAAAGAGGTAAATAAAAACTTAAGTGGAAGTATTTTGAATTAAATTAAGTCCTGCATTGTTATTTTAGTATAGCTGAGTGATTCTCATTGTAGGGGGTAGATTTTGTCCCCCAGACACTGTCTGGGGAAATTTTTGGTTGTCAGAAGTTGGGAAGGGAAGGAGGAGGGTGTAACTATTAACATCTCTAAGTAGAAGCCAGGGATGCTATTAAGCATGTTAAAATGTACAGGACAACCCTTCAACAAAGCATTACCTGACCCAAATAATAGTCCTACTATTGAGAAACCCTGGTATAGTTTTATACTATACTAGAGGCCCTGTGCACAGATTTGTGCACTGGTGGAGTCCCTCAGCCTGGCCTGCACCCTCTCGCAATCTGGGACCCCTCGGAGGATGTCGGACTGCCGGTTTTGGCCCGATCCCTGGCTATTGGGCTGAAACTGGTAGTTCAGCATACCCTGAGGGGTATAGTAGTGTGCGAAGCGGCAGGCAGCTGCAGATAAGCCTGAGCCCAGGCCAGGCGCCACGCTGCTCCCGCTCACCTGGCCCCGCTGCACCTGCTGCCACTTCTGCTCCGCAGTGGTGGGAGAGGCTTGTGCAGCAGCAGCTGTGCCTGCCAGCTGTGAGCCTGGCATCTGGTGCCCGTTGGTCAGCTGAGTGGTACTCCTGTGGGAGCGTACTGACCACTGGGGGCGGAGGGGGGCGGGTAGTTCCTGCATTGAGTATCTGCCCCTTGGTGGTCAGTGTGTGTCATAGCACCAGTCGACCAGTCATTAGACCGTTCAGTTGTTGGATCGCTTAGGCTTTTATATATATAGAAGATTACATTGTTGGTTCTGAAGGCAGGTTATCTGAATTTCTTTGGCTTTACCATTTCCTAATGTGTTGCTAAAGTCTGCCTCAGTTTCTGTAAAACAGAATTAATAATAGTATGTCCTTCGCACTGACTGGTTTGGCTCAGTGGATAGAGCATTGGCCTGCAGACTCAGGGGTCCCAGGTTCGGTTCTGGTCAAGGGCATGTACCTTGGTTGCGGGCACATCCCCAGTGGGGAGTGTGCGGGAGGCAGCTGATCGATGTTTCTCTCTCATCGATGTTTTTAACTCTCTATCTCTCTCCCTTCCTCTCTGTAAAAAATCAATAAAATATATTTTAAAAAAATAGTATGTCCTTCATAGAGTTGTGGTAATGATTAAATCAAATAATCTTCACAGTGTCAAGCTTATTATCTGACACATAGAAAGTGCTCAAAAACTGTTAACTTTCGCCGAAACCAGTTTGGCTCAGTGGATAGAGCATCGGCTTGCGGACTGACGGGTCCCAGGTTCGATTCTGGTCAAGTGCATGTACCTGGGTTGTGGGCACATCCCCAATAGGGGGTGTGCAGGAGGCAGCTGATCGATGTTTCTCTCTCATTGATGTTTCTAACTCTCTATCTCTCTCCCTTCCTCTCTGTAAAAAATCAATAAAATATATTTTTTTAAAAAAACTGTTAACTTTCAGCTAATATTAATATATTTTGAACATGTCTTGATGATCTCTCCTTATTTATCATCTGAAATTAGAATTTGAGCTAGTGAGAATTAATAACCTAGTTCTTACATCCTTGGGGAGTGAGTGAAGAATTACTCTTTTTAATATTTGTGTTCAGTTATGTCAGTCTTGTTTTATGTTCTCAAGTCTATAAGGCTTCTGCCATAAACAAATAGCTTCTCATTGTTGATGTTTTTCCTTCATAGTTAAGACTTTAAGCCAACTGGCCAACAGCTCTGTATCTGTTGAGTCTCAGCAAATATTTAGTAATATAACAGAATTCAATTCTGTGACTTGATTCCCATTTCCTCTTGCCTTTATAAAATGAAATAAATTCACATGGTTTTGACTTACATTAAGTATCTGTTCTCAGAGCCTCTGGGAGTAACTATTTTTGTGAGGTTTTGGTGCAATATTGCATGTACTAAGGGTATAGGAAAGAACCTTAACAATTTGAGAGTAGGCCTTCAGATACATTTGAGACTCCTTTTCTAAATCTGAATTGGAAACCATATATTTATCTTTCTTATATGAACTCTCATTTTCTGTGTGTCTAAACAATAAGGGCTGGCTTGTTATGGTGATGGTTTAATACAGCCTTTACAAAGAAAAACATCACAGGGATGTCCTCACAGACAAAACAGAGACTTTGGTCTGTTTGTTAATAAGTCATAGGGCTCTTGTAAGGGAAAAAGATCCATGCCATATTATGATCAAGAGAGAAAGCAGTGTTGCCCTGGCTGGTTTGGCTTGGATAGAGCGTCGGCCTGCAGACTGAGGGGTCCCAGGTTCGATTCCGGTCAGGGGCATGTACCTTAGTTGTGGGCACATCCCCAGTGGGGGGTGTGCAGCAGGCAGCTGATCGATGTTTCTCTTCGATGTTTCTAACTCTCTAATCCCTCTCCCTTCCTCTCTGTAAAAAATCAATAAAATCTATTTTAAAAAGAGAGAGAGAAAGCAGTGTTAATACATTCAACTTTTTGTCTTGATAACCCTACCATTTTATTATGGTTGTTACCCAGATTGTAATATAAGTCTCAATTGTTGGTATAAAAGTTCACTCATTTTAGCTAATGGAAACGTTTGTTTACTCTCTATATTGGTACTGCCTCCTGTTTGAATAGAGTCATTTGAAGGGAGTCAATATGTTTGGTCAAGAGGTTGTATTCATTGCTTGGCACATTCCACCTTTTGTAAATAATGTACACTGAGGATTGTGTATAAATAATAAATTGTGATCTAGAAACTGTGGCCAGATCAGAAATATACATGTGAGAAGTATAATAAAAGGCCAAAGGGAAACATTCTATGAATGTTTGGCAAACTGAAGAAAAAAAAATCATGTTAATAAGAGTTCTTGTCTTTACTGTTATCTTTTTGGGGTTTAATGATCTAGAAGAAAAGAGGATATAAATTATATAGGTATCTGGAATATGTTCCTGTGGGATATAAAATATATTACTACAGAACATACAGATTTATTTTTTCCCTATACACTTTTTCAGTTCCTAAGCAGAGAACATTAAGCTACTAAATCAGTGTTATAGTTGAGTTTGTGTGGCATTTGTTCCTACCCGTGATTAAATTGAGAAAAACAAGTATCTTTGAATCTGCTGATGTGTGTTTGTTTATAAGTGGTCTGGAGTCCTGCCTGTTAGCCTAATTTTAGGTTTCCTGCATAGTTGTTGGAAGACAGACTATTTTCCCACTGAATGCTGTCATACAGATATGTATTTATATATATATATTTATGCATATTTGTTTTTTTATTTTTGGTAGAAAATGATGCATCCTGTTGCCAGCACTAACCCAGCTTTCTGTGGGCCTGGCAAGCCTTCCTGCCTTAATGAAGATGCCATGAGAGCTGCTGATCAGTTTGACATATATTCCTCCCAGCAAAGCAAATATAGCCACACAGTCAGCCACAAACCAATGGCTTGTCAGAGGCAAGACCCATTAAATGACACGCACTTGCAGACTACAAGTGGCAGAAGCATAGAGATAAAAGATGAACTAAAGAAAAAGAAAAATCTCAATCGATCTGGTAAGCGTGGCCGGCCTTCTGGAACCACCAAATCAGCAGGATACCGGACCAGCACAGGCAGACCCCTGGGAACCACCAAAGCGGCTGGATTTAAGACAAGTCCAGGCAGACCTTTGGGAACAACCAAAGCTGCGGGATACAAAGTCAGCCCGGGGAGACCTCCAGGTAGCATTAAAGCTCTCTCCCGTCTTGCCGATCTTGGTTATGGCTGTGGCACTGCTGCTTTTCCTTACCCTATGATGCACAGCAGAGCA
The DNA here is from genome assembly GCF_964212035.1 of Myotis nattereri. Classification (NCBI taxonomy): domain Eukaryota; kingdom Metazoa; phylum Chordata; class Mammalia; order Chiroptera; family Vespertilionidae; genus Myotis; species Myotis nattereri. The sequence goes on from NC_138080.1 coordinate 77,332,865, forward strand.
GTTCATGGGGTCGAGGAAACCAGCAGTGAAGTCAAGCCACCCAGTGAGTGAATGAGGCAGGAAAGGAGGGCCAGGTTTAGAAGGAAAATTGTGAATAATCCCAAAGCTTCTTGGTTTTATTTTGACATACATGATTTTATGACCTGGGCTTTCCACATTTGTTTTCCTGTTTTTTTGTTTGTTTTTCCTGCTTTTGCTCAGAAACTGCCATATGCTGACAGATACACTCGGCACAAGCAGTGGCATTGAATTTGTACATAGATTCAAGTATAACATCTAACTAAAGAATTTTTGCTTTTCCTTTAGCGTTACGATTGTGTCTCATATTTCATTACTACTTTTGGGCCATTCTAAATAGATGCTTTATGTACTAAAACAACAGAATCCATTATACCCATTAGTTTGTGAAGTAAGCCTACAATATAAGAAAGATAATATCTAAGGTATTTTTAACTGATGAAACAAGGCAAACTAATAATTCACGATTATTTGAAGTATGGCTGTTTTTGCAACTTTTATTTTCATGGGACAGGACACACATTTATATGCTTTGGCATTTACTTAGACTTCAGATGTTAAAAATTTTATTTTTAATGTTCTAGGTTTAGGCAACTTCTTATTTATTGATCTAAATGGCATTAACTGATTTAACCATTTGTTCCTAAAGGAATTATTTAATGTTTGCCTTTCAGCAATGATAGGTTGTGTCTTTTTTAATTGCCTAAGAGCATATATACCAAACACTACGAACGATTCAAACTTTTTAATAAAAACTGCATATTACATTTTTGGTGAAATACAGTGCATTCTGAGAATAGCATATGTAATATAATAGAAAAAGAAACATTCTTAAGGTTTGCATGGAACTGTATTCACTACATTTTGCCTTTCATAGACTTAGTTGTAAAGCATTATGCTTAAAACATTTATTGTTGTTCATTTATTCAGAATGTTTAGTGTTTTGTTGTGGTTTTTTTTCTGAGAAATTGTTGCATTAGCACTTACTGTGGATTCAGGTTTATACCTACCAAAGGACACAAACTGAATGGTAGACTAAAACTGCTATAAACAAAATGCAGTTTTCTGACTGTCAGAATACAAATATTAAGAAATATATAGGAATCCATCTGAGCATGGAATATGTAAAATATATGTGGGTTAGTTTAATTAAACACCTAATTGTGGCTCCAGTGAGACCACACCCAAAATTTTTCCAGCAGTGTTTGCTTTAGAAGTAAGATAGATGGAAAAGAAAAAAAGTATTGGGTATAGTAGGGATGGAAGGAAGTCTTCTTGACCCCTTTCTGAAAGTAATATTTTTTTGTTGATATACATTTTATTTATCCCAAGTTTGGTCTGAATAAACTATTATAAACTTTGGATTTGAAAAAAATTCCACTGAACTTTAAAGTTACAATGTATGTATTTGTGATTTAAAATGCCTTTGAGATTATAATGTATATTTGCAGGACCCAAAAACTTTTAAAGTGATTAAAAGTTTAAAAAGACACATATTGTGTTGTTTGGGCTTGCTCTCAGTTAATACAAACTCTGATTGCAAATGGATGTCATGTTTCGTACCTTTTTTATCAGGAAAAAAGCAGCAAGCCTTCAGGTGTTCCAGTGATGCCTGACACAATGAGCTGGAGTTTATGCTGCTCTTTACAGTAAGAGGTGTTGCATTGTATGTGGGGACTGTGTGTGCACTGGCATCTAAGACAGTGACCTCAACAATTTTAGCTTTGCACAAACCATAGTGAACAATGTTGGATGATTACATAATCAGTTGCAACATTCAGGCAGCTAAATTGCAGAAGCCTAAACTATAAAATTTTAATCATTTACTCAGAACAGTATAACTTTTGACACACACAAATGCATACATCTTTACTCATATATTTGTCCACTTTTATTATCTGTCTGTCATTTAGCTATTTCTCAGATTGATGTTCAGCAGTTGGCTACTTAGAAATCCTGTTTTGAGTTCCTGAAAACGGTTGTTTAATTAAATATTCTACTGTAGAATAATATATACCACTGTCAAGGATTTGGTTGCATGATGTGTTTTTATATGTCTATTTGACATTGCCTTTTCAGTTTATTTTGATTCCAGATATTGTTATACATAACCTTCCCTTTCTCTCTGCCCTTTCCAACATTCATTCCCTCCCATTTTCCCCATCCTCCAGCACATCTTCTCAGTGGTGCTGTGCTGTGTGTCAGAAGGTAAAGCAGGTGTATTATTGTATACTGATTTTTTTTATCCATTTTAATGAAATGGTGAAATCAACTAAAGGAAGTATGTGCATAACAGTGTTTATTAGTATCAGGAGCTGTGTCCCAGGGAAGAAAGGGGGCAAATGGCTACAGTTGTGAATGGATAACATCATTTATAAAACTGAATTTTCTGTTTAAGAGCTGTTACTTGGAGTACTAGATCTGTGCTGGTGAGCATCTCCTGATTCTACTTCCTTTTCTCCTTGTGAACAGTTTATTGATGCCATGCTAAAGAGAAAGACACATCTAAGTGATAACATGAAGTGTTAAACTAGAAAATATTTTTACTTATCTATACTCTAAACACTACATTGTGCATCTTTTGTAACACTGTCTCTTGTCATGACAAACACTGAAATAGCATGTTAAAATGCCTATACTTTAATATAATCAGCTGGGGAAAACTGGCCTTTTCCTCCCACTGTATGATTGTTCCTTTGTTCCTTTAAAGGTAAATTGCTAATTTTATATTGTGTAATTCTCTTCACAAAATAGGTTTCACTATTCTATATTAAAACTGTTGGTCAGAAAATTATCTGCTGTTCAAGTAAGTTTGCTTTACTTTTTTCTTTAAAAAATATTTTAACATGCCTTATTTATTACTCTTACATTAACCAATGAGCTAATGCAGATGAAATTTTCATTTTTTGACAAATATAACCTTGCATAATTAATCTTTAGTAGGGGATGATTTTGATACTATCTTTGGAGTTTTGCACTGGATATTAAAAAATACTGGCATGTTGTGTTGGAAGAAAAGTATCTGCTTAATTTTTAATATTTGGGGACATTTTTAAAATCAGTGTTTCAAGTAGACTAAAAAATTCTTTATTTTTATTTACTTTTTAAAAGAAACATGTTAAAGTAATAAAAGTAATATTCATTCCAAACTGATGTTTGTGTGAATTTACATGTATATTTTCATGAAGTAAGAATAGAGTTTGAGTTAAGGAGGAAAAAAATTATCTGAAATCATTTACTTAGGTTAAAGGTAATCCATCCAGTGTAAGGAAAATCAGTGTACCAGTTAAAGAGAAAAAAAACCCAACCTTCTCTTTTATATTTTAAGAAGCTTTAAAAGAACAATTCAGGGGATGTTGACTAGAACTGCTACTCTGTCGGTCATTGTCTTTATATGCAGAAACATTTTATGATCCCTTTATAGTAAAATAGAAGAACTTACAGCAGTTGTTGAAAACATGTTTTCCTTGGACATAAAATATTTTGATGCTTTAGGTTTCTGTTTTTATTATAGCTTATTATAGCTAACTATGTCCTATTAAACTCTAGGATGTATCTAAATCTTTGCTTTTCCTCCATCATCCCCAAGTAGATAAATCCGTGCTTTCACATGTAATGTATTAATTTTTGGAAAATTAAATGCTATAGTAAATCAAGTGTGTGATTTATAGTAATCAGACCACTTTGATTCTTTAAGCTTCACAGTTTCCTTTTTCCACAGATAATTACAGAGAAAATAATTACCAATTAACTGATATAAGCACGCTGTCCTCTGCTGTAAAAAGTCTGAATAGATACTGTGTATGTTTTTATGTCCATGAACTTGAGCTACTCATGTGCAATTGTGTGTATGGGAATGGAGTAGTGTTCATGATTTGTATCTACATCATCATATGGATGTATATTTATTAATAAAGTCATTACTTTAAAACCGACTATGTTTACCACTTTATTTCTGTAAGTGGGGAAATGGTAAATGATAAACCTTTTTTTATGACCATGGATCTTGTATTTTCTTGGATTGTGCTTTCTGAAATCTCCTCTACACTTTTGTTTTTTCTCAAAACAGTAATATTTATGTATTGGTAATGTAAAATTTAACTTATAAATGGATCTTATTTTCTTTTTTATTTCTTGTCTTTTTTTATATATATTTTACTGGTTTTTTACAGAGAGTAAGGGAGAGGGATAGAGTTAGAAACATTGATGAGAGAGAAAGATCCATCAGCTGCCTCCTGCACGCCCCCTACTGGGGATGTGCCGCAACCAAGGTACATGTCCTTGACCAGAATCGAACCCGGGACCCTTCAGTCCGCAGGCCGACGTTCTATCCACTGAGCCAAACCGGTTCGGCTATTTCTTGTCTTTTTGATAGTAGCCATTCTAACAGGTGTTGGACTTACTCTTAAATGCAGAGAAATTTTTTACTATTTAAGTAAAAAACCACTTTAATTAGTAATTTTCCCAAGCTTTCAAGTAGTCGAATAAATTCAGCAAACTTTAGTAACTGTTGAGCACATACCCTACAGTGTGGCAGCTCACATTATGAATAAGATAGTCTCTACCCTCAAGGAACCCATAGTGGAAAACAAATGCCTTAATATGTAGAATTAAACAATGTAATGCCAATTTTTATTCATTCAGAATTGACATTTTAAGATACTTTATCTCTCAAATTAGCTAATTTTAGCACAGAGCCGGTGAAACTAAAGCCCATCTGCCTAGCCCTAAGCTTTAGGCTAGTTTTTAGATGAATTTCACAAGAAAAACTGATTGCTGTGCTTATTCTCTATTAGCTCAGAAGGATCAGGTCAGAGATCTTCATAAGTTGTGATAATGCTGGCTTTTAAATCATGTTGGGAGCTACTTATGTGGCTGCTGTGCTTCCTCTGTCACATAAAGAACTTTAGATCATCAGCCCATGCATCCAAAGGTCTCGGGTTTGGTTCCTGATCAAGGGCATGTGCTTAGGTTGCAGGTTTGATCTCCAGAGGGAGGCAACCAATTGATGTGTCTCTCACATCTCAAACTCTATTCTTATCACATGTTTCTCTCTCTGTCACCCCCCCCCCCACTGCCATCTCCTTCCACTCCCTCTAAAAGATTGTGTGTGTTTTCTAAATCAAGAGTGGGTGTTGGATTTTGAGACATCCTTACAGACATACCCAGAAATAATGTTTTACCAGCTATCTGGGCATCCCTTTAGCCCATTTAAATTTACACTTAACATTAACCATCACTGTAGTCTTTGATCATCTTGGCCTAGCTTCTTTATTTCAGTAGGGGCTGCAAAATGGCAATTTTAAATTCTATTGTTTCTTTATCAATTAGGTCAAATATTTCTATACTAAAAACCTTCCCCTCATCAAATACTTGATTACCCTGAAATAATTCTTGTCAGGCACATAAATGCCAGATTCTTTCCTTTTACCTACCAGTTTTCTGAATGAATTGACTCTCCATCATCTTCCAAAGGTGATTAAGAATTTTTTTCTTTTGGTATCAGTATGAACTCAGATTCTAAGGTGATTTATTTCTGGCTATTGAAATTACTCATTTTTATGCTCAAATTGTTCCATCTTTAGCTAGTAGGAGCCAGTTTGGCTCCTTACTCATTTTAACATAATCCTAGTATATCAAGATGGTATGACTTAGCAAAGCAATTTAGGGAAGCAGTGTGCTCTGTCTTGAATTTTAGGGTGTTTGGGGTTTAGAAGAATGTCCTCCATTTTTTAAAATTGCTATTTTATAAAATACAAAAACTGAAAGGATCTACAATGGCATATTAAATTTTTTTTTTTTTTTTTTTTTTTTTGCCCTGGCTGGTGTGGCTTGGTTGGAGCGTTGTCCCATACACAAAAAGTTCCATTCTGGGTCAGGACACATACCTAGCTTGCTGGTTTGGGTCAGACAGGGCTCATCCGGGAGGGAGGCAACTGATCGATGTCTCTCACATTGATGTCTCTCTCTTTTTCCCTCCCCCCCTCTAAAAATTCAATAAAAAATATCTTCGGGTGAGGATTAAAAATATTTTTTTGGGCAAACAAAGGATATTTAAATAAAGATAGGTGGGATAAGGAAGGAAAACAAAAGCACAGTTTAAAGTGCTATACTAGTATATTCAGCCTGAGATCTGTTGCTAATAAACTTCTGATTCTAAGGTATCCCTCTGAGCAGGCATTGGAAGTGTGAGATAAGCCTTTTGTTTTCAAATTATAGTCCTTCCCTGCACATGGATGTCTTACCCATATCAGTTTCTTTTCTTTTTTTAAAAAAAATAAATTTTTATTGGTTTTTTACAGAGAGGAAGGGAGAGGGATAGAGAGCTAGAAACATCAGTGAGAGAGAAACATTGATCAGCTGCCTCCTGCACACCCCCCACTGGGGGTGTCCTCGCCACCAAAGTACATGCCCTTGACCGTAATCAAACCTGGGACCCTTCAGTCCGCAGGCTGACGCTCTAGCCACTGAGCCAAACCAGTCAGGGCCCCATATCAGTTTCTTGCTTTGATAAAGCACCCTCTGAGCTTTTTTCCCTCTCTCTTCCCTCCTGCCATGGCACCCCATTTGATTAAAGGTTTGTTTTTCCACAGCACTTGGTAAAGTATTATTTTTGTTGCAATCTATGTATATAAAAGCCTAAGCAACCATCCAACCGGTAGCGATGACACACAATGACCACCAGGGGGCAGACACTCTGACCGGTAGCTATGACATGCACTGACCACCAGGGGGCAGACAACGCAGGAGCTGATGAGCTGCAGTGACTTGGCAGTTCTCGGGTGATGCACTCGGAACCAGAGAGGAGGGAGCTGGATTCAGGGTGCATCACCCGAGAACCACACTCTCGCAGTCTGGGACCTCTCAGGGGATGTCAGAGAGCCGGTCTCAGCCCGATCCCCACAGGCCAGGCCCAAGGGACTCCACTGGTGCACAAATCCATGCACCGGGCCTCTAGTTGCATATATGAAGCTAGAAATGGTTGATCTAGCCCTAGTCAAATGTTTGAATCCTGGTTTCAAATAGATATTGAGTAGTGGTTAAGTATTGTTTTAGGCACTCACTGCCTATTTCAGTGGCCTATTTGGTTAATCATCTCAGTTTGTTTGATATTTATGTTACTTGTTTGTTTGTAGCAAAATACATTGTATTTAGAGATGGAACGAGACTTGAGTCCCTGCACAATCACTCACTAGCTTATAACTTTTCTCAAATTGTTGCTTAATTTTTCTAAGTTTCAGAAATGGGGTTTGTAATGAGAATAACGCATATGCGTAATTTAGAATACTGACAGTTTGGATTTGGGTTCATACTCAAACACTGTCATTTAATGTGGGACCTTAGGCAAATTACTATTTTATTTTTAAGATTATAATGTATTTGTTCCAAGGATATAAGAATTTTATGGCCCATAAAATCAAAATACTTAACCCAGCACTTGGGATATGTTAGTATGATAATTTTAGTTTTTGTTATACATTCAAAAAGGTCTTTTAACAGAGTATCTTAATAAAATGAAAACAGACTGAATTTTTTAATTTGTAAAGTTTGCTCACTGATTTGGGCATTTGAGTATTGATATTAGCAGAACACCAGGCAGGAGATATTCCTTTAACCTTCAAGTTTCTTGAAATGATCTGGAGTGGGGATGGAGCAGGGTAAGAAGAATATAAATTGATGCAGGTATTCTTACTTGGAAAGCTTGGCTGTAAGGGTACTTCCAGCACTTGAAGGATTTGATCTTCCTTCTTGAGAATTGCATATACTGTTTTTAGAACAAAAGATATATGCCCTATTCCCCTTTTTATGGTCACCTTTTTTGTTATTGTTAATCCTCACTGGAGGATACTTTTTCCATTGATTTCTGGAGAGAGTGGGAAGGAGGAAGGGAGGGAGAGAGGAGGAGAGAATGAGACCCCCCACACACACACTCACTCCCCTCCCCACACACAGAGAAACATCAACTGATTGCCTCCTGCATGCGCCCCAACTGGGCCCTTGACCAGGAATTGAATTTGCAACCTTATAGTGCACAGGCCGATGCTCTACCACTGACAAACACTGGCCAGGGCTATAGTAATTTTTTTTTAATGTGAGAATTTTTTATTTATTGGTGAAAGTTATACAGATGTACCTTTTCCTCCCCATTGACCTCTTCTAGCCCTAGCTCTCCCCTACCCCCACCTCCCAGGCCTTCACACTATTATCTGTGTCCATGGATTAAGCATATATAGTCACCATTTTTATGTAAATTTTAATATTTTGAAGGTGAGATTAGTGAATCAGTATCTCCAAATGCTATACTGGATACAGTGTCAAACACAGTAAATTGAATAATAATTTAGGGGTTTATTACTTTAAGATTTTGCATTTCTGAAACAACTTCTCAAATCCTGTTCAAGTGCTTCTCAAAAAAAATTAGATTCAAGTAACTGAAAAGGGAAGGAAGAACATGTTAGATAAGTAGGTAACTGACCATTAGGTAATGGCTGGATAGGTTTTTTTTTTTTTTTTTAAATATATTTTATTGATTTTTTTACAGAGAGTCAGAAACATCGATGAGAGAGAAACATCGATCAGCTGCCTCCTGCACACCCCCCACTGGGGATGTGCCCGCAACCAAGGTACATGCCCTTGACCGAAATCGAACCTGGGACCTTTCAGTCAGCAGGCCGATGCTCTATCCACTGAGCCAAACTGGTTAGGGCTGGATAGGTTTTTTTTAATGCTATTTCATATTATTTATAACATCAAGTGTTTATACCAGAGGTCCTGAAACTTTTTAAACAGGGGGCCAGTTCACTCCCTCAGACATTCCACACATGCACACTGCGGGCCCCGGGACGAGTCGGCTGCTAAGCAGGACAGGCAGCAGCGGCAAAACCATCCGGCGGGCAGTAGTTTGAGGACTCCTGGTTTATACCATAGGTATCCAGATCTTATTACTCAGCTGTGATAAGGCAGCCTACAGTCTGTCTCCTAATGCTCCTCACTTCCTGGTATGTCCTTGGGTAGCCCTCTCCCACACTGTGTGACCTGTGTAACCAATAGGCTATTGCAGAAATTATGTGTGATTTCTGAGGCTATCCAAATAAGATATTGCAGGTTTTCTTGGACTACTTGGTCTGGGGAAATCATCTGTTGTGTCATAACACAAACAGTCCTATGGAGCGATCCACATGGTTGGGAACCGAGCCCTTCTGCCAACAGTCAGCATCAACTTGCCATCTTGGAAGCAGATCTTTTAGCCCCAGTTAAGTTTTCAAATGACTGTATCCCTAGCCAACATCTTGATTGCAATCTCATGAGAGATCCTGAGCCAGAACCACCAGCTAAGTCCCTCCTGAATTCCTAACCTACATAAGTGATGGTGAGGAAAATAAATCATTCTGTTTCCAGAAACAAAGTTGGTGGGTAATTTGTTCTGCAACAGTACATAATTAATAACACTGATTATAATAATGATTGTTAGGTTAAACTAAATACTCACAAGCCTAAGAAATAGCCAAGTAATGAAATTTCCCTTTAAAAATAATATTAAGCCCTGACCGGTTTGGCTCAGTGGATAGAGCGTTGGCCTGCGGACTGAAGGGTCCCAGGTTCGATTCCGGTCAAGGGCATGTACCTTGGTTGCGGGCACATCCCCAGAAGGGAGTGTGCAGGAGGCAGCTAGTCAATGTTTCTCTCTCATCGATGTTTCTAACTCTCTATCCCTCTCCCTTCCTCTCTGTAAAAAATCAATAAAATATATTTAAAAAAATAAATAAATAAATAAAATAAAATAAAAATAATATTAAGAGTCAACTATACTGACAAACATTAGCAAGTATTATTTTGAACTAAGTTCAGGTCTTTTTATCACACAAGCCTGGCAAAATACTAACTCTGGGCTAATTTGGCTCCCATTGACTCTAAATGCTAAAGTCATGGGCTGCTAAATGCTATTGGAGAAAAATGCTTACCTGTACCATTTGTTACTCTAAATTGCTATGCGACTACAGCTGGATCCCCAACACTACCAGGAAGTTCTTTTGTATTCTTAGCTTTCATGCCATTCTTCATTTAGGTTCTTTCAGATTTCTACTCTCCACTTGCCTTAGATACTTGAGTACTACCCCAGGCTCGCTCTCAGCAGACCACCTTTCTTCTTCACAGAGAAAATTGCTTACCTGCATCCATCCTTTCCTATTCCAATGGAGGAGATATTTCTCTGTCTCAGGTTTTTCCCCCTCTGGATCTCTTTCCCCACTTCTCAGAGATTATCCTTTCTCCTGTATCTTAAACCTCTCCCAATGGGATCCTCTCACTAGCTTTTAAATAAAATTTATTTAAATCTAATATTTACACAAGCTATTATAAAAGTATTGATTAACAGTGTGATATCACTGGAAATGAATTACTGACAGTATACCATAATATAAAAAAAGTCTTGCCCTGGCCAGATAGTTCAGTTGGATAGAGCATCATCCTGATATGCCAAGGTTGCAGGTTCAATCCCTGGTTAGGGCACATACAAGAGTCAATGGGGGGGGGGGGGGGGCGCGCGCATACTGAATTATTGAAGGAGCTCAGGATAATCTTTTGTTATAACTACAAAGAATACCCAATATTGATGAAATAATAATGAGTGCATTGGGTCAAGTGAAGTTCATCAAAATGATAAGAATGGGAAAGGAGCTTGGAATAAAACTATATGAATATATGCCTAAAGTACTGGTTTACTAAATTAATAGAAATATTCTCTTAAGATTCATACAAAATAAAATGAAATTATCTATTCTATTAAAAATCACCCAAAACTTAGTGGCTTAAAACAACACATGTCAGGTGGGGGTAAGAGGGAGAGATCAACCAAAGGACTTGTATGCATGCATATAGCCCAGTGGTTCTCAACATTCTGGCCCTTTAAATACAGTTTCTCATGTTGTGACCCAACCATAAAATTATTTTCGTTGCTAATTCATAACTGTAATGTTGCTACTGTTATGAATCATAATGTAAATATCTGATATGCGGGATGGTCTTAGGTGACCCCTGTGAAAGGGTCATTCGACCACCAAAGGGGTCGCGACCCAGAGGTTGAGAACCGCTGATATAGCCTAACCAAAGAACACAGACACCAGGGGGGTGAGGGCATGAGTGGGGTGTGTGTGTGTGTGGGGGGGAGCAATGGGGGGATAAGGACACATATGTGATACCTTAATCAATAAAGGGAAAAAAACCCAACACATGCCCTGGCCAGTTTGTCTCAGTGGTTGGAATATCAGCCCACAGACCAAAGGGTCACGGGGTTCAGGGCATGTGTAGGAAGCTACCAATGGATGTGTCTCTCTCACATCCATGCCTCTCTCCCTCTCTCTACACCCCCCTTTTCCACTCTCTCTAAAAATCAATGAGGAAATATCCTCAGATGAAGAATTTAAAAAAAGGACCAGTTAAACGGAGTGCAGATGTGTAGTTGTGCATAACAATTCCAATAGTTATCAGATTCTTGTATGAACAATCCCAGGTCCTGTGGTGTTAGTGCATAGATTTCATTTCAGCCAAAGGAAGAGGATGATGTCAACTCTACTCCCCCCGCCCCCCAAATCCCACGAAAATAAAATCAGTTTCAAGACAAGCTTGAAGGCAATTTTCTCATAAAATAAGTGCATCTGCCACCTGGTGGTGAGACAGTCAAATGTGCATTCTATCCTGTTGGCTGCATTTACCAAGTAATCATTAAACAACAATTCCAACACTGAAAGTGTTTGTCTCCCCAAGCAATCAGCCAAAGCACAAACACAGGTGGGGGAAGGACATAATAAAAAGGAAGGAGTCGTAACCATAGGGCATCCATGTTGGAGTGTCCAGATGAGTCAAATCAGCCCTTTTTTCATTAATCCTAACCCCCCTTAAACCTCTGTCCTTTTGGCTTTTCGTGCACCTTCCAATTGGGTGTAGAGGAGGGTGCAGGGAGAGAATAAGTTAAAGAAGGAAAAGTCTGTTATTACCTGTACACTGCTGGGGGTGAGGGAGGTAGTCAAATGATGGCTCTAGTGATCAATTCTAGAACTGTGGGCGCCATTGACTCAGATACTCTTGGACCTGCTTGAGAATTTATTGTAGCAAAACCATGGCAGCCTATTTAGAATATAATGATCACCCATGGGGTCAGATTGATGGAGCATCTTTCTGGTCTAACAACCTGTGATGGGCACAAGGGGACTATGGTTACTCCGCTAGAATCCAAACAGTGACAGCTACCATTTTGAAGTGCTTACTGTGCATCCGGAAGTGTGCGCATCACGCTACATCTCATTTAATCCACAGAACTCTGTAATTTCATCCCCGTTTTACAGATGAAGAAAGTGAACTTTGAGAAAAGTTACATACCTGACCGGCCATATACTTTTATAAACGTTGGAGATGGAATTCACCACATGGCCCAAAAGCCCAGGTTCCTTTTAATGTTGCTATATTTACCAATGCCTTGATAGAAAGATCTTTGAAACCTATTTCTATTTTTTCAGACCCTCTTAAAGTAAGTTTGAAAGCTGCACTCTCCACATTGACTTAGCACTAGTGGCTGCTCAAAACTTGCTGTATTCTTTTTTTAGGAGACCCTCCCTTCTAACTGCTGACAAGGAGGGTCACGGTCTATCCCCCCCGACAATAGTCTTAGCTCCCCCACTCCGTGACTTAGCTCTGGAATGCACACACCTGGTCCTCGGTTGCACCCCTCCCCTTCCCATTCCTCTTGCTCCATCCTAGGCCCCGGCTGTATGCTCCAGGGGGCGTCCCCTCCTCCAGGACCCAGCCCGCGAGCACACCCACAGCATCAGAGCAGGGACCACATCGCCCCCTACGTCATCCTGTCTTCCAGGTACCGTCTTGGTGCTGCGTCTCTCCCTTTCGCTCTATCCGATCTCAGAGATCTCCCGGCTCCGCTTTCTCCCGCCTCCCTAATCTACCACCAGTGCCGTTCCTAGGACCCTCCTGTACCTCTCCTCCTTTTATTTTAATGTATAAAATAAGCGGTCTGCCATTCCCGGAGCATTTTCTTAACCTGCTGAGATTTTTGCTTCCCAGCAATTATTGTCAGTTTGGCTCAAATAAACTCAGAAAAGTTCTCCACAGGTTCGGACTTTTAAAAAAAAATTTTTTTTTAAAATATATTTCTTTATTGATTTAAGAGAGGAAGGGAGAGGGAGGAAGAGATAGAAACACCAATGATGAGAATCATTGATTGGCTGCCTTCTGCACACCCCCCACTGGGGACCAAGCCCGCAGCCCGGACATGTGCCCTTGGCCGGAATGGAACCCGGGACCCTTTAGTCCGCAGGCCGACGCTCTATCCACTGCGCCAAACTGGCTAGGGCGCGGACGCTTTTTACTCCACAAAACCAACCCACACCTCCTGCTCCGAGCAGACAGGGAGAGGTAGGACGGTCAGATGCACCAGATAAAACTGCGGGGCATCCGTCTTCTGTGCATCTCGGTGTGCGTCTCACAGTGAAAATATACTGGCTGTTTCCCTTAGACGCCAACGTAGGGGGGCATCCTGCATTCACCCACCACCCTGGGCAGGTGACGGGCTAGGGCGGGGGCTCGGGGCCCTGCATCTGGAAGGAGAAGGCACTGCCCCGTGCAGGGTGTGCAGCCCGCAGCCAGGCGCCCCCGCGCCGGGGGAGAAAGAGGGCCACGGCCTCTGCGGGAACCCCGCCCAGAATGCGGGGGTCAGGGAAGTTCAAGGCAACCTGACACATCTGGGCCTTGGCTCCTGAAGACACCCTGAAACCACCGCGCAGGCAGCCAGCCAGAGGCAAGCCGCCCGGCACCAAGATGGCGCCCGCGGCGGCTGCCCGCTTCCAAGATGGCGCCGCGCCGCGCCTGCGCTCCCGGCCTGCCCGCCCGCGGCTTCCCTCCGGCGGGGAGCACAACTCCCGTAGCCGAGCGCCGGTTGCCCCTCGGCCTGGGTGGTGGTCCGGGCCGCCGCCCCGCGCCATGTGGCTCCTCGGCTGGTGGCAGGTTCTGCTGTGGGTGCTGGGGCCTCCCGCCTGCTGCCAGGAAGGTGAGTGCGGGCCGGGGCCAGGGCCGGGGCGGGGGCGGGAGGCTGCGGCCGCCGGGCGACGGTCTCACCTGCGCGAAGGCGCGCCTCTCCCGGCCTCTTGCCCGCTCTGCTCCCCGCGATGTCCCGCCCCCCGCCCCTCCGTGATCCCGGCTCGGGGTCCGCGGTGGGAGGGACGGCGGAGCGGGAGCCCGGGCGTGACCGGCCACGGCCAGCGCCCTCAGCGGAGGCTGTGGTAGGGAGTGGTCGTGTCCCGGCGTCTACCACGCCCTCGGTTACTGGGGTGGGCACTTCGTTGTCACCGCTAAGGATGACGACGAGCAGCCGGCATTCATGCTGCCCTGATAGGCGCCGGGGGTGTGCGAAGCCCTTCCCCCCCGCATCTCCCCCGACCCTGTGGGGTGGGTTTCGTTCGCACCTTCATTTTACAGACGGAGACGCTGAGCTCGAGCGGCCAGGCCCTCCGCTTGCGTGTGCACCCGGGGGAAATGGCAGGGCCCGTCTGACTCGCGCAGCCCTCGCTTCGTGGGGCGCCCAGTCTCGCCCAGGTGCCTGCATGAGGGCGGGTGACGGGAACACGGGGACCCCGGGGCACCCGCTGCCTGCAGGGCTGCTCGAGGCTCCCCGGGGGAGGCAGCCACTCCGAGGAGGGCTGGTCCGGGTGGAGGCCTTCCTCTCAGTGCCCCCCGCCCCCCGCCCCCCGCTCCTTTACGCGGCTTTGCCTGCTCGTTCCCATCAGGAGCAGGCAGGTCTCTCCTTTCCCTGGGCATCGAGGTCCAGGCAGGGCAGCCGCCAGTCCGATCGGGGAGGAGGCTGAGCAATAGAGAACCCCCGTAATGAAAGCGCCTACTGTGTGCCAGGTGCTGTGCTTAGGGCCCCGTGAGCATCATCTCACTTCACCTTTAAATGCGTGTGGAGTAGATGTTACCGTCACTGTGTTATAGGCGAGTAAGCCGAGACTCGGCTTCAATAAGACTTTTTCTTTTTTTTTTAAAAAAAATATATTTTATTGATTTTCTACAGAGAGGAAGGGAGAGAGATAGAGAGTTAGAAACATCGATGAGAGAGAAACATCGATCAGCTGCCTCCTGCACATCTTCCACCGGGGATATGCCCGCAACCCAGGTACATGCCCTTGACCGGAATCGAACCTGGGACCCTTGAGTCCGCAGGCTGACGCTCTATCCACTGAGCCAAACCGGTTTCGGCTCAATAAGACTTTTTCGAAAGGCGGTCGGAGCCGAGGAGCCAGGACTGAAGCCCGGGTCGGCCTGACGTCACCGTCACATGCCGGTGCCACCCTCCGATCCTGCACTTGCCCGCCGGCCTCCAGGGGGACAGCATGTGCCGGGTACCCCGCGGTCTCTCTCTGATCGCCCTCAGGCCTTCTCCATCCTGCCCTGCGCCTTGAGTACCTGCCCCGTATGGAGTGACAATGGTCTCTCCGCCTTCTGGTTCCTTTGGTTAGAATGAGGGGAGAGAGAGGTGGGTTATTGATTCTCGTAGCTCCCTTCTGCAGTGGCTGTCACAGGTTGGCCGTGTCCCTCCACTGGACACAGCTTTTTAAAAAAATATATTTTATTGATTTCTTTTTATAGAGAAGAAGGGAGAGGGATAGAGAGTTAGAAACATCAGTGAGAGAGATCGATCAGCTGCCTCCTGCACGCCCCCCACTGGGGATGTGCCCGCAACCAAGGTACATGCCTTTGACTGGAATCAAACCTGGGGACCCTTCAGTCCGCAGGCCGATGCTCTATCCACTGAGCCAAACCGGTTCGGCTAGGTTCTGTGACCGATTCGCCTCTGGCCTGTTTTGTTGTTGTTAATCCTCACCTGAGGATATTTTCCCATTGATTTTTAGAGGGAATGAAAGGGATGGGGAGAGACAGAGAGAAACATAGATGAGATGGGCCAGGGATCAAACCTGCCACCGAGTGCATGCCCTTGAGGGGAACTGAACCCTGGACCCTTCAGCCTGCAGGCTGAGGCTCTAGCTAGAGCCAGCGGTTCTCAACCTGTGGGTCGCGACCCCTGAAAATACATCCTGCATATCAGGTATTTACATTACGATTCATAAGTCACAAAATTACAGTTATGAAGTAGCAACGAAAATAATTTTATGGTTGGGGGTCACCACAACATGAGGAACTGTATTAAAGGGTGGCCGCATTAGGAAGGTTGAGAACCACTGCCTTAGAAGCTCCCAGACCCCGCCCAGCTCCGTAGCTAATTGGTCGTTCATAACCTGGTGGCATGCTGGTGGCTTGGCAGAGTTCATTACCCAGCTGGTGACTCCCCAGCTACACGGTGAGCTGGTGCGAGTGCAGCTAGGCTCATTTGTTTCCCCTAGTCCGTGCCTAGCACAGAGTCTGGCAGCTGTTGTTGAGGTAATGAAAGTTGGAGAGCAGAAGTCTTGTTACAGAGGTGCGTGCAGATTGCTAAATGGACATATAAGACTGCCCAGGACTCTTTCCGTATCTGAGTATTTTGCTCAAGCCCTACCTAGTGGCTCCAAAGTGGGAGGAGAGTTCTCCTTTTCTCCCTGCTGCTGCTCCTGCGCTTGTGGGTGCTCTGAGACCTGGTTCCACTGCTTGCTAGCTATGAGCCCTTGGGCATTATGCTGAACCACTCTGTGCCTCAGTTGGTCATCTGTTAAGTGGGGGTAATAACCCTTGTCCTTCCTATCTCACATAACTGTCATAATGTGTGCAAAGATGCTTTACCATAGTAGCATCTTCTGTAAATCCATTATTAAAGTTTTTTGCTTATAATTCACATGGCAAGCAGCCATTTTTGCTTGAAGCTATGTATTTATCTACTTATTTGTTTGGCATTCATTAATCTAGTACCTTCTTGAGACCTTCTTCATGACCTGGAAAATGGTGGGGCCCTCTGATAGTTTAATGGGAAGGATAGCTTTTTTTCTCTGTAGGGGAACATTTCATATTTGAGGAGAACCGTAATTCTTTGGGGTTCATTTTTTTGGAAGTCACATGTGACTGTGAACATGCTGGCATGTTTTAGTTGCAGAGGAAAGTGGTCACATGTGGTCGAGGGAGGAGCAGCCTGCCCCTGCTCTCCAGATGGGGACTGTGTACATGAGTGAAGAGGAGCCTTCACATGGCCCAGTGGTCCTGGACACGTCAGCAGAAGAAGCCGATGCAGTGCTGGGGCTGGACACCGAGAGCAACCACATGGTGATGCTGTCTGTGATTCCTGGGGAAGCCGAAGACAAACTGAGCTCAGAGCCCAGCAGTGGCACCTGTAGGGCTGGAAGGAAGGAAGACTCACCATGCCACCTCCCAGAGAGCCTCTTTTCTCTGGACAGCGCTGGAGCCAACATACCGGATAGAGAAGAGGAGGATTACACGGAGCCAGAAGCAGCGGAAGCTGACCCAGCCCCCACTGAGGACTCCAATCACACTGATAGCCAGAAATCCCCTAAGGTCAACTGTGAGGAGAGAAACGTCACTGGACTAGAAAATTTCACCCTGAAAATTTTAAATATGTCACAGGTAAGAAACAATGACTTAGTACTTTTCTCCTTTTTGGCACATCTATTTTTATTTTATTTTTTGCACATCAATTTTTTGATTCAAGACTTTATCAACTTTCAGATGGTAATCTTGATCATATTGTAAGTAGGATAGTGTGCAGTGGCAGCATCAGTGAGAATGGATATAACTAGTGTCTATTATGCTTTTGGGCAATATCAACTTAATCATCCTTGGAGTAGTCTCACCACCAATCACCATGATAAAAATCCCAGTAGACATCAGAATCATAACAGAAGCTGCTTAAAAAGTCTGAATTATAGCCTGGCCAGTGTGGCTCAGTGGTTGAGCATCAACCATGAGCCAGGAGGTCAGGGTTCGATTCCCAGCCAGGGCACATGCCTGGGTTGTCGGCTTGATCCCCAGGAGGTATCTAGCTGATCAGTGTTTCTCTCTCATCGATATTTTTATCTTTCTCTCCCTCTCCCCTCTCTCTCTTTCTCTCTCTCTCTCTCTCTCTCTCTCAAAAAAAAAAAACACCTGAATTATAAATAATACTCTGAATTGTTAAAATTGTAATTTAGCATTGTTTAGATTAGTGATGCCCCTGGGAAATGTGTTATATTGAGGAAAGTTTTTTCCTCCAAAGAGTATGAATCCAGTGTTTACTCTTGAGTGACTGCTGAAACAATTGTCCCAAACCCAGCCATGTTTTTCCAGCTAGTTAGATAAATAGTGATTCCAAAGAAAATACTTGAATAAAGCCTGATAACTTTTTATGGGATAGTTTCTGTAGGATGGCTTTATGTCAGATGGCAGCATGAATGCAGAGATTTCTGAGCTCTGAAAGCTGTGATTACTTCTTTTTTTTTTTTTTTAATCCTCACCTAAGGATATTTTTCCCATTGATTTTTAGAGTGAATGGAAGGGATGGGGAAGAGACAGAGCATCGATACGATAGTGATACATCAACTGGTTGCCTCTTGCATGCGCCCCAACCTGGGCCAGGGATCAAGCCTGCAACTAGAGTACATGCCCTTGACCAGAATCAAACCCACAACCCTTTCGTCTGCAGGCCAATGCTCTAACCAGTGAGCCAAACAGCTAGGGCTGTTATTGCCTCTTTTAAATGAGGGCACGTATGATATGTTGAACACACGTAGCCCCTCCCTGTGCAGGCTCAGTGCTGGCCTCACACCCGCCCCTCAGTGCCGGAGCTCTGTGGGACTTCTCGCATAGGTGTCACACACACGACCAGGGGAGAGCAGTTTTAAACAGAGTTAGGGTGGTGGCAGAGATGGTGCACTTTTGACTTGAACTAACCTTTGGCCAAATACATTGATACAACTGCTCAGTACAGACTGGGATCTGCTGGGATGATAGTTTGGGTCTGAGATCACAATGCCATTAGAGTGTGTGAGATGCCCAATCAAAGGTTGGGACAGTGGCCTATACCCTGTGAGTACCTAGTATTTAAATGGCTAAATTATGAAAATTGCTCTAGAGTAAGGTTGAGAAAGCTTAAAGGAAAGTGTATAACTTGTTATTTGATAGTACTTTTCTGCTGATTGATGAATGCTTATGATTCAAAATCCAAAAGGTTTTAAGGGGATATACTACAGTTTTCCTCCTCCCCCTCCCCCTACCTTCTTTTCCTGCTTCTTGGGTATCCTTCCAGAAAAATGTACATTTACTGCTGACTTTAACACTTGTTTCTTTTACCGTAGGACCTTATGGATTTTCTAAACCCCAATGGTAGTGACTGCACGCTAGTCCTGTTTTATACCCCTTGGTGCCGATTTTCTGCCAGCTTGGCCCCTCATTTTAATTCTCTGCCCCGGGCATTTCCAGCTCTTCATTTTTTGGCCCTGGATGCATCTCAGCATAGCAGGTATCTTCCCTTCGTTGGGTTTCCATGTTTCTGTCTCATCCCAATGAGACAATCCCTTTGGCAGTTGTTTGGAGGTGATAATTAAGTGAAATGCAGAGGAGGCAGGCATGAGCTTTTTAGAGGGATTGAAGGAAAGGCAAGGCAAGTGTGAGTGCGGAGTGAGGAATGTCGACTGGCTGAGGAAATTGATGGCCCACTGTATGGAGGTCCCTTTTGAGAAAGGACAGCTCGCTGTGTGGTGGCAGTGCAGGGGCCGGAGGACTTCCTAGGATCCTGGCCAGAACGAATTAGCAAAATTAAGTCACAAGTAAGATCTTCCTTTGTGACTTTCATCTGCAGTTTAGGTCCCCACCCTGACAGCCTAACTCTCGGCACCCCCATTTTGTGTCTACTTAGAGTTTCTTTTCCTTTTCTCCCTTTCCCGCTTACATTTATTTTTGCCTGAATATGCCTTAGTAGACATTCAATAAATTAATTCAGTAATTAGTTTAGTCTTTTAAAATGATATTTAACATTGTTTTATTTTATTTTTTAATATTGTTCAGTGGGTGTCTTTTTTAAATGTTCAATAAGTTACTTAGAACATTGTTCAGGTAGTATATATACCCCCTAAGTGCTATGACTATGCTTGGGTTATAAACTGCATGCTCCTCATCCTCTAAATCAGATGTTCCTTAGCAGGTCACAAGAAAGTGTTGTGTGTGAAAGAATTTGGAAAGGTTGGATGATGTAAAATTGAAGTTGAGTAAAACTTAATTTGTGCTCCATTGAGTTTTGGTGTAGGTAAGGTAACTGCCAGTGTTTCCCTGAAACTGTTTATGAAGAAAGAAATTGCCCAACAAATTAGTAATTCTCACAAGGGCTTCGGGGAAATATCGAAGTGGCCTAGCCTAAGAGAACAGATGGATGGGAAGGACCGTCCAGGTCAATGTCCAGCTTTGATCGGGCCCTCCACTGCCTCCAGGCTGGCAGGGCTGGCTCTAGCACCTGCTCAGTACTCTTTGGTTTTAGGTCTGGTACCATGATCCCTATCCCCCTGCAGGCTTTTGTCATCTGCTTTGTTCCTTCATTTCCATGCATCCTTCTCAGTGTCTGATATGGTGTCTTAATTATGAAGAATAAAGGATACTTGTTTTTAGTATATGGCAGTGTGGGACATGAGTTTGTCTCATATATTAATATTTAAGTTAAAGCATGTTTACAAAAGAAAAAATCCTGATTATCCAATATTACTAATGGGGGAAACTGAAGTTTAAAGAGGTTTAGTAGTCTGCAGGTTACACAGATTACTTGGTTCACTGACAGAACTGAGCCTTGAACCCAGAACGTTTTGATTCGGAGCTCCTACCATTGTTCTGTATTGTGTAAAGGTGAAACAAAACCACGCAGGTCATGTTACTTCCCAAGCACCCTGCCCTAGTTGTGAACTTCCTGGTGTGTTTGTTAGATCATAGATTCCTTTGTGCCAACTTTCCCAAAGTAATTGCTTACCATAAGTTGGATCCTTATGAGAGGTGGAGGTGGGCATTTTGGAGAGTGTGAAATGTCTTCTGTCAAGTAAATTGACACAGTGTGTTTTTGTCCGTGAGTTAGAATTTTTTGATCTGGCAGTTAGGAACTCACATAGTGGAGTGATTGTGTCACGTGTAGTTCCATATTGTAATAGCAAGCACCTCAGCACAACAGAAATGCCCCCAACTGTGACCCATAAGGAAGGTGGTCAGAAACAACTACAAGTCTGGAGTTTGAATATCAGAAACCTCCACACAAGACCGATCCTATCTCATTTATTGCTGTCCATTCTCACATGGTAACTGTGTGAGAAAGCCCACTATTAATTCAGGTTTCTGTCTTTTTCTTGTAGCCTTTCCACCAGGTTTGGCACTGTAGCTGTTCCTAACATCTTGTTATTTCAAGGAGCTAAACCAATGGCTAGATTTAATCATACAGACCGAACATTGGAAACACTCAAAATCTTCATTTTTAACCAGACAGGTATGTAAAAGTAATAAGCTGTAGAAGACATTTTATAGCTGGGGGTATGTGCCTTCTGTGGGTTCCGATCTGCTACCATCCTTAAGTGAAGGATTCAAGATTGCTTTGAGATGTAAAACTTCTAATAAACTTGTATGTGCCTGTTTAATATCTCTCAATCAGTAACAAGCATAACATGAATAGGTAATTTTAATATGATTAAATATGTCTTTCATTTTTTTAAAAGGATAGCCCTAGCCGGTTTGGCTCAGTGGATAGAGCGTTGGCCTGTGGACGGAAGAGTCCCGGGTTTGATTCCGGTCAAGGGCATATGCCCTGGTTGCAGGCTCGATCCCCAGTAGGGGGCGTGCAGGAAGCAGCTGATCATTGATTCTCTTTCATTGATATTTCTCTTTCTCCCTCTCCCTTCTTTTCTGAAATCAATAAAAATAGGACAGCTTTATTGAGATAGAATTCACATATCATACACCTGTAGATTCCTTTTTAAATTCATTTTTCATTTGAGTGTAATATTTACACAAAAATATGCATCAGTCAGTAGTAAACTGGGCGATGAATTTTCACAAAGTGAACACCTTGGGTACCAGTCCTCAGATCCAGAAAGAGAGCATCACCAGCCCCGCGTCCGCACCACCGCTCCTGCCCTCCCTGTGGATAACCACCATCTTGACTCTGAACACCACAGGCTGCTATTACCTGTTGTTGAATTTTATATTAATGGAGACAGAGTCTAGATTGTTTGTATCTGGCTTATTTCACTCACTTTTTACTAGTAAAAATATTTTTTTTATTGATTTCAGAGAGGAAGGGAGATTGAAATATCATTGATGAGAATCACTGATTAGCTGCCTCCTGTATGCCCCCAACTGGGGATCGAGCCTGCAACCCGGGCATGTGCCCTTGACCAGAATCCAACCCGGGACCCTTCAGTCTGCGCAGGCTGACGCTCCATCCACTGAGCCAAACCGGCTAGGGCTTCACTCACTTTTATATCTGTGGGATTCATCTGCACTGTTGTGTATGGTTATGTTTTTTGTTGCTGTGTAGTATTCCATTTATTAATCCATTTGCGGATGCTATTTTAATTCCTTAATATTTGCCAAACCAGATGGCCTTGTATATTGAAGAAATTTCCTTCGTTGGAAAAATCTATTCCTCAAAAGCTTTAACATCTCAATAATGAGCATCCATCTTCTTCTTGAAGTATATTCCCTGAAAATAAATACAAATTATAACATACCTCCCATATATATTAAGTTGTATGTAATTACTTATATCTCACACCAAATAACAAAGAGCCGAGTGACCTCATAGGAGAAGAAGGCCTGTTACCAGATGGTTAGCTATTTCAAGTCTTGTCATTCAGATTGATATGGAGAAAGGGAGCTATTTTATTCAGTGCTCCTAGAAAACCGAGGATACCAATGAAATCGGTAATCACCGATCCCAGTTGTTATTTGTGCTAACAATTCTTTTAGTAAATTTATTAGGAAGCATTTTGAATTTTGCATTACTTAACCTGTGAAAACCTTCTTTAGACTCCTGAGAGTAGCTTTACTAGTTACTTGTTGGACTTTGGTTTCAAAAGCCCTGATGAGCTCACAGAAATTCTAGTGTTTTAGCTTGGAACAGCGGCATGGATTCCTGTTCCTATGATGTGGTAGGGAGAAAGGCAAGTTACAAATTATACCGACAGATGAAACCCATCCCAGACATATTACCAGTGGTGTTTAAGGCTGCATGTCATTTGCATACCATGCAAAATACTTCAGAAAGATCTGTAGCGGGTATGTTTTCTATCTAATTTGAAATAATTATTTTCTCTTGCAGGTATAGAAGCCAAGAAAAATGTGGTGGTAACTCAAGCTGACCAAATAGGCCCTCTTCCCAGCACTTCGATAAAAAGCGTGGACTGGTTGCTTGTATTTTCCTTATTCTTTTTAATTAGTTTTATTATGTATGCTACTATTCGAACTGAGAGCATTCGGTGGCTAATTCCAGGACAAGAGCAGGAACATGTGGAGTAGAGATGGACTGAAGGAAGTCGGAAAGAGGAATTTCAATCCTTCATTTCAGAAATTAATGCTGCAATTTCATACATCTTCTCCACTGAAGAGTTGATTTACAACTTCAAAGAATCATGCATTTGTTGAACTGTTAAATGTGTAAAAAATTGATAAACTGGTGTTTTAACTAGTATTGCGATAAGCAAATATAAAAATACTCAGTAGGATTCACCATTCTTGTTTTTACTATTTGAACATAATTCAGTATTTTAAGGAAATAATCCAGTTTGAAATGTGAAGATGTATTTTGGTGGAATAATGAGTAGAATGACAGTGTGCTTACTATATGGAAGGCAGAAATAGGACTTTCAGATTAGAAAACTCTTGATTTCTTATATGTCTAAGAGGTTGGTTTTCTGTTCATTTGCAGTTTCTCTCTCAGACTTTAAGCAGGAAAGTATTGTTACAGAAAGAATAAACTAGAGTTGATAAGTATGACCTTATAAGTAGCAACTAATGGGAAAATACGAGTTAAATATCCTGTTGTTTGTGACCTCTAATTTCACTAAAAGAATTTTAAGTGGTTTAAGAAGTTTTTTCTGGGTAAGGCAGCTATTAGGAAAAAGTCAATGTTATTATCATAACTGAAGCTTTTTTAGTAACAGTTCTGTGCTAAAGCATAACTTAATTTTAGTCATAGTTATCTAACCAGCATGCATTAATTGAACCTTAAAATGTTAGCACTGTGCTAGGTTTAATGAGAGCCAAAAGAAATATAAAACACTATTCTTGCACATAAGTTCATTCTAGTCTAGTTTTAGGACACATATAGAAAACAGATAACATGTCATTTATACAAACTTTTTGAAAAGCTGTTTTTAAAAGGTCCCTTAAATTCAGATATGACAACTGATCACATGATGATACATTACTTTTATACTGATGGTTTGTATTTTATTTACTTAATAAAAAATATTTTTATTGATTTTAGAGAGGAAGGGAGAGGCAGAGAGAGAGATAGAAACATCAGTGATGAGAGGGAATCATCAATTGGCTGCCTCCTGTACACCCCACACTGGGGATCGAGCTAGCAACCCGGGCATGTGCCCTGACTGGGAATTGAACCCTGACCTCCTGGTTCATAGGTTGATGATCAACCACCTAGCTACACTGGCCTGGTGATTATTTGTGTTTTAGAGAGTTCATTTCATAAGGCACCCTAAATTTTATGGAAATAGAACCTTTTAGATGAATCTTCTCAGCATTATATAGGATATTTTAAAACTTGTATGTCATGTTGTGGACATCTATGGCTGGGTTAGTCACTGGCAGGAGGGAACTGTGGCTCAGAACAGTACCATTATTATTTCCACTTTACAAATGAGCAAACCCAGACACAGCGAGGTTTAACAACTCATCCAGGTTACACAAATAGTAAGTTGATGAAGCTGGGATTTGAATTTTCATATGTATGTTTCTACACTTAAAATATAGGGGATAAACCTCTAGGAATTCCATTTCTCGTAATAACCAACACTTGAATATTACTGTGTGTGTGCCAGGTACTGTTTTACATATAGTTTCATTTACCTGTACAATAGCCTTATGAGATTGGCACTACTATTTAGTATCCTCATTTTACAGAAGAGAAAATGAGGCCCCAAGTAACTTGGCTCTTGGTCATGTAGCTCCCAGCTACAGACTTAATTATATGTGGGATGCAGCTTCAGACTTAATCATATGTGGGATGGTACCCTGCCCCACCTCTATGCCATGGCCTAAGTGATCATGGTATGTATTCCCTCTAGTCTTCCTGTTATGTATTTAAACAGCTAGTCATAATATGGCTAAAATTTAGTACTTTGTGGGTTCTTTTTCCCCCTTAACAAATGGTAAGTATTTCACTGTTGCTAATAGTTTTCCTAACCATGGCTCTATAGTAGGCCTTTCAGTAGATTTGAAGGTGGTTTCCCAACCTGTTGCTGGATTTATGATTGTATATGGTCTCATTTCCTCAGATTCCCAGAGTGGAATTCTACTAAAGATACAGGAATTTTCATGTTTTTGATATGTAATGAGGCCCTGCTCTACCTAGTCTGGGGCTGTGAAAGACTCCCAGGATGACCAATAGATCCCTGGCTTTGCTTCTATCACTTAGTTGAGACAAACTACATGGGGTTCCCCTGGAGGAAAATGTGGAACAGGCTGTTCCTTGGAGGGGAGGTTCAAGAGTAGAGTTAAAAGGAATAGAGTATTAGCCAGGGAGCACTGGTATTAAGGGGAAGCACAGGAGGGAACAAAATCTATAATAATAAAAGCATAATATGCTAATTAGACTGGATGACTTTAGGGAAGCCGGTGCCGGCAGCTGGGGAAAGGAAGGCCTACTCTTGCACAAATTTCATGCATCGGGCCTCTAGTTTTTATATAAAAAGAGGCAGAGCAAGACCAGCTCCAATAGTGCCAGTCCCTCATGGCTAGCTGGTGCTTCCAGTAGCCAACTGCCTACCCTGTAAGTGCCCCAACAGGACCCCTCTCCCTTGGAGTCTGAAATACTGAAAGCCGGGGTACGTCTCAGGCTATTGACATCCATGCTTAAGCAGAATAAAGGAGTACACAGGAGTCTGAAATGGAAGGCTGTTCCTACACACGGTGGTAAGCCCGGCACAGACTGTGCAGGGTCTTTATTGGTAAGGAAGTGTTGCAGGCCCAAGCCCATCCTTATGCAGCCTAGCAGGGGTTGAAAGACAGGAGGCTGCCTTTCTCCACATGTCTGCTACAGGGGATCTGCCCAGTAAATCTTTACTAAGGGACGTAAATCCTATTATTTGGAGAGCTACATGTGAGAAAAGAGCACTTACAGCCCCTACAGGTGGACATCAGTTCTCCTGGGCCTTACTAGTAACCTGCTGCTGCTGCTGCTTTCATGACTAGAACTGAAATGCCGCAGTCACAGTGGTGTTAGCCACGGAAAATGGTGAAAATAAACTTACTGAAAATGATGAGGGGACTTTAAGGGGGTTCCAGGACCCAATTTCCAATGTAGCGGTGGTAGGGTTTCCCTCACCAACAATTCTTGGACACTAGCAGGATGTTCAAGAATTCAACTCCATTCTGACATTCAACCCAGATACAGTGTCAGGTTCCATAGGTTAAGGGTTCAGTCCCAGAGGCTGTCTCTACCCTTCACCCTACAGAAGCCAGCTGTAAGCAGGGGTTGTACTTCTAATGGATTGTCTATAAATCAGAGGTTCCCACAACCCACTCCTTGGGTTTGATTAATTTGCTGGAAGGGATTACAGAACTCAGGAAAAACCCATTTACTCACCAGACCAGTTCATTAAAAATTATATTAAAACATGCGAGAGATGAAGCCAAATGAAGAGATAACCTAGGGGTAGTCCTGAACAAAGGAGCTTCTGTCCTCATGGAGCCTGGAGCCCCCACAAGGGGGCTCACCTCCCCAGAGGCCAGGACTAAAAGTTCTAAACACAAGGTTGGCTCCATAGGCCAACAGCCCTCATCCTTTGGAGCTTTCCACACATGCACTCATTGACATTTTAACAAAAGACACCTTTATCATGCTCAGCACTTAGGGAAGACCAAATATAATTCACAACATCATAGGCTCTAACTTGTTCACACTTACCAGTTCATTTCTTTTTTTTTTTTTTAAATATATTTTATTGATTTTTTACAGAGAGAAAGAGAGAGAGATAGAGAGTGAGGAACATTGATGAGAGAGAAACATCGACCAGCCGCCTCCTGGTCGCAACCAGGTACATGCCCTTGACCGGAATCGAACCTGGGACCTTTCAGTCCGCAGGCCAACGCTCTATCCACTGAGCCAAACCGGTTTCGGCACATTTCCCTTTTTTTTAAAAAAAATATTTTATTGATTTTTTACAGAGAGGAAGGGAGTGGGACAGAGAGAAACATCAATGAGAGAAAAACATGGATCAGCTGCCTCCTGCACACCCCACACTGAGGATGCGCCCACAACCAAGGTACATGCCCTTGACCGGAATCGAACCTGGGACCCTTCAGTCCGCTGAGCCAAACCAGTCAGGGCTCCCCCTTTCTTTTGAGAGTACATTTATTAAAGCTAGGGACAGTGAAACAAGGAAAGGCCTAAGATAGAAGCAACAGGAGAGAGACTAGGTGGGGCTGCTTTGGCTCTAAAAAAGTTACGGTAAAGAAGTGAGCCAAGCTGGGGACTTGTGTCAGCTCACTGGAGAGTTCGAGAAAAGGGGCCATGGGGACAGATTCAGGGGGTTGGCCTGGGACAGCTGCTGCTGCCCATTGCTCCCCTGGTTGCAAGTCTTGTGGCTGCACGTCCCTTAGAGTTGAGGAGAAGCTTGCCAGTGGAGGAAGAAAAGGGGAAAGGTGTGGGCATGCGCCTGGAAGAGAGCACACCTCATTTTTCAATTCTTTAATGAGCAAGTTTGTACAGCATTTTTCATGATGTAAACACTCAAGGTAAATATTGGAAATACAACATTTAATTCCACCCCTAGTCTCTGTCCACCCGAGGCAGAGAAACTAGAATGTCTTAGATAAATGCCTTGAGACCAGTAGCATTTGATTAGGGCCTGCAGTGAGGTTCTCCCTGAGTTTTCATGAAGTGGGCAAAAGTGAAGAAGGTGGTTTGGGCCATAAGTTTCAGGCTATTTTGAGGCCAAAAAAGCTTTAGTTTTCCAAGTCCATAGGGGAAATAAAAACTAACACTAAAATAAGGCAGTCGGAGAAAGATAAATACCACATGATCTCACTCATTTATGGAACATAGTGAACAACATAAACTGATGAACAAAAATAGATCCAGAGACAGAGAAGCATGAACTGTCAAATCTCAGAGGGAAGGCGGGGGTTGGGGGTTGGGGGGAGTGGGTGGGGGTGGGTGGGTGGGGTGGTGGGTATGGGAAGAACAAAAGGACTTGTATGCATGCATATAAGCATTACCAATGGACACAGACCCTAGGGGGTGAGGATATATGCTGGGGGGGGGGGGGGGAGTGGCAGAGGAGAGGTCAATGGGGGAAAAATAATATTGTAATAGCTATGTATGCGCTAAGGGCGGTACTTGAAATCATCAGGGGGGACTATTCTGTAAAGTATATATGATTGTCTAACCACTATGTTGTACACCTGAAACTAATACAGAATAATATTGAATGTGAAAAAATAAAATAAAAACATCCCCATTTTGCAAAAGAAAAAAAAAAAAGAAAGTAATGACAGGCCCTTTGGCTCAGAGGATAGAGCGTCTGCCTGCAGACTGAAGGTCCCAGGTTCAATTCCAGTCAAAGGCACATGCCCAGGTTGCAGGCTCAATCCCCAGTGGGGGGGCCTGCAGGCGGTGCAGGAGGCAACTGATCAATGATTGTCTCTCATCATTGATGTTTCTATCTCTCTCTCCCTCTGTAAAAATCAATAAAAATGTATTAAATAAACTCCACAAACTAACGCTAGTAACTGCGAAGCTGAACTTAAATGGACTCACCCTTTAAAAAAATTTCTTGAGTATTTTGTTATATCCTCTGCATATGATTAATTTGCCTGAGCTAGTTAAAAAAGATACAAGTGACTATACTAAGAATCGCTGGACTACACATTTTAAGGGTGAATTTTACGTTATATGTGAATGACCTCTCAGAAAGACAAAAGGCAAAAAATAATGAGAATAAAATATTAATGAATACACACACATGTAAAAATGCCCCTCTTCAAAACGATACAGAAAATTTGTCTAAATCGTCAGCATGTGTTGAGGCGCCTACTGCGTGCCGCGCGGGCGTTGCTCTTTCGACAACACTGAGCAGGTTTCCCAGATCGTTAGGCAGACAGAGGGGCCCGTCCCGGCGGCTGCGGAAGCACCGGCAGATCCGGACCGCCGGGGCGCCGACCTGCCAGTCGCGGGCCCGAATCACCACGGCTCTCCCCCCACCCCCGCCCGCAGCTCCTCTGCTCCGGCCCAGACACCCTCCCGCCGGCGCACTGTTCGCCCAGGTGGAGCCCAGCTCCGTCAGAGCGGCTGCGAGTGTGCGGCGACCGTGCCGGCCGGGGAGCCGAACCCGAGGTGAAACCTGAGCGCCGAGGGCAGCCCAGCGCCCGCACAGAGGAGGCAGCCCGGAGGCGGGCCGCGGCGCTGCGGAAGGAGTGCCGAGCGCGCCGCGGGGCCTGCAGAGTGGGTCGCAGCTGTCGGGGGCCTTCCGGGGCGGGCCGCGCCGGGGCCTGCCCGGCGGGGCCGGTGTGCGGGGCGTCGGGGCGGGGGACGGCGGGCAGGCAGTGCGCCGGGCAGCTCTCGGCCGGCGGCCATGGCGGCGGCGGCTCTGGGGGCGCGGGGGGCGACGCGGCGCTGGGCGGCGCTGCGGGGTTGGAGCCCCGGCCTCGCGGCCATGGTGAGTGGGTGCGGAGGGCGCGCGGTGCGGGAGGGGGCGCGGCTCCGTGGCGCGGGCGGAGGGGCGGGAGGGACCGCGCAGGCCCGAGGTGGGCCCGGCTTCGGGGCACGGGCTTGGGTGGCCGCGCTGCGTGGCCGCGGCACCTCCGTTTCCCCTCGGCCTCGAAACCCCGTGCAGCCCGCGGAATGCCGGGAACCTCTGTCCTTCCAGAACCGTCAGGGCGGCCGGACGGTGTCTGGCGGTTAGGCCGCTGCGGTGACCGGCAGTGCTGCTCGGTCCTCGAGGCTGCGCGCTCCGAGGAGCAGGCACCGTCTCCCGCAGGGCGCGCTCGCTCCACACGGGGGGCCCGAATGTTGAATGAACGGGTTTGTTTTGGTGTTATTCTTTGTGAGGAATTATTAATAAATTATCTCTTTGGTGACACAACGATTCTTTCTTCTTATGAGTGGCGTCCGTCAGTTTTCCTGCTTTAGAAATGGCTATATTGGAGATAAATGAACTTGAGAGAAAGCTTTAACGTGCAGCACCACCTAGTGGGGAAAATGTTGCATTTAAACTCATTTCAAGTTGCTTATATTAGAGCCCATTTGGCCGTTTGCAATTTATTTATTTATTTTTAATTTTTATTTATTTTTATTTTTTAAAATATATTTTATTGATTTTTTACAGAGAGGAAGGGAGAGAGATAGAGAGTTAGAGACATCGATGAGAGAGAAACATCGATCAGCTGCCTCCTGCACATCTCCTACTGGGGATGTGCCCACAACCCAGGTACATGCCCTTGGCTGGAATTGAACCTGAGACCTTTCAGTCTGCAGGCCGACGCTCTATCCACTGAGCCAAACCGGTTTTGGCTGGCCGTTTGCAGTTAAAAAGAATTTTTTTTTTTTATTCAGAGAGAGAGAGAGAGAGAGAGAGAGAGAGAAACATCGACGTGGGAGCAGAACATCCATTGGCTGCCTTCCTCACGCCCTCCGCCGGGTCGGAGCCCCAGCCCCAGGCATGTGCCCTGACCAGGAATCACACTGGCAGCCCTTTCTCTCTTGTTGTGGGTAAGGGTAGCTGACCCGGCACTCCGCCACACCCAGCCAGCTGAGCCACACTGGCCAGAGCAGTTTGCAGTATTTTGATAGAAGAAATTAAAAATACCTCGGGGATGGAGGAAGCTAGGCACCTTGCTTCCTGACCTTAAGGTGAGCACACAGGCTGAGTGCTGACTGCCGCCGAGGCATGTCTCCAAGGCATAAGTGATCCAGGTCCTGGCGATGAAGTCAAAGTAGGGTGTTCTGGGAGGAATGGTTTGAGTGACTGCCATGTGCCAGGCTGGGTGCCTTCAGATTAAAAACCTCTTTAGTTGAAGCCTTTGAAAAATCTCATCAGGTTGGTATTGTAATGTCCCCATTGTAGGCTCCGCACAGGGACAGTGGCCACTGTCCCCTCAGCCCTAGCCCTGAAGCCACACCACTCAGTTTCTTCCTGTCCCTGGTGCTTCGGAGCCACTGTCCATCCGTCCGAGCGCAGAGTGAGTGCCTGCAAGAGATAGAGTCTGAGCATCGCCCTTTCAGAGGATGCCTGGCCTTCCACCTCGCCCAGATGGGTGCAATCCCCACAGATTTTCACAGCCATGTGTTGTGGGGTTCCTCTTTCTGGCAGAGGAGGCAGGGTGGGGAGGCCAGGGAGGGGCTGGGGCCCCTGGCTCCTCAGGGGGAACCGCTTGCTGTGAAATCCCTCCCAATTCTCACCTGCCACACTTGGCCACGGGGTCAGCCCCTTTCATGTCTCCGCCTCCTACTGGTTGCTAGTGGCTTTTTAATGTCCTTAGTTATAGGACTTATGTTCAGCGAGTCTTCACATAGTTCTCTAGGTTGGTTGTTCTGTAATTTGTAATTTTGATGTGGTCATGGGAAGAGGAGAGCACAGTGTTCACTACTCCGCCATCTTGACCCAAACCTCTCGAGCAGCGGTTCTCAACCTTCTGGCCCTTTAAATACAGTTCCTCATGTTGTGACCCAACCATAAAATTATTTTCGTGGCTACTTCATAACTGTCATGTTGCTACTGTTATGAATCGTAATGTAAATATCTGATATGCAGGATGGTCTTAGGCGACCCCTGTGAAAGGGTCATTCGACCGCCAAAGGGGTCGCGACCCACAGGTTGAGAACCGCTGCTCTAGAATAAGTTGTCTTAAATGAGTTTACTGGCTTTGCTCTCTTACATTAATGTCAGTAATAAAAGGTTTTAGGATTTTTGAAGTGGGAATGAGTTGCAGTTTCCTAGTGGAGAATCCAGCTCAGCCGCAATTGCCCTTTGATGAGAACTCTCACATTAGCTCACTCTTTCTGGATGATAGTCCCTCTCTCACTGAAGCCTACAGTAACCCTACAAATAGGTAAGGCAAGAGTTTTTGATTGGCATGTATGCCAGAATGAGAATGAAACTCTTCTGACTTCTAGTAGAGCCCTTCTCTCCTCTCTCTGGCCATGATGCTTCCATTACAGTTCTTTCAGTTAAAAAACAAATAGTATGGAGCCCAGCTGGCTTGGCTCAGTGGTTGAGTGTCGACCAAGAGGTCACAGTTCGATTCCCGGTCAGGGCATATGCCCGGGTTGTAGGTTTGATCCCCAGTGTGGGACATGTAGGAGGCAACCGATCAATGATTCTCTCTCATCATTGATGTTTCTATCTCTCTCTCCCTCTCCTTTTCTCTCTGAAATCAACAAAAGTATATTTAAAACACACACACCAAATAGTATGGAAAGTGTGGGCCTGTTAACCAACAGAACTCTTGGGCTGTGAATTTCATCACTAGGGTGAGTAGGAACAAGGTGGACGATGCACACAAGTGCTTTGGACTGGGCAATGCTCTGGCCAGACTGTGGAGGGAGTTTGTCTTACTGGTCCTCTGAGAAAACTCACTTCACTAGGGCAAAAGGCTTTTTACCTGTAGTCCAGAGGGTCTGTGGGTCTCAGAAGTTATCAAAATCCTATGTAAAACCGGGTGGAGTGGAGCTATGGGGGGAAAAAAGAGGAACAACTGTAATCTGAACAATAAAGATTTTTAAAAAAATCCTATGTAAATGTGCATTTGTCCTCCCCACCCCCCCACCCCGCCCCCAGGGGATTAGTTTTTATCATATCTGAAAGGGAATAGTGAACCAAGACAGTTAAGTCCCATGTCAATAACCAGTGAAGGCTACTAAGGTGGTGTGGGACCATCCCAAGAGCATGAGACCAGAGTTTATAGCTGAGTTCTAATTCTGGTCCTGCCAGTATACTTGCAGGATTTCCTTGGGTGAGTATGTTGAACTCAGTTTCCTAAGTTCTGGAATGCTGGCCATTATTAATGGTCATTAGTAAGATGGACGGTGGTAATGGTCAGTCTCAACTGTATCTGTAATAAACCAGAGAAGCTGAATTGTGACGTTTCAGACAGTGGTAAGGGGTAATGATATACCTATCATACCATGGAAGCAGCTTATGTTTTACAGAGCTAGCTTTAGTTTTGTCTATATTTGAGAACTTTGTATTTTGAGAACAAAGGAACCAAAGGTGGTTAGAAATTATTGTCCTTAAGACTTTTTTCTACATATAAAGAAAAGAGTTTTAAGTTTGAGTTTAACTAAACCTCTACATTACAGATATTAAATGTGCTTTTTTCATAGTCAGCAGATGCTCACTTGTTGACAACAGAGGAGAGGAACCAAGTTATACTCGACCTTAAAGCAGCAGGATGGTCAGAATTAAGAGAGAGAAATGCCATCTACAAAGAGTTCTCCTTCAAAAATTTTAATCAGGTAATTACTACATTTTCTTGCTAGTACCCTGGTTTGTTTTTGTCACCTTAGGCTGTTACTTCTTCTAATACTACTAGTTGTCTGATCCCAAGTGGATCCAGGATCCAAATCCTCTTCTTTAAGAATTCACTGATACCACCCAACTGATTGGATGATTCATATTTAACTCTAGGTTAAAGAGGGTGGTTAGTGTCATTTGGAAAATCAAATTCTGAAACCACTATTGCTTTGATTTGGTGTTAAATAGGAGGTTTAGTTTCCTTTCAAATTTTAAATAACATGATAAAAGAATGTGAGTTTTTTAAAATGTTTATCCAAAGGGGACATTAGTAACAGCAGTTGAGAAACACACACCAGCTTGATTCCTCCTAATTTTCTTGATTGTCCAGTTTTCTTTCTCCCTCTAGTTGTATTTCTGTCTGAATCATCTCCCAAGCTGCACCCTCTTCTCTGATTGGCTCCTTTCCCCCAAGCCCAGTAGGCAGCCCTTGAAGCGTTTCTTAAAAGCTGATCGCCAGGTAGACGCTCAGCCTTAACAGGTACCTGTCCCATCAGGGCGCCACCCTGTTTAGAGAGTCATCTCCCATGACTTACCTTCAGTTCTTACTCCATTGCATTTACTATATACAGTCATTACTTTTGACTGTTTCATGTTTGTTCAGTTAGTTTGGTAATCCTCTGGATAGATTTATTGTTTTTATTTATATTAGATGTCAGCATCTAGAAGGCAGAGACCACGTTTGCTTAAACAACTCTCTTTTGTACCTAACACAGTTCTGTGTACAAACAGGCATTGGATAAATGCACATATTGATTACAGTGTTTGCTCATTTCTGGAAGGGTGTGTGAGGACCAGATTTCTACTAAAGAAAGCTCCGACATGTTTTCTTAGTAAATGCCATTGGCTCCACCGAGCTGAATGCCCTGTTCTGCTTTCCATCCATCTGGCTGCCAGCCTTCTGCTGTAAGTCTCCAACTCCTGAGGAAACCTGGACCAAGCTGACTCCCTGTCACTGCTGCCCCATGTGCTCAAAAGCTCTTGTCAGGGGCTTAGCACTCTGTGGCTGGTGGCAGGGAATCCCATTGGTACAGTAAGCTTGTGCATAAGCTCTAGGTAGCATTTTCCAAGCTTATTAAAATTCTTACATGTGTACAGCCTGACTTCTTTAAGCCGGGGTTAATTTATTGGGCTTGAACATGTGGCTTGAAGTACTTGAGTAGTGTTGCCTCAGGCTCTGCCCATGAGTCAGTCGTCCAGCCCTACTCTAACCTTGTGCTGGGGTGACTTTTGGTAATGGGAGGGAAGGTAAGCTGCCCAGAGCATCCTTGATTAATTGTAACATTATTCATCAGGACATCTAATTAACTAGACTTTCTCCCTTCATCCAGCTTTTAGGAAAAAGAGGCAGATGACAAGAAAATCATCTGGTCAGGGAATGTATTCAGAGAACCAGCACAGATATTATATTCTAGAATCATTTTCCCAGCCAGGCTCCTATGATTTCTGCATGTATAGTGGCCTATCATGGCAACTGATGTCCTGACAACTATCAGTGCCCACCAGCCAAAGACTACCAGAACATACCATTGGTTGAACTGGCCGAGTTTATCTGCTTGTTGAAACGAGGGAGAACACACAACATAGGGAATTGTGGACCATCTCAGGAAGATGGTGATAGACATATTACAGGATTTGGGCTTGTGTTAGTGAGTTGGGAGAGTTTTTAAGGAATTAGGGCTTTGCTCTGGAGTGGATGCCGTCAGAAAATGGTAATTTTAAAATTCAATATTTATTTTTTAAATAGAAGAAATCCTTTTATAAAATTTTTAAATTTTAAATATAGTTGGTATGCAATATTATCTTAGTTATATTAGTTTTAGGTGTACATATAATTTAGCATTTTAATAAATTTTCCCTATAGGGAGAAGAGACTAAAGTGGAAATTGATAAAAAGCAATAGTCACTCATTAGCTGGGGGGAGGGAGTGTTTGGTATTTTGTTCATGGTTTCTCTGTATTCAGAAATCACTACAGAATGTCTTTTGTTGTGTCTGAGTTTCCTAGAGGCAACCTAGTCAGCACAGGAGTTGATCAGATAGAGGTAAAGGTTGGTAATGACATGTAGGGCAAGGCCCCCATCCAGACTCCTGCAGCTTTCTCAGGGGGGTGGTCTTCTGGGTCCTGGTGGACTCTGATAGAGGTGGGTGCATGCTCCAGAGTGGCATTGTCAGACATTGATGTTTATGTTCAATACCAAAGCCTAGGTGTGACTTCCAGGCCCGCTCCTAGCAACACCAAGGCCATGTTGACAGTCCCTGGCCAATTCCCAGATGTCAGGGCCCACTGTACTTCATGTGTTCCTGGCAGCTACAATACCCTTTCTGGCTTAAACTCTATAAACTGGAGGGAGCCACTGTCAGAACTAGTCCCCTGTCCCTTAAGAGATTTCAGCCCACATTTGGTGGTGTTACCATCCTATCTAATAAAAGAGAAACATGGTAATTAGCGTACATCCGCTACCCTTCCCATTGGCTAATCAGGGCGATATGCAAATTAACTGCCAGCCAAGATGGTGGCCGGCAGCCAGGCAGCTTGAAACAGCCCCACATGAGGCTTGCTTGCTTCAGTGACGGAGGAAACCAACGTTCCCTGCCTGCCTTGCCGGCCTCTGAGCTTGCAGTTTGAAACATTGTAACAAATATAGAAGCTAAACAAAACCCCAGAAACCTGCTTTCAGTGAGCAGGGATCTCAGAGCTGGAGTTGATACAGTGTTTCGATTATAGAACACAAACAAACCAGATACCTGCTTTCAGCAGCAGAGGCCTCAGAGCTGGAGTCAGAGCTAAAGCTGGCCCAAAAGAAAAAAAGAAAAAGAAAAAAAGGAGTAGTTGGGAGCTTCAGTCACCTGCCAGCCTGAAAACAGCCCGCAGCCCCTCACCCAGACTGGCCAGGCACCCCAGTGGGGACCCCCACCCTGAAGGGGGTGTGACCAGCTGCAAACAGCCATCATCCCCTCATCCAGGCTGGCCAGGCGCCCCAGTGGGGACTCCCACCCTGATCCAGGACACCCTTCAGGGCAAACCAGCCGGCCCCCACCCATGCACCAGGCCTCTATCCTATATAGTAAAGGGTAATATGCCTCCCAGCACCGGGATCAGCGGAGCCGCGAGACCTCCTGGCACCGGGATCAGCATGACGGGGCAGCGCCCAAACCCCCTGATCGCCCTGCGGCTCTGTGTGTGACAGAGGGTGAGGCCACAACCTCTCTATCCGCCCTGCTCTGTTCATGACAGGGGAAGGTGCCCCAACCCCCTGATCAGCCCTGCTCTGTGCCTGATGGGGGGAGCTCCCCAACTCCCTGATTGCCCTGCGGCTCTGTGTGTGACAGCGTGCGGCGCCCCAACCCCCCCCTCCCCCCCACGGGCCCTGCTCTGTGTGTGACGGGGTAGAGTCATAACCTCCCCATCGGCCCTGCCCTGAGTGTGAGAGTGGCGGCGCCCCAACCCCCTGTTCGGCCCTGATCTGTGTGTGACAGGGTGCGGCTCCCCAACTCCCCTATCGGCCCTACTCTGTGAGTGACAGGGGGGAACTCCCCAATCCCCTGATTGACCCTGCTCTGTGCGTGACAGGGTATGGA
Organism: Myotis nattereri; assembly: GCF_964212035.1. Classification (NCBI taxonomy): domain Eukaryota; kingdom Metazoa; phylum Chordata; class Mammalia; order Chiroptera; family Vespertilionidae; genus Myotis; species Myotis nattereri. The sequence goes on from NC_138080.1 coordinate 77,370,155, forward strand.
GCCCCTACTCCCCTGATGGGCCCTGCTCTGTGCGTGACAGGGGGCAGTGCCCCAACCCCCTGATTGGCCCTGCTTTGTGTGTGACAGGGGGTGGTGCTGCAACTTCCCCATCGACCCTGCCTTGAGTGTGACGGGGCGGTGCCCCAACCCCCCAATTGGCCCTGCCCTGAGTGTGACTGAGGGTGGCATCACAACCTCCCAATCCGCCCTGCTCTGTGCATGACAGGGGGCGGCGCCCCAACTCCCCAATCGGCCCTGCTCTGAGCCCGACCAGGGGCTGCACATAGGGATTGGGCCTGCCCTCTGCCGCCCGGGAGCAGGACTAAGCCAGCAGGTCGTTATCTCCTGAGGGGTCCCAGACTGTGAGAGGGCACAGGCCGGGCTGAGGGATCCCCCCTCCCCCCCCGAGTGCACAAATTTTTGTGCACCAGGCCTCTAGTCCTACATAATAAAAGGCTAATATGTAAATCACCTGAACAGTGGAACAACCGGTCGCTATGATGCTCACTGACCACCAGGGGGCAGATGCTCAACTCAGAAGCTGCCCCCTGGTGGTCAGTGTGCTCCCACAGGGGGAGTGCTGCTCAGTCAGAAGCCAGGCTCCCACACTGGGAGTGGGCCTAAGACATTAGTCGGACATCCCCCAAGGGCTCCTAGACTGCAAGAGGGCACAGGCCGGGCTGAGGACCTCCCCCAAATGCACGAATTTTGTGCACCAGGCCTCTAGTATATATATATATTTTTAATCCTCATCTGAGAATATGTTTAGAGAGAGGAAGGGAGAGAGAAACATCAATTGGTTGCCTCCCATACACGCTTTACCAGGGATCAAATCCAAAAACTAGATATGTGCCCTGACTGGGAATTGAACCTGTAACCTTTTGCTGTATGGGATGATGCTCCAACCAACTGAGCCACACACCCAGGTCAGCATATATGTTTTTAAATCTTTGCTGAACATACAGGTAAAAAATATGTTCTGTTTTGTTTGTTCAATAAGTTATGATCATTTTTCTTTACATAATATTTTCATTTACCTTCAGGAGTAAGATTTACACTTGCCTGGGTATTACAATTTTTAAGTGGTTTGCTTATGTAGTGTGTGTAAAATGGTATCACAAACCCTGACCAGGTAGCTCAGTTGGTTAGAGCGCTGTGCCGCTGTGCCAGGCTGTGGGCTCGATCCCAGGTTAGGGTATATACAAGAATCAACCAGTGAATGTATAAATAAGTGGAACAACAAATCAATGTTTCTTTCTCTTACTACCTCTCTCTCTAAAAAAAATAAAAATTGTATCATACGTTTGCTTTAGAATTCATTTTATTTTATTACTGTGGAAAATGAGCCATACATTTTAGAAACATTTTCAATCTGGATAGAAAACCTATTTCTCAAAGCTTTGGTTTATTTTAGGTTTTACTATAAAAAAGTAAATGGTCAGCAAAGTATATTTGGACTTTTTTCTCTTTGAGGTTTTATTGTAGGATATAATTGGTTCCAAATAGTCCACATGCATTTGATAGCTCAGGTGGGTGCATATACTTAGAGAATATAAATGTGAAAATTCCCCAGGGATTCTCATAGTGTAGGTGGGTGAAGTGGCCATAGGTTTCAGTGGCTGTTTGCCCACTGTCTCTCCTTGGTGGTGGTGCACCTGCAGTATGTCGTGGGGTGGAATGGTGTGGTGAGACTCTGAGCAGTCAGAGCATGGCAGTGCCAGGACTCGAGGCAGGAAGTTTCCTTACTTGGAGTGCTTGGACTCAGGGTGGGGTTGGCATTTGTAAAGGAGTTTTGCTTTTTTTCTTTTCATGTGGATATAAGAAGGGAGAGGTTTCTAAGTGACATAAAAACTTACAAGTTTGGTGCCTGTATTGAAAGAAAATGTTAGAAATGTGAGTGTGAGTGTTCCATAAAGATAAATGTTGTTATGCATTGTCATGTATGCATAAGCGGGAAGCTTAAAGCAGAGGAAATTTTAAGCTATTTAAGTGGGTGCCAAAGGGGAGGCTTAGGAACCCAGGAAACAGCTAGTGCAGATGCCAGCAGGTGGAGCCCTCTAGGGCACGAGTCCAGCCTGGCCAGGCAACAACTTTCCTTGGAAGGCTGTCCCCATTCCCTCACTCTTGGATACAGGGTCCACCATTGTTTAGCATGGAAATAAACTTAGTGTCAGGAATAGCAGCGGTGTTGGTGCACCTGGCCTGGCTTGGTACCTTTTGGGTGAATGAAGAATTCTGTGGATGGAGGATGTGAGGAGTTTCCATTTGGTAATGGAGAACACTTGTGATTCAGGAGAAAGGGACTGAGTTTTATGAGACAGAATTATGATTCCATGCTTCCCTGGAGGAGCTCCTGTACCTTGTCTGTACCTTTGTTGGTGGGCCTGCCTGCAGAGCATTTGGTTTTGCTAGATTGAATCATATGAACTGGCTCATCTTCAGCAAGTTTTGACCTAGAAAAATGGCTTATCAAAGTGTAGTATCTGTTGCAGAGCAAAGTCCAAGCTTTACTTATTCCATATCTTGTTCATCACATTTTGGTTATTGTAACTGCTGTGATAAAGATTTCTGGAGCTGGAGTGGGGAGGGGACTTCTGAATGACAACGCCATGGTGGTGATGGTGCTTCTAGCAGCAGTAGCATCATAGGTGAGTTTGGGGTTTGAAAAATGTTTTTCTTCCTGTGCCCAGAGCCTCTGCTGTAGAGCAGTTGAAAGTTACTATTACTGACTTTCTTTATGAAAGTGAGGAGTTTGATAATAGGCTTATGGTTAACATTTTGAAGCACTTAGTAAAGTTAAAGTTTGATGATATCAGATAGAGGATCTACCTAAAACGTAGTCACAAACCCAAACAGACAACCAAAATGAGGAAACAAAGAACTAGCGAATTCTCCAGAAGAAGAGATAAATGAAGTAGAGATAAGAAATTTATCTGAAACAGAGTTCAGAGTAATGATGTTAAAAATGCTCAACAGTATGAAAAATGATATAGTAACTATGAAAAAAGAACAGCCTGAGATAAAGAATGACAACACAAATAAAGAACACATTGGAAGGAACACAGCAGATTAGGGGAAGCTGACGATTGAATCAGTGAATTAGAAGATAGAGTTGAAAATATCACTCAATTAGAGAACCAAAAAAAACCCAACAAAAAACAGGAGGACAGCTTAAGGGAGCTGTGGGACAATGTGAAACATAACAATATTAGAATAGTAGGTGTGCCAGAGGAGGCAGAGAGGGAGAAAGGAATAGAGGTGTTTGAAGAAATAATGGTAGAAAACTTCCCTAACCTGATAAAGGAAAAACTCATACAAGTTCAGGAGGCACAGAGAACCCCAAACAAGAAGAACCCAAACAGACCCACGCCCAGACACATCATAATTAAAATGCCAAAAATTAAAGACAAAGAGAGAATCTTAAAGGCAGCAGGAGAAAATTAAACTGTTACCTACAAAGGAGTTCCCATAAGGCTGACACTTGATTTCTCATCAGAAGCTCTATAGGCATGAAGTACTCAAGGTAATGGAAATCTGAGACCAAGATTACTATATCCAGCAAGGCTATCATTTAGAATAGATGGTCAAATAAAGAGCTTCCCAGACAAAAAAAGGCTAAAGGAGTTCATTACCACCAAGCCAGCGTTACAAGAAATGCTAAAGGGATTGCTGTAAGGGATTGCTGAGAAGAAAGAGAGAAACCTAGCCATACAGAATTAAAATGGCTATAAATAAGTACCTCTCAATAATAGCCCTTAATGTAAATGGATTAAATGCTCCAATCAAAAGGTGTAGGGTAGCTGAATGGATAAAAAAAAACATGATCCAACTACAAGTATATGCCATCTACAAGAGACCCACCTCAAAACAAAAGACACACACAGGATGAAAGTGAAGGGATGGAAAAAAAATTTCCATGCAAATAGAAAAGAAAAAAAAAAGTTGGAGTAGCAATACTCACATCTGACAAAATAGACTTTAAAAGCATCATGCTAAGCTAAATAACCCAGTCAGAGAAAGATAAATATCCTATGATCTCACTCATTTGTGGAATATAATGAACAACATAAACTGATGAACAAAAATAGAGCCAGAGGGAAAAAGTATATACTAGAATATAATAGAAGTAATCCTGTTACTTGCAGATTTTTAATATTTCCTACAACTTTTGTGATATCATCCTATGTTAGTACAGTTTTGGTAATATTATGATACTTAAAATCCTTTCATTCTTGAAATATTAATGTTTATTTCTTGTAATATATGTAAGATCATTTGCTTGAATAATTGGTGTTTATTGCATGTAACATCATATATAAAATAGTTTTTCTTGAGATATTAAGGTTTATTGCATGTAACATTATTGTCTTTCTTGAAATAAAATTGCCTTTCTTGAAATAAAAAAGAAACTGAAAAAAAAAAAAAGTTTGATGATACCAGAAGAAAGACAGCGTCAATGAAAACTTCAGTTCTCTGCAGATGTGGTGGAGTTTCCACAGCTCTTTTTGGGAATGAATTACTTTGGATTTTATTGTTTATTGTTGTGCACCAAAGCTTGATGCACATCAGAGTTATGCAATAATATAAATGTCACATTTGAACACTCTTGAAAGCACGAACTCAGCCTGGTGAGGGTAGGGAAGCAGTACTAGAGAGGATGATCCCAAGGTTTAGGCATTGTATAGATTAGGAGTGTCGTTTTGCTTTTATTTAAATTTCTTTAAAATATATTTTTTTATTGATTTCAGAGAGAGAGAGAGGGAGAAGAAGAGAGAGAGAGAAACATTGATGAGAGAGAAACAGTGATCTGCTGCCTCCTGTACACCCCCCACCTGGGATCGAGCTTGCAACCCAGAATGTGCCGGTATGTGCCCTGATCAGGAATTGAACCGACTGCCTCCTGGTGCACAGGACTGATGCTCAACCAACTAAACCACATCAGCCAGGCTCATTTTGCTTTGAAAATATCGGCTGATGTCTGTGTATCTGGGAGCCAGGAAAAGTGAAAACTAGCATTGTTATCACATACAGTAGCTTGTGCTTAGCATGTGTCCACTGTAATCACAGCCACCTAGAAAGCTGAGAAAATGTCCTTGGTTGTCATGTTAATGGAGAGTAGAGACACTCACACTAGCAAACTTAAGATTTGAGAAGCTATTAAAAATACCTGGGTGGTGTATTCATGTTGGTGTTCACTTTGGAGTTATTCTGTTTTTTTTTTTTAAATATATTTTATTGATTTTTTACAGAGAGGAAGGGAGAGAGATAGAGAGTCAGAAACATCGATGAGAGAGAAACATCGATCAGCTGCCTCCTGCACATCTCCTACTGGGGATGTGCCCGCAACCCAGGTACATGCCCTTGACCGGAATCGAACCTGGGACCCCTCAGTCCACAAGCTGATGCTCTATCCACTGAGCCAAACCGGTTTCGGCTGGAGTTATTCTAGAGTCCCAGGGAGCCCTGGCCGGGCCCAGGCTGACCTTGCCAGGTGATAGCAGGGACCTCAATGTTGGTATTCACCCGGGTAGAGAAATTAGAGTCCAAAATGCTATCATTTGGAGTCTTGCTTCTGCTGTTTAGGTTATAGAACAGGTTTAGACCTGATGTGTATTTGTAAAAACACATGCAATAGATAGATGAGGGGAAATGTAAAACAGGTGTCAAAAATGCAAATATGACACCACACAGCAGTGTGAAAATGCTGTGGTCATTACACCGTCCTTTAATAAAAATGGATTTTTAACTGCATCATTTTTTTCTTAGTTGTGTAGTAAATCTTCTGTTTACAGAACTTAGCCCAAGTATTTTGTAAAAGTCCAACAGCCAAGAAATATAATTTCCTCAACAGTTTTTGTCTTACCCTTTTACAGATGGTGTAAAATCAGGTGTGTAAAAAAATAAAAAGCAGTTTGAGCTGACGTGAAAGGTATTTCAGATTTATGCTTTGCAGATGATATTGGTATGATTAATGCAGTCATTGCTTTTTTTATTGCTTTTCACAGATAATGTACATGATGCATGGAAAATGTTGTGGGTTTAAATCTTTGCCAGGTTTAGAGTATGAATATCAACAGATGTTATCATATAAGTACTATAATCATTATAAAATAAAAAATTTGTCATGAAATGCATTGACATAAATTTCATTTATGTAAATTGCCTTTATTAGTGTAAAACCTTAGTGTAGCTGTTAGGGTTTGTGAAGCACTTTAGATGAGATTAACTTGGTATAATGTGGTCACAAATGGGTTGCTTTAAATTTAACTGACAAGAAAATAACACTCAAAAGTTAGGAAATTACTGAGGCATTTGTTTTCAGCCTGAATTGCTGGTACCGCTTAAATAGGTTGAATATGAATTAATAACAGTGGACTGCTAGCTCAATAATTACAGAGAGTAATTTAAAGGAGACCTTAAATAATAACTTAAAAGTATTTTAGTCTTGCTTTTTTCTGTTCTGTTTCTGTTTTTCTTTGGTATGCCAGCCCATTGCTTCAGTACAGCCATTATCAATAGTGTTCAGGTTTGCACAGCAAGTTTTGTCAGTAGAGTTTTGGTGCATTATGGCTGTGACATAAAGCTTGTGTTCAGCTGTTTTAAAATATTGGATGCTGGGTCCTGATGGAGTGGTCTTAGCAGCTGGCCAGCTCTTCCTAGCAGCAAATACAATGCTGTCCTACACTTGTGTGGCGAGATCTTGACCAGTTGCCCTCCGTCCTCAGGAAGGATTCAGCCTACCAGTGTGGACAAGGGGGTGAGGGTCTTCTTCCCTGCTTCTGAGCTCTCTGTGTTCTGCTCTTTTTCTACATCCTTTTACACAAAACAAAGCAGTCCATCCTCTCCCCTGTTTTGCAGATAATTTACCATCACATTGCCCTTCTGATCCAGGCTGGAACGGGCCATTCTAACTAATTCACTGAATTTTACCGGAGGACACTGAACCAGACTGAGATCATGGACTTGCTTGTGGTCACACTGGTCATGGCACAGTTAGTAAGTGCCAGACTCGCATCCAGTTTTGCTGGGGAGGTGGCCCATCTGAATTGTACAGGATAGTTGATTTTTAAAATTGCCATGTTAATCAGGCACTAACGTGAAGTAGTAATAAGCTGAAGGAGGTGTACTTCCTTCAAGATGGCTGTCTGGAGAAAGGGGAGTTTTGAATTGGTCCTCAAAGATCTGATAAGTTGTTTTTTTTGAGGACAGGAACTAAGGGAGAAAGAGGGCACCCTGGATTTGTATATGCTGGTGAGTGAGGGCCCTCAGACTGGTTCAGTGACTAGGCTGAAGACTGGCAGTGCGGGTCCCTGTGCTCTCCCTGGGTTTAGTGTTGCCTCAGGTTTAGACTGTTTGAGGGCCAACTCTTGTTTTTCTGTTTTTCCTCCAACTTGCTTGTTTCTCTCAGCAGCGCCACCGTCCTCTTAAGCACCCAGACCTGAAATTGAACACTTACCTTGGTCCCTAGTCATCAAGAACTGATCAGTCTTCACTTAGTGTCCTTCTCCAAGACTGTGCTTCTGTCGGTGTGCACCTCCCCTCCCCAGAGTAGCTGTAGGAGCTTCCAGACAGCCTTTCACCTCCAGGTCTTGTCTGCCTCCAGAGGCCTGCAAGCTGCTTTATGGTGCCAAGTGGGTCTCTGCTCAGAAAATCCCAGTTCTTTTATTTTATCTTACAAAAATCCTCTTTTCAGAGGTTTTCAAAACTGCCCACAGTCTGGCCCTCATCCTACCTCTCATTACTTCTCTACAAGAGGTCTCTTTACTGTGTGAGAGATTAAACTGTACAATACCCAAAAGGTCACTCAGTCCTTCCCCTTACTGAAGAAGTGGGGAAACCAAGGCTCAGACAGGGCTAGCACAAAGCATTAGTCGCCATGTTGGAACTGCAGCCAAGGCCCCCAGCGCTTCAGTTCACTTCATCTTCCTATGCTCCATCCCCCATCTTTCCACGTTCCACCCACTTCTAGCAAGTTTTTCCTGACTCTTATGCACTTTGCACACTTACTGTGGGCTTGGCGCTCTGCTAGACACTGGGGGTGCAGTGGTGAGCAAAGCAGATATTGCCCCCATTTTCATGGTGTTCACAGCATAGTAGGGGAGGGAGAGCTTAAACAAAGAAAACAGTTCTATATAATAAAAGCCTAATATGCACATTGATCGAATGGCAGAACGATGGGTTGCTATGGTGTGCACTGACCACCGGGGGAAGGTGCTCAACGCAGGAGCTACCCCCAACCCACAGGCCCCAGGCCAGCCAAGGCGGGTGCCAGCGGGGGCCCCTCAATCGCCCCGCCAGTCACCCTGGAGAGGGAGGCAACCGGTGGGGGCGGGCCCAATGAGTGGGCAGTGCCAGGCTGACCAAGGTGGGTGCCAGCGGGGGGCCCCCCCGATTGCTCTGCTGGTCTCCCCACAGGTTGGCCCTGATCGCTGTCCAGGCCTAGGGATCCTACCTGCACACTAATTTTGTGGACTAGGCCTCTAGTGAATATATAATTGCAGTGTGGTAAGTGTCATGAAGGAAAATCCTAATAGCTAACATTTAAAGAACATTTATGACCCTAGCTGGTTTAGCTCAGTGGATAGAGCTAGTAGACTGAAGGGTTCCAGGTTCTATTCTGGTCAAGGGCACATGCTTGGGTTGCGGGCTCTATCCCCAGTGGGGGGCGTGCAGGAGGCAGCCAGTCAATGATTCTCTGTCATCTTCGATGTTTCTATCTCCCTCGCCCTTCCTCTCTGAAATCAATAAAAATATATTTTAAAAAAAAGAACATTATGGACCAGGCCTATTGTAAGGATTTTACATGTATTTATTAATTTAATCCTCACAAAATCCTGTCAAGTAGGTAATATTTCCCTCATTTTACAGATGAGGAAACTGAGTTTTAGATGTAGTGACTTGCCCATGGCCTCACTGCTAATGAGCAGTGGAGTTGGGATTTGACCCCAGGCAATCCCTCTCATTTGCCTGCATGTGTATGGCCTCTCCAACTAAGAACAGGAGGGGAATAATGGGAAGACCAAATTCAGTTTGAGGAGAGCAGTCAGGGAAGGCCTCTCTAAGGAAGCAGTAAGCTGATGCTTTTTGTTTCCCTCCGTTGAGGCATTTTATTTGCACGTATGTATTACATCCTAAGAAGAGAATCCCAGGATTTTATGTCCTGGTGTTTTTTTGCCTTGCTTCTTCCTGGTCCAGGATGCCAGCTGAGGTTGTCAGTAAAATGGGTGGGAGCAGGTTTTTCTGCATTTTTTTCTAGATCTTTGAGTTGCACATCAAATCTGGAGCTGATCACTCTATATTTGTTTAACCTGCCCATGAGGTTCACAACAATGTTCCCAGCTCTGTGATCATCAGTTATTTCAAATTTACCGATGTAACCAGGCTTCATCATCAGAATTAGAAACCGGATCTGGTGACATTGGAACATGGTCTCATAGGAACCTGGTGTGTGCCTGTCCTTTCAGCATTGTTGATGCTCTGAGAGCATCAGTCAGGACATTCATGCACCATCATGGCGGCACAGAAGGGTGGAGGAAAGAGGACAGGAGGGGCAAGCATGCAGTGATATGGGAAGTGGGCAGGCTGGTGCCAGACTTTCAAAGGATCAGTGCCTCCAAAAAAAGACTGCCTAGTGCAGTGATGGCGAACCTATGACACACGTGTCAGAGGTGACACGCGAACTCATTTATTTGGTTGATTTTTCTTTGTTAAATGACATTTAAATATATAAAATAAATATCAAAAATATAAATCTTTGTTTTACTATGGTTGCAAAGATAAAAAAATTTCTATATGTGACACGGCACTAGAGTTAAGTTAGGGTTTTCAAAATGCTGACACGCCGAGCTCAAAAGGTTCGCCATCACTGGCCTAGTGGAAGAAGGCAGAGGAAGGATGATGCATTTTCTTAAAAAGACCAATCAGAGGGCAGAGTGGAAGTGGAGGGGGCAAAAGTCAGATGTGGAGAATGAACAGTGAGGAGCTTGTTGTATTCATTCAGGTGAGATGTCATCACTAGGAGGTTGTAGACTGGGACAGTGACAGAAGGGAAGCAAAGAAATGTACTAGTATAGGTTGGAGCTATATTTTGGGGTTTCAACTAGTGGAACTATAGAAAATGCAATTATTAAGAGAAAATTCATTTCTCTAGGGAGGAGTGATGATGGGTTGTGAGGAAGAAGAGCAGGGGTTTGTTACCAATGACTCCCAGATTTAGGACCTGGGGGAACGGGTGGTCGGAAGTGACATTTACTGAACTGGGGAATTGTGGGAGAGGCACAGGATTGGTAGGCAAGGATCAAGATTTCTGGTTTGGACATTGCTAAGTGTGATTTGCTGTGAGGTATCTAAATGTGAACTTCAAGAAGGTAGTTTTATGTGTGAGTTAGGAACTCAGAGTAGAGATGTGGGTGTAGATAATTGGGGAGTCATAGATGTGTATGGAAAATAGCCAACATAATAGATGAGATCACTCAGGCATAAATTGTCCTCTGAGAAGAGAGGAGGACTCAGAATTCAGTTTATTTAGGGGTTGGATATAAAAGGAGTTACTGGCAGAAGACTGAGAAAAACTTGTTAGTGAAATGGGAAGAAAATCAGGCCAGTGTTGTATCACAGAAAATTCAAAAGAAGATGGTATTTTAGAAAGGGAGGAAACAATTCTGAGACTTCAACTAAGTTTAATACGAAAAGATGACCACTGGATTAAGCAGCATGGAGGCCATCAGTGAACAGAGCAAGGGTGGTTTGGGTGGTGGAGGTGCAGGCCAACCTGGAGGAGAAGTGGAGCTCATGTCCTTCTACAGATCCTTATAGCCACAGACATTAGTCTGTTGTCAGCCGGTGCATTATCTTACTTGTTTATGGTGTTCTTTCAGCCTTGTTTTGATAATGATCCTGTGAACATTAGAGCTGGAAGGGATGAGGCAGCCGAGGTCTAGGGGTGAAGTGGTTTGCTTAAGGTGACAACCAGTGGCAGAATTAGTATGTGACTAAGTGCAGCTTCGAGCATGCAATAGAGAAATGTGATTACTCACCTGTATTTCTCTAAGATATAAGCTTTTTGAGAGCAGAGATTTGGCTTGCGTTTGTGTATGTCTCCCAAGTACCCAGCGCAGTGTTACCTAGGTGCATTTTTAGTATATGAGGTCCCTTGATTGTGTTCTATTCGGTGATACTATTTGATGTCCTTAGCCCTGGGGAACATAGTGGTTTTCATCGTTTTGTCTCCTACTGGTTACTACCCAAACCCCTTTTTCAGCAGGGACTTTTCCTCTCATTTCCTTGCTCTTAGACACAGATGGTTCCTAATGGTGACCAACGTATTTGGCCGCTAAGTTGTGTGTGATGGGAGGATCTGTAGTGCAAGGGCAGTGCAATGGCACACTTCCCAGAAGAGCAGCACTGATTGTGCTTTTGTTCTGCAGGCAGTTTTGAAGTATCAGAGAAATGAGCCACTTGTGGCATCTCTAGTAAATTGTCTCCAATGATGAGAGCCTGAGATTGGCACTTACTCAGTATTTTGCCTTCACAGCTTCAGCTACCCACAAGCAGTTTTTTTTTTTTTTTTTTTAAAGAATCTTGGTGTCCTGAGGGCCCACAGCAGAGTCTTCCAAGACTTCACAAAATATCACACTGGGAGACTGCTACAGGCCTTGTCGATTAGGCACTTGTTTGTTTTAAGACAATTTTTTCCATCTCAGATCCTTTTTTCTCCTCCCTTTTCTGTGACAACTGGTCCAGAACTCTTTGATGATTTTGTTTTTAAATCATAACTCAGTTCATTCTAGGTAGCAAGTCTACATTTGGATACATTTTTAAAAATTACTTTTAGAAATTTTGATTTGAAAATGTTGCTTTAAGGTCATTCTGCGTACAAGTAACAAGTAACTTTTAAAAAATTCTTTATTGTTTAAAGTATTATATATGTCTCCTTTTTCCCTCACTAACCTCTCCCCAGCTGTTCCCACCCCCAGCACATGCTCTCACCCCGCTACTGTCTGTGTCCATGGGTTATGCTTATATGCATGCATACGAGTCCTTTGGTTGATCTCTTACTGTCCTCCCCCCACCCCTCCCGCCTTCCCTCTGAGGTTGGACAGTCTGTTTGATGCTTCTTTGTCTCTAGATCTATTTTTGTTCATCAGTTTATGTTCATTACAAATGAGTGAGATCATGTGATATTTATCTTTCTCCGAATGGCTTATTTCGCTTAGCATAATGCTCTCCAGGTCCATCCATGCTGTTGCAAATGATAAGAGTTCCTTTTTACAGCAGCATAGTATTCCATTGTGTAGATGTACCAGTTTTTTAATCCACTTATCTGCTGATGGACACTTAGGCTGTTTCCAGATCTTAGCTATTGTAAATTGTGCTGCTATGAACATAGGGGTGCACATATCCTTTCTGATTGGTGTTTCTGATTTCTTGGGGTATATTCCTAGAAGTGGGATTACTGGGTCAAATGGCAGTTCCATTTTTAAATTTTTGAGGAAACTTCATACTGTTTTCCACAGTGGCTGCACCATTCTGCATTCCCAACAGCAATGCACACGGGGGTTCTTTTTTCTCCGCATCCTCACCAGCACTTGTTGTTTGTTGATTTGTTGATGATAGCCATTCTGACAGGTGTGAGATGGTACCTAATTGTTGTTTTGATTTGCATCTCTCAAATGATTAGTGACTTTGAGCATGTTTTCATATGTCTCTTGGCCTTCTGTATGTCCTCTTTCGAAAAGTGTTTATTAGGTCTTTTGCCCATTTTTTGATTGGGTTGTTTATCTTCTTTTGGTTAAGTTTTATGAGTTCCCTATAAATTTTGGAGTTTAAAACCCTTATTGGATATAACATTGGCAAATGTGTTCTCCCATGCAGTGGGCTTTCTTGTTGTTTTGTTGATGTGGTTTTTTTTTTGTTTTTTTTTTTTTTTTGCTGTGCAGAAGCATTTTATTTTGATGTAGTCCCAATTTTTTTTTCTCTCCTTAGTTTCCATTGTCCTAGAAGCTGTATTGGTAAAGATATTGCTTCGACATATGTCTGATATTTTGCTGCCTATGGATTCTTCTAAGATTTTTATGGTTTCCCATCTTATGTTTAAGTACTTTACCCATTTTGAGGGTTTTTTGTGTGTGGTCTAAGTTGGTGATCTAGTTTCATTTTTTTTTTTTTTGGCATGTATCTGTCCAATTTTCTCAACACCATTTATTGAAGAGACTGTCTTGACTCCATTGTATGCTCTTGCCTCCTTTGTTAAATATTAATTGAGCATAATGGCTTGGGTCAATTTCTGGGTTCTCTGTTCTGTTCCATTGGTCTATATGTCTCTTCTGTGCCAGTACCAGGCAGTTTTGAGAACAGTGGCTTTGTAATATAGTTTGATATCTGGTATTGTGATCCCTCCAACTTTGTTCTGTACAAGTAACTCTTAATGTTGTAGCCAAATCAGTTTACTTCATGAGTGTTTGGAGAGTCACAAAATATTTTTTGAATTGATGAGTGAGTGTCTAGTAGGCATTAATAGCTTTTTGTTAGCTGACCTATGAAACAACAGAAGCCTTGCAAGGTTAGGGGTTAGTAACCCCATTTTGCTGATGGTGGAAACAGAGGGAGGTTCAGGAACCTTCTCAAACTTACAGAGGAAGCAGGCAGTGGCCATCCTTCCAAGGCCAGGCTTCCTATCCAAAGACCACAACTCCTCTTCTCTAACCCAAATCTGTATTTTAAAAGGCTGTGAATACTTAAGGATGTGGATTGCAGTTGTTTTTGCAATGTCCTGACCCTTTGAATGAATAACTCTGTGTTCAAAATTAAGTCTGTTTGTTTGTTATGTTTAGAAAAAAATGTTTATTTTGGAGGTCTTAAAGGGGGCTATGTGTTCCTTGCATATTTTGAAGGAAAGGGTAGCCAGCTACTGATAGGAATTTGACTTGTAAATTGCTACGTCTTTTCTTCCCCATGCCCTGCCTTGAAAGCATTAGCTTATACTACTTGGTTGATCAATTATTTGTCCTACATTGATTACAGATTGGAGTTCAGCCTCTATCTAGAATGGAAAGTCACTACCAGATAGGTCTGCCGAGACCAGCTGGAAACTTTACTCTGTGAGTCAGAACTCTACAGAGAGAAGATAAACTTGTCCTATATTGAGAGACCCCAGCTTTCTGAGCTACTGACCATACAGCTGGGGATACAGATGTGTGAAAGAGAGGGCCATTGTAATTCTGAGTGTCTTAAAGTATGATTTTGGTATGTGAGCTTGAAAATGAGTCTTCTCCATCCTTCTAGTTGTTTAAAACTGCAAGCTTTAAATAGAAGGGTTTTAACATTTATGGATTACTCATGCAGCACAGAGATCAGCCAGGCCTCTCAGTCTTACAGGAATGACATCACTGTGTTACATTTATATGGTATGTTTAGCTTGTTAATAAATACAACTTTTTTTTTCTGATTGCATTATATGTTTTATAATATGGAAAACAGAAAAGTCCAAAAAAGAAAAATATACCTGTAATCTTTCTGCTTACTTAAAAATAATGTGTGAATATGTATTTTGTGAATATACATATAATTATATATTTGGGGTCATATCATAGATGTCTTTTGCTCAGTTACTTTTTCACATAATGTATGGTGAACATTTTCCCGTCAGTAAAATATTTTACTTCATGGTTTTTAATGGTGGGATATAGAAGGTGTCCCCCCAAAAATGTATACACATTTTAACAGCTGATAGCTCAGTTTTGAAAAGGAAATGTATTTTAATAAACACTGCTTTTAAATTATTCAAAGTGTGTGTATACATTTTTTGGACACCCTATATTCCATTTGGACACCCTGTATTCTAGTTAATGGAAAGGTCATATTTAATTTAGCCAATACCCTTCCACAGTAACTAACCATCTTCATAGATGAAGCTTTATGAACCCACCTTTTTAAAAAATATGTGTATTGATTTCAGAGAGGAAGGGAGAGGGAGAGGGAGAGAGAGTTAGAAACATCAGTGATGAGAGAGAATCATTGATTGGCTGCCTCCTGCACGCCCCACACTGGGGATCGAGCCTGCAACCCGGGCATGTGCCTGACCAAGAATCCAACGTTGAAGTCCTGGTTCACAAATCAATGCTCAACCACTGAGCCACACCAGCTGTGCAAGTCCACCTTTTCTAAATGCTCCGGGTAAATGCTGTTGGTTATCACAGAGGGAGTCACACCAGCTTCTTCTTGCTAAAGACACTCAGGATCTTGATGCCCATTGAAATCAGGCATAGATTCAGTTACTTGTTTAAAAACAATGTAAATAGAAATTGCTGCCTAGATTGATTTGTTGAAGTTAAAAAAATCAAGCCCTTCAGTTATTTGAGGTCAGAAGGAAAATGGTACGTTATAAGGCTTTGTAGCTACTATTCTTACAGCTTATTACGGTAGTGTAGGGAATAGTTTCATAGAAATGTTTCTCTTTTAGAGATTTTTTTTTTTCAGATAAAGAAATCTGGTTTAATTTGGGAAGAGTTACTTCATAGGAAATTAAATCTTTGTAAATCCTTGATCACATTTCCACACTTGCCAGTTCTCTGGCAAATGATGGCTTACGAATGGTTCAGGAAGGGTTTCTTAAAGGGAAACACTTTTGTGTTTTATACATATTTTTATCTTTTTATTTTTGAATTGGATAGGTAAAAGAAAGTTGTATTTTCTTTTTGTATTTGTCTCTGTGTGATATTGCTTGTTCTAAAACTCTGAATGCTAATTACTTGTAGTGATTTTTAAAAATTTCACTCTGTGAGACTGTTGTCTTGGATGTGATGAATGACTCCAAAGAACTTTAAAAACAGAGCTAGTGAGTGGCCTGGTGCTGGAGAGTTGCTGCTGCTTGGAGACCAGTAATTGTTACATCTTGGTTTGGTATGCTTGATGGTGTCTAATCTTGTCGTGTGCTTGGGAACCATGAAAGAATTTTCTTTTCAAGTCTTAGTGCATCATTTTTTCCAACTTGATCAAAGGTCGGAAAACTAGTATTATATATATACCCAGGGTATTCGTAACTGTCTTACATTCTTAATCTTTTGGATAGTTGTTTGAAATATATCTATGCCTCTTAAATATTGAAAGCATAATATCCTTTAATCTACAACTGCAGAGTTAAAATAAATTTTATATGAAATATTTAGTTGTGGACCACATCTTCAGCTCTTTATTTGCCACAGTGGTCTTGTTTCGCCCCCCTCTTCCATTGTCTGATATTGAGGTCATTTTCAGTCCTCTGAGAAATTCTATTCCCAGCCAGATGCGGCTCATATATTAAAAGTAGCACCTGTGGCTAATATCACAGCAGCTTACCATAAATTTACATGGTAACTAGGATTATATCTGTCAAGACTGTTAAAAAACATCTAGATTTAATTTGATTTCCAGTATTGTAGAAGCTATCCAACATTTTGCTTCATAACTATATTTTAAAAGTTAAAAACCACTCCATTGTTAAGTTTTATGGCACTCCTAGTGCCCATTAAGTTGATTTGTTCAATGGAGGTCAGAGTAAAGCAACTTGGCTACATTAAGATCGGAAACCAACCCATTTGTGACAAATTTAGTCCTTTTGTGTGAATCTTCTCAACGTCTCTGCACTGATTGGATTCAGGTGTAGCTTATGTCAGTAGCATTTAACCTCAAAAGAATGAGCAATGTGATTGGGTTGTTGTAAATTATGGAGCATTTTGCCTTTGCTTGTTTAAGCCTAACTGTTGACTGTGCTGCCCATGCCTGACTGTTCCACTGCATCTGCATATAAAAGAGTAGTTGGTATTAAAGACGTCTTAGAAAATTGGGGTACGTGCCCTCGTCCCTTCTCTCCTTTATGTGACCCTTCCTAAACTGTTTTATTCTCCATTATCCTTGGAGTCATCTCCCACATGTTATGATTTGCACACCTGCAGTTATAAACTTATTTCAGGGTGTCGTTATATCATGTTGTTCACCAACTTTCCAGCATTTATGAATATAATAATGATTCATCGTAAATCAAGATAATTTATAAGTTACAAGGAATCTGCTCCTACAAATAAGAATTGAATGATGAATTTCTTTGGTGTCCTCCCATTTGAACATCGGTCCTTAAAAAGAAACTGGTAACATATTTGTGAAAAGTAACTTACAGTCCAGAACTGAATTAAAGTATAAGTTCAACCTTCAGGACATTTAGTATTTTAAGACATGTAAACAAATATAAGCCAACTAAAAAGTAAGCAACATCTTTTTCATAATCAGTCCTTGTAACTGCCTTAGCAATAATCTTACTCGTGAGAGAGAAAATCATGTGTTGGCACTGAGGGTAGGACAGCATGCAGTGTCTTAGCGTGGGGCCGTGACCCTGAGTGGGCATATCTGCTTTAAGGTGGAACTCAGTGTGGAGGCACTTTCCTCTGTTGACCATCTTTTTGGAGTTAAGTTCATAAGCTTCTTTGAGCCCGAGGCTCACCAAGGAAGTGGAACGGTAGCCAAGAATTACTATGTTGAAAGGGTTGTGGTGACGGAAAAAACGATTAGGAGTGAGGCCAAAATTAGTAGTTATATGTACTTAGTGTGTTACCAGGTGTAATTAATCACTTAACTGTATAAGAAAATACCTATTAATGACCAATTTGGAGCCTTGTGAAATATTTTTTTGGTGAATTATGACATCTCTTTTGCATTTGTGTACATAGGATAAATTCAGCTCCTGGGGAACATAGGTGTCCTACTGTGAATCTATTGCAGTTTCTACTCTATGGATGTGCCCAGCACCAGCCTCTCAGAACCTTTCTCTCTTTTTTTAAAAAAAATTATTTTTATTGTTGAAAGTATTATAGATGTCTCCCCCTCTCCCTTTTTTTTTGGTTAACCCTCACCCTAGGATATTTTTTCTATTGATTTTTAGAGAGAGTGAAAGGAAGGGGGAGAGACAGAGAGAGAGAAACATCAATTGGTTGCGTCCTGCACATGCCTCAACCAGGGCTGAGGACTGAGTCTGCAACTGAGGTACATGCCCTTGACTGGAATGGAACCCGCCAACCTTCAGTCTGCTGCCCGAAGCTCTAATCACTGAGCCAAACCGGCTAGGGCCAGATGTCCCCTTTCTGGTTGATCTCTTACCTCCCCTGCTCCCACACCCCCCCACACACCCTGCTTCCCTATGAGGATCCTCAGTCTGTTCCATGCTTCTATGTCTCTGGATCTATTTTGTTTGCCAGTTTATTTTGTTCATTAGATTCCACATATAAGTGAGAACATGTGATACTTGTCTTTCTCTGACTGACTTATTTCACTTAGTATAATACTCATCAAAGGGTAAGAGATCCTTTTTTATAGCTGCATAGTATTCCATAGTGTAAATGTACCACATTTTTTTTTTTAAACCATTCATCTACTGATTGGCACTTGGGCTATTTCTAGCCTTTCTTGATTGCTTCATCCTCTACCTCCTTTACTTCTTTTTTTTTTAAAAAATATATTTTATTGATTTTTTTACAGAGAGGAAGGGAAAGGGATAGAGGGCCAGAAACATCGATGAGAGAGAAACATCAATCAGCTGCCTCCTGCACACCCCCCACTGGGGATGTGCCTGCAACCAAGGTACATGCCCTTGATCGGAATCGAACCCGGGACCCTTTAGTCCACAGTTTGACACTATCCACTGAGCCAAACCGGTCAGGGCCCTCCTTTACGTCTTACCTGGTCTTCATGGATGACCTTTCTGCCCTCTCCCACTACATTATAAGCTCCTTGAGCAGCAGGGATTGTGTGCCAGGGCCTGGAGCCCAGGAAGAGCAGCAGATTGGTAAATGAATCCCATACTTTCAAAAACAGACAATTAGGAAGATTCTGAATCTTCCAAATACATTAAAGGTTTCAGATCCTTTATAGTATGGAAAACAGAAACATAAGAAATTGGTAATTTGTTTTGCTGACCAGATTCTTCTCAGTCTTTCATTCCATTTGTTAGCTCATGTGTGATTTTGTTTCTAAGGGTGTCAGTTGACATTCTGAAGGGAATAGGAATCATGAGTTTGCTGGTGATGAGGCTATCCTTGCCATGTAAGCATCTTCATGATCCCTGGATTTAGCCTCCACAGGGCCAAGGAGTTGCATCTGTCCAATGGCCAAAGACACAACCTTAGAAGGATGAGTTTGAGAACAGAAATAAGACTTTAGAAGACCTACTCATTTCCAGAGAAATATTATTTCTCCTCAACTCAGAAATGTGTTAACCCGAAAATAATCATTGACTTGAAGTACCTAGTACCAGCTTTTATTACTCATTAATACCATATTACCTTAACTGGTTTAGATATAGGGTAAATTGTTACTTTAAAGCCAAATGAACCAATTTTATAGCACTAAATATGTATAAAGTATTTTTATATTCATTTGCTTATAAGATAATATTTAGCTTGGTTCTTTCATAAGTAACATCTTGCTGAAAAATGGAAACTAATATTAACTGCATTTTTATTTAGATTTTGTATTAAGCCATGTAACATAGTATTATGTAATTGGTTTTTCAGATTATGGTATTTGAGTAAAGTATGTATTTCTTCTAATGAAATCCTCATTTGGCTATTATAGTTGCTATTGGATAAACATACATTAATTTTACATGAAAAACATTCATTATATCAATACATTTATTTTTTAAATACATGCAACTTTTCCTTCATTCAATTATTAAAACAAGTTCTGAAAAAGGAGACATATGTAATACTTTCAACAATAAAGAATTTAAATTAAAAAAACTTAAGTTTTATTTAAAAAATAAGAAACTTATAGTGAGACCATGTCATAACTCTAAGACTGCATTTATTCTGGACTGTAATTAAGAATGGGTTCTGTTGGTAAATGTTGGGAAGAGGCAGAGAAGAAAGTTACAATACATTGCCTATTTACAAATTAACCATTACCTGCCAAAAGCACATCAGACCCAACAACGGACATCCGCTAATCCAGTGGTTAGCCGTTCCGGGCTCTAATGCACACTGTTTTACACGTTAACGGTTTTGAAGTTCTAGCCAAAGCTGACCTTTCACATGTGCTCCTTTCACAGTAGGAATCTCCACTCACTGCTTCCTGTCAGAATGGATTATGGTGACACAGCCCAGGGCTCACTTTGGCTGCAATTAAGTTTTTGATCAGAATTATTTTGTTCACAAACAATCACATTTGTTAAAATGTTACATCTGCCCTGAAAGCCACTGGCAGCCTCTCAGTTTATCAGTGTGATGTGAGTTTAATTCTTCATTTGTTTTTCATAAAATGGTAAACCATCTTATATATGTTATTTAATATTTTTCTTTTGCTGGTTTCTGCCTTTCATTTCTTTGGGTTTGGAAGGAAACTATGTCTCAAAAGTAGTACGAATCTGAGTACGAATCTACTCGTGGACTTTGGGAATTTGAATGGAATGGTTTTCAGTACAGAAACAAAATTATCCAGTTGAGCCAAGACTCAAATATTTTCAAAAATTGTTAGTGGTGGTTCTGTTTCTCACACGAGGAAACGTTTTAGCTTTGTGAGTATGGGGGTTCGAAGTTTGGTTTTTGGTCTGCAGTTCCTGTAGTCTACATGCCTACGATGCTGCTGTTTTCAGTATTTATCGTAATGCACATCTCAGGATCCATTGCTATTGCCATTGACTTTGGGTACCAGAACTGAAACCAGCAGGGCTTTATTAGCCTTGCCTTTCATGGTTCTTTGACTAGCTTTTAAAAGTCATTTTCTCACTAAGAAATGGCAGCAGAAATATACTGAAATAGCTTTGTGGCTGACTAACCATTTTGTCTATAATATGGTGTGGGGATCAGTGGGACTTTGGAGTTTTGTAACTGATTTCCACTACCTGTCGAGTGCCATCACACTTTTGTGAACCCTCTGACTTTGGAGAAGAAGAGACTGTTGACATGGTCGTGTTGTGTGTTGGGGGATACTTTGGGAGCATAAGGTTAGAGTTTGACAAAATAGAAATGAACCTTTGGCTTAATTTTGTGTGAGAGTAGAGGCTGGGAGGCTGGTGCTGAGGTAGTGCTAGGGTGTAGGAGGGAAGGAGTACAGTGAGGAGGTTGTGAAGTTAGGAATGCTTGAATGCTGTCTGAAATTCAAGCATTAAGTATAGAAATTTTAATATCTATCTATCTATCTATCTATCTATCTGTCTATCTATCTATCTATCTATCTATCTATCTATATAGACTGCTATTAAATTTATGACCACCTTTTAAAAAATTACATTAAAACCCAAACCATTTCCCATTTATTTTGAAGTAATCAAAATCAGTTATTGCTAACTCACAGAATTACAAGTGACAAAAGAAAGATGCCACACCAAAAAAATCTCTTTGTTTAGCTATAATTTTTTAAGCTTTTTTAGTAAAGTAGGGCTTACCTGTACTTCTAAAATCCAAAGGCTTTCCTTAAATGAATAATATAAATACTGTCTATATTAATTTAACCTCCATTTTCTCTATTGTCAGATTTGTGAGCAGATTTAAAAATAATTAAATCCATTTCTGTAACTTTTTAGCCTTTAAAAATATTATATTTGGAATATACCTAACCATATTTACCACTTAAAGGAAATATATTTAAAGAAAATACTGAATAGTATTGAATTTTGAGAGAAAACACCAATCTGAAACCTTCTAAAGGTGGGTATGTATGCGTTTCTTGTAGCTGTCATTATTCAGTACTACCCTGCCTTGTTAGAAAGTGATACACACACAGAACGTGGCTGGACAGAATTTGTATCTTTATTACAAGTTTATGTTAATGTAGATGTTGATTTTCTTATATTCAGATTTTATTGTTTTTGTTGTTTTTTTGAGATTTTTGAAAATTTTAGAACTTTGTACTCGTAACCTGTTATGCTCATGTAATATGTATGGGACATCTCCTGGGTTATAGGAGCCTCCAGCATTGTTGAAGCAAGTTTTACTGAAATCTGAGGCAGTCAGAAGAAAGAGTGACTCAGAATGCCCCAGTCTGTGCAAAAAATCAGAGACCACTAAAATCCTGTGCAGCACCTACCATGTGTGGACACAATCTCCAGGCCTAAAACCGTCAATGTGTCTAAGGAAAGCAACAGATGAAACACATATGAAGGTTCAAAGGTGCTTTCCGAAAGGCTGAGACTGACATTTGTGACTTGGGGTCTGCTCTTAACAATATGTGAAACTGAAAGATAAATCGGACACTTAACTACCTTAAAGTTTTACTGAGCTTGTAAAAACACTTCTGAGGTCCTAAATAGGTCATTGATGCCAGACAGGGCTCTAGATTCTTCCCTAACTACCAGGAAAATCAAAACCCTCACTTTTTAAACAGTCTGATTGCTGGCTAAGGGAGACCCGTCTGGCTATGAGAATAATCTTCTTCTTTTTCAATCACCAGGGAATACAGCACTTATCTCTGTGCTGGCCATCAAGTCACACAGTGGGAGGAACCCTGCTGTCATTGAGGAAGCCCAGGCTGAAAGAAGAGTAACTGTGCAGGGTAGGAGTGCGAGGTCTGCACATCAAATACACTCTCCCTTCTCAGTCTTTCTGTATCACAGGACTATTTGACACTTTTCTGTTATATTCTTCATGGCCCCAGAGAGATTTAATGTCAAGGCAGAACAGCTCTTTTGTACAGAAAATTAAGACTAAAAATTATAAGCCAGGGTTTTTTCTGAGCCAGATAATTTGGGCCAGGTAACTGCTGCAACCCCTGCCAGTCCCAGCCCTGTTGGTCTCAGGAAGCATGGCTGTCTAGACCAGCAGTCGCCAACCTTTTGGACCTCACAGACCACTAGTGGTCTGCAGACCACCGGTTGGCGACTGCTGCTCCAAAGGTTTCCTTAAACCAGCAGTTGCCAACCTTTCGGACCTCTTGGACCACCAGTGGTCCGCAGACCACCAGTTGGCGACTGCTGGTCTAGACCATGCTTTCAAAGACACCCCCAATTTATTTCTGACCTCATGCCACTCCCTGTATTCACAGCTTGGCTTATTTTTTGTTTTTAGATTTGCAACTGGTCATAATTCTCAAGGTTGCAATGAAGAATGCATCTCAGACACCAGGGTAGGCATGGCCCCCAATTTGCACTGGGTACTTGAGGAAGAGATTAGGCAGGCTAAAGGGTAATGGGACTTTGGCCTCATTATGAAACTCTACCAATATCATAATTTGGAGAAATTAAAGTGAAGATCACTTCAAAGTACAGTTGTCCCTTGGTTTTGTAGGGGATTGCTTTCAGGATGCCTACTGGGTACTAAAATGGTGGCTGCTGAAGTTCCTTATATAAAACCAGAGGCCCGGTGCACGGATTCATGCACTCGTGGGGTCCCTCAGCGTAGCCTGCAGGGATTGGGCCAAAACCAGCAGTCCATTGCCGCCTGCCGCTCCTGCCTGCCGCTCCTGCTCATCCCAGCCCTGCTGCGCCTGCCACCACCACCACTTGGTAGGCTTGCTGCCGCTCTGCTGTGGTCTGCGGCCAACTGTGAGCCCTGTCTGGCACACATTGGTCAGCTGAGTGGCGCTCCCGCTGTGGGAGTGTACTGATCACCAGGGGGCAACTCCTGCATTGAGCACCTGCCCCCTGGTGGTCAGTGCGCATCATTGCAACTAGTCGACCGGTCGTTCAGTTGCTTAAGCTTTTATATATATAGATGGCCTATGAACAAGATGTGAGGTGAACAATACTCAAATGAGTGCTGGAGATAATGGAGGATATGTGAAATGTCAGGAGGCTATAGCAGAGTACGTCTATACATCATTCATGTGGGTTCAGGGTAGTGCTTGGTGAGTGCAAATTCAAATGTTGCCTTTTGAAACTTTCTGATTTACTTTATTTTATTTTTTAAATATATTTTTATTGATTTCAGAGAGGAAGGGAGAGGGAGAGATAGAAACATTAATGATGAGAGAGAATCATTGATTGGCTGCCTCCTACATGCCCCCCACTGGGATTGAGCCTGCAATCCAGGCATGTGCCCTCACTGGGAACCGAACCATGACCTCCTGGTTCATAGGTCGATGCTCAACCACTGAGCCACACCAGCTGGGCATGAAGTTGTTTTTACTTTTTAAATTATTAAATGTATTGGGGTGACAGTAATTAATAAGATTATATAGGTTTCAAGTGTATAATTCTATAATGCATCATCTGTATATTGCATTGTGTGTTCACTACCCAAAGTTAAATCCCCTTCCAGTCACCATTGACTCCTTTTACCCTCTTCTACTTTCTCCTACCCCTCTTTTTCTCTGGTAACCACCATACTGTTGTCTTGTGTCTATGAGGTGGTTTTTGTGTGTGTGTGTGTGTGTGTTTTGTTATTGTTAATCCTCACTTGAGAATATTTTTCCATTGATCTTTAGAGACACTAGAAGGGAGAGAAGATGGGGGAGGGAGGGAAGAAGTGGGGTGGAGAGAGAGTGAGAGAAAGAGAGATCAATGTGAGAGAGACATATCGATTGGTTGCCTCCTGCACGTGCCTTGAGTGGAGCCAGGGGTCAAACTAGCAACCCAGGTACATTCCCTTGACCCAGAATCGAACCCACAACTCTTTGGTGCTCAGGCCGATGCTCTTGCCACTGAGAAACACTGATAAGGACATGTCTATGAGTTTTAATTTGTCGATTTCTGTTTAATATTCCACATATGAGTGAAATCATATGGTTCTTATCTTTTTCCATCTGACTTATTTTGTTTAACATATCAAGATTCATCCATGTTGTCACAAATGGCAGAATTTTTTTTTAATGGCTGAGTAGGATTCCATTTTCTTTATGCAGTCATCTATCTATCAACACTTCTGTTGTTTCCATGTTTTGGCCACTGTGAATAATGCTGCAGGGAACATATATCTTTATGAATAAATGTTTTGAGATTTTTTGGGTAGATACCCAGAAGAGAGATTGCTTGGTTATATGGTATTTCTATTTTTAATTTTTGGAGGTAGCTCCATACTGTTTAGTACAGTGGCTGTACCGATTCATGTTCCCACCAGCAGTGAATGAGGTAGCTTATTCTGGCTCCTTGACGTGTTCTCATGGTCCTTCATTGGTCCTCTCCTGGTCAAATGGAGTAGGTGAGTGTGACAGTGGGGTGGCATGCCCACAGTCGCACGTGTGGCTGGGAGGAGTATTTGAGGGTAAGAACTTGGGTCTCAGAGAAGTCTACTCTGGGGATCTTTCCACAGGGCATGCTGCCTGCACGTGGGATAATTTTATGGCAGTGTCCCTGTTGTTTCAAGTTTGGTGGATGGAGTTTCTAACAGGCTAATTGTTATGGTTTTGTCACAGCAGATTGTTAATACCTGAACTAATTGGTTGCTTTAATAGGTACTGAGTTAAAGAGGATTTTATCATGTTGTCTAATGTTTTCACTGGACATTTAAAAAGTCTTATCATTTATTTCATACACCCCCAATTATACTGTTGTTTTCCTAATTTTGTCCCTGAAACTCGGCAATGTGTATTGGTAGAGAATTCAAAGAATGTTTGTTTAGAAGGCCTGATTTAAAAAGATATATTTGGATCCATGGGTTATGTATATACGCTTTTAAGTTCTTTGTTAATCTCTTCCTACCCCCCTCCCTCCTTCCCTCTAAGCTTTGTCAGTCTGTTCCATGCTTCTGAAGGAGGAGGGCGGTGCAGGATGGAAGGAATCAATGGGGAAAAGGGAGCATCTGTAATATTTTCAGCAATAAAGATAAAGAAAATATTTTATTAAAATGTCATGGGAAAATTTTTAAAAAGGTATGTTTGGTATACATGTCTCCTCTATATGATTAAACTATTTACATGAAATAATTTCTAAAAGAGAAAATTACCCATTCTGTGTGAGACTGTGCAGTTTCTAAAAATAAGTAAAGAAGACCAGGAGTCTCACGGAAAATGAGTAGGATGTTTCCATGTTATAAGAAAGGTTCAGGATACACAATAAATAAATATCATGACAATGGAAAAAAGGACACAGGGAAAAAATAAAAACAAAATATATAGTAGTTTTTTTCTAAACCTCTATAATGCTTTATATTTCTCTTGAAATCAAATTTTTGAAATTAAAATGACAGGAAACTTATTTTTGCTATAATTAACATTTAGGTAAATAAATAAAAAAAGTGTATTCTGACATCAGGGATTTGTCCTGAATCTACACATGGGGACTTGGGAGTTGGACATACTTGGATTCGAATTCCAGCCTCACTTTTTTTTTTTTTAAATATATTTTATTGATTTTTCACAGAGAGGAAGGGAGAGAGATAGAGAGTTAGAAACATCGATGAGAGAGAAACATCGATCAGCTGCCTCCTGCACATCTCCCACTGGGGATGTGCCCGCAACCCAGGTACATGCCCTTGACCGGAATCGAACCTGGGACCTTTCAGTCCGCAGGCCGACGCTCTATCCACTGAGCCAAACCGGTTTCGGCTCCAGCCTCACTTTTTATGAGGTGTGTGACTCTGGGCACGTGACTTACCCTGCCAGAGCATCAGTTCTCTCCTCTGTGAAACAGGCACGATCAACCTGCTCCTGGGGTGGTGCGAGTGCCTGCCCTGGACTTGTGATTTTACAAATGCCCATCATGTTTTCTCTTTCCTCCTTTGTCCACACAACTGAACAGTGAGAATCAGTGTATCTCAGGCCTTAGATACACTATGATCCATAGTCATCAAGAATCAATTATGTTTCTACTTGATCAGAAAAGAGTCTATTCAGGTGTCTCCATGTAAATGATAAAATCATTTATGGTTAATGCTGAAATAATCAGAGGTATTCGGTTCCTTGTGCTTACTAGATCCTACTGCAGCTATTATTAGCTAATATTGTCTTTCCTTGAACGTTACTGTGTGTGTGAGGGCACTGTGCTGTGCGATTGCTACACATCATCTCCTTGTACCAGATGGGAATCTCAGCCGGGCCAAGTCATGGAACTTGCTCAAGGTCTGCGTGTAGACCTTGGATTCCTAACTAGATAGTCTTTCCATCTCATTGCACTGCTTCTGGTACAGTAGGTGTGTTTTTAAAATGTTCTAGTTCTCTGTAAATCAAGTAAAAATTTAAATGTTAACCACAGTTTAGCCATTGCCCTGTTGATGGACATTTAGATTCTTTAAGATGTTCATTATTACATCAGTTCTATAATAAGCATCCTTGGGTCTCCTTGAGTATAGATGTGAGAGTTTCCTTAGAGTATAGATCCAAAGATGGGATTGTGGGATAACCCTCTGGTATACAGATTAATAAGAAATGAAGGTTCAGGATTATGAGAAGGTCAGAGATTCAGGACAGTCACATTTTGTAACCCAGTTATGACAAGGCTCATTCATTGTCATCAGAGAATCCTTACCAATGCATGAGGCCAGTGTAACGCAAGGTGACTAAGGCCTCGTGAATTCAGAGCAGCATGAGTTGATTTTTCAGTGATTCTAGACCAGGGGTGGGCAAACTTTTTGACTCTAGGGCCACAATGGTTTCTTAAACTGGACCGGAGGGCCGGAACAAAAGCATGGATGGAGTGTTTGTGTGAACTAATATAAATTCAAAGTAAACATCATTACATAAAAGGGTACGGTCTCTTTCTTTTTAGTTTTATTCATTTCAAATGGGCCGGATCCGGCCCGCGGGCCGTAGTTTGCCCACGGCTGTTCTAGACATTTGGGAAGATTCACATATAGTACAAAGATCATGGAAACAGTAGGGACTCAGTCCAGATTGTAGGTGCTTTAGGGCAAAAAAGACCCTTTTATACACTTTTTACCAAAATTCACTGTTTTAAAAAAATATATGTATTTATTGATTTCAGAGAGGAAAGGGGAGGGAGAGAAAGATAGAAACATCAATGATGAGAGAGAATCACTGATTGGCTGCCTCCTGCACACCCCCTACTGGGGATCAAGCCCAAAACCTGGTATGTGCCCTTGACCAGAATCGAACCGGGGACCCTTCAGTCCGCAGGCCAGTGCTTTAGCCACTGAGCCAAACTGGCTAGGACCCAAAATTCACTGTTGATAGCACTAACTTGGAACGTCACCAGTAATACTTCAGATTTGTAATCTAGTACCTTAAAATTTTAAAATTGTGTATAGTGTTATGTTAAAACCCAAGTTACTGAATGTCTGTTGTCTGAAAAAAATATTTCAAAATGTTATTTCCCCTTTAATTTCCCAAATGAAAAGGCTCCACGTTGTGACAGAAATGTAATACTTGCTATCTCCCTTCCTGAACTGATAGATACCTGGGAGACTGAAAATGGTGCTGGTCTAGTTGGCTTAGGTTTTGCACATTCTGAGGCTGGTAGACTTGAATTAGGATGTTGCAGTGGGACTTCAGTGGAGCTGGAGGTGGGATGCAAATGCCTCGTATCTGCTAGTCCTGTCTCTTTTCATTGTATTTGAGTAATCTCATTGCTTTCAATGGAGGAATCCTGTTTCACACTGGTCTTTATGGGCAAAGATAATTACATATATTTGTCTGGGTAAGCAGATCGATAAACTTGTAATAAAGTGTATCAGACCATTTCTTTGGCAGGACTGACCAGAAGAACTTGGTGAAGCAGAGCGGCTTCCAATGGAGCATGAAGAGCTTTGAAAATTCTCCATAATAGCAGAAACAGTATTTGAAACCACCCTTAAACAATTGTTTGTTTTTCTCTTGCCCAACCAAGTTTATAGAAATTTGGTCAGACAGGCATTTTGTTGTGATTTAAAATATTTTCAGTGAATTGTTATCTGCCGAATGCACATGTGTTTCTGCACTTTTTCTTTCACAATTGAAACTTTAAACCCTTCCCTTAAGTCTCCCTAAAAACCTCCTTGGCCAGTAAGGTTTGCATATATGAGGAGGGAGAAGGGATTTGGACCCTGGAGAAACCTCGCAGTTTGAAATGTGCCTATGCAGTGGTGTCCCAGAAATGACCATGGTTATTGCCATATGGACTCTTTGTCTTTCTCTTCTACCAGAATTCCTTTCCCCCAAAGACGTTGGTTAATTTGGGCGTCTCAGCTTGGTTAATCAGATCGTGAGTGCCTGTGACCACGGCAAGAGGCATGATTGAAGCATTTATAAAAATTTGGCTCATAGTAAGCCCCATAATTTGTTTTAAAGAATTACCATTTCAGTGACATTTTAAAATATCTCCAAAAGATTGTGGTTTATAACACCACACCTGGTCCAGATTGTGCTGGATGAATCCATATTTGCTTCATTGTAAATGATTTTGAGGGTGGAATTCTTGGATTGTTTTCTGTCTTGTAAGCCCTTGACATTGTACTGGTACCTGTGTGCACACAAACCTCCTGACATGGGAAAGGCCAGCTCAGCCTCCCACTGAAATGCAGGTTGGCTGCATTTATTCTGCATGTTCCTAGAATGAGGAAATGATATGACAATAAACAGAAATGCCCTTGCTGAAGAGAGAAGGGAAGCTGGTGTTTATCTGGTCAGGTGGTTTAGATTAGCCGTGATGCGGCTCTGTATTATGTTACTTTAAATCATTGTGTCCCAACAGGACATAAATTACGAAGATTGTTACAGTATGTTTCATCCTATGTAAGATCAACAAATTGGAATAATTTTTTTTATAGAAAAATCACAGTGCTTTTGGCAAGGCTATTGAAGCCTTTAATTTGACTTGAGTATTTCTCAGATATTATTGCCTAATAGATAAAGTATGATTTGCATAGGGTATGAAATAATAAACTTTTAAAAACAAAGGGGAAGAATTTCTCTTTAGTAACTGCATCAAATGGCCTCGCACTCCCACTCCATCAATACCTGTGTTCTTTCTTTCTCTCAGTGTTGTAGAGCCAGTTGTGTGTGTTCTCCTGATGGGATCGTGGAGGGGTTGTGCAGGTCATGGTGCGGAGATGGAGCTTTGCTGTGTGCTGCCTGCCCGTCAGCCCTCACCTGCACAGAGAAGGCGACTGCTCTGTGGGGGGAACTGAATGGGAGCCTTCTCTAAGGAGGAGAAAAACAAATGATCCCATTTATGGCCATTCAGGAAAACCATTTGTTTTTCTCTCAGGATTTTGTAAATTATTTTAAAAAAGACAAAACTCCAAACCCCCAATACCTTACCTGATCAACAGCTCAAGATAAGGTAATTTATATTGGACTATTACGAAAAGAATTGACTTAAGTAAGCATTTATTCTTTTAAATGTTTCCTCTATTCATTATGATTTTCTGAGTTATTGGCCTTATTTGTGAATTTTTAACACAGAGACTTATTCATTTGTATACAGGATGCAACTAAGTTCATTTGGCCACACAGAGTAAATTTTCTAGATTAAAACAAGGGCATAAAATTACTTTGTGTAAGATTTAGGCAAATTGGAACCCCGAGTGTTCCACAGTAGCACGTTTTCTGTACAGAGCACCCTGCATGTTTTTATGAGACCTTCTCATACTCACAATGAAGTTAAGAGCCTCCAATTTCCAGAGACTAGGAGTGATGAGAGAGGTTTAGGATTTGCTCAAGGTCATAGAATGAGACAGAGATGGGAGTAGAACTTTCCTGGTGGGTGATGATACCACCCACTAATCTTTGTGAGTCTTTTGATACCAAGCAGGGGAAGTGCTAAGCTTATTTTATTCTAAAAGCCTTAAGCCCTGAGACTTTTCTCTTTTTTTTCTTTCATAATAATGTTTAAAACACAAAAACAAAAAAGTACCTTGTTTCAATCTGTAAGGGTGGTAATAGCTCTTTCCTTAAGCCTCATCATAGCAGGTTGGGGACAAATTCTGAATATATTATGGTTTGCTTCAGCTCAGTGTCTGAAGACTGACAGGTTTCAGGGGCCTTTCCAAGTTCACAACCTGGATGTGCACTTTGAAACAAGTAAATACAGATGCCTATGAGATGGTCTCTTTCCTCACCAGGCTTCTTCTGAATCGGCACCATTTTCTGAGAAGTGGGTCTGGCAGGCTGTTTTCTCCTAGAGACGCATTGCAACTATCACTGGAGGTCCTCTGATCGGGCTCGAATATTAGAGTGATGTATTTTTCTTACAGGAAATATCAGCAGTATTGCCAAAACTGTACTTAAAAACTCTTAAAAGTAGAACTGATTCCATTTTAAAAATAAGTAAGAGAAAGGATAAGTATGAATTTGTTGATATTGTGCAGACCTTTTTATACCATCATATATTTTGTGCAGAAGGATGAGACTGTTTTAAAAAATGTACACTGCTTGTAGAAGGTGTATTTACTCTAGCATCGAGCCAAATTAGGTATGGCTTTTTTCTTTAAAATATTTTTGAGTGCCCCCCAGCTCCCCTGAGCCCTCGTTTCTGCCCCGAGCCTTCATTCTCTCCTTCTACCCTTTTGGTTATTGTTGCTGGGGTTTGACTTTCAGTTTAATTTAATGTGTCCTAATTTGAATAGAAGCCTTTTTGCCTTTTCTTTCTTTCTCTTTTTAAAATTAGGTGCATATAGATATTTTTATTATGATAATAAGGCAAGACAGTTTCATATCAGATATAAACTGGAATTATATAGTGTAAGTAGTAGTTGCATCTCTTAAAAGGAGCCAGTTGATTATAAGAAGAAAAGGTAAGGAGTAGATGGCCATTTTGCATACCAGTTTTTAAAAATGTATTTGTCCATATACTCCATATGTCTTAATGGTTTGGATACATGAAGTTGAAACATAAAGATATTTTTTTTCTATATAAGTTGAAATTTTATAATGATAAAACCAAGCAGTATAAATTCTAATTCATAAAAGGTTGTTAAAACAAAACAAAGGACTTTGCAATACCTCTTACCTCATCAGACTCCTGAAAGGCAACAACTATGGATTATCAAACGATCGGGAATGAAAACCTCCAGCAGTGGTTTTCTGAAGCAACTGATAGGCATGAATGAATAGTCCTAATGAACAGTGAGGCCTCGGGAGTTATTTAGATGTTAGGGAACTCTGGGTAAATGATTTCTCTTGACATGATTTTGAAACCAGTGTTTCAGTCTGCTTTAGGGGAAAGGATGGATAGAAAACTGGAAAATGTGCTGATCAAGAGAGCAAAACTGGATTGTGAGAAATTCTAGAAGGAGCTAATCAGACTGAGCTGTTGGTCTGCTCATAGTAGCTGATGATGATGATATGGGGAACTGAAATTTAAACTTATGGGCAGAGGAATTTGGAAATGGGTAGTGTCTTCCCAGGGAAAAGGTATTCTCATCTTGGCCAGAATGCCTTTTTGGCACCCATCAGCTGTGTGAAATCTGTCTCGAGAACTTTCACTGAAATGGAACAGAAACAAAGAGCTCTTAGGTAAAGTTGTGTGTAGAGGTGTTTATGTTGGTTAAGCTGCTGCCTGGAGAAGAGTAGACCTCTCTCAAAGGGTAGTCTTCCCAGCCTAGGAATTCAGGAGGAATTTACTAATGTAATTAGAAATCCTAAATCTGTAAAGGAAAACTGATTTGCACCTTGCCTTTTCACTTAACAGCATATCTTGAAGGTGCTCTGTGTAATTAGCTAAAAGAGCTGCCTTATTTTCCCAAATGGCTTTTTAGGGTAATTTCTAGAAATGTTGACTTAAGAACTTTTTAAAAAAGGCTCTAAAATGTTACAGGTCTGTGAGTATAGCTTTTGAAGGTCATGTTTAGAGGTGAGCGTGCTCTCATAGGTGGTGTACTTAGCAGTAGCTGAAGCACTAATTCAGCTGAGGGCACAGTAGAGCATGCTGCTCTCTCAGGAGCCTGTGGACATTGTCTCAAGTGCCTGGGGAAGCCAGTTTTAATTCAGAGTTGGATATTCTTGGCCTGAGTTATTGGAAATGTTGAATTCTGTAATGGATTGAATAGAAGGCAGGTAGACCAGTGGCTCAGGGTCAGTGGGGTCGTGTCTGCCCCGCACATACTGGACTGCCTAAGTAAAGGTCATCAAGTGAGGCCTTTAGTCTGGCTTCTCAGGGAGACATGTCACCTGCTTGGCTAAGATGCTCACTTGACAGATTGCCAGTTCCACCAGAAATCTTCTATGTGGACACCCACTTAGAGAAATAGTTTTAAATATGTTTCTGGGTTTCTCAGCCCTGCAAAGGTGAATTTTTTTGGCCTTTCAATTGTTCTTGTACTAGGTTTGCAAAGGAATTTTCCTCTCCAGGTTATAGACACTGTGTGTGTGTGTGTGTGTGTGTGTGTGTGTGTGTTAAAGTGTTAGTGATGATTATAAATCACTAGCATTGACTAAGTGCCTACTAGAAGGACAGGCATCCTGTAAAATATGTTACA
Source organism: Myotis nattereri (assembly GCF_964212035.1). Classification (NCBI taxonomy): domain Eukaryota; kingdom Metazoa; phylum Chordata; class Mammalia; order Chiroptera; family Vespertilionidae; genus Myotis; species Myotis nattereri. The sequence goes on from NC_138080.1 coordinate 77,403,403, forward strand.
TGAATTAGCCCCTTTTTACATCCGAGGAAACTGAGGCTCATTTAAAAGGTTAATTCCTCTGTGAGATCACATAGCTAGTGAATAGCAGAGCTAGGATATGAGCCTACATCTTTGACTCTGAAGTCTTTGCAATTGACTGTAGTGTTCAAAATAAGGGTAATAGTTTAGAGGAAAAAAGCATGGATCAAAAGCATCTTTGGTTAGGCCTGTTCTTCACAATTCTCATGTTGCTAGTTGAGAATATTCTGTTGCCCACAAATTAAGATCTGATGTTCTATTTGCAGTGGCTAGAACAGTTAACAATGTTTTCCATGAAAAAGTCATGCTGATACACGTAATCATATTCTGGGGCAAAGAAGGCCTTTCCTTGGTGGACCAAGCACTGTTTATGTGATTGATCAGTCACCAACACCCAGGGAAGGTCCTGTCCTATGACATGTGCGTGCTTGGCAATGATCTTGCCATGCATTTTGCTTAATAATTTTCATTATTTTTAATTAAAGTTGAAGAAGTGCAGACTCTAGCTGAAATTAAGGTAGGTTGTGTTGCCGGAATCTGGTAATTACTTTAATTGATCACAAGATAGTTTCCTTGATCACCAATTAGACTAAATTGCCGATCATGTTTCAAGACGTGAAGAAATGCCCAAACTGATTTATGTAATAGTGTTTTCATTTCTAATCAGACATAAATATCATTTCCTTCCATGGCAATTGTGTTTTATAAAAGAAGGGTTATGGGCCTACAAACATAAAGGTGATTCGTAAACAATAGAGTTCTAATTCATTGAATTAGTAAAGGAAGTATTTAGAAGCTTAATGGAGATTGTACTGGGGAAATTACTTTGGAGTCGCTGGTGCTCATTTTCTTAGTGGGAGATATGTTCTTTTTTAGTGCATAATTAAAATAGTCTACAATCAAAATATAAAAGGCAGCTGATTTAAAGAACATTTCAAAGAGAACTGCTCTGAGTAATGAAAGATTTGTATTGTAAATATGTGCTAGAAGTTAAGTCTTAGAACTTTAATAAATTATACATGTTATTTGACTGAAGCTGCATTTTAAACTCAGGGTGCTGTTAAACATTTCACAGATTGATACAGGATTTTTGTTTTGGTTTTGTGCATCTGATAGTCTTTCATATTTTCATGGAATAAAATGAAACAAAAGGAACTTTAAGAAAAATTAAAGTTCCCAAAGAATACTTGATTTGGGGTTCATGGAAAAATCTTTTAATTGCTGATGGTTTGGAGATTTCCAAATGACAAACTTCATTGGCCCAATTTACTGTGATTGTAATGCTTACATTCCTTAAAATGGCAGAGTGACTTAAAAAGTCATACTTCATCATGCATTCATTGACTTGTTCATAAAATGTTTGTAATTTGCAATAGAGGAAAGACTGAAACTATTATCAGCCATTATATGTTATTTGTTGGCCATATGTTTGTTTGAAATGGCCGTGGCTCAACAGAACATGGCTCATAGACAAACTATGCTGTAAATTGGCACTAAAAACCCACCTAAACAGGTAGGCATATGTTAAGAAGTTAACATGAGCCAAAATATTTTAATATGAACCAGGTTACATATAGGATCCCAGCTGCTTTAACAGTGAGATCTTCATTTGCATGACTTCTTCATTTTATCCCCAAACTAATTTTTAAACATAGATCATGTATATATGTGGTACAAAATTCAAAAGGTACCAAAGAGTATAGAAGTCTCTTCCTGTTCCTGATTCTCAATCACCCAGTTCCCTCCTCCATGCCCCCCATTATTTACATTATAACTAGCTCTAGAGATGTTAATGCATATATTTTATTCTTTCATTTTTATAAAATTCATAAACTATTTTTACACCTTTTTTTCATTTAGTAACTTATCTAGGAGGTATCCATGCTAGAGGATAAATAGTTTCTTGATTCTTTGTAATGACTGCGTAGTACTCCAGTGTATAAATGTACCATAATATGTTTAATCAGGCCCCTGTTGAGGGACATTTGGCTCTCTCAAGACCACGGCTGTAACCATCTGTGCTGCAGGGACCATTCTTTAATTTATGTTTGCGTATGTCTGCAGACAAATTCCTAGAAGTTGACTTGTTTGGTCGAAAGGCATGGACATTTTTTACCTAAGGGCATGGGTATTTAAAATTTTGATATTGTCATATTCTCTTCTGTAGTGATTATTATCAGTTTATATTCACCAGCAATGCATGAGAGTGCCTCTTCTCTTCTATCTTCACCAACAGAATATTATCGAAATCTTTGATCTTTACCAAACAGGTTTAACTTAGTTCCCCCCTCAGCTTTATTGAGATATAATGGACATAAAGCGTAGTTTAAATTTATGCTTCCTTTATCATGTATGAAATTGAGCAGTTTTTATGTTTAAAAGCAATTCTTTTCTGTTATGTCTATTATGTCCTTTGTCCATTTAAAAAAATCATGTGGTTGGTCTTTTTCTTATTAATTTGTAGGAGCGCTTTATATGTTAAGGCAATAAGTACCGCAGATACAATTTGTTGTGTGTCTTTTAATTTGTTTGTTGTTTGGTTTTTATTCCCATACAGGAAAAAAATTTTAATGTAAGATTTGTCTATGTTTTAGTAGTGGTTTAAAGTTTTCTTTAAACCACTTTGGAACTTATACATTTCTTATTAAGTTTACTCCTAGATAAATTTTGGTTCCATTGTAAATGGGTTGTTTTCTTCCAATATTTTTTCTAATTAGTTAATTATATAAAACTTCTGTTGACTTATTTTGACTTCTTTGTTTTATTCTTTTTTTTTAAAATATATTTTATTGATTTTTTACAGAGAGGAAGGGAGAGAGATAGAGAGTTAGAAACATCGATGAGAGAGAAACATCGATCAGCTGCCTCCTGCACATCTCCCACTGGGGACATGCCTGCAACCCAGATACATGCCCTTGACCGGAATCGAACCTGGGACCCTTCAGTCCGCAGGCCGACGCTCTATCCACTGAGCCAAACCGGTTTCGGCTTCTTTGTTTTATTCTTGACTTTAATGTGAATTCTAGTGTTTTCTTATTAAGAATGATATTAAGAATATATTCTAATCATTTAAAGAGGGGTTCATATATTCTTATTTCATTAAGAATTTTAATATAGGGCTTGGCTGGGTTGGTTAGAGTGTTGTCCTGATATACCAAGGTTGTGGGTTCAATTTCTGATCAGGTCACATACAAGAAGAAACCAATGATGTATAAATAACTGGAACAACAAAGTGATGTTTCTCCCCCCACCCCCCCCACCCCCACTTCTCTCTCTCTAAAACAAAAATTTTTTTTAAAGAATTTTAATATATAATAAATATTGAATTTATTAAGTATCTTTTCAGAAGTCATATGAATTTTTGATTAATATGATAAATTATGTCAATATATTACCTAATATTGAACCATCCTTGCATTCTCAGAATAAATCCTATTTGTTCATGGTATTTTGTTCTTTCAGTGTTTTGCTAGGTTTTGTTTATTAAGATTTTTTTTTTTTTAAATATATTTTATTGATTTCTTACAGAGAGGAAGGGAGAGAGATAGAGAGTTAGAAACATTGACCAGCTGCCTCCTGCACATCTCCCACTGGGGATGTGCCCGCAACCCAGGTACATGCCCTTGACCGGAATCGAACCCGGGACCCTTGAGTCCGCAGGCCGACGCTCTATCCACTGAGCCAAACCGGTTTCGGCTTGTTTATTAAGATTTTAATAAATATGAGATCAATCTACATTTTCATTATTATATGCTATCTCTGTGGGAACTTGGAGACAGTGTTATGATAGTGTATAAAAATAACTTGGAGCCGAAACCGGTTTGGCTCAGTGGATAGAGCGTCGGCTTGCGGACTGAAAGGTCCCAGGTTCGATTCCGGTCGAGGGCATGTACCTGGGTTGCGGGCACATCCCCGGTAGGAGATGTGCAGGAGGCAGCTGATCGATGTTTCTCTCTCATCGATGTTTCTAACTCTCTATCTCTCTCCCTTCCTCTCTGTAAAAAATCAATAAAATATATTAAAAAAAATAACTTGGAAATGTTCTTTTTCTATGCTCTGGAACAGTTTAGTATTAGAATTTAAGGTTTTTTAGAATTCCTCTGTGAAATGATTGGGAACTAACTTTTTGGTGTTACTCTTAGACACATTTCTCTTTTATAGTTGTTTAATTGTTTAGATATTGTTCTCTTCTGGGGTCAGTTTTGATAATTTTTATTTCTCAGAGAACTATTTTACCTATGTTATAAAATTTGACTTAACTTTGTATTTGCCTAAAAACTTTTTGTATGTTTTAAAATCTCTTTTATCCGTAGTTACTTCCCTGTTGTCATTTCCTCTTTTGTTTACCTGTGCTCTCATTGTCTTTGTTTTTATTTTGTTTTAGATGGAGTAACCTATTTTCTATTGTATAATTTTTTCAGATACAGCATTTTGATTTATTAGTTTTATTGTTTTTCTCATTTCTAATTCATTTATATCTACTTTTCTTTTTATTTATATTCTTTCCTGTTCTCCTTAAATTTATTTTGTTGTTATTTTTTTACCTTCTTGATTGGGTGCTTAGTATATTTATTTATATATTTTAAAAAGTATGTTTTTATTGATTTTAGAGAGAGAGGAAGGGAGAGGGAGAGATAGAAACATCAGTGATGAGTGAGAATCATCAATCAGCCATCTCCTGCCCACCACCCACTGGGAACTGAGGCCTAGCCAGAAACCCAGGCATGTCCTCTGACCAGGAATTGAACCAATGACCTCTTGATTCATGGGTAGACATTCAACCACTGACTTATACTGGTGGGGCAATATATTTATTTTTATTCAATTGTGTTCATTAAGGTATTTAAGTATTTAAAATATTTACTCTGATTATTGCTTTAGATGTATCCCTATATGTAGTACTTATTACATTCATTTTTATTTTAGTTTTAATGTCTTCTTTGACTTAAGATTTTTGGTTTTTTTGACTCAAGATTTTTAAAAGAAGGATTTAAAAAAATTTTCATGTAATACTTTTGTAACTTTTGGGTTGTAGTTTGTTTGTTTGTTCATCCTCACCTGAGGATATATTTTTCATTAATTTTAGAGAGAGAGGAAGGGTGAGGGAGGGAGGGAGAGAGAGAGAGAGAGAGAGAGAGAGAGAGGAGAGAGAAAGAAGCATCGATCAGTTGCCTACTGTACATGCCCTGAGGAAGGGGGGGAGAGAGAGAGAGAAAAAGAGAGAGAGAGAGGGCGAGAAAAGAAAGAGAAAGAGACATCGATCAGTTGCCTCCTTTACATGCCCTGACTGGGGATTAAACCTGCAACCTGGGTATGTGTCCTGACTATGAATTGAACCTATGATCTTTTGGTTCAGGGGATGATGCTCTAACCCAGTGGTCGGCAAACCGTGGCTTGCGAGCCACATGTGGCTCTTTGGCCCCTTGAGTGTGGCTCTTCTACAAAATACCACGTGCAGGCGCGCATGTACAGTGCGATTGAAACTTCGTGGCCCATGTGCAGAAGTCGGTTTTCGGCCTGGGAGAGTCTATTTTGAAGAAGTGGCATTAGAGGAAGTGGGGGGTGTCGGTCGGTCAGTCCATGGGATACGCAGTGCGGGGAGGTACATTGTTTTGAGGTACGTTCACTGAGGTCGACCCCTTCCAACTCTCCCATCCACACTCGTCTATCTGAAACAAGTATACAAGACAAGTGTGGATGGGAGAGTTGGAAGGGGTTGACCTCAGGGAACGTACCTCAATCAGATTGAGGAAGTTTTTAGCAAAGGCCAGCTTAGGAGTACCCTAATTAAATTAATAACAATGTACCTACCTATATAGTTAAGTTTAAAAAATTTGGCTCTCAAAAGAAATTTCAATCGTTGTACTGTTGATATTTGGCTCTGTTGTCTAATGAGTTTGCCGACCACTGCTCTAACCAACTGAGTCACACTGGCCAGGACTGTTAATATTTTTATTATTGAACTAGAAGCCCATTGTACGAAGATTCGCGCAATAGGCCTTCCTTCCCCTGGCTGCTGGCACCGGTTTTCCTCCAGCACCAGGGACCCAGGCCTTTGGTCTGGCTGCAGTGAGGCTTGGCTTCTCCACTGTGGCCTCAGCAAGGTTTGGCTTCTCCGCTGTGGCCGCAACGAGGCTTGGCTTCTCGGCTGTGGCTGCAGTGGAGAAGCCAAGCCTCTTCAGTCTTCAGTCTTCAGTCTTCCCTCTGGCCGGAGCCTTCAGTCTTCGCTCCATGCCTGCGTATGCAAATTAACTGCCATCTTTGTTGGGTTAATTTGCATAGTTGCTCTGATTGGCTGGTGGGCGTAGAGGAGTGACACCAGTTTGCATGTTTCCCTTTTATTAGTGTAGCTGTTGACAGTACTATTTCTACTTTTTGGAATTTATTGCGATTTTTTTTGTGTGGGCTAATATATGTTCACGTTCTATAGATGGATATTATCCATCATATGGATATTTGATGGATATTTTAAAAGCTATATTCTTTCTTTCTGTCAGGTGGGGATATAACAAGAAGTTGGCTGTATGCAATCTGGAAGAGGGTTCTCACCAGCACCTACCCATGATCATATACCCTTTTCTTAGACTTTCAGTTTTCAGTACTCTGAATCCTTCAAGGAATTTGCTAATTACTCAATGAAGTGGAAAAGGAAAGGATGATGATGGTGCACAATGCTAGTGACTTGCTGATCAAACCGCTGGCAAATTTTTGGAAGGAGCAATTAGGCTTCACCAAATTAGATATAGGCCTGTTTTGTGAGCTCCAATAAGTATGTACCATGTAACTAAGATAATCTACCAGAACTAAATGTAGTCACTCGACCAAATATCTAACCCTTTTAGGACTAAGAACACACCATTCAGTGGTTATTTTATCTGGAATGTCATAACAAACAGTTTGAATCCAGGATATGAAAGTAGCAAGTTATGAGAAGAAAGAGCAGACTAGTAGAAGTGCTCCCATTGTCTGGTATCATCAATCAAGTTGACATGGGCATTTTTTGAGTGATTGGAATTCAAGCAAAGTCAGTTCTCTGGCTATTCTGGATTCCATTTTGTTCATCTGAAGTCTCATTAACAAAAATACTTAATTGGAAAAGTATATAGCCCTGGCTGGTTGGCTCGGTTGGAACATCGTCCTGTACTCTGAAAGGTTGTGGGTTTGATACCCGGTTGGGGCACATGCTGGAGGCAACTGATCAATGTTTGTCTCTCACATTGATGTTTCGCTCCCCCTTTCTCTCTTTCTAAAATCAATAAGCATGTCCTCAGGTGAGGATTAAAAATAAGAGCGAGAGAGAGTATATAATGGAGAGAAAAATCTTTAAAATCAGTATGAAAATAATTACTTGTTAAGTATGAAAGTATAGTATGAAAATAATTACTTGTTAAGTAACATGAAAATTATTACATAATCCTATCTAATAATAGAGAAACATGGTAATTAACCGTAACTTTGCTACCCTTCCCATTGGCTAATCAACGAGATATGCAAATTAACTGCCAACCAAGATGGCGGCCAGCAGCCAGGCAGCTGAAGCAAACAGGAGGTTTGCTTGCTCCAGTGATGGAGGTAGCCAAGGTTCCCCGCCTGCCGCTGCCAGCCTCTGAGCTGCACTCTAAGAAACAATGTTGCAATTATAGAAGCTAAAAAACCCCCAGAAACATGCTTTCAGCCAGCTGGGCCTCAGAGCTGGAGTTGCAACAGTGTTTCAATTATAGAAGGTAAATAAATCCCAGATATCTGCTTTCAGCAGCCGAGGTCTCAGAGCTGGAGCCGAGCCTCAGAGCTAAAGCTGGCTCTCAGTTCCAGTGACAGCCATAGAAGGTAAATAAATCCCAGAATAAAAAAAAAGAAAAAAAGGAGAGGTTGGGAGCTTTCAGTCACCCGCCAGCCTGAAAACAGCCCTCAGTTCCTCACCCAGACTGGCCAGGCACCCCAGTGGGGTCCCCCACCCTGAAGGGGGTGTGACAAGCTGCAAACAGCCATCATCCCCTCACCCAGGCTGGCCAGGCACCCAAGCGGACCCCCACCCTGATCTGGGACACCCTTCAGGGCAAACCAGCCGGCCCCCACCCGTGCACCAGGCCTCCATCCTATATAGTAAAAGGGTAATATGCAAACTGACCCTAACAGCAGAAGGACTGGGAATGACTAGTCACCATGACACACACTGACCACCAGGGGGCAGACGCTCAATGCAGGAGCTGCCCTCTGGTGGTCAGGGCGCTCTCACATGGGAGGAGCTCTGCTCAGCCACAAGCCAGGCTGATGGCTGCCAGTACAGCGGTGGTGGTGGGAGCCTCTTCTGCCTCCTCAGTGGCGCTAAGGATGTCCGACTGCAGTTTAGGCCTGCTTCCCGCTGGCAAGTGGACATCCCCTGAGGGCTGCTAGGCTGCCAGAGGGATGTCTGATTGCCATCTTAGGCCCAATCCCCTGGGGAGCGGGCCTAAGCCAGCAGGTGGTCATCCCCTGAGGGGTCCCAGACTGCGAGAGGGCACAGGCCAGGCTGAGGGCTCCCCCGAGTGCACAAATTTTTGTGCACCGGGCCTCTAGTTCTATATAATAAAAGCATAATATGCAAATTGACCCTAATGATGGAACGACCAGGAACGACCAGTCGCTATGATGTGCACTGACCACCAGGGGGAAGACACTCAATGCAGGAGCTGCCCCCTGGTGGTTAGTGTGCTTTCACAGGGGGAGCTTTGCTCAGCCACAAGCCAGGCTGACAGATGCAAGCGCAGTGGCAGTAGCGGGAGCCTCTCCTGCCTCCTCAGCAGCGCTAAGGATGTCCAACTACAGCTTAGGCCTGCTCCCCGGGGACTGGGCCTAAGCTGGCAGGCGGACATCCCCCGAGGGCTCCCAGGCTGCCAGAGGGATGTCTGACTGCCAGCTTAGGCCTGATCCCCTGGGGAGTGGGCCTAAGCTGGCAGGTGGACATCTCCCCAAGGGCTCCTGGGCTGCCAGAGGGATGTCTCACTGCCAGCTTAGTCCTGGTCCCCTGGGGAGCAGGTGGACATCCCCTGAGGGGTACCAGGCTGTGAGAGGGCACAGGCTGGGCTGAGAGACCCTCCCCCCAGCACCCGAGTGCATGCATTTTGTGCACTGGGCCTCTAGTACTGAATAAAGTTTCCTAAAATCTTGATAAGCTTTGCTCATCTGACTTCTATTTTGAAGTTACTGTGTGGAAGGATGATGGACAGATGATGTAAAAATAAAAAGCTATAAAGTTTTAGAGTTTAAAATATATCAATTAGTTCTATCTTTTAAACTATGTGTTTTTAAGTAGTCCATATCCATACTTTTGTTTGCTTAATCTGCCATGGATTAAGAGATGTGAATTAAAGTATCTAACTACACATGTTTCTATTTATCCTATATTTCTGTAATTTCTGCCTCATTGATTTTTTAAAGAAAAAGAACTGCTGTACTTTATTTTTATTTGTTATTATTATTATTTTATTGATCTCAGAGAGAGGAAGCATCTATCAGTTGCCTTTCACATGTGCCTGGACCAAGGATAGAACCTGTAACCTGGGTATGTGCCCTGCCTAGGAATTGAATCCTTCACCTTTTGCTGTACAGGAGGATGCTCCAAACAACTGAACCATATTGACCAGGGCCTGCCTCTTGATTTTTGATGCTATTTGTAGTATAGATATTCACAATTGTTCAGTCTTCATTGTAGATATACTTTATAACTATAAATTACCCTTATGATTTCTTAAAACATTTTTTTACACTTTTTCCCGTGTCCTTTTATTTTTAGTGGTTGAGGTTTGCTTTGAGATGCATTGTAAAGTTTTCTTTTAATTGGTTGGGTTTAGGTTTTTTAGTTTATTGATTAGAAAGATGTTTGGTCTTATAAAACCAATAAACTTTTTCCTCCCATAATTTAAATCTTAATATGAATTGTGTTTTCTTTGCTTCATTTTAACTATGTTTTTCTTTACTTAATTGTGAATGTTTTTATTTTTGTTTTGGTTCTTGGATACTATTATACCTATAATTTTACATGGCAAATTTAATCCTCTATTTCTTTAGATGGCATTTAGATAACATTTCTTTATATAGTGGTCTCCCACTAAGCAATATCAGAATTATACTTCTAGTTTCCCTTCACCAGATCATTTTAGTTCATATTATTTTTAGTACTTATATTTCATACCTTTAAATATACATACGTCTGTAACAATTGATCTCAGCTTTCAAGATTTTTAAAACTTTCATCTACCTTATTTCTTTCCCTTTTTCCTTCAACGCTTTTAATAGTTTATTAACTTGCATTTCATTCTGTGTCTATAACCCCCACAATTGTTTTAAATATATTTCTAGAGCTGAGTGAATTTAGTGCCCACTGCCAATACCTTTGGTATGGTTTCTCTATTCATCTCTTAGTTACTTATATTTCACCCTTTTTAAATAAAAGTTTCCTCAAGAAGGATGAATGGGAATTATTCCCTGAATTACTGCATTAAAAATTTTTTTAAAAATATATTTTATTAATTTTTTTACAGAGAGGAAGGGAGAGGGATAGAGAGAGTTAGAAACATCGATGAGCGAGAAACATCGATCAGCTGCCTCCTGCACACCCCCCACTGGGGATGTGCCCGCAGCCAAGGTACATGCCCTTGTCCGGAATCGAACCTGGGACGCTTCAGTTCGCAGGCCAACGCTCTATCCACTGAGCCAAACCGGTTACAGCTGCATTAAAAATTTTATGTCTCTTGCATTAATTTTGAACACTTCAATTTAGCTAGGTATAAATATTTTTTTGCACTTTCGTTTCCTAAAATTTTGATAAGCATTGCTCATCTGACTTCTATTTTGAAGTTACTGTGTGGAAGGTTGAAGTCAATCAGATTCTTTTTATCCTTAGAGGTTAATTGATCTTTTTTTTTTTTTTTTTCTTCAAAGGATTTTTTTCTTCTTCTTCTTTAATGGTTGTATATACTGGTTGAATTCTTACCATCTATAGATTAAAATCTCTTATTTCTGGAAAATTTTCTTGACTTACATTTCTAATTTTTCTGGGAATTTTGGTTCTCTTATAATAATTGTCTATATATTAAATCTACTTTGTTTTCTAGATTTTTGAATTCTTATAAACTGTTATTGATTTCTACTTTATTTTGCCCATTTTTTCAGTTCTGTTCTGTAAATTCTTACTGGATAATTAGTGATGTCTGTTCTGCCTTGGGCTGTTTTCAGCTTCTTTTTTTAAAAATAATTTTTTATTTTTTGATTACAGTTGATATACAATATTATATTAGTTTCAGGTGTATAACATAGTGATTAGAACTTTACGGAATGGTTTTAGAGAGCCTGTACTTTTAGCGAGTTCAGGGCCTTTAGATTCCAACTGGCATCCTGGTAATAAGTAGCAAGGACTGTAAAAAATCTTAGCAAGAAGGGACAGATGCTGTTCACCATCTGCTAAGCTTGCTGTTGAGTCATATTCTTTCTTTATTATGTTTCAGATAATCAGAATTCTCCTATGAGGTTTTGCTTTTCTCCTCTCCTACCCACACATTCTTTTACAGAAATTCTTTATTTTGGATGTGTATTGTTCAGGATGTTTTTAATTAGTGGATTTAAAATAAATATTTTGGGGATTATTTGGTTTCGTTATATGGAAGAAGGGTTATGGAATAGCCTCCTTGTTCCAAGAGTAGTTTGTGTTCTTTCCCTAAGCAAGAATTAGGAGTAAATCTTGTGTAAATGGTTTATTAGGAGTAAATCTTATGTAAATGGTTTTGTGATATTTTATTAAATGCAAATATTAGATGATGGTTGAGGGAATTATATAAAGCTTAGGAAAATACAAAGTTAGAGGGTCTTTGGATGAGCCTCCCTTTTTACATTGTATATGGGTGTTCTGTTTTAAGTCATATCTGTGATGAAATAGATTTTGCTAGTATGCTTACTTGTAGTCCAAGATTTGAGGAGCACTTCTGACCATGTTAAAATCATCAATTTGATCTATTTGGCTCTTGGGAAAAGGTAAGGGATTCTAAGTATCACTTTGGACCTTTTAGGATAACATGGTTCAAAGAAACTGTGGCCACAGGGGTTTAAGGAGTTGCGCAGTGACTGACTGTCCATCTCACTTGTTGTCATTAAGCTGTTTTCCCCAGTAAATGTTTTTTTTTAAATTTTTCTATTTATTTATTTTATTTTTTTTTAAATTAAATCTTTATTGTTCAGATTATTACAGTTGTTCCTCTTTTTTCCCCCCATAGCTCCCCTCCACCCGATTTCCACCAAACCCTCTGCCCTTACCCCCACCACTCACTGTTCTCATACGTAGGTGTACAATTTTTGTCCAGTCTCTTCCCACACCCCCCATTCCCTTCCCCCCCCGAGAATAGTCAGTCCACTCCCTTTCTGTGCCCCTGATTTTATTATATTCACCAGTGTATTCTGTTCATCAGATTATTTATTCACTTGATTTTTAGATTCACTTGTTGATAGATGTGTGTTTGTTATTCATAATTTGTATCTTTACCTTTTTCTTCTTCTTCCTCTTCTTTTTTTAAAATTTTTTTATTTTTTCTTTAATTAAATCTTTATTGTTCAGATTATTACATTTGTTCCTCTTTTTCCCCCCCACAACTCCCCTCCACCCAGTTCCCAGCCCACCCTCCGCCCTTACTCCCCACCCACTGTCCTCATTCATAGGTGCATGATTTTTGTCCAGTCTCTTCCCGCATCCCCCACACCCCTTTCCCCCCCAAGAATAGTCAGTCCATTCCCTTTCTATGTCCCTGACTCTATTATAATCTCCAGTTCATTCTGTTCATCAGATTATGTATTCCCTTGATTTTTAGATTCACTTGTTGATAGATGTGTATTTGTTGTTCATAATTTGTATCTTTACCTTTTTCTTCTTCCTCTTCTTAAAGGATACCTTTCAGCATTTCATATAATACAGGTTTGGTGGTGATGAACTCCTTTAGCTTTTCCTTATCTGTGAAGCTCTTTATCTGACCTTCAATTCTGAATGTTAGCTTTGCTGGATAAAGTAATCTTGGTTGTAGGTTCTTGGCATTCATCACTTTGAATATTTCTTGCCACTCCCTTCTGGCCTGCAAAGTTTCTGTTGAGAAATCAGCTGACAGTCGTATGGGTACTCCCTTGTAGGTAACTGATTGTTTTTCTCTTGCTGCTTTTAAGATTCTCTCTTTGTCTTTTGCCCTTGGCATTTTAATTATGATGTGTCTTGATGTGGTCCTCTTTGGATTCCTTTTGTTTGGGGTTTTCTGCACTTCCTGGACTTGTAAGTCTATTTCTTTCACCAGGTAGGGGAAGTTTTCTGTCATTATTTCTTCAAATAGGTTTTCAGTATCTTGCTCTCTCTTGTCTTCTGGCACCCCCATAATTCAGATGTTGGTACACTTGAAGTTGTCCCAGAGGCTCCTTACACTATCTTCATATTTTTGGATTCTTTTTTCTTTTCGTTTTTCCGGTTGGGTGATTTTTGCTTCTTTGTATTTCAGATCTTTGACTTGATTCTTGCGATCCTCTAGTCTGTTGTTGGAACTCTGCATAATATCCTTTATTTTAGTCAGTGTATGCTTAGTTTCTAGTTGGTCCTTTTTCATAACCTTGAGGGTCTCACTAGATTTCTTGAGGGTCTCACTAAATTTATTGGCGGTTTCTAGAAAATTCTTGAAAAAGCTTAAAAGTGTGGTTTTGAACTCTATATCCAATAGTTTGCTTTTATCCATTTCTGTCATTTGTGACTTGTTTCTTTGTCTCCGCATTTTTTTTGCTTCCCTGTGTTGATAGAGTGGCTTTCTGTGTTAGGTGTCCTATAGGGCCCAGTGGCTCAGCCTCCCCAATTACCTGAGGTGGACACTCTTGGTGCACCCCTTTGTGGGCTTTGTGCAGAGTCTTGTTGTAGTTAAGTCTTGATTGTTGTTGGTATCACTGGGAGGAATTGACCTTCAGGCCAGTTGGCTGTGAGAATCAGCTGTGTTTGCAGTGGGAGAACTTGTGTGCTGGAGACACCCTTCTGGGGCAAGACTTGCTTAGTGGGGCTTTGGTGCTCACTGAGTCTGCCCCCTGAGTGTGTCCCTTATGGATCTGAGGAGTTGTAATCTGGATGGTTCCACTCTGACCACTGGGTACACTGGCTCTTGGATCTCTAAGGAGGTGCTAATTTAGCCTCTGCCTGAGGCTACCCAGCAGGAGCTATGGAGAGATTCCTCTTCTTTGTTTGGAGTTTGGAGGTGCCCAGATGAGGCCCAGCTGTGAAGCAGTGCAAGCTGCTGTGGGGCCTTGGGCCTTCTTTTGGAAGTTCTGGGTCTCTCTGACCCAGCTGCAGTTTGTTAGGTAATTTTCAGGTTACAAAGGGCCAGGCCTTTCATATGCAAAAGCCTCTGTGCACAGCTTGGGTGGGGTGGGGTCTCGGGATCAACAGAGCAGAGCAAGCAGTTATGGCTGCTCCCTAGTCCTACCCTAAGAGGCCCTGGGTCTCAGTGTCCCTGGTAATCGCTGTAAGCACCTCTGAGAGAAAGCCGCCCTCGAGTTCTGCCGGACGCCAGGCAGTCCAGTTTCTCCCCGTATGAGTCAGGGTCCCCAGAGACTCACCTGGAACTGGAGTTCAGAGCAGTTGGGGGCTTGAGACTCCCTCCCGACTGAAAAAGACAACTGCGTCCTCAGCTGCCAGCCCTTTCCACGTCTGCCGCGTCCTCAACTGCCAGCCCTTTCCACGTGTGCCGCGTCCTCAGCCACCAGCTCTTTCCACGTGCACTGCGTCCTCAGCCGCCAGCCCTTTCCACGTGTGCCGTGTCCTCAGTTGCCAGCCCTTTCGGCGTGTGCCTCCGTACCTCTGCACTTTACTTCTGCACCTCCTCTGAGTCTCAGTATGCTTTTCTCTTTCCTTCTAGTTGTAGAATTTCCACTCAGCCAGCCTTCCTGTGGTTCTGGATGATGTCCGTTTTGTCTTTTAGTTGTATTTTTGAAGTGGTTGTGCGAGGCAGCAATTTCTGGTGTTTACCTATGCTGCCATCTTGGTTTCTCTCCCAGTAAATGTTCATCATAGTGTTACCCTACAGTATATTATCTATTGTCAGGTATATGTGTATCAATCTCTAGTCCTGGCACATGGAAAAAGGAAAAGGCTATTCTTCTGGGAGACAGCAACTGGAATCTTGGATTCTCAGGGCTTGGGAAGGCTTGTATTCATCATTATGTTTTGTTAAGTTCGGCCAGAAGCAGCAGTGGTAGCAGTATGTGCCATTATTGACCTTTTACTCTGTGCCTAGTGCTGTGCCAAGTGCATTGATATTCCCTGTCTTATTTTTTGTTAGAATGATAACATGAACTTTTTAAAAAATTTAATTGTTTTATTGATTAAGTTATTGCATATGTGTCCTTATCCCCACATTACCCCCCCATCCCCCCCACTCAGATAACATGAGCTTTTTATTATCATCCCCTTTTTACTGATGAGAAAACTAAGGCTTAGAGGTAAATTGCGTGGCAGTTAAGTAGTAGAGTTGGGATTTGAATCCAGAACTCACTAGCTCAAAAGCACATATCCTTAATGACTATATTACTGTCTCTCAGAGGTGGTTAATCTTGTCAGTATTCTAAAGCTAAACAAGAATAAGGCATTATAGACAAACAGTAAAAATTCTCATGCATCATTTAATACAAGTTAACTCTGTGTTTGAATAATTAAAACTGACTTTCACATTTGACTTGTCCCTTCCCCTCACATAGTCTAGAAAATCAGATTCTTCTTTATCTGTGGACAATACACTCCAGAGCCCCTATGGATGCCTAAAACTGTATAGTACTGAACCATATATATATATTATGTTTTTCCTATACATACCTCTGATAAAGTTTAATTTATAAATTAGGCACAGTAAGAGATTAACAGCAATAACTAATAATAAAATAGAACAAGTATAACAATCCTATATAATAAGAGCCTAATATGCAAATTGACTGAATGGCAGAACGACTGGCAGAACAACCGGTCGCTGTGATGTGCACTGACCACCAGGGGGCAGATGCTCAATGTAGGAGCTCCCCCCAGCCCACAGGCGCCAGGCTAGCCAAGGTGGGTGCCAGTGGGGTTCCGCGATCGCCTCACTGGTCACCTCGCAGAGGGAGGTGACCGGCAGCAGTGGTGGGGGGCGGGGCCGGCAAGCAGGCAGTGCCAGGCTGGCCAAGGCGGGTGCCAGCGGGCGCCCGCCAGATCACCCTGCTGTCGCCTCACAGATTGGCCTTTAGGGACCCTACCCGTGCATGAATTTCGTGTACCAGGCCTCTAGTATATTATAGTAAAAGTTATGTGACTGTGGTCTCTTTCTCTTTGATGACTGATCTGATAACCGAGACAGCTACTAAGTGACTAATGGGCGGGTAGTGTATACAGTGTGGATATGCTGGACAAAGGGATGATTCATGTCCTGGGCAGGATGAGGGGGGCAGTGCAAGGTTTCATCACACTCCTGGAACAGTGCACAATTTAAAACTTATGAATTGTTTATTTCTGTAATTTTCCATTTAATATTTTCAGACTGTGGTTGGCCACTGTAATTGAAACTATGGAAAGCGAAACTCTGCATGGGGTGGGGAGAATTGTTGGAATAAGAAGGGGTAGAGGGGAATAGTACTTTCCCTCTGATAATGCCATACTTGGTTAAGTGGATTTTGCTTGAATTTCCTTCCTTTAGGCCTTAAATGTCAAAATGGAAATTTATCCTGAATAAAGTGACTTCTGAGATAGGAACTATTATGAATGAAATTATTTAAAATGGCATCTTCCATATTTCTCACTTTTAACTTGGAAATGCGCTCTTTTGTCTTTTGGTAATCCAAAAACAGTGCAACTAACATCAGATTGGTTTTTCTGGATGGGGTAATGAAGTTAAATATTTATTTCTGTGGCTGTAATGGGGACTGCTCTGTGAATTCCACTGTACCTTAGTCATTAATGTGACCTTACCTGAGTCTTACCAAGTATTTTTGCCTTCTGGGCACAATAGAGACAGACTCTCCTATTGTTTGCAATTCACCTCATAAAAATTTGAAAGCAGGAAAAAAAGTCCGCCCCCCCCCCCCCCCCCCGCCCCCGGCTCAGGACAAGTTTGCATTCTGCTTTTTTTAAAAAGAAAGTATATTTTTTCATTGATTTTAGAGAGGAGGGAAGAGAGAAAGAGGGATAGAAACATCAATGATGAGAGAGAATCATTGATTGGCTGCCTCCACACACGCTCCACACTGGGGATCAAGTCCACAACCCAGGCATGTGCTCTTACTGGGAATTGAACCATGACCTTCTGGTTCATAGGTCGTTGCTCAACCACTGAGCCATGCTGGTCTGGGCTGCCTTCTGCTTTTTAAAATTAAGTTTGCACTTTCCCTGTGGTATGAAGACAGAGCCCTCCACCTGTGGCTGGGTCTACAGCCCTCTGCCAAAAGCCGGGGCACTTTCTGCTTGAATTGCCAATGCTGGGCAGCGGCAAGAAGACCTCCAGCAGGCAAGCCAAACTTTTGTTTCATTCTGGATGTCAATAAAAAGAGTTTCACCCCCTCCTGACCTGCCTGAGAGACAGAATAGGGAAGTTGTTCATTTCTGTCAGTGCTTTGGGTTTAAGACACACTCAAAAGACATTCTTCCATAGTCCTGAGGTTGATACCTTGTTAACAGCCCAGTCACTAAAAACAGAAGAGCAGTGCTGCCAGAAAAGTGGCTCCTAAGAGTTGGGGTCCAGGGCACTGGTTAAAGGGAAATTATTCCCGGGCTATTTTGGAGAGTCTAGTCCTGAGGACAATTAAACAGTCCAGACAGGTCACTGGGTGAGACCAATTTCCTGCTTTGTTTATTTGAGCCTGATTGTTTTCACCATCGAGCAGCAGGTCATGGTCCTGCTACACTGTTACCCAGCTCTGCTGAGAGCAGTCCCTTTCATATTTGGTTTCTCTAGGCTTCCCTCAGGACCCTAGACATGTCTTTATCTGGTTGGATTGCTCTGGGGTCTCTCTCAGGTCCAGGGCAGAGGGCAGTGCCAGTAATCATTTTCGACTTCATCTTATGCAGGCCTTTGGCTTTATGTCTCGAGTTGCTCTACAAGCAGAGAAGATGAATCATCACCCGGAATGGTTCAATGCCTATAACAAGGTAATGAAATTGTCTTATTTTGGGATCACCTGAATTATGGAGTTTAGGAAACCTCTTTCTTCCTTGTCTTCCTGTACAGCTAAATGTCATTGTGTTTAGGAAAGTATTCTTTTTTTTTTTCTCAGAACCCCTGTGTATTATTGCAATTTAGTAACAAATTTTCAGATCTGCTCAAGAGAACCGTGACTAAGCCCTTTATTTTCATGTTTGTCTTCTGTTGAAACTAATATGAAAGTTGGGCCATATTAGGCTCCTGAATTAAACTTGAATATCAGCCATGCAGATAAAATGTTAAACCCTATTAAGGTAAATTATTGAAAAAATCGGAAGTAAATATCTCGAGGTAAATTTGCTCAAAAGCTGTTCTTTAAATAATAACTATTTATTAAATGCTGTTTCTGCAGTGGGAACTGATCTTCTTAAGACAAACAGCAGACTGAAAAGATTTCATCAATTAATTTTAAAGGGGCATAGTGAGAAGAATACCCCTCAAAAAGTGTCCTTGCCTATGGTCATACCATTTAGAATTTATCTAGTTTTTTTCTGGGGTTCTTTTTTCTCTTTGAAAGTCCTCTTTGAATAAAGAGAAAATTTCATATTTTTGTGATTTATTGGAATAATTCAGAGCATGTAGGTACCAGGATAAGCTTTTCTTTCACAGTTGCCTCTCCTTGCCCATAACTTTGCTTTTGCCTTTTAATTGATTTGCAAAGAAGCAAGAGTCTATTCTTTCATCCCACACCACCTCACTTTCCTAATTTGGAAATGGGCTTTTTTAATGTTGCAAAGATATTACCCTTGATAGCTTGGTTTTTCTCAACATCCTGAAAATAGTGGGTATAATTAAAGTAATGGGAGTTCAAATGAAATCTCAGTCTCTCTCTCTCTCTCTCTCTCTCTCTTTTTTTTTTTCAAGAGACAAAATTTGAGATTCTGGCAGCTGAATTGCCCGTCATATGAGAGAACCTTTTCATCCCTGGGCAGCTGCTGGGGACAGCCTGAAGCTGACTGTGCCCCTGGAGTTTACTGTGTTTTGGAAATGTCCTGTTTATTCATGTTTTCTAAATAATTTACTCTGACCAGTTCTTAAATATGAATGTTGCATAATAGATTGATTTCTGAACCATGAAAGCAGAATACCACAAATCGCAGGTCAGGGTTTTAAAAACTACTTCTTTCTTTCTTAGGTCCAGATAACTCTCACCTCGCATGACTGTGGTCAACTGACCAAAAGAGACGTGAAACTGGCCAAGTTTATTGAAAAAGCAGCTGCTGCTTTGTGATTTCTTTCAAAATGCTTGTAAAATCTTATACACATCTTAGGTGTAATGTACTTTGAGGGTGATTTACATGAACAAATTAAGCTGAAAATTTAGTTCACCTTTCTACCACATTTTGTAAAATCATTGCTTAAATACAAAATGATTTAAATTTGAGCCTGAGGTATTTTTCATTATATCTAAGTCACATATATAAGGCACACCAACCGAGGTAATTGTATTAATAATACAGTATTGAAAAAGAGAAGTAGCATTTTTAAAGACCAGAAATTGGGATGGAGGAGCATTCATACATTTTATAACCTGGAAATTCAAGTGATTATGTTGACTTTACAAATGCATTGTGTTAGAGAATAGTTGTAAGGTAGAAAAAGAATGATACACTCTGTAGGTGAAGGGTTGTAATCATCTGTAACAATTCTTAAGAAGTTAAAATTGATTCTTTAGCTGCTATTATTAATTAGATTTACAAAGTCACAAAAATTGGGTGAGCTGTCTTGTATTTTATTCTTACTTTTCAGGCAGGCAGTTGAAGGAAGAGGACAAGTGTTTTGTCCATAGCTTCCAGAACCTCTGACCTCTGAACTGAAGGTTCATAGCCTTTGAGCTAGAAATTACTTGGGTATTATCCAGTAATGAACTCTATTTACTCCTTGTTTTACTGACAGGAGTAAAATGGAGTATAAAGTAATCTATTATTTAAAAACTGCAATAAGCATTCTTTGAAGGAACTCAGAAATGTACTTATTAATGAGCTTAGAATGTAGACTAAAAGAATGTATACATATATATTCATCCAAGGAACACGTGTTAATCTCTCGAAGCATTATTGTGGGAGGATTTAATAGGAATCATCTTTGAAACCCACCTCACTTTAGAGGCCAGAAAATTCATTCTGCATTACAACAAGCAAACCTTCCCCTCCCCAACCTTCCCCAGCCTCCAATTTGAGAAACTCAATAGGAACATGACAAGGAGGCTGAGCTCTCTGAAGCTAATTCCTGGCTGGTTCTGTTGGCCCGGGAGAGGCAGGCACAGTTTGCCCTGTGGATATGGAGTGTGCAAGGAGGGGAGAAAAAGAAGGCCACCCAGACTCTGTGCTGCCGGGTTCCCAGAGCCTGGGTGCTAGAACTTATGCTTCTTAAAGTTCTTTTAGAGGAAAAGGCAAAGCTGTGTGTTTTTATAAACTCTTATTTATAGATTTTGAGGAACTTTTATGTTTTATTACCAAATATTTTAGTTCAGTACTTCAATTTTTTTACATGAGTTTTTAAACATGAAAAAATATTTTAAGAGTGAATAATACTGCCTAATATATGGTGATGGGAGAAGATTTGACTTTGGGTCAGATCTTTGGGTGGTGGGCACGCAATGCAATATACAGAACTTGTAACATAGAAACCCACACCTGAAACCTATATGACTGTATTAACTAATGTTACCCCAATAAATTTAATTTTTAAAAAGTGAATAGTAAATTGAACCCTTATGTACTGATCATGTAGATTTAGCAATTACCAATATTTTGCCCCAGATACTTCATATAATCCCTCATTTCCTTCTTCTTTGCTAAAGTATTTCCCTGATAGCATTTCATTTTGCCCCCACATCCTTCAGTGAATATCTCTAGAAAATAGGGTAATTTTCTTGTATTAACCAGAATGCCATTATCACACCTAACAATAAACCATGATTTCTTGGTATTACCTAATACCCAGGCAAAATCAATTGCCCTGAAGGTAAAAAATGTGGTTGGACAGTAATTTTGTTCTAATCAGGATCCACATGAAGTCCACCCACCACATCTGGTTGTGTTTTCTTAATCTTTCAGTCTAGAGCAGTGGTTCTCAACCTTCCTAATGCCGCAACCCTTTAATATAGTCCTTCATGTTGTGGTGACCCCCAACCATAAAATTATTTTCGTTGCTACTTCATAACTGTAATTTTGCTACTGTTATGAATCGTAATGTGAATATCTGATATGCAGGATGTATTTTCATTGTTACAAATTGAACATAATTAAAGCATAGTGATGAATCACAAAAACAATATGTAATTATATATGTATTTTCCGATGGTCTTAGGCGACCCCCGTGAAAGGGTCGTTCAACCCCCAAAGGGATCGCGACCCACAGGTTGAGAACCGCTGATCTAGAGCAAGCAAATTCCCCTCTGTTTTCCCCTCCCCCCTTCCCCATGTCATTGACTATTGCAAAAACGGGGTCAGGGATCCTGTAGAATATTCCACCTTCTGGATTTGTTTGTTCTCTTGTGCTATAATTTAACTTGTTTCACTGTACCCTGAATGGAAACCTTTTCCTATTTTGAATGTAAGTCTGAGAGGCTAAACTCAGTGGCTGTTAACATACACCTATATAGCACACTAGAGAAAGCAGGATATGGCTCATAATTGCAATGGTGAAGACCTGAGAATGCAGCTACTAATTAGCATCTACATGGAGGATTGACATAAGGTTCATGTTAAGGTTCATGTTGGTCACATCTGCTTGAACTCACAAACTTATACTATAGAGAATCAAAGGTCCTACACTAACTCTATGGAAATACTCATTGTAGTAAATTGTAACAGAATGAATCCCCAGACTTGCTTCAAGTAACTGACATTTCAACTTGAAAGGACATTGCCAAGGTTGGAGGCCCCCAAGTTTCCTTCTGTTCCAAATCTTGGTGTGATGGCACTGGTGTCTCTGATGTGGTAAGTTTTGGTTTTCTTCCATTTTCTTTCTAAATGATCACTAGAGTAGAGAAGAGTTAAATAGATATGACCTATGACCCCTTCAATGTAACAAACCAGGGCCAGCCCGAAATGAAAGTTCTTTTCATAATGGTTACTTTCTGACATTAAAAAGATTTAGGAAATATTTGGATACATAGACTAGACATGGTTTTTATGTCTTTGTTCTAGACAAAAAGCAGCAGCATGTATATTTTTTTAACACAAACCTGAACTTTATTATTAAAATACTAGAGGCCTGGTGCATGAAATTCATGCACGGGGGGGAGGGGGAGGGGGGGGCGTTTCAGCCCAGACTGTGCCCTCTCGCATTCCAGGACCCCTCGCCCCTTACTGCTCACCTGCTTGCTGCTCCTTACTGCTCAGCTTGATTAGCGCTGCCGTGGAGGTGGGAGAGGCTCCTGCCACCACTGCTGCACTCACCAGCCGTGAGCCTGGGTTCTGGCTGAGTGGTGCTCTCTGCGGGAGTGCACTGACCACCGGGGGCAGCTCCTGTGTTGAGTGTTTGCCCCCTGGTGGTCAGGGCACATCATGGTGACCAGTTGTTTCACTGTTCATTCCGCCTTTTGGTCGATTTGCTTATTAGGGTTATATTATATAGGATTGGGGCTACTAGTGTTGGTATGAAGCAGTCTTTATACTGTCTAATTTAGCATTCAAAAATATACTGGTTGAACTCTGTAACTTCCAATTTTGTAAAATTTCCTATAGAGCAGCAAGAGCTGAAATAGAGCTTGACTTTAATATGTGAGATTTGTGTTTCAGTGGCAGATACTGGGACGAGTAAAGGAATGACTCTTGGCCAAAAGACTTGAGTCACCAAGCTGCCATGCCTGCTAACTGCTGACTTTCCCTGCTGTGTGAAGCTGAGGTGGTGCTGCCCACGTCGGGCAGAGTGTGAGTTGCCGCTGAAGGGCAGAAGAGGCCCCCCTTTGGCTTCTCATCCCAGGATGCCCACGTGTCCATGAGAAGGTCTGGGTGATTTCAGTGAACCCAGATAAGCTTGTCACCTCTGACTCCATTCACCAGCTGGAGTTCCATTCCCAGGTGACATGTCTTCATCAGTGACTTCAGAGCCACATTTAGCTGTGGATGCCGAGGAAATCCCTCAGCAGAGATTTTCTGATGGAAGCAGTGCACTAAGGACAACCGGGCCCTTCTCTGGTACTCTCAGAGGGCCATCATTCCTCACCCCTCCAGGCATCGTGAGGAATTCTTTACATTCTTATTCTCTTCTCCATGGCTCTGGTGCTGAAAAAAGGAAGGCATAAAAGTGTACAGCTGGGGTTCCTGGAGGTGGAATTCCACTATGCTCAGCTACTTGAGTGAGCCTAGGATCCCTGGTGCCATTCATTTGTATATTGATATAGCACACACTCACTGAGGGCTATCTACATGCCCCCAATGGGATTTGGCACATTGTATTGGGGCAGGTGGAGACAGACCTGATTCAGTCTCTGAGCAACTGCTCTAGGAATCCACTGTGGGGATGTTAGGCTAGAGCCCAGAAGGCATTAGGGGGCATATGACCAAAGGAGGCAGTAAGAGGTATAGAAGGAGCTGATTCCTGAGGGAGAGAGTATAAACTGTAAAGATGAGACTAAAGTTTGAATCTTGGGACATTAATCAAAGTGAGTCTTAAAACTTGATTGTTGATGATTTTTTGTTGTTTTGTTCATCTTCACCTAAGGATATTTTTTCACTGATCTTTTAAAGTGTAAAAGAGAGGGAAAGGCAGAGAGAAACATTGATGTGAGAGAAACACATTGATTGGTTGCCTCCCGCACATGCTCCAACCAGGGTCCGGACAAGGTACATGACCATGACTGGAATTGAACCCGGGACCCTTTGGCCTGCAGGCTGATGCTCTGTTCACTGAGCCAAACTGACTAGGGCTGACTGTTGATGATTTTAAGTGGAAAAATTGAGTAAATATGATGGGTTGCCTACAAGAGTACTTTTCTACAAGGAATGGTCATATATACTTGTTTTAGAACACCCGGGACAGCGGAGGTGGTGGGTGGTCACCTCCTTTTCTTGTGGCCCAAGAACTTAGGTTTCCAGGAATTTGACTAATTGAGCCACTGAAGATTTAATACAACAGGGCTACCCAGATCCCTTTGTCTTGATTTGCTTTAAAAACCAAAGATGATAGGAGAAGACAAGCAAGGGAAATATATTAATCCCAAGAATTGAACAGAGCAAAAAATTCTGTTGCTCTTGTACCTAAAACATCTCCCCATGGGCTCATCCCTTACACTCTAGTCTAGATGGTTCATATGTGTACATTCCATGCCCCCACTTAGCGTCTGTTTCTTATGTTCTAGCTCCAAACCTATCAAAACCTTTCCTTGCCCTTCCAGGTGTTTCCAGTGCTGTGCACTTGCTCTTAGAACCCCTTGCTTTCCACTCTTCTATAGCCCGTACTTATTGGAACATAGTACTAAGGACCTTAGTCTGTCAGATCAGAGTACTTGGTGAAGAAGAAGAGGTTTTCATCTGGCCTATCTCCGGCTCCCAGTTTTAGCCTGGAACTTCACAGTTGCAGTGTGCTCACAACTGTTTTTGCTGAACTGAGGTGCACAGTCTCCTTGGGAAGAGAGGATCTGTGCATAGATCGGCTGGGGAGCTTGCCCCTGCAGGGGCCTGTGGACTAGTCATGTATTAGAATGCCCAAGAATGACCTCATAAAGCAAAGATTCTCCTCGTGGATCCTTCTCTGAGGTCTTTGGAAAATAGATGCTGAGGAAATCCCTAAGCAGAGATTTTCTGTTAGACGACAAAAGCGAAGAATAAAAATTGAACATTGGGAAAATGTCTCAACGTCATACCCGCCCAAGGATCATTCCCAGTACCCTGTTGGATAATGCATCGATGTTCTGGGAAAGAATCAGGACATTTCAGTAAATATTCTCTATTTCTATTGCTTATTAAGAAATGTGCAGTAGCAGTGGTAGCAGGGTGCCAGTGCTCTCAGCCTTTCCCCACAGGCACTCATCCATTTCTTAGATTGAGATGCACGTCCTCGATAACCTGGTTTCTCTGGTGAGGTTTTATGAAGGCTCAGCCAAACATTTTACTTCTTTGGCTTTAGTATCACGACTGGCTGGTTGAGTCAAATATTCAGTCATGCTCTTATTTGGCCTGTAGACTAAATGAGTAGTTTGACTTCATTTTGTCTTTTTTTTGTTAACTACTGTGTTAGATAATTTGAATGCCTTTTTTTTTTGGATAATTGACCCTATCTCAAATCAGATAAATTGAATATCTTGTTTTTATACAATATAAAAGTATATACATTCTGTATTTTTTTTTACTGTGTGAGAATGTGTTCATTTGTTATATTTAATGAAAAAAAAGTTACACTCTTAGAGAAAAATTGCAAAGCACAGGTAAATATAAACAAACAGGAATAAGAATCACCTCCAACCTCACCACTATCAACATTTTGGGATATTTCCTGCCAAGTTTTCTTCTACTCATTTTTGTACAGTTGTGATAATTTTGAGTAGAGAATTTTATATCTTATTTTGTTTTTGTGTTAAATTTTTTTTATTGATTTGAGAGAGAGAGAGAGAGAGAGAGAGAGAGAGAGATGGAATCGACTTGTTGTTTTACTTATTTATGCATTCATTGGTTGAGTCTTGTATGTGCCCTGACTGGGGATCAAACCTGCAACCTTGGTGTATTGGGACAACACTCTAACCAATTGAGCTACCCAGCAAGGGCTGTTTTTGTGTTTTGCTACCCAATGGATCATAAACATATTTCTAAACCATGAAAAATGGATAGACATATTTTAGTATCTGTATAATATTTCCTGAGATGGATGTGCTATAATTTACTTAACCAGTTCTTTTTGTTAGACTTTTAAATCATGTCTAAGTTCTCACTACTGTGAATAATGCTGGGATAAACACACTTGGCCCACGTCACTGTTTGTATTCTTTTGTCAGATTGTATTCTTTTGGGGTAGATTCCTTGGGTCAGAGGATAGGAACAGTTCTAAGGCTTTTCAGAAAAGTATGAATTTACATTTCCCCTGGCAGTTTATGAGAATGCTCCAACACACTATACTCTTGCCAGCATTAAATATTATCATGTTTAAGACTTTGCTAATTTTATAAACAAAAAGAATGGTTTTATTTATTTTCCATCTCCCTGATTAGCAGTGCTGCTGAACATTTTGGGGAAAGTTCATTGGCATTTGTATTTTCATTGATTTGTAAGCACCGGTCTGGGTGATTATTTGATTATTACCTGTTTTCCTTACTAGACTGACAGTATTTAGTTTTGCTCATTTTATACCTCCAGTGCCCACTGTAATGTCTGGCATGTAGTAGGAACTCAATAAAAATTTGTCAGATGAGTAAATAATGATGATGCTTTGTTTGTTTGAGAAGGAGTGGTTACTATTCTGTTTCAGAGGTCCAGAGAGAAAGAACTGAGAAACTGAATGAGGATAATGATCATCATACATATTTCAATGGACATTCAGTCAGTATTTCATTGCAATTTTAAAGTATATATAAACTTATATTCACAGAAGGGGGAAAGTAAACTCTAATCCAGTGATGGCGAACCTTTTGAGCTCGGCGTGTCAGCATGTTGAAAAACCCTAACTTAACTCTGGTGCTGTGTCACATATAGAAATTTTTTGATATTGCAACCATAGTAAAACAAAGACTTATATTTTTGATATTTATTTTATATATTTAAATGCCATTTAACAAAGAAAAATCAACCAAAATAATGAGTTCGCGTGTCACCTCTGACATGCGTATCATAGGTTCGCCATCACTGCTCTAGTCCCTGCAAAAAACTATTTATTCTTTGGGGATCTTGCTGTGTTGTGAGATAATCATACCTCTTATTCAACTTTTTGACAGGAGGAAAGATACTCAATGTCAGGCATTTGTGAAGAGAGTCATAACGAGTAATCTGTTTAAGATAATTATGATTAGCACCATCTCAATGAATGCCTTTTTGGTGGTCTTATGGACTGATTATAAAATAAGATACAGGTTTTTCAGAGTTTTTGAGGTAAGCAGACCAAATGATCCTTTTTTTCCTTTCTGTTTCACCTGTTTTAATTCTGAAAATGTTATACAGTTTTTAAGATATTTTGTTCAAGAAAATTTTCTGCAGAAAAATTCTAAGGGCTTTTAAAATATGCTCTAAAATCTAGGAAGATGGTGACAGTGGTGCCATGGTTTTTTAATTTCCCTGAATCCCCTCTTAGAAAAGATAGAGCAACCAAATAGCAAAAGCAAAAACCTATGGGCAGCATTTGCATCAAAACTAGTTAACAAGGTATCCTTACAAAGAGCCACAATTGTATATTATTAGCCTTGGTGGCAGAGGAAGCAGTAAGAAGCAACTTGTCACATACAGGGAATCTTCAATGAGATTAGTAACTGAATTCTCAGAAACTCTGGAGGTCAGAAGGCAATGAAATGACATATTTAAAATACTGCAGGAAAAATATTGTCAATTAAGAATTTTATATCCATATATAAAATTAACACCCAGAATCTATGGCTTTTCTATACACCAATAATGAACTCACAGAAAGAGAAATTAAAAAAGCAATCCAATTTACCATTACAACAAAAAAATTAAGATACCTAGGAATAAACTTAACCAAGGAGATAAAGGACCTGTATCAGAAAATTTCAGAATGCTGAAAAAAGAGGTAGAGGAAGACATGAACAAATGGAAGAATATACTATGTTCATGGATTGGTAGAATCAACATCATTAAAATGTCCATACTACCCAAAGCAATCTATAAATTCAATGCAATCCCCATTAAAATACCAATGCCATACTTCAAAGACATAGAACAAATTCTCCAAAAATTCATCTGGAATAAAAAAAGACCCCGAATAGCTGCAGCAATCTTGAGAAAGAAGAACAGTGTTGGAGGGAGCACAATACCAGATATCAAGCTATACTACAAAGCCATTGTTCTCAAAATTGTCTGGTACTGGCACAAGAACAGACATATAGACCAGTGGAACAGGACAGAGAACCCAGAAATTGATGCAAGCCATTATGTGCAATTAATATTTGACAAAGGAGGCAAGACCATACAATGGAGTCAAGACAGTCTCTTCAATAAATGGTGTTGGGAAAACTGGACAGATACTTGCAAAAAAATGAAACTAGACCACCAACTTACAGCATACACGAAAATAAACTCAAAATGGATAAAGGACTTAAACATAAGATGGGAAACCATAAAAATCTTAGAAGAAGTCATAGGCAGCAAAATAGCAGACATTTGTCGTAGCAATATATTTAACGATACAGCTCTTAAGACAATGGAAACTAAGGAGAAAATAAACAAATGGGACTTTATCAAAATAAAAAGCTTCTGCACAGCAAAAGAAACGATCAACAAAACAAGACAGCCCACTGCATGGGAGAACATATTTGCCAATATTATCTCCGATAAGGGTTTAATCTCCAACATTTACAGGGAACTTATACAACTTAACAAAAGGAAGATAACCCAATCAAAAAATGTGCAAATGACCTAAATAGACACTTTTCGAAAGAGGACATACAGAAAGCCAAGAGACATATGAGAACATGCTCAAAGTCACTAATCATCCGAGAGATGCAAATCAAAACAACAATGAGGTAACCTTACACCTGTCAGAGTGGCTATCATCAACAAATCAACAAACAACAAGTGCTGGAGAGGATGTGGAGAAAAAGGAACCCTCCTTCACTGCTGGTGGGAATGCAGACTGGTGCAGCCACTGTTGAAAACAGTATGGTGTTTCCTCAAAAAATTAAAAATGGAACTGCCATTTGACCCAGTAATCCCACTTCTAGGAATATATCCCAAGAAAACAGAAACACCAATCAGAAAGGATATATGCACTCCTATGTTATAACAGCACAGGTTACAATAGCTAAGATTTGGAAACAGCCTAAGTGCCCATCAGCAGATGAGTGGATTAGAAAACTGTGGTACATCTACACAATGGAATACTACGCTGCTATGAAAAAGAAGGAATTCTTACATTTGCAACAGCATGGATGGAACTGGAGAGCATTATGCTAAGTGAAATAAGCCAGTCAGTGAAAGAAAAAAACCACATGATCTCACATATTTATGGATAATAAAGAACATTATAAACTGATGAACAAAAATAGATAGGCAGAGAAGCATCGAACAGACTGTCAAACAACAGCAGGAAGGCTGGGGAGGGTTGGGGAGCAGGGGGAGGTAAGAGATCAATCAAAGGACTTGTATGCATGCATATAAGCCTAACCAGTGGACACAAGACACTGGGAGGGGGGTGAGGGCATGTGACAGGGGGTAGGGGAGGCTGGGGGAAGGTCAATTGGGAATAAAAGGAGACATATGTACTACTATTTGTAATACTTTAAACAATAAAAAAAGGAAAAAAATAAATATGCGGAAAAAAAGAATTTTATATCCAGCAAAACTGTCCTTCAAAAATGAAGAAAAAATCAGAACATTCCTATTTAAACAAAAGCTGAAGGAGTTTGTTGCTAGTAGACCTGTTCTACAAGGAATGGTAAAGGTAGCTCTCTAGGTTGAAATGTAACTAGATAGTAACTTAAGCTATATGAAGGAATAAAGAACACTGATAAGAGTAATTATATAGGTAAATATAAAAGCCAGTATTATTGTATTTTGGGTTTGTAACTTTTTCCCTACATGGTTTAAAATATAAATGCATAAAACAATAGTTATAGATTAATGGGCACACAATTATAAAGATGTATTTTGTGAAAACAAAAACAAAGGTGGGGATGGAGCTGTCTAGGAACAGAATCTATACATATAAAAGCCCAGCGACCATTAAGGCGGAACGACCGGAATGACCAGAATGACTGGTTGCTATGATGCACATTGACCACCAGGGGGCAGACACTCAATGCAGGAGCTGCCCCCTGGTGGTCAGTGCACTCCCACAGCGGGAGTGCTGCTCAGCCAGAAGCCAGGCTCACAGCTGGTGAGCACAGCGGTGTTGTAAGGAGGGAGCAGGCAGGAGTAAAGGAGTGAGCAGATGGGTGGTTAGGAGCGAGCGGTTCTGGATTGTGAGAGGGATGTCCCACTGCCCGATTGGGCCTAAATTGGCAGTCAGACATCCCTGAGGGGTTCCGGATTGTGAGAGGAACACAGACCAGGCTGAGGAACCTCCCCAACGGCCCCCGTGCACAAATTTCATGCATCGGTTCTTTAGTTGTTATATATTATTGAAGCTAAGATTGTATTAATTTCAAATAGATTGGTTATAAATTTAAGAGGTTAATTGTAGTTCTGAGGGTAATCACCAATATATATATATATATACAGAAAAACAAATGAGAAAGGAATGAAATAATACCAAAAAAAAAAAAAATCAAACACAAAAGAAAGCCATATGGAGGAACTGAGGCACTGAAGATGTGACATATATAAAACAAGTAGCAAAATGGCAGAAATATTTTCTTCCTTATTAGTAATTACCTTAAATGTAAATTAATTAAACTCTGAAATTAAAACAGAATGTATCACCAAAAGTCCACATATATGCTGTCTCAATAATATTCACTTGAGATCCAAAGATATAAATAGGTTGAAAGTGAAAGAATGAAAAATATCTCATGCAAAAGGAAACCAAAAGAGAGCTGAGTTGGCCATAATAACATTAGGCAAAATAGACATTAAGGCAAAAACTCTTAAAAGAGGCAAAGAAGGACATTTTGTATTGAAACAGGTCAGTTCATCAAGAAGATATGTTTTTCTCAAGTACATATTGGGAATTATTCTGTCTAGACCATGTATGTGGTAGGCCAGTATGGTATAGGCATAGGATAGACCAAGACCTATGGATAGAATTGTGATTCTAGACATAAATCAACTATCTATGGCCAATTGATTTTTTACAAGATGCCGGACCATTCACTTGGAGGAAAAGTAGTCTTTTCATCAAATAGTGCTGGGACAACTTGATATCCACATACAAAAGAGTAAAGTTGAAGGCCTGTTTCACACCCTGTATAAAAATTATCTCAAAATGGATCAACATCCTAAATATAAAAGCTAGAACTCTTTAAAAAACAACATAGGGGTAAATCTTTATGACCTTGAATTTGGCAATGGACTCTTACACACCAAGAGAATAGGTAACAACAAAAAAAAGATAATTTAGACTTCATCAAAATTGAAAACATTTGTGAATCTAAGAACACTATCAAGAATGAAAAGATAACTCAGAATGAGAGAAAATACTTGCAAATCATATATCTCATAAGGGATTAATATCCACAATATATAATGAACTTTTACAATTCAACAATCTAAACAACCCAATTCAAAAAAATGGGCACAGGAGAAACCAAGATGGCAGCATAGGTAAACACCTGAAATTGCTGCCTCACACAACCACTTCAAAAATACAACTAAAAGACAAAACAGACATCATCCAGAACCACAGGAAGGCTGGCTGATTGGAAATTCTACAACTAGAAGAAAAGAGCAAAGCACACTGAGACTCAGAGGAGGTGTGGAAGTAAAGTGCAGAGGTACAGAGGCGCATGCGGAAAGGGCTGGCAACTGAGGACACAGTTGTTTTTTTCAATGGGGAGGGAGTCACAAGCTCCCAACTGCTCTGAATGCCAGTTTCGGGTGAGTCTCTGGGGACCCAGACTCATACAGGGAGAAACTGGACTGTCTGGCATCGGGCAGAACTTGAGGGCGGCTTTCTCTCAGAGGTGCTTGCAGCAATTACCGGGACACTGAGACCTGGGGCCTCTTAGGGCTGGGCTGAGGATCAGCCATAGTTGTTTGCTCTGCCCTGTTGATTCCCTGAGACCCCACCCCACCCAAGCTGTGGGCAGAGGCTTTTGCATATGAATGGCCTGGCCCTTTGCAAATCTAAAATTACTTAACAACTAAATCTAAAATTACCTAAGAAACTGCAGCTGGGTCAGAGATACCCAGGACTTCCAAAAGAAGGTCCAAGGCCCCACAGCAGCTTGCATTGCTTCACTGCTGGGCCTCATCTGGGCACCTCCAAACCCCAAAGAAGAGGAATCTGTAGATCTCTCCGTAGTTCCTGATGGTCAGCCTCAGGCAGAGGCTAAATTAGCACCTCCTTAGAGATCCAAGAGCCAGTGTACTCAGTGGTCAAAGTGGGACCATCCAGATTACAACTCCTCAGATCCATAAGGAACACACTCAGGGGGCAGACTCAGTGAGCACCAAAGCCCCACTAAGCAAGTCCTGCCCCATAAGGGTGTCTCCAGCACAGAAGTTCTCCCACTGTAGACACAGCTGATTCTCACAGCCAATTGGCCTGGAGGTCAACTCCTCCCAGTGATACCTACAACAAGCAAGGCTTAACTACAACAAGACTGTGCACAAAGCCCACAAAGGGGTGCACCAAGAATGTCCACCTCAGGTAATTGGGGAGGCTGAGCCACTGGGCCCTATAAGACACCTAGCATAGAAATCCACTCTATCAACACAGGGAAGTATAAAAAATGTGGAGACAAAGAAATAGGTCACATATGACAGAAATGGAGGAAAGCAAACTACTGGATATAGAGTTCAAAACCACACTTTTAAGGTTTTTCAAGAATTTCCTAAAAACCACCGATAAATTTAGTGAGACCCTCGATAAATCTAGTGAGACCCTCGAGGTTATAAAAAAGGACCAACTAGAAATTAAGCATACACTGACTGAAATAAAGAATATTATACAGAGATCCAACAGCAGACTAGAGGATTGCAAGAATCAAGTCAAATATTTGAAATACGAAGAAGCAAAAAACACCCAACCGGAAAAAACAAAAAGAAAAAGAATCCAAAAATATGAAGATAGTGTAAGGAGCCTCTGGGACAACTTCAAGCGTACCAACATCCAAATTATGGAGGTGCCAGAAGAAGAGAGAGAGCAAGATACTGAAAACCTATTTGAAGAAATAATGACAGTGCTGAAACCGGTTTGGCTCAGTGGATAGAGCGTCGGCCTGCAGACTGAAAGGTCCCAGGTTCGATTCCGGTGAAGGGCATGTACCTGGGTTGCGGGCATATCCCCGGTGGGGGATGTGCAGGAGGTGGCTGATCGATGTTTCTCTCTCATCGATGTTTCTGACTATCTCTCTCCCTTCCTCTCTGTAAAAAATCAATAAAAATATATTAAAAAAAAAAAAGAAATAATGACAGAAAACTTCCCCTACCTGGTGAAAGAAATAAACTTACAAGTCCAGGAAGCGCAGACAACCCCAAACAAAAGGAATCCAAAGAGGACCACACCAAGACACATCATAATTAAAATGCCAAGTGCAAAAGACAGAGAATCTTAAAAGCAGCAAGAGAAAAACAGTTAGTTACCTCCAAGGGAGTACCCATAAGATTGTCAGCTAATTTCTCAATAGAAACTATGCAGGCCAGAAGGGAGTGGCAAGAAATATTCAAAGTGATGAATGCCAAGAACCTACAACCAAGATTACTTTATCCAGCAAAGCTATCATTCAGAATTGAAGGTCAGATAAAGAGCTTCACAAATAAGAAAAAACTAAAGGAGTTCATCACCACCAAACCTGTATTATATGAAATGCTGAAAGGTATTCTTTAAGAAGAGGAAGAAGAAAAAGGTAAGATAAAAATTATGAACAACAAATACACACCTATCAACAAGTGAATCTAAAAATCAAGTGAATAAATATTCTGATGAACAGAATAAACTGGTGAATATAATAGAATCAGGGGCATAGAAAGGGAGTGGACTGACAATACTCGGGGGGGAAAGGGGTATGGGGGAGTGCGGGAAGAGACTGGACAAAAATTGTACATCTATGGATGAGGACAGTGGGGGAAGGGGAAGGACAGAAGGTGGGTTGGGAAATGGGTGGAGGGGAGCTATGGGGGGAAAAAGAGGAACAACTGTAATAATCTGAACAATAAAGATTTAATTTAAAAAAATGGGCACAGCGGCCTGGCCTGCGTGATTCAGTAGTTAGAGCATTGGCCCAAGTGATTCTGCATCAAGGGCACATATGGGTTGCAGGTATGATCTCTGGATCTGGTTGGGGCATGTGGCAGGAGGCACATGCTCTGACCAGGCTGGGGATTGAACCTGCAACCCAGGTACATGCCCTTGACTGGGAATCAAACATGAGGCCCTTCAGTGTGCGGCCTGGTGCTCTAACCACTGAGAATACTGACTAGGGCTCAGTGGTGAAACTTCAGCAGTATTCCCTTTAAAGGTGTATTCAGTAATTATTGATAAGATTTGTATTAAACTCTTAGCCAATGTATATTATAAGAAAAAATAAAAAGCATTAAGGATTAGAAAGTTTTTAAAAAAATTGTCATTATTTACAGGTGATATGATTTCTCATAGAAATCCTAAAAGAATCTGAAAAATTACTAATGAAGTTAATAAGTAAATGAGTCTAGCAAGTTTGCTGGATATATGATTACTAAACAAAATTAAACTCATTTAATATATCAGCAAAAAAATAGCACTCCTAATAACAAAATATAAAAAGTATTTAGAGGCAAATCTAATAAAAGATTTGTGTGATCTTTAAGGAGAAAAAAAGTAAAAACATATAAAGGTTGTTAAAGACGACACAAAGAAATGGAAAGATATGTCAGATCATGAATAAGGCTCAGTTTCTTAAAGATGTAATTTCCCCCAATTAATCTATAAAATCAATGTAATTCCAGTAAGAAGTCTGGCAGGATTTTTTATGGTATGTCAAAAGTTGATGGTAGAATTTAGATAAATGAACGAAAGATGAAGAAAAACAAGGTGATTTTGAAAGGTAAAAGGGAGGCTTGGTAGATTAGTTTTTTTTTAAGATAAAGCTTTAGTAATTAATGCAAGAGAAAGATGCAGGGATAGACAAATAGACCAATAGAATAGAATAGGAGAGAGTACACCAAAACAGACCCTGGCTTTTATGGAGACCAAGTACCTTCAGATGGCACTGCAGATGAGCAGTGCAAGGGTAGACTTCATTAAGTGGTATTAGGACAATTGATTGTGTATATGGAGGAAAAATACAATTGAATCCCTACCTCACAGCACACATGGCTGGATTAAAGACCTAACTTGAAAAGTGCAACTTTAAATGTGCCCATAAGGACATATAGAATACACACACACAAACACACACACACACACACACACACACACACACACACGACCTGAGGACAAAAGGTGTTTTTGGGTTTTTTTGCATGCAT
The DNA here is from genome assembly GCF_964212035.1 of Myotis nattereri. Lineage (NCBI taxonomy): Eukaryota > Metazoa > Chordata > Mammalia > Chiroptera > Vespertilionidae > Myotis > Myotis nattereri. Next base: position 77,438,834 of record NC_138080.1, read on the forward strand.
ACAAATTTTTTTATTGATTAAGTTATTACATATGCATCCTTATCCCCACATTACCCCCCATCACCCCCACTCATGCCCTCACCCTCCCTGTTGTCTGTGTCCATTGGTTAGGCCTATATGCTTGTATATAAGTCCTTTGGTTGATCTCTTTCCCTTACCCCCACCCTCCCCTACCTTTCTTTTGAGGTTTGACAGTCTGATCAATGCTTCTCTGTCTCTGGATCTGTTTTTGTTCATCCGTTTATGTTGTTCATTATATTCTATAAATGAGTGAGATCATGTGATATTTATCTTTCTCAGACTGGATTATTTCACTTAGCATAATGCTCTCCAGTTCCATCCATGCTGTTGCAAATGGTTAGAACTCCTTTTTTTAAAAAAATCTTTTTTTAACTGTATTTTTTTTAATTTTTTAATTAAATCTTTATTGTTCAGATTATTACATTTGTTCCTCTTTTTCCCCCCTATAACTACCCTCCTTCCAGTTCCCACCCCACCCTCCGCCCTCACTCCCCACCCACTGTCCTCATCCATAGGTGCACGATTTTTGTCCAGTCTCTTCCCGCATCTCCCACACCCCTTTCCCCACCAAGAATAGTCAGTCCATTCCCTTTCTATGTCCCTGATTCTATTATAATCAACAGTTTATTCTGTTCATCAGATTATTTATTCACTTGATTCTTAGATTCACTTGTTGATAGATGCATATTTGTTGTTCATAATTTGTATCTTTACCTTTTTCTTCTTCTTTCTCTTCTTAAAGGATACCTTTCAGCATTTCATATAATACAGGTTTGGTGGTGATGAACTCCTTTAGCTTTTCCTTATCTGTGAAGCTCTTTATCTGACCTTCAATTCTGAATGATAGCTTTGCTGGATAAAGTAATCTTGGTTGTAGGTTCTTGGTATTCATCACTTTGAATATTTCTTGCCACTCCCTTCTGGCCTGCAAAGTTTCTGTTGAGAAATCAGCTGACAGTCGTATGGGTACTCCCTTGTAGGTAACTGAGTTTCTTTCTCTTGCTGCTTTTAAGATTCTCTCTTTGTCTTTTGCTCTTGGCATTTTAATTATGATGTGTCTTGATGTGGTCCTCTTTGGATTCCTTTTGTTTGGGGTTGTCTGCGCTTCCTGGACTTGTAAGTTTATCTCTTTCACCAGGTAGGGGAAGTTTTCTGTCATTATTTCTTCAAATAGGTTTTCAATATCTTGCTCTCTCTCATCTTCTGGCACCCCTATAATTCTGATGTTGGTATGCTTGAAGCTTTCCCAGAGGCTCCTTACACTATCTTCGTATTTTCGGATTCTTTTTTCATTTTGCTTTTCCGGTTGGGTGTTTTTTGCTTCTTTGCATTTCAAATCTTTGACTTGATTCTTGTGCTCCTCTGGTCTGCTGTTGGGTGTCTGTATAATATTCTTTATTTCAGTCAGTGTATGGTTAATTTCTAGTTGGTTCTTTATCATAACATCAAGGGTCTCATTAGATTTCTTGTAGATCTCATTAAGTTTATCGGCGGCTTCTAGACAGTTCTTGAGAGACCTTAAAAGTGTGGTTCAGAACTCTATATCCTCCCTTGACAATTTTGTCCTGTTTCTTTGTCTCCGCATTTTTTGTGCTTTCTTGGTGCACCCCCTAGTGGTCTTTGTGCGCAGCCTTGTTGTAATTAAGCCTTGATTGTTGTAGTTAATACCTGGGGGATTTGACCTCCAGGCCAACTGGCTGTGAGAATCAGCTGTGTCTGCAGTGGGAAAACTTCTGTCCTCTGGGGAGGTGCTAATTTAGCCTTTGCCTGAGGCTATCCGGCAAATGGCTCTGTGCAGGGCTTGGGGGGGGGCGGGTCTCACGGGATCAACAGGGCAGGTGGAGGGAGCAGTTATGGCTGCTCTCAGTCCCGTCCCCAGAGGCTCTGCCTCTCAGAGTCCCAGCAACCACTGCAAACCTCGGAGAGAAAGCTGCCCTCGCGTTCCAACCGATGCCAGACAGTCCTGCTTCTCCCGTTTGAGTCTGGGTCCCTAGAGACTCACCCAGAACTGGAGCTCCGAGCCTGAGCCTCCCTCCCGATTGAAAATGACAACCACGCCCTCAGCCACCAGCCCGCTCCGTGCACCTCCGCACCTTTGTATTTTCCACACTGCGCCTCCTCTGAGTCTCAGTATGCGGTTCTCTTTCCTTCTAGTAGAAGAATTTCCCCTCAGCCAGCCTTCCTGTGGTTCTGGATGATGTCTGTTCCATCTTTTAGTTATATTTTTAAAGTAGTTGTGTGAGGCAGCAATCAACGGTGTTTACCTATGCTGCCATCTTGGTTCTTCCCCAAAAGGTGTTTTTTTTAAAAAAATAAATGTTTTTATTTATTTCAGAGAGAGGAAGGGAGAGGGAGTGAGAGAGAGAAACATCAATGGTAAGAGAGAATCATTGATTGGCTGCCTCCTGCATGCCCCCTACTAGGGATTGAGCCCACAACCCAGGTATATGTCCTGACCAGGAATCAAACCGTGACTCCTGGTTCATAGGTCAATGCTCAACCACTGAGCCACACCAGCTGGGTGAGGAAAGGTAGTCTTAAAATACAAAATACATAAGCCATGAAGAAAAAGGTTGGTTAATTGGAGTCATTAAAATTTTAAACTATTCATCAAAAGATTATTAAAGAGGTGAAAAGATAAATCAGTGTAGATGATATTTGCAACACCTATAACAGGTAAAGGATTAGGACTAAAAATACATGAAATATTGATTATCTTCCAAATCAATAAGAAAAAGGCAAAAAAATCCAGCAAAAAATTTGGCCAAGGTTAGAAACAGGCAATTTACAATTTAAACATAAAAAATGTCCAATTTCATTAATAATTAGAGAAATGGCAATTAAAATGAAAAATAAGCCTTGGTCAATGTTGCTCAGTAGATAGAGTGTTAGCTCAGGTACAAAGGGTCTCAGGTTTGATTCCCAGTCAAGGGCATGTACCTGGGTTGCAGGTTCCATTCCCAGCCTAGTCTGAACAAGTGCAGGAGACAACTAATCAATGTGTCTCTCTAAAAATGAATGGAAAAAATATCCTTCAGTGATGATTAACAAAAACAAACAAAAAACAAACAAAAAAATAAGATACATCAAAAAAATAATTTTCATCAGACTGAAAAAAATTAAGAAGTTCGTCAGTAGGAAGTGTTGGTAAAGACATCAAATAAGTTCTTGCAGCTCGGCCACCGACATGCCATCCAGACTGAGGAAGACCCGAAAACTTCAGGGCCACGTGAGCCACAGCCCATGCTGCATTGGCAAGCACAGGAAGCACCCGGGGGGTCGTGGTAATGCTGGTGGCTTGCATCATCACAGGATCAACTTCAACAAATATCACCCATGTTACTTTGGGAAAGTTGGTATGAGGCATTACCAATTAAAGAGGCTTCTGCCCAACGGTCAACCTTGATAAACTGTGGACCCTGGTCAGTGAGCAGACACGGGGAAATGCTGCCAAAAGCAAGACTGGAGCTGCTCCTATCATTGATGTGGTACAATCAGGCTACTACAAAGTTCTGGGGGAGGGAAGGCTCCCAAAGAAGCCTGTCATCGTGAAGGCCAAGTTCTCCAGCAGAAGAGCTGAGGAGAAGATTAAGGGTATTGGAGGGGCCTGTGTCCTGGTAGCTTGAAGCTACATGGAGGGAAGTTCATTAAAATGTCCACAAGTATATATAAAAAAAAAAAAGACGTCAAATGATAGGAACATTACTAATATTAAAGAAAATTGATATAATAGCTTCAGAAAACAGTTGGGCAATATTTAGTGAAGTTGAAGATGCTCATATCCTACAACCCAGTAATTCCACTTCTAGGTATAAAACAGGGAGAAACTTTACATATGTGTACAATAAAATGTACAAGAATTGCTCAAACTTTTTGAACTATTGTTCTGTTTGCAATAGTGAAAAATTATAAACTAAATATCACTCAGTGGGAACTGGAAAAATAAGTGGTAGTATTTTCATTAGTGGAATTCTTAAATTGTAGTGAATCAATAAACTAGGTTTATCCGTGTCAACATGGATGAACCTCATAATTTTAAATGAAAAATAAAACACGTTTCTGAAGAATACGTTAGTGAAGCAGGGGGTCCCTCGGGGGTGAGGACGACGGAGCCCCAACGCACTAGGGCGTCTGCATGCACGACTCCAGGGACCAGGTTCATTGACGCAGATCCGTTTAATTGAGGAACTACAGGGGTATATATAGCATGAGGGGACCAATCAGAGGGAGACACGTTGCTATAGGCGACCAATCAGAGGGAGACACGTTGCTATAGGTGACCAATCAGAGGGAGACACATTGCTATAGGCGACCAATGGCTGAAAGGCTGGGGTACTATGCATGTGGCTCTAGGAGTTAGTTCAGGCAGGCATTGCTACTTCCTGGTGTGCTGAGGAAGCATGTCATGGTGGAGTGTGCTCACACCATTGCAACAGCCACAGCGCTGAGACATACTTCCTGAGCTCTACTACACGTTAGTGTATATGCTAATCATGTAATGCATAAAATACAAGACGATGTAATATATTTTTAGGGATAAAATAAAGTTTTTTTTTTAAAATATATTTTATTGATTTTTTACAGAGAGGAAGGGAGAGAGACAGAGAGTTAGAAACATTGATGAGAGAGAAACATCGATCAGCTGCCTCCTGCACATCTCCTACTGGGGATGTGCCCGCAACCCAGGTACATGCCCTTGACCGGAATCAAACCTGGGACCCTTCAGTCCGCAGGCCGACGCTCTATCCACTGAGCCAAACCGGTTCGGCAAAATAAAGTTTTAACATGCACAAGCAGGACACACTCCAGATTTTCCATAGGATTACCTTTGTGGGAAGGGTAGGGGATCTGAGCAATGAAAGGTAAGGCTTTATTTCTTAAGCTGGGTGGTAGTATATGGTTGTTCATTATATTATTCCTTATACCTTTTTGTGTATCTTAAATATTATGTAGTATTTTTTTATTTTTTCTTTGTTTTATATATATATATATATATATATATATATATTTTAAATTTGAAATAAATTTTTTTTAATTGCTTAAAGTATTACAAAGGGTATTACATATGTGTCTTTTTTTTTTTGTAGTATTTTTTTAAAAAGTAAATGATTGCTATGTGGAGACCACAAAAATAAGCATGCAGGACAAGTAAAAACACCAGCTGCCTTAATGCTATCCAAATGGGTGGTTGTGGCTACAGTTAACAGCATCTGACATACTAGTATGTGTAAAAGGTGGTATATCTCAGAAATATTTCTATTTCCTTCCAGACACTCTCTCTAGCCCCTTTCAACCCAATCCAACCCAGACTCATCTCAGTTAAAGGCACCCCAGTGTCTCTGTCTGAAACACTGGTCTTCCTTGCCTCCTCTCTTCCCTATGTATCCTTGAGTCCATCAGCAAGTCCCCTCATCACCACCTACAGAAGACATACAGAATCTATCATCTTCACAACACTCCACACTGTCCCCCATCAAATCCAACCAAACCTCCTTTTTTGCCTATATGACTGCTAGAAGAAATTCTAATATCCATCACCTTTTCCCTAACTTGCCTCCCAGTCGCCATGTTTGCCAGCTCCCGCACAGTCTCTTTTCAACTGTGATCTCTTAAAAATGTAAATCAGATCATATCACTCTCTTGCTCAAAATCCTCCAAGGCTGAGATAAAAATTCAGAGCCCTCACCAGCCTACAAGGCCCTCCCTCCATGGCCTGCATCTCCTGCCCTGTTCGCCCTTTCCATTCTAGCCATGCTCACTTTGCTCTTCCTGTAACAACCCTTTCCTCACCTTAGGGCTCTCGTGCTCACCATTTGGAAGCATTCTTCCAGTTCTTATTACGGCTCCATTCCTGGCTTCAGTGGGGCCTCCACTCACCACCTTTTCTAAATTGTTGCCACAACTTTCCCTCCCCCACTGGACCAGTCCTTCTATCCCAGTGGTCGGCAAACTCATTAGTCAACAGAGCCAAATATCAACAGTACAACAATTGAAATTTCTTTTGAGAGCCAAATTTTTTAAACTTAAACTATATAGATAGGTACATTGTTATTAACTTAATTAGGGTACTCCTAAGGCTTAGGAAGAGCCACACTCAAGGGGCCAAGAGCTGCATGTGGCTTGCGAGCTGCAGTTTGCCGACCACTGCTCTATCCCCTTTGACTATTTCATTTTCCTTCCTATCTGCTGTAATATTATATACTAGAGGCCCGATGCATGAAATTCGTGTGGGGGGGGGGCGGGGGGGGTAAGGTTTCCTCAGCCCAGCCTGCACCCTCTCCAATCTGGGACCCCTCGGGGGATGTCTGACTGCCGTTTTGGCCTGATCCCCAGGATAGGGCCTAAACCAGCAGTCGGACATCCCTCTCACAATCCTGGACTACTGGCTCTTAATTGCTCACCTGCCTGCCTGCCTGGTTTCTCCCAACTGCCCTCCTGCTGGCTTAGTTGCCCCTCACTGCCCCCCCCTGCTAGCCTAATCGCCCCCAACTGTCCCCCTCTGCTGGCCTGGTTGCCCCTAACTGCCCCCATCTGCTGGCCTGGTTGCCCCTCATGGCCCCCCCCCCCCAGCCTGGTCACCCCACGCAGCCTGCTTGTTCAGTCATTTGGTCGTCCCTCACGAACTTCCCTGCCAACCTGGTTGTAGGCAGCCATCTTGTAAGGGCGTGAGGGTCAATTTGCATATTACCTCTTTATTATATAGGATGGATTTGTTTAAGCATTTATTTCTGTCTTTACTACTAGACTGTAAGCTTCCTGGGGGCTAGACATTTTCTGTCTTATTCGTTGTTGCATTTTCTAGTGCCTGAATGGTGCTTGCTTGGCACATGATAGATGCTCTATCAAAGCTTCTTCAATGAATGAATGAATGCATTGATGATAGGTAAAAACTTAGATGACTTCAAAAAGTACCTTTTGGTCCCTGGCCAGATGGCTTGGTTGGTTGGAGCGTTGTCCCATACGCCAAAAGATTGCAGGTTTGATTCCTGGTCAGGGCACATACCTAGGTTGTGGGTTCTATCCCCAGTCGGGGAGCATACAGGAGGCAGCCAGTTGATGTTTCTCTCTCACATTGATGCTTCTCTTTTTCTCTCTCTTCCTCTCTCTCTCAAATCAGTTAAAAAAATAAAAATGTGGCTTTTAGTAAATATAGCACAGCAAAAGAAACTATCAACAAAACGAAAAGAGAGCCCACTGAATGGGAGAACATATTGGCAGTGATACATCTGATAAAGGATTAATATCCAAAATATATAAGGAACTCATACAACTTAACAAAATGAAGACAAACAATCCAACTAAAAAATGGGCAAAGGACCTAAACAGACACTTCTCCAAAAAGGACATACAGATGGCCAAGAGACATATGAAAAAATGCTCAAAGTCCCTAATCATCCAAGAGATGCAAATCAAAACGACAATGAGGTACCATCTCACACCTGTTAGAATGGCTACCATTAACAAACTAACAAATGACAAGTGCTGGTGAGGATGTGGAGAAAAGGGAACACTAGTACACTGCTGGTGGTGGGAATGCAGACTGGTGCAGCCATTATGGAAAATAGTATGGAATTTCCTTAAAAAATTAAATGTGGATCTGCCATTTGATCCAGTGACCCCTCTTCTAGGAATATATCCTAAGAAACCCGAAGTACCAATCAGAAAGAATGTATGCATCCCTATGTTCATAGCAGTACATTTTACAATAGATAAGATCTGGAAACAGCCCTAGTGCCCATCAGTAGATAAGTGGATAGAAAAGCTGTGGTACATTTATACCATGGAATACTATGCAGCAGTAAAAAAGAAGACTCTCTTAGCCTTTGAGACAGCATGGAGGAACCTGGAGAGTATCATGCTAAGTGAAATAAGTCAGTCAGAGAAAGATAAGTATCACATGATGGCACTCATATGTGGAATCTAAGTAACAAAATAAATTGATGAACTGAGTGGATCCAGAGACTCAAAGCATGGAACAGAGTGTGGAATCTTAAAGGGAATTCGGGGGAGGGTGGGAGGTAATCAACCAAAAACCTTGTATGCATATATGCATAACCCATGGACACAGATAATAGGGTGCTGAAGGCCAGGGTAGAGGGGAGGGGGCGGGGGCAGGCTGAAGGAGGTTAGTGGGGGAAAAGGGGGGACGTATGTAATACTTTTAACAATAAAGAATTATTTTAAAAAAATAATAAAAGTTGAGATACGCAAAAGATAGAAAGAAAGGTAGATGTGCCTTTTAATTTCTTTTTTTAAAAAATATATTTTGTTGATTTTTTACAGAGAGGAAGGGAGAGAGATAGTTAGAAACATCGATGAGAGAGAAACATCAATCAGCTGCCTCCTGCACATCTCCTACTGGGGATGTGCCCGCAACCCAGGTACATGCCCTTGACCGGAATTGAACCTGGGACCTTTCAGTCCGCAGGCTGAGGCTCTATCCACTGAGCCAAACCGGTTTCGGCGATAGATGTGCCTTTTAGTAAATATAAAGCCACTGGAATTGTAGATGCATAAGAATTTGAATAAGATTATTTCATAAAGTATGAACATGGAAAGAAGGCAGAATAGTCTTTAGAAACATTAGTTAACTGGTGTGTAACTTTGTGATTAAGTGGAATAAATATGAGTAGATGTGCCTTTCACCTATATACGGAAGTTTGGATATTCACCTTGGCCGGAAGACTCTTGAGACCTTTTCGTTGGGAAACCTTGCATTCAGGTACTTATCATGTTGCGTTGCCTCATCCTGGGGCCTATCCAGTCATTCAGCCTGTTGGTCAGTCAGCCCTTCCCAAGTATCCTGGGTCAAACCTAGCACCAGGCTTCAGACTGGGGGCGGGGGGTGGGGGGGCAGGGAAGACACAGAAGGAGAAGGGAATCAGGCACATTGTGTGTGTACTGTGTGTCGGGGACTCTGCCTGGATCCCTCTCTCTCAAGTGGGTGACCTAAGAGCCCCTACCCCCAGCCGGCACACACCTGGTTGGGTGGTCCAAGCAAGGAGAGGGCCAGACTATAGGTCTGACCCCCCCAAACCTTGCCGCCTCTGCAGATCTCAGAGATCTTATTTGTGGCCATATACAGCGCCGAGTTCTACATGAATCTCTACGCCGACCCCATTGGCTTCTGGAAGGACGGCTACAAGCTGCTAGACTTGATGTTGATCATCGTCATCTCATTCCCCTACTTTCTCCACAAGATCAAGGGCAAGCACTACCCTCACCTCAAGATCGCTAATGGCATGCAGTCTCTGCGCATCCTCAAGCTCATCACCTATAGCCGGGGCATCCGGGTGAGTAACCCAGGAGTGTGTGTTTCCGGGAGGGCAGGTGACAGGGTCTGTCTGCCCACCAGCCCCTGGTGAAATAATAATTGTGCTTCTAGCATCCAGTCATTGAGTTCTACTATATAGCAGGTTGATCATTGCTGAGATGATCTCAGTTCATCTTAAAACATTTGTAGGAAAGGTTATTATTAGCCCCATTTTATCGATAAAGAAATGGAGGCCCCAGGTCGCTCAGCAGGTAATGCCAGAGACTGGAAAGGTGTGTCTGGCTCCAGAGGCCACCTGGACTCGCCCTCTCTCCCGTGCTGCAAGGTAGACCCTCTTCTCACGGCACAGACTCTTCAAACTACATGCCCAGGAGCTCCAGCTTTCCGGTAGCCTGCTTTCCCCAAACAGCTACAAATCTGCTGCTTCTGTTGACGGGAACAGTCTCATTACTTGGTCCAGGCGGCTCTGGCAGTGCTGTTCCTGCGGAGAAGGGGTGACCAGCCTTTCCTTGGCTCAGAAGGTTTCAGGACAAACCTCAGAGCTGACCCAAGCATTCCCGCAGCATTCCACCTGTGCAGGATGTTTGCCCTGGCTCGGCACCCAGTGTCCACGCTTCTCCAGGAAGGGGCCGGTTTGGACCAACTTGACCAGTTAGGGTGTGTTAGCCCGTTTGGCTGAGAAATCGCTTCCAGTCTAGCCTGTGTGTCTGTCCAGGGCCTAGGCCTGCCACTCAGGGACCCCAGTCCTAAGTGGAGAAGAGGGGAATGTTAAAGGGCTCCCCCTGCCACAGGGCCCCAGTCATTCATTCCCTGCCCTCACATAGTCACACACGTGTATGTGTCCCCGCCCCCCCCCCCCCCAAACAATGTAGTCCAGCCCTCCTCCTCGTGGTGAAGCTTTTGGGAAGAGGTGTCTATACACCCAGACCCCGCTTCCTTATCTGGCATAAATGCCCTGGCTTCTTCCCTCTACTTGAAGTAACTAGTCTCTCTGAGGTTACCAACAACCTCCTTGTCGCCAGGTCCACTGGCCATTTCCCTTGGCATCCTTGTCCCTGCCTTCTCGGTTTTCCTCCTGCTGCTTGGGTATGACTTTTCGGGTACATATTTTCTTCGCTTGGCTCCTAAGTGTTGTTTCCTAAGGACTATGTCCTGAGTTCTCCTCTTTGTATATTCTTTTTGGGTGATCTTTTCCACTTTTCAGGAGTCTTTACCTGCCCACATCTCTCTCTTTGACCTTCAGACCCAACTGCCTCCTGAGCATCTTACATGCTCCTCAAACTCAATGTGTCTAAAGTAGAAGTCATCACTCTTCCCCATCCCCACTCTCAGATCACAAACCTTAGCGCCTCCTCCTCTACTTTATCTTCTGGTGAAAGGCACTCCTTCAACCCTATTCAACTTCCAAGTAATAAATTTGAATGTTAGCCTTGTTTCCTCTCACCCAAAGTCCTGTTGTATGGTCTCCTAAATAGTTATTGACTGTTTCCATCCCCATAGTCATCATATTTTCTCCATCACCATCCATCCACCTTCACCTGGATTCCTGCAATGACTTCCCACACTACTGAGTGTTTTGGAACAGAAATGTGCCAGCAGCTGGGGTAATCTCTAAAGTGCACATCATGTCAGGACACCCTTCCTTTGGAAACCTGAGCCTGGCTCCCCTGGCTTGTAGGCTAGAGACAGACCCAGTAATGTGACCTAGAAGTGGGGATGGGAGTATCGAAGGTGCTGGGCATTGGAGTCGAAGTGTAGGTTCAAGAGTAAGGTGGGTGGTCAGGAGAGAAAACTGGGGGCTAAGTGCCAGGTGAGGGGCACCAAGGGAGGAAGGTCTAAAGTGGTGCAAGGGTCGCTGGAGATGAGGAAGTCAAGCGAGGAGACCTGGGGGATGGTGGGTATCCACAGAGATTCTGAAAGCCCCCAGGATGGCAGCAGGATGGGGTGGAGCCTAGGGGAGAGATTTTGAGACACGAGGTGGAGAGGGAAGCTGGAAGGTTTGCCCTGCTCAGAAGCAGGGGCTTTGTCCACGGAGGCGGAGGCTCCGAGGATAGGGCAGAGGGGGGCCTCCTGCACCAGGTCATGGGGGATAGGCAGACTCCTTTGAGAGGGCCACTGAGGAGTGATGTCCTCAGGCAAGAGCGGGTTCTCTGGGGAGGCCTTGGAGTGAAGGTGGTAGCATAAGGCAAAGGTCTTGAGAGTTGGGCCCATGTTCTGCCACTTTATTGGAGTGTGACCCTGGCCAAGCCCTTTTCTTCTCTGAGCCCCGACCCCTCATCTTGGCGTGGGAAGAATGATAACACCTGCCTATCTTGAAATGACGTCTGTGACAGCGTCTATGTAGGTGAACATGTATTGAGCACCTACTACATGCAAGACCCTGGGTCATCACTCAAGAATGACTGATGAGGAGCTATGCACGGTGCTTCCCAGCAGGGGACAATGTAGTGGGAGGTGAGACCAAGTTCACAAGACAGGGACTTGCCTGGGAAATGGGGCCCAGAAAGAATGGGAAGCCACCTTCTTCTCAGCCCTCTTTATTCCCACTACCCAAGTGGCTCCCTCTTCTTCCTGGGCCTGAGAGAGCATTCAGGGCTGGCCCTCAGGGAGAAGCAGGACACCTTGGGATGACCATGAAACCAGGCAGGGGTTCAAGTGGCTGATGGGGAGACTACCCAGACCTGAGACAGCACACGATCTGCCCATAGATGACAGAGAGTGGAGGCCAGGCATTGGTTCAGCCCTCAATCTTGGCAGAGCTCCTCTCCCTCCTCCACTCCTGTCCCCTCCCTCCCTTTATCCCTCCATCTCTCCATCCAACCATTGGTGGAGTATCTACCACATGCAGACAGGGCACTGGATGCTGGGCACAGCTGTGGTCTGGGCAGACTGGACCACTGCCCCTGAGCTCCACCCCCGCCTGCAGCCTTGCCTAGTCCTGTGCCTCTGCCTTGCAGACGCTCATCACCGCCATTGGGCAGACGTTCTACACTGTGGCCTCCGTGCTCATCCTGTTCTTCATCCTGATGTACATCTTCGCTATCCTGGGCTTCTGCCTGTTTGGAGCTCCAGATAAGGGTGACCAGGAAAACTGGGGGAACCTGGCTGTGGCCTTCTTTACCCTCTTCAGCTTGGCGACGGTACGGTGTTTGGGAACAGTGGTGGGGGAAGGAGCCTTGAGAAGAGACTGTCAGCTGGTGTGAGTGTGTGGACATTCTGGGCTTCCCGTGGGGCCTTCCCCATGTTTGGACACTTTTCTGGGCTGGGGAAGCTGAGGCAGAAGCTGGTGCCCTGGCCAGGGGTCCCTCTCTGTCTCTAATCTTGTGACTCCCTAGAGCATTCCCATTTGTCTCACAGGATTGTAAAAATTTCAGAGTTCTCAAAAGATGATTCATTTGGATTAAGTTTAATTTAGAAGTGAAACCCATGTCACATAGCCTTTTTGGAACAGACTGTCACAAATCCACCCAAGTCTAGAAGTCTGGACTCTGTTGAGCTCTGGAAAGACTGGAGTCTATCCGAAGAAGGCCTTGGCAGAGAGACCATGTCTTTTGGGAAGGATGGGAAGCTTTTTGGAGCAGACCCCCAGGGCACCTTGGCCAGAAGTGCCCCCACCCAGTGGTGTCCTGTACCACCAGGCCACCTGTCTGCACTGGACTCAGTGGATTGGGGGTGTGTGCTAAGGGCTGATATGCAGGAAGTGACAACCTCCATCTAGTGGGGTGAGGGATCCCCTAAGGTAGGTTAGCAGGAGGCTTACACCACTGGGCCCTGACACTTGTCATGCCTTCCCCTGCCCGAGCAGGTTGATGGCTGGACAGACCTGCAGCAGCAGCTGGACAGCAGGGATTTTTTTCTGAGCCGAGCATTCACCATCATCTTCATCTTGCTTGGCTCCTTCGTCTTCCTCAGCATGTTCGTGGGTGTGATGATCATCCACACCGAGGTGAGGCTGCATGCATAGGATTGGGGGCCGGCTTTGGGGTGACTGGTGGGGCTGTGGGCCAAGTCCCCAGGGAGGACCTGAACTCTCTCTCTCCTAAAGTGGAGGGGAGGTGGCCAGGTGGGCAGGAGCGTGGGAAGTCACTGCAGCTGCATTGGCAGCTTGAGTTGGGGGCTGGCCCTGTATGGAGGGTTCCTCCTGCTAAGGGGTCTGAGCAGCAGTGCAAGGCTAGGGAAGAAGAAAAATGGGGGTGGGGGTTGGTGGTGGTATGCCGTGGGAGCCCTCACTTTCTCTCGTCACCCCCCTCTCCAGAACTCCATCAAAAAGTTTGAGCGGGAGCTGATGCTGGAGAGGCACATGACGCTCATGAAAGAGAGGCAGGTGATCGTAAAGCGGCAGCAGGAGGAAGTCAGCAGGCTGATGCAGACACAGGTCGGTAATCTCCACAGGCAGGTGGACAACACATGCATGGACAGTCAGGGCTGAAGCAATGGCCCCAAAACGGGAGTGGAAGGTGGCCTCAGGCATCTGCGGCCTTAGGTGAGGCAGGTAATACCCCCTGTATTTTCCAGAATCAAGCTTTATTTCCTGTACGTTAGTATTTCTCTGGACCTGTGAATGTGCAGTGCTGTGGTTACAATAGCCTCCCCCTCCTTCCCCGGCAGAGCTGCTCTGCTGGGCCTTGGACTGGAGTGCTCTTGTTACCGAGGCCTCACTGGGCGCCAGGCAGGCACGGCCCTGGCCTTTGCATGGGCGAGGCCATGGAGGCCCTGACAGGTGTTCCTAACCTGGTTTTCTAAACTGAACAAGAATGAGCACAACAGGCTGGAGATTTTGTCAGGCATGATACAGCTGTAAAGGGCTGGGCGTCTTCTCTTTTCAGCCCAAGTGCTCTGAGCTCCCTGCATGGAGCCCTGGTGCTCTGCCAGGTCCTGAGCCGGACTCTGCCCCTCTCTCCCCACGTGGTCAGCACCTCCCTCCTCAGCCTCTGTTCTGAGGCAGAGACATCTGCCTTTCTTGACTGTGTTGAAGGTTAGTTCAGGGCAGGTGAGGCCATGCTGAACCCCACTCAGGCTCTCTCACTGGTCCCTTTCTGTGTCCCCTGTTCTCAGTGATGGTAGCTCAGGAGGCTCCCTCGGTCAGGGAGTCCAAGTTCAGACAGGGCCGGGGTCAGCCCTCCGCCTGGGCCCCTTGTGGAGGGTCCCCAGGTTTCTGTACATCTTGAGAGTCACCTCCTCCTTGTCATTGATCTCTCTATGCCTCCCTTTCTAGGCAAATGTTGACTACAAAAGTTTTGGTGAGCTGGTGGAGAACTTCAAGAACACCCTGCAGCACACTGACCCCATGGTCTTGGATGATTTTGGCACTAGCCTGCCCTTCATCGACATCTATTTTTCCACTCTGGACAACCAGGACACTACGACTTACAAGTCAGTCCCAGCACCACTGACCTAGCCTTAGGGTGCCAGGACTTTCCTGGTCTCACTTCCTTGAGGGCAGGGCCATGCCAGGTGCCCTGGGAAAGCAAGGGGGCAATGGCTGGGCAGAGCCAGGCCCTTCGTGGGGTACAGTGTTCCATGTATGCACAGGGGCTGAGCTGAGGTGTGGATAGGCCCCTGGCTGGGGGACTCTGCCCCCTGCCCCTCCCCAGCCTGCCCTGGCCTGCATTTAAATGCTGGCTCCTTGGACTCTCCAGGCCCCTCCTCACTAACCCTTTCTCAGGGGCAGAGGAAAGAGCTGAGGTTCCTGGCCTGGTTCTGCTAGGGCCTTCCTCTGTGACTCTGGGCAAGTCTCTGCCACTTTCCCACCTGCCTCATGAGGGGCTGCTGGGCCAATTCTATGGAAATGAGAGCTTGGCCTGGCCCAGCACTGTGCTTCGTGCAAGTTAGCTGGGGTTTTACTGGCCATTACTGCCAGGAAGGGGAACTGGGAATGGGCATTAAGGAGCCACCTTGGGCTCTTGAACAAGGAATGACAGGATTAGCTTGGCTTCTTGACAGACATCTCTTGGAGGGCTTTGTGGACAGGAGGAACTAGAAGGAGGGCATCAGGGAACATCTACCTTGGCAGAGTGGACCAGGCAGGGTCTGGTCTTCTCTACAGTCACCACACAGAGCCCAGGAGTTTGTTGTCCCCAGCCTGACTCATGCAGTGAAATAACCCCATTCAGGCCACAGGTGGAATGGCAGACCTGGGTTCCGGTCCCTGACAGGGCTCTAACGTCCTCACTCTTTCCTGGCCCCACACCTGCTAGGAGTGGTGAGTGCCAGGTGCAGGCGTGCGATGGGGGAGCCCGGTGGCAAGAGCCCGCCCCTGCGCTCAGGCCCTCTTCTGCCCCCTTGCAGGCTCCAAGAGCTGTACTACGAGATGGTGCACGTGCTGAACCTGATGCTTGATGACTTGCCCCAGAAGAAGCAGTTCCAATCCTCAGCAAAGGTTGACGAGAAGTAGTGTGACTGGGCACCCGGCGCTGAGGGCCTCCCAGGCTGTGGCAGCCCCCATTAAACACGGGCTTTCTGAACCCGCCTCTTCACGGTTGCTGTGATCATGGCGTTTCCCCACCTTTGGGGGTTGGGTCTGGACAGGTGCCCATGACGCCTGATCCTCTGACACCATCTACCTCATGACGCAGCCAGGCCTCTGGAGTGGGAGAAGGAGGCTCAAGACTCATCCTGGCCAGTGGCCACTTCCAGGGCCACACTGGGTCTCTTTTCCTTGACCCCAGCAGCAAGGCCCCACTGTGTTTCTGGGAAAGCCACCTGAGGACTCCAGGCCTAGCAGCCCCGAGTGCCTGGCCCCTTTGAGCTGATGTGGTCTCTTCCCTCGGAACCTCTCTGGGCTCACCTACGGGCCGTCCCCATACCTGGCAGAGCTGTAGCTCTCTGTGGGCCCTTTGCTCTGGGGACCCCGCTTTGGAGTCGTCTCTGCTTTCTCCTAGGCTTGCAGTGGTCGTGCACCAGGCGTGCAGCTGTGACTGGCAGGACTCTGTTGTGCGGCCATGGAGCTCAGGGTGGGCGGGTCTGGCTGGCCAGCAACAGGCACTTTGGGCTGCTTCCCCTCTTATGGTTGGTTAGGACCCCCCACGGAAAACGTGCAATTTTTTGCAACATTCCTAGCCACATGACTGCCAGAGCTGCTCAGGGCCTGATACCAACTGCTGTGGTCATGATGGAGCCATCTGAAGGCCCAGGTAGGGCAGGGTGGCTGGTACCCCCAGTTCCCAAATGGGCCAGGCCAGAGGTCTGGCTGTTGCCCTCTGCTCCACTGCTGGGAGTCTTCTTGAGGCCTGTCACCTTGGCAGTGACATCTCAGACAGAGGGAGGGGTTGGTTCTGGGTAGACCTGGTGGGGGAGACCAGCACCCATAGTAGAGTCCAGAAAGATCCCAGACCCACACTGGGGAGTCAGGTCAGCAGAAAACACATCAGGTAGAGTTGAGAGTGACTGGACAAAAGGGTCCCATGGGCTCTAGGCCAGGGTGGCAGCACCCCTGAGGCCACATGACAAGGGCAGGTGGAAACCTATATTCATGGTTTCATTTGTACATTGACTGCTTACTGAGCTGTGTTGGGTACTGGGGGTTCTGTGAAGAGGAGCCCACAATCTAGTCCTGGTCCCCTGGTGCCTACGGCTGTGTAGGGGAGACAGAAGTCCAGTCAGACTGGAAGAAAGTTTCCCTGAGGAAGTAACAATATTTGTTTGCAGAGAGCACGCATCTTCCAAGAGACTCAAGTCATTTCCATTTGCAAATATTCACACTCTCAGGACCAAATTGAGAATTGTGTGAACAATGCCAAGGATAGCTCTGGAGAGTGCAGCCTGTGGCCATGCTCTGGGGAGCCCTCTGCGGCAGGGATTGTGCTGCTCCCTGGGGTGGAGAGAACTTTGTGCCAATGCCTGGGGAGGTGGGCCTGAAGTTAGCAGGGTGTCTGTGCCCTAGGAGGGCAGGGAGAAGCCAGGGCCTGTGCGTTCAATGCCTGACCAGGAGGGCTGGTAGCTTCTAAGGGTGGTCTGGTGGGTAGGCACAGGGCAGGCGGGCTCCTTTTAGGGGGAAGGAGGGAAAGCAGACATTGCCAAGTGCTCACACTGGCTGTGCCAACCTCGTTCAGGGGGATATGAAAACACATCCACCTGCTCTCACTGGGCCCCCTGGGCAACGCCCCAGGCATCTTGAAGCTTCCTTCAGGGAGGCAAGTTAGAAAGCATTGAGGTTTTGGAGTCAGGAGACCTGGATTCCTTCATCTGGCGACCCTAGGCAATATGTCTGGCCTTTGGAAACCTCAGCTGTTTCTTCTGAGAAATGGGCTGATAAACTGACCAGATATAAGGATCAAATAAAAAGACGTAGTCAACTTATGGTTTGTGCTTTCTGGCTGTCACCTCTGCCTCTGCTTAGTGGCCAAATGCAGAGTGGGCTATGCCAGTCAGGGGCTGAGTCGCGGTGGCAAGAGAGTAAGAAGTAAGAGCAGGGAGCAGCGGTCAGGCCCCTGTGGAGGGTGGGGGTGATTGGGTCCCCAGATGGAGCTGGTGCAGAATGGGCACACGCAAGGCGGGCCTGGCGGGAAGGTCTGGGCCCCAGGCCCAGCAGGGAAGTCATGAGCATGGGCCACTGGGCTGTGGCGAGCTGCTTTTAAGGGCAAAGGCAGAAGGCTGTCACAGAGCAGAGAACTGTGAGTGGTGACATGCGGAGGGCTGGCCCAACACTGCTGGCAGGGCAGGCCGACGGATATTTGGCGCAGAGTCCCAAAGCAGCATTTCTGTTTGGCTCTATTTGCCTGTAGAGCAAACACTGGCAGATTGGAATTCCCACTTGGGCTCTCACCAACGCAAACAGGCTTGGCCCAGGCTTTCCGTTGATTTGCTCGGGGCAGAGTGGCTCTGCTTGTCCAGGCCTGGTGGTGGGAAGCAGGCCCCTCCTCCCCACCCCCGGTCCCGGGATCCCACAGAGCTGTCCCCAAGTGGTCCGCTCATCTCCAACCTGCCAGCCTGGCGTTTCGGGGCCTGCAGTGGGTTGCAGGGGGGACCTGGGCCCGAGTCTTCTGGTCACACCCAGGCCCTCCCCCAGTGAGAAGGATCTGGAGGTGTTTGGAAAGTGACCAGATTTTTAAAAAAATTGCTGTTGATTCCACCAGCAGGAAGCAAGGCCTGTGTTATGGAGACCCAGGCAGTGTCTGAGAATATGCTCTCCTGTGCATTCCAGCAGCCCCTCGAAGTCCAATCCTGCGATGCTAGGAACTGAACCCCTCTGTGTGCTTCAGGCGTGGGTGAGACAGGACTCCTCGTAAAACACACTGCCCTTCACCAGGCCAGGCTTTGCGCTCAGGGTATCCCCACCTGTTTTGGTGTCTGTCCCTAGCCCCCAATTGCCTGGGCCTGCTCCATCGTCCCACAGGCTCAAGAAAGCAGAGTTCCTAACGGGGCTCCTCAGAAAGGAGAGGTGATGGTCGCCGATTCCAGTCGCAGGGGTGGGGACCGGGGAGAAAGGAGCGAGATGTGACAGAGGTTTAGTAACACACGAGAGCCCACTCTTCCCACACTCTCCACCAGGTCGGCCACAGGCCTTACCTTTCCCAGGTTCTAGTTTCATTGTGCTTTCAGCTTGGTGTGATGCAGCCCCTGGCGAATGGGAGAGCCAGGACTGCAGAGCTGGAAAGGAAGGCAGCTCCTGGTTCTCCTCCTCGGTGGAGAATGAGAGAAATGGGAGAAACAGAGAAATCTACCGGATACCAGCAAGGCTGGATGGACCTATGCAGTGAGGAGCTGGGGCCAGGGGGGGGAAGAAGCAGTAGGGTGCGTGCGTGCGTACGTGGGTGCGTGGGTGCACGTGTGTGTGTGTGTGTGTGTGTGTGTGTGTGTGTGGTGGGTGGAAGCCATTCTAGGCAGAAGGAACCTCAGGCACACGGGAAAGAGGGGAAGGGAGTGCTGGGAAGTTGGTGTGGCTGCAGCCTGCAGTGTGGGGTGGGGTGGGGCGGGGAACTGGGGACCGAGATTGGAGCCAGATCCTGCGGACCTTGAGTGCTCAGCTTGGCAGTTGGAAGCAGGGCAGCAACCTGGCGGATTTGATTCCCTCTGCCTCTGAGAGTGGCCTTATCCCCTCACCTGGCATTTAAGGCTCCCCTAATTTGCCTTCTTCCTCTCCCTATGCCTCCCAGGGCCCCCCTTTGCCTGGCTCAGTCTTACCTCCCCTCTGGCACACACATTCTAATCCTATCTTTCAACACCCTGCCCCAGGCCCCCTCTAATAGGAAGCCTTCCCAGATTGCTCCAGTTAGCCTTGATTTCTCCTTTCCCATTCTCACCCTTGACTTCAGACATGACTTTCAATCGTACCTCAATTCCTCCACCCATAGATATTTCTTCTCCCAGCGCCAGTCGGGGAGGGCTAACCCTAACACATGGACGGCAGTGATGGACTCCCCGAGATACGCCAGCTGTCGAGTCATGATGGGAAGGGAGAAAGTAGGCAGAGAGACCCAGGAGTTATTTTAAGCCTATTAGGTCACAGACAACATTGTCAAACACTATACACATGTCTTCACATTTTTCCATTTTGCAGATGAGGAAATGGAGGCTTAGAGAGGTTCTGTGGCAGGAAGTGGGAGCACTGTGCGTTGAACCCAGGCTGTAACTCCACAGTCCATTCTCTTAACCTTTGGTCTGCCTGTCTCGGGCTGTCACTCCCCTAGAGGTTGGCTGGGCTGAGCTCGAGCCAGGACCTACTTGCTGCCCCAGGCCCAGGAAATGGACTTCAAGGTGGAGGGTGATGCCGTCCCACTCAAGTGGTAGCTCCTGACCCCGGGGAGGACCTGGGGGCAGAGCAGCATCCCCAAATGCCATTGTCCTCCAGGAAATAAAGCAAGATATTTCCCGGTGGGGCCAGCTGGCTGGGGCACTGGAGGATGTGGAAGGGCGGGGGCCGGGCACTTGACCAAGCAAGAGCTTCCCCACGCAGAGCTTCTCCAGCCATAGGAGGTCAGTGCGATGATCAAGGACAGGTCTGTGTGAAGCTACAGCCCACCCGGGAACCTACGTACTGGTCACACCCGGGGTCTCTTCGAAGCCTGACAGCAAACTGGGGGGCAGCAGGTAGACCCAGTGCCCATCCGACGGAGGAAACTTGGGCTCTGGGAGGCCGGGCTGTGTCCCAGGGAGGAGCCCAGCCCAGGGGCTAGATCAGAGGGGCCGTGGCCGCTGCCCCAAGAGGCTGCGCAGGTCTCTGCGCGTGGGAGATTCGAGAAGCTTTGGAGGAGTGGGTACCAAGCTCAGGAGAAGCCAGGTGCTCACCACAAATGGTGGGTGTCAGTACTCAGCACCAGCCTCGGTGTCTCAATAGGGTTCCAGCTTGGGGGGTAGAATAGGGGTTCTTGGTGTGTGTGTGTGTCTATTGTGTAAATGCTTCCTTGGTTAGATGGGGTTTACACACAGGGTGTGTACACACAGGTGTGTGCCTGGAAGGCTGCAGTCGGGTGGGAATGAGCATCACCCCAGTGTGCCCGGGAAAGCGCCCAGAGAGGCCACAGCTTGGCAAGCGGCAGAGTGGCCGGTGCTTTATGGCCGCGATGTCTGGGAGGGTTTGCTAAGCACCTTCCACGGTCACTGGGACCCTAAGCTCTTGGTTCAATTAAATGGGTTAATATGCTTTGTCTGATTCTGGTGAATAATAATAACGTAATGTGATAATGGCAGTAATGGTGCTATTAGCTGTGGTTGCGCGCGTGCCGCACTGTCCCAGGCACGGAGGGGCGTGCAGCGCACATTTTCGCACACGAAGGCCTCATTTCCCACTCATAAAACCCACTCTTCAAAGCCTTTCCAGCCCAACTCCCTCTATCCATTTTCAGGACAAATTACCGACACTTAAAAAAATTGGTCCATTTTGCATGGAAGCCAAGTCCAAATTACTGTTACTTTCCCCTTTGTGTTTTGAAATTTTCAGAAGGGTAGGGGTGGGCCGCTGAGGGGGACACGGGAGAGAGGGTGGAGGAAGAAGGGGGAAGAGGAGAAAAGTGTACGAACAAAGAAGAAAAGAACACGCCCTCCTGTTTCAGTAAAAATGCATTTCTGGAATGATGTTTTCGTTTACTCAGGCAGAAGAATTAGAAATGGTGTGCTTATTAAGCACTAAGTAAGGCTAAGTAAGCATGACTATTTTTAGTAGTGTAGTAAAACCTTGGTGATTTGGACCTCTTTAATAACTATTCCATGATCGTGCTGGCTGGCAGGCACACACACTGTGTGTGTGTGTGTGTGTGTGTGTGTGTGTGTGTGTGTGTGTGTGTAAGGTGGGGCGGGCAGAGCAAAGAGGTTGCTGAGTTGCAGGATGGGGAGTGCAGTGAGGGAAGAGGAGAGAAATGGGCTCCCAGCTTATGACAACTGTTTTTAAACTCTGAGCCTTCTTTGCTTAGCAATAAAAGGTCATTACAAATTACTCTTTGAATATTCCTCTTGGCATCCATTAATTTGACATCTGTTTAAAGGAGAATGTATTTGAAAACAGAAATTTCATCTCTCTACAAATCTGTAAGCATTTACTTTACACCTGTCACATTCCCCTCTCCCCAAACGAGGCTGAATCCCGAGAGCTGACATATCATCCCAGGAACGTGACTCATGACCGACACCTCTGGGGTGAGGAAGGGACTTTGGGCAGCAGCCCCCTGCCTGTCCTACAGATCACAGGTCTTTGTATTTTTTAAATAATATTGTTTCATTTCATCATTATAAAAGTAATATGTGCTCAGTGCAAAAAAACTTGGAAAAGACAAATGAAATAAAACCGATTTCCACCACGAAGATAGCTGGTGTTCACACTTAGTGCACATCCAAAAATTTCTCTGTGCATAGATGAGAACAAAACTGTCACTGCGCTTGCATACCGTCCTGCAGCCTGCCTTGTTTTTTAGGCAGAGATGGTGGGGGGGGGAGGGGGGAGGCATTGGCAAACCTATTATTTAATTTTATGCTAAACTTAGAGAAACGACATCCACCCCAGTTGCACTCTCTTGCCCACACTGCTCAGCAGGGCCAGTGTCCTTGATGAGGTCCCGCTGCACCCTGAACAGAGGGGTGGGGAATGAGGTGAGGGCCACGTGCAGGTCAGCGGTCACCGGTCCTCCCAAGGCTGCCAGTGAGTCCTTCAAGGAAAGGTTTCCCCACAGCACAGACCAGCTCTGATGGACGCAGCCTTGGGCATTCTGGCACCAGCCTCTGAGTGCCTCTCTGCATAAGGTAAGGGCATAAACACACAGACTTTAAAAAAGGAAAAATACATGCGAGGTGAAATTTGCCATTTTAACCTTTTTGAAGTGCCCTGAAAAGTGTACAATTCAGCGACATTAAGTAGATTGTTGTGCAACCATCACCGCCATCCAGCTCCAGAACTTCGTTTCACCCCCAAATGAAGCTCTAGACCAGCGGTTCTCAACTTGTGGGTTGCGACCCCTGAAAATACATCCTGCATATCAGATATTTACATTACGATTCATAACAGTAGCAAAATTACAGTTATGAAGAAGCAACGAAAATAATTTTATGGTTGGGGGTCACCGCAACATGAGGAACTGTATTAAAGGGTCGTGGCATTAGGAAGGTTGAGAAGTCTAGACACATTAAACAACAGTCCCACCCCCGACTCCCACAGCCCTGTGTCTGTCTGTCTGAATTTTCCCACTCTAGGTCCCTTATATACGTGAATCGCAATGGTTGGTCTTTTGTGACAGGCTTATTTCACTTATTATGATGTTTTCAAGGCTCATCCATGCTGTAGCATGTACTAGAATTTCCTCCCATTTTAAGGCTAAATAGTATTCCATTGTATCTACACATTTTGTTTATTCATCTGTTGGACACTGGGGTTGCTCCTACCTTTTGGCTATTATGAATCATGCTGCTATGAACATGGGTGTACAAGTATCTGTTTGAGCCCCTGCTTTTGTTTCCTTTGGGTCTATATCCAGAAGTGGATTTCTGGGTCACGTAGTAATTCTGTTTAATTTTTTAGGAATTGCCATACTGTTTCCCACAGCAGCTACACCATTTTACTTCCTACCAGCAATGCACAAAGGTCCCAGTTTTTCCACGTCCTTGCCAACACCAGTTATTTTCTGGGACTTTTTTGTGTTGTGTTTTATTTGTTTGTTTTGGTAACAGTCATCCTAATGATATGTAATGTATCTCACTGTGGTTTTGCTTTGCATTTTCCTAATGATTAGTGATGTTGAACATCTTTTCATGTTTTTATTGGCTATTTGTGTATCTTCTTTGGAGAAGTGTGTATTCAAGTCATTTCCCCATTTTTGAATTGGGTTATTTGTTTTTTTCTTGTTCAGATACTAGTGAACTTTAAAAAAAAATCCCTACCTAAGGATATGTTTTTTGATTTTATAGAGAGGAAGGGGGAAGGGGAAAGAGAGAGAAATCGCCTGCCTCGGTACACACCCTGACCAGGGACTGAACCTGCAATCTAGGTATGTGCCTTGACTGGGAATCAAACCCCAAACCCTTTGGGTGCACAGAGTATGCTCCAAGCAACTGAGTCACCAGGCCAGGGCCAGATACACTTTCAAAGGCAGTGCCAAGAGCTGGCTGTGCTGAGAGGGAGGAGTGAGTGAGTGGAGGAAGGAAGAAAGCAAGTGAGAGGAGAGAAAGGAATGGAAAGAGAGAGAGCCAAGATAGATTTTGTGGAGTGAGGGGGTAAGGAGAGACAGCCCCTTAATACTTTATTCAGCAAATATTTATTTATGTATTAAATATATTTTTATTGATTTCAGAGAGGAAGGGAGAGGGAGAGAGAGACAAACATCAATGATGAGAAAGAATCAGTGATCCGCTACCTCCTGCACATCCCATACTGGGGGATCAAGCCTGCAACCCGGGCATGTGCCCTGGCCAGGAATCGAACCATGAGCTCCTGGGTTATAGGTTGATGCTCAACCACTGAGCAACACCAACCGGGCCAGCAAATACTTATTGAGCACCAACTGTGTGCAGACACTTCTCCAAGTGTTGCTGTCTGCAACTGACTCTACATCCTGGCTCTTTGTGACTGCTGCAACCCTGCCCCACTGCCAGTGCCCTGCCATAGGCTCTGCGGGCAAATGGGCTTGATCCGAGTCCCTAAAGATGCCTTTGGGCAGGTTGCTTGACGTTCCTGAGCCTTAGCTTCCTCATCTATAAAATGAGGCTCATAAGAGAAATTAAACAGGTACAGTGCACAACAGGGGATGGTGCAGAGTGAGACGTGCGGCCACTTGACTGGGACAGCCCGAGCAGCTTCCTCCTTCCTGCGGCCATCTGCCCTGGGCCCACCCCACTCCAAGTGCAGCTTCCTGAGCCCTGACCTGCTCCTCTGCGGCGTCCCATTCACAGGATCGCAGCCCCTCCAACCTGGCTAGCCTCTGGCGACTGTGCTGGGTGCCCTGCAGCCACTTGATAGTGGGCAACACCTGCTCTGGACAATACCAGCCAACTGGGAGACCGGCCCAGGGCCCTGCAAAGTCAACACAGGTTTGTGAAACATGGGTTCCCCTGGTGAGAGGGGCAAGAGGCAGGCTGGCAAGGGCAGGAGGAAGCCTTGGGGGCTTCCAAAGGGAGGCAGACGGGAAGTACCCATCTAGGAAATGAGAAGCTTGTCACAGCGAATGAGATGGGGGCCCTTCATGCTCCCCTCCCATTCTGTTCCCCACCCCTCAGGACTTCCTCAGTCCCTGTTGTCACCCATGCCCCCTGCTGCTCTCTCACAGCCAGTGGAGTGAGCTCCGTGAAGGTAAGTCTCAAGGCCTGGTGCCTTTTTGTTCTCTCCCAGAGCCCAGCTGTGCCCAACCTCTTGACATGAATTATAATTGTTCATCCCCCCTCCCCCAGTCCCACCACCCAGTATTAATATGATTCTCTTCAGGAGGGTGGGTAGTACAGTGGATGGGAGCATGGTCAGGCTCTGACTCCCACATTTTTTATTTATTTTATTTTTCCAGGTGGCAGGATTTTATGGCTTTATTAACACAATCCGTGTACTCATTTTCTTCACTGCGCAGCCTGGCATTGGGGTTGGTGACTGATGGCCAGCGGGGCTGCTCTCCACAGTGGCTTTGCGGGTCTTTGAGGAGACGCTGTGAGCAGTCTCAGCAGTGAGATTTGTTCCACATCCGCAGCACTTCAGGCTCCTGGATGCTGTGGGGTAGGAACTTCTGAAAGCCACGGGGCAGCGTGCGCTGTGTGTTCTTGTTGCTCCCATAACCAACGCTGGGCATCAAGATCTGGTCCTTGAATCTTCTGTGCACTGTGGTCCATGCCTCTGGGTTTCCACCAGCTAGGGTTAATTGACATGTCGGTATGACTGGTGCCGGATGAACTTCTTGGTCCTCTTTTTGATGATCTTGGGCTTCACAAGGGCCTGAGGGCAGCCATCCTAATGGCTGTTCAGTGTGCCTCACGGTGGTTTTGCTTTGATGATCTTGGGTTTCACAAGGGCACTGAGTAAGGGATGGCTGCCACCTCCTAGGCAGCACGGAGGAAGAGAGACTCTCCAAATTAGCTGTGCTCTCTGGGCCTCCCTTTTTCCCAGAGTAAGAGTAATAATCCCCTCCCTCCTGTGAGGAGGAAAGGCTGTAATTCTTAGAAAGTGCTTGTATGAGGCTTGGGGCTCCCTTGGTAAAGGCCTGATGTTAGCTATTGATGAAATGATTAACACAAAAAGAAGTGTTCCAGCATCTTCCTCCCGCGGTGCAGGGAGCCCTTACAGAGTACTGACTGCTGACCTGCCTGTCCCCAGACCCAGCGCACAGCAGGGACTGGGCCCCATTCCTCTGGGTCTCCCAGGCTGGGTTACTGAGTCCAAGTCTAGGATGGTTCCAGGAGTGGGATGGAAGGAAGGTGGGGTAGGGAAGTCAGCAGGACTGTCAATTATGACTCACATTCATGACTCCCAGAAAAGTTGGACCCCAAATAATATTTAATAACAACAATACCGCCATCAATAATAACCACTTATTGAGCACTTACAATAGCAGCACCCCAATTAACACTATGTGCATTATCTCTTTAATCCTTTAAACAACTGTGTGAAGTGACTGTTGTTATTCCCTTTTATGGAAGAGGAAACACAGGCTCAGAGACCTTAATTAAGTCTCTTGCCCAAGGCAGCTCAGAGGTGGATCCAGAACTCAAACCCTTGCTCTTAAGAGGTTCCTGGGGATAGCAGAGCCAAGTGACTGGCCCAGGAAATGGGGAGGTCAAGGGCCATGAAACCACCCCGATTCTCATTTCCCAGACTGGCCCTTTAGATGACTGAGGCCCTGCTGCCTATCTCAGGGGGGGCTGAAGGGCATCGCAGAGCCCCCTCCAGGGCCTGGACTCCCTGGGCAATGCCCCCTCCACGGCAGATCTTCTAGCTGTGACTTCCACTTGGATGCTGGGGCCATAAATCTAGGGGAGGTAACTCAGTACCTCTCCTTCAACGGCCAAGCTCTTGGAGGTTGCACACAGTGGCTAATCCCATTTTCCTCTGGTGTCCCACAGTGCCTGCAGATAGTGCTGGGTACCAGCCACTTGCCCTAATTCCTGTCCCCCCTCAACCTGCAGCAGCACTTTGGGAGTCACTTTGTCAGGAACAGGTAAAAACAAATCTGCTCTTCTATTTCCAGGAGTTAGTCTCGTGTTGCCCGCTGAAATTGTGATCTCTTCAAGGTCATAACTCCCCCCGCCCCGCGCCGCCCCAGCCCCTGTTGCCCATGTGCTTGGCATGGGGCAGCCCAGTGCAGAGAATGGGCATTGCCCAGGTTTGAATCCACTTCATTACTTCTGGCTGTGTTAACTTGGGCCAGTGACCTGACTTGTTTAAGCCTTGGGGCCTCATCAGGGAAAGGGGATAATGAAAACCCTTCTTTATAGAATTGTTGTGCAGGTATAGGGGCTCATCGATGAGGAGTGTACACTTAGCACAGGACCCTGGGCCCCAAATGGGCTCAATAAATGATAGCATTTGCTACTGAAGACGGAACTTCCTCCCTAGAACAGCCTTCCATGATCGCCCTGTTTAAAGCAGGACTCATTTTTTCTTATAGCATTTCTTCTTCAAAAGCACTCAGGCCAGTTTGTAATTATACACGTTTGTTTACTTGTCCCTGAGAGCAGGGACTGTGTCTGCTTTCCACTGCTCAACCGTTAGCACCAGGGCAGAAACACAGTAAATGTTGGCTGAATGAATGACACCCCCTCCCTGGTCTTCTTCAGCCAGAGCAGGAGCAGGACTTTCGCCTTTTCTCAGAGGATCTGGTTTTCAGAGCGCTATATATACCTCAACCCCTCCTCCAGAGATGATCTTGCAGCTGGTGCAGCTAGAAAGGGCTGGATACTATCTGCTGTACCAGCCACATAACAGCTAGGTCAGGATAGCTGGTGGAGCCTAAGGCTGCGTCTTATACTCACCATGTTGGCCATGGTCCTTGACGAATGGTGGGGTTATTGTGGCTGCTTCTACCCTTCCAGCCATCAGCAGTTGTTTGCCTTGTGGCCCCACAGACACTCTGAGTCTCCACCAGAGCCCCTCTTTGGCCCCTCTCTTACCTGGAGCCGGGCCTGACTTCCAGAAGAAGGTTTCCTGCTTCCCACTTCCCTCCAGTCACACCTCCTTCTACGTCTCCTTTGCCTTCTGCCTTCAACTGTAACCAGGGTCCCTTGGCCTTGGCAGATGTGTGAGGCTGGGGAAGGCACTCTGAGTCCAGATGTGATTGTGTTTATGTTTCCAGCCAGTAAGGGGTCAGAGCTCTGGACTGGAGTCGTTGGGGGAGGGGTGGTCTGGCTCCACCCCCTGCCCCAGCCTTCCCTCCCCCCATCTCCCTCCTTCAGTCTGTGTATCTGGCCCTGTCCCTTTTAGAACCCCACACTCCAAATCCTACAGCATCAGGCTGGGCTATCTTCTAGGAAGGACCCTTTCTCACACCTCATCTGAAGGTGAGAAGACCAGTGCAAAGATGCCTGGCTTTGGAATCTAAAGACTATTGTCTCTGTGTGACCTTGGCCCAATTACATCATGTGGTGGAGCCTCCATTCCCTCATCTGTATAATAGGGACAATACAGTGTTGACCTGGTTTGAGAATGTGTGCACAGGGCTCTCCAGTTATTAGCTCATGACTAAGCCCATGGATGTGCCCCATTCCCAGCTAGGGCTTGCCTGGGTCCAGCTCCACGGCAGCGCCAATCCCTGTCTCAAGCAGAATTACCAGCCCTTCCTTCCTCCCGGCTGCAGCTACAAACATTTTGTGTCACCATTAGAAGAAACTCACTTAAGGAAAGCAGAACTTCACAGGCAGTTTACAGGCTGGTCTTCAGCAGTTTCCAAAAGTGGGGAAAGGTGGAGGCAGCCGGGAGCCTCCAACAAGTTGGGATGGAAGGGAAGTGAGAAGTGAGCTCTGTGTGATGGACGCCTTCCCCGGCAAGCCACATGCCCCTGGGTGGGATTGGGGGGCGGGGAGAAAAGAGGGGGGAGCCCTGGCTAGACCCTGGTAGATCCAGCACCCTCCTGGAATGGCTAGGGCAGGGCTCCAAGGTGGGGATACCGGGCCCACAGGAGAAAAGGCAGCCCTAGTCCTAAAGAGGCGCTCAGCGGTCCCATCCCAACGCCCTGGGCAGACAAGGATCGCGCAAACCCTGAGAGCCTGCAGTCTGGCGCCGGGTGTTGAGGGGGGCTGGGAGGAGGCCCGGGTTAGGGCGGCCCACGCATGCAACGTCTAGGCTGAGCAGCCCAGACGGTGAGCGCCCGAAGCAGAGATTGGGAGCCGAGAATGCCCGGCAGCGCCCTCACGGGAGCCGGCAGAAAGCTCGGGAATGGTGGTGGGGAAGTGGGGGAATGGGCCCTGGCGGGGTCTGCCTCTGCTCTTCCCTCCTACCCGCAGGGCCCTTGGTGGCGAAGTTCCCTTTCTACCCACCTCCCTCCTCAGCCGAATGAAGCAGTCAGGGCTCCGCAGTGGTTAGCACGCTCGTACTATGGTTTTAATAGACGTACATGGACAAGTCGATATAGACAGATTTATAATTCTATACAGTCAGTCCGACATACACAGGGACGCTGTAAACAGGGGCGCGGGCCGGAGAGCGGGTGTGCAAAGTGGGCGCGGCGAGAGGCCGTGGCCATGCCCGGAGCTCCCCGGCTCGGCTCCACTCTTCTTGCACCGCAGCTCTGCGCCGGGACCAGGGGGCCACCTCCTAGCCCGGAGCGGAGCAGAGGACCTGGGCCTGCGGGGCAGCTGGGGTGTTCAGAGACGAGCCCACCCCATCCTCTCGCCGCATCTGCGGCTCCGTAGCCTTTAAATAGTTTTCCCGGGCGCCAGGCCGGCGAGGGCTCCTGGGGGCGCGCCGGGGCCGCGTGCGGCTCCTCAGCGAGTCCCTGGTCCCGGGCTAGACACCGTCATCCCCGGCCCAACGCCCGCTCCAACTCGGATCCGGATCGAGCTAAGGTTCGCTCGGCCGGGCCCAGCTCGGAGGGGGCCTCTTGGTTCGTACGGGCCGAGGCCAGGCTCCCGCGCGTCCAGTTCACTGGCGCGGCAGCGCAGTCCGGGTCAGCGCGGCGGGAACACGGGCAACGAGGGCGTCCTCTCGGTGCCGCCGGGCCTGGCCGCCCGCCGAGGCCCGAGAAAGCGCACACACGCCACCCGCGCCATCCCGAGGGAAATTGCAACTCATCCGTTTTTTCGCGGCACTTCGCTCCGACGTCTTTTTGTTTTGTCTGGTTTTGGAGGGCAGAGTGGGGTCCGGAAAAGCAAACACAAAACCAACCCGGAGGGGGGCGGGGGAGGAGGGGCCGCGCGGGCACACGGCGGGCGCACAGAGCGAGGCCCCGCGTGCGTCCTCCGCCCCCAGCACCGCGCGGCCCTCGTGGCCGGCCGGCCGGGCGGTCAGCTGTTGTACTGGCAGGCGTTGAGGCCGGAGGCCGGGCCCTGCAGGCCACCGTAGCCGAACGACGAGTGCTGCTTGGACTTGAGCCGCAGGCTGGCTAGGCTCGAGTTGCACGTGTCCCGGTAGACGCTGTAGGGCGAGGCGGGTGTGCCGTAGGGGCAGGCGCCCGGGGACATGGCCGAGTTAAGCGAGGAGCCGGTGAGGTTGTTGATGTTGTTGAGACCCGAGTTGGGCATGCCGGGCACGGCGCCCGGGCCCATGCTCGACGGCATGGTCATGGAGGAGATGGAGCTGGGTGCCGAGAACATGGACTGCGACGACAGCGGGCTCATGGAGTTGAAGAAGGTGAAGCTCTTGGTGGAGAGCGGCGCTGGCGCCAGGCTCTTGGCAGCCCAGTTGTTGTAGGAGTAGCCGGCAGCATACACGTCCTCGTAGGGCTGCACCAAGCCGCTGAACTGCGGCACGTAGCCGCCCTTGCACAGGTCCAGCTGCTGGTTACGCTCGCGCTTCCGCCACTTGGCTCGCCGATTCTTGAACCAGACCTGGGGGAAGGGGGCAGGACAGGGTCAGGGCGGCCGAGGGCGGGACCACCCCCTCCTTCCTAGCCCTCGCTTCGCCTCTTTCTCTCCGAATATCGCTTTTCTTCGATATTTTCTGCCTTTTCTCCATAATGGTTGCTTTCCTGTCCCCAGGAAAAACTAGTCTTTTCCTTTTTCTCATCTTTATCCTCTTTCCCAAATTAAATCCGTTTTCTCCTTCTAATATACGGATCTTCTGTTTTAACAAATATTCCTTTTTTTCTTCCTTTCTCAACCAGGCTATCTTCTGCTTTCTTCCCCAAACGGGTCCCTATCTGTCTCCTAGATAGCCTGTCGTTTTTCTTCTCCCTTGAATACAAAAAGTATTTTCCCCCCTGAAACTTAGAATATTCCTCCTCCCCCCATTCTTCACTCTGTTTTTCATTCCTCAGTTTGTTTCCATATTTTTGGGCAATATTTGATATTCTCATTTCTGTCCCAAATGTTTATTTTCGTTTGGTCCACACTATCTGAATCACTTTCTTCTCTTTCAAATAGTCCATTTTCTTTGTTGTCCCCCATTTTGATTCCTCCAAATATTTATTTTTTCCTTCTTTCCAAATATCTGACCTTCACTGTTTCTCTTAATAGTTGATTATTTTCTCAAATACTTGATTCTCTTGCTTCTCCCTTAAATATTTAATTTCTTCTCTGCCGCCTAAGTTTGCCAGATACGTTTCTCTGCAAATGTTTAATTTCCTTTCACTTCATACTAGTTTCTCTAACCTCCTCTCCACTTTCTCTCACAGAATTTAGTAAGAACCTCCTCTTCTTCCCACACTCCTGGTCCTTGCAGATCCTCACCTATCTTCCCTCTGCCCTCCCCAGCCGTCCTGCAGCCCTGAGCTGAGTTTCCCCAGCTACTTGCTAGCCCTGTCTCTCAGCCTTCTCCAGGCTCCGGCACTGACATGGCCTGATTCCACCCCACAGCCCACCATAAACCCTGGGCAGGATTAGTGAGCTCAGGATTACTGAGTGCTGTCTTCACTCCCGTCCCACGGGCTGGCGTCCTGGCGAGGGAGGAGTGGAAGCTGGGGTTCTAGCAGGAGTCCAGGTGGGACTTTGGTCTGGCTAGGGACGTGCTCCCAATATGATTATATATTTGTGCACCAAAGAAGAAATGATTCTCTTGCTGCACTGGCAGGAAAGCCTTGCTTTACTGGGAACAAAACGGTGAGAAGTAGGGTGCAGTCTGGTCTTGGTCAGAAATCTTATATCTCCAAAGGGACTCGACCTGATGGTCACTCATCCACCAGAGCTGCCTCCCCCCCTCCCCCACCCAACCCCCCTGACCCCAGCCCTACAGGAAAGGGAATTTGGGAAAGGGCCCAGCTACTGACTGGTTGAATAGCTGGGAGGAGTCAGGTGGAGAATTCCAGAGATTTTGGAGAAGCCGGTAAGAATGGGACCACTATCCCAGGCATTTTTGAGACCTGGAGCTTAGGCACCCTTCGGGCCTCTCGCAGGCTTCCAGGAAGGGGTGACCCGCCTTTCCCTTTCATTTTCCGGGGGAGGCGCGGGCCACTCTGAGGTCCCCAGCGGCGGGGAACCCTCTGCGCTGTCTCGGGTGGTCCCATCTGAGTGGGCCCTGGGCCCTCTGGGGCGGGGAACGCTTCCTGGGGCCACAGGTCTTTGGACTGGGCTGCAGTAGAGCCCGAGGGTCAGGTAGGATGCGGGTCAGAGGGATTGAAGGACCGACCGCCGAGGGTGCTAGCGGCCAAAGGGCTTGGCGGCCACTGGGCAGACTGGGCTTAGGGTGGAATCTGCTACGGTGGAGAGAGGGAGCAGGTCCGAGTGGTGGGAAAGTGAAAGTCTGGGCGCGAGTCTAAGCTTCCGAGGGCTGCGGCAGAGGCCGCGCCGCCGGCCGCCGGCGTGCGCCCCGACTCACCCTGACGCGCGGCTCCGTGAGGTTGGTCCACACGGCGATCTCCTCCCGCATGCTCATGTCGGGGTAGCGGTTCCTCTGGAACGTGGCCTCCAGCTCCTGCAGCTGCTGGCTGGTGAAGTGCGTGCGCTGGCGCCGCTGCTTCTTCTTCTTGGCGGGGTCCTCCGCGCCTCCGCAGCCCGCGCCGCCAGCACCGCTGTCCTCAGGCCCCTTGGGCTCCCCGCCGCGCTCCTTCTCTGAAGCAGGCAGGACGGGACGCCCGTCACCTTGGGCTGATGCCCTTTTGTACCCGTCCCGGCTCCACCCAAAACCCGCCATCGGCGCTGGCGGCCCTCCCTCCCGCCAGGGACCCTGATCTCGCCCCCATTTGGGGGGAGCCCGTCCTGCCTGGTCGTCGGTAGGCACCTCTGGTCTGGGTGCCTGGAGGAGAGGAGCCGAGCTGCGGGCCTAGGCTCCTGGCAGGGCAGGGCCTGCTCTCCCCGCTTGCTTTAGGCTTGAGCCCAGCTGCTAATGTCAGCGGCAACTGCCTTTTAAGAGTCAGTCTAAATTGAAGGGAGGTCTCTGCTTTTCTGAGCTAGGATCTAATTTTTCTAGCCTGAAGCTAGCTGGTCAGTGGAGCATGAACTAGGTGGTAGGGCCTGCAGCCCTCCACTTTCTTCTCCCCAGGGCTGCCTGGGAGCCCCGCGGGGCAGGCAGACCAGTCCTGTTCTCGGCCTCAGCTCCAGGCCTCACGTCCGTCCGGAGGCCCGGCCGCAGCCTGGGCAGCCCGGACTGACAGACCGTCTAAGTGGCCTGGAGCTCTAGCCTCTCTCCCTTGTAGCTACAAAACACACGCGGTCATAGAAACACTGAAACATAAAAAAAGAACTTAGAAGCAATACAGAAGCCTAAAAAAGTTCACAGCTCTAAGCCTGCAAGCATAGAAAGGGTCAGAAACTCTTAAAAATAGTCAGGTAGGAACACAGCAGATGTAAAGCAAGAAGCCACAAACACACCCCTAACTGAACGCAGTGCTGTGCGCACACGAACTCCAGGAGGCACAGGCACTTACTCCTCTGGGGTTTACAAATCAATGTGCTGTTGTAGATAGCTTTTTAACCCCCCGCTCAGTAATGTCCTTCTGAGGTAATTTTTAAATCCCAGGGAAATACAACACTATAGTCAGATAACTGAAATTCCCCAAGCAACACTCCTGCAAATGGATTTTGAAAAGCTACCCGAGAAACGCGCCATTTTGGATCGACTTTTAAAAATCTCCCGAAGAATAATGTTGCATGTAGGTATTCTAAATTCCAGAGAAATAGACCTACTGTAGTACTTCTTTCTGTATCGAAAAATACAGTTAAAATTTAATTTTATGCTCACAGATTTGGTTTTAAAAAAGCAACCTATAACGACATATTTCTCTGGGTTTTAAAAATAAAAACCAAGCAAAGGCCATGCTTAAAACTTTTGAAAACAAAAGTACAGTCCAGCGTTGACTTTTTTTTTTTTTTAACCAAGCAAACAGAACCTCTCAGAAAGTCACTTAGGGATGCGAAACAGAAATAAATAGAGATTAAAAACACGTAGAGAAACACTCGGCGGTGGATTAAAAAATGAACGCAGAAGAGGACCCCCCTGGCCGGGGAGTGGGGAGCACGCCAACGCCGCCGTGTTCGGATGGCGAGTGTGGGAGCTGATCGCGGACCCGGGAGGTCGGGCCAGGACGGGGTCGGCCGCGCCACGGCTCGGCTCGCACGGCCGCCTGGGCCCGGGAAGAAAGGCTGGAGTTGGGAGCGTCCGGCAGCGCGGAGGGGGACGTGGCCCGAGCAGAGTCGAGCCTGGCCCGGCGGCCAAGCGGCTCCGGCTCCCGTGGCGCGCGCGGGGCCGGGATCCCAAGCTGAGGGGGGTCCTGCCTGGAGTCGGGCCGCATCCCTTGGACCGCTCTCCCTCGCTGTCCTCCGTCTGTTTTCCTTTCCTTGAGGTTGTCTCCACCTCGACCCCAGTTTGCTTTTCTGACTTTTATTGCCCCCCCCCCCCTTCTCTTTGGTATCGCCTCAGTCTGTCACCCACTGTCGGCGTGTCTGTCCCCGTCTCTGTCTCTCTGGATACTTTTCTCTCACTCACCACCTTCTCGATCTGCTCCTTTCATTTGGTTGAGCGGCCCCATGGCACCCGGTTGCGAAAACCTAACTTTCCCCCGTTCTATTCGCTCCTCATCAAGAGGGGCTGTCCGCCCCTCCGGTGGTAGGTTCGTGCATCTGCCGGCCTCAGGGCGCGTGGGGACCTCGTGGAGATGCCCCCGGAGAGCACTAAATGTCCGCTCCCTAAAGCGTGTAAATTTCCGCGTTCACGGTCCAATGGAGAAGGGGGAAAAGGCGCGGAGGCCAGGCCCTGCTCCCGGCTCTGTGCGCGGGGCAGGCTCCGCGTGCGCCCCGCGGGGAGCCGAGCTTACCTGGCAGCTCCGTGTCGGACGACTCGCTGGCGGAGTTCTCGAGCGGCTCCCGCGGGTCCGCGGCGCGGGCTAAGTGGAAGGCGGGCCCCATGTCGTGCGGCGGTGGCTGCGGCGGCCGGAGCCCCTCCGGCAGCCGCTCCAGGCTCATGCCCCCCTTGAAGGCGTCCATGGAGGCGGGGACCGTGGCGGGCGCTCCGGGGGCCGGGGCAGGGCGCGCCCGGCCGCCCTGGCTGCGACCTGCGGGGACAAGAGCGCAGTGCCTAAGCGGCCGCCCCCCGGGGCTGCCCGCGCCCGCAAGGTTGCCGCGCCTGCCCCATGGACCGCCTGGGGCTGCGGGGCCAGGCGGGCGGCAGCAGCAGCGGTTTCTCGCGACCGGGCGCCCGGCTTCGCGCTCCGCTCCCGCCGCTCGGGCCTCAGCCGCCCGCCCGGCCCCGGCTAGGGCTCCCGATCCCGGGCCGGTTTCTAAGGCTCCGGACGGCGCCGGCAGAATCTGTCTTAAAGCGACAGTGCGCACCGCCAGGTTCCAGCAGTCCCTGCGCCAGGGGTGGTGGGTGGGGTGGGCCCGGGTGGGAGGGGGCTGGGGAGGAGGGAGCGAGCGAGCGAGGGAGCCAGGGAGCGCGGGCGGAATCCAGCCCCGAGCCGCCCGCGCTGCCGGCGCGCCCTCTCTGCCGCCCTCCCTCCCGGCCTCGCCCGCGCCCTCCTCCTCCCAGGCACCTTCCCGCCGCCTCCCGCCCCTCCCCCCACCCCCCGCGGCCTCACCGGGCCTCTCCCTCCTTCCCGGTGACACACCGAGTTCTCCCTGGGCCGCACAAAAGAAACGCGTCTGGCCTGCAAGTCCGGCGCGGCTTGTGCCCACTTCGATCCCCAAGTGACTTGTTTCGCTCAGAATCAACTGCTGTCTGGGCCCAGAGGTCCCCAGCCCCTGGGCGAGAACAGCTCGGGATGAGTGAATGCTCACCGAGCAGGAGCGCACCGAGCGGGCGCCTCCGAGCCAGCCAGGGCAGGGGCAGAGCCCAGGGCCGGTCCGTCAGCTCCCAGCAGCGTCCTCGTCGAGGGGCCGCCCGCCCCTCCTTCCTCGGCCTCTTCTCCCGGGACCTGCGCCCGACTGAGTGACAGCAGCCTGTGCTCTAATGGGCCCCCGGATGCTGCCTCCTAATTAGCTTGGACCCTCTCCCCCAAGGCTGCTGCTTAGGCCCCCGCCTCTGCACCGCAGTCAATTTTCCGGGATTGGGATAGAACTGATGGCTCCTAATCAGACGAAACTTTTCTGTTGGCTCCAGTCCGCTGGCGAGTGCAGCAGGAGACCCCAAGAGCCCCGCCGGGCCCCACGACCTCTTCTATAGGGCTCTCTCCCCCTGTTTTGCACCTTTAACCATCTGACCAAATCCACTTGGCGGGGAGGGCCTTGGCAGCCACAGGGTGGGCCTGTGCCCCCTTCAGGGCAGGTTTGTAGCCGCCTGGGGCCTCCCCTTGGGATTCCCAGAGCTGCAGGCACCGGCCTGGCAGGCCAGGTGACGGCAGTTTCCCAACGCTGGGCCTGCAGCCCAGGAAGCCTGCAGTGGAGCTTCTCTCCTGGGCACAGGCAACGACATTCCCCTCCCCACCCCTAGGAACGACCCCCTCCTTGAGTCCTCCTATCTCAGTGAAGTTTGTTGAAGGATTTTGCTCAATAATTGTTAACTGGTCTGGAGACCTCAGAGTCTTGAGTAAATAGGTGACAGCTGGGGGTTAGGGTGGGGCCCTGACCTGTTTTTCTGGACGAAGCTGGACCCCAGACTGCCCTCTGCTCCTTACCTGCCAAGGAGCAGTGCTGGGCTGGACAGTGGCCTGGGGGAGAAACACTGCCCTACTTTCTAGGCCCAATGCTTCCCCCAGGGCCTAGTGCATCCTCGCCTCCTCCTCTGCTTGGGACTGAACGTGGAGGCTGTCTGTGTCTGGGATGCTCTGCAGGCACTGCCTTGAGCCCTCACTCTGGCTCCCCATCAGAGGTGCCCCAGGCTGAGCTCCTTGGGGAGGATTGCAGGGGCAGGTGTAGTGTGGAACCAGGCCTGCCTCTCACTCCCTCAGCCTCACCCCAAGGCCCGCAGCTCTGGGCCCGGGGGAGAAGGCACAGTTCTTTAGGGCCTGTCCCACTCTCACTGGGTGCTCCTCAACATAGGGGGCAGGGCCTGAGGCTGAAGCCAGATGCATCCAGGAGTGGGGTTGGGGAGTCTCAGATATCCCCGCCCTTTTCTTCCAAAGGGATGTTTCTCTAAGTTGAGACTCCCAGGATGAAAACAGTCTTGGTGTGTGTGTGTGTGTGTGTGTGTGTGTGTGTGTGTGTGTGTCGGGGGCGGGGGGGGGGGGAAGGGGGGCGGCCTAGGAAGGAGACATGGTGAGGTATGGTTGCTCAGCATTTGCCATCAGCCCCATCTTTTATCACAGTTCTTGGCTGAATCTCCGTTCAAGGAGGTATCCAGATGCTGTAGCCTGCCAGGAGTGCCCCTTCACCTACCACCTTGTACTTGCTTTTACCCTGACAGGACAACGTGCCACCCTGTGTGCCTGGGTACAGACAGGGCATGGGAGCATGCATGCACACATACGTACTGCATGCCAACACAGGTGTGCTGTGTACACACAGACACACATACTACATACTCACTGCATCCACACACAGGAGTGCTGAGTACAGTCACATATGTGTACACACAGCCAGGCCTCTGATTCCCAGAACGCTGCTGATGTTTGGCACAAAATCTGACTGGTAGGGGAAAGGAGGTGTGTTCTAAGCATGCCCAGTGTCAGGCCAAGGTGTGAAGCACAGTGCCTATCTGGGTGGGAACATGGAATGGATGGTCTGCCAATAGTTATCCAGGGCTGAGGGTCACAGCCCTCCCACTGCCCAGAGGATCTGAAGAGTCAGGCCTTCCATGGATAGGAACTGTGCTGTCACTCTGCAGCTTTAGCTATCGACTCTGATGGATTTAATGTAGCTGTTGTTCACCTGTAGTTATGGTGCCCCTCTGGACCCAAGCCTCTGGCAGAGCTCTGGGCAGTCACAATACTCCCTATATTTGGAAATATTAATGCCTGCTTTGTGGATGGAAAGGCCCTCAGACTATTGTGGGTGATGTTCATATCTTCAGGGCTCTGAGCCCCAGAGAGGGGCTGAGACTATTGGGGGCTGCCCTGGAGAATCTATTCCGCTGGACCCAGGCAGCGCTGAATAAGGAGGGGCCCCTGGCCGGATCCTGGGTGTTGACTGGAGAAGGGACCTGGGTGCTCGCTCGCTCTCTTTTTCTCCAGCCACACCCTCTGCTGGCCACTATCCCAGGCAGGGCAGGGGCTTCTTGCACTCCCACAGTATCTCACAGGCGGACACAGGACAGCAGGCAGCTCTCTTTCAGGAGGAAGTGTAGTGGCCCAGTGTCCCCGGCTTTGCTGTGGACCTTGGACAAGGTCTGACCTGCACTGTACCTGACGTGGGACACAGCAACGCCTGCTGCTGCTTCAGCCTTCAGCCCACTTGACAATGGGACATGAGAAAAGGAAGGGGGCTTAGTGGAGTAGGAACCATGTGCCCTGTTCTTCCTCCCTCCAGGCCACACAGAGCTAGCAATGATTTTGAGACTTTCAGGGGCTTAGAGTCCTGGCTGGGCTGAGCAGAGAGCAGCCTGGGCTGCTGTGGGGGTTGAAGTAGTCTCTCTAAGGACGCTGCCTGAGGCTGGGCTCACCTGAAACTGACTGTGCACCCCACAATGGTTTAGTAATTTTACTTGGGAAGGGTGGTTGGAGGGTCCTCATGGAGGGCATCCTTCCACCTACTTATGGGGGTACCCTGCCCTAATCTTCAAATAAGAATCAAGAGATTTTAGGAAAAGGGAAGGAATGTGCCATGGCTTGCCCCTAGGGCCATCCATGACTCTCTGGGACATTCCAGCCCTAAGCCTCTTAGGCCGTGGAGAAGTTCAAACTAGAAAACCCAGTTTGGGGAGTGCAGCCCGGACCACCTACTGCCTTCCGCCTGGTCTAAGACCCCCTCCCCAATAAAAGCTTTTATTTCTTTGAATGCAAGTAATTACTGGGTGAGGGGAAAAGAGGTACTCAGGTAGGCAATGGGAACAATCTCACTGGATTCTTTAGGCTTCAGAGGACCGACCACAGCCTGAAGCGTCTTGTCAGTCGGGCTCCCCAGCCTGCCCTGGTGGGGAGAGCTGGGTGTATTCAGGCAGGATGGCTAGGTGGGGTGGCTGATGGGACCATGGAACTCAGAACTCTCTGGCAGCAGCTGGTAAGAGCCCATGGATCCCCCTGCTCACCCCAGTTCCCTGCTCACTATCTGATTCCTAAGAACGGCTGAGCCAAGCGGAAGAGAAGGCTAGGAAAGTGGCAGTGGCTGGTCACACAACTGGGGTCGGCTTTTGCAGTATCACAGACTCCTCTCCCCAGCAGCCAATTTGCTGAGAGGAGGGCACTCTGAGCCTGGCTCGAAGGTCAGCAAATGCTGCCTTTATGTCCTAGAGTCCAGGCAGCCTGGTCACCATGTCCCAGTCCACTTCTTTTCCCTTTCCCAGTAGCGATCAGGATCCCAACGCAGTCCGAAGCAAGGGCAGGAGACCAGCAAGTCCCCGCTGGCTGTGCCCACGCTGCTGCCGGAAGCTTTGGCCATTACTGGGAGACCCTATCCTCCACCAAGTGGACAGCAGCCTGGGGTTGCTTTCCTCTGGCCCTGGTGGCTGGCAGGCCACTGGGGTGCCAAGAGAACACCAGCCCAAGTTTCTTAGGAAAGTGAATTTAAATCTTTTTGAATTAAGGGAATCTCTAAATAGGAAACCCTCGGAGCCAGGATTTCGGCCCGGGCTTGCGATTTCTGCGAAGCCGACCTCGGTGCTCTGGCTTTCCCGTCGCTGAATCCGCTCAGATTCAGGAGGCCGGTCGGTTCCAGAGCTCCAGACCCGGGTCCAGAGAAGCGCGGTGCGGTCGGGAGCCCCGCGCCAACAACGATGTCTTTATTGGGGTTTGCGATGAGCGTTTGGGGTTTCTCTTAGGGGAAGGAAGAGCCCGGCCCGCGCCAGGGAGGCGGCCGCGGGGCAGGGTGCGCCCAGCGCTGCGCGGGACGTAGGGTCCTCGGCGCTGCGCCGGGGCTGCGGGCCGGGCCACGGCTGTGGCTTTTCTGTGGCGTTGCTGTGCCAACGAACAAGCGTACGAACGAAGCGGTTTCGTTTAGGAAAAATACCCTCTTGACGCGAAGCTAAGGCCGAAGTCCCCTGGAGTGCCGAGGGCCCGCGCGCCGGCTAGTGCCGCGCCCCCATCGCCGGGAGCAGCGGGAGCGGCGGGCGGCCCCTCGCCGCCCTTTCTCACCGAGGTCCCGGAGGCCGCGCACCACGAGGGGCGCGTTCAGGCTCTGCCCGTCGCAGGGCTGGGGCCCGTGCCTTCGAATCTGCTGCCTCCTCGGGGTGCCCGGGGCCGAGGCGGGGGCAGGCCCACCAGCTGGGCGAGGCAGCACGGGCGCTGGCCGCTGTGACCGCCGCCGGGCGCAGAAAGGGGCTCCTCGCGCTGCCTCGATGGCGCCCGGCCTTCCGCTCAACGCGCTCAGTCCCTCGCCACTGGCAGCACCCCACGAACACCCTGAGCAAACAGCGCGGAAACCGGCCACCCTCCCCTGCGCCCCAACACCGCGGGGACCCGTGCCCCTCGCCCAGCGACTCTTACCCGACCCGGGCTGCGCTATGCGGCCCGTCGGCTACGCGCTCGCTCGCCGCCACACCGGCTGGGGCTTAGGTTTCGACTGTGGCCGAGGCCGGGCTGCAGCTGCGTCTCCAGCTCCGCGCAGTTTCGCCCCCGCTTGTTCGCTACATCCCAGCGCGCACGGTCCGGGCTGCGGCGGCCGGGCCCGCTCCTCCCGCCACCGCCGCCCGTCGCCTGCGGGGAAGGCGGGGACAGGGCTGGGGAGGCGGGAAGAGGGGAGGGGAAGCGGGGCGCTAGCCCGGACTAACGGGGAGGGGGCAGCGCGCAGTCCCGCAGGCTAGGGGTCCAGGCCTCCCTCGGGGCGCAGGCGGGGGTCCACGGGGCTGGCGGCCAGGGCCTGGGGCCGGGGAGAGTGCCCGGTGCTTCGCGCTCAGAGGAGGGGTCCGGCCGCGTGCGGACGAAGCTGAGGCTTTGGGCTCTAGTTTCCGACCTGGCGCCCCAGGGTCCCAGTCGGAGTCTGGTCAGAATTTCCTTGAGTCCCGCCAGGTGACGGTCAAGCCCCCGTGCTGCGATTAGACCTTTCCCCCCTTTCTGCTCAGCCTGCGGGAGGGAGCTGGACTTGCATGTTGGCAGACAGTCCGTGGAGCAGAGCTTGGCAGCCAGGGAGGTTTGAGGACAGACCCTAGTGTGTGTGTGTGTGTGTGTGTGTGTGTGTGTGTGTGTGTGACTGGGGAGGGGCAACCACCCGACCTTTCCTGCTTGTAGGACCCGTTCCCCCCCCAATCCTCCTCTCAGGGGTGGGCTGATGAGGAAAGGGGAGACCATTCCCCCCAGGATATGCCTCTATAACCCCTTGTCCAGAGCCCCACCTGCACACCCTCCTGCGGTCGCCCTTCTGGCCTGGGCACCAGGGAAGGACATGATCAACCTGGCTCCACTGGCCTGTCCCTGACTGGTGGCCATTGGAAGATGGGCAGGTCTGAGGGGGACTGGGTTCCACCTGCAGCCGACTGTTCTCTAGTGTTGCCCATGGCAGATAAGCCCGGCAGGAAGCCTTTGTGGGGAAATCAAGTGGTGGGCAGAACAGGCTCTTGCTTCTCAAAGAGCCCAGTGTGAGCCTGCTGCTCCTGGTGCGATGGGATGGGACTCCAGTCTGCTGGGTCAGTCCATTAGAGTCCACCCTCAGTGTCAGGAACTGGCACTGTCTGTACGGACAGCCAGACAGCCGGACAGCCGCAGGGCTCTGGGGCTGCGGCTTTGGCTCAAGGTGCCAGGAGATGGCAGTGCGATGGCCAGGCATCAATGTTTCATGAGGTGCCTCACTGGCGGCGCCTCCCTGCCTGTTTCTCCTGACAGCTGCTGCAGAGCTAGACGGGCCGGCTCACTCGCACCCCCAGGGCCACCTGGCCAAAAACACAGAGAACCCCCTCCAAACCGGGAACTTCCTCCAAACACCCAAATTCGGAAGTTGGCCTAATCCAAGCCTGTAGAGGCTGCAGCACTCAGGCCCTGAGGGGTAGCCTCTGCACCCTGTCCTGATATTGGGGGATTCCACAACTTCCCCTCTGCTCTCAACAGCGGAACACCTTCTGGCGGGTGTATGTGGCTCCGTGCACACAGGATCAACAGGGTTAAGAACCAAGTCCTTGAGGCCTGCAATTTCAGACCTGGCAAAAAGGCAGGCTTGGACCCTGTGCTTCAGGAATTCTATCCTCTGCTCCTCCCGCTGCCACAAGTTCTGTTTTATGTGTGAAACTGGTTTGTTGGTTGGTCTGGCCCTGAGCGCTGCTAAGCTGAGAAGCTTCTGACCTTGTCTCAGGCAGCCTTCTATCCACACCCCAGGTACCCAGGCCTCTTCCTGC
The DNA here is from genome assembly GCF_964212035.1 of Myotis nattereri. NCBI lineage: Eukaryota > Metazoa > Chordata > Mammalia > Chiroptera > Vespertilionidae > Myotis > Myotis nattereri. The sequence goes on from NC_138080.1 coordinate 77,481,394, forward strand.
ATAAAAGCAACTGCTGGGCCCTTACTATATATGCAGGGGTGGCTTTCACTCTGGCGTCTGCATTAGGAAATTGCACCTTCCTATCCCTGAACACCAGCAATTTCCCCGGTTTTGTTCCCAAGGGTAACTGGTCAAGTGCATGTCTTTCTTGACATGTGCTTATTCCCAGGCAGAGCCGTTGGTGCCACAAAGCTGCCTCTGAGACCTGATAGACAGAGTTAGAATCTTGTCTGTGTCTTTTACTAGCTGTGTGGCCTTGGGTAAATCACATCAGCTCTCCCAGCCTTAGCTTCCCTGCCTGTGAAATGGGAGAATAATAGGAGTTTGCAAGCACTGAGAAATCTATGAGATGATGGAGGTGAGGGGTGTGGCCCTGGGTGGGGGTGGGCCGCTGGGCTGAATGTTCATGGTGATACCTGCCAGGCTGCTTTGTTCTTTAAAACAATTTGTTCTCATTTTTTGTTTCCTGCTTTCTCCAGGGGGTTGCAATGGTTTAGTCAAGTAGGAGCAGGCCCCTCCTTTGATTCAGTGATCTGCCCCTCATCGTCTGCTTAGCTACGAGGAAGTTTCAGACCAGGGGAGCTGGGCAGGCCAGTGGGGTGGGACCAGGGGAGCTGGGCAGGCCAGAGGGGTGGGACCAGGGCCCAAAGGCCTGGAAGTTCTTGGTGAACTGAGGTGGGTCAAACAACCTTTTTATGATCTTGTTTTTGCTTCTTTCAAAAAGAATTTTTACAATTTCCCTTTAGATTTTGACATCTTGGGGTGCATACATTTCCACTTTGAAGGCAGTGAGTGAGGTCAGGCATCAGAGAGAGGAAGATTGGAGATGAGTCTGCCAGGAACAGAAGTCACACAGTTCTGGAATATCACTGTAGCTTCCAGGTCACTAATCAAAAAAGGTCAGCAAAATTGGCTGATACATTTGCTTTATCATTCCTTCCAAACTGACATCCTTCCTCTAATTAGAAGCAGTTTTCCCTAGTACAGAACTCTGAGATGAATTTGTAACATGGGTTCACACAAAACATAATGAATGGACAGATGTCCTCAGCTATAGTTACGCAGAAAGGCATAACTATATGCCTTATCAATTCTTCAAGCAGCATTTTTTTTTTTTTAAATCTCAATATCCAGTAAAAGTAGGGAGGGAGATTGTCCTTTCCCTTTATAGCTCTTATTGCAATAGTATTGAGATCAATATTTGTGTAATGATTGATTAAAACCTGTTACCCCATCACTTGTAAGCTTGATAGCAGGGCCTCCAGCCTCTCTTGCCAACCATAGGACCCTCTCTAGGGTGGGCAAAGGGATTTGGTTATGTTGATTGGCTGGGTGCCTCCCTGCTGACCCTCACTTTGTGGGGAAGAGTGACTCAGGGCTATGGTTGGCCAGGCTAGAGTCACGGGCTTCCCCCAAAAGGGCGAAAGGGAGGGCTTCACCATTCTTAGGAATACTCACTGCACTTCCTCAGGAATACTGGCTGCTGACCCGGAACACGGTCTCTGAGCTGCGGTGACAGGGAATGGGTTGGTTTGCAAAGAAGTCCCTGCCCTGTGGAGGTTCTCAGAACAGCAGGCCCTGAAGGTGTTGGCAGAAAGTGATGGGGAAGCATCGGTTCTGTTGGGAGAGTCTGAAGTCCTTGAGGATTGTTCCTGCGCTCACCTGTGGGGAGAAGTGGAGGCTACTAGAAGGTCTGAGCGGTGGTACAGAGTCTGTTGACTCACAGACAGGGATGGATTCACAGAGCAAGGGAGGGCATCTGTTTGTACTCCCTTTTTCACCTGTGGGGAGGGAGTTAGAGGCTCTAAAGTTAGAGAGGAACCCCCAGGATCAGGGAAGGTATTAATTTATTTCATAATTTTTATATTGTACTCTGAGCTTCCCAGCAGCCAAAGCAAAAATAGAAACCAGTCGAGTATCTCAAGTATTTTTTTCATTGAAATAGTGGGAAGAGCCCTGGTCTGGGACCTTGTTGGACTGGCCTCCGTCAGGTCAGCAAAAGGACAGAACATATTCTGTGTATGTGGTGGCAGATACACAACGATGGTTGGCTCCTGCTCATTCAGATTGAGCCAGGGAGCCAGACACACCAACCCGTACACATATGTGGAGCACAGCGTTGAAGAGGAAATCTGAAACCTGGTGTTGAAGGGCCTTGAGTGACATACAGGCCTGGAACAACCCCCGCCTCCCCCCCAACCCACCGGGATAGCACTGGGACAGGTGGGAAAGGCAGAGAATGGGGGAAGAGGAAGGTGGCGAACTAAGTGGGAACCAGATACTACAGGGCTTCATGACCCTGGTTAGGAGGGTGGGACATTGTCCTGAAGGCAGAGAGGAGCAGGTGAAGCATTTAAACAGTGAGGGATCTGCTCATATGTATATTTTAGAAAGACCCCTCTGCCTGGATAGTGGAGGATGGATTTGAGGAGGTGAGAGAGTAGCAGATTATTGTGATGTCATTCACTCAGCCACGGCATCCATCCTTTTCTTTGTCTGTGAGTGCATCCATCCACCACGAGCACAGGAGGCCACAGTTTGGTATGGGAAATACGAAAGTGAGAAGTGACAGCGCCTGCCTCTCTAGCGATGCCCCTCAGAGGGCCTCAGTTTACCCTTCGGTGAGCCTGGTGTGTCTGTCCGTCCTCTCAGGTTCTTCGGCGGGTGCCTGAGCAGCCTTCCAGATGTCTGCTCGCTGTGCGGGGGGACAGGGTGCTCAGAGCCTGAAGGAGCACAGCCCCTACCGCAGACAGACAGTTTGGGGAGCCAGTGCAGTGAACAGCCCCGTCGGAAGCTTTTAAAATAATTACCCCTGCCTGCTCTGGCTGACTGGCTGACAGCAGCCTATTAGCCCTGAGTTGGAAATTCTGAATTGTTTCATGACAATTGAGAACAAAATTGGAGGCCAGGAGGGAGCTGCCCATGAAATATTGATGTTTCCTTGGTGTCGTGTGTGGCGGTTCCCCCTCAGCAGGGAACCCTGGGTGCGCAGGGCTGGTGGCCGCCCGGGGACTGTGGGCTCTCCCGGGGCCCTCGGGCTGGCTGTCCTGTAGGACAGCGTGTTCCTGTGCAGAGTCGTGAGGATGGTTTGTGGACCTGCACCTCTCGTGCCTCAGTCCAAGCTGTGCTCTCCCGCATTCCCGCCCCACTAGCAGGACTGACGGGACAGAACGGGGGACTTGAGATGTGTATTCGCGTTTGGCTCAGATTCTTTTTGGCACTTAAGGCTCCTCTGGAGTCACACTGGGTGGGAACCCCAGTTCTGCCCCCTGTCCTTGTGAACCTCCTGCTCTCAGCTGCTCAATGGGGGGTGCCGAGAGTTCCTCCCTCCCTCTACCTGGGTGCCCATATGTGCCGGGCCTGGCCTCAGCCATGGGAGCAGCCCGTGGTAGGTCCTGGGCCAGCTCAGGGCCAGCTATGCATCCCCAGGGCTTCGAGGTCCCTTCTGCTCTGCAGAGCACTTAGTGTTTCCCCTTCTCTGCAAATCCTAAATAAATGTCAGCGCTGGGAAAGCGTGCTGGCCTGGGATCACCTCTGCTGGGTGAGGTGCCCGGGGGTCTTGGGACCCCACATTGCCCATCCAGTCTCTGCCCATTGAGATGAGGATCTGCCATGGCTGAGGAAGTTGGTGGGTAATGGCTGGCTGGCTGGCTGCCTTCAGAACCTGCCCTGGACAGCAGGAAAGGGACCCTGCTATGTGAGTCCTTAACTTGCTAGCCATAGTGAGTGGCTTACTTTTCTTATCCCGGGAGTTGGTATTTACCCATTTTACAGATGAGGAAAATGGAGGCGGTACTTTATTCCTTCTTTTAACAGGCAGTTATTAAGCAGTCACTCTATGTGCTGGCACTGGGTGGGGTGCCAGGGACTCGGAAGATGGACAGTTTCAGGGCAATCCTTCATGAGGGATTGGATCTAAAGGTGATGCATATTTTAAAAGTGGGGCAGGTTAGGAGAGGTGGGAGACAGAAGAGGGGCAGCAAACTTAACCTGGGGGTCAGGGCAGACTTCCTGGAGGAAGTGACCTTCCCCCTGAGCTGTGGGGATAGCAGGAGTTTGCCCTGCAGCGGGGGTGGGGGCAGAATCATGACAAAGTGAAGTTCAGTCTGGATGCTCTTATTCCTGAGGATGGAGCACCCCCTCCCACCGTGTCCCCGACGCCAGGAGGAGCACCCTAAAGAGGTACGGAAGGGCCTCTGCAGCTCCAAGGCTGGCTTCCTTGCCCCTGGGCCTCTCTGGGCTTCATATTCTTCACTTGAGATACAAGAAATTGGATTACTTCTAGCAGCAGGGCATGTTTCTCAAATGGAACTTTACCAGGACCCCTGACTAGTTAAATGCAGGCCTCCTGTGGTTGAGGGTGCAGATGTGAGCTCATCTGCCCTTCCCCCACATCCCTTCTTGCCCTGTAGGTACCCCGAGGAGCCCCAGGGCTCCCTGGGCCACAGTTTGAAGCTGCAGGGTAAGGAGCTTCTCCATAGGCGGTCCAGCCCCAGTCCCCAAGGGATGGTCAAAGTGTCCCCTTCCATCCTGATGGAAGGACCCCTATGGCTTGCTGCTGCTTGATCTTTTTACATTTCTCGGCACCATTTGTGATTCAAGTTCACAAGCATGTAATGCACACCTACTGGATGCATGTGAGGGGCTGAGGTTTTCTGAGCACCAGCTGCATGTTGGGTCTGTGCCGGGCTCTTTGTATCAGGCCATTTCCTCATACAACCAGCTGTCAGCCCATTTTACAGATGAAGGAGAGGCGCGCTGGGAGGCCTCAGGGACTTGCCTAAGACCAGGAATAATAGTCACAACACCAGCTCCTACGGGTTAAGCCCCGGGCTGTGCCAGGCCTTGGCTAGTATCGTCCTGTGCATTAGCTCCTTTAGTTCTCAGTGCAAACCTGAAACGTGGTCGCTATTTCCATCCCCAAGGATCAAAGAAGTACAGGTCCAGAGAGATGGAGTCGGCCCGGGCCCCTGGACCTGTGTCTGCCAGGGCCTCTCCCTCTGTCCTGGTCCTGCCCTGTGCTGAGTGGTCTGAGGCAGCTACAGGTGGATGAGCTGCCTCCACTGTTCCCACTGTGCATGGAGGGAAACTGAGGCTTAGAGACTCACTCCCTGAGAACATCTCCACCCTCTGGGGCCTCCATCTGGCACGGGCCTCCAGCTGTCTGCTCCCTGGCATTGACTATGAAGTCAGAGTCTGGCAGACTACCCGCCCATCTGGCAGCTTTGATCAGGGCACACTGACCTCGGCTGGCTGGGCACTGGGTGGCACCATCCTGAGGAGTTCAGGACACATGGAGGCCAGATCAGGGGGGCGCTGGTGAGCCAGTGGTGGTTGCTCCTGCCTCCCTTCCCTCTCCTCACACTCAGCCCCACACCACAAATCCCGAGTCCTTACAGGTTCCCCTGCCTCCCTTACCCACGGGTGACTGCTGACTGACAGTGCCTGCAGGGGGTTCTGGCCCTGGAGAGTCTGTGAGACTGAGGGCGGTGGCATTTCAGGCAGGGTAGAGGGAGGCTGGACTTTTGGTGGATGGAGAGACTCCCACCCTGGTGCACCTGCAGGTGGGGCCGCGGGGCTGCAGAGAAGGGGGCTCCCACTGAGCCTTGGGGGCAAAGCTTGTCTATGCACAGAGCCCAGATCGCTGCTGAGTAGACAAACACAAAGTGAGGGGACGAGTCTTGACAAATGTTTGCCAAGTCCCTGGCTGACTTGGAAGTCAGGAGCCAGCTTGTTTGGCAGAACAAAGGGGAGGCAGCCTCCAGAGGGCCGTGATCGCAAGGAAGCAGGAGCGGCCGACGGCTCCACGGGGCCTTGTCCTCGGCTTGTCCTCTGTTGAAGGGGCCCTCATCCTCTCCACATGAGGACTGGCTGGCCGAGGGCCTGGACCTTGAGCCTCATCTCCCCGGAGCCCCTGGGTGCTGGGTCATCTGAAGGGCCTGGGAGGCGGGAGGGTCCGTGTGGCCAAGGTCCCTCTTCCTGTAGGAACAAGGAAGTGTGGCTCTAGTCAGCAGTGGCAAAGCTTCCGGAGAGGCAGGGCTGCTGGCACTAGACCCTGGGACCTGTGGCACCTGGTATACCCAGGCTGAGCCCCCGCCACCCAAGGGTGCAAGGTGACCTCCCTGTCTCTGCCTACAGTCCAGACAGACATGGCCACCCGCTTCCACTCGGCAAGTGGACAGAGTAGCAGAGGTAGAGGATGGCAGGGTGAGACACTTCCCCTCCTTGGGCCTCAGTTTCCTCAGCCTTCAAGGAGGGGAAGAGGGACAGGGGAAGTGCGCACACATATGGGGGGAACTGCTTCATGGGAAGGGGTCGGGTGGGGGCCACCCAGAAGGCTGGTGGCTCACTCTGTTTGGGGGATAGAGAAATGCAGGGCTCTGGCTTACGTGGAGCTGGGTTCTGGGCCCATGTGCCTGGGCTCCCCTTCTGTTTTGCTCCCCATTCTCTGGTCAGCCTGGGGTGGGCTGGGTGGTGGGAGAGTGGGACGAGGGAAGCAAGGTTCCCTCACCCACCTCTTTGTGCAGGTGTGGACGGGTTGGCCAGTGCTCCTGATGTCGTCTCTTGACTTCAGTGTCCATTTTCTATCCCGATTTAATTTTTTGTTTTAGTTTTATTGTATGTAATTTAAAAAAAAGGCCATCTCAAATATCGGGTTGATAGAACAGTGACAGAATTATACGCACACTTTACACTCGGTCCGTTTCCTGGAAATGGCACTGTGGTCACGTAAGATGTAACCCTTGGGAGAAACTGGGGGAGGGTGCCCAGGCCTGTCTGTGCTATCTCAGCAACTTCCTGTCAATCTATGTTATTTCAAAATAAAATGTTAAAATAAAGAAGTCATTTGAGGTTCTGCCTGGGGGTGGAGAGCACGTCCTCACAAAGAACAATGGGGGGCCCTTGGAAAGTAAGGAGAGTGAGGGGCCAGGACGGTTGCTGGGGCGAGGAGCTAGGAGCGTGTTCTGAATCAGTTGTACAGGAGCCCTTCCAGGCTGTGCCGATGGGATGGACCGAGGGGGAGCACTGCAGCTGGGCTGAGCTGTGCCCAGGGGGGAGCAGGCACCCCAAAAGCCAAGGCTGTAGGTATTGTCCGAGCCGAGGAAAGGGATGTGCGGGCGTCTGTGCTGAAGGCGCCTGGGTCACCCAGCCGCAGCTGGCTGCTGTGGGGCCTGCGTGGTGCATCCCAGAGTCCGCCTTTCTGTTGCCACCCAGAAGCAGGCTGAGCAGTGGGTCTGCTGGAGGAAGCCGGGCACAATCTGGCCACATGCATGTCCTGGAGGGCAGAATCTCTGGTTCCACACCGCTGACACCCAGGACAGATCCCCGGGCATCCCCACAGCTGCGGGCTCGTCACCTGCTTCCTTGTCTTCTCCCCTACCTGTCATCCTCCGCTGTGGCCCAAGAGAAATTCCCTCAGAGGAATCTAAACCAGCGGTCGCCAACCTTTCGGACCTCACGGACCACCAGTGTCTGCGGGCCACCGGTTGGCGACCGCTGACTAAACTGATGTTGCCACCTGGCCCCACACCCTCTACCTGCCCTGGATCCCATGTGCAGCAGCCTCAGCACCAGGCAGGGGCTGCTCAGCCTCCACTCATTACTAATTGGATGCCTGTCCACTGATTCCTCTCACCCTCTGCTGCCCTCTCAGCCCCTCCAAGGGGCTCACCAGCTGCCCACTGCCAGCCGTTACTTGACTGCAGGGAATGGCCTTTTCCCCCTCTTTCCTTTGGCCAACTCCTACTCACCCCTCCAGGCCCAGCCCAGAAACCCCTCTTCTGAGCATCTTCTGCAACCCCCTCCTCTGACCATGCTTGTATCTACTGTCCTGCTCCTTTGGCACAATCCCCAAGTGTTGCATTGAGCATATCCTGTATCTGTAGGTTTAATTTTGGCCGCAGACCATGGGGCTCCTTGGGGATCAAGACTATGTCTTCCTTCATTTCTGTAACTGCCCTTACCCTCAAGCATAGGGGCCCATGTTAGGAGCCCAGGAAGGTTTGCCACATTTGTGGTGCTGGGGATAGGATCGCCATCATGCAGGTGGGGCTGGTAGGAAGGTGTCAGGCTCCCAGGGCACTGCCAGTCTGGAAAAATGAGCAGTGAATACTGGTATTTCAGGTCCTTTTGCTGCTGGGATGCCCAGTCACCCAATATGACACTGTTCCCATTTGTTATGCCCCTTCCGTGTGTCCCATTTGGCAAGGGTAGGGACTGTTTGCATGGGCCATTTTCCAAATGAGGAAGCCGAGGCCCAGAGGATGTTCTGCCCCGGCAGCAAGGGAGAAGCTGGGATTCAGACCTAGGGTGCTTGGTGGAAGAGCCCCCTCCCCCCAGTCCGGCCATGCTTTTGACCATTATATAATCCTGGCACGTTTCGGAGGGGGAGGTGGTACAGTCCCAGCCTCAGCCCCTAGGAGGCTGTCATGGCCCCAGGCCCAGCAGGAAGCACCAGGTTATACGGGGGAGGGAGCCCTGAGACACCCAGCCCACTTCAGTGGGTTTTGGGACAAGGGGTCCAGAGTGTCTTGATGGGGGTTGCTGACTGGTCTCAGGAGAACCCCAGTCCCGGCCCTGCTTTTGTGTCACTGTAGCCCCGTCAGGGCCGCCAGGAGCGCCTGGCTCTACAAACGTACTGCCGTGCTCCGGAATCCTTGTCCACCCAGGTCTGGGTGTCTGAGGGACAGCTGCCTGGACTGGGAGGGAAACTGGGGTTATCTTGATCTCCAGATGAGGTGTGTCTGCGCGTGGAGTTGCTGGGGAGGCTCTCTGCCTTGGATCTTGCTTGCTCTCTCCTTCCGGCCCCTGATAAAGAGCCCCAAACACAGGGCCGTAAAGGTGGTCATAAAAACAGAAGAAACGCTGGCGCAGCTGGCTTATCAAAGCGCATCTCGGACACCAGCCAGGTCTCCCTACTTCAAGTTTATTTCTCCTCTGCTTTCTCTCAGAAGGTGTCTCGTAAACAGCTAAGAGGGTCATTTATAAATGTCTCTGCCTTCCCCTCAGCACAGGCGCTGCCGTTTGCTCTTCCTGGTCCTCTACACGGAGATGGTCAGGAGGAGGGCATGCAGGCACGCCCTTCTCCCCGGTGCCGGCAGAGAGAAGTGGCAGCGAGGGCTCCCAGCATCCCCAGATAGGGGTGAGGCTCCCCAAAGTGAGTGATGGTGACTTCTTGGACCCTGGTCCTGCCCACAACCTCTCCTTGACTCCCGTGATACTGAGCTTCAGATGGGGAAGGGGCTCCTGGCCATGGGCTGGCCGCGGTGGCTGACCCACACACAGAGTCAGTCCTTGGCGCCAGAGCTGACAGGACTTTGGAGAGTGCCTGGGTCCGGGCTCTCCTAAGTCCCTGAGGTCTCCCAGCAAGACAGGCGGGACCAGGAGCAGGCGGGCATCTCTGCCTCCTCACCTTCTACCCTCAGCCACATCAGCAACAGCCCCTTCTCCTCGTGGGACATGTTTCAGGATGCAAGGGGCTTCCAGGGCCCCGGTTGTCTGATCCTTGCAGTGACTCTGGGCAGAGGATAGTATTTCCATTTTTCACACAGGGGAGTGGGTGCTCACAGCAGCAGGCTGGGGGCTCTGCTGATGACAACACAGCTGTGTTCTCTCTCTGCCCCTTCCATTCCTCACAGAGGTTTCCTTGTTGAGCTTCTTCTCATTCAATTTCAAGAGAGGTTCACGGGAGATCATCTAAACACAGCCCTCAGCTTCCCAGACCTCCCGTCCCGGCCTCTCGGCCTGTCAAGCTTCCAGCTTCACAGCCAGGAGATGAAGCAGAGTGAGGTAGGCCTGGGCCTTCCCCCTTCTCCCCTGGGGTGACCTGGCTCCTGCCAGCAGGGAGGCTTGTGGCTGGAGCTGGGCACAGCCCCCCCCCCCAATGGTGGGGGGCACTGGGGACTCTGGGGCATGGCTGAGAGGACCCAGATTTTGAAGGTGGGTGGTGGGGGTGGTCTGAGTGCGTGTGGGAGGGGCCCTGGCTGTGGGAGCAGGAACCTTGCTGGTGTTCCTGTTTCCCTGGCAGCAGCCCAGGGCTTAGCATACCTAACGCACAGGAAATGCTAATTGCACAAATTAGCCCAGCCTGGCATGGCCGAGGGAGCTGCACCTGCCTTGACCAGAGCGGCTTTCTTTCTGTTATATCTGTTTCTGTTGAAATGTATTTCTGTATCATTACAGATCTGTGCATCATATTGTATCTGTTTAGAACACCCCGCCCCCAGCCCAGTCAGGTTAGAGTTTGCCGCATTGGTTGCTCCTCAGCTCAGCAGGACCTGGGGGTTTGCTCTCCCCTGTCCATGTCTTACCTGGGAGCACCCTGCATCTGTGCACCTGCTGGCTATCACTTTCTGTAGCTGATTCTGTGGTCTGAGTTGATACATAAACAGCCCTCCAAAAATAGGTACTCCATGCTTCAGGAGAGGAGGTACGTCCTTTGTTCAGGAGGAAACAGGCCTCCTGGGTTGGGTGGCTTTGCCGGGTGGCACAGAGGGCTGGTGGCAGAGCCAGGGTAACAGTACTGACCCCAGTGTCACTTCTTGTCCCTGGTTCTTGTTCTTTCCTTGACCATCATATAATCCTGGCAAGTTCGGTGGTGGTGGTGGTGGTGGTACAGTCTCTGCCTCAGCCCCTGGGAGGCTTACCATTACATAATGTGAAACATGCTGATTGTTCGGGGGGACAGGCAGCGTGAAGGCTGCTGTGGCGGAAACCCCTGGGAGGCCATGTGGGGGAGGCCCCCCTCTCTGCCTGGTGCCTGTAATATATTTGAATTATCTCTGCAGATGAGCCCTGATTTACCAAATGGTCCAGAGTAAACCTCAGCTTGAAGACAAATACAATTGACACTGGGCTTGAGTGGTTCAAAGGTTATTGGTGCAAAACTGTCGACTTTGTTTAGCCGAGGGCCTGTATTTATGATGAGCGAAACGGCAGCGCCATCCATAACTCGCCGGCCGCGAGGCTGACGTCGGGCCCGAGACAGCCTATTTACACAGAGCTGGAGTTTAGTTTCTCTGCTGGGAAAGGCAAAGGCAATTCCATTCTTGGCCAAGTTGCTTTATGGGTTCTGGCTTAGGTCTGGTGTCATAATTTGGGTCATCAGTTAACCTTGTTGGGGAAGGACAGACCACGCAGGGCAGTCATTTCCTGGGTGTGTGCAGCGGGTCAGCTGGGCCGGGAGAGGCCCCTGGAAGGACCTGATCCATGGGTTTCACTTTGACCCCTAAGCGAAGGCTCACATATTCAGGAGTAGCAGCTCCCGAGTCTCTGTGTCTGGGGCCTTGAAAACATCCTGCGTCCCCTGGATGGTTAGTTTTGGAGAAAGGAACCGTCGGTGAGTGTGGCGATGAAGAGATGCGTTTGTCTGCGATGCTACACAGGCATTCATTGCAGACGCAAAATTCCCTTGGAGAGAAATTATCCCAGGAATGAGCAGACTGCGCATGGAAGGAGCCGCGGCCAGAGCTGGCAGAGCTATGTGTGAGTGGCCTGGAAAAGGGGAGGCAGCCTGTATCAAGGACCCTAACGTGCTTCTCACGTGACCCATTTATTCTGCTGCTGGGAACCCATTCTGAGGAGGTGGTCATAGATGGGGCGAGCACTCATGTGGTGTCTTAGATATTCACTGCGGTGTCACTCATAATAGCACAAAGGGGAAACAACTCCAACCATAGGGGATGTTATTTTATTAATTATGGCGTGTTTATGCAGTGGAATATTGTACATTGCTTCAAATTGATGTAATATGTTTCCAAAGAGTTATGGAGAATTTTTAATGATTTGTCAAAACAACTCTAAGTAGTGGAAGGGAGCATTTTACAATAGACTGTAAAGTGTGTTTTCTGTTTGTAAAACAATCTGCAAAGAAGGGAAATACACCAGAATGTAAGTGGAGGTCAGCTCAGGTGATTTTCAAAACTCTCTTATCTCCTCAAGGGATAGATTTTACGTTTCTATTAAAGGTTATGTATTAATTCTTATCCTCAGGGACAGTTACCAAGAGAGTAAACAAAATCCAAGTTTCCACCCCTTTGGCAGTCCCTGCCCTTCTCAGGCCTCAGTTTCCCTGCACATGGGAGGGCTGCTGGCTTGAGTCCTGGGCTGGGAGGAATGGCCCACTGGGCAGCTGTGGCAGCCTGCCCATGATCGCTGTGTCCTAGGTCTGATGGGTCACCTAATTTTAGTGTCTCTGGGCAGCTGCCTAAGTGTGGCCCCAGTTGCCAGGCAGATGGTCAGGGTGGTGTCGGCTGTGTTGGCAGCATCTCTGCCAGGCGGGTACGGTCAGAGCACAGCGTGAGACCTGGGCTGGGTAAGTCAGAGTCACAGGGATTCTCAAGTGTCCATGACACAGAACATCACCTTTGTTTTGGAAGAAACCCACTAGCCAGGATCCCTAGGCTGAGCAGAGGGGAAGGGGACAGCTTGGAGGGGTGAGGGAGAAGAAAGGGCTGCAGGCCCCGAGTGCTGAAAAGTCAGTTCTCTGGAATTCCGGAGGCCAGCCGGCCATCAGGGGTTTCCAATGTATGGCTAGAAATTGTCTCTCAGTCCAATGCCATGTGTCAGCTGGGGACTTGCATGGAGACACGAAAGGTCTTGGCTCAGGGCCTCTTCTTATAGCAGGCAGCTGTGCGCACTGTGACCTTAACCAGAATAGCTGGGAGTGTGGGGTCTCTGGGGGTGTGAACTTGAAAATATCTCTACCAGGAAGAAAGTTCAAGGGCAAAGGGAGAGCAGGGCTCAGTTGATGAGGGAAGACGGGGCTGCCATGACCTCCCTGGTCTTGTGTCACCTGCTTTGCAAGTCAAGCCATCTTTCTAAACCCGACTCTGATTTGTCACTCTTCCTCTGACTGGGTTCTGTGGAGCCTGTGAATAAAGGCCAAACCCCTGAGTATGGCATTCAACTTGGTCTCAACTTATTTTTCTGCTTTTATGCCCACACACTTCCTGCTTTAGTTAGGTAAACCATGTATGTCCCTTCTCTAGCCTTGAATGCACTATAAATCCACAGTACCCGTGGGCTGTAATGCTCTTATTTTACTCTGCCTCATTTAATTACTAGTTATTTATAGAACACCTGCTATGGGCTGGGTAAGGGTCACCTGATAAACTCCTATTCAACCCTCAAAACCCAAATGTCTTATTGGTCTGATATACCTTCACCAGCATGACCTCTCAGGTCACCCTTTCTCCCCCGATGATGATGTCTTGACTCCCCTATTCTCAGAGTGCTGTGTCCACTTTCCCCACTGGGCCTTGGTAACTTTCCTCTGTGCTCCTGGCACAAGGCATACTTCTCTGTAAATAGTTGTTGGGTGTTGTCATACAGAGAAGAGCCATTAGTGAATGCCAGCAAAGCAAGTGGGAGGATCTATTCCCTGGAGGTGGTGATAGCAAATAGTGTCAGCTTACACTTACCAAGCATGTACCATGTGCAGGCACTGTACTGAGTGCTTTCCATGTGCTAGCCCACTGCATCCTCCCACAACACGTGAGATAGAAGTGGTTACCCTCTCATGTTACTGATGAGAAAACTGAAGCACAGAAAAGGCAAGTCACTTGTTCAGGATCACACAGCAAGTAAGAAAGATGGGGTGGGATTTGAACCTCTACAGAGAGAGAGATGAAAGAACTGCAGGCCCTAAGTGCTGGAAAGTCAGCTCCTGGAATTCCAGAAGCCAGCCTGCCATCAGGGGTTCCAGTGTATGGCTGGAACGCGCCTGTCAGTCCAGTGACATCTGTCAGTTGGGGACGTGCATGGAGACATGAACATCACGCTTGCACAGTCCTGGAGGTACTGTTTGCCCGCTAGGAAGTGAGGGGCAGCTCCATACCTGGTGGGTCCTGGTGCTGATGGTTGTTGGCAACCTCCTATGGATGCATGGCTGGCGGGGGAGGGCTTTCCCAACTCTGTCTCAGTGATACATGGGCATGTTTTTTTGTCTCCTTCCCTCTCCCCCTCTATCTTCCATGTAGGGGACAGGAGCGCTTTCTTCTCTGCCTGTCCTTCAGCAAATGACTTTCATCGTCTATACATTTATGCAGCTCTTATTGCCTGTCAAGCTCCTGCTCGGCACTGGGGGTATAGCAGTCCCTGCCCCAATGGAGCATGGTCAAGTTAACTGGCATGGTTTTAATGTCTAGTCCTCCATCGCAGGCACAAATCCCAGGTGGTGCCCGCCCCTACTTGCATTTATCTTGAGCCCTGGGGTGGCCTAGGGCATTTCTGAGGACACCACACTGTTCTCATCTTCTATCTGTCCAGGCTTCTGTTTGCATGGTGTCTGGACAGACCGACCAGGAGGTTGGACTTCTAGCTTGGTGACATACTCAGCATTAATTATCCGGAGAACATATTCTAATATTATGGCAGAGGGCACAGCTGGTGACAGCAATTCTTTAGTGAGTTAGCCTGAGTAGTTGGGAGCATGTTGGTGAGAGGAGGGACCTTTCTGGTCATTGAGACCAGCCATTAGCTTCTCTGTACCCAGTCCTCCATACCCACTCCCTGACTTGAGCCAGAGTGGAGATGCCTTAGATCAGTGGTTCTCAACCTTCTGGCCCTTTAAATACAGTTCCTCATGTTGTGACCCAACCATAAAATTATTTTTGTTGCTACTTCATAACTGTAATGTTGCTACTGTTATGAATCATAATGTAAATATCTGATATGCAGGATGGTCTTAGGTGGCCCCTGTGAAAGGGTCGTCGACCGCCAAAGGGGTCGCGACCCACAGGTTGAGAACCGCTGCTTTAGATGAAGGCGTTGGCAGTGGCTGTGGACTAGGGCAGCCATAATGAAGTACCACAAACGGGTTGGCTTAACATAACGGAATTCCATTCTCTCATAGTGCAGGAAGCCAGAAGTCCGCAGTTAGGCTGTCACCAGGGTTGGCTCGTTTTAGAGGCTAGGCTCTGAGGGAGAACCTGTTCCATGCCGTCCTCTGAGCTCCTGGTGACGACGGGCATCCCCTGGCTGGTATTTGCATCATGCCAGTCTGTGCTTCTGTCTTCACGTGGCATCCTCCCTGTGTCTGTGTCCAGACTTCCCTCTTCCTATAAGGCCACCAGTCATATTGGATTCAGGGCCCACCTACTTCAGTGTGACCTCATCTTAACTAATTACATTTGCAGTGACCCCGTTTCCAAATGAGGTCACATTCTCAGGTATACGGGGTTAGGGTTTCAGCATGTCTTTTTGGAAAACACAATTCAATTCATAACAGACGCCCCGAGTGAAGTACTTGGGAACTGCTGTGTGGAGTTGCTGGACTTGAGCACTGTGTGGGTGCACCCCCTTTTCCTGAGGGGCATCCAGAGGTCTGATGCTTGCGGGGCTGCTGGGGACCTGGGGCCTCAGCTGAAGGGTTCCCCCCTCACACCCTGGGAAGGCCTTGGGAGAGACAAAGTGATCAAAGATGGCCCAGGCGATGGGAGCCCTTCCTCTTAGAAATGCAAA
Organism: Myotis nattereri; assembly: GCF_964212035.1. Taxonomy (NCBI): domain Eukaryota; kingdom Metazoa; phylum Chordata; class Mammalia; order Chiroptera; family Vespertilionidae; genus Myotis; species Myotis nattereri. The sequence goes on from NC_138080.1 coordinate 77,496,856, forward strand.
TAGCATCTGTGGAGGAATCCTTTTAAGGGATGAAAGCAGTTTTTAAAAAGACATTAATCTCCTCACGCACTTCCTTCTGATGGCTGGAGATGAGTGACAAGCCTCTTAATTGAAGATGGTGGGGCCGATAATTCCGCGGTAGCCCCGGGAGGGATGTCTCTGGCTGTGAATCACAGTGCACTACACAGATCGGAGTGTCTCCCTGATGCTATCTCCCAGGCCCTCCGAGCCTCTCGCTGGCGCACGAAGACGCGCATGTGTGTAAAGACTTGAGCTGAGCTGGTTATCAGGGTGCCCAGGTGCACTTTTCTGGCCCAGGGAAGGTTTCTGGGGAGCAGCTGCTGCAGCTCGCAGGAGAACTGAGTGCCTACTGTGCACAGGCACCCTCTAGGGGCCGGGCAGAAAGTGCCTGGTGCATAGTAGGGGTTTGATAGATGTCTGTTGAATGGGAGCCTGAAGGCTCAGGGTAGGAGCCTTGGATGTTTTGAGGAGACATGCCCAAACCCACGTGAGGCCCCCAGTGCTTCCCTCATCTCCTCACAGTGGCTTACAGGGCGTGAGGTGCTCAGAGCTCGTGGGGATCTCTGCCCAGGACGGTGCTGGGTGAGTGTAAATGCCCACCCTCTCATGCTGTGGAAGTGCATGTGGATCCCCTCCCCTGGCCAAACCCGTGGGCTGTGAGAGAATGCTTCAAGGGCCAGCAGGCAGCAGTGAGCAGAGAGGATGCTGAGCAGGGGCTACGGACACACAGACTCTGGGGAGCCCCCACCTCCGCCCTGCACATTGGCTCTGATGGTGGGTGCCTGGTAGGTGTTGCTAGCACCTCGGACAAGTCCAGCCCTGAGCTGGTAGGATCTGAGGAGAGGACATGAGTGAGTCCTCTCCATTCCAGGATTCCTCAGAACATGTCCAGCACGAGTGTGGCGGGGCCCCAGAAAGTGCACCTCTTGGATGCGTGCTCTGGGCAGTGTGCTGAGAGGCTGGGAGGTGACTTGGGGCTACACTGTGTGTGTGTGTGTGTGTGTGTGTGTGTGTGTGTGTGTAGGTAGAGAGTATTTACTAATTCATGAAGTCATTCATCCAATTATTCAGTCAGAAGTTCCAGCCACCATGTTTGACTCAGGGTTCCAAGGTGGGAACAAAACTGACATGGTCCCCACGCTCATGGAGCTCACAGTCTACGGAGGGAGACAGATGTGACCTCAACAGTCACACCAACAGTCACAAAAGTGCTGCTGATGCTGGGGGGAGGGGCCTCTGGCTGAGTTTTGTCACTGGTTTGTGACTCTCTTTCATACCAGTTGTCTGAAGCCCCCATTGTTGAAGTGAACTGTTTGCAGGACTAACAAGGGGCATTCCAGATCCCCATCCACTTGCCCAGTCTTCAGTGGCCTCGGGGTTCTGGGGAACACAGTTTGGGCATCACTGCTGTAGGCACTGGGGAGCAGCAGGGCAGTGAGGTGTTGGCATCGCTGTTTCAGGAAGATGCACATGGCAGGGTCATCTGAGATGGACCGTGGCAGCAATGACAGGTTGGGTCGCCCAGGCCCCAGCAGCCTGTGCGGGATGTGAGGAGACTGAGCTGGCTGATGGGAGAAGGTTCTGCTATGGAGCACGGGCTCCCCAAGAGGCCGCTGGGGAGAAGTGGGGGGGGCACCTGTGGGCTTGGACGGCTCTAAGCGCGGACCCCGGCCCTCTCTCGGAGAGCTGAGCTCCTCAAGCAGCCTCTCAGGGGCAGGCCCTCCTCGGAGGGGCGTGGGGAGGCGGACAGGAGGGCGGGGAGGGCTCTGGGCTGTATGAGTTTTCCGCGGCTGCTGTAACAAATTACTGTGGATTTAGGGGCTTAAAACAACACAAATTTATCATCTTACAATTCTGCAAGTCAGAAGTTGACGAGGTCTCTCTGGGTTAAGATCAAGGTGTCAGCAGGGCTGCATTCCATCTGGAGGCTCTAGGGGGGGATCTGTTTTCTCGCCTTTTCCAGCTTCTAGAGGTCGCCGCCGGCATTTCTTGGCTCGTGGCCCCTTCCTGTATCTGCAAAGCCAGCAACATCACGTCTCTCTGGCCCGCCTTCCATCGTCATTCCTCTCTGAGCACAGCTGGGAAATGTTTCCCACTTTTTTTTTTTTAAATATGCTTTTATTGATTTTTTTTTGGAGAGAGAAGAAAGAGGGTGGGGAGGGAGAGAGAAACCTTGGTGAGAGAGGGAAACATCCATTGGCTGCCTCCTGCATTGCACTCTTACCAAGGATTGAGCCTACGACCTGGGCATGTGCACTGACTGGGAATTGAATCCCGACTTTTCAGTGCACAGGACGACGCTCCAACTAACTAAGCCCATGGTCGGCAAACTGCAGCTCGCAAGCCACATGCGGCTCTTTGGCCCCTTGAGTGTGGCTCTTCCCAAGCCTTAGGAGTACCCTAATTAAGTTAATAACAATGTACCTACCTATAGAGTTTAAGTTTAAAAAATTTGGCTCTCAAAAGAGATTTCAACCGTTGTACTGTCGATATTTGGCTCTGCTGACTAATGAGTTTGCCGACCACTGGCCTAAGCCACATGGGCCGGGGAACGTTTCCCACTTTTAGGGGCTCCTGGTTAGATAGGGGCCACCTGGCAATCCAGGATGACTTCTCCATTTCCAGACCCTTCTACTTAATCACACCTGTGGGAGCCCCTTTGCCACGGAAGTGATGGCTCACAGGTTCTGGAGGTTAGCATGTTTTTTGGGGGGTGGGGTAGGCAGCATTCTGCCCTCCACAGAGACTCAGGGATCTCCACAGCCAGGAACAAGGAAGCATGTGACTTCTCTTTGGCTTCCAAGGTGGGAGTCCTCACAAACCCCACAACCATGGTGGGTCCGCTTCCCAGATGGCCACCCCACCATACCTCACCCGCCTCTCCTCCCACGCCCAGACTCTGTTCCCTGCTGTTCCCCGGCTGTGCCAGGCTCCCTTTTGCTTCTGGACTTTGCACATGTTTGCCCCCTCTTCCTTCCACTCTGTCCTCATCCACCCTGGGGAAAACCTGTGTCCCCACGGCTGACCCCCTGGAGAGCCGCCCGGCCTCCCCGCCTCTGTGTCTGGCTGGGTTAGGCGGCTCCCATGTCCCCTCCCTGTGTTGTCAAGGTCCCAGCTTGTCTTCACCTCCCCTTCTGACTGTGGGCTCCTGAGGGGGAGCAGGACTGTTCCGTCTCTGAGGCCAGCCTGGCCCTGGCCCTGGCCTGTGGCGGAGGAGCTTGGCGAAAGAAATGAGTCAGAGGACGATTCAGCAGAAGGGGAAGGAAGAAAGAACGAGGCTGGGGATATCAGGACTGAGGATGAGGACAGGGGGGTGGGCCCCCCCCCCCCCCGCTGCCCAGGGTGGGGACTGTGCTGGTTCAGCTGTGGCCCTTCCAGCCGCACGAGGTGCGTGGGTGGGCGGGGCAGCAGGAGAGGCGGCTGGGAGGCTCCCTCGGGGCCTGGTCCCTGCGGCCTCAGTTACATGGTTTGCATGCTGGGGCTTTGGGCAGCTTGAACTTGGCCCCGCTCTCAGGGGTCTGGTGAGGGCATCCTGAGTGTGAGGCCTGCCTTTCCTGGGCTTGTCCCACCCTCGAGAGCAGACTTCTCCTCAGGCTTCTCTGCAGCTTGTCTGCGCGGGACCAGACACCTGGTGGGGAGGAAGCGGGGGACAGTGGCTCCTGAGCTCCTAGGCTGGGAACCCATTTCTTTTCTTTTCTTTTTTTTAAAATATATTTTATTGATTCTTTTTTATTTATTTTTTTTTTTACAGAGAGGAAGGGAGAGGGATAGAGAGTTAGAAACATTGATGAGAAAGAAACATCAATCAGCTGCCTCCTGCACATCTCCTACTGGGGATACCCTTGACCAGAATCGAACCTGGGCCCCTTCAGTCCGCAGGCCGACGCTCTATCCACTGAGCCAAACCGGCCAGGGCTGGGAACCCATTTCTGAGGTGGGGAGAGCAGCACAGGTGCTCCGAGGTAGACCTGTCCCACCCCCAGATGCTGCCGGCTCCCAGACCTCTGGATGCTTCCTTCTCCAGGAAGGCCCCCAGGGGTGGCCCTTCTCTGTGAGTTCTCACACAGGGAGACACTGCCATGGGGCGACGGAGGCTCCTCCAATGCAGGGGTTGGGCTGGGGAGCCCCGCGCCCCGTCCCTGGGCTGAGTGGCCTTTCTGCCAATGCCATTTCCAGCCCTATGAGAGCTGGAGGCAAAGGAAAAATAAGTAAAACCAGTTCTGTTTTTACTTACAATTTTGTTATTTTATTCATCGTGGAGTTTTGCCTCAATTTTGCTTTTTAAAATAATTGCTTGGGAATATTGTCCATTTGATCCCTATTTGACCCCTAGCTTTCTACCCCCCTTCTCCTTACATTTTGTGCCCCTTAAATGTGCCTTCCTTCGCCTCCCTCTGGTCCTGGCCCAGCCTCCAGGATGGGGTCCTGCAGCTCTCTGAATCCACAGAAACCGCAAGTCTTCTCTCCGAGGAAGAAGGTGAGCATGAGCGGGGTGCCCAGGAGACGGGGTGCTGGGACATGGCCGTCTTGGCTATTCTTAGGATGTGCCATGGCCACCAGCAGGCATGAGTGTGGGCTGAGCCAAGGATGGTAGGAGTTCCTCTTGGGTCCTCCCCAGCTTGGCACTGAGCGAACTGTCCCACTTCCTGTGGGGTTGGAGGCCCAGCCTCTGAAACATCCGCTACCTGGACGAAAGACATCTTCCTCCCGGGGTGTGCGAGAGGCCCAGGGCGAGGGTGGCTAGGGATGAGCACAGGAGAGGAGGCCCAGGGAGGCTGGGTTCCGAGCACCCAGGCCCGCAGCTGGCGGTGTATGTGCGTCGCTGGCTGTGTGACTGCAAGTCGTGTAGGCAGGGCCTGGGCTTCCAGGCCTGACGCTCAGCACGCTGTCAGCACTCAGCAAATAATAAATAATAATAATATCTCCAGCATGTTGGGGGAGCCCCAGGAGGGAGGGACTCAGAAAACATGTGTTCTGTCTCATGGCGGGTGTCCGGAAGCCGCATTCTGTTCAGCACCTCTCTTTGGGTGGGATTTGGGGGAGCCCCCCTGCTCCCTGGCTTGGCTCAGGAGGAGGGTAAGCAAGCAGCTGGGGCCTGCCCTGGGAACTGGGGCTCAGGGAGAGTTGTCCGGGGGTCTCCTTGCACTGCCTTTAAAAACAAAAAGCCAGACTGTCCTCAGATGTCCTCTGGGATTTGGAGATATTCAGACTTGGCTTTAAACCCTGAATCTACCACTTCAGACAAGTCACTTCGCCTCTCAGGGCCTCCTTGGTTTCCTCACGTATAAAATGGGGCAGTTGTAGTAACTGTCAGGCAGGCTTAAGCGAGAGCAGCCACACGTGTGCACAGAGGGGTGGGACCGAGGAGAGAGGACACTGCTGGTGGTGCAGCTCAGTCACCTGCCCCCCGGCCACGTCTCTGTCCTCAGGGTGAGGCCGGAGTGTGGTCCCGTGGGGTGGGGCATGGTGAGGAGCAGGGCCCCCTGGGTACCTGGCGCCAGGATTCTGCAGACCCTCTGTCTGCGGCAAGTTGCCCAGGGCTCTGGCACCCATTACTGTGTGTGGACTGGCTATGACACTGGAAGCTTTCCTGGGACAGCGGATGGAGGCTGGGTGCTAGGTGTTGAGGCCTGTTGGGGACTCGGTGGCCTGGGCGAGGTCCCCTCCGCAGCCTCTGCATGTGGGGCTCAGCATGATATCTTGAGTTGCAGCTCCCTGGGATGTGGGAAAGCTGAGGGGCTGAGACACTGAGGCTTGGGAAGCCCTTGGGTGCAGTCGTCTGTGATCCTCACTGCCTCCCTGGCCTACAGACTCCCTGTAGAAGCATGGGGGAGGTGGGGTGCTGCTCCCCCCCGTAAGGGTGTTCCTCACTCGCTCAGGCCCCTCTGGGCTGCCGTGCTCCTGAACCTGTCCTTGTGGCTACAGGTGGCCTGCTCAGGCCCTGCCCCCCTTTCTGGGGCCCTTATGATTCCCTCTACCCACTCCTGGCTCCTCCCGGGTGGGCCAGCAAGGCCTGGCCACGTTCCTTCGGCCGGGCTCAGCACGGAGCCACAGGGGATGGGCCACTTGTCAAACGCTGTTGTTTAATTTTCCTCGCTCAGACTCTGCTTGCTCCAACACCCTGCAATGACACGGGTGTTAACCGAGCACCAGGGACTATAATTATCAGGGTTGAGAGACAAGAATCTCCCGGTGGTAGCAGCTGCCGGCCAGAGCCACCATGGATCTGTCCCCAGAGAGGAGCGCTCCAGTCGACTTGTGTCTGAAGAGCCGCCGGGTTCAGACCCTTCTCCCGGAGTTTGTCTGACGTAGCCCCGAGGGCATTTCCTCCTCAGTGGGGCAGATACGTGGATGTTATTCAGATGGAGTGTGGCTGGGCGTCACCGTGAGTGTGAGCAGGATAGGCGCCTTGTGTGGTCTTGCCGACGGCCTGCGAGGCTGCTGAGCTGGGAAGGGGCAGCTGGTGGCCACAACCGCAGGAGCCTGGGTGCACTCCGGGCGGCCACGCCAGGGAGCGGGCTCTCTCAGGGTAGAGGCGGTGTGGCGTGTAGAGGCGGGACCCTGGTTTCTGTTGGTGGTAGGACAGACCAGACTCAAGGGCAGGGATTCTGCCTACAGAGTTGGAGTGTGCTCGTCACATGCTATGGTTGCTTAATAAACATCTAGGAAAGCCACCTCCAAACGCATGAATAGATGGTTAGTGTCCTGGTTGGGTGAGGGGACAGTGTGTCCTCCTGGGGGTGGGTGCCTCATTGTAAGAGGCATGGGCATCCTGGATCAGGAGGAGTTGGGTACCTCGTCATGCGGGGATGCCCGAGATCTGGGAATGAATTGGGAAGGGGTGCTCACCTGCGTCTTGGAGTCTGAGGGCATGTGTGAGGAGGGCAGGGCAGCAGATGACATGGCTTAGCTCTGGGGAAAAAGATTTGGGCTCAGTATGGACGGCCCAGCTGCTGGCAACCAGGTGATTCACAGTGGAGAGGGCGATTGTCAGGACTGAGTCCCCAGTGTCGTGGTCTCTGACAGGCAGAGGTAGGTAGTTGACCTATGTCCTGTGGAGAGAACAGTTCCTGCCTGGGGAGGGGCTCAGGCTGGGTCTCTTTCCCTGGGCACGGGGTCTTTGGCCCTGAGGCTAGTCTTGGCTCTGCCACTAACTGGCATCCACCCTGTGGGTCTGTCTCTTTCCTTCTTTGTGTCTCTGTGTTCCCACCTGGGACAGGATGTAAGGTCCTGCTTCCTCTTGATCTTGTCCTGTGGGTGGTACAAGGGAGACATGGGGAGCAGAGTGCAGACGGGGCTCTGGGAGCTTTCTGTGGGCCTGGGACACAGGCACGCTGGGCCAGGGTGCGGTGGGACTCGCGGGGTTTAGTATTTGTGGATGGAGCACTTTCTCCTGAGACTTGGATGCTGTGGCCTTGGGACTGGGACATTTCAGCACCAGTCTGTACTGCGGTGTTGGGACCTAGGCGTAGGAGTCATCTGGGGCCTACAGGAAAGGAGAGGGGGAGAAGGACCCCTACCCTCCAATCAGGTCTTCTCCTGGCCTAACTCCCATGAGAGCTGGCATTGGCCGAGCGCATAGTAGGCCCTTTCTCGGTCAGCATGTTCAGTGGGATCTGCTAATGGCACAGCCCTGGCTGCCAACGGTTAGCCTAATTTCTGGGAGCCAAAGATGGGCTTGTGGAGGGTCCCCTGCCTTCTGGGCTTGCTCTGGGACAAGGGGATGAGGTCTGGGAGGAAGGAGAAACTGGAGCTCACAGGGAGCATCAAAGGGCTGGTGCGAGGTTTATTGAGGCCTTTACTGCCCTAGTTTTCATTATTTACACCCTGTTGATTCTAGGAGCTCCCATTAAACGTGTAATAAATATAAAAATATTTTACAGGCCAGTGAAAATTCCACAGCAAAAATAACTCTATAAAGAGGGATTTTGCCTGGCTCTGCCCGCTGCCGAATTCTGTGTGGCATTCCTCTGGGCCTGTTGGCTGACAGCAGGACGATGAGGTGGCTGGGTTCCCCAGTCATGGAGGGGGCGTGGGCCGGTATTTAATTAGCCCCTTTACCAGCCTTTGGATGAAGTTGTTCATCCCAGGGCTGAGCCTGCCAGCTCTCCCAGCCAGTAGTGGGTAAGAGTGGGCTGGAGTGGAGCCTGTGGATGTCTGGGGAGCCATGGGAAGGAGGAAGGGAGCAGGCTAAAGCTGTTCCCCTGGCACCTCCCTGCCCTCCTGGATAGTTTGAGGTGCGGCCAAGCTGGTGGGCAGAAAGGGTGGTGTTGAGAAGACAGTGTAGAACAGTGATTTAGAGTGAGGGTTCCGAGGTCAGACTGCCTGGCTTCTATTCCCACATCTACCACTTAGTAGCTGTGTGACCTTGAGCAGATGACTTGCCCTCTCTGTGCTTTAGTTGTCTCCTTTGTAAAATTCTATCTGATATGATTGCTGTGAAGCGTGTGCCCAACACGTTGGAAGGACTCAATAAAGGATCATAATTATTATCTAATGCTCAATAATTATAAGTATTTTTAATGAAGAGAAAGGCATTCATAATTCCAACCTTGGAAAATTAGGTGCAGGGTAAAGGACTCCCATGGCTTCTGTCAGGCCTGCACTATCCAGTTGGGGAGCCACTAGCCACACATTGGCTACTGAACTGAGTTGTACCATGAGACACACCTAGGATTTCAAATACTTAGTATGCACAAAAGGCTCTAAAATATCTCACTAATAATTTTAAAAATATTGATTACACATTGAAATGATATTCTCTATATTTTGGATTAAATAAAATATATTATTAAATTTAGTTTCACATGTTTCTTTTTACTGCTTTTTTAATGTGGCTACTAGGAAACTTAAAATTACACATGTGGCTTACACTGGTGGCCTGCATTATATTTTAGTTGGACAGCTCCGCCTTCCTCTGGGAAGGGCAGGCCGGAAGCCCTTGGGCTCTCGTGCCCTGGCACAGTCAGCCACCGTTTTACAGCGCGGGAGACCCAAGCTGGAGAGGGCACGACTTCCCTGAGATCTCACAGCTGTGTGGAGGCGACTGCTCCACAACTCGAGACACTTGCTTCTTCGGGTCCCGGGGAGATGGTGACGGCTCGTCTTGCTTCTTCCCTCTTCTGGTTGTGGGAAGAGCAGACCCAGGGAGTCACTCAAATGCGTGTTCGAACGTTTGTTAAACGAAGTCTGTGGCAGTTGGTGAGCTACGACGTGTTTAGGGAATGAGGTGGCAGAGTGGAGGCAGCATCTTCATCCTGACCTGACAGGCCTACATCCCTAGGAGCCTTCCTATGGCCACCCCCTGGGGACGGGCTGCCCCGGCACCGACCCGCTGTGGGAGGTGCGGCGACGATGGTGGTGGGGAGGGTGATTGACAGGCAGCATTCACTGGGCTGAGTGTGAGCCAGACTCTGTGCCATGGGCTCTACACACTCTCTCTCTTTATACATATACATCCCCAAGGGGCAGGTGCTATCGTGATTCCCATTTTAGAAACGGGGGCACCGAGGCAGGGAGGTTTAGCAGCTGGCTACGAGGATGCCGTGGACTGGACTTTAAAGCCAGGGTGTCCTGAGCCCAGGCCAGGCTCCTCACCACGGGGCCGCCCTGCTGCTGTGGGGAGTTCCCCTGGTACTCCCACCATCCCGGCTCCCCTGACGCTCTGCCTTTCCCTGCCACCCAGGAAGGCAAATCGGAAAGCCAGAGATGAAAGGGACGCTGTTGTGGGAGCCTCCTTAAATCTGCTCTCAATCTATAGAAATGGTAAATTGTGCTCAACTTTTGGTACTTAATCTTAGTTACAGACTGGAAGACACCTATGGGAGACTCAGAGCTTACTGACTCAAAGGCGCCCAGAGAGAAAGCCACAGTGGGTGCTGTGGGTGCTGTGCCCTCCCCCGCACAGCCTCCTCCCTTCCCTTTGAGGTGGCGGTGACAACGGGACCTTCACAGAGGAGGAACTGAGGCCCTGAGCAGGCTGCTTGTTGCTATGGTTACAATGATGCTTGGCCACACGCTCCAGTGGGCGGAGCTACTGGTGTTTCTGGTGCTCCCTTGGCTCTCAGAGTGGCCTGGACCACAGGCAAGAGGCCGCCAGCCCAGAGCTGCCCTCCCTGCGGTGGTGTCCGCCAGCAGGGCCAGCTGTGGGGATGTTGGTGTTTGGGGCAGTGAGACATGCTGGCTGTGTGGCCCTGGCCAGTCTCTGCCCCTCAGGCTTGTGTCCATCACAGCCTGAGTGGGTCTGACTGGGGGCACCAGGCCCTGACCACGGTGACAGACAGAACAGGTGTGGCGCTGGGGCCTCAGCAGGGCCAGGCATTTGGAGAGGGTCTGCAGGCGGCTGCGTTGGCAGGCACATCAAAGGCAGCATGGGCGAGGGCCTCAAGGAGGGCTTAGGGGCTAAGGGGTCTGAGCCCCCTCAACGTGGGGGTTCTCCCCACTCCAGGGACCCTGCTGTTGGTCCAGATGCCTCTTGCTCAGCTCTGGAGACCAGGCTCTGCTGCTGTCCATCCTCGAGGCTGGCGGGTGGTGCGGGCCCACCAGGTTTGTGGGGCTGCAGGGTGGAGGGGCGGGGCGTGTGTCTGATGCTGCCTCTCTTGTCCTCCTGGCCGACCTGCTGCTTCTTGGCAGGGCAGGCGCCAGGCTGGCAGACCCTTCCCCTTGGCAGGTCCTTCCATGACTGGGCTGGCCTGATCCCTCCCCTCCGCTAACACAGACTGCTGGGACCACCCATCTCTGTCTGAGAAACTGTGCTGCTATTGCTGTGAGTTGGAGAACTGTACTTCTGTAACTCCCAACTGGGCCAGGGCCTGGGAGGCTGGGACCCCGGCGTTTCCCTCTAGGCACATGGGCCGGGGCTGGGTGGCGTTCTAGAGCGTTGGGGTGAAATTGCTCAGAATCCCAGTCCACAGTGACAGCCTCCGTCAGCTCTTGGAGCCGGCACACCTCGGCAGGGGGGCCCAGGAGAGGCAGTGCTGCGGGTGCCTGGGGGCTCTGAGGCTTGTTACACAATATCTTCAGTGCTCGACCAGGGTCCTTCCAGCTGTGGTTTGGGAGGGCCATGACCCACCCGAAGCAGGAGCGCAAGGCACCCCGTCAGGCGCGGTCTCAGGGCAGAGGCCCAGAGGAGCCCCCTTTGGTCACCAGGCCTGGCCCTGCCTCCCCTGTGCCAGCCTGGTGACTCACTCTGATCAGACGACCTGGCCTTGGCCGCAGAGAGGATGCAGTGTGAGGTGTGTGGCCATCTTCTGGAGCCATGGTCATCATGCAAGAAGGCCTGAGCCAAGCAAGAGGGGGGTGAGGGTGCTGGGGCCATCCGGGGCCCAGCTTCCTCCCTGTGCTCGCAGCCTCGTCGTGACGAGGGGTTGTGGACGCAGGATTTCCCACAGTCGTGGTGCTGGATACCTGACACCTCCACTTGTCGCTCCTCTGGGCTCTGGGTCTTGCTTGTGGTGCTCTCGGCTTTCAGGATGCGGACCTGGCCGCGCCGGCAGGGCAGGCAGTCTTCAATCCCTCCTTTGTGTCGCCACAGGCCGGGGTGAGAGTTCACCCGAGAGGAGAGAACCTGGGCTATGTAATTAAGTTGCACGCTTGGCACGGAGACCTGGTTTTAATGCACGTATCCCATGTGCTGGCTTTTCCAGGCCATTGTCCCCGGCCCAGGCCCGTGGACTAATGATAAGGTGTGGGCTCTGGGGCGGGCCAGGGGCCTGGCTGGCCGGGCTGAGTCGGTCTGCTTGGGGCTTCGTGTCCTGGTGTGCAGGCTGCGGAGGGGACTTTGTTCTTCCCCAGAGGCCGACGCTGAGGGGTCAAACATGAGGCCCTGGATCGCCTCACATCACAGAGGAAAAGCCCACCACGCCCCTGTCACGGTGAATTGCAGTCAGATGTGAGCCCAGCTTCACAGTGGAGCGTGGACCCACTGCCCACACTCACTGTGGGCTTACCCTGGGTCCCGGGGCAACAAGTGCACACAGGCTGCCAGGAGCAGCTTCCCGGCTCCCAGCTGCGGCTCTGAGCGGGGCCGGAATGGTCGGGGGAGGAACCGCTGCTTGGAGAGGCCAGTGGCAGCTTCTCCCTGGCATTTTCCCTGCAGGAAAGCACTGGCGTAATCTCAGCTACCATTGCTGAGAGCCAGGCTGGGCCAGGGTCTCCCGGGCCCTCGACGTTCATTATTTTAATCCTCAGACAAGCTCTTGGGTTGGGGGCCATTAGGAAACCTGTTTATAGGTGAGGAGGCTGAGGCACAGAGAGGGTGATGGCATGCCTCAGAGCACACAGTGCGGGCTGATGGTCCAGGACGGGGAGGTGGGCTGCCAGCTGCCACATCCTCTCCACAGGGAAGGGCTGCCCAGCATCCTCACCTGGCTTACCCTGGGTTTCTGAGTCACACAGGGAGCGGCTCGGGGCCATATCTGCCAAGCAGACCCCTGCGTCATCTCCACAACCTCTTTATCCTGGATCTGCCTGACTCCAGGCCCAGCTCTCCTGCCCTGTCCCCTGGCCGTCTGCCTCTTGCAAAATCAGGTGTAGTAGGGCAGTCCACCTATTCCGAGAAAGGACTTTAGAGGAGAAACTATTCTGTTTTAAAATTATACACCCCAAACTTCAATCCAACAAAGGGCAGCTGGGCCCTTACAGCGTGCAGCAGGTATTCCTGTTTATGGGGTGTCAGACAACCCGCCCCTGTGTGGGTGACACCGGGACAGTGGGCTGCTGTTGTGTCTCAGAGAAGAGCTGTCACGGGCACTGGGCAGGCCCCACAGGCAGCCCCGAGAGCTCTGGGCTTGCATCCCTGGACATCTGCGCTGAAGCAGGCAGGCTGTGCCCGCACCCTGTGTTCTGGGTGGGGCCCTGGTATCCCTGAGTCAGGCAGAGCATCTCACTCAGTCCATCTGCCCATAGGACCCATCCCAGAGCCACCTTGGACCGCAGTAAACACTTATTTCTAGATGTTTATTTTGGGGTTAATGGAAAAAAACACCTATGCACAATCCCTACATTTGTATAGCGCGTAAGTTCTCAGTGCCCTTTGGGGGGCAGATCCCCTTCATCGTCACAGTGGTCCAGCAAGAGTGCCCTGATCACATGTCCCTCGCCAGCCCATGCTGCTCTTCTGGCCTCTGCACCTTTGCACATGCTGTTCCCTCTGCCTGGACTGCCCCCGCCCCCCACCCCCCTTTGGCCTGGCCTGGCTAACACCTACTTGGCCTTCAGATCTCAACTGGGATGACTCTTCCTCCCAGGGCTTTCTCTGATCCCCACCAAGTGTGGCTAGGGACCCTCCTCTGGGCTCTCAAGGAACCAGCATCACAGGCAAGCGGGCAGTTACGGCTTCCTCAGTGCCAAGTGTCTTGTCTTCACTGTTGAGCCCCGGCCTGTCCCGTATGATCATAATAATGAGTGACAGTAACAATACTGATGGTATTAAGCACCCAGTAAACGCCAGCTCTGTGCCAGGTACAGTTCACAGCATTTGACGGGTTTACTGATTTACTTCTCATGTCAGCCCCGGGGCCGGTGCCGTCAGGCACAAAGGGCGGTTATATAGGTAGTAAGGGCTGGAGCTGGAATCCAAACCCAGGCAGTCTGCGGTCTGGGCTACTCGTAACCACTGTGCAGGCTGCCTCCCATGGGTGGCATCCGGACGTTTTGGATCAGTATTGTCTCATTTTACAAAATAGTTTGTCCCCTTCGCCATAACGGCTGAGGCTGAAGGGTGAAGGGTCCTGGCTAAGGTCCCGTGGCAGGAAGTGGGCAACCTCAGCCCACACTAGACCGAAGCTCCTTGAGGCAGAGGCTGGCCACTTTGCTCTTCTGTGTGTCCCCAGCTTCTGACTTAAAGCCTTGGGCGTAGAAGGTGCTCATCTCCAGGAGTGATGTCCATGAGTTTTCTATCAGCTGCCACAGTACCTCCCCCTCCCAGCTCTGGGACCTGGGCCTCCAACCAGGAGGCCCTACAAACAGGTGTTTGGGTTGATGGCTGTCAGATAGCCAGGGCCTGGGCAGGCAGGGCAGCGGTGTGTGTGTGTGTGTGTGTTGGGGGGAGCTGGGAGGTAGAGGGAAGACCCACGCTCCCATTTTCGGCCTTGTGGGGGCTTTCCTTCTGATGGGGCCTGAGCTCACCTTGGTGTGAGAGCAGCTCTGTCTGGGAGCGTCCTCTGGGATCTGGGGCTGGGGACTTCCATGGCAGCCCCAGCGGGAGAGGAGGCCTCGCCTGTCTCAGAGGAAAGGTTTTGTTTTCCCTGCAGTCTGGAGTGAAGAGCCGTCTGTGGGCTCCTCACAGGCCTGGAGGCCCCTCCCGCCATGGTGAACAAACACAGGCTCTGCAGGTAGCAGCGCGGTGCTGTGGCCTTTTGTTGAGCACACCTGGCTCAAACATCTCAGGGGATGGGAGTGACTCTGTCAGTCCCTCCTCCCTGCATAGCAGCACGGAACCGTTTCAAACCTTCTCTTTGGGGCTCTGACAGCTGTGTCAGCTTCTGGCCTCACTCAGAGGCAAAAGGCACGTTGACAATGAGGTTGAAATCTGTTGCCTGCTGCCTTCCTGCCTGTCCAGGTCCCACTGCCCTGGCCCCAGCTGCACATCTGTCCTCTCTGCTCGCCTCAGCGCCTGGGCCCCAGCCCAGCTCATCAGTTCGCGGATATCTCCAGACACAGACAAACACCCCGCACACATCATTTTCTCCAGAGAAGTCCTCTTTGAATAGGACTTGAGAAATGCGTATCACTGTGTTAAGTCGTTACGCCGATTGCCCCGTGGGGGCCACTGACCACAGCAGCTTGCAGTTCCTCATCATTTGTGCCGAGGTCAGCAGCAAGCCAGGAAAAGGGCAGATCAAAGTCTGTTCTCTCTGACCCCTGAGCCTAGAATTGAGAAATCCTTAATTAAGCTGTTCAATAAAATTATTTTCAATAATTCTCTTTTGTACTAATAAGTCACGTCACCTGCTGAGAACGCACGCTTTGCTCACCTTCGGCTTGTTATTACAATAATACTCGGAGGTATCTCCTCCTCTTTGTAAACGAGCAGCACAATGGCTGTTAAATAAAAGGGAGCTGTAATTTATTCTAAGATTCAGGGATTTTGTATGTGCAAGTAGGCAGCAATTATGGAACAAATACTATAATTATAACCACTCTGGAAAAGTGAATGAGGTGGTAACTAGCTGAGGCGTATTTTCTGGTCTCAGCTCTGAGCAAACTCTGTCGGGCCCCCTGTCCCTAAGGGAGGTGAATCTGAGAAAGATTAAATACCTGGAAGCTCCAACCCACCTCGCCTGCCGAGGGGAGGGAGCAGCGAGGCTGACCCTGACCTTCTCCGTTGGGCAGGGTGCTCCCTCAGAAGTCAGGAAGTGAGGGGCGCAGGCCGTGCCCTTCTCTCCCCTCTCCTCCATGGGTGCCCCTGCCCCTCGGGAGGGGGGGTGTGTAGCCTGCACCCGTCCCCGTTGAACCGGCTGAGTTCTGTCTTGGAGGGTCTGGAGCTGCCCCACATTTGGAGCCTCCGTTGGGCTCCAGGTCTCCCGCGGGTGCTACTGGCCCCGGCAAGCACATGCTTCCTTCTGGTTGTGTGCTCCCTGGAACATGCTCGGGAACCACAGTTAGATCTCACGAAATGCGTTCTCTCTATCCTGTGCTGTGTTTATCTAAGAGACACGTTTAACTCTTGGGTACGACTTTCTGGAGGGCGCCAGGGAAACAGCTCAGGACTTGCTAGAGGTTTTGAGAACTCTCTGAATTCTTGGTGGGTGGTCTGATGCTCGCTTTTCCCACAGCTGGATGGTAAGGAGTTCAGAAAGACGGAGCCTAGACTGACGTCTGACCTGCGTGGGGTGACTCGGAGGCAGAAGTGAGAACCCAGTGTTAGCATTCATGGGCCTTTTTTTTCTCAACAGCACCAACTTCAGCCTCAGGTGGCCCTTCCAGTAGAAATATCGATTGGAGCCAAGGTTTAAATATTCGGGAAAAATCAAACTCCCAATAAAAGTGTGCATTTTAAAGGACTTTGTCACCTTGATTCAGAAACATATCAGCAAAAGCAAGATTCCTTACTAGAATGTGAGTTCCATGGGGTTAAGAATTGTCCAACAGCATAAGACATTGGGGGGTAGGGGAGGCTAGGGGACTGTCTAGGGCGGGGAGATAAAATGGACACATATGTAATACCCTTTGCAATACTTTAAGCAATAAATTAAAAAAAAAAAGAAAAAAAAAGAATTGTCCAACAGGATTTAAATCATATAAATGCTTAGTGAGTAAGAGAGGCTCTCCTCACGAATGCCTGGGCTTCCTTGAAGTCTCTCCTGCCAGAATGGGGCGCGATGGACACGTGGTCAGGGCCCAAGGCCTCCTGGGAAAGGCTTCCTTCTGGGGAAAAGAGACCAAAGTACCTGTGCTCACCAAGGAAGCTGAGGAGTCCTGTTGCCCAGGAACTCGCAGAGCAGCCTGTGTTGATTTTCAGGGGCCGATTTAGTGGGTACCGCGTTGTAGATTTTGGTTTAATACTTTCCAGTCTCTTTGGGGAGTGTTAGCATGAGTTGGTTAATGTTAACATGAGCCAGAGTTTGTATGTTAGTCATGTATGTCTAAATGTGTCTGTATTTGTTTATGTACATAAATAGCAGCGATCGATACACGCTGTGAATTCAAAGCATACATTTTTCTAAGTATCATAGGGGGATGTATTGCACTGTTTGCTCATCTGAGCTCATGTCAAATATGTAACTAAGCGAATGTACCTCGTTTTCAGGAACGCAAATGGGCCCTGCCTGTTGTTCGTTGCTGTGTAAAGCCAAGGCATTGAATCACACGGCCGTAAATCAAACTCCTGAATACGAGCTATGGGGCATGCGTGCGGTTGAACCCTGCTTGTCCCATGGGATTTGTGCTCTGAGGTTGCAAATGGGTGTGTGTGTGTGTATTTTCTTTTTTAAATGGACTTCTAGAGAAGAATTCCTGTTTGAGGGTTAAACAACTGGCTTGGCATCGATCGGTCGGGGCAGACGAGGTCTCCTGTGGGTGTGGCTGACCCTGGGTCTGGACATGGGAGTTTCTGGGAGGCTTTGAACCAGGCTCCTCCACCCTCACACTCACCAGGAGGGCAGCTCAAAGCCAGTTGGGAGTTCTGACCCTGTGTTTTTGGGGTCCCACTGCCACTCCTGAGAGCAGAGTTAAGGCCCCCAAGCCTTCTCCCACTTCAAGATTGTTGGTCTGGGCAGGTGGGGGGCTTCTTGAAAAGACAGCTCAAGACCCTTGGCTGGGCTGATTAATCAGAATAAACACACAACACCCGCTCTCCGTCACCAGGGCCCTTTTCCTCTCCCACCGAATGCTCGGCGTTTCATCATCATTCATGCGGCTGCTGTGGGTCTGATAAATGGGAAAGAGGCATCAACAGGCTGCCGGGCCTCCCGGTGACAGAAGCTGCCTGCAGAGCGCACAGCGCGCCGGTGTGTACACAGCGTGGGTTCGGGCCCAGGTGAGTCATCGCCAGCCTGGGAAATGCACTGGCGATGATGGATGGCCAGGGTGCTCGGATGCGCCCCTGACACTATTTGCACAAACAGGGAACTCAAACGAATGGGGTTTTCACGAGCTTATGTAAGTCAGTTGGCAGTGCACAGCACCCCAGCTGTGCGGCATGACAGGGCAGAGCTTTGTGCTCCTGCTCAGAAACAGGTGACTTTAAGAACCAGTTTGCCTGTGTCAGGACTTGAAATGGTTTGCTCTGCCCTTCTGTTGTCATAACCCCCCTTTTCTCTTTGCCTTTCTCTTTGTAAAAACTTTCTTTGCAAAGGGATTCTTCTAACTGGGACAGTAGGGCTACTGTTGCTTCCAGCAGCCGCCCAAGGGGTTTGCTTTTCTTTGGGACTCTGACTTCCTTGAAAGACACATCGGGGAGGGGACAGCAGGTGTGTGTAGCTAAGTGCTGGGGGGGGGGGAGGGTGGGGGCGGGGCAGGGCGAGGGGTGCAGGGCTGGCTGGAGACCCACCTTATCATGTTCCTGGGGTCATCTTCAGATGTCCATCCTGACTGTGAGAGTGGGGTGTGAAATGGACAAGGCATAACTTCACACTCACACAGCACTCCACCAGCTCCTGGCACGCAGTAGGCCTCACATTTGCTCTTTCCATCAGCCCAATTGGAAAGTAGGCGAGGCAGGAGTGATGGTCACATGTAAAGATAACAGAGTCAGCGAGGGGATGTGGCCCCACAAGGCCCTCCCACGTGCCGGAGGAGGGCTGGCCATCGGGAAGCTCAAGGGGCACGGAGGCAGGGACTCCTGAGATGTGGAGCCTGTATTTCGAGGCCACATCCAAGTGCGGGCATGCCCCATTGTCAAAGCTAGGGCATCCGTCACTCCCTTGGTGCTGCGGAACATGTCGGTAGTGATTCAAATCTGATTGCGTTCCAGGATTAAGTCTTTTATCACTACTGAGATTATGGAAACCATTAGGGTTCCATCGAGGTGAGCATCCCATCCAAGCTTTGGTTCCAGATTTAGTATTTATTTATAAGATAAAAGTTTTTCTTATTAAAAAGCAGCACATAATTATTGAAGGAAGTCATAAATTACAAAGGAGGGAAACAGTTTAATCATCTCAGCCCTCGGCATATTAAACAAGATGGGACCATGCTAACGACACGACATTTTCGTGACCCAGGTTCTCCTCTGATTTTATTGTGAATGCCTGTGGCTGTCGCTGGCCATTCCAGGGACATCTTCCCTGGGGCGGCAGCGCACCCTGCCCTGGTTGCCACTGTTCTCTGCGGGTGGCTGTGCGGCCGCTTCCACCGTGTGCTCTCTTCGGCGTGAACGCGCATCCTCAGAGCTCAGTCTCCGCCCACATTTATCATTCAACAAATATTTGTCGAGTGCAAGGCACATTTTTGTTGTGGGAAATTCTTAGAAGTGGATTTTCTGGATTAAATTATATGAATTCTTTTAAAGTTACCACATTCATGGTAAAACGTTTAAAGAGTGCAGGAGGGGATATAGCGAAAACTTAAAATGACCACCATGACCCATGTCTTAGGTATTTTTCCAGAACAGATGTGGGTGCTATCATTTTAATATAAATTGATTCACAATTTTCATAACAATATGAAGAGTGATTATTCTACTAATGTATCCTGGACAACCTTCTACATCAGCACGGCAGCTTTATGGTATAGCTGTGTCAGTCCCTTATCAATGGACTTTAAAAAATTACAAAGCACACTTCAGTGAATATTCTTAAAAAAATTTTTTTTCTATTGATTTCAGAGAGGAAGGGAGAGGGAGAGATAGATAAAAACATTAGTAATGAGAATCATTGATTGGCTGCCTCCTGCACGCCCCTCACTGGGGATTGAGCCTGCAACTTGGGCATTTGCCCTGACCAGGGCATTGAACTGTGACCTCTAGATTCATAGGTTGATGCTCAACCACCGAGACACGATGGCCAGGCTGAATATTCTTATGTCTTGGTTTAGTTATACAATTAACTGTAGGAGAAATGCTAGAAGTGGAACTGCTGAGTTGGAGAGTGAGGTCCATTTAACATTTTTATAGCTAGTGCTATTAATTTGCATATTTGAAATTGTCTCGTGCTGGCTAATTCTTTTCCCTGAAAGGCCCTATCTATTTATGCTCTTCCAGCGGAATTTGAGAATGTCTGCTTCCCAATGTCTTGCATTAACTCGGTGGATGATTAATTTGAAAATGTCTGTTTATTAGGTTAAAAAAGAAGGAATTTAGTGTTGTACATTAATTTGCATTTTTCTGTTATTAACATGAGGTCCTCCCCATAGTTGAGTAGGGCTTTGGAACAAACATTTTTTTAAAAAGGCTGAATTACCTATTTACCAATTGGGTAACTTTGGGCAAGTTACATTGAACCTCAGTTTCCTTGTCTGTAAAATGGGGATAATAATATCTAGTTCTCAGAGCTGTGGAGCAAACAGCTTGTGGATGCTTGTCCTGGTTTGTCAACCAGCCTTGTCTCCTATAGGAGACCTTCTAGTGAGGTCCAAGGAGTTGTCCCACTTCTGCGGGTGTGCCTGCGTTTGCCTCTGCCATTCTGGTAAGAGCCCTCTGCCTTTCTGGTTTAGTATTTTTACCCAGTGTTGTCATCCTTTCCACTTGTCAGGTCCTCCACTCATCCCCGCACCCTCCCTGACCTCCCTTCCTCCTCTGGTGCCTGAGGCCACGTGATAAGCTAAGCTCTGGTAGGTTTTAAAGGAGGTGGGGATGGAGCTGCCCTGCTAGAAAGCAAGTCTTAGGACCCCTTTCTGAAAACCAGATAGGGATTTGTTGAGCACCCGGCACCAGGCGCTGTGCCAGCCACTCACCTGCCTCATTCCAGGGAGCCCTCCCTGTGGGCCTGCCATGTGGGCGTCATTGTCCTCACTCACAGAGGTTTAGAGCGGCTGAGGGACTTTCCCAGAGTCACACAGCCAGTCGGTGGCAGAGCCAGAACCAATCCACTCCCAGGCCTGTGGTTCTTCAATCCTTTCATGCTACTAAGGACGGGTGGATCCCTAGCTTAAGCCTGTTAGGAGTCTGGGACCCACCACTGTGAGTTAAGCCGGAAGGGTGCTTGGGGCCTTATGCAGGCTGCAAGGGACAGCTTCCGGGCAAGGGACAGAACATCCCCACTTCACTGCAACAGTGGCCTCCCCCAGCCTCACGCGGTCTGGGACAGCCAGGTTCCTTTCCAGGTCCCAGCCAAATGTCTCAAAGTGAGCCTCTGGGTGTAGGGAGATAGAATCCCACCCCGGATGGTGCAGACCCTGAAGGGCCAGCGCTGCTCACCCGTGAGTGTGGCCAAGGCTCCCAGGAAGCAGGGAGAGAAATCCACTCACAGGCTCCCAGCTTTCTGAGGGGTCCCTAATCTAGCCGAGGTTGATGGGGCCACAAGTCGGTCTGGGTGACATTTTATTTCCAAAAATGAAAACAAGTTTGAATTATTTTAGTATTTATTTTTCTTATTTCTAAACCTTTGTTTTTTTTTCTCACTGTAAAAAGCCCAAACAGTATAATACATAACCTATTTAGGTGCTCAATGACAAATGAATATAATTGAAGGACAAATGAATGTAAGATAGAAAGTAGAAGTTCCCTTGGTCTGTCTCCCAGAAGCAACCATTGCTAGTGGCTGGCTGAATAGTTTCACTGCTTTTTCTAGACACACACACGTTATTTACATAAATGGACTCCATTTGATCCATGTTGTTCTGCATTCATTTAAGAACGGGTCTCAGACATCTGTCCACATCATCAGCACACAAGGCTTCACCTCCTTTCAGACATCTGTCTTGTGTTCTGTTGTATGGATAGTCTACAGTTTAAGTCCCTTATTGATGAACATTTGGGAGGTTTCCAATTTTCCATTTTTTTTCAGATAATGTTGCAAATAGCATAATATTTGGAGAGGCCTCTTTGAGATGAGTAGAAAATTTGGGGGTGTGTGTTAACCCTGTATTGGAAATCACTGATCACCTGCTTTTCAGAAGCCTTTACTGATCCAGCCACTCAGACCTCAGCCCCTCTCTCCTGGTCCCACTGCCCGTGACCTGCTCCTTTATCCCCAGGCTGGCACGGACAGATTTCTTGCCTGCTGGTTTCTGAGCTCTTGACAGTGGCAAGCACACTGCTCTCTGATTGACCCTTTCCTTCTTCTGTGGGGTGGGGGTGGGAGCATTTGTTTTTGCTTTATAAATGTAGTTTGCACTTGTTACCAAAATTATACATTAACGTAAAGATTTAAATACTTACATAACACTTATTATAAAAAAGAAGCCCCCTTCACCTACACACTCATCCATCTTCATTTTCACTTCCCAGAGACAACCAGTTTCAACCCTTTTAGCTGATTTTTCTAGGTATTTACTTCTATAACCCTCAAAACATGTTACTTTGTCAGTTTTAAGCATTATCGATTGCCTTCTCACTGTGGGAGGTGAGTGTCCAGCTTTCTTTCATACTTCCTGTCCTCTGGTCCGCTCGTGCTCTCATCATGTTCCCCCAGGGCCCCATGAGAGCTATGGTCTGTTTGGATAGATCAGTCCTTCGTGTCTGATTTAGCCCATGTCACATTAAACTTCGAGTATTTTCCTTGGGTTACACAGCCTTTTGTTTTCACCACAGTTAATTGCTGTTGTTTGCTGAATTTCTATGCATTTATCATGGTTTTGAAGTTGCTGTTGAAAATTCTGATGCCATTTGTGTCTCCGTCTTATGTATGAAACCTGTTGTTTTCTCTTGAGAGTCTTCTAGGAACTTCTTTTTATCCTCAGTGATCTGAAGTTGATGTTTTGTGTGCTTTTTGCTATGATTCTATTTGCTTTCATTTGGTATTTAATCTAGAAACTCATGTCCTTTAGTTTTAGGAAATCTATTGGAATTATTTATTTTATGGCATCTTCCTATCCTTTCTATTTCTCTGTCTCTCTGTATCTTTCTCTCTCTCTCTTGTTAATTCTCACCTGAGGATGTTTTCCCATTTCTTTTTAGAAAGAGTGGAAGTGAGGGAGGGAGGGAGAGAAATATCCACGTGAGAGAGACACATCGACTGGTTGCCTCCCGCATATACCGTACCGGAGGCGGGGGGAGGGGGGGAGTGCGTGTGTGTGTGTGTGTGTGTGTGTGTGTGTGTGTGTGTGTGTAGTGAACCTGCAACCAGGTACATGCCCTTGACTGGGAATTGAACCTGCAATCCTTTGGTGAGCAGGCCAATACTACAATCATTACGCACATCGGCCAGGGTTCTCTCTCTCTCTCTCCCTATTTTTTAGCTCTTATGTGGTCGATTACAAAAATAACCTCTTCCTCATATTCATGGTCCTTTGTCATATAACTTTGTTATGACTTCCTTCTCTGATTCTGGGCTGAGACATGTGGCTTGCTTTGGGCCAATGGGATGTTGGTGATCATGGTACAAGTAAAGGACTGAGAGCTCCTTGTGTGATTGACATGTGGCTTGCTACCATCAGCATGAGAAGAACATGCCCATGCACAGGTTAGCCCACTGGTTCCAGGAGGAGATGAGAGGCATGTGGAGCAGAGCCAGTCCCCACCCCAGAGCAGCAACCACCCAGATGCATGAGCAATATGTGGCTATTGCTGTATGCCACTGAGGCGTTGATCATTTGTGGTAATAACTGATATATTGAATTACTTAGATGCTGAACCTCTTAGCATAACCCTTTAACCTTTTTAAAAAAAAATATACTTTCTGGGAGACTCTCTCAAAAATGTCTCACATACCTTCTACTGAGTTTTTCATTTCTGCAATCACATTTTTAATTTCTAAAAATTCTTTGGTTCTTTGCATGTTGTTGTTGCTTTGCAGCATCCTGTTGTAGAATCATATTCTTTTTTTCTTCCTTAATGTTTTACTATTTTCAATTACTGTTTATATCCAATATTATTTTGTATTAGATTCAGGTGTATAGCACAGTGGTTACAAATTAAATACTTTACAGAGAGACCCCCCCTATGCCAGTACCCATCTGGCACTGTATACAGTTATTACAGTATTATTCCCTATGCTGTATTCCCTATGCTGTACTTTCCATCCCTGTGACTATAGTGTGACTACCAATTTGTACTTTTTAATCCCTTTACCTTTTTCACCCAGACCCCCACCCCTCTCCCCTCTGGTAACTATCAGTCTGTTCTCTGTATCTATGAGTCTGTTTCAATATTGTTGTTTGTTTATTTTGTTTTTTAGATTTCACATATAAGTGATATCATACGGCATTTGTCTTTCTATGACTGACTTATTTCACTCAGCATTATACTCTCTAGGTCTATCCATGCTGTCATAAAATGTAAGATTTTATTGTTTATGGCCAAGTAATATTCTATTGTGTGTGTGTATGTGTGAGATATATATATATCTCACAACTTTTTAATCCACTGATTTACTGATGGGCATTTGGGTTGCTATGGAAGCATATTTCTTATTGTATTAATTATTATTCTTTAAAGTTTTACCCCCCTTGCATTGAATTTTTTCTCCAAGTTGCTTTTTCACTGTGTTTAATTTGTCCTTTATCTTTCATATCAGAGAATTTCCTTTACTGTCTGATAGTCTTTGCCTGTCCAGGCATATTCACGTAAAAAGCTGGTTGGAAGTTGTGTGTGTGTGTTGTTCACAGAATAGCAGTCCTTTTGGGGGATCTCGAATTCTTTTCTCTAGGGCTGGCTAGATGACCCAGAGAAGCCACCTCCATTCTGCAGCTTTGAGGACATTTACAGGCTGTCAGCATTCAGAGAATCTGATGGGGGGTAGGTGGGGGGGGGGGGGCGGTGAGTGGGGAGAAGACAAGGGGCTCTTAACACTCAGAGTATAAACTTGCACGTAGTTCTGCTGTTTTCAGTATGGTTCCCCTGCTCTCAACTGTGCTTGGTGTCCCCAAACCAGAGCCCTCTGCTTAACCCTTCACAGCAAATAATCCTGTCTTCTGCCAGCAAGGAGAGAGGTGCCACCGGGCTGCAGGGGTTGGAGAGGAGACCTGTACACCTACAAGCTGGTTATCAGGGCTTCCAGCCAGCCTCCCGCACTCAACCCCACCTTCCACAGGCCCTGGTGCCTCTAATTCCTAAGGCTTTGTATAATTCTATGGTGAACATCAGGTAGCTTTTTGGCTTTCTTCACTGCTGACTTAGGATTTACTTTACTTAGGTCTGTTAAGTCAGCTTCTCTCATGCATCTGCTTTCTAGTTTCCAAAATTTTGTTGCTATTGTTTTCTTTCTTGTTCTTTCTATCCTTGAGGCTTTAGACCTGTTTTTTTCTTACATTGTGCTTTATTTTAATGGGATATCTTTATTACTTCTTTGATCATAGATGATTGTTACAAAAAATTAAAACAATCCAAAGCAAGTGCACCTCCCTCAGAATCGCCTTCTCCATCCACTGCTACTCAAGGATGGATCCTTCCAGATAGCTTTGCCTTTATGAATATATGCATGTGTAAGCTGGGACACACACACACACACACACACACACACACACTTTACAGATATACATGAGGTCATCGTCCACTATAACATACTATTCTGTAACTAGTCATTTCCCTCCAACACTAGATCTTAGACATCTCTCAATCATAAATTAGAAGCTACTGCTTTCTTTTTAACAAGCTGCATAGTGTTTTTTTAAACTCAACTTATACCCCAGCCCCTTATTAATGGACATTTCGGATGCTTCCAGTTTTTTGTTACTCTAAAGAGTGCTGCTCTGAACATCAGTGTGCCCACATCTTCGCATCCCTGTCCCTTTGTCTCCTTAGCTATTTCCTTGAAGTGGAATTGCCGGATGGGATGGGCATGCACAGCTAAGGTCCTGGCAGAGAGTGTGTGCGATACATATGCCACTGCTTGCTCTGAGCGGGGCTCTCCCCGTGCCTCTGGGCCAGCTCCGGTCTTACCACCCTTTCTAATTGTTGCAGGTGGGTGGGGTGAACAGGTACCTTATTGCTGCTTTGATTCCATTTCTTTGAGAAGTAAGGCTGACCCTTTCTGTGTGTCATGGTCATATGTGAACTGCCTGCTCTGTGTGTATTTTACACTCTTCCAAAGTGAGTCTTCAGACCCACCCAGCTTTCTGCTTGAGCGTCCTGGGCCCCAGGATCCGGAGGCCAGGAGCTGTGTGGGCGGGGGTAGGGCTGGTGCTGAGAGGGCCGGGGGTGCCCAGGAGCAGTGTGTGCCCTCCCCAGTTTCTCCCCTCTCCCCCCACAAAGGCACTTAATTGGGGGTGGAAACAGCCTTTTCTCCATGGGCCCAGGCCTGGAGCTGACAGGCCCCCTGGGGTCTTGACTCATTGGGCTACTCTGCAGGTGGCCCCTTAGCGGCTGAGTTCTGGGAGGTGAGTCTGGCACCTGCCTGAGTTTTGGCACTTACATGGGCTTATATTCCACAAGGACAGTTGCCTTGTCTTTAACTTAAGAAATTATGAAATACAGCACCTATAGAAAATGTTCAGTTTAACAAATTATTATAAAGCAAACACCCACTTCTCTGGGAGACAGTTGACTTTTTTTTTTAAAAAAAATATTTTATTGATTCTTTACAGAGAGGAAGGGAGAGGGATAGAGAGTCAGAAACATCCATGAGAGAGAAACATCGATCAGCTGCCTCCTGCACACCTCCTACTGGGGATGTGCCTGCAACCAAGGTACATGCCCTTTACAGGAATCAAACCCAGGACTCTTCAGTCCACAGGCCGACACTCTAGCCACTGAGCCAAACTGGTCAGGGCTACAGTTGACTTTTAACAATATGGTGACAACTGGAACTGACACCTGCCCGGGGCTGCTGGGCAGTACATTCTCCTCCAGCTCAGCCCAGGTCTCTGGGCCAGGGAGGGCATCCTTCAGCCCGGGGAGGACCATGCCAGGTGGCAGCTCTGGGCTGGGGTGGTGCAGTCTGGCTGTGGCGGTGGCGGTGGCTGGTGGCGGTGGCGGTGGAGGTGGTGGTCGGAGGGACGGGGGATGGAGTCTGTGACCTGTGCTTCACCTCTCAGTCCCCTTCACTGACCTGTGTCCTGACAGACTCAGGACACATTCAGACCTCAGGAATTTGGGTGGCACCTCTGGAAGCAGGGGATCCAGAGTGGGAAGCTCTGGGCAGGCCTGAGGCCAGATTTGGGGCTCATCACAAAGCACCTGCCTTCGTGGCAGAGCTTGGCTGCCCCACCCTAGCCCGACCAGGGGCAAGGCCATGTCCTGTGGGGTGGCCTCCCCCTCACTGAGGAGGCTTTGGGGGGATGACTGCCCTCCATGGGGGAGATTCTCCTCCGTATCCCGGGTGTGGGACCAGCATCTGCCCATGCCAGGAAATATTCCTGATTAAATTGAGCGACATCATCTTTCCATACTGAGAAAATTCAGTGAAACTCAACTAGAGCCTTTTTAGCAGACACTCTTCTGATATTTGGGTTCTTCTGAAGGTGAGATCTTGTGTCTTGGTTTTCAGCCTCTGGCTTCATGGAGAAGGTGGCGTGTGAACCTTGGAGGACGGAAGGTGTGGTCCTGTGAGGATATATGGTTGAGATGGTCACTGAAGGTGGAGAGAGTCTTGGACTGATGGAGAAAGGTGAAATGTGCTTTTCTTCAACTCACCTCAGAGGCCATCATCCCAGCAGCCAGGTTAGTGGCTCTGCATTGTCAGTAGTTTGACTCTGAACTTCTTTCCTGGCCTCAGGTCCTCCAAATCGACCTTCCTTGCTCCCCACCTTCATTTTCTAAGGTTTCTCACCTCCAAGCTTTGCTCGGGTTGTCGCCCTTGCTCAGGACGCTGTTCCTCAGGTGACGTGTCTTGGAAGCCTGAGGCTTTCCACCTTCCAATGGAATTGTGATTGTTAGCATCTGCACCTTTTGCATCTTTCATTTTTCTCAGCTGCTTGTATCTTGTAGTTCAAGTGACTTCATGCTTCATCCATCCACAGAGTCCTCTAGTTGTTTGTATGTCTACTATGTCCTTGTCACTGCCAGTGTGTATGGAGAAGTCAAGTGTATAAGACATGGTCTCTGCCTTCAGGGGGTTCATGGTCAACCAGAGGAGTCCAGATGTGGGAGAAATGGCTCCTCATGGGATTACACAGGTCAGGAGAGGGAGTGGTTAGCCGTTGCTTCTCACTGAGAGCATCAGGCGAGGCTTCCTGGAGGAGGCAGCCCTATGGGTTGAGTCATAGCATGGGTGGGAGGGACTTGGTCCTGCCAAGTTGGGGCAGAGACTTCCATGTGGATAGTCTTGAGCAAATTTAAGAGGACAGGAGTATGGCGGCTTGTAGAGCAGATTGGGGTGGGTTTAGATGATGCACGGGAGCGAGATGGGAGACTATGTCTGGAAAAGTAGGTAGGGCCTGCGTCTTGGAGGGAGGGAAGAATTCCCTCTGGGGATGGAGAACTTGCTGGTATTGAGAAGTGAGGTGTGTTGCTATTTTCAAAAAATCTTCACCCAAGGATATGTTTTTATTGATTTTGACAGAGAGAAAGAGAGAGAGAGAGAGAGAGAGAGAGAGAGAGAGAGAGAGAGAGAGAGGTGATATTGCTTTTTAAAGGTTAGGTATTCATTCGTGCATTCACTTAACTGATGTTTAATTAACTAATTGGACTGACCCATTGACCATAACCCCAGCACAACATACACCAGAGGCGAGGGAGCTGGAAAGCATTCACTCTTCACCCCTGTGGATTAAGATGCTGTGGTTCCTGCGAGTGTGAAACGCATCTTTAAATGCAGGTTTATTATTTGTCAGGTTAATGTGAAAAACACTAAAAAATGCAACTTATAAAGGAAAAGTCACAGGCTTGCAGCACTGTATGCGGCCCAATGGGCTGTATGTTTTGGGCTCACACAGAGAGAGGAGGAGTAGGCAGGAGGGCGGGATGAGAAACCAGCCTGTATTGTCCCAGGGTGACGGGTCACAGTGATGCCATCGTAAAATCCTGGGTGCTGGCTAAGCCTGTAGATCTGGGGCCTGACTCCAGCATCTGACACCCAGAAGGCTGGTCTGGAGTCCTGCGACGCCCACAGGTATAACCAGTTGCCCACCCAGCTGGTTCTGAGGAGTAGCCGTGACCTGGAGAAGTGAGTCCCAGTCTTGTATTTTCCTAAGACACCTAGCGGGCACGGTCCCCTGTGTTTCAGGGCCACATTTGATCCATTCACTTGAGAGGATGGAGTGTGCAGGCCCCACCATTCAATTCCACACTCATTTCTTCCGCTTTGTATGTCCCAGGTGTCAGATTCCAGAGGCCTGGGAATCAAAGGCGGCCTTGCAAGGCCCAGACAGCAGGCTGTGGACATGGTGGGGGCTCTGCAGCTCAGAATGGCTCCTGGAGAGGGAGGCCTTAAAGGGTGGGGAAAGTCCTGGGAGCCAAGAGGCACTGAGCAGAGAAGAGAACTCTGTTCTTATTTCTAGACAGGCTGCAGAGGCCCCACACTGCCTCACACTGCTGCCTTGGGACTCCGCTGGGCACGGGGGCGGGGCAGGGGGTCTGTGCCTCCACCTACCTGTTACTATTCATCTGCTCCAGACCTTGACCCGAGGCATCTGGGAAGGCTCTGATACTCAGTGACAGAGAAGTGCTAATATGAGAGTTGGGGGGCAGTGAGGAATGGTTTCCCCAGCCATCTGTTTCCGATGGGTAAACCAAGGCCCAGGGAGGAGGAGGACCTATGGGGAGTAAAGAGAAGATGCTATGAAGTTGGACAGAAAGGGGTCCTCTTCACATCTGCTGTCCCAGCTGGATGGCCTGAACAGGTTGTGTGGCCTCTGTGCTTCACTCTGCTCAGCTGTCAGATGGGGATAACACTCACACCTCAGGGTTGTTATGAGGATTCAGCAGGGCTTTTTCCACCCAGTAGGCACAGCAGTTGTGATGCCCAGGGCCTGGGTCAGTGGTGGGCCAGGCTCCCCAAACCCCAGTCCAGTGTTCAGGCCTGTGCTGCCCCATGTGATGCTCTGCCTCCTGGTCAGGCCCTTGCTTTAACTGTGACATTTGGGATTGGGATGTGGGGCAGTGAGCAGCTCTGTTTGCTAACTTTGTATATTGCTTAATAAGGAAAACACGGCTTGTCCTGGCAAACAGTGGATCCGACCATATATGGGGAAACGGAGTGACTCGAACACGGTCAAGGATGCAATTCTGAGCTCTTCTTAGTTCAAACAACATCAAAGACAATATGGAGTTGCCACTCTTCTTTGTCCAGTTTGGTTGTGAAGGAATTTCTGGTTATAAATAGGCAACATCTTGCAGTGTGAGCTTTAGAAGTTGCTGTGAATTGTTTGGGGAGCAAATCCTTTCCACACTCCAAGGAACTTGGCAGAGAGCGAGAGTCCGCAGAGGATGGAGAGAAAGCGCCTGTTTTGCAGCCACGCAGAGCAGATTGAAGCCGGCCCTGGCTCAGCTGCTCCCAGGCTGAGCACCCGGCCCGGGGGCTGGGACAGGCCAGGCTGGCCGCTGCTAGTCAGCTCTAAACCAGGGGCCCTCCTGGCCTCCCTGCAGTGGGGCGCCGCTGACCACCCACCCTGCTTTTCTCCAGCTGTCTGCTTCGTGGTGTCTGCATCACCTCCATTCCTTACCCATCACTGACTCATTCATTGACCAGATCAGGCACTCCCTCTGCGAGGCAGCCTCCTGATTTCTCCTGCTCCCCTTTCTTCTCCTACTCCTTTCTCTTGGCCGTGGCCCTGGGCTCTGTCCTTGGTCCTTTTCTTTTCTCCTGCACAGTCACTCTCCCATTTCCTGTGGCCCGATTTCCATGGCATAGTGATGAATAGGGGCTGTTCTGCTTGGGTCCAGCCCTGGCTCTACAACTTCCTAGCTGTGTGATCTTCAGCAAGTTGTTCACCCTCTCTGTGACAGTGTCCTCCCCTGTAAACTGGGGGAGATGATAGTGCTTGCCCCTAGGGTGGTGATGAGGACTGACTGAGTTAATTTCAAAAGCTCCCAGGACAGTGCCCACCAGCAGTCAGCACTCAGAAAGCTCAGGTGCTGCTGTTCTTTGCTGATGACTCCCAGGTCTCTCACCAGATGCCATCTCTGCCCTCATCTCCACAGATGGAGTTCCAGCTGCCCACTGGGCATTCGTCATTCAGTGTTAACTCAGGCCGAGCTCCCACTGTGTGCCATCATGTGCTTGGCACTTAGTCAGGGGGCATGGTGTTGAGGAAGATATTGAGGACATGTGACCCAGCACTGCAGTGTGTGCCCTGCCTGTGAGGTAGCTGGCGCTCCCAGGCCCACACTCAAGCTGATGGTCTTTGTCCGCACCCCATCCCAGGTCTGCTGCCTCTCCCCTGGCCAGCCCCCTCGTGGGGCCACTTAGGCCAAGGGCATGAGAAGGAGACCACAGAGGTCCAGGTTTCCAGCCTGGGTGGAGGATGGTGCCACTTATTCTGCTTCTGAGGTGCTTCTTGACCCTTTATCTCCTCTCTATCCCTGCCTGGGTCTGGCCTCACCAAGCTCCTCCACTCACGTGGTCTCTCTGTAAAGCCTCTTCCACTTCCTCTCACGCATCCTCTGGCCTCACCTGGCCAAGGTCAGGCCAGGCCTGTGTGAAGCTCCTCAGGGGTTTCCCATTACCTACTGCCAGGCGTCAGTGTGTGGTGGGGCCCCCTGTCCCTGCAGCCTCCTCCTCCTCTGCCTGGGGATGCCCCCAGATACTGGGCCCATGAGTGTGGACATCCTCTCCTCGTGTTTGCCGAGAGCCCAGCCCCACAGGGTCCTGGAATAATGGGGTGCTGCCTCTCCGGGGAAGGAGGGCTGGCGGGTGCATGGGCTGCCAC
Source organism: Myotis nattereri (assembly GCF_964212035.1). NCBI lineage: Eukaryota > Metazoa > Chordata > Mammalia > Chiroptera > Vespertilionidae > Myotis > Myotis nattereri. The sequence continues at coordinate 77,528,164 of NC_138080.1, forward strand.
AGGAGCATGAGGCTGCGTGATCCGCTGTGTTCCAGCCCCCAGCTTTTTCCAGTCAAAGCAGAATTACTAAATGATTATCTCCTAGACTTCTTGGAGGTACCCAGGTCTGCCCCTGCCACCTCTCACATGCTCTCTCCCATCACTGCTCCTGTTCTGGTCAGAACAGACACAGCTACCTCTTGGCAGGGACCTCTTCTCAGGCTTGTCCAATGGGTGTTTCTTGCCTGGATTCCAAAGTTGACTTTGCCTGTTTCCCCGACTGGACCTTCAGACCTTCCTGCCCCAGGAGCCACTCTGCCCTCCAGCCGGCCGACGTGAGCACTCACCCCTCTGACCTGCCTCTGTGGATCCCTTCTCCCCACCCTACTGTGTGCTTCAGGAGGGCAGGGCACTGCCTCCTCCTGATCACCTCTCAGAGATGAGCAATCACAGACCTGGCACACACGAGTCCTCAGCCTCTGAGCCCTCTTGCTGATGTGTCTGCCTCCTTGGGGGCGAGGACGTGTGTGTTCTACCTGGGCTTCCATTTTAAACTTTGAGCAGTGGTTTCTATGCTACAACCTCCTTCAGAGAAGAACTGAGAACCCTGGGCTGGTCAGTCTGATCTCCCGAACTCCCCCACCAGACTCTCCTGTCCCTTGGGTTCCTTCATGTCGTGCCTTTGCCCTGACCTGCACCGCAGTGTCCAGTGTTGAGGCCTGGTGACCCATGTCCAGCTGCAGGTCAGTAGTAGATTCTGAGTGAAGGACCCAGGTGGCCTGAAGATCTCAGGCATGGCCAGTCTAGCAGGTGGGCCTTGCATGTGTCGGGGTCAGAGTGTGGATCCCCTACTGAGGACTCTGCCCAGGAATTGGCCTGGCTCCTGAGCCACTGTATCTTCATCCAGATGCTGGGCCCTGAGTGCCTACCTGTTCATCCTGGGGAAGTCTTCCTGCCTGAAATGTTAGAGCAAAGCCACAGTAGACCACCCTTTCTCCGCCCCGCCGTGGAGAGGGCAGGCAGCCAGGGTGTGTTTCACAACCCCCCACCCCCGCCCTCCATCCCTGAGTATGGAGGTTATCCCTCTGAATGTGCAGCCTCTTTTCTGGATGGGTCCCAGGGCTTAGAAGATGTCCCCAGACCATCCCATCTCTCACACAGTGGGCAAAGTTGAGTTATTCCATTGTTTTCCAAGGGTCATGCTCAAGCATGCTGTCCCCTCCCAGGTAACATCTTGCTGCCACCCTTGTGACATTTGCTGATGAAGCCATGGGCTTCCCAACTCTCTGGCTGGTTTACAGAATTATTCTATGAATATTACACCTTACTAGGCTCATTTTCCCTTCATGCATATTTAGCTTGTTTTCAATTTTTCTTTATTGTAAACAGACTTCAGTGAACATCTTTGTAGATATATCTCTTTGTAGGGCCAAAGGGATGCATGGATCATGTTGGTGCCTTCCCTCAAAGGGCATTTGCACTGCATGACAACATGTTTCCCTACACCCCGGCCAACCTGGGTTTTGTTAATGTTTCATACTTTGCCAAAATGGTAGTAGAACAGCTATATATTGTACCTGTTTGCATTTATTTGATTCTTAGTGGTAATTTTGTATTTCTTACTTTATAAATTGCTTGTTCATGCCCTTTGCTCATTTTTCTACTGGGGGCTCACTTTGTAGAACTGGAGAGTGAGAGCTCTTTGAATGGTAGGTATGCAGTAACCGGTACTGGTAGGCCTTTCATAAATGTTGACAAGCAACTCTGTTGTATGTCTTGCACCAATTTAATTTAACCATGATTTAAAAAATATAGAAGTTTTATGTGGCTACATTTTCCTTCTGTCTGGCTCTTTATTTTTTAAATGACATGCTTAGAAAGCCTTCTTCTCCCCTGCAAGATTTTAAAACTATTCACCCATGTTTTCTTCTAGATGTTGTAAGGTTTTATTATTTACAGTTGAATCTCTGCACCACCTCAAATTTGTTGTAGTTTAAGGAGAAAGGTATGGATCTAACCATCCCTTCTCTTGCCCTTGCCACCAACAAGAAGTAGTACTCAGCTGTCCTGAGACCATTTATCGAATAATCCGTGTCAACTCCAATGAGTAGAAATGCTGCCTGTATCATACACTAAATTCCCAGACATGCTTGCATCTGCTTGTGGAGTTTTCTCCTGTTCCATTGGCCTTTGTATTCTGGTTGTAAAAGTGTTTTTGATAATAACTACCAACCATTGAGTTCCTACTGTGCTTGACATACTTTATCTCAAATCTACACCCTACTGGGTGTAGGCATGTTTCCAATGTAACCAAGGCTTGCAAGACTCACACAAGTTAAAAAACATTGGTCCTAGGATGAGTCAGGAATCAAACCCAGGTATGCTCTGAGCCTGGCCCTTCCCACTGTTCTGTCCTGCCTCATGTGAGCCCTCTCCCTGCCCTCCGGAGCATGTGAAGGAGGGGGCTTAGAGAATACCTGCTGGAAGGTAACTGGCCCTCACTTTACACCGTTGAAAATAGACGCCACCAGGAGCAGAGGTTTGCCCCAAACCAGGCCTAGTTAGAAAACCACATTGGGACTCTGAGCTCATGGAGCTTGTATTCCCAAACCAGTTTCATAACAGAGCTGACCTGTTGGCATGGTGATGGGATTATCTGTGCCGGCTCTCAAAGCTGTCACATAAGATTCCACTGCAGACGCGCTGGCTGGCTGGCTCCCTGGTGGAAGTCAGCAGGTTAGGCTGGCGCTCAGGTGAACTCTTACCCACTGCTGAGCAGATGGGAATTTCATGATGCTTTGGGTCTTAGAGTTGTGGTATAGACAAGTCCTTAGAGGCCACACAGTTCACCCTGTCATGTTTAGGCCAAGAAGCTGATGCCCAAAGAAGGGATAGAACTTGCCCATCATACCCTGTGCCATGGTGATCTTGGGCATACTTTGAAATCCACACCCTGTAATGGGCCTGTTGAGTAAGAATTGCAGCTGGAACAGCTCCTGGATGCCAGGGTTGGGAGTACTGGTGGGCTGGTGATCTGGGAACCTCATCTCGACCTTCTCTATTCCTCTGCTCTTCATAGCTGACACCAGGGGAGTCTTTCAAGAACATGATAAGCATCGCTGTTGAGATTGGCACATCCTCGTGGTACCTTCAGTGCCCTAAGTATTGCCTGCTGGCTGATTCCCATGGGAGAAGCAGCCCAGCCTCAGATCTGAATAATCACCTTGGCCAGTGATGCAATGCACACACATATATGCATGTGCAGAGAGCTGCGAACTTAGAATGCGTGTATCCCCACAGTGCTGCCTGGGCCAAGTCACAGAGTCACTTGGCCAGGTCTGTGAGTACAATTTTCCATTATAGCCTGGGGAAGTCTTCTCTTCAGTGCTTTTGCCTTGGCCCTTTTACCCAGCTGGGTTGACGTCTCCCTTTCCTCCACATATCAAAGATCTGGTTGATCTTAAAGTCTCAGTTCCAATCTTCCTTAGCCTAGTCCAAAGTTCCAATACACCCCCTCCTCTGAATGCTGATAGCTTTCCTCTTTGTCATTCACATGATACTTGAGCAGGTACTGCCTTACACCCCTTCTCTCGAACTTTCCCTTACAGCTTGTATTGTTATAACTTTTCAGGAGATGAAATCTTGTTGATCCAATGAGGCAGCAATCTCATATTTCATACATTTAATATTCTCATGAATGTCTGGCACATAGTAGGCCCTCAGGAAATGTTGGTTGCCTGGTGGATTTGGGGTTAGCTAATATATAAACACAAATTGAAATGCTTTCAGGCCCAAGTGGCACGAGCTGCTTGCCTGCACATGCTGGTGGCCATTCAGAGGCGTGAAGTGGTCTCCTTTAGCCCTGCTGAAGATTATAATGCACGACAGAGCTGTGATGATGACGGCCAGGAAGAAATATTGAGGACTAGGGATTAATGAGATAATATGTCTCTGGTGCTAACAGTCTGGCAGTCATTTATTGTACTGTGAGGTGGGAAAGGGCGTTTGGGCAGTGGGTGAGGGGAGGGGCGTGGGGTGGCATGTGAGGCAGAGTATGGTTAGGATAACTCGACTGCTCTCTTCACCTGGCAGGCTTCCTAGAGAAGGAGGCTGAGGGTGTGGAATGGCTAGTGGGATGTAGTTCATTCTTAAGAACTTCTTTGCGCCCAAATCTTCCCCCATTCAGTCCTAGGATTGATATAATGAGAAGATTATATTAGGAGCAGGACACGGTTCCCCCTTAGATCTTACAGGGATACTAAGTGCTAATTGAGGGCCCATTTCTGAGAGAGAAGTATTTTGTGTTGACTTTCATTTGCTTGTCGGTTCACTCAGTGCTGAGCCTGATGATGTGATGCGATCTGCTAACCGGTCTAGTCAGGCTCATTTCCTTACAAGAACACCGATGCAGCTGGTGAGTGTCTCTGGCATGGGGGACAAGGTTAAGGCCATGCTCTCTGTTGTCCAGGATAACACCCAGGCTCCGAAGACTGGCATGCTGTGGCCTCCTTCCCAGGCTCTGTAGACTGCTCCGGCCTCAGCTTCTGTTTTCTAGAACTTCCTCCAGCACCTCTTGCATTTCCCAAGCACACTGGCCTCCTCACACCATGCCTTCGCTCATGTTGATTCCTCAGCTTGGACCCTCCTTGCCTCCTCCACTGCCAGTATGACTGAGCCTTTATCTTGATTAAATTCCCGAGTAGAATCCGACAGGAAAAAGAGCATGGGCTTTGGAGTCAGATAGATATGGGTTCAAATCCTGATTTCACTACTTCCTGGCTCTGTATGCTACTTCTCTGGGCCCATTCATAATACACTTAATAGCACTGAATTCATGGGGCTGTTGGGATGTGCCTGCCCTTTCCTCTTGCTCTGTCTGACCACCATTCATAGTGCTAGGCCTGCAGATGACTAGGCACCCCACCCCCCAGTTGTTTGTCTCAGCGAAGCCCTTTCATCCAACAAATATTTACTGAGCACCTACTGTGTGACAAGAGCATGGCACTGGGAATAATTTTTGTTTGGGTGCTTGCTACCGCGGGATTGTGCGAGTCTGTACTTTGTTCCCAGAGGAAATGATGTGTGAGCTGAGCTCTGGAGGCTAAGTGAGCAGGCACTAAGTGCTGGAAAAGATAGGAGGGAAGAGGGTTTTAGGCAGAGGAGGGAGGCAATGGGCTTGGTGGGGCCCAATCAATCATGATATGTGTTAAAGTCTTTATCCTATGAGCAGTAGTAGTAAGGACTTTATGCTTAAGTGGGACACGGTTACATTTGGACCCCCCGAAGTGGATAATGGACTGAGAGGGAGCAGAGAGGAAGCTGGGAGACCAGTGAGGTTGGGCTGTTGTCCAAGAGAGAGACATGGCTGGTTGGGATGGGGCCTATGGCCATGGAGAGATTCTGGAGGTCAAGTTAGCAGGTGAGGTGATGGGTAGGACATGGCCGTGAGGGAGACAGGAGAACAATGGCTCCCAGGTTTCTGGTTCTTGTGACAGGATGTATTGTGTATGGAGAGTGTTGGGGACCGAGGGAAAATAGGTCCTCAGCTCATCTCCCTGCAGGTGTAACCTCCCTGCTACAGAGATGGGCCCTCAGACTTGACGCCTCTCCTATGGCCTTCCAGTGCCCAAGAGGATTCCAGAAGACTTGTTTCTGGTTGAGGTTGGAAAAGTAGCCCTTGGCCTCCTGTCAGTCAGCAGACTTGACCATAAACAAGTTTCCTTGGACTCCAAGGCTCTCTATGTTGGGGAGTTGGCCTCTGGCCCCATCTCCTAGAGGAGGCCCAGCTACTCCTGGAGGCTCCGTGCTGGGGCTGGTGTGCTCGGCCTCCGTGGTCTCAGGCAGAGCCAGCTGGGATGGGGTTCCCATTGCCTCACCCAGGCAGCATGGGCTCGGCCTCCCTCATGGCTGCATCGTATCCAGTGGGAAACATTTTACAATATGTGAATGTAAGTGGCTGCTGGAGAGAAATCCATAATATCTCCTCTTATTGGGAAAGAGCTAGGCTACCAGAGGCTCCCAAATGTTCTGTGTCATGTAATATATGTTTTATGGCAAATGAAAAAATATATAAAATCTGTACCTAGAGCATTCCCTGCTTGCTTAAAGGGGGCTAGATACTTCTTTTTCTTCTCACCCTTTTCAGATTTTAGGCCAGAATTCCCTGCTGGGCAATGAACTTATCTGCCAAGTTGGGGCCCAGAGGGAAACCTTATGGGGGACTCATAAACCCCGTCTTTTGAGGAAATCTTGGGGCTGAGGCCACATTCATCCCCACATGTTTACACAACAGTCTCTCTCAGCTCTGAGGGGCCATTAGAGTTAATTGGGTGAATAATCTATGTTTAAAAAGTCCCCAAATACTTATTTACATAATCCACGCTTTGCCCAAGCCTGTTCAAGCCTATTCGTGGGATCTGGAGTGGATCCTGAGCTTCGAGTCTTCCTCCTTCCAGAGTAGCTTCTCCTCTTGGGACCATCCTTTGGTGCAGACAGGGACAGGCAGGCTCTTGTGACAGTATGTATGTAGTATGTATGTATGTATGGATCACAGGTTGGAGGCCTGATGTCCTGCAAGGCCTGTCAGCTCTGTGATCTTCCTGAGCCTTTGCCAAACGTGGATCGCTGGCCCTGGGAGATACTATGTGGGAAAGGGCCCATGACCTAATCAGTTTGGGAAGCACTGTGTCTTATCTCCTCTCATGCACATTATTCCAAGACTGAGAAGTCCTGCAGTAAAGAAACTAATTAGCTTTCTCTAATCTAGCTTCCTTTGGATGTATCTGAATCCAGGCAGCTTCCTCCTGTAACCTTGGTGAATATCCCATAAAACTAGCTTTCTCTAAACACATTGGGAGATGGGAATTCCACTCCCTCCCCCTTTTTATTTTGCAGGAGATGCTTTGGGTTTTGGCCACCCACCCATACATTGTGTTTGCTGCCTTGGGTTGAGGCCACTGTGTACAGTCATATTTTGGCTGTGCACATACAACCCCCAACAGTGCTCCTCAGATGACAGAGCCTTGCCTGGGTCTTGGAGCAGGTAGGAGGCCAGGCACTTGAGGTGGGCCCACAGGGAGTTGCATGGAGACACAGCATGTGGGTGCCACGTTAGTTGCTGGAATCCCCTCTGCAACATGGTCTCTGTGGGTCACTGCAGCCACGGGCATTCTCTGGGCCTGGGATATTGGGCACAAGGAAGGATGCATCCAAGTGTGCTCTGAGGCCAGAGCCTGCTTGGGACACAAGCTGCCTCTCACACTCGTGCTCAGCGGCTGCTTTCCGTGGTTCTGCATCAGTCTTCACGGGGTTCTCCGTCTTGGCTGCATTAGAATCACCTGGAGAGACTGAAACAAACCCGGATGCTCCGCCAGCACCTGGGGTTTGTTAAGTCAGAATCTGGGTGGGTGGGAACCCAGCCTGAATAGATTGTCAAGCTCCCAGATGATTCCAACGTGCAGCCACGATGGAGGTGGAGCACCGGCCCACTGGCCCTCATAAGGAGAGCTGTGGCTGTAGGAGGGGTGGCGGAGTTCATGGCTTTATTGCAGGGTCAGCTACGCTGTGCCTGTTTGCCCCTGAGAACCAGACAGACCCACAGTCCTGCTCGGGCTGCCCTCAGCAACGCGGCAAGCCCCTCGGGCAGGAAGTGGAAGCATCCTGCTGTGGTTGCGTCAGAGCGACTTCGTCAGTGGGTGAGGAGGACTGCCAGCGTTACTGAGCATCTCCCGTGTGCCAGGTACAGAGCCACGCATTGCCTCAGTTAACCCTCCCGTTCTCGATCCCCATGAGCTAGGATTTCCATCTCTAGATGGAAACTAAGGCACAACGTGGTTATGGAATGCTCCCAAAGTCACACAGTGTTCGTAAGCGATGGCGCAGTGATTCGGATCATTGGAGGCGAAGAGTGTTTGCTGTGGTAACAGTGAAAGCTGTCTGTTCAGGGGCAGGAGCAGTGTGTGGGGTCGGGGTATGTGTGACTGTGGTTGGGGGAAGAGGCGTGTGTGTGCGTGTGCGTGTGCGTGTGTGTGTGTTCACCGAGTCAGGGCTGGAGGAGTTCTCCCTGGGGCTGAGGGAAGGGGATGGCGCTCAGGAGGACCAGAACCAGAGGAGCCTCTTGTGCGGATTTCTTCCCGTCTCCAAGTTCACTGACATTCTGCTGAAAGCTTGAAAGAGCCACAGTGTGAGTAGTTACACCACAGAGATAGGCAAACACTACAAGTCAGGTTTTAATTTATTTTCTCAGCGAGCTGGCTGCTAACCATTTGCTGGGACACCTCTAGACAGAAGCCAACATGCTAGGCCCAGCTCCTTTGGATTAAGGACAGGGGAGAAGCAGGTCCCAGGGAGAGAGACTTGAGGGAGCAGCTGTGTGTGCAATGGGACAGAGTTGGATCAAGGGAAATGAAGTGAGAGGGGAACAAACTTCTGTGACTGAGAGCAATCCAGTGGAAAAACATGGTTGGAGCTGAGTAAATGTTTATTTCTCTTAAAATTGAGATTATTATTAAAAAAGCCATCAGAGAGTAGGAGAGAGATGAGGAAAGGGCAAGGGACCATTCTTGGAAGATCAGCAAACTGACATGGAAGTTTTGCCACGCCAAGGCAAGCGATGAACTCGGGGAGGCAAACTGCCGCTTGCAAATCCAGGGCCAGAAGCCATCTGTGCGCCGTCTCCTGAGTCTGCCTTTTGGAGGTGGTGGACAGGAATCCAGCAGGGAGATGGTTAAATCAGAATAACAAGGGGGGGATTTATCTCAGGGCCCCAACATTCCCTTGCTCACTGCTCCGCCTGGCCCCGCTAATGCTCCCGGGTTGCAAATCTACCTATTTGTCAAGTCCCTCTCCACTGCCCGACTCTCTCTGGCTGCTTGCGTGGTTTATTAAAGAGGCGTTTGCTACCTGTCATCTCAAATGGCCTCCTTTATCCAAAACAGAATAATAGAGATATCTCCCTCCAGGGACACGGGATGCAAATGCCCGAGGACAGGTTGCCAATTTGCTGTGTGTATTAGGGAAGGAAGCTGTCAAGGGAAACGGCTGGGATCCAGGCTTTTCTAACAAGCTCATTTCTGGGTTGAGGGGAGACCTGGGCGGCTTGAGTTTAGATTATGTGGGCATGCGCCTTCGCTTTCCTACAGACAGCTGTCAGCAGCAATCCTTTCTTCCCGGGAAACAAAATTGGCTCTTCTTCCCCTCCCCCACCCTGTCCTTGGGTAGCAAGGCCCTGCCAATAACTGTCAAGGAGCCGTCCACTGCAGAGCTGCCTGCACAGAGTGGAGCTGCAGCAGCGCCCTGCTCTGTTCGGGCTGGTTCTGGTTTGCGGGCTGAGGACATGGGTCCTGCTGGTGCAGGCTTGTTTGTTGGAGGCTGAGGGGAGAGGGGTCATTTCCTCTTCTGAGAAAGGGGTTTAATCAAAGCAGGAATCCTGTTCTGGGGGCACCGGGCAAAGGTGCTCCTCCAGGCCCTCATCCTGGAGGGCTGCCTGGCCCTCCTTCCTGCCCAGGGATCTTCTTACCCTTGGCACCCACTGTTCGGGACCCCACAGGAGGGTCTTTGGTTTGACACTGATTCACCCTACAAAGGGGAACTGCTCTGGCTCTGGGACCATTCAGCATGACACTCTGGGTCCAGTGGCTTTCTGCTCTTAGGCAGTGAGAGGACTCGGTGCTGGAGAAGGGTCCTGCCTGCCACACCCATCAGAGATGTCTGTCACCTCCATTTCATCTGGAAACCCTGTGGGCCTCCCTTCCTCCCCAATCTCACAGGTGAGGAAGCTGTGGCCCAGGGCCTGACAGCTGGCAAATGCCAGGCTTTGGATGTGAATGTGAAAAGGACTTCCCGTATGGCTCTCCTCAGGCCACAGGGCCAAATGCACAGTGTTTGCAGGGCGGGTAGAACTGGCTTCCACCTCTTCTGGGTCATTCTACAGTCACAGCCCTGTGGGCTCAAGGCTGTCCAGCCACCCTGGAGGGGATGGCAGTGACTCCTGACTGGTGGGTGGTAGTCTTGGGTGTGTGTGTGTGTGTGGCCTCCTGTGACCCTAAGAGTTCTCATGATTAACAGGACCCTTGTTCCCCACCACGTACTCATTCCCCCCATGCTTCCTCAAGACTGTGAGACCCCAGGGCAGGGCTGTGAGTGCACAGCAGTGCTCCGTGAAGGTGGCAAAGGTGACCCAAGTTTGTGGAGACACCTGCTGGACCCATGCTGCCACCTGGAAGCCAGAGCTGGCTAAGGAGGGCAACACACGTGGGGGATGAGCTTAATGCAGGGCCTTCCTTGACTCAGAGCCAGACAACACCTTGGGGTTTTGGAAGTGAACCTCAGGGTAGGGTTCAAGGCCCTTTGTCTGTGTCGGGGAGGCCCCACTGAGTGTGGGCACCACAGGGCTGGGCATTGCTCTTTGCACATTTGGTTGTGCCCCTGTCCTCTCACACGTTTTTGGTAGGTGCTTAATTACAGCCTGTGGCCTGCCTGCCCCACCCCTTTCTCTTCCATAGTGTTTTATACCCTCTTGAAGCCTGCTTCTCCTTTAGCCACGCACCAACGCTGAGGGGCAGGGAGCACTGTATGTGCAGGGACCCTGCCTCATTGGCAGTTCCAGCTCTCCACGTGCCGACCCTCTACGTCCTTCCCAGGTGTCCTGACTTTCTGTCTCACCTGGTGCAGCCACCCCCTCCCAGCTCCTCTCTGAGGCTGACAGCTTGGCCGACCCAACCCCACCTGCTCTGTTAATATCCCCATTTTACAGGCGAGGAAACTGACCCTCAGGGAGGTCAAGATCAGAGCAGCATTCTGGCCCCAAAGTCCATGTTCCTATTCCTGGCAGGGCTGCATGTTGCGGGTAGCAGAGGTTTGGGTTTAGGGGCGAGGACTCTGTAAACTTGAAGGTCTTGCCAACCTTGAGAGTCCACATCACCTGACTGTTTTGGGTGTTGACTCTTCCTCGTGTGGGGAGGATAGGCTGGAGGAGGAGCACGGGCTGAGCAGAGCACGGGGGCTCAGAGCTTTTGCGCTGGCCTCAGCTTCCATGGAGCTGAGCTGGGGCTGAGTTGCACACGAGGGCTCCAGGCTGTGGCTATGCGCTGGCCCATGGAGCCACCAGCCCCTACATGTGATGCCCTGTAGGGGCTCTGCCACCAGTGCGGGCCAGCTGTGTACCAGGCAAACCTGACACGATCCCTCCATACTCTGGCAGGGCTCAGCCCACATGCAGCTGGCCATGAGTCCAGCTGAGGCCAGAGAGCCCACAGCATCTACCTGGGGTTCCTTGCACACAGCTCATGCTTCCTAGGACCCACCATCAAAAAGGCAGCCCCTAGGGCAGGGGTGGGGAACCTTTTCTTCTGCCAAGGGCCATTTGGATGTTTACGACATTAGTTGAGGGCCATATGCAACTATCAACTTAAAAATTAGCCTGCTAGCCTGGCCAGTGTTGCTCAGTGGTTGAGCATCAACCTATGAACCAGGAGGTTACAGTTTGATTCCGGTCAGGGCACATGCCCAGGTTGTGGACTCAATCCCCAGTAGGAGACATGCAGGTGACAGCCTGTCAATGATTCTCTCTCAACATTGATGTTTCTATTTCTCTTTCTCCCTCTCCCTTCCTCTCTGAAATAAATAAAAATATATTTTTAAAAAATTAGCCTGCTATATTTGGTCACACATTTAACTTGCCCCTAATGCTTTGGTCTGGCCAGACCAAATGATTTCCTGGACCTTATGTGGCCCTCAGACTGGACGTTCCCCACCCCTAAGGTCTAGGGTGAGGGAGGACAATCCCAGAAAGAAAAAATAGAATATCCGTGGGATTCTACCCACAAATGACATTGGTATGCTTGAGGCTGTACTCCAAGTGGGACCTTGGGTACTTCACGGATTCTCTCTGAGCCTCAGCTGTCTCATCTAGTGCCTGACAATAAGCAATCACATGGTTGTCTGATGAATCTAAAATGGGATGGTAGTTCCTATCTTGGAGGCTTGGGGGGATGGAATGAGATGAGTGTGGAAAGCACTTGGTACTAGTCAGTAGTACTAAGTAAGTGCTCAAAGCTCTTCTTTCTGCAGGTGGGGCTGGGGGTGCTTGCGATCCAGTCCTCTCATGTCAGCCGTGGGCAAACTACGGCCCGCGGGTCGTATCCGGCCTGTTTGAAATGAATAAAACTAAAAAAAAAAAAGACCGTACCCTTTTATGTAATGATGTTTACTTTGAATTTGTATTAGTTCACACAAACACTCCATCCATGCTTTTGTTCCGGCCCTCCGGTCCAGTTTAAGAACCCATTGTGGCCCTCGAATTAAAAAGTTTGCCCACCCCTGTCTCATGTGCTTCTCACTTGTTCTAGCCTCTTCTCCCATCTGCTTCCCTCTGTTCTGGGACACTGAGGCCTCCCTCTAGCACAGACACTGTAATTTCTCTGGGGAGATGCCCCAGGAGCAAAGATCTCAGAAGTCTCTGAGTAGATGTGTAAATGCCAAAGCTGGAAAGGCCCCACAGGCATCACAGAACCATGGAACGAGCTGACAGGGGAACCAGACAGACCTGAGTCTCATCCCAGCTCTACCGCCTACCAGCTGTGTGGCCCTGGGCAGCCCACCTCCCCTCTCTGAGCAGACTCCTCACAGTTCCTACCTGGGAGGCCCTTGTGAGATCAGATTGAGGGGCCTTTGCAAAGGGAAGAGTTGCATTTACATTTATCCATTACCATGTGCCACTGTGTCACTCACTATCTTTTCCAGTCTTGTTCTGCTGGGAGGCACCCGGGGCTCAGAAGGGGATGAACCTCGCCTGTTGTCCCACAGCGAGGGGGAGAGAGGTAGGGCAGGCCTCTCACCTCTCGGCCCCACGTGCTCTCCCCACCATGAGGTGGAGGGAAGGTAAAGGTGTGCCCGCAGCTGTCAGTCATCAACCCCAATTTCAACACCCAGCCCCTTCTGGCAGTGACTAGGTCCTCTTGAATGAGGGACCTGGTCTGTCAGAGCCAGGGCCTATATGGAGGCCCTCTGTGGAGCCTTCCAGACGTCCCAGAGGGAGATGAACCCCTCCCTCTTTTCCTGCAGCCTTCGTAGGGCCTGGGCAGCCCGGGCTGACAGATGTCCTGTGTAGCCCAGGGATCTGGGCTCAGAGAGAAGGCATCGTGGAAGGGTTTGTGCGTTAGGGGAAAGTCCGTCCCAAATAACTCCCAGATTCGGGCCTGAGCTGTGCAGGTGAAGGTAGGTAGGAAATTACAGCCACTTGAGGCTCTCTCTCCCAGGGACTTGATTAAAGCTGAGGAGTGTTGGAGCCTAAATAGCTGGGATAAGTGCCCTTTGATATGTTCATTTGGTTTTAATTTTGGGGGGTCTCAGGGCAGCCCCAGCTTGTTTTATTTCTGCTTCCTTTTAGCGGCTTTCTCTTGGCTCCTATCCCTCACTTCCACCCCCGCCCCTGCTGGAGTTTGTGAATTTCAAGGTCACCTGAAAGTCAAACTTTACCATGTTGGTGATGAAATGCAAGCAGATGTGGCTGGTTTGGCTGATGGTGGCCACACCCTGAGGGCCGTGCTGGGTCCTGTGGGTGATGCCTGGCAAAATTAACAAAGTCTGATGGCTTACAACCCTGGGTTTCCAACTCGGAGATTCAGATTTCAAAGTGAGTGCCAATCAGGCGTGTGTTTACCTAGGAGGATTGAGAGAAGTGATGCTGGCTGGGGAAGGTGTGGCTGCCTCATCCCAGCGTTCCAGTGACAGAGCATGCGGATGGGTGCCTGCGTTTGGGGCTGGCCTTTGTCACATGGTCCTGGCTATGCCGAGGATGTCGTCTGCTGGTCCTCCTCTCTGGGATTGGTGGATCCCAATGCTGGTCACACCACATGCCCATCCAGTTGCCCTCTCCTCTTTCGAAGTGGGTCAAGCCATTGGCTTGCCACGTGACCAGCACTGTGTTGACAGTGACCTTAGGAAGAAGGTCAATTTTCAGCTTGGCTTCCTGGCATCACCCACACCCCTCCGTGACTCAGAATGTGGCCCAGCCGGCTGTCTCCTGCTGTAACCCTCGGGTAGACAGGATCTGGTGGTGGAGAGAGGAGTGGCCTTCTGATATCCCAGCTGCTTCTGGCACCACCCCAGACACTGCTCCTACAACTCCCGGATGGTCCCACACTGCTCCCTGGCTTGGGATCTGTGGATGGACTATGGCAGCTTTGCCGACGGCACACCTGGGAATCCACCTACCCGGTGACATGCCGGGACTGGCTTACCAGGAAAGCAGGGAAACCTAGCAGACTTGGGTTTCTTTTTCTGTGTTTACTGTTTCTTCCCAGCCTTGCTCCCTGTACCCATGACCCCCCAAAGCCCAGCCACAGGTCAGAGCAGATGGATGCACAGCCTGAGGCAGGGGGCTGAAGGATGGGCGTTTGGGAGTCAGCCCTGGTTGGAGACCCAGCTCCATCAGTGGTCAGCCCCTTTGGCTCCTTTAAGCCTCAGTTTCTGTGTCTCTAAGAGGGGATGATGGTGCCCTCCTCACAGTTGCTGTGAGAATGAAATGGTGCATGTAAAGTGCCTGGCGCAGTGCCCGGTGCCGAGGGCTCAATTATGTCCGCTATTATAGCGATTGTCCAAATCTGGAGAGAGAGGGTCCAGAAAGCTGTGTGGGGAGGGACCTGCCTGTGCTCCCCTGTGGCCTGCTGGGTTTTTGTAGCTGCAGAGCCCAATTACCCAGCCTTCCCCGCAGCCGAGGAGTGCTGCCTCTTCCCCAGGGACCTTGCCCAGCTCAGCGGGGAGCAGAGGCAGATGTGATGGGGAGTTAGTCTGAAGTCACTCTCTCCACCCTGCCTTCTTGAGTGGCCGCATAGTACAGAGAAGTGATGTGTGAAAAATGTCCCGTAAGTGGAGGAGTTGTCTAAAGTGGGGCTGTTTTTCACAGCACAGTCATTTTTTGGATAAAAAAGCCTGAAATGAGAAAACTCCTAATGCAGAACAAAGCAGAAGAGGCTGCCACAACAGCACGTGTGAGTCAACTCAAAGCGCCTCGCAGACAGCCTGCCTTGTTAAAATCAGTCCCTTGGTGCTGGGGGATTAGCGCTCTGCAAACTTCCCATCCCAGCCTGCCTGCATTTTTACTTTCCCTGCTGCTCGTCTCTTGCTGATCGTCCTCCCTTCGTACCTGTGGGGATTTCCTGCACATAATGGGGGCCGCTCCTATTGCTAAAACGATGGAGAGTTTTTCCTTTGCTTTGGCAGAAAAATGGTCACTTGTGCAGGGAGTGCAGAGAGGCAGATACACTGTCTGGAACAACTCCCCCTGCCTGTCCCCAGGCTGGGTGTTTGGGGAAGAAGCAGGGAGACCATGGCAGAGGTAAGTGTGCCGGAGTCCCAAGGGCCACTCCTTTCCTGCTCTTCCTCCAGGAAGTCCTGCCTGGTTTACTTACTCTGCAGGATTGGGGTCTCCACTCTGGGGTTCTGAGCAGCAGACACAGCTATTCACCCTTGCCACCCCAGGGGTTGTGCAGTCCCCAGGACTTGCTGACTATGCACTGCCCAGGCCACTACCTGCCAGTGTGGCTTGTGGGCTATGAGAAGTATGTCTAAGATGAACCGGCAAGGCCACACCTAGGAGGAGGTTCTGGCCCTCCCTGCCCCCGCTGCTCCCCTGTCGCTCTGGGCCGGCTGGAGCAAGACTGGCAGGCTGGCCTGGGTGCTGGAGCACAAAACCTTTTCCTCTCCCTGTTTGTGGAGCCTCCCCAAGCGATAGCCACTGATGGGCGAGTGGGAGAGGCCAGGCCAAGGGGAGGGCCAATTACCAGGGCCTCACCACCACACACTGCTGTGGATGCATTTTCTCCAATGGAGAAGTCCTCTTTGGGGCGGGGGGGGGGGGGGGGGGGGGCGGGAGGGGCGAAGGGCAGTTTGTGGGGAGCTCAGGGCAGCGTAATTTATGGGCCTCTGTCTTTCCCGGTTCGGAGTGAGGCGGCTGTGGCTTAATTTACTTAGCCGGGTTTGACTGGGCTCATCACCAGAATGGGCCTGGAATCCTGGTAAACGAGGCAGAGCATGGCCAGAGATGACAAGCTCTAAAGTTACTTCATTTGGATCCTTTGGTTAGAGGTGTCTTCCAGTTTGAAATTCAAACCCACTTATTCCTCTTACCAAGAATCCAGCCCACCAGCTACAGTGTTCTGCTCATACATTTCATAGGAATAATTGAATGGAGTTCAAATTATCATAACCCAACGCTCTCCAAGGCTGATCACATTTTCCCGCAGGGAAGTGAGCATGTTCACAGCAGGAGGAAGCCGCCAGCCTGTGTGCTCCCGACGGCAGCCCGCGCCAGTGGCCCAGCTCCGCCCTGCAGTGCCTTGCTGGCCGAGTTTCAGGGGATGCAGGCCGCTGGCTGAGGGCACTGAGGGGCTTTGAAAAGAAGGGGGTCAGGGTAGCAGGTGCTTCCTAGGTGGTACATAGGTCCCAGCGGGGCATGGCTGCTGTGTAATTTGAATGGATGATCAGGGTAAAGCTGGAAGGAACCATGAAGTACTAATACTTTGGAGGTTGCATCAATCATAATGATAATTAGGACAGACCCCTTATTATTTTTTGTCCTTACACGAGGATGTTTATTGACTATTTTTTTTTAAGGAGAGAGAGAAGAGGCGGTGGGGGGAGAGAGAAAGAAACATTAATGTGAGAAACATTGATCAGTTGCCTCCCATATGCACCTTGCACAGGGATTGAACCCGCAACCTAGGGATGTGCCCTGATCAGGAATCAAACCCCCGACCATGCTCCAACCACCTGAGCCACCTGGTCGGGGCTACAGTTCAGGGAACTGAGGTTGTGAGAGACTATCAGATGTGCTGCTCATGACAGACCCTGACCCAGCTTTTCAGACTTTCCAGAGCACAGAGGGCAGGCCCTAGTGATGCGGTTCATGAGCAGATCCCTTGGGCAGATCTGAAGCACGGGCCCTGGGGGCGCCATGAGGAGATCTTCCTCACCAGCTACCCGATCTCGAGTAAGCCTGTCTCAGCTTCACGTTCCACATCTGAGATGGGGATCCTCACACCTGCCTGATGCCCTTCCTCTTGGTTTATGACACCTGAGCGAGAAGTCGTCCAGGGGAGAGGGCTCAGCAAAGCGCTGCGGGTTATCTGAGTGGTCGCGCCCAAAGCGCCCTCACTGGCACAGGGAGAAGCTTCCCCACTCAGCGCAGGCAGCTCTTCGAGCTCAGAATGACTAGAGAGATCAGAATGGCCAGAACCAGGGTGGGCTGCTGGCTGTGGGTGGCCTGGACACGAGCCCTGTGGCTCTCCTCCCGTGAATCCTGTGTGGCCGAGCAGCGTGTGCTGTGTTTCCGCACTGTCCCCTCAGTGCTTCTTGCTTCCGTCAGCCCTTAGTGGCAGGCCTTCAGGTGACCCACCTGTGAGAGGTGCAGGAGCAGGTGAACAGAGGACCAGTGCTCTCAGGCCGCGTGGCCACATAGGAATCAGAGAGAGCATTTACTCCCGGGCGGAGTGTAAGCACTCCCTTACCTCTCTCCCTTCCTTCCTTTCTCTTTCTTTCTAGAGCTCATGCAAAGTCATCAGGAAGCCCCAGGTGGGGGGGGGGGGGGTTTGCTGCTGGTGCTGGGGCTTTAGCTGCACCTTGTTGGGACTGGTGACAGGTGCTGGGCATTGGAGGAACACTGCCATCCTCACAGGGCCTGGCGCGGAGGCTCCGGGCATTTGCCCAGGGCCCTCAGAGAAGCTGTGCGGCCCACAGTCAGCAGATTAAACGATTAATCTGTTCCCCCCAAAGGATCACTGGTTATCCTTTGGTTACTTAACAAAGCCAATGGTGCCTTTGCTCTTCAATCCCAAACTGTGATGTTGACTACTTCAAAAAAGCGGAGTGAATATTATTCCAATATTTATCTTAGCACAAGACTAACATTTCAGGGCCTGTGCCCATAATTCACATGTTGATGGGGAACACATTGTGTGAATGTGGTGCAAATATATACAAGGGGGAAGTTGCTTATATTTAATAGGGAAACATGAAGTAAACATTTTTGAATAAAATGGCAAAGACTTGGGCTCTCTGAGTTGCAATTGCTCAGTTTAACATATTTCACTGGCACTTCTTAGGGGCGATCTGTGGTCTAAGGGGGCAGCAGTGTTAAGGTCAAGTTCTTATTTCCAAGGATGCCTCTCAGAACCCGAGCCCCTGATTTCATGATCCTGGCATAGCTGGGCTCTCACTGGTCTAGATGCTAGTCAGTGGCTCTGGCAAGTTCAGCGCAGCATCTTGTTCTTCTACATGTTTGCTTCCACTCGAAGGCTCATTAGTGGCGGGAACCTTACACAGGCTCGTGGGCAGAGGAGAGAGGCCCCTTGTTAAGGGCAGTTGCCTTTAGGCTGCTTTACAGGAGCCTCGTGCAACCAAAGGCTCGGACCCCCCAACACCCCCCCATGGCAGCCCCTGTATGGAGAAGAGAGGTGTGGCCCTGTGGTCTTGCTCTAGGAATTCTTATGTGATGGAAACCGAGGCTGCTGCTGGCATCTGGCATCATGCAGAAAGGCTTGCAGGCCTTATGTCAACACTCAGGTCCTGTCTGTACAGTGTGGGGCCTCGACACTGGCAGGCTCTGTGTCTGTCACTGCTGCAGGGTGTGGACCTGTGGGCACTTGTCATTCCTTCTGGAATTCTCCAGCCCCTATGTCTGGCTGGGGATGCAGTTCCGGGGGTGCCCCTGGGATGATGTGTCAGGTGATAGGTCCATAGAGGAGGAGAGCTTCTGTGATGCTGGTTCCTGGGGCTTCAGTTTCAGGGTTAAATGCCTTCCCTGAAAGCAAATAGCCATGTGACGTATCCAAAGTGTCTGGCTGCCCTTGGAGTTGCCCCCATGCATCTGTTTGTGATCACCATCTTGTTTCCCCAGGTTTCATCTCCTCATTACTGTGCTTTGTCCTTTTACGGGCTTCCTGAGATGGCAGAACCATGTAGCCCTCGGTGTCCTACTTTCCTGGAGACAGAGATAAAGTGACACTTATTCTGAAGCTGGGGGTGGAAGGTAGGGAGGGATCTGGAATCTCATTGGTTCAGTTGCCAAAACCGACCAGCACCAGCCTGTGCCCAGACCTGCGTGTGTGATGGGAGGTGGATGGCAGGCAGAGAGGGAGGCGAAGTTAGGCCCGTCCTGGTTCCTAAGGTAACACACGGATAGGACAGATTAGGCTTTTACTTCAGAAATTCAAGGCATTTGTTTCAGAGATTCTGTTCTTGGGGCTAGTGGTTATAATAATTAACTTGACAATTAAAAAATTATGAAGCTAACATAGTGCTTATAAATATACCAGAAGCTATTCTAGGTCCCTTATAAGTTTTAATTCATTTAACCTCCCTAATAAGTCTGCCAGGTGTGATTGCCCACCTTACAACCATGGATAATAGCATCGTGTCCAACAGCCAGAGTGGGAGCTGGCTTCTGACCCCTGGCAGCCCACTCCAGGGCATGTGCCCGTGGCCACTGTGGTCATACAAAGAAGCGGATGCTGCCCTGGCCGGTGTGGCTCAGTGACTAGAGCAGTGGTTCTCAACCTTCTTAATGCCGTGACCCTTTAATACAGTTCCTCATGTTGTGGTGACCCCCAACCATAAAATTATTTTTGTTACTACTTCATAACTGTAATTTTGCTACTGTTATGAATCATAATGTAAATATCTGACATGCAGGATGTATTTAGGCGACCCCTGTGAAAGGGTCGTTTGACCCCCAAAGGGGTCATGACCCACAGGTTGAGAACCGCTGGACTAGAGTGTTG
Source organism: Myotis nattereri (assembly GCF_964212035.1). Classification (NCBI taxonomy): domain Eukaryota; kingdom Metazoa; phylum Chordata; class Mammalia; order Chiroptera; family Vespertilionidae; genus Myotis; species Myotis nattereri. Next base: position 77,547,921 of record NC_138080.1, read on the forward strand.
GCCTGAGCACCAAAGGGTTGCGGGTTCAAGTTCTGGTCAAAGGTGTACACGTGCGTTGCAGGTCCAATCTCCTGGGGTGCATACGGGAGGCAACCAATCGATGTCTCTTTCTCACATCAGTGTTTCTCTTCCCCTTCCCCACCTCAGTCCCTCCTTTCCACTCTCTCTTAAAAAAAAAAAAAAAAAAAAAAAAAAGGAAAGATATACTCTGGTGAGGAATAACAAAAATAAATAAATGAAAAGAAGTGGGTGCTGGTGCTGGACCTCTTTCTGCTGCAGCCTTTTCCTGGGGGACCTGGTGTCTGGCTAAAGACCTGACCTGGACATTTCCCCTCTTGCCCAGGGACGGACAGGGTGATGTTCAGGGCTGAGAGGAGAGAGCAGGTTAGGACGTAGCTGCCCCACTGTCCAAACCAGGGCTCAGCAGGCTTTTCTCTTGCAGGGAGTCTGGACTCAGCTTTGCTGGTGCTCCGTTCCTGCTGGCCACCTGAGGGAAGTGTGGGGCCACTGCTGCCCGGCCACAGCTCGGCCTCCTCCAAGGTGGGCATTGAGTTGGAGCAGGAGTTAGAGGCTGGACAGAGGCTGTGCTGTGCTTCTCCTTTGGCTGTTTCCAGGGGCTACTCAATGGGAAGTAGGTACCATAAAGCATCCCTCCCCTGTCTGCTCTCAATCGTGTCAAGCTCTTGTTTTGCACCTGCCCCTACATGGTCCATTCCATCTTAAATGGAGACAGCAAGATGGTTGACGTGTGTCTGAGTTGCACCCCTTTGGACACGCGGGGCATGTGTGGTGTGACATCCCATGGGAAGGAGACAGACTGTATCTCTGGCCCAGGAGGGGCAGGGCAGGGCAAGGCAGGGGAGAGATGGCTGTAGGGGCGTGCGGTGAAGGCAGAGGCGGTGGTGACAATGGAGTGAGAAACCAGTCTTTAGCACCTTCTGAATAAAGGCATCACCTAGGAAACCTCTAGAGCTTTAGCAGGTGTGCGGTTTTGGGACATTTGGCCAAGGCCGACTGATTCCCCCCTCGATAAATGCTCGGGGAGCATGGGGCTTAGGGTGGGGGCTGCAGGAAGAGTTGTTGGGGGACAACGGAGATCTTGTGAGAAGTGCTCACGGAGAGCTTGGAACACAGCTTCCTCCCAGCAGGCTGAGGGCAGACAGTGCCGAAACTGTTGAATAAAACAATACTCAGGGCCAGGGATGAGGGAAACTGTAGAGCTTTATACACGATCTTTTCTGCTGCTCAAAGCCTTTCTTCTCCCAGCGTGAGTCTGCCCTTCCTGTTCTGGGCAGGGTTGGGAGCAGCCCAGTAACGTGTCGTGCGTCTGGTAGCTTCTGCTACCCAAGGAATGACTGGAGGGACCGCCTCTTGCAGCTGCTGGGCCAGAAAACAGTGGAGAAGGAAGAAATAGCAGGAGTGTTTGCTAAAGTGTCCAATTTCTTGTTTCCCTGAAAGGGACCCATCGGGGTGGCTGTGTTGAGGCTGGAGAAGGACGTAGGTGGTGCCTTCGTGATGTGGCGTGACACCATGTCTCAGCTGTGGGGGCGGAGAGGCTGGCCGGGGCGATGCGGTGATTGGCCTTCAAGGGTAAAAATACCTGGGTAAAGGACAGGCAGGGTGTCTCATTTTAGGTGACCTTTGAGAGAGGAAAAACAGTTTTTGTTTACCAAGAGCATCACCGTTGCCATGGAAACAGCTGGAGGGAAGGGGAAGTAGCTGAAAGGGAGGGTGTGTGCTGACGGCACTTCCTCTGGGGGAGGAGCCGCGGCTGGAACTGAGGGGTGTCCCTGTCCCTTCTGTGTTCTTTCTGGGACCTGGCCTCTGCATGGCTGATCCCCTCCGGTGTGGAGTGTAGGGCCCTGATGGCCTGCTCCTGAGCTGCTGGCCCAGCCCCCCTGTTTCCTTCTCCTTGCTGTTTGTCCTTCTCCAGGTGGTCCTGGGTCCCCAAGCCCCAGGCTGTGTCTACCCAGTGCCAGGGTGATGGGGGCTCTGCGATGGCTCTTCACCCTGCAGGCCCTCTCTCCCCAAGGCAGGGTTTTCTGGAGCATGCTCTGTGGGTGACCAGTGGTGCCCAAGATGACTCTGGGAGGCCCCTCAGAACTTTTCTTGAAGTTGATGGGTATGATTGTGTTTGATGTACATTAGAAGATGTTAACCAACACGGGAGATTTTAGGCATTAGATTTCTCAGGTAGTAGAACCAAGGGTGAGACCCTGAATGGGTGGGTGTTAGCAGAGTGTGCTGGTAAGAGCGGAGCCCTGGTTCAAATCCTGGCTCTGTCACTCACAGACTCTGGGGTCTTGGGCTTGTTGCTCACTTTTCCTGTCTGATTGGGGGATGGGCTCTCCCTCTAGGGTTGTTGTGAGAATTGATCGAGTTAAGGTATGGGAAGCCTTTAGGAAGTGTTTGGTACATAATATCTACTCTGTTGGTTTTAGCTATTATTATTATTATTATTACTGTTGTTAATATTATTTAAAGAAAGATACCGAACAAATAATAGCAAAGGTGGCGTGCAAATAGCCAACCCCAAGGTCAGTGTTCTTTCTGCACAGACAACCCTGGGTTCCTGTTTCAGCTCTGCACTTGCTCTCTGACCCCTCAGTTTATTCATCTGTATAATGGGGACTGTAATGCTTACTTTGCAGAGTTGTGAGGTTAATCATATGAGCCCCATCTGGCGTAGTGACTGACATGTAGGCGGCATGCAGTAGCAGCTTCTGTGATGTTATTGGCATTGTTGGTGCTGCTACCGATACCCTGTGAGCTCGTGAGGGATGAGGCTGTACTCAGTCAGCTTTGGTGTGAGATGTGCCTAGAATGGAGAGGATGCTAAACAGACTCAACAGGGGTCTATTCTGACGTGAGGTGCAAGGCAGATGGGGCTGCTGCCCAAGGAGCTCAGGTCACTTCAGGGAGAGACGCCTGAGAATGGGCCAGGACCAGGGGAGTGTTGGGATTCCAGGCTCTGTGGGGTCTGAAACCAGTTCTGGGGAAAGTTGAGAAGAGGCAAGACAAGATGGGTGTTTGAGCCTGAGTCCCTTGCTCGGCCCCACTGGGCCACGAAGGCTCCGGCCGGCCGGCCCTCTCAAAGGATAGTCTTCTCTGTGCTTCACATGCACTACCTGTGAGCCCTGGAAGGTGGGTGCTATCCCCAGTTTACAGATGAGGAAACTGAGTTTCAGAAACTGTAGGGACTGTTGTTATTACTAGCTGTTAATGTCATTTAAAGGGCCATACTACACAGCGTAGTAAATGAATTCCACCTCAGGCCTTTTTAATTCCAAGGCCCACACTCTTAGTCTCTTTTAATAGCTTTTATTTTTCTCTTGGTCTTCACTCTATCATGATAAAAAAAAAAAAAGGCAAGAGCGGACTTGCTTTCATCCCGACCCTGGGCCTCACTGCCCTCAGAGCAAGGATGGTGTGTTGGGATGGCTCTGGCACTTAGCCCTGCCCCTTGGTCAGTGGCCACAGACCCTTTGCCGTCCTCATGGACCCTGTTAAATGTGGCCCAATGATCAGGGCATGCTCGGATTCCCGTGTGACGTGTTTGACTCTGGAAGTTTTCTCTCGGTTGGTGAGACCTGGTGATGATGAAGCCCTCCCAGGAGCCTGGCCTGGGCCCACGATGAGATGTCATGGCAGCAGCACATGGACCCTCCCCTGGGCCAGTGGATGCATGGCCTGCTTCTGACTCCCAGAAGCACCTTCCAGAGGGACCTCTCTCATCCTCTGAGGGCACATGACGTGTCTTGGTCCTTCTGCTGCCAGCTCCGGGGTCCTGTGCAGTCATCAAGTCAGGGAGGACGTTGTGATGAGGCGAGGAGTGCGGTCGGTGAGGCTGGGTTTCACCCTGTGCAGCCCCCGAGCAGGCCGGTCCCTATCGCTCGGGTCTCTGCCTCTCCCTCGGTAGAGAGGGGTGGCGCCCTGCCCCGCCTCTGACCAGGGCTGCTTTGAGGACTGCTGAGATCAGTGAGTGGAAAGTTGCTGGTTTTAAATCGAAGAGCGCACAGGGTGTCACCCTTAGACACCTTCCGTGATTCCTCCCACTGGGTGTAGGCAGTGTGGACACACAACCTTCATGGTCCTGTTAGAGTTGTCATCACTCTGCAGCAAAACTGCCGGTCTGCAGGGTGTGCCCGCCCCTCTGAGAGCCCCTGAGGCCAGGGACGGTGCCTTGGTCACTACTGATGGCACAGTGCTGACACTCAGTAGGTATCTGTTGAATCAATAGATGACTGGAAAATCCATTTATAACCCGGGGAATTGGCTGGATGTGCCCCTGGGTCTGCCTGAGCTCTCAGCGAGGAAAGGACTCCTTTCAAGAGGGGGTTAGGAATGCGAGGAATCAGATGTGGTGCTTTCTTAATGTTCTCTGGGTAGTCCATGGGTAGATCTGGTGTGGCTTGATCCAGAACCCAAACTGTCCCCATGACAGGGTTTATTTCGTCCTTTTCCTCCGTTCCTTTAAGCAGGGCTGGTTCTCTTTTTTGTCCAGTGGGATAGATGGAGAAGCTTTGTCCCAGCAATCCCGGGGCTCACTCTGATTGGACTGGCTTTGGTCATGTGCCCTCCTCTGAACCAATTGCTTGGCCAGGGGAGGACCATGTACTGATTGGCTAGATATTGGCTTGTGCTCCACACTATATGGCACGAGAGTTGGGAAGGATGGATCCTTCAAGGAAACTAAGGCTGTAGCTGGAAGAAGGGGAAGTGGAGATGGAGGGAAATGGAAGGCATTTCATCCTACATAAAAACTTATGTTAAAAAAAACCTGTTATCATGGCATCAATTCTGGGCTCCTTCAAGCCAAAAAGATGTTTTCCTCTTCTGAGCCCCTGCATTCCATGTGCACATACCTCGCTAGAGCCAAATTGCCCCCAGATGCTGGCTCCCTGGCTTAGCTGGGGACTGGCTGTTGGCACTGGGCTCTTTGGTGCTTTCTGGCTTAAACAGCCGCCTCACTCATGGGGTGTCATCTCATGGTGCCTTGGAGGTCGTCTGTTCCAAATGTCCAGGTGCGCAAACCAAAGCTCAGAGAGGTGAGGGCATAGCCAGTCAGCGTCAAAGCCAGGATCAGAACCAGGATCAGAGCCAGGTGTCCTGGCCCCGTCCGATCTCTCTTCCTTACCCCTCCCCCACCTCCCCAGTGCCATTTTTACTTTGAGGGGAGATTTCAGAGCCATAGACAAAGGCAACAGAGACTCATGAGGAGGCCAAGAGGCGGAATGTCGCCCGTAGAACAACCAATCTCCAGGCACAACCTTGGGCCTTCCCGCCTTGGGAGCCCAGCCCCGGTCTGCGGCAGGCCCCGGCTTCCAGAAGGTCAGCAGCATGCTGGCCAGCCTTTGCTTTTCTCTTCTCTGGACCAAGTGCTCACGGTTTCTAAGAGTGACCATTATCTGCGGCGCGTCTGGGAAATGCATGTTTTCCGCACGTGCAGCCCTTCCAGGAAGGTTTAGCCTGGGGGTGAAGCAGACAGGCTCTACACCGAGGGCAGATACCGATCATTTTTACAATTGTTTGCAACAGGAGAGGAAACATGAGCTTAACAGTTCTGTTGTGGATGGATTTGGGGGAGAAACACGAATGAATTGTCAACAGGATGGCTTCTGCTTTTATCCTGGGATTTGCTGCCGCTCCCTGCGATCTGGCTGCCCTGCGCCGAGCCCCGGGATTTACAGACATTCCTTGCAGGTGCGGCCTCATTGTGTGCTGCAGTCCCAGGGGCTCGCCGGCATCTGTGCAGGAGACTGTCAGGTGTGCTGGGGAGGGAGCACGCTTCCCAAGCGAGAGGCTCAGACCTGAGCCAGCGCCCATCAGCCTCCTGAGTTGGTCTAAGCCCCCCTAATGTTTTCAAAAGCTCTAGAGAACAGGAACCAAGAGGAACAGCCTTGTCAGCTTCCCGCCAGGAGGGAGAAAAAAAAAAAAAAGACCCTGCTCAGAAATCCATTTGCGGGAAGTTTGAAGTTTGAAGCCTTCCAGCTGCAGACTGGCGGCCTGGGTGGTCGAGCGGGTGGGACGGGTGTCCGGGAGAGGAGCACGGGGCAGTTGGGAGCAAGGCCAGGAGGGCAGTTGCATTGAGCAGCAGCGGTGGATTTTTCCATCTGCCGGACCTGGGTTCGAGTCTTCCTAAGGCCCTAAGGTCCTGAGCTGGTTACAACTTACTCAGCCAGCCTAGACCTCAGTTATACTTATCTGTAAAAACGGAGATGATGCCTCACTGGTTATTCAGAGGATTAAATGGGATGGTGTGTGTAAGGCTCTTGGCACAGAGCTTGGTGCGATCAATGCAGGTGGTGGTTGCTGTTATTAGTAACAGTGGCGGTGCTGAGGGTGCCCCCCGTCTCCATCAACATTTCTCAGAGATCCCCCAAATAAACCCACAACCCACACAAAAACAGTGTGTATCCAGACAAGCTCCTGGTCCTCCTCCTAAGCAAATAGCCACCGTGAAGTCCCTGTTTTATGGACATTCAGGAGCCATCGCTGACTAATACTGATACAGATCGTATTTCAAAATGATGTGCCACTTTCCCAACAGTAGGCAGCTCTGAGTGGAAAAGGCCCTGAACCCAGGGTACATGATTCCTAGTTCAAGGAGGAGGCAGGTGGGGGCTGGTTACACACACACCTGGGTGGTAAAAGGTGGGGCAGGTGGAAAGGCCTATGGAGAGAAGCAGAAATGGGGGCACAGGGTGGTTTCCCATATTCCACCCCAATAATAGTTAGAAAAAGGAAGCCGGGGTAACAGAAGTCATCAGTGGTCAACCTCAGGGCTCCTATATTTTGGTATATGTGACTTGGTGACTGTTCCTCTGCTGATAGTTTTATTTCATCTTAGAGAAGAGGTGGCTCAGTTAATTTTTCCAGATCCCACAGGAAGGGCAGAGCTGAAACTCAAACCAGGTCTTCCCAGTTTCCAGGAGCACAAGGTGGATGGGTGTGTCTGCTGTTTCTTGATACTCAGGCGTTGAGAGGCCCGGGGACCTCAGCCGGGAAGGGGTCCTGGCTGAGAAGAAAAGTGCCTGGGGGGCTTGGGGTCCCACATGGTCTGGCGTCTCCAGGCCCTGTGTGTTCATTCATGCCCATTGTGCCCACTGCATCAGGGCAATGCCCTGGAGACACCGTTCTCCAGGAAATCCTGCCAGTCAACATGCAGCCTCACCTGGTGGATGGTGAGACCACTGAGTGGTTGGTCTTCTGTGGAGAGGGGTGTGCCAGTGCCCGTGTGGGGGGAGCCCAAGGAGGATGGGGCTGGGAGAAGCCACCTGGGCTGGCACACAGGGTGTAGCATGCTCCTGCTCACTGCTAGTGCCTGGGTCCCTGGCCTCCCTGTTGGGCACATGTTCCCCTATCCCCATCCTCTGGCCTTTGTGGGCTTCTTCATGGCACTAACTATGGTTACAATATTGTTCATCTTTTTTAAAATATATTTTTATTGATTTCAGAGAGGAAGGGAGAGGGAGAGAGAGATAGAAACATCAATGACGAGAGAGAATCATTGATTGGCTGCCTCCTGCACGTCCCACACTGGGTATCGAGCCCACAACCCAGGCATGTTGCCCTGACCTGGAATTGAACCGTGATCTCCTGGTTCATAGGTCGACGCTCAACCACTGAGCCCCCAAGCTGGGCTGTTGTTCTTAATCTTCTGATTATTTGCTTGACAGCAATCCCGGCACCGGAATATAAGTAACATGAGGCCAGGACCTGTGTTGCGTTTGTTCAGTGTGTAGCCTAAGAACCCAGCGCCATGCTTGGTGCTCAGTATTTCGTTCATTCTTTCATTTATGCAATGTCCATTTATTGAGCAACTTTTGTTCTTGTTTTATGCCAGGCGCTGTGCTAGGACTGGGGTGCAGCTGTGAGCACGAGAGTTGGGTTCCCCCCTCCTGGAGCTTACTATCTAGTACACATAGGAGCTTAACACATGTGGGCTGAAGGAGTGACTGAGTGAGAAGTCCAGGGACCTCCTGGTGGGGACAGGGTTAGCTCTGTTATTTTCTCTGGACAGTGGGTGCAGGACTCCAGGGCTCCCCCTCCTGAAGGTGGTCAAGACCAGAGAGCTCTGCTCTCCTCTGATGAAAGGCGCTGGCGGGGAGCCCGGGGCTCGCTCGCTCAACCTGTTGGGGTTTCAGATTTGTTCCATCTGAGCAGTCAATTAATTAGTAATTGGAGCTACCCATCATCCCGGGCTCTTGCTCCAGTTGCCGGGTGCCCCTCCTTCCTCCTTTCCAGTCGCTCAAATTGAGCAGCCCAGTTAGTTCTGTGATATCATTTGAAACCCGGCCAAGAAGCAATTAATGTGCTGTTTGCTGACAAGGGTTTGCTGCCGCTCCAGGAGCGGGGGCTGCGGGTGGGAAGGCCTGGCTGGGAGAGGAGACTGCGAGCAAACAAAGGTGCGGATGGAGGCGCTGCTACTGGTCTTCGCAAAGCGCCGAGGCCAGGGGGGAGCCGCCCGCCTCTCCTTGGACATCCTGTTGCCCCTCCCTGCCTAGCTCCGAGGGAGGTGGAATGGGATGGATTTCCCGGGAATTCTGACTGCAGTCACCAGTTACTGCGCTCTGACCACGTGCTGCTTGCTCTGGGTTTAGGAGCCCATTTAATCCTCATAACTCTGAGAGAAGGGTGCCATGAGCCCGTTGTATAGGCAAGGAGACTGAGGCACTGGGAGTGAAGGACTTGCCCCAGATGTCTCCGGTAGTAAGTAGTGGGAAATGATCTGAGCTTCTGGAAAAGCCTGCCTGTCCAGGCAGGTGCCCAGTGGGGACAGGAAGCATCCTTCCCTGGGCCTACCGCCAGGTCACTGTGACTTGTCAGAGGGCACAGGCTTGATAAATGGCATTGCATAATCGGTGGCTACCTCTGGAAGGTGGTTAGGTGGAATCTGCTGGATTGGGCTGGCCTAGAGGCTTCTGACAGACTGAGGGGTCTGGGGTGCTGCTGAGGAGCAAGCCACCACCCCCACCGCAAGTGGTTGAGCCTGTGGCAGGGCCTGGGGGAGTCTCACAGGAGCCCCTGCAGATGGAGCCCCTTATCTGAGGCACCCAGTGCTCTGCCTTCCCACCCTTCTCAGCAGCTTTGGAGCCAGCCTGTGGAGTGTCCTGATCGCCCTGCTGTTGACTCATCCTGGGTGCAATTATGTACAGAAACTAGAGGTGGGCATGAGAAATGCTGTCCCATGAAAGGGTTCATGTGCTGATTTCTTAAGGTAATATGGACACATGGACACATGTCCTTAGACCAGGGGTGGGCAAACTTTTTGACTCGAGGGCCACAATGGGTTCTTAAACTGGACCGGAGGGCCAGAACAAAAGCATGGATGGAGTGTTTGTGTGAACAAATATAAATTCAAAGTAAACATCATTACATAAAGGGTACGGCCTTTTTTTTTTTTTTTTTTAGTTTTATTCATTTCAAACGGGCCAGATCCGGCCCGCGGGCCGTAGTTTGCCCACGGCTGCCTTAGACGCTGAAGGTCCACCCTTTCTCTGGAGAGCAAGAGTTGTCTCCTCAACTACGACCTAAGTTTTGTTGTCTTACCTGCCACTATAGCTACAGTTTTTGGCACATAATTGAATGAATGAGGGGGTGATGAGAACCATTGACAGTTTTTGAGCAGGACAGTGACACAATTCGAGTTGCCTGGTCATGTGATGATGGACTGGAAAAAATGAGACTCTTCCAAAAGCAGTTGAGAATCTGAGGGGATGAGGACCTGGTTCAGGGAGGACCGTGGGCATGGAGAGGATGGGCCCTCTGCCTCATGCCTCTGGGCTCTCTCTCCATGTGCCAGGGACAGATCTGTCCACCAGGCTGGGCCTTTCTGAGAGCAGGGATGGCTGCTTTCTTCTCTCACGTCTCCTGCATGGCATCTTGTGCACGGCCAACATCCAGTAGGTGCTCAGGGGAGAGGTGCTGGCTGATCATATGCTGGGTTTTTACATGGCCACACTTAACATCAAGGGGACAGGGAAGTGAAGTCCTGCCCCATGGCCAGGAGAACCAGAAACATCTGGTAGGCAGGACTCGGGACAACCAGAGCAAGTGCTTGTTTGCTGGATGGAATCCTGGGGTCAATGGTGAAACAGGTCTGTGAGCAGTAAGAGCATCATCATTGACTAACAGGTGCCAATGGTGCTAATGAAAGCAAAGGATGAAGCTGAACTTGGACCTAGGTGAAAGTAGTCGCCATCAAGGGTACCTCTATCCCTGGACCCCTGAATCCTGGTAAAACGTAGGTGGGAAGGCATTCCCAGTGGGTTCTCTATCACGCTTTCTTTCAACCAGAGATGGGAGCCAGACAGAGCACGACATAGAGGATGACTTCAGGTTCTGCTGCTTCTCAGATGATGACCAAAGCCTGTTCTTTAACTGGTCTAAGGTAATGATGATGATGGTTACCATGGGGATCACTTCAGGCACTGTCTCAAGAGCCTAGCACAGGGTCTGAGGCATAGTAAGTGCTTAGCTAATGGGAGCCATGGTGATGGCATTGATGGTGATGATGGAAGTCATGCTGAGAGAAAGCTTGGGTCTTGGAACCCTGCAGGAGTCGGATCAGAGTGAGATAACACTCTGGATCAGCCGCCAGTGCACCTACTCCTCCCAGCCCCTCTGGGGACTGCTGTGTGACCTGTAGCACAGCCATGGGAGCAGAGGGCTGGCCCTGCTGCAGTTGTCTGTGGCCTCTCAGGGGACAGGATGATTTTTGTGCCCTTTCAGCCTGTCCAAATAGATGACCACATCATGGACTTACCTGCCCTTCAAGACTGCCCTGATCCCCAGCTGTTCTGGCTATTGCTAGACAGGTTGGCCAGAAACTGGCACATGGAGGGAAGGGAAGTCCCTGACAATCTTGGGTTCTGGTGTTTGGCCAGGATCTGTATTTAGCTCTGTGCCAGGCTGAAGTCACCAGGTGAGCCCAGTCACCAGGCACAGGGCTGGCGAGAGGGAAGGAAGGTCTTGGGAGACCAGGCAGCCATTGTTGGATGGCTTATCTGGATTAGGCTTTTTATGTGAAGGGGAGAAAGGAATCTGGTTTGTCGCAACTGGGGCATCAGGCTAGAAACACAGTTGGTGTTCCTGGCAATCCTTGGCACTCTCCAAAGCTTATTTGTTGCTTTTCCAAGACACATCCAGGTGCTCTCTGTTATGATAACAAGTGGTGACACAGAGCTTGAAATGGGATAAACAGATTAAAAATAACTGGATTTAGGCGGCTTGGCACTCAATCTAGCGTGCGGGCTGTCACTGCTCAGCTGAGGGGTGAAGGTAGTCACCATCAAAGGCATCCCTAACCCTGAAGCCATGTGGGAGTTGGGTGTGGCTGAGTCCCTCTCCCCTGTCCCCGCTTTTACCACCATGTAGCAGTGGGCTGCTTGAGGGCCCGAGATGGGGTGTGGTGGGCCCGGATGTGAGCGAGGCAGTTTATGTCTGTTTGTAGGAAGCTGGGCCAATGTTTGGACATCTTTATGGTTTGGAAGTTTCTTGGCCTCACCCAGAGGCACCACAGTTGCATCAGAATTTGAGGTCCTCTCCTCGGGGCCCATGTAGAAGGAGAGAGGCGCAAAGGGAACAAATCCAGACTCTCTGAGGACTCCAGAGTGGGGGGAATGAGGCGCCTTTCTTGTTTCCAGGCTGCTGCTTCGGACCACCTTCTGCCGCATGCAGGAATTTACACGACACATTCGGAGGCTGATCTGTGCAGGGCCTCGTGGGTGGCTTCTCATGATTGGGTGACATCACAGGAAAAGACCCAGTCAGAGGAAGGCTCACTACAGGTGGAGAGAGAAGAGCTGTATGGCTTAGGACCTCACGTACCCTCCCATTGTCAAGCTGAGTCTTTGCTTTCATTAGCACCATTGGCGCCTGCTAGTCAATGATATGCTCTTGCCGCTCACAGGCCTATTTCACCATTGACCCCAGGATTCCATCCAGGAAACAAGCACTTGCTCTGGTCGTCTAGGCCCTGCCTACCAGATGTTCCTGGTTCTCCTGGCCATGGGGCAGGACTTCCCCTCCCTGTCCCCTTGATGTTAAGTGTGGCCATGTAAAAACCCAGCATGGGATCGGCCTGACTCTCCCTCTGGCACAGAACTGCAGAGAATGGCTGATCCGTGTGCTCAGGCCCCACAGTGAGGATCATGCAGGGCAGAAACCCCAGCTGACCCACGACTGATGTGTCATGTAAAGAGGAAGCAAGCCTTTGTAGGTTTAAGCTACGGAGACTTCAGCGTTGTTTGTTACTGCAGCATGACCTTGTCCATCCCGATGGTACTAGGGGGGAAAATATCCCCATGCTTGGCCTAGACTAAAAACCTAAGCACTTCTGCTTGGCCAGTGTGGCTCAGTGGTTCAGCATCAGCCCATGCATCAAGAGGTCTCTGGTTTGATTCCTGATTGGGGCACATGTCTGGAGTTGTGGGCTTGATCCTTGGTAGGGGCGTGTAGGAGGCAGCTGATTGATGTTAATGCTTCTCTCTCTCTCTTCCTTCCTTTCTCTCTAAAAATCAATAAAAATATATCTATAACAAAACAAAAAACCCCGAAGCACTTCTAATGGTAGCAAATAGCTTTTTCACTGCACCTTCTTGCTCACTAAGGATAAACTATGCTGGCCTTTCTGTTACTTGGACAAGCTACTCTTACCCCCACCTTAGGTCCTTTGCACATTCTGTTTTCTCTGATTGAAGCACACTTTCTCCAGATTTTTCATGGAAAAAACTGTCACTCAGATCTCAGCTCAAAGGTCACCTCTTAGATTTTTCCTGACCACCCAGTCTACAGTGCTGCCCCACCCCCACTATACTTGATCACATTCCTGTATTTATCTTCATTGCACTTAGTTTATTTGCTTACATGTTTATTATCTGTCTTCCCTTTTAGAAAATCAGCTCCATGAAGGCCAGGACCCCAGTTGTCAGCTTCCTGTCTGTGTTCCCAGTGTGTACACAGTGTGGGCCCAAGGTGGAGGCATGTGTGATGAGTACGTGGATTGGAGGTTGTGAGAGGCACAGGGATTTATTACTGTGTCCTGAGGGTGGAAACTTTTAAACCTACTTGTTCAATGCTGACAATGAAGTGGGAGCTTAGTAACTATTTGCTGGGAGGATGAGCTCTGGTTGGGAGAGGGTGGTGGAGATGGTGCCAATTCAGAATCTGGAAGAAGACTGTGATCTCCAAGGGTGGGAACCCAGCCAGCTCTGTCTATGCAAGGAGCAGAGAAGGTGCCATGGCTCCTCTAGAGAGGAAGAGAGTCATTAGGTGACATGGGCCATCCCCTGCTACCTTATCTCAATTCATGTGGCATCAGGGTCCATTGAGCTGAGGGAGGAGGCATGACTGGCTGGACAGGCCTCCCAGGCAGCAAAGCAGAGGATCTGTTGCTGATCTGGAAGCTGTGAGAAGCCAGGAGCTCTGGGAAGAAGGCTAGGACCTTGGAGCAGGTGGCTCAGTGGGGCTGGGTGGGAGTAGGGGAAGAGGCTCCCAGGCCTGTCCTGCTTGGCCCCTGTCTTTGTCCTTCTCAGAACCTACCTGCCCTGGGCCTTGCTAGGCACCTGCTCTTCTCTGTACCTGGAACGCCCTTTGCCACGTGGTGACTTGTTCTGGTGACTTTAAGTCAATCTGAGCGTGGCCTCCTCTGTGAAGCCTTTCTTGACCACTGAAAGTTGGCAGCACCCTCCTCCATGCCCCTCAAATCCTTGGCTTAGCTTTGTGGGACGCTTATCTCACTGACCCGAGTTCCCTTCTCACTGGCTTCCAACCAGACAGGCAGGACGGGGCTCATATCTTCTCTCTGTCTCCTCACTCACCACCCAGCATGTGGCTGCTACCGTCGTCAGTGATTACTGATGGTGAGGGACTTGGTATCTTCAGGCAGCTGAAGGGCTCTCAGCTAGAAAAGGAGGCCATCTGATTGTGTCCTTGGAGGGCAGGACCCAGGCTGTCCTACGGAAGTTATGGACAGACAGATGTCAGCTCACTGTGAGGAGGAACTTTCTATCAGACTGGCCATCTAGGGACCCAGCCACCTTGGGGCCATTTCCCAGCCATGAAGGTATGTGAGCAGAGGTAGCATGACCCCCACACCTTTTCATTCTAGAAAGGAGGTGCAAGTAATAGATTTTCCAGCTCCCCGTCAGATTTCACTGGGCCTGCAGATTGGAGTCTAGAGCAGATGTGACATAAGTTAGCTGTCAAGAGACTGAGTCACAGTGTTAGGGCCCCAGGTGTTTTCCAGATGTCAAGGGCATGGTCTGAGGGTCCCAGGCCTCTTTGGTGCCCATGCCCTAACCTCACTGCAAGGTGTGGTTGAGAAGTTATGTCCAGCTGCCTGGAGCATTGCAGATGGGAGAAGGGTGCCCGACCCATTCTGAGTGTGAAGACACTTGTCCCATGTTCTCTGCAGTAGGTAGTCAACCTGGGCAGGGCCGTGCCAGGCCCTGGCCCTGAGTCCTTGGGAGTCTCCACTCTCCTTTGTCCTGGTGGGGTTTCCTGAGGGAAGCAACCACCCTGTTCTCCTCAAAGGGATCAGGGTTCCTTTGGCAGATGGATGACCCTCTGCAGTCCTTTACCTGGCTTTGGGTTTCTGAGTGGTCCTGAGGACAGACAAAGAGGTGCCCCAAGATGGAGGTTGTAGGTATATAATGGGGACATTTGGCTAAGTGCCTCCATGAGCCCCAGATCCCAAGCTCTATACAAGGCTGCTGTTCTTGACCCTGGGACTCAGGTCTCCTGACTATGGCTTTGGAAAAGGCCACACCCCCTCACCAAGTTGTCCCCTGACTGATTCACTCAGGGCTGCCAGGTGGAAGCATGTGTCCTGGGCCACCATGCCCAGCCCAATCCTATCAGCATTGCTAGGCTTCGGCCCCAGGATCTCCATCTCCTGCCTTAACCTCAATTCTGTTCTTCTACCCATTTCCCCTCCCATCTGGCCTCCCCTGCCCCCTGTCAATACCTCTCTTTCCACCCCAGTAGCTTTTGCTCACTGCATGCTTACAGCAAACCCTTGCTGTGCAGACTTCTAGAAGAGGGGGACAGTGTGATACGATCTAGGATGTACTCAGTGGATGTTTGCAGAACGAAGGCACCACTCACCATCTCCCTTCTGATGGCAGGGCCAGTGCTGCTTCATCCCCATGACAGCTGTGTGCTCAGCCTAGGGCCACACATGCAGTAGAAGGCCAGTCATACCTCCTGGTTTAGACGGACCTGCCTGGCCCTGCAGGAGGTGAGATGTGGATGGATCAAGGCTTCTCCCTCGGAACAGGCCGTATGCCCATATGACTTCCGCACCTCTGTTGACCTTGCTGCACCTCTTGCCTCAGCTGCTGTATGGGATTAGTGGGTCTGGATCCTCACCCTGTTGCTGGGCTGTGGTGAGCTGAAGGACCACCTGACTGGTTATTGAGGTGGGTGACATGGTCCTGGCAGAGTAGGATGTGGAGAGGCATTGCAGTCTCTTGTACTGGCTGTATGTTACTGTTAATATGGACAAAATGAGGTCCCTTCCGCCTGCCCCTCTGTATGGGTTGGGTCTTTTTGGGGGGCGGGGAAGCACTTGTAGTCTCTCCTGAATCCTGCCTGGTTCCTTCATCATGCAGAGCACCTGCTGTGTGTTGGTTACTGGGCAGGACAGATGAGGTCCTGGCCCTTATGTAGGGGTGGGACTCACTCTGAGGAGGGCAGGAGGACTTAGGTGGGAGGGGTACAGTCTATCTCCAGGCTGAGCCCCCCTGAAATCATGCCTGATAACGAAGTGGCAGTGACAGTTCCCTCAAGGCTGCCCGGGCATTTAGGTCTTGCAGGCACCTCACAATTCAGTGAGCCCAGCTGTGCTGTGACACAGGACAATATCACATCAAACACCATAACCAAATACAACGTATAATTCCTAGTATGTTAACACAGTATATTATAGTAGATGTTTTTTCTGGCTATATGATGCTCACGTACATGGACTCGTTGGACCCCAATCCTCAGTCTGAATTAACCTTTCCGGCATTGCTGTAGCTCCCTGTCTCACTGTGTTCATCATACTCTGTATTATCTGAAATGTAAATGTATTTACTTGTTACCTGCTGCTAGATTGGAAGCACCATGAGGGCATGGGTCTTGTTAGTGTGATGTCTCCTATGCCCAGAATAGGCCTGCCACAGGATAGGGACTCAACAGGTGTTTGTTCAATGATTGAATGAATGAACACTTTCCAGTTGGGTTTTCACAACTGTCAGGTGAACTAGGTGCTATTGCTATCCCATGTTCCCGATGGGGGTGGGGGGGAGATAAAGCTCAATGAGATGAAGTGACGGGCCCATATTATTCAGCTGATAGGTGTCAGAGGTGGGGTTTGAACCCCTCTCCACACACATAGGTCAGAGGGATATGTATGTCATCTGTTGCAGTGTATGTAGGTAGACCCTGGCACACATACATAGGTCAGGTGGGTGTAGGTCAGGTGAGTGTGGGTATCACCGGGTTGCAGTGTGTGTGGGTAGACCCTGGCACGTGTAAGGGCCGTGTATGAGCAGTAGTCATTTTATTGCATGTGGCATGTTGAGATGGAAAGGCTTTGCAGGAATTTTGCTTTATAGGCACATAAAGGCCTTTATTACCCTTTATTGTGTATGTGGGTCTAAGGAGGATTCTACTCTGCTTTCTACCAAGGGGTATGTCTGAGGCCCCTATGGAGGCTGGAGCTCCTGGCCTTGCTCTGAGGAGGCTGGACCCTAGGGAGGCAGAAATGCTGGCTATGGGCAGGGCCTGAGGTCTGGGCAGCCTGGTGTCCCTGGGGTTAGGATGGAGTGGCAGTATCTTTGGGTGAAATGCAGGTTTAAGCTGCCTCAGTGGGAAATGTGACGTTATGTAACTCATTAAATCCTACAGGAGTATGGAGGAGAGCTGCTTCCAATTACCAGGATGAAAATTAATGGAATAAAACTTCTAGCCAGGCTGCCCCATGGTGGAGCAGGGAGGGCTTTTGATGCTTCATCAGGCTGGCCAGGAAGTGTTGGAGCAGTCATCCGGGCTGTCTGATTGGGTTGAGTGGGGCAGTCCTTGCTAATCCTTTGTCCGCTTGGTGCAGACCAGGAAGGGAGCTGGGGCTGAGCAGGAGGCTGGACAAAGCCTGGTTTGCAGAGACCCGAGACAGGAGGAGGCCCTTGGTGCCCTGGCCAGCCTCTAGTGAGCTTTGGATCTGGGGCAAAGCTGGGATGGAACTTGGGCTCACTTTTGAGCATATGCCTGCATACCTTGGTCTCAGGTGACTTGAAGTTCAGGCGCCATGGTTGTGAAGGAATAGCCCCAAAGGGCTTGATTCCTCATCTTGCCTGGTGCCCAGGGCAGGTGTGGGGTGCCGTGGTTGTGCAGGTCACAGTGGTGACTACACCAACCACCCAGTGCTGCCACTCCTGATAAAGGGGGTGGTATTGGCTCGAGCTTCGCCACAGGCTGAGCCCTGGCCCTCTGGTGGGTCAGAGCCTGTTGCTTGTGCCCAGGAGCAGGTCCGGTTCATTTCTGCCTTCTGCCCGCCATGCCCCGCAGGCCTCTCCTGTTGGAACGCATGCTCCCAAAGGCTGCCTGAGCACCATCCACACCAGCCAGCCAGTCAGTGTGCACTGGAAGGAGTGGAGCCTTCAGGTAGGTGCACAGTCCACTCTCAGGTGATGTTACCCGGCTGTCCCTCTGATCAGGACAGTAAATACACAATGCATGTCAATTATTAATAACAACCTAGGAGATTGACACTGCATCATCCCCGTCTTATTGGTGAAGAAGCTGAGGCTCAGGCAGGTGAGGTGACTGGCTGAGGACACAGCCAGGAGGTGGTGGACTAGAACCGGGCAGTGTGACTCATGTCAGAGCCGACGCTCAGGGGCTCAGCATTCTGCTGCCTTCTTGGATGGATGAAGCAACCTCCTTGTTGGACTCTTGAGCCATCCCCTGCAGCACTTTTGGACTTCTTACATCAGCCTGTGTAGGTGGGGAGGGTCAGACTCTCTCTGCCTCACTTTGCCTGTGAGGAAAGGGGAAGGCTACGTGGCTTGTGGGGCTCACACTTGCTGTAAGCGACACCTGTCTGTGTGACACGGTGGCGGGATGCTGCGTGTGTTCTGGTTGAAGTAAAGTCCTTGGATGCCAG
Organism: Myotis nattereri; assembly: GCF_964212035.1. NCBI lineage: Eukaryota > Metazoa > Chordata > Mammalia > Chiroptera > Vespertilionidae > Myotis > Myotis nattereri. The sequence goes on from NC_138080.1 coordinate 77,566,075, forward strand.
GGGCTTGTCACGGGGGCTCTTGCCTGGAGTTCCCTTGGTCTCAGGGAGCTGGTTGTCCTATGTCTGGAACCCAAGGAGATTCTAGTGGTTCCCTGGGCTCATGGCTCCCTTGCTGGGGCTTCTCTTTCCTGGGGGCTGCCCTTATGGGGGACCACCCAGGGTGTCGGCTGGCAGGGTCTCCTGGGTTAGTGCACGCAGCCCTGGACAGAGCGGGCAGTGGGATGCTCCAGCCTGGTCAGCCAGACTGGACTGTTTCCTTGGACTGTTGTGTTATATTTATTCCCACTAATCTACTTCTTTTGCCTGTTTATACAACGCAAAGATCTAATAAAATGTATTTGAGGCCAGAGCAAACGAAGGACATTTTGCAAAGAGGTATAAAAGGAATGACATCTTGGAATACCTAGCTGATCTGAGTAGCCCTCCTGGTTCTGAGGCCCTGCCTTTGAAAACTCCATTTCTACTCCTGTTGCCTGTAAATGTGAGACTTCTTGACATTAAGCAAATGCTGGTGTACTGACTCTGGGGGCGGGGCGGGGGAGGGGGCCTCTGTGGGTTGGTACATGCGCTGTTGAGACCAGGAAGCTCTTCCCAGCCACAGGATGCTGGCATCGTGGCTCTTCCATCTAAGGATCCCCGTGGAAAGGCAGGCAGATTTCACCACTTACGTGCCAGGCCCCCGGATGCCGAGGCAGGGGAATGCTGCAATCTAAACATTTACATTCTGAAAAATGGGAAATCATCCACTTAGATATAAATTAGCCTGGGCCTGACGGGTTTATTACATCCTGGAATGCTTTCATGAGGCTTTCAGAGGGGTCCGTGTCGCAGGCCCAGGTCTCCAGCTGGGCTTCCTGTGGCATGCTCCTGGGGGGACCCCGCCGGAACACACAGGCTGGACCGAGCTGTCCTCAAATTCCTCAGGCCCGGAACCTCTTCATGTGTGACCGGAGAACAAGGAAGCACAGTGCTGCACCCTGAGCAGTGAGGTGCCCTGGGCTACTAGCATCTTGGAGCAGATGGGGTGAGGTTAGTCAGGGAGGAGGAGAGGGAGGAGCCAGATGTGGAGGCCCAATCAGAGGCTGCGGACTGAGCGGGCAGGAGAAATGCACTCTGTGACATGATTTGTGGAGCAGGAAGAGGGCAAGAAGTGAAGCAAGAAATGTCCAGGAGGGAAGAAGGATCGAGCGTCCCGGGACTGGAGTTTCAGACAAGTCTTGGACTGTAAGCCCCGGGGCCAGGCTGGGTGTGAACTCAGCTGGATGGTGGCCAGCTTAGCTCTGTAGTGGACTGAGCAACCTGCGGCAAATCCCCAGGGCGGGCAGATGTCCCGGGGCCTGCCGAGCCCCATGCTCAGGGAGTTTAGAAGGATTTAGGGAAAAAATGGGAAAACCACACAAACACAAACATACATAATTGTAACAGGTTAGGAGCTGAAATTTCCCCTTTTCTTATATATTATAGACACTTATGTAGCTATGCAGATTACGGAGAGATACTTAGAGCAGATGCTGAAGAAATGATTTTGGAGGAATGTGAAGCTCATGATGAGTGATCTGTGACATCAGCTATTTTTGGGAGGTTTGGGGGAAGAAGCCTGCTTTGTACAGGAGGGGTCTTATTTGGGGCGGGGGGGGGGGGTGGGATTCCTCTAGAGCCGTGGTTCTCAAAGTAGCTTGCATCAGAATCAACTGCAGAGCTTGTTAAAACAGATTTCTGGGCCCCACCCGCCTTTAGAGTTTCTGATTCATTAGGTCTGGGTGGGTCCTGGAGATTTGCATCTCTCTCATCCCCCCCACTCCGCCCCCCCTCGAGACTCTGCTGCTATGAATGGGGGAACCTGGCTCTGAGGAGCGCTGATCTAAGAGCGATAAGCTGTGGGCTTTGTGGGGGAAGGGGAACCCTTACAGAACTTCCTTGGCTCTCCTACCATTCGTGCCTTGGTAGAAGGAAAGAAGACTCTGGTATCCATGGAACCATTTCCTTGTTTTTAGAAAGAAGCCAGACCTCTGTGATGTGGGCAGAGCCAGCCTGCAGCCACACAGAGCAGCGACTGGCTCTGCGGCTTTGCAGTTCATTCAGCAGGCGTCCACCAGTGTCTGCTCTGTGCCCAGCCCTGTGCGCGACGTGTCTTCAGTCTCAGGAGAGTCTCGGGCAGGAGGTTTCCAGCGCAACTTAATCTTATCAGTGTTGGGTGAACACTTTCTTCCCCCCGGCTGGGCTGCCCGGTGTGGGAGCCCCGAGGAGAGATGAAGTGGCACTTGCCATGGGGATGCTGGTCGTCCTCTACACCCTGCCCCTGTCCCTGGCTCCACGATAGCAGCTCTGGGCCCCTCTGGGAAGCCAAGCGGTTCCTTTAAAGCTTGTGGGCCACGTTGACACCCAGGTGTGTGTCTGTCCTCTAGGGCTTCTCCACAGCAGACTCCTCAAGCCTGGATGTCTGGGCACCTGGACCTCAGCCCTGCTCCCCTGCAGCCACGCGTCACCGGCCTGCCCTCTTGACAACCCGCTGTGTGTTACAGTGTCTGTTTTGCATCCACTTGCCACCATTTTCACTGAAGATAATGGAAACCTATGATTTCCTCCTTGCAAACAGGCCAACCCCAGTGTTGGGATGGGGACAAGGAAGGGGCAGCTGGGGTGGTAGCAGAAGGGATGCCAGAGGGTGAGTCAGGCCACGGGGGTTCCTGTTATGTGACTTCAGGCAAGTTCTTCTCCTCCGTCTCAGTTTCCTCCTGACGGATGCGGTCCGTTTGCCTGTCCTGTCTCCTCTCCTCTCCTCTCCTGGTGATGAGTCCCAGCGGGACAGTGTCTCAGCGTTTCCTAAACACGTGGGAATTATTGAGGGCACCTGGGAAAGTCCCCAGGAGGGCAGGTGGCTCTCTGAGGTTTGGGGTAGGGTGTGGAAGCCTCGTGGGGAAGGGACGAGAGTTAGCTCAGAAGTACAAGGTGGGTTTGAGAGACATGCTCAGCACCTGGATTCACCTCCCCACTCTGCCACTTACCACCCCAGGAGGAGGCCATGCTTCTTAGCCGGTCCGAGCACCAGGCTCATCTGGACAAAGAGGATAAAGAATAGCACCTGGCTCAGCAGGTGGCGCAAGGCTCATAGGGCACTTCCTGTGAAGCAGGCTCAGTACGAAGATCCAGGGAATGGGAATGACACTGATAGGGCTTGTTGGGGGCGCTTGAGTATCAGCCTCAGGAGAGTGAGGTAACATTATTTGGACGGAGGACACAGACGTCCCGTTCCCTCAAATCATGCTGTGCTTGGTACTTAAAACTGGCTGGTACTTACAACTGGCTGGCCCATTCATTCTTGTTACTTAAAGCTGGCTGGTACTTATTGGTAGAGGCAAGTAAAAATTCAAGGAATGTTTATTAGGCTGAGACTGTGAGGAGGGGAGTTTGGCTCTTCTGGTGCCTGGGTAGTTTTTAATTTAAGTTTTATTTTTATCGGAGGAATATATATTCATAGCCAACCAGTAATAAGCTTATAATGAAAAGCAGCAGTCCACTGCCCTGGCCTCCCAACCCTGCTTTCTGTTTTTTAGAGGTAACTGGTTTTAATTCTTTTAGTTGTTTCTTTTATTATTTACCATATATCTAAATAATAGGCTTCTATTGCCTTTTTCTTGTTTTTTAAATTTTTTAAAATTTTCTCATTTATGGACTTTTAATTATGGAAGATGGGGATTAAGTTTATCTATGCTAGTTCTTTTCTGACCCAGTCTTTCTGAAACACGGCAGCACCCAGGTGATGGCTGTGTACGGTGCTAATATATCCATGAAGTGTACTGTGATCATTCCCCTCCACCCCCCCCAATAGATAGTTTGTTTTCTTGGAATTAGGTACACAGTAACTAATCTGCTTTTTTATTTGCTTGGTTCTCTATTAGTGAACCTCCTAGTCTCTGACTAAACTGGACATATTTTCTGTATGTTCCAGTGCATCAGGTAACCTCTGTTTTGTTTTTACCTTCAGTCTGGATGGTTGCCCTCCAGGCACCACTGCTAATCTGAGTCCTCCCTTCACGGTCATCCAGGGAGTCCTGAGGGGTCACCTATCTCCTGAGTTCCATGCCTTTTCTCTCTCCGTTTACTCTCTCATTTTCAAGGGGCACAACTTCCAGTATTTTCCAGAAAAAGGGTACATGGGAGGCAAAAGTGTTGAGGTCTTGCATGTCTGAAAATATCTTTGAGTTTACACTTGACTAATGTTTTGGCTGAATATAAAACTCTAGGTTGCAATTGCTTCCCCTTAGAAACCTGGAGATGCTCCATTGACTTGCAGTTCCCCATATTGCTATTGAGAAGTGAGGTGCTATTCTGTGTCCCAATCCTTAGAAGGTGACCATTTCTGAACCATTCCCCCTTCGCTCTAATTTATCTTCTAATGTCCACCTTTTTATTGTTTACTTTCTAGACCAGCAGTTCTCAAACCTTTTGGTCTCAGGTTTCTTTTTAGTCTCAGGAGCTGTTGACACTCTTAAAGATCATTGAGAATCCTGAAGAATTTTGTTAACATATTTAATGTCACCATATTAGAAATTAAACCAGAAAATGTAGAAATTATATATTGCAAATAATAAAGCCATTACATGTTAACATAAATAGCATAAGTTATTAAAATATACATATAGTTTTCAAAGCAAAATTTTAGTGAAAAGACTGACACTGTTTTATATTTTTTGCCATTCTTTTTAATGTGTGGCTTAAGAGGTAGCTGTATTCTCATCTATTTCTGCATCTGATCTGTTGCTTTGTTGTTTTGATTGAAGTATACAAAGAAAGTCTGGTTTCATTTAGATGTGTAGTTGGAAAAGAATATATATATATTTTTAAATCTTCACCTGAGGATATGTTTCATTGATTTGAGAGTGAGAGGAAGGGAGAGAGAAAAAGAAATAGAGATAGATAGATAGATAGATAGATAGACAGACATTGATGTGAAAGAAACATTGATTGCTTGCTTCCTGCATGCAACCCAACCAGGGATCGAACCTGCAACCTAGGCATATTCCCTGACCGGGAATAGAATCCTTGACCTTTTGGTGTGGGGGCCAATGCTCTAATCACTTAGCTGCACCAACCAGGGCAGGAAGAGTATTTTTATTGCCTTTTCAGATAACTGGATATTTTTCTTTGATAGTATGCCAGAACTCTACCATTTCTTTTTAAAAATTATTTTTGCAAAGGTTTTTTTAATCGATTTTAGAGAGAGGAAGGGAGAGGGATCGAGAGCTAGAAACATTGATGAGAGAGAAAAATCAGTTGGCTCCTGCATGTCCCCACCAGAGATCGAGGTAGCAATCTGGACAGGTGCCCTGACCAGAAATTGAACCTGTGACCTCTTGGTTTATGGGGTAATGTGGAACCATTGAGCCACACTGGCGAGACCACAATAAGTTCTTAAAGGTTAGCTTCAGTATGGAATATGAAACCTTATCAGTGAACTAAAGGCCTGGTGCATGAAATTCATGCACGGGGTTGTGTGTGGGGGGTGTCCCTCAGCTCGGCCCGCAACGATGCAAGAGTTCTGTGCCCGGCCTGGTCAGAGACCCTCCACGGATGGGTGTGGAACGTTTGACTTGTTGCCAGGGCGGCGATGCAAGTGTTCCCCCCCCCGCCTCCCCCCCCCCCCCCCCACACACACCACCCAGAGGCTCTCCATGGCCCAGAGGCCCATATGCAGTGGGGGGAGAATGCTTGCCTCGTCGCCGCGGCGATGAAGCAAGTATTCTGCCAGGCCATTCTCTCAGTGGCTGCCCCCCGCCTGGGGCTGAGAGGACTGGGTGCCGCCACCTTTGTGATGGAGTGACAGTTAATTTGCATATTACCCTTTTATTAGATAGGATTCTTTGTTCTGTTACATTAAACTCCATTGGTCTATTTTCTGCTTTGAACAAATTTTACTTATGCCTGATTTTGTAACATTATTCATCGATTATTTGGCAGATATTGGTTCATTGAGTTATACAGATCTTTCAAATGTTATCACATTTTTTATATAACACCAACAATTAGATTTATAAATATCACCACTGATCTCAATAGAAAAGCATGCTCTCAGGCTGATGACAGTAGATAAGTTTCCTAAAATTATAATTTTGCTTGAAAGCTCAAATTTTATTGTTAGTAACATATGTTACCGGTTGTCTTCCTTAAATTGAAAGGCTTACTTTTTCTATTTTTGAGAGAAAATTCCTGCCATTTATTTTTACCGTGAGAGCGTGGTGGTGAAGGATAGGGGCTACGAACACAGTTTGCTGCCACCGCCTGGATTTCTGTTACGGCCCCAGGGGTTTACCCAGTTGCTCTTGCTCCACCAGTGGAAGGTCAATGCAGAGGAAAGGCAAATAATGCTGAGTATTATTATGAAAATAACTTTGGTTTCATGGATCCCCTGGAAGGGCTTCAGGAACCCTTAGGCACCTGAGGACCACACTCTGAGAACTGCTGTTCTAGACTATGTTCTCAATATTATCTTACAAACTTCTATTGGATTTTTTCTTGCTTTTCTATTTTTAATTTCTTAGAGCTCTTGCTTTGTTCTTTGTTCTTTTTTATAGGTTTCAATTCTTACTTGATTTGTGCTGTGTGTCCTCTGAAGATAGTAATTGTAGACTGGAGTTTTCCTTTGCTCCTTACGTTGTATTTTTCTCTGGGTTTCTTTTAATTCCTCTTGGTTGTAGTGCTGTCTTTTGTGTTGGAGGCCCTTCACAATGTCTGATGATTCTTGGCTAATGTTTAAGATGAGGCACCAACATGCTGTTTGGAAGTCCTCTGCACATGGGTGGGACTTGTTGACCAATGGGCTTCCCTGAGATGTGATTGGAGAGGAGCCAGCTCTTCTGTTGGGGACCCTGAACATAATGGTTATTGTTAGTTTTTCATGGCCTGGCTAGTTTCAAGGAGGAATGTTCCAGCCTGGCACATGCAGCACTTGGAGCCAAAAGGAGAAAGGTGACTGAGAGATTTTGCTGTCCAATATATCAATTTTCATAGAATCGCTTTTTTCAGAATGGCACCTCACCACTTGCTTCAGTTTTGCTTTCATGGCCCTGAATCCAGCAGAGAATAGATCTACCATCTTCTGAAAGTTTGGAAGAGAAGTAGTTACAATGATGAGGATGAGGGAAGGCATGGGTGGGGGGTATACCTGCTCCTTTTAAAGACGTTGGCCACTCTGTTTCGACGGTACCTCTGCTTTCAGCAGCACCTATTACCTCTAATTTGCTTCCCTTTCGGAGGTTCTGGGCACATAGCTGCTTGCTTCTTGAAGGTTATGCAATAAGAAATTCTTTACTCTGTGTTAAGCAGTGCGGGGGCACCAGAAGGTGGCCCCAGTTATTCCTCCCTGGTACTCATGCCCTGTGCAACCCGCCCCCTGCCCCCCCCCCCCCTCCTTGAGTGTGGTCGGGACCTGTGACTTCCTTCTCACTAACAGGATGTGGCAAGGGTGAAGGATGTCACTTTTGTTCCTTACCTAGGATTGCAGCACTGGCCTTGCTAGGAGGCTCTCTCCCTTGTTGGCTTTGATGAAGCCACGTGGGCATCCCACACCTTCCTATTTGTCTAGAGAAGTCAGAAGCCCACCTTTTTAGTTGCCCTTTAAATGTGTAAGGACCCCAGTCACTATTGAGAGAGAGACTCAGAGGGAGGCTGGGAGGACTGTCTTCGGGAGAACGGGGGCGCGCACAGGCTGGCTCTGTCCTGCCGAGGTCCGCCCTGGGGCTCCCGCGCGTGTGACCCCTGCCGCTTGGGATGCGAGTGCTGAGTGGGGCTGTGAGATCCTAGGTCCTAGGCGGCCCCTCCACTTCTTAGGGTTCTTATAAAGAGCAGGGGGCTGGGCATCCCCCATGGAAACCTCGGGTCCTCTGTAGCAGACGGGTCGTCCGTCATCAGTTTTGAGGGCCGGCCGCTGTGCTGGCAGATGCTCTGCACGGAAGTCCTTCCTGAGTGCAGCACCTGGAGTGCAGGAGTTGTGTCGGACACGACCACAGCGTGCTTATGGCAATGCCTGTTGGGTCCAGGTGGTGTGACTCTTTCTGGCTGAACACCAGTTCCCTCCAGGATCGGGGATCCTCTCCCTCCTCCAGGCTACTGCAGCTGCGCCATCTTGCAGCCCCAGGGACCTCACATCCTGTGGTGGCCATGGGGACTACCTCTTCGTGGAGGGTCGTGTCAAAGGAGACTTTTAGGAATGGCATCCCGGTGGGCTTGAGCTGAGGGAGTGTCCCCACCTTAGACCCGCCTGAGGCAGCTCTGGGGAGGGCTGGGAGTCTGGTCACTTATCTCACACCATTAGGCTTATGGCAGTGCTGCCAGCAGACAAAGGCTCGAAGGGGATTAGGGGTAATTACCAGGCCAGCTCTTTATTCCCAGGCTTTAATGGGCCCAGCCACTGTAATTGTACCTGCTGGTGTGAGGCTGCTCCCTCCCATCCAAAGGGCAGGCCCTGGGCTGGGGCGCAGGTATTGGAGGGCAGGCCCTGTTGCTCACCCACCTGCCCACCTAATGCTGGGTGACAATTGGAGTATCAGCAGCCTTAGGTGAGTTCAGTGTGGCATAGAGCCTGGCAAGGACGGAGAGCAGAGCTTATCAGGGAGAAAGCAGAGCCCATTGTGTGCTAAGGGCCTTTTGATGGGGGTGCAAGGGCTCCTTACCTTGTTAGGTCCTGAGCTGCTCAAGGATTCTTGATCCTTGCTGTGGGGTTGTCTGAGTGGCCTGTGGAGGCTGAGCATGTGTCCAGAAGGGCTGGACACTCTGGAGGGCAAGGCAGTTGAGGATCTTTCCCAGCCTTTTAAGGTAGGAGCTGCCCAGGGATGAGGAGGAGGGATGGGGCTTTGGCTCTGGGAGGCTTTGCATGGGTGGGGGACCACCAGCCTTTGCATCCTGGGTGCACTGGGTCGGGGACGGGGGTGCTCGGGCAGTCCTGGCTGTGGCCACGGGCACAGGCTGGAGGACCCCAGGAGTCTAGCTGATGGAGCTCACCGCAGAACCACAAAGGAATCGCTCTCCTGTCCGGGGAATCCCTGCTCTGTCCCTCTCCCTCTCCCGCTCCCTCTGGGAGCCTTTGCATCCGAAAGGCTCAAGGCAAGTTCAGCAGAGCGCATTTGAAAATTTAAACTATGCATCCTTTTAATCCTTTCAGGGAGCCTGTAAGGTGATATTGATGGCAGTGTTTTCATTTCTTAGAATTATTTTTCCAGTCATTCACATGAACTCAGGGCGCCATATCGGTTTTCCACCTTAAGTAAGAGGATTAAAAACGTTGCATAATGCAGGACCCCAGTTAAGTGCTCCGGCCCCAGCGCCTTGTCACATCGTGTAATTGGGAGTAATTGCCATTGTGGGGGTTGTAGAAAGGCGTCCGTTCTGGGGAGTGGGGGTGGGGGGCCTCGCATGAGCCCTTGTTATGGGGAGACAGAGAAAGCTGAGCAAGTGCGGACAAGAGGGGTGTGTTGAGCATCTTTACCTGGGCATCGTCCGAGGGGATGGGGGCCACCATTCAGCCACATATGTCAGCTGCTTTCCCCAGGTTTTCATGCCTCCTTCCTGCGTGGATGGTTTGAGGTGGGAGAGCAGGAGGAAACGTGGCTCTCCTTCCAGAGTTCCTGGCTAAGTGGAGGCTCCTGTGGAGGGGGTTGGGGCTGGAGGAGCAGGATAGGGAAGCGGGGGGGGGGGGGGGGGGAGGGGGGGTGATGAAGCACAGTTGGGAGCATTGCAGTCTCCTGGGATTCTGTCCATGGTGCTCCAGGATCCTCTGTGCCCAGCAGTGGGCTGGGATGGGAGAACTAGCATTGACTCCCTTCCCTTAGGCAGTTCTCAGTCCTGCCTTGTCTTTCATGGTCACCACTGTTCCCATGGAAGGGAGAAGGGATTCAGGTCCCACCACAGCCATAACCCTCTGTCCAAGTCAGGATTTCTTTCCTGGGACAGAGGGATCAGGAAGTCAAAGATGATGATCTCCATGAACAAGGTAGGGGGAGATGTTCTAGGGCAGGTATAGGCTACTTGGATGTAGTAGTGGTAGGTCACACCATAAGATGCCTCAATTGATGGTACTTGTCTTTTTTTCCTACCCTGATGGAAATTGACCCATTTTCAGTTAAGGATCCTCTTGGGGGAAGGAGCAGTTCCAATGAGGAAGGACAGGAAGCAGAGGCTGAGGATGTCATTAATTTGCTGGGCTTCCGAGCAGACCTGGAGGGCCTGGCCTCAGGCCCACCTGGTGTCAGGCCCCGTGCAGCTCCTCGTTCCCAGGGTCAGCTTCTGCAGGTGGCTGACTGTAGCCCAGTCACATACACTTGTCCAGTAGATGTTGCACACCAGGTCTTGTACTCCTTCCCATGCGGGTTAGAGGTGAGTGAGACTTGCCCCTGCTCCTCAGAAGCTTGCTGGAAGGTTGGGGTGAAGGTGGGGAGGAGGGGAGGAAGGAGGACACACATACCTGAGCCCTTTCCTGGACTCATGGCTCCCAGGTGGATGCTCAAGGATGCCTGATGGGCAGATGTGGTTGACCAGGGGCCAAAGATCACTCACATGTCATCTCAATTGGGTCCATTGCTGAGGACAGGCTAACGTAGAGTGCGTGAATGTGTGAGTGTGTAAATGTGTGTGTGGTTGGCTTCCCCAATCCATTTGCTGGTGTCATTTACATTTCTGGACCTGTGATCCTGTTTATTCTGTGCTCCAGGGGGTTAGGGATGAAAAGGAGGGCCTCTTGGTTTCCAAGGCCCCCAAGTTAGATGGCCCTCAGCTGGATTCTGAAGTTTTCAAAGTTCTTCTGGCTGACTTCCCTTGTATGTCGTTTCATCTATCAAATCAAAACGCCCCTGGAATGAAGCCCCCTAATGTATAAGCTGGGAATTCCCTAAGGAAGAAAATTTTCAGAACTATTTTTGGTGATGGGATTCAGTTTTGCAAATGAAATGAGACCATCTCTTTAAAATTGAGATTCTGCACAAGAAAGCTTCTTTGGTAAAAACAGGGGAGGGGCCTAGAGCTTTATCTCTCTACCTTTGGCCACTCCTGAGGTACCACCATTCAACTCTAGGACTCTTTGGAAATGGTTTGTAAACCTCTCTTTAGCCAAGTGCCCTCTGGGTGAAGGCGTGGAGCTGAAGATCATGGGCTCTAGAATTAGGCTGCCTGGATCTGCCACTTGCTAGCTATTATGAATGTGAGCATGTTTCTTAATCTCTCTAAGTCTCTTTCCCTCATCTGCAAAATGGGGATAATTAGAATACACCTCATAGGTTTGATATGAGGATTAAATTAGTTAATCCAAGTAGAGTGTTTCTAACAATGACTGGCACCTGTGCTACAAAGTTAACAACTATTAACAAGGACTCCTAAGCTTTCAAAAGTCTCCAGCATCCAAAGAAATTCATTCTGATGGTGAGACCTGGAGCCATGATAGATGCCAAAGAGTCTAAGGTAGAGAGAGGGCCTTCCTCCAAACTCTCAGGGTCACCTCCAGGTCAGACCAGCCCTGGTCTTGTGGGTAATGACCTTGTTTGCAGGTGAGTCACAACGTCGATCTTCCTCTTTTCCCCAGCTCTGTGCTAGCATTGAAGTTGAGCAGGATTAATCAGGGTGTTGGGTTGTGTCATTTTCTTGCCTCCGCCTGGGGCAGGAGGGTGACTAGCTCTCAGCTTGGGTTACGGCACAGCTCTGGTGAGAGGAGGAGTTGGTGGCCCAGCCAGGAGATCTGTTTAGAGTGACTGTGGACCAACAGAACATGGGGACAGATTTGAGGACCCTTGCTTCCTCCTCTTGCTCTACGGGAGGAACTGACCAGTTATAATAAGGATTGTCAGCTTTGTTGGCTCTTATTGGAGATACCCAGGGCAACTCCTTTTATCCCATTGAATAGATAGGCTAGCCGAGGCCTAGAAAGCTGAAGATGCTTGCGTGGCTGATTCAAGGTCAGAACCCATGGCTATGCTCTGATGTCTCCAATCTTTTGTGGGTTGGCCTCAGAGGGAGTCATGGCCATGATGGAGCAAGGCCAGGGGAGTGGAGGCAGGCTCAGTGTGAGAATATCCTATTCCATTCCCAGTGGAAAGGCCTCTGCCTGTCCCCACCAGACTGGGGGCTTCTTTAGTTCCATGCCTCCTGGTTAGTAAGCACTTGGCAGTTTATTGACCAAGTGAACCGTGCTTGGAGGTATTTCTCCAGTAGACAAGTACCATCAACTGAGGCATCGTCTGGTGTGACCTACTACTACTACATCCAAGTAGTTTATACCTGCCCTAAAAGATCTCCCCCACCTTGTTCATGTAGTTCAGCGATTTTTAAACAATGTGTTGCTGTATCCTGGTGTGCTGCAAGACTTTTTAAAACACGCAGTACCTGACTGTTTAGCCAGGGGCACTCACCTCGTATCCTTTAGATTGTCAAATAAAAAATGACAGCATCCAACACAGCAATTGCCATCTGGTATGAATACCCTGTCTTGAACCATAAATATCCTATATAATAAAAGGCTAGTATGCAAATTGACTGAATGGTGGAATGACCAGTTGCTATGACATGCACTTGACCACCAGGGGGCAGATGCTTAACGTAGGTCAGTGCGTTCCCTCTGCGTGGCAGCACTAAGGATGTCCGACTGTTGACTTAGGTTTGCTTCCTGGCAGTCAGACATCCCCTAAGGGCTCCCAGACTGTGAGAGGGTGCAGGCTGGGCTGAGGGACCCCCCTGAGTGCACGAATTTCATGCACCGGGTCTCTAGCATGTCATATAATAGAGTTGCATGTTATTGGTCTCATAGCATAATAAGGTTGCATCTGACTGGTTAATTCTTGGTACCAGATATCCTTATATACAAGTATAGGCACCTGATTTTTTTAAAAAAATCACTTTGGAGCAAAAAGGGGAGGCAATTACTAATACTATCATTTTTTTATTTTTTATTTTTAGATATATTTTTATTGATTTCAGAGGTGAAGGGAGAGAGAAACATCAATGATGACAGAATCATTGATCAGTTGCCTCCTGCATGCCCCACACTGGGATTGAGCCCACAGCCTGGACATGTGCCCTGACCAGGAATCGAACTGTGACCTCCTGGTTCACAGGTCAACGTTCAACCATGGCCGGGCAGTATTATTTTTTTGTTAATCAAAATTCTACCTAATTTTTTCATCAGATTGGCAAAATATATAATAAATTTTTTGGTGTGTTGTAGAATTTGAGTAATTAGTTTGTGCCATGAGATGAAAAAGGTTGAAAATTGCTGATGTAGATCATCATCTTTGATTTCTTGGTCCCTCTCTCCCAGGGAAGAAATCCGACTTGGAAGACAGGCTGGTCTTCTAGAATGTTCTTCACTGCATAACAGACTACAACTGCTTTCTTCCACTGGGCTTCAGCCTAGTATTTAAGTTGTGATGAGGCTGGCATGATGTGCCTTCTGAAGGACCTTCTAGATCAAAGTGTTAGTGGCCTCAGCTCTATAGCTTCCCATATGCTCTTCTGTGGTTTGCTGTGGGAGCCGCCAGGGCATCTGCTTCCTGCAGTGAAAAAGAAAGCCACTTTCGCTCCTCTTGGCTCTGGGTCCCTCGTTGACTGGTCTTACATGTATAGACCCAGGTCAGGGCCAAGGCCGTGTGGTCTGTGGAGCTCAGAGGTCTTCCCTAGCAATGCTTTTGTTCAACTGGGGGAGTCTCTCAGAGGGAGGAAGCTGTGGGCTGACGTCACTTGATAGGTAAACTGAGGCACTTGACTGACTTTAGAATTAGTGTTAGGACTGCAAGAGTAACACATTCATTGGCTACTACTGCTAGACACAGGGAATCTGGGGCTTGAGCACCCATGGCTGTTACCCACGTGTGCTGCCTCCTGCCAGTGGCATTTTCCCAGGGCAGAGCCCCACACCATGCCAGTTCCCATCCTGCTGACAGGCCGCAGAGTAGGGCTTATGGAGCCAGCCCCCAAGGTCATGAGGATAGGGGAGACTGGTTACCAAATCCTATGCCTTTGCTCAAGGTGTCAAACCAGATTTGCTCATCCAAACCAGATTTGGTTTTATCATGGGGAAATTTCAAAATTGAATGAGATTTCAAAATAGTTATTTCACAGATATTTCAAAATTAACAGACCTAAAACCCTATGCTGTCAACCTATCTTGGCCTGGGCTAGGCCAGGATGCCGCTTGGTTGCTCATGCCTGCCCATCTCCCCACTCTCTTGCTACAGCTCTGTAGGATTGGGCTTCATGGATGAAATCTTGTGTGATTTTAGGATTACTGGCTGTGCAGAAGAGCACACTCTGAGAAAGAGCCCAGGGCATATGGTGCAGCATCCTTTGGGGGTGGCTGGGACAAGGGCCTTGGAGCTGAGCCTTGGGCACCAGTCCCCACTTGGCCGACCGCTCTTGGAGAAGCCCCCTGTCCCTGCAAGCCTCAGTCTCCCTACCTGAACAGTAGTGGTGAGAGCGGCTTCCTCCAGGTCTCTACTAGTCTGTGGTTCCAGCCTGAATGTCCTTACACAGCACCACACTCATACCCACTTGCCAGTTGGTTAAGCCATTGCTCTTCCTAGATTCCACCTGGCTAAATGGGAACAAATCCAACTTCCCTGGGAAATCTGCCTGCCTGGCCCACTCCAGCCAGCACACAGCTTTCCTTGCTTAGGATTCCCACTGACCCTGTCACTGGGCACATACCCTACCTTCTGTGATGTGTGTGTGCGTGCTTACCCATCTAGGCTAGGAGCTCACTAGTCTAGTTGGACCCCAACTCTTTTCCTTTTCATATCTTTCCCTGGCCTTAGCCATGGTTTGTGGACATTTTTCGAGAACCACAGACATGACAACTCAGCATGGTGGCCTATGGAGGGAAATAGCCCATGGATCGTATATTTTTCTTGAGTTCTAACAGCTTTCCTCGGGACCCAGCATTAAGTGAATTTCAGGAATCTTTCTTATGCTCCTGGAATTCTATGGTCTCTTCCAGTCGTGGATTTCCATGGCTTAGCTGTCCTCTATCCTGAGGTCCACTGGAATGAGTGAAGGCCAGGAATGAGGATGGGAGCTACTGCATAGGTTCCCATTGTAACCACTGTTCTTTAGTTTTTCTCAGAGATGGGTTTAGGGTGGGTCTGAAGTGGGTGGAGACAGCTCAGCCAATGCTATGGTTTCATCCTGGTGGGGCCAATTATGGAGATCTGGCTCTTTCTTCCTGTGCTGGAAATGGGCCCCAGAAAGCTACCACCAGCCTCTCCTTTTGGGAGGACAGGAGGAAGCATGCATCGCAGATACTGTGAAGTCTGCAGGTTTCACTCAGTTGGGATTTGTCATTTGGCAAACAGTCAAGTATCTGCCATACCTGTCCGTGTCAGCTGCAGCCGCCATGGCCAATCGCGTGATGAAGTATCCAGTCATGTTTTGGCAATTCCGAAGGTGTGGCAATCTTGGTTCTTGCAAGGGGCCAGTGGGGAGCATTGCGACAGAGGCCCTGTACCGGGCCTGCAGGACGCCCCGGGAGGGAGGTGGAGGGCACCCTTGACAGTTGACATCTGTGTCAACAGCGCCCAGTGACACACCGGGGGAGGACGAGTCTGCGCTTGGCAGGCCAACAATGGGCTGATTGATGAAATGAACTTTCCCCTCAAAGGAACCACCACTGCTAGGGGTGCCTGGGCTGACAGTGGTCTGCCTGCTTCCTCCTGGGGGCACCCATGGCAGGCTCAGAGCAGGGAACAGGAGTGGGTGCTGGTTTCGATGGGGTCATTTCCTGTCCATGGTCCTCTGGAAGCCTGCTCTGAGGTGAAGGGTAGGCTAGGGAACAAAAACCTGGTGGCCTGGGTTGATGAATGCTATGTGGGTGGGAGTGGCTGGGCCCTGGGTGGGCAATGTGTCCATAGGGCCTCCCAGCTGACATGAGGTGTGTGTGTGTGTGTGTGCGTGTGTGTGCGGGGGGAGCTCCATGAGCTGCTGGGGAGGTATGTTTGTCCTGCAACAAAATGTGGCTCATTTTGTGGGGGTCGCTCCCCTGAAACCTTAACCACACTGCGCTTCAGAGCTCAGTTCAGCATTGAGGATGAAAATCTTAGTCCTTCTTCTTGCCCTACCCCTTCTCCTATACTTATACACAGGTGTGTATGCACATACACATACATAATACTGCCTTCCCTTCTGGGGATTCATGATTCATATCTGCTGGGAGCTCAGACTACCCAAGGCCACGGTGCAGGGAGACTCAATCTACTGATGCGGACATTGAGGCCTAGCAGGTCTCGGGCAATGGGGCCCCCTGGTTGACTCTGCCAACAGGAACTGTTCCACTTACTATTTTTCTCTCTAATGTATCCTCAGATTAAATAAGGCCAAACAGACTTAAGTCACTCAACAGGCCCCTCAAGACAGGCCACTGACTCTCTCAGGGTCTCATTATTTCTATCTGCTCAGTGAGGGCAGTAACGTCAGCTCAGTGTGGATCTCAGGAATGTTGTGCAAGTTCCCAGAGAGCGAAAGGAGAAAGGGTTCTTTCACAGCTGAGCAGGAGACTAGACTGACCTACAAAAACCCAAGTTTGTTCATTTCAACTTCTATTTAAAACCTTTCAATGCACCTTCAGTAGTAACTTTCAGTAGTTGCTCTCAGGACAGACCAAACATGCTTTTCAGAGTCTAGTCTCTACTTATCTTGTTTTTTTTTGTTGTTGTTTTTTAAATGTCATACCATGCCCCTGTCCCTTGTTTTCTGCATTCCAGCTATGCTGGCGTCTTTCCACAATATCTAAAGTACAGAGGCTTTGTGGCAGGATAGATTGTGGAGCCCAGTGGCCCTTTCCTTGGAAAACCTGTCCTCTCACATCCCCTCTGTCTTGCATTTTCTACCTCCTTAACACCTGTCAATCCTTTAATGCTTTGAGAAGTTGTTCCTGTAGATATTTTCCATCTTGATTTTTTATACATTATAAACATAATTGTTTTCTAGATTGTGAGAGAATTCTATTATCTGAAGTGTTTGTGAATTTGTTTGAGTTGTCTGATTTATAGTGTCTTATTTCCTTATGTGCCTGGTTATTTTTGACCATGTGCTGGTCATTAATTTTGAAAATTTTTTTTTAGGGGCAATTGTTTCAGAGAAGATTTTCATTAGCTTCTGCCGGGCTTTGGGGTACTACCAGTTAATTCAAACCTGAGATTCCTTGGACTCTCAGATTATTTGAACCATGAGCTGCAGGCCCACAAGAGGGTTAGCTTATTTTTGGTTCACCCTCACTCTGAGAGTGAAACCCTTTAGAGGCTCAGCTTTACTGTATATAAGGAGTTAAATTCCCCACCATGGGTGGGACCTAGGCTTTGATTTTTGTCCCTATCATCCTAGGAGGTCACCACAGCTATAGTTCGCATCTGTTTCTTTTGAATCAGAAAATGACCTCATGGCAAAAGTAGCTTGAATGCTTAGCTTGTCTTTTGTATCCTCTCCTTTTGTAGATTTTAGTCTGGTAATTCTTCACTATCTTATTAGCTTTGTGATTCTTTTTAGAGAATTAAAAATATTTTATTCAGGGTATGTCAATTAAATTAAAACAACATTATACTAGTTTCAAGTACAACAGAATGATTTAATATCTGTATATATTGTGAAATAATCACCACAATGTTTAGTTAACATCTGTCACTATACATAGTTCTGTTTTTGTTTTTTCCTTGTGATGAGAACTTTTAAGATTTTCTCTCTTGGCAACTTTCTTTTCTTCCTTTTTTTTAACAGTATTGTTAATTATAGTCACCATGTTGTACATTACATTCCCATGACTTATTTATCATTCAAGATTTGTAAGGTATCCTCTGTGAGAGGTCAGTTCAAATTAACTAGCTCCTCTTATGAGAGCCAAAATCTCTATTATAATTGTAATGTACCCAAGATAGCCTTCTCTGACTTTCAGCATGGGTCTGGGTTTCCTGTTATATCTTCTACTGGCATAATGAGCTTCTCTCATTACTAGTTCTCAATATGTTTTGTTTGTTTTAAAAAATATATATTTTTATTGATTTCAGAGAGGAAGGGAGAGGGAGAGAGAGAGAGAAACATCAGTGATGAGAGAGAATCATTGATTGGTTGCCTCCTGCATACCCCATGCTGGGGATCGAGCCCTCAACCTGGGCATATACCCTGGCCAGGAATCAAACCGTGACTTCCTGGTTCACAGGTTGATGCTCAACCATTGAGCCATGCCAGCTGGGCTCACAATATTTGACTCATGAGTTCATTTGTGTGGTTATTTGATTAACTATCCCTCCACCTCCACACTGTAAATCCATTCAGGCAAAGTCAGGGCACATGTCTGTTTTGGTCACCACTGTACAAGCAGTACCTAGAGTAGTACTTGATATGTAGTATGTACTCAAGTACTATTTATTATTGTAATGACTACTTCTTTCATGAAGTTTGTTTTTGTGCAACTTTTTTTGCCATTACTTTGAACATGCAACTCAGTTATCTCTTCTTATCTTACGTTTTGTATCCTTCAAGGACTAGGAGGACTCTAATATGTATGCAGTTATTAAAAAGATGAGTTTTAACTTCAGAGGGTCCTGGTTTTTATTTCTGTTCCTTCCTAGCTATATGGGCTTATGGAAGTCACTTAAATTCTCTGAGCTTCAATTTCCTCATCTGTAAATTGGGAATTATGTTTGTGTTTACTTTATTGGGTTGCCTTGGGGATGAATGAAATGATGCCTCTGGGTGACTGTTGTGGGTGAAGTGGGTTGGCACCAGGCATCCAATCCAGCCTCCTCCTAGTGTACCTCCCTGTATATAAATGTTGATAAGGCAAAGACTATATGTCTCAGATTCCCTTACAACTCAAATCTGATGCAAGTAGATCCTACTATTTAGATATGCTTGTGCAAGATTTGGGAGGTAGACATGAGGTGGAGACTATCTTCCTGCTGCCTTGGTAACAAGACTGGCAACAGTAAGCATAGCCACGATGCTGTTGACTTTCCCATGTCAGGGTCAGTGTCAAATCACTAGTTTTGTGGGTGTTAAGAGGCAGTTGTGGCATGCCATGGGGACTGAGCAAAGGCTACTCAAGAGGGATTCAAGGAGGCAGCATGAGAGTGACAGGCTGCAGGAGCTACTGGAGCTTATGGGAAGGATGAAGGCTATTGAATACTTACTATCTGTTAAGCACTGTACTGGGCTTTTTATTTTTTTTAATTAGCAATTACATTATGTAACTTAATCTGTGATGAAAGAATTGTTCTATTCTGTGCTGAAATGTGACTAGTATGACTGAAGAATTATTTGATTTTAATTCATGTTTATTTAAATTAGCAACACGTAACTAGCAGCTACCACATTGGACAGCACAGCTCTGAT